>NC_134426.1:1200000-2400000 GCF_030867145.1 Opisthocomus hoazin | reverse complement strand
CTTCCAGTTTGTGGATTTTTTTGCCGTCTGCAGTGTCTTCCCATGTAGCTTGAGTTCTGTAGACTCTTCGAATCGAGTAATGCTAATTCTGATCTGCAAAGGCCTTTCGGATTCATCAGCCATTTTGTTAGGATTTTGTGTTTGCTCTGTTCCTGGAGCTTGAGCCTGTTAAATCCCTTGATTTCACAGGTGCGAGAGCTGGAGGCAGAACTGGAAGATGAGCGCAAACAGAGGGCTCTTGCTGTGGCAGCCAAGAAGAAAATGGAGATGGATATGAAAGACCTGGAAGGTCAGACAGAAGCTGCAAACAAGGCTCGAGATGAAGCAAGCAAACAGCTACTTAAGCTCCAGGTAGGCACAGCAAATCAGCTGAGCTGCTTTCCCTCCTGCTGACAGTCTGTCAAGGGTGCTGCTTTTCGTTACATGCATTTGTAGTGTGAAGGCAAGAAGGAGTATCAGACTCAGCTATGCTGGCATACGTCACAGTATCTGGCCTGAACTTATCAGCCACTCAAAACTCCTCTCATCCTTTTGTTGCTAAGGAGTTAAGATTGTCCCCCACATACTTCTATTCAAAAGTCATCATTTTCAAAGCTTTGCATAAGGATTTACTGAGGATTGCTTTTGAGGCTGAATCTTTAAAATTTATGGTTGTTTGTATCTTTGAATTGACTGATTTCAGCTCAGCTCTTGCTGATTGCTACTTCCTCTAGTTGAGGAAGCCAAAAATGCTGCAGAGAAATAGGAGGAGTAAATTTTAGTTGCTTTGAAAAAGCTCCAAGATGCCTATTCTTTTTAGATTGGCAAGAAGAATCCAGTACTTGTGTCAAGGATCTATTTCCCATTCCCAGAGAAATACTCCGTCTTTAGTAGAGGTCAGTTTTCCCAAGGCTTTCAGTGCCATGGCCCAAAGCTGCAGGAGTATGAGGCCGTGGCAAGACCATGTAAAGCATAGAGCAAACTGCATTGCCTTTCTGCCCTGTCCACTCTATTCCTTGGCAATCCTACTTCAACTGAATGAGGGCTATTTTGGAACTTGGTCCAGGCGCTGGATGAGAAGGGAATGGAGATTAAAGCAAGAAATGCTGGTACCTAGCAGTAGCGGCTTCTCTATTCCCAGAGGCTGAGTCAGTTACAGAGTTCATACCTGATCTCTGTACACTTTCATGCAAGCACCTGAAATAAGTGGTCTCATGACTAGTGGTATTGCGAAGATGCAGGTACAACTTAAATGCAGTTTCTCTAGCTTTATTCTTTTAGCATCTGAAGTCAAACTTGTGTGAATTAAGATATCAGTCTGTGTTAAGTGTCTTACGGGAAGGATAAGTATGTGCTTCTACGTTATATGTGCAAAATGGTGAATTGTGGTACTTCTACACTGAGAAGTTTCTTACCTTGAGTACTTGTAATAGGTTTTATCAGTCAATTTAAGTAAATAGGTTTGTTTTTTTCCAAGACAATTGCAAGAGCATTACCTATCTACTACAAAGGTATCTCTACTACCTCTACTAGAGGTTTTTTCCTACAAGAAATATACTAATAAATGAAGTGAAGTCTTCTAATGGGATATTTCTGATGAGGAGTGAGTGATGGAAAGATGAGAAAATGAAGGGTTTAGACTGAAAGAGGGTAGATTTAAATTGGATATAAGAAAGAAATTCTTCACTCTGAGGGTGATGAGGCACTGGCCCAGGTTGCCCAGAGAAGCTGTGGCTGCCCCCTCCCTGGCAGTGTTCAAGGCCAGGTTGGATGGGGCTTTGAGCAGCCTGGAAGGTGTCTCTGCCTGTGGCAGAGGGATAGAACTCTGATCTTTAAAGGTCCTGTCCAACCCAAACCATTCTATAATTCTATGAAAATAAGAACTGAAAATAAATATATTTAAGTGGAATGAAGCCACTTTAGGAGGAAGGTCTTGCCTCCTAAGGGCAAAAAAGCTTCAGAGCTACTAATAAATCTTGTGGTTGTCCTGCTGTATCATGGCTTATTCTTTCCTCTGCTCTCCAATTGCAGGCTGAAATCAAAGACTACCAGCGGGAGCTAGAAGAAGCCCGTGCATCCAGAGATGAGATCTTTGCACAGTCCAAAGAAAGTGAAAAGAAGCTCAAAGGTCTTGAAGCAGAAATACTCCATCTCCAAGAGGTGAGATTGAAATCCAAGAAATCTGTTTTTCTTTCTAGAGAAAAGGGGAAGGCCAGAGTGTGTTTGTTTTTTTTTAAAAAAAAAAAAGTAAAAAGCCATCCAGTGAGTTGAACAGAAAAGTGGGAGCCTGGAGATGTTTCTCTTCCTCTCTGCCCCAGGTCATTAGTGAGCTTCTTATAGCTTTGTAGGAATCCTTCTAGTAGTCTGGACTTCCTTTCCCTGCCTGGGTAGCAGGGAAGCCTTACTACTGCTTAAACAGATTTCAAGCCTCACTAAAATTTGCAAGGTGGTTTGAGAGTCTCTGGAAGCTGTGGTGCACAGTTGTCAGTACTAAAACTGGTCACTGGAAGTATATAAAAACCTAACAATCTCTCCAGTACCTCAGTGGACCATGTAAGTCTGTGGAGGTTTATCTCTCTGCTATCTGAGGTCCTCATCCCTTTCTTTTACGGGCATCTGTTCCCTCATTGTTGGCAATTCATGTAAGAGCTCCAAGTCGTGCTACATATCGCTGTCACTTATCTCCGATTATCTCCGTTGTCTGCCACAAGGTTAAACGTTTGAGGTTTGAAGGCAACAGAATTGCCTTGTGTGAGAGACGGCCTCTTTTTGCCCTGTTAGCTGCAAAGGTTGAAGCAATCACTCAGCTTACACTGTACTTAATGTTTGAGACTTTTACCTACAACTTACTAGAGCTTCTCCATGTCATTCTTTCACAGACTTCAAACTTGTCAGTCTTGCACTTGCAGTGCATTAGATTGTGTCCTTCTTGGTGAATGTCTGGGTGTTTCTACCACTCAATACAATTTCACAATACAAGATTCAGCGCTGTTATACTTTTGTGCTAAAAATTCATTTTCTATACTTTGCTTTCAGTCATGCTACGTACTCTGTAGGAACCTAAAAAATTTGCTTAATTTAGTGCCCACGTTATACTTAATGAACTAGAGCATGTGACAGAACGGTTTTCTCCTCCTGCTTAGGGCTTGAATGTTACTGGCCTTTTCAGGGGACGGGGAGAAGTAAATTCATAGTAGTCATGTGGCAGTTACGGGAGGGAAAGATCAAGGTGATGCGTCCTGCTAGCTTTTACAGCTGTTGGTTCTGTTTATCCATTAAAAGACCTCGGCGATATCACACTTCACAGCATCTCCCAGAAGTTATTAGAAGGCATAATTGTTTGCAGAAGTTTTGAGATTCCTAATGCTGTAATGAATATTTCCTAAACCTTCACAGGAGTTTGCTGCGTCTGAAAGAGCTCGTCGTCATGCTGAGCAAGAAAGGGATGAGTTGGCTGATGAGATTGCAAACAGTGCTTCGGGAAAGTGAGTCATCAAATGTATTAATTGTGCATCTGAAGAACTTCAGGCACCAGCAGCTGCAGTTCTTGGTAGCCTGCTTGCAATTTCTGTATTGACCTGTTTTCCCGATAAAAATTCCTTCTTGTTACGAAGAGAATTGCTTACACAGTAGCTTCTCGTTACAGTTTGGAATGTCTAAAGTATCAAAAGCAAAATAGCCAGTTGCTTTGTATCAGATCTGAGCGTGTCTTGACCCAAATACTTCTTTTCTAGGTCAGCGCTGCTGGATGAGAAGCGCCGGCTGGAAGCTTGGATTGCACAATTGGAGGAAGAGCTCGAGGAAGAGCAGAGCAACATGGAGCTTCTCAATGAGCGGTTCCTAAAGACCACGTTGCAGGTGAGTCCGTTGGTGGCAATGCTGTAGGGGCAATCTATGTTTCAGTGTGCGGATAAGTGGAGGATCTGAATAGCACCAAATGATCTTCTATCCTTCTCCTCTGAAAGGTTGACACGCTGAATTCTGAGCTAGCTGGGGAGCGGAGTGCTGCCCAGAAGAGTGAAAATGCACGGCAGCAGCTAGAAAGGCAGAACAAAGAGCTGAAAGCCAAGCTGCAGGAACTGGAGGGATCTGTGAAGTCGAAGTTCAAGGCAACAATTTCTACTCTAGAAGCCAAGATTGTGCAGCTAGAAGAACAGCTTGAGCAGGAAGCCAAGTAAGGAGAAAAAGAAAAAAAAAATCTGTTTGCTTGTGTTTGCCATGTCTGAAACCTCTGTGCCTTAGGTTTTTGTAGGGCTGAGATATGAGCTTCCGGCAAAGGCATTGGGGTTTCTGATCAGGAAGCCTACTGTTTGGGGGACACATTTTGACAAGACAGCTGCAAAGTAACTGGGGTTGAAATTTTCAGAAACTATTTACTCCATAACTGAAGCTGCTGAATTAACTCTGGACATTAACCAGGTGAATATGTTGACTGGTAGTCCCAGGATGCACAAGGTGATGCAGAAGTTTCTTGAGACAAGATGAAACATCGCCTTGAGACACCTGGTCTCTTTGGTTAGAGGAAGCCAGTTGAAGAGCTTAGGTGTGACAGCTTTAGTTGGTTGAGATGAATCCTGTACTCTGCAGAAGTCTTTCTGCAGTGAGCTCTTCCTGTCTATCCTTGTCATCTTGGTGCTCCAAATATATGTATTTGTTTTAAGCTAGTTCCTCCCAGAATCTGAAGGTCTTATAACAATCTTTGTTCTTTTTGTGCTTTTGGCTCTATGGGAGGAACATGTTACTGGTTAGCAATAACTCTGTAAGAAGCACCTTGATATCCCTCTTTTGAGCCTGCATACCATACTGGTATTGCTCCAGTGCTAAGGCTTCATGTTTTCAAAGCTGCATCCCAGCCAACCACCAGCACGCTAAAACTGTTGCTGCTGTTGATGGTGGCAGCCGTTTTAGGAGAACTCAAGTATCAGTTACACCATGAGGCGAGAGCCTTTCAGAAGGAACAGATTTTGTCTTCCTGGCCTTCAAGTACTGGGACAAATGACGGCTTTTGATTATTCTAGGGAAAGAGCAGCTGCTAACAAACTGGTCCGTCGTACGGAGAAGAAATTGAAGGAAGTCTTCATGCAGGTGGAGGATGAGCGTCGACACGCAGACCAGTACAAGGAGCAGGTAGGTGGAAGGGCTTAGATTTTGAGGCCTATTTCTCAGAAAAGGTAAATAAAACCATACTTTAAGTAGAAAGGGCTTGCTAAGAAGCATGTTAATGAAAAGATGTTGGGGAATCTATCTTGATGACTAAACCACTAGAGTAGTTCCCAGTGGTCAAAACCTCCCCGTGATAGCTCTGATGTGATGGTCCGTTACGCATCCTGCTCTCCCAGACCCAGGAGCTCTGCAGTGTTTCCAGGAGCCCAGGCTGGAATCTGCAGTGAGGCTGTGCTGGTTCATCTCCAGCTGGAGTGCTGGGTGGACAGGACGTTGGCTAACTCCTGGTCGTGGCGTTGCAGCTGTCTAGTTTGATCCTGAGTCCCTGGGTTTATATTTCAGATGGAAAAGGCAAATGCCAGAATGAAGCAGCTCAAACGCCAGCTGGAGGAGGCTGAAGAGGAAGCCACAAGTGCAAATGCTTCCCGACGTAAACTTCAGCGTGAGCTGGACGATGCCACAGAGGCTAACGAGGGCCTGAGCCGGGAGGTCAGCACCCTGAAGAACAGCCTAAGGTAGGTGGTGCCAGTGGCGGTGGGCAGGGTTTGTCTGAGCCCTCGTGTGCCCACAGACTCTCCGCAGTGCATCCTCGGGGAGTATCCAGCTGTGGCGCTGCTGGTGTTAGGGATGTTCAGCTCAGGAAGTGTGGGCTGGATGAGTGCTCGGTGCAGTGGATTGAGAACTGGCTGAATGGCAGACCTCAGAGGGCTGTCATCAGCGGCGCCGAGTCTGGTTGGAGGCTGGTAACTAGTGGTGTGCCTCAGGGGTCAGTACTGGGCCCAGTCTTGTTTAACTTCATCAGTGACCTGGATGAAGAGACGGAGTGTACCCTCAGCAAGTTTGCTGATGACACCAACCTGGGAGGAGTGGTAGATACACCAGCAGGCTGTGCTGCCATTCAGCGAGACCTGGACAGGCTGGAGAGTTGGGCAGAAAGGAACCTGATGAGGTTCAGCAAGGGCAAGTGCAGGGTCCTGCACCTGGGGTGGAACAACCCCAGGCACCAGTACAGGCTGGGGCGGACCTGCTGGAGAGCAGCTCTGCGGAGAGGGACCTGGGTGTTCTGGTGGACAACAGGTTGACCACGAGCCAGCAGTGTACCCTGGGTGCCAAGAAGGCCAATGGGATCCTGGGGTGCATTAAGAGGAGTGTGGGCAGCAGGTCGAGGGAGGTTCTCCTTCCCCTCTACACTGCCCTAGTGAGGCCCCATCTGGAGTGCTGTGTCCAGTGCTGGGCTCCCCAGTTCAAGAAAGATGAGGAGCTACTGGAGAGAGTCCAGCGGAGGGCTACGAGGATGGTGAGGGGACTGGAGCATCTCTCCTACGAGGAGAGGCTGAGGGAGCTGGGCTTGTTCAGCCTGAAGAAGAGAAGGCTGAGAGGGGACCTTAGAAATGCTGATAAATATCTGCAGGGTGGGTGTCAGGAGGACGGGGCCAGACTCTTTCCAGTGGTGCCCAGCGACAGGACAAGGGGCAACGGGCACAAACTGAAGCTGAGGAAGTTCCAGCTGAACACGAGGAAGATCTTCTTCCCTCTGAGGGTGACGGAGCACTGGCCCAGGCTGCCCAGGGAGGCTGTGGAGTCTCCTTCTCTGGAGATATTCCAGCCCCGCCTGGACGCGGTGCTGTGCAGCCTGCTCTGGGTGACCCTGCTTGGGCAGGGGGTTGGGCTGGGTGACCCACAGAGGTCCCTTCCAACCCGCACCATTCTGTGATTCTGTGATTTTTCCAGTGGCTGGTACCAATCCCCTTTTTTTCCCATACCCACTCCAGTGGGAATGTCTCAGCATTTTCCTTGAGAGCAGCTCTTGGAGATCAAGGTCTCTACCGAGTACAGATGGGAGACAGCAGTGGTGAGGTTGCTGCAGAACAAAACTATCTCGGGGGCAGAGAGAGGCTTATAGGAGCGGCAGGAGGGGTGCAGCGCAGTGCTGCACAAACGAGTAGTTGGTATTATTTTAGAGACCCTGCTCTGTTTAGGACTTGGTCTGTGCTCGGTGCTTGTACAGAGGCAATATTTTAGGTTGCTTGGGACTTGCAAAATTAAGATAATGGTAAGCGCTAAGCAGGAATACCAGAATACCGGAATGTTTGCGCACAGCCTGTCTTCTCCTTGGTCAGAGAAGGGGTTTCAAGACCCTGTGTGTGAAATTTGCCCTGTGGCTGGGGGCAAACTCTTCCCCCTTGATTCAGTGCGGAGGTCTTCCCAAAGCAGCCACCAGCATGGGGCCGTGGGCTGTGGGCGAGCCACGACCCTTCATGGATTGTCTGGTTGCTGTTCGCAGGAGGGGGGGCACCATCACCTTCTCCTCGAGCCGATCTGGGAGACGCCAGCTGCACTTCGAAGGGGCCTCGCTGGAGCTCTCGGACGACGACGTGGAGAGCAAAGGCAGCGAGGTGAACAAAGCGCAGCCGGCGCCCGCCGAGTAGAGCCCCGTCTGTACCCTGCTTCAGATATACTTACAACTGCTTTTTTCCTGTAGTAAATAAAATGGAATTGTCTCTGTTCAGTGCATCTATTTTCCAGATACTCATTGTATAGCCATTTTATAAAGCATCATGTGAAGGATGGAACTTTTTTTTTTATCAACACGGAAACTTCATTCCCAGAGGGTAGGTGGTTGGGGCAGACCCGTCGTCATGACTATGCATGCTTTGTTGTACAGACAGCATCCTTCCGTTTCTCCTGTGCTCAGGCGGCCCGTGGCTCTATCGAGTCCGGTGGATCATTGAAGACCAAACTGCACCTGTATTTTTTTTTTTCTTTTCTCCTAATTGTTGTGATCAGCACACAATCAGCGAGTGAACTGTGAAAAGGCCTTGGGAAGTGTTAGAGGGAGATGTAGGGATGAACGAGTAGCGTCCATTTTTAACCTGCAATACCCTTTTGAAGTGTTCTCAGCACCTGCTTCATCAGTTAGCGTTCCTGCAGTACAGGCAAACTGAAACAGCGTCGCCGTTCCTCATCTGTACAGTACTTCTGCGTTTGTAGAGACCCGCTATCACCATGCCCGACAGATCTGTGTATATATTAAGGCTACTATAATGTGAACACCAGTGGAAAATAAACAGACAACGCAGGCAAAATTAATTTATTAATTTAGGGCCGAGTGAGTTAGCCTTCAAGCCGCAGAGCCGAGCGGCTGCACGGTGCGTGGAGGCCGAGGCGGTGCGGCGGCTCCGGCGGGAGCGGCTCCGGGGCCGCGCGGGGCGGGTGCGGAGCCGGCGGTGACAGGGGTTCAGCGACGGATGTTGCCTGCCTAGGAGTTGACATGCCAGTGGATGTGAATCCTTTTTGTTGTTGTTGTGTTTTGTTTTTTTTTTAATTTTGAACAGTATTACAGCGAGTAGTTAGCATTCTTTTTGTTTAAATAGCTGAAAAACTGACATTACAGAAAGTGCCTTAGACACTACAGTACTAAGACAAAGTTACATATATAATTTGCCTATATAACAATGATTTAATGTATTAATTTTGACTGTGCTTCATATCACGTACCTCTCTAGTCCAAGTGGTATTATTGATATTAGTGACAATGAATCAGTGTTAACCAGGAACCTTCCTCTGCCACATACTCAAAAACCGTGGATTTCCTTTTTTGGTTAAAAGCTTTAACATCTGTCACAAAGGTTTTGGTGTGTGTGTTTGGATACTTTTAATCAAACTGGCTGTTGACCACCAGGCATCTGACTGCAAATATCTTGTTTTCTTGTATACCCATATTTCTAGACAATGATTTTTGTAAGACAATAAATTTATTCATTATAGATGTGGCCGCCTGCTCTGTTTACTTACAGGAAGAGCTATCTCCTGAGGCTGGCGTAGACCTTAATAAACAAGAATATGACTGGAAGCTGCATTTACCCTTCTTCCGCTTTTGTTTGCTCAGGGTTTTTTTTCTCTTTTGACCTAAACACAGTGTAAATGGCCTGGTCAGGGCTGAGCCTTTGTGTTGCCATTAGAGACCAAAGTCCCCTCCTGCTGACCTGCAGGGCTGGGACCCAGGCAGAGGCCCCATGGCTGCCTTCAGCGGGGTCTGGGCTTTCTGCTGGGCGGTGGAATCTCCTGTTTCGGAGGTCCCAGTGTGCAGTACCTGCCTCCCTGGCCCAAGGCAGTGATGGCGTTGGGTAAGGCCAAGGCTGTCACTGGTGCCCTGGGGCTGGTCCCTGCACAGAGAAGGTGGACCAGCGTGGGGAGCTGATAGGAGCAGGGAGATGGTGGGCTTAAAACTGGAGTGAGAGGAGAGGGGTGGGGGAGAGCAGGAAGCCCCTGCCTGGGCTCTACAGTCCAGGGCTGCTGTCAGTGGTCCCTCTGGTCCCAGCAAGCCCGGGCTGAGGGAGCCTCCAGCACCGAAGGGCTGCTGGGGACCAGAGCTGATCCCAGGCACCCGCTCCTGGAACCCAGTTCAGTCAGGGGTACCGTTACCTCAGGTGTCTCCTTCAAGGCAGTGGCTGCTGCTCCTCCTGCTGTGAGGACCATACTGGGGAGGGGACAGGGGCTGCTGAAGGGCTTTTCCCTGCCTCTCTCATGGCTTCCATACCTCAGGGCAGGGGTTGGGCCACTACCAGGCACAAACACAGGCTGGGCAGAGAATGGGAGTGAGAGCGGCCCTGAGGAGAAAGGCTTGGGGTGCTGCTGGGTGAGAAGCTGGACACGACCCAGCCGTGTGTGCTCACAGGGCAAGGGGGGGATTCTGCCTCTCTGCCCCACGCTGGTGAGACCCCCTGGGGTACGGGGCTTGGGAATGTGAGGGCCCGGCTGATGAGGATGTGGGTGAAGCTCCAACCAAGAGGTTGCCCAGCGTGAGTCGGTCAGCCCCATGCATTACGGCTGCCTCAGCTAAGAAAAAAAAGGAGGGTAACTGTCACAGGCGATTCCCTGCGGAGGGGAACAGAGGGCCCGATCTGCTGACAGGACCCATCCCAAGGGAAGTCTGCTGCCTCCCTGGGGCCCGGGTCAGGGATGTTGCTTGGAAACTCCCTGGTCTGGTGTGGTCCTCTGACTCTTACCCCCTCTTGGTAATGCAGGTTAGCGGGGACAAGATCGCGGAGAGAAGTCCCAAGGCCATCAAAGGGTACTTCAGGGCACTGGTCGAGGGATCGGGGGCACAGGTGGTGTTTTCCTCCATCCCATCAGTGGCAGGGAACAGCACTGAAAGGGGAGGAAAGCTCACCTGGTTAACAGGTGGCTCAGGGACTGGTGCCTTCGGTTGAATTTTGGCTTCTTTGATCATGGGGAGGTGCACACAGCACCGGGCCTGCTGGGGACAGACGGAGTACAGCTGTCTCAAAGGGGAAAAAGGATTCACTGAGAGGGCTTTAAACAAGGTTCCAAGGGGGATCACATCACTAGGGATGAGCCCAGGTGTGTCATGGCAGGGTCAGGGGGAGATCGACAGCCCAGCTCAAGTGCATCTACACTAATGCACGTAGCATGGGCAATAAACAGGAGGAGCTGGAAGCCATTGTACAGCAGGAGAGCTAGGTTGTCATCACAGAAATGTGGTGGGACAGCTCGCATGACTGGCATGCTGTCATGGATGGCTTCAGACCCTGCTTCGGCGGGGGGGTGGGGGGGGGGGGGTTGGACCAGATGACCCACAGAGGTCCCTTCCAACCCCCACCACTCTGTGATTCCGTGGGAGCCCTGCATCCAGCTCTGGAGCCCTCGGCACAGGACAGACCTGGAGCTGGTGGAGCGGGGCCAGAGGAGGCCCCAGCAATGATCTGAGGGCTGGAACCCCTCTGCTGGGAGGAAAGGCTGGGAGAGCTGGGGCTGTTTAGCCTGGGGAAGGGAAGGCTCCGGGGACACCTTAGAGCAGCCTGAAGGGACCTGCGAGAGAGCTGGAGAGGGTCTTGTGACAAGGGCATGGAGTGATAGGCCAAGGAGTGATGGCTTCAAGCTGCAAGAAGGGAGGGTTTGATTGAACCTGAGAAAGAAATTCTCCACTCTGTGGGTTGTGAGGCCCTGGCCCAGGCTGCCCAGAGAAGCTGTGGCTGCCTCCTCCCTGGCAGGGTTCAAGGCCAGGTTGGAGGGGGCTTGGAGCACCCCAGGCTGGTGGAAGGGATCCCTGCCCATGACATGGGGGGCTGGACCTGGATGACCTGTAAGGCCCCTTCCAACCCAGACCATCCTATGGTTCCATGAACATGCAGAAGGCCCAGGCTCTGTGCAAGAGCAGCATCCTCTTACTGGGGATTTTTTAAGGGGAGGGTGTTCCTGCTCCCCCGAGGAGCGAGCTGGTCCCAGGGTGGGGGGAGCTGTGTGACCTCCCCCTGCATGGGACTGGGGCTCTGGCGGGAGCTGGAGGCCTCCGTCGCTTTGCAGGCTCTTCCCAAAAATCAGATCTTGAGGTCCAAGACAGTCGGTGCCATGGAGGGAAGGCGCTTGCTCAGCCGCCGCTCCCCTCTCTGCTCAGAGGGAAGGAGGAGGCAACACTGCAAGGGAAAGGCAGCAAGCGCTTCGCAGCAGCGCACAGCAGCATCGCTACGTGACAAAACCACGGCCACTGCCACCGGTTCTGCAAAATCCACTGATTTCACATTAGAAGACCTTTATTTTTGGAAGATGACGGTAATTTGGGTTTGGGTTTTTTTTTGAAAACCCCTTCACGATCTGTGTCACCATGGTGGTATGGTACACTGTCCTACTGCAACATGCCATATAGATTTCGAATAAATAAAGCTACAAAGCCCAAGTTATGTACAAAGATCTTCGGCAAAGATAATTATGTTTACAAACCTATGTACAATAAAACAAATGGAAACAGTCAAATGCAGCAGAGGATGCACAGGAAAGGACGACCATACAAACCCTGACGGCGAGGGGGGGGCTTCCTGCCTCCCCTCTGCTGGGGCCGATGGTTTTTTTCTCAGCACTTGTAAATAAACCAGCTTGGAGCTGCAGAGCCAAGTGAACGCGATGGCCCCGAGCGGGAATGAAGATTTCTAAACCCACAGATCAAACCCCGGCTGGGTTTGCTGGTTCTTTGTATAAAATCCACCGACTCCGAGGCCCACGGACAGAGAACTCGCACAAACACTTTGCTCGAAAGACGCACGAGGTACACGCAGTCGCCCAACACTGTCGCAGAAGCGCGCAGGTGACACTGTGAGATCCAGTCCTATATTACACGGATCGGAACAGGGGTGGGGTGGTGGCGGGGTCCCAGGAGGGGGCTTTGTGGATTTGTGGCTTCCTAACGCTCCGGCGGAGTTCCCGGTGTGGCGGTGCGTGGATGTTTGCCTGACGAAGGCACCGGGCGCACGCTCCAGCCGCTCGCTGCGTTGCTGCACGGGTGGGGGAGCGCCGAGGGGCCGCTTCAGCACGGCTCAGCCGCGCCAGCACCCAGCAAGGCAGGCGATGTTCTGACTGACGAGTGCTGGGCACGGGACCGTCACTCCCGCGCCCCCAGCCCCTCCATTCCTCCCCCCCGTAGGGCTGCGCAGCTCAGCCTCCCATGCCCACTCCAACCCACGACCACGCACTGGCCCCGCAGTGATTTATTAAGCTGCGGTAACTGAGTCATGGACCTGATTCCTGTCCAAAGAGCCGCGGCGCAGCCTCAGCCAGGGGTCTGAGGTCTGAGCCTTACCGGGAGGGCAGCAGCTGCCCGTCCTGAGCAGCAGGATGCTGGAGCAGGCAGGGAGAAACGCTGCCAAAACTAAGTTAGAGAAGAGATACGGTGAGGGGCTGAGGACCGCCGGGCCGAGCAAGACTCCTGCAGCCCGTGAAACAGAGCACTGCGGGTGGCAGCTTGAGCAGCGCGGGATGTGGGGCCAAGGCAGAGAACATCCGCTACAGCGACAGGAGAAAACAAACTGTATTAATGTGACATGGAGGGCCATGAGCTCAGGGTCTCCTCGGGCAGCAGGGCGCAGGTCGTGTTCCAGCGGGGCAGGAATGGGCAGCAATCGGGAGCAGTTCCTCTCGTGGTGGGCTGAGAAAAGCATCCGCAAGTCCGAACACGACCTCCTGCGGGCTCATACGCTCTGGGGGAGCATGCCAGGCGCTGAGGACGGTCGAGAGGCTCCCAGTCTGGGGGGACCTTGATCAAAGCCGTTTACTGCCCTGAGGAGCAAGAAGAGACAGGCCGGTAAGTGATGAGCCCCAGGAGATGGCACCGCTCACCCCTCCCGGCCCCAGCAGCTGGAGAACAGACCCCTCTCCTCCCCTCTCACCTCACCCTGGCTGTACGATGGCTGCAAGGCCACTGTGACCACAACAGGGCTCCCACGGCTGCGCCCACCCGCAGCCAGGGACAGGCGCAGGTGGGTGCTCACCCCGCTGCCTGGAGGTGGTGGGTGCTGCCTGATGACCACCCCAGGAGGACAAGCAGCTCCTGCGCAGACCCCAGACCCCCACGCCGGGCTCTGGGCAGCTGAGGGGCCGGGCACAGCAGTGCTGCAGGCTCACTCCCCACGGCCAGCTCCCCTCCCCTCTTCACGGGTGCTGGTGGGCTGCGAGAGGAGAACATGGGTCTGACAGCTTTTCCATCTCTACTCCGTTCTGGCTTTGGCAGATCTTCTGTGATCAGGCTCAACACACAGCGTCTGCCCAGGCTCACCATCTGCTGATCATCACCACCACCACAGCCTTGACAACCAGAAGCGATGGCATCCCCATATCAGGACAGCACGTCTGTAGGCGTGGGTAACGGACCATTGTAACGATGTGACCCCAATATGAGTATGATCGTACAGCTTTATTAGTCAGCAAAACAAGGTTTATATAGCAAAACTATTACAGCATCTGAATGGTTAAAACCCCAACCCATATATAGGCAAAACTACAGCAACTAGTTGTGATTGGTGCAGAGCTGCATCTCGAAGTGAAAACAGTACTGTGGCAGGAAACAGCAACGTGGCAGGAAGGAAGTGACAGTGTGGCAGGAAACGGTGACGTTCCCCCTGATCCAGTGTCCTGAGCTCGTCGCTCTGCCTTCCCAGCAGGGTTCCGTGTCAGCCGCTCCCAAGGCTCACCTCCGGATCAGAACCTGGGTTGCTCAGCGCACCAAACTATGTCCCCTCTCGTCCAGCCAGGACTCCACAATTCCCCCTTTTTGTTTTTTGAGCAAGCCAGGTTTGCTTCGTCATCTTGGAGAGAGCCTTTTTAAGACAGCTAAAGCAAATACATATTATAATTCCAACAGCAAGTAACACGATACATATGCGCAAAATTTCTATAATTAAACCGTTAAGCCAAGCGGGCAGATTACCAAAGAGCGAGGTGAGAAATCCATCAAAAAATCCCTGGCTTTGTTGTATTTGATTGGCGTGCTGTTCAAGCCATTATAATTGCTTGTGGATGGACTTACTACGATCGGACAAGTTCATACAGCACATGCCTTCGAAATCCTCACAACCATGTCCCTGGGCCAGCAGTAAAAAATCAATTGCGGCTCTATTTTGCAATACTGTATGTCGTAGACTACTCTGATCTTCTAGCAGGGATTGCAAGACTTTTGTGGTAACACTGGCTTGCTTCTCTGCCCAGCGTTCCGTGTTCACCAATCTACTTCTGTAGCAGTGTTCCGTGTTCGCTACTTTCAAGGTCTATCTCCATTACCAAGCCTGGGTTGCTCAACAGCACCAAACTATGTCCCCTCTCATCCAGCCAGGACTCCACAATTCCCCCTTTTTGTTTTTTGAGCAAGCCAGGTATAGTTGATGAGGTTGTTGATGATGATGAGAGCTGACACTAATTTTGGTCTTCAGCTTGCTACCACTCTTTCAGAGGCCCACACAAACTACAATACTAACAGTATAAGAACACAAATGCTAATTGAAGACATAGAGATGTGAAGTGCATACCACAATCTTCTGGATATAAAGAAAGATTAAATTAACTTGAGAATGATACATACTGATGGTAAATCTGTTACCTAGCATATGGGTGTAGATTGATTTACTTGTATTCAATTTTCTTGCTGGATTTACTTGTATCCAATTTTCTTCCTGTGTGGATGGTGGGACTAAAGTACCGCTTGACCACAACATATCATTATTGTCAATGGGAGGGAATGCGTCTCACCATGTCAGGCATCGAAATAGCAGTGTATCAATAATATGAGCTCAGTAAATTTGCACTTGGGTTATAGGTATACTTATCATATATACAAACATCCATAACATTTAGTATTGGCTATCGATATTAATAACCTAGGTTAAGATCAATGTACCTAGAACTATGACTCATGAACTATATAGGCTAAAATTAATGTACAGAAAAGCATAAAGCTGCAAACATCACCACATCTATTCCCTGCTGCATCAAATGCTTCCGAAGTTTTGATAAATCAGAGTCCAAATACAACAATCTAAAGTCAAAAACCAGAAATAGTCAATACCTGCAGAACTTACCAAACCAAAAGACACAAAACAGTTACTTAGTCCAGACAAATCCGTTAGATCACAGAAACCAAATAAATCCATCAGAACACAGAAATACAAACACGGTAACATAAAACCACACGTTCATGGTCGCGACCACACACACACACAGGCACACCAAGTTTTTAGCATAAATCCAAATATTGCAAAGACAGGACTTACAATAATATTCAACATTTAACAGACAAATTCCCAAGCTTCAGTTTCAGGAAGAGTACTCTCTTTTCAATTCAGGATTAGAAAGGACACTTTCCCTTCTCGTCAGGGATATAGCTCAATGCTGTGAAGCTTTTACTATGACTAACAAATAGGCAACAAAAAACAATACTGGAAGACTGCCTTTGCCTTATTAATAGTTCACGCTCAGAACTTTTTGGTCCAGTGATCAGAGGTTCTCCCCGAGAATCCCTCGGTGCCGGCTGGAGGTCCTGCAATCCCTCGGACCATTGAAGTTCAAGAGCAGCGTCCTACCTGGGTACCCAAAATCTATTACTAGAAAGCAGCAAAATAATTAACTTCCTAAAACTTAATGTTGGAGTTCTAGAAAGCAGGCATTCTTTACTGCAGTACTGAACGCACAGGGAATAGTTCTACTCAAATGTGTGTACCGAAAAGACACTCTTACTAGATATTTATGCCATGTTAACATACATAATCATTACATTTCTGCAAAGTACTTATCATTCTCCATTTCCCCCCTCCCCCCTTTTTTTTTTTTTTTTAATATTAATGTCTTTTGTACATGCATATTGGCACCTCTAGGCAGTTGTCAGGAGCCCTCAGGTGAAGGTTTATACTTTTCCTCACGGTGTCTGCTAGTTAACCTCTGCTCTTGTGCAGACGCAGTTCTAAAATCGCGTATACCGTGTCCTCCAAGATAGCTTCGTTATACAAAAGCTGTTGTGGGAGATAATTGCCAAATATGCAAGGAATGTATTAATTGGTGTGGGTGGTGCACCCACTGCAGTCATCAGAGTACTTGCGTTTGCTGTAATTTTTTCAGTGTTCCCTGTGTAATAGGATCATCCAGAGTGGATCTCTTCTGCTTCCATGTCAGAGGTTGCTCCCTGAGAGTGAGTGTGGTCACCTCTGGCATCGGATTCTGCGTTACGTTCTTTCAGCTCATGATATAGCTTCACATATTTTACCGGAAACCATCGAGGGCCTGTTGAAAGAAGAACACACGCACACGCTCTTCCCCACGTTATTAGTTCTACAGGACCTGTCCATTGTGATTCCCCAAATTCTTTATACCATACTTTTGGTCGAACCACAAATGGAGGGACCATCCCGAATTGACGGTCAGCTGCTGTTGTAAATAATTGATCATCAAAACGATTTTAAAAATTAAGTACATATAATGCTTTGTCTAACTGTTCCTGTGGGGTAACACTGCCCATAGGATTCCCCCTTTTTTGTTTATTTAGCATAGCTTTGAGGGTCCCGTGGACACTTTCAACAATGGCTTGTGCAGTAGAAGAATGTTGTATACCTGTAACACGTTGTATACTCCAGTCCTGTAGGAAAACAGAAATTGTCCTTTTCTCCCGTATGTGCCGTGGCTACCAGAAATCCTGAGAAAGTATCCACACTAACATGTACACAATGCAGTCGACCAAATGTTGATATATGTGGAACATCACTTTGCCAGAACTCATCACCTCGTAAACCACGAGGGTTCCCTCCTGCACACGATGGTACGGGTGTAATACATTGACAATCAGGGCATGCATGAACATTTTTTGTAGCTTGCCCCTGGGGCAAAGCAAATTGTTTATGCAAGGAAGAGGCGTTTTGATGAAAGAAGTCATGAGATAATCGGGCTTGCTTGAAACCGTGTGGCAGTACTGCTGCCATTGTCAATTTATCTGCTACAACTTTTTCTTCAGTTATTGGTTTTAGTAGAGTAGTATGTAACTACATATGCATTATAAAATATACACGTACACGATTTTCTAATTTCAATAGCAATTTCATCTGCAATGCATTGAACAATATTCACAACATGCAGAATCTGAGACAACATTGAGTGGTTCAGTCGAAAACAATTGAAAAAAAGTGCAAGGCCGCTGATAGCTTAAAAATTTGTGTGGATCCTTCAATGACTAAAATAGATGATTGTTAATCTGATGAATTTGTTTGTTTCCAAAACACTATTCGTGCTCCTTTAATAGGAACAGAAACACGTTGTTTTTTTCGCTGCAATGAAATTTGAGAGAGGGAATGTAACAGCTTATTATGTGGAAGGGTATAACGTATGTTATTTAAATAATCAGCTAGAGCGGCTTGCAGTGATAAGGATTCACTGTTTAAAGCGACAAAGTCATCTTTAGCCAGCAGCAGGCAAATAATATCAACTTGCTGACAGTGATTCCAACCTTGTGCTATTAAGGACACTATGATGTGTACCTTTGAAGTCAATGTTTTCATGGGCGTATGAGACAAAGAGATTCATTCCAGAGTCTTCAACTGCTGCGTGTTAACACACCACTGATCGAAAAGAGGGTAAGGCTGTAAAACAAAACCTTCATAAATGATATACAAATTTGTTGGCAATTCGACATTAATTCTGAAGGTAAAGGCAATTGCAATTCTACCTGAAATCTTTTGTAAAACAGTTTTTGCTTTTGTCATTGATCTTCGGGAAAATAATAAATTTGAGTCCCTTTTAACAAAGTAAATAGAGGGGACAAATCTTCAGCTGTAAAGTCAATATTTTCACCTTTCAGCAGAGTGAATAACATCATCTAGGTAGACCATCTGAACCCTGGAAAGATAATAAAGTCCAGCTGTTTGTTCACAAGGAATTCTACTGCAGTAATTGAATTGTATACATTTTTTTGTAACCAAGTCCTTGAATGTCAGAAAGATGGTTCTCGCCGTGCCGCTTCTGGGCTGGCCAGGACGGGCCGGCGCGCTGGGATCAAGGGAAGGGGGTGGGGGGTGGGGTGGAGTGGGAGAGAACCGCGCCGCCGGTTGCCCGGGGCGGGCCATGTGCCCCACCAGGTGTAAGGTTTGCTGACCTGTTCGATGCGGTGGCTGCTGGCGCGGCGGCTGTACAGCGTCTGAGGGACTGTGCATTTTTATGTTGGAATTCACCTCATTTTGATCTCAGGTCGGGTACGCCAATTGCTGTCGCGAGACCCTGTCGTGCACTTTTGGGATGCCGGATTTTTACACCCCACTTCCCATTTCTCTGGATTCAAAGGATCGTCAGGTTTTGGCAGATTTACTTCCCACATTTCTCATGTTCGGTAGGAATTTCGTCGTATGTAGGGTTAAATTTCAACAGACTGCTGCTCTGTCCTTGCTTTTGAGATAAGGACAGAGGTATAGCAGCTGCTTCTAAGATAGTCTCTGTAAGTTTTAGAGCATTTAAAGCTGTATGCACTGATTTCCAAGTAATGATTTTCTCAGGGATTTTAAACTGCAAGGCTTTGTTCTTTCAAACTTCACTGTAAAAAAGTTTTTAATGGAGCCTTCGCTCCTTTTTTCGGTGACTGTCCCATTCTCCAGGGAGCCGGAGGCGGGGCGCAGACCCGATTACTGCTCAGGGTCTGTTGGACCCAGCCCCTGCTCACGGCTTTTTTCAGGTGGTACATTTGCAACAAAAGGACTTTTCTGAATGACTCTGGCCACTTTTTTTCTCTGCTAACACATTTTTTAACGCTTCATAAACCAAATGCCAAGTTGTTAATACTCGGCTCGCATTCACGTCACGCCTTGAAGTATGTTTAAAAGGTAAATCTCCTAACACCTTCCAAGTTAAAATACCAAAAACACGCGGTGATTCCACGGGCACTCCATTACTTCTGAGTCAGGCTAACAACAGCTCGAAAAACAGGGACTAATTATCGCTCCTCTTTGTTGCCAACCTGCATGCACAGAGTCCACGATTCTCTGCCACACATCCAAGTCGAACAACTGATCTGTTTCCTGATTTTTTGCACTCGCTGGTATTGTGGTTATCCCCCTTACAGTTCACACCCCACTTTAGCTATCCCTCTCCACCGTACCCCCGACCCTTCCCTGGTTCCCAACCCCCCATTCCACGGCACAGCGCAAGGTGGGGCTGGAAGAGAAAACGGGTTATATGGGTTAGGGACTGGTGGCTCCGGCAGCAAAGTATCCGTAACCTTCTCATCTGTACAACGAGTCACTGGAGTCCTTGGAGACGGCGGCGTAGGCAGAGGAAGTGGAGGATACCGCGGTATAGGATTCGGGGACATGGGACGATCGGAAGGGGCAGCGGTGGCGCCTGGCCAATCTGCGGGCGGTGGCGCCTCAGCACATCCCTCTCCGCGGCGCGGTGGCGGTGGTGGTGACTCTGGCGGTGGGGGTGGAAACCCTGTGCCAGTGGGTCTAGCCGCACGTACTCCTTTTCCTGGACCGCAGGTTTCCCTGCCTCCACGGGCTGCCAACTCGGACCCCCTCATGCTTTCAAAGATGGCATAGGGAGGCTAGGACCCTGAAACAGCAGAGTTGTTGCCAAGCAGGTCCCTCCCTCGGGTGTTAATGTAGCGAAAGCAGAGGTAACGGCTTAAGTCCTTTCTCCGTGCAGCAGCAACAGAAACTTCAAGGTAGCTGAGTCATATTGTAACCATCTCACGGAGAGGATGGGTTGGAGGAGCTTAACCACTGCTGACTCTTCCTATATCAGTGTGGACCCCATCTCCTCCCCGGCCCAATCAACTTCACGAGTTGCTTTGCCGTTGCGTCTATTCCTCTCTTAGAGAGCATACCGACAAGCAACGTTGCCGCAGCCTCTATCTTCATGCTTGCGACCCTGGCCTCCACATTCAATTTTAGCTGCGCCAGGCAGCACCAGTGGGGCTCGTTTTCTCCCTGGGAGGCGGCCGTCCGTGTCTGCCCTGCGACGCTGCACCCAGGCAGCACCACTCTCAACCGTTGTTTTCCCACTCCCCTCCTCTAGCTGCTTACTGCAGACTCGGAGATTCTGCAGGAAGATGAATCATTTTTTGCCGCAGGAAACTAAACCATCCTCTGCTACCAGTTGTTGGAGTGGGAGACGGACCCGGAGTAACAATGAAATCTCAATGTGAGTGTGATCGTTCTCCTTTATTAGTCAGCAAAACAAGGTTTATATAGCAAAGCAGTTACAGCCTCTGATTGGTTAGTTATCTTAACCATATATAGTCAAAATAGCTACAACTCGCTGTGATTGGTGCAGAGCTGCATCTCGATGCGGAAGCGACAATAAGGCAGGAAGCAACAACGTGGCAGTCCCCCTGCTCCAGTGTTCCGTGTTCGCCACTCTACTTCTGTAGCAGTGTTCCGTGTTCACTACTTTCAAGGTCTGTCTCCGTTACCAAGCCTGGGTTGCTCAACTGCACCAAACTATGTCCCCTCTCGTCCAGCCAGGACTCCACACACGCTGCGACTTCTTCGGTCTCGGCTGGCGCAGGCAACAGGAGTCCTTGCTTCTCGCTCTTCTGATACTCGGAGATCTCCTCTTTGAGCTGTTCATCCTTCAAAAGGAAAACATTTGCTTGTATTTTTGGTGAAGGTTCATCTTGCTGTCTTAGAGAATTAACATTCCCCTCAAATTCGCTGTAGATACGCCGCAGATTTATTAATATTAACCACTCAGCTTGAGGGATCGGTTGAGATCATGCGGCTGCTCCAACCGGGCGGCCTCAGACTATTCAGAGAGCTAAAAGCAGTAAAAGGGGGAACGCTGCTATGTTCAAGGGTAAGCGATTTTTCTCCATTTATTTCAATTACTGATCACGCACATGTCGTACTTTCCCTTTTACCGAACAGGACTGGGTGCAGAGGGGTAGACAATCACTGTTTCTGAGGATGCCTTTTGGCCTTTGCTGTTATCGATGGGATCAATAGAATACTGTTATTAGCAGGTAACTCTTCACGTCACACACTCACTCACTCACTCACACACTCACTCACACTCGCTCTTGGCTACCAGTTGGAGCAGCAGCCGGGAAGCAAAGCCCAGCCATCGACTCACAAGCACGGGGTCGTACCGCAGTGACTTCTGGCCTGGTGTTGGTGAAGCCCTGCAGAGGGTGCTCACCTTCACCAGATGCAGGTACCATCCCGTGCTCTTCAAGCGTGGCCAGCAGCACCCATGGGTGCCAGCTGAGCCTCACGCAGTTGATGCCACGGACCTCGCATGGGTTCAGCAGAACACTGCCGTCCCCACTTTATCATTTTTCACAGATTTAGCAGCACTGCTAGTCTCTGAAGCTACCAGCCCTCGCAAAGCGTTCACAGGCCACCTTCTCAGCACGCATTTTTCCTTTCTTCAGCCTCGTGCTATGCCTCCACCCACACCCACAGGCGCCTGGCGAGCCCGCTCACGCCACGCAGATGCCGAATCCTGCAGGGTTAAGGCTCAGTACACCAACTGGTGGAGCACATGGCAGGGATGGGGTCGGTCTCCCACAGACCACCAAGCCAGAGCCAGCCGGCCAGCCTGCTCCTCACCCTGCTGTCCGGAACTCACCGGCAGCAAAAAGACCTCAGGATGCAGAACTTCTGTGTCTCCTAACAAAGTAGAGTTTCAGCTTCTACATACTAAAAATGGTGGGTTTCTAACTTCTGTGCCAACAGTTAAACCTCATTCCTAAGGAATAAAGGTAATTTGCTTTTAGCTTAACAACGTGGTTGGTTGGAAGCAGTCTCACTCTGGCTGCATTTTTTTTCTGTACAGAGAAAACAATATCTTACACTTCTCTGCAAATTTTTTGTGTCTATGTATTTCTCTCTTTATATGTAATAAAAACATAGGTATACACACAAAAGTGTATGTATACATAGTGACCGAAAGAAGCAGTGTGCTAAAGCAAATACAATGTTATCTGGAATTAAAAAAAAGTAAACTGAGCAGTACGAACTAAATTACGTAATGTTTTTGCAGACCCAGAAACAGACTGTCCTGCAAATACAAGCTTTGAGATTACAGACGCGCTTAGATGCTATGCTAAGGAAGAACCAGCAACTTCTTTCAGCGGAAGGAACAGAACTACATACTCAAATTTTTAAATTCTCAAATGTGAATAAATTATATTCAAGAAAGTAAGTTTTCAATATTATCATAAAGAGACGGGCATGGTACTGTCAGAGATACTTCTATTGATTTAAAAATACTCATTTTGATCCGAGAGACCAGCAAGACAGCTGCTGAGCTATCTGTGCTGGGGCAGCATATGTAATTATAGGCTGCCGGCAAGCAATTACAGGCTGCTGAAGGACTGATATAAAGAATTGGAGTTAAGAACAGACACCAAATTTGTGCCAAATGACACTTTTTAATGGGAAACAGACTGTTGTGTTCATTCACTGTTGGCAATCTCAGTAAGGAACTATCTTGTTGATAGAGACTACTGCATTTAGAGAATCCTAAATTCATTATGTCAAACATTAATGGTAATGACAGTCACTTAAGAAAGCCAACACAAAATGAAAAGGAATGAGTTTATCTGCTACTGAGCAAATCAACGCAGCCACAATAAAAAGCCAAAGAGGTAGAGAAGTATCAAAACATAAGCATAAATTAAAAATTGTTTAAAAATGGCTAGGTATTGGGGTTTAGACTAACTTATTTGTTGTCTTTAATAACAGTCCCTAGGAAAAGATAGGAATGTTGCGTACTCTGTTTGCTCGCTTAAATTGTACAGACGTTGGCCGGTAACAGCAAGCACCGAGCCGATACTGCTCGCGTCTTTCAGGACTCTGCTGCAAGCCCTAAAGCACATACGCAGTGTGAGCCCGTGCAGCCCCCTCCGTTTGGCGAGGCATCAAACCCTTCCTGCACCAGAGGATGCTCTGAGAGCCGCCTTTTTTCAGGGCTGCAGTAACAGCAGCTGCCTTAAAGCACTCTTTGGATAATTGTTCTGCCCATTTCCCAAAGTCTATTACTCCATGAGTCACACAGCGTCAGAACCGCAGCTCTGGAAAGAGTTGCTGCAGAAAAAGAGAGGGGAAATCAGAGCGGCGAGGCAGGTGAAGGAGTGAGGCGGAACGTCCAGAGCCAGCCCTGGGCTGTGGACCACGCAGAGGCTTCTCGGTGCCGCAGGAGACCCGGCAGCGGGAGATGGGTACTCACCAAATCAAGGAACGCTTTCCTTTCCAAGTCAAGTGCTTGGACCCGTTCTCGCAGCGCCAGGATTTCCTTGTCCAGTCTGCTGTTGTGCTCCATGGTCTTCTGTAGCTCAGTTTTGTCTGTACAGAACAGGAAAAACACCTGGTCACCAGCCCTGGTCTGGACTTTGACCTCCACCAAGCTCAGAGAGGAATAAGGGTTCACAGGAATAAGGGTTCCAAAATTGCACTGCCCTTATGCACAGGTGTACGCGTGCGACAGCAGAGAGAGGAGTTCCCCAGACGTATGGGAACATCTTCTCTTATTCGAATGGTAGAGGTTTATGTTTCTGGAGATCCAGGCTCAATAGCAGTGCTCTGTTTATTACAGCGGTCCCTCCATAGTTATTCCAGAGACTCAGTTTACCTCTAGAATATGGAAAATGCCTCACCTCGGATATTTAGGTACGGGTTTCACAAACAGCTAGGGTAAGTTTTGAAAAGCCCAAACAGCCATATTTCTGATTTTCATCACAAATTTCATAATTTGCTGCAAGCCAAAACACAGTCACAGTTCATGTATCAGTGCTGTGCTAGCACCTACGTTTACGAAATGGCCAGTACAGTAAAAATTGTGGTTGTATACCAACCCTCCAAGCCTGAATCAACAAACATCTGCAACCATCACACCAGTTAATGCAGACTATCCCTTATTTCGAGTGCAAGAAATAGGAAAAGATGTATTAGGAGCAGACTGACAGAAATTTGTCCGCATATACACTGGTATCCTAATCCTAAGCAGAACTAGCAAGAAGACAGTTTTCCTTATAGAAAAGATGAACAAAGATTTTTCCCTTTTCAGCTTCATGCTGGGCACAGGAAATTTCAGCTTAAATTTGACTTTTATTCAGACAAAAATAACAACATACCTTCTTTCTTAGTCCCAATCTGGCAAAAAAAAAACAAAAACACAACCCCAAACCTCTGTTTCAAACAAGGATTTTGATATTGGATTTTCTGTTTTGTTATTTAAAATAAAAGGCAAGGAATGCCTCCTACCGAAGCGTTCATTTTGCTGAAGAGCCTGTTTACCGCTGCAGAAAGCCTTGCTAAAATTCTGGATCTTCTCTGCATGTTGACACCGTGACTTAGCGCTCGCTCTCCGCTCGCTCACCCCTTCCTCCCGGTGCTCAGGCGCTTGCAGGGCTGAGCACGGGGCCGGTTCTACAAGGATAACAGAGTTTTGCTGTGTTCAGGTTTGGAAGGGACCTCTGTGGATCATCTAGTCCAACCCCTCTGCCGAAGAAGGGTCACCTAGACCAGGCTGCACAGGACTGCGTCCAGGTAGGTCTTGAATATCTCCAGAGAAGGAGACTCCACAGCCTCCCTGGGCAGCCTGTTCCAGGACTCCGTCACCCTCAGAGGGAAGAAGTTCTTCCTCATGTTCAGACGGAACTTCCTCTGCTTCAGTTTGTGCCCGTTTGCCCCTTCTCCTGTCGCTGGGCACCACTGGAAAGAGTCTGGCCCCGTCCTCCTGACACCCACCCTGCAGATACTTAGAGGCATTTCGAAGGTCCCCTCGCAGCCTTCTCTTCTTCAGGCTGAACAAGCCCAGCTCTCTCAGCCTCTCCTCGTAGGAGAGAAGCTCCAGTCCCCTCATCATCCTCGTAGCCCTCCGCTGGACTCTCTCCAGTAGCTCTTCATCTCTCTTGAAATGGACACAGCACTGCAGATGGGGCCTCACTAGGGCAGTGTACATGGGAAGGAGAACCTCCCTGGACCTGCTGGCCACACTCCTCCTAATACACCCCAGGAGACCATTGGCCTTCTTGGCAGCCAGGGCACACTGCTGGCTCATGGTCAACCTGTCGTCCACCAGGCCACCTAGGTCCCTCTCCACAGAGATGCTCTCCAGCAGCTCAGCCCCAAGCCTGTACTGGTGCCTGGGGTTGTTCCTCCCCAGGTGCAGGACCCTGCATTTGCCCTTGTTGAACATTATCAGGTTCCTCTCTGCCCAGCTTTCCAGCCTGTCCAGGTCACGCTTAATGGCAGCACAGCCTGACGGTGTATCCATCACTCCTCCCAGTTTGGTGTCATTAGCAAACTTGCGGAGCGTACACTCTAACTCTTCATCCAGGTCATTGATGAAGAAGCTAAACAAGACTGGGCCCAGTACTGACCCCTGGGGGACACCACTAGTGACCGGCCTCCAACTAGACTCAGCACCGCTGATGACAACCCTCTGAGTTCTGCCATTCAGCCAGTTCCCAATCCACCTCACCGAACACTCATCCAGCCCACACTTCCTGAGCTACCCTAGGAGGATGTTCTGGGAGACTGTGTCGAAAGTCTTGCTGAAGTCTAGGTAGACAACATCCACGGCTCTCTCCTCATCTACCCAGCCAGTCATGCCATCGTAAAAAGCTATCAGACTGGTCAGGCATGATTTCCCCTTGGTGAATCCATGCTGACTACTCCTGATAACCTTCTTTTCCTCCACTGAATCAGTGTCCCCGAGTGGAGGCTCTCTTCCCAGCCAAGGTCAGCCCAGCGCAGTGTCCCTGCGGGCAGGGACAGAGGACAGGCCATCCCCCGGCGTCATGACGGGGCGCTCAGTGCCCAGGGAGGGACTGCAGCTCCCAGCATGCCCCGGCGTGGGGGAGAGGCACTGCAGCTCCCAGCATGCCCCGGCGTGGGGGAGAGGGACTGCAGCTCCCAGCATGCCCCGGGGCCGGGGACTACAGCTCCCAGCATCCCCCGTGCCCTGCCCAGGCCACTGCCGCCCAGCCCACTCCCAGCCCAGGCCCCGGGCCCTCTTCCAGGCCGCTCTCCATGGAGCCCCCGCCCTGCCTGAGCCCCAGGCCCCCGGCCCCGCAGCATGGAGCAGCTCCGTGCAGGGCTCGGCTGCCCCGGCCCCAGGGAGAGCCCCCGGGGACGCCCGCCCTGCCCGGGACCGGCACCGGGCCTCCCCCAGACCCCCCTAGCCAGCCCCCGGCCTGACCCCCGGCCCCCACACCCACGCTGAGGAGAGTCCCGCAGGCCGAGCTGGCCTCCCCCGAGCTGGGACGGCGACCGTGGCCCCTCCAGCAGAGCGGAGACCCCCTCGCTGGAGAGGCAGGCGGGGGACAGCTGCCAGGGCTCTGCTGTCCCCAGCCATGGAGCCTTGCTGAGCCCCATGCTGTGGGGGCTCACGCAGGGACGCCATGGGAAAGCACAGGAGGATCGGGGCAGACAAACAATTCTGACAAGCTTCCAGGAGTATTGAGTTCCCCTCTAATAGCTGCTGTTGCAAGCGCCACAGTCAGGCGGTGTTGGCCTGCGAGGGCACGTCCTGGGCTTTATTCTGCTTTTGCCAAGGAGCAGGAGATGTATGTGCAGGGAGGATCCCCAGCAGATGCAGTTTCATCTTCACGACCGCACACAACAGATGAACCCACCCAAATGGCATCTGCTTACACTTCAGAGCCCTGAGGCCCCTTTGCCCTCAAGTGCCCCGTTTTCCCAGGAAGCTCAGCAGAGGGCTTTTCTGGAGCACAAGGTTTTGCACCAGCTTCTGCCTTCCTCCCCACCAAAGCACAGGATCGTCTGTCTTTGAGCAGACAAAGCTCCGCTATCGAAGCCAGGCCAAGAAATTCTCTCAGCACAGCACGGGTCCATCCTTCCCAGGTGGACATAGGTAGAATTTGTCCTGCCAGAACACCTTCTGTGCCCACCCACCTTATGCAGACAAAGCCTCAAAAGCAAATCAGCGCTTTGGGAGCTCAAGACTCCAGAGGAGCAAGGGTCCTGAAATCGGTTCAATTCTTCAAGCCCACCTGACCACTGAAGAGCCACATCTGGAGCTGCTTACCTGAGCCCGATGGGTTTCCGCTCTGTGCCCTGGTCTGGGCCAGACTCTCTGCCTTGCCACTGAAGCATCCGCACCGCGGGTCCTGAGGGCTCTTAGCAACGGCTTCTGCTAACATCTCATTAGCCCTGTGAAAAAGGCAGGAGCATGCAAGAACGGCTGTTACTCATCGTGGCACAAAGGTGTTCCCCAAGGGTGATGCTGCGCTGTTGGACTCATGCACACAAACTTCCCAGCCACCCAAAGGTACTGCTTCTCAGGCTCTTCTGAGCAACCTGTCTTATATCTTCCCTTGTAGGACCTTTCCTTGAAGGTGGTAGGGACTGCAGGCTCCCTCCCTCCCCCTGCTGTAAACTCCAACAGACGATGCACCGCCATAACGGCAGCTGAACAAAGTCCTGTTGCCTCACAGACTCCTCTTGTGTCCCCTCTGCCTTTCCAAGTGCGTCTATCCTAAGGTGGAGCAGAAGAGCAGCAGAAATGAAGCTCCTCTTTTCCACCACCATGCAGCAAGGAGAGACGGCTACAAAAAACTGTTTGAAGAAAAAGAACCAAAACGTCCTGCAGACAGGCCTGATTTGTTGTGTTACTTCAGGGTCAGTAAAGAGAAAGGCAAACAGGCCTCCGTAATGGGAGAGCCCAAGGCGTGCTCTTCTGAGAAGTACGCCGTCTTGAGCGTACGCATCCTGCTGACCAGATCCAAGAAAGGGAAGTGGGGTGGAAAAGCCACGAAGAAGAGGGTCGTATTCCCATAACGTGGGGGAAAAACAGAAGACATTTGGACTTACTTTTTTAATGTCTTTGTAAAGCATCTTCTAATTTCCTGGTCCACCAGATAACATTTCTCCCAACTTTTAAGTTCAGCCTGCGCACGTGCCATTTGCAGTGCGCTCTTCTCCTGCAAGCTCTGTGCTCTCTCCAGCTCCGATTCCAGAGCGCTCACTCTCTGCTCCAGCAGTTTTCTCCAGGAGGCGTCAGTGGTGCAGATCTCCTCTCTTCTGGCTGGAGTGGCTGCCTGTGTCTAAAGCAGAAGGCGCAACTTCAAGAAACAGGAAGAAAAAGACAACGCCCCCGGCTCTCAAAAAGCCTGCTCTTCCTGCCATTTGTACACAAAAGCTGGTATTAAACAGCCTACAGCGCTGCATGGACAGGGAGAAGGAAAAGGCGGCATCTTTCTCATGAACACAGGTCCCACCACACGCACAGAGGCACTTTGATGCAGCCTTTTGCAGCTCCCCAGCTTCCCTACGGGAAAGGCAAACCCACAGCACCAACAAGGAGAGCCGGATGCCCAAGACCAAACACCTAAAACGCCATCGCCACCACCACGAATGAACGCAATGCAGACTACAGATGCAAATGGTACATAAACTGACCTGCAAAAGTGGGCTGAGATGCTGCTTCTGTCCCGTTTCTGCCTGTGCTATCTGTTCACACTGTTCTCCAGAAAGCGCTGCTGCCGTACGAGCCACGCCAGCAGTCGCCAAGCCGTGCGGCACAAGAGTAGCCACCAGCCCTCGCAGCTGCTGGTTTGCAGGTGCGAGCTGCAGAGATGTTTCACGCTCCAACTCCAGCTGCGCAGAGAGTTCACACATCTGGATGCAGGGAATAAACAATCTGTCTTAGGCAAAGGGCTCTCAAATCTCCGCCAAACTCAATCACATGGCCACAACCTCTGCACGGTGTCGGAACAGAACCCAGTCTCCAAAGAGCACGGCCGCCTCGTTCTTCCCCACCCAGGTGCTGTCCCAAGCTCACTGCCTTCCCACAGCCTCGGAACGAGCTCCCTGAAGAGCCAGCTGACTTTTTCAAGGTGAGAGGGGAGGAGGCAGCGAGGAGAAAGGAGCTAAAAGCACCCTCGAGCCTGGACAACTGTTGTTAGTGATGCAGAAGCTCATAACGTCCTCAGAGAAGTCTCTCCTGTATTTGTTCCCAAATTATTTTCTTGTCTGGCACTCTTTGAAGCAACGGAACAGCTTCCTCCATACTGACAGGTTTACAGACTTTGCATACCTTGGCCTTAGCCTTGTCCAAGTCCTCTTGCAAGCGGGAGTTTTCCTCCTTCAGGTAATCGCGTTGGAGTGTGGAAGCTTTCAGCGACTTTTCTGCTATCCACTGCTTTCTTGAAGCATCAGTGAGCTCTTCTTGCAGCCGTCCCACTGTTCTCTAGGGAAACAATGTCACGGGAGGACAGAGAAAAAGGTAAGAAGCCAAAATCTGTCTTTTGACTTGCAGTTACTAGATAATATACCGAGATCGGTTCTCTAAGTGCATTGCAAAGCAGAGCAGCCTCATCCCCTGGAAGAAGGCGACATCTGCACAGCTGACGGTCTCTAGCCATCCTTGGCAAGTGAAGACAACTACAGAAATGCCATCTCTGAAGGATGATTTCTGTTTCCAGCACATTCTGCTGGGAAGATGCGGAGACTGTATCTAAGTATGTGTCTATAAGCACGTCTCAAGGCTTGCCGGCACCTTCCGCAATTCCAACAAAACCAGAACCAGCTCGAGTGATGGACTCCCACGCAGGTAGCTTACACCTGCTGACTTTCCGGAGCACCAGACAGCCTTGGGAACTGCTCTGCTTTCAGTCGTTCCTGCTCAGTGATCATCTCACCTCTTTTTCTACTTGGTCCGCCTCGCATATAAAGGCATCGCTCACCTTATGTTCTTGGGCGGCCTTGTTCCGCACCTCTCCCAGCTGCTGACGGAGGAAAACGTTTTCACTCTGGAGCTGGGACAGTTGTTCCTGCAGCCCTTCTGCCTGCTTGATGACATCTTTTCTCTCTTGAGCGTTCTTCGGGGGTAGAGCGTGCTGCTCCTTTGCCTGCCTCCGAGCCTGATGTAATTCTCTTTCTGCTCTATCTAAAGCCAGTGTCTTCTCCCAGAGAGTTTCTTTCAGTTGCTCCACTTCCTGCTCCAGCCTGCCAGCTTTTCTTTTGGCTTTGTTCAGCTGCTGACACAAGCTCTTGTTGGTTTCCAGCACCTCAGAGATGTGCGCGGGCACAGTGAGTCGGACATCACATGCTCTCAGAATCTCTTGCACATCGGCACTTTCTGGTGTCCCAGGACTTCTGAGGCTCCGGTGGCAAAGGGACGAGTCCAACCCTGGGGTCGGTATTTGGGCTGTGATGTTTCCTGTCTGCTCAAAGGGAAAGAATAAAAATGGATGGAACTTAGGAAATCAGCTCAAAACAGGAGAGAGCGGCAGCATGTCACAGACCCAGAAGAGGACTGTCACTAACTTGACGTCGGATGAGAAAAGAGTTTCCAAGAACCCTGCCTTTGGCATTACTCATGGAAAAGTCTTCTTCTGCATTAGGGTGTGATAGAAGCCTAAAAGGAAGTCTCCAATGTAAAGCCTTGGGGTTTACATACCTCCCCCTCAGAGCTTTTGCCCTCCTCGATGGCTTCTTCATCAGCTGGCGACTCACGGCCGGCAGACTCCCAGTATACGGCAGGCTCATCTACATTAAAACCACACATTTTTGGAACCACAGTGATCTAATACAGCTCCTTGGTGCCTAGAGCGCTTCCCGAATCATCGTGCTTCCCGAGACAATCTTAGCACAAACACACACCCCAAACCCATGAAATCCTAGTGAGAGACCTGTCACAACGCGGATGCGAAATGCATCTCTTCTCCTGCTTGGGAGTTTGTTTCCTCGAGAGCACGCGCCTGCGCCATGTGCCAGGGACATCACTCGAAGTGACGAGAAAGGAGCCAAAAAGGAAGCAGTGTCTCGAGAATTCTGCTTCCCAGGGACAACACCTGGCAGAGCATTTGTTCCCGGATGACAAGGAACCCCTCCACGCCGTTTCCAAACACCCTGTCTCCCTGGCAGCCCACCAAAAGGGCAGGCGACAGCCCTTTTCCCCATCGCCTCCTCCGCGCTGGAGAGTCCTACCTGCTCTCCCCAGAGCGGGTGCACACCGCCCCTCTCCAGCAGCTCCTGCCCTGCGGCGAGCGCTGGGTGCTGACACCCGTTTTGCATGGCCTGGGGCAGCTCCTCCCTCGTTTTCCTGCTCCCTGGGGACCGCAGGGCACACGCTGGGTCTGGGCCTGGAAAGACAGACAGCGCAACCTCTTGGACTCACCGCAAGAACAACGGCCCTTTCCATCTTTCCCTCCTTTGGGAACCAACACGCCCAGGCATGAAGCGAAGCCCCAGGGCAGGAGAACAGCCCAGGAGTTTCCCAAAGACTTCCCGCCTGCCTGCGCCCGTTACCTCTCGTCCTTCTCCTGGCAGTTGTTGTCACCAACAGCCGCCTGCTTCTTCACCGGCAGCGGCGCTGGGGCCAAGCCCCCGGTGATGGACATGCAGTGTGGCTTGTTCCAGACGTCCTGCAAGATCTTGTTGTCAGCGATGCTTCCGAAGGACACATGCTGCTTCTGTGCCCTCCTCCTGCACAGGAACCGCCAGATGCTCTTCATGGCCCAGCAGGAATGGGCACCGCACTGCCTTGCCTCTCACCGACGAGCGGAGACAGGCAGGATTGGGTGGGCGCTGCCGGGTGCCGGCTGCCAGCAGAGGAGCCAAGCCCTGAGGAGCGGCAGGGTACGGGCAACTGCCTCCGGGCCGAGCCCACCACCAGCAGCAACGGCAGCACCAGCACAACACCACTGGCACAGCACCAGAAGCACCAGTACAGCAGCACCAGCACCAGCACAGCACCACTACCACCAGCACGGTACCAGTACCACCAGTACCACCAGCACAGCACCAGCAGCACCAGCACAGCACCAGCAGCACCGCCAGGTACTGTGTGTGCAGGGTCTGTGCCAGTGCCCCAGGTCTAGCGAACGCGTGTGCTGACGTCATGAACGGCTCAGTGACATCATAAGGTGCTGGGAACTGGGCGGTGCTGGGGGCAGAGGCCTGCAGGGCGGACGTGCGCGTGTGCTCAGCACCTTTCTGCGCACACCCAGGCCACGTGCCCAAGGGAAACGGCCCCTGGCGCACGGTGTCCAGGTCCACCAGCTTGCCCAAGGCCACCTCTCCAAGGCTCCCAGCACCCTGCACGCTCGGGGCACCCACCGTCCTCCTCTCCTCTCCCACACATGGGGTCGGCAGGGCGGGCTCTGGCCGCCAAGGCTCCCTGCAAGCACGAGAGGCGGTGGCTGGACACCCCGTGTGCCATTTTGGGCTTCCTGGGCTCTGGCTGTGTGTTCTGGGGCACCCTGGACCCCTCGGGGCACCCCTCTCTGCAGCCCCGGGTGTGTCCCTTGGAGGGCACCCCAAGCCCCCGCTGTCCACTGTGGAATGCCCCTGTGCCTCGCTTTTGCTTGCTGGTCTGCCCGGTTCCCCTCAGTGTGCCGTTTGGGGTGCTCCGAGACGCTCGTTCAGCTCTCTGGGCTTCCCCTGCACGTGCCTCTCTGGCTTTGGATGCTGCCTCAGGCCGTGGCTCTGCCTTTCAGGGTGCCCCAGGCCCCTGTTGTGTGAATTGCAGTGCTCTCCGGGGCAACGGGTGTGCCATTCCCCTGGCCGAGCACCCCGAACGATGCCGTTCTGAGCACCCCAAGGCCCCTCGGAGTGCATTTTCGGCTCCCCCAGCTCCTTGGCGTGCCTTTGGGTGCCTCTGCAGGCCCCGCAGTGTGCTTTCTGCTGCACCCCATCTTCCCTGGTGTGCCTTTCACTACGCCCCAGGGCAATCGGTGTGCCTTTTGGGGCGTCCCTGGGCTTGGTGTTTCCCTGGACGCAGGACTCCCGGGGGGTCTTACCAGAGCGGGGCAGAGGGGCACAGTCACCTCCCTTGCCCTGCTGCCCACGCTGCTGGGGATGCAGCCCGGGATGCGATTGCCTTCTGGACTGCGAGCGCACATCGCCGGCTCGTGTCCAGCTTTTCATCCTCCGGCACCCCCAAGTCCTTCTCGGCAGGGCTACTCTCCACCCCTTCATCCCCAGCCTGGATTTATGCGTGCGATTGCACCCACCCCTTGCACTTGGCCTTTTTCAACTTTTGGCAGCTTGTTGCTTTACTAAGCTTTCTGCTGCTTTACGAAGCTTGCATTTGTTGACTGGACAAGTAATTAGGGTTCCGGGGAAGATATGCTTCACCCCACCCCTCTTCCATTTGACTGAGTTTGTCTACAAATTCCAGCCTCCACGTGGCTCTGGGATCACACACACATACACACACACACTTGCCGTTGGGTAAGTTGAAAAAAAACTGTTGAATAATTTAGGTGAAATATATCACAGAAATCACCAGGTCAGTCCATTTGGCAATTCTTCCCCTGCAGTCCTTCTCAACCCATGGCAACAGGAACCCAAAACCTTGCAGTCCAGCTAATATTTTACAAACATTTCTCCCGGTTTAGAAGTTCTCAGAGCTGACACTCTGACTCTCCTCCTGCAGCTGGGAGGCTGTGGTGTCTCCAGGCGAAGCAACATTTAAGTACCAAATCTCAGAAGGTTGAGAGGGGGATAAGGAAAAGGGTGAGTTGGCTTTCAGCTTCTCCTTCAGGCTTCGTGTCTGGTGTGGCCTTCAGGGTGCTGAGAAAGTCTGGCGGTTCTCTTGACGGGAAGCTGAAAACAAATTTCCTCTCTTAAGTCATTCTGCAAACTTCATCTGACCCTCCATCACCTGCCACAGTCCCAACACTCCTCCCAACGTCTCTGCGAGGCAGTGCAGGGCGATGCTCAATGCCTTTCGCTTGGACTGAGTCTCCGCTACTCCTCCTCTCTAGCTGCTCACCGTAGACTGAGGGACTCATGCAGGGAAACCGTCCATCGTCTGCTATCAAATTTTGGCGTGGGTTACGGATACGTTGCAACGATGTGACCCCAATATGAGTATGATCGTTCACCCTTTATTAGTCAGCAAAACAAGGTTTATATAGCAAAACAATTACAGCATCTGAATGGTTAAACCCCCAACACATATATAGGCAAAATTACTGCAACTCGTTGTGATTGGTGCAGAGCTGCATCTCGAAGTGAAAACAGTACTGTGGCAGGAAACAACAACGTGGCAGGAAGGAAGTGACAGTGTGGCAGGAAATGGTGACGTTCCCCCTGCTCCAGAGTCCTGAGCTTGTCGCTCTGCCTTCCCAGCAGGGTTCCGTGTCAGCCGCTCCCAAGGCTCACTTCCGGATCGGAACCTGGGTTGCTCAACACACCAAACTATGTTCCCTCTCTTCCAGCCAGGACTCCACACAGACCCAGTCTCTGTGCCTCTGTGCGAGCAGTGAAATGAGCAGATGAGGCTGAGCAACAGATTTACAGGTTAGCCCCTTCTGGCTGCGAGCTATCTGCAGCCGTTCGAATTTTCGGAGCAGGGCTGCCGGAGGCGCAGAGCAAGCACCTCCTAAGCAGCGTTTGAGGTTTGAGGTGGCAACACAAGCAAGCAGCACCAGTTTCTGTGCATCTGTGCGAGAAGTGTCATGGGCAGATGAGGCTGAGCAACAGCTTTCCAGGCTAGCACCTTCTGGGTGCGAGCTACAGGAAGATGTTCGCATTTTTGGAGCAAGACTGTGAAATGAACCTGAAAGTGACCCCCAAAGATACGTTTGAGGTTTGCGGTGGCAAGACAAGCAAGCAGCCCAAGTCTCTGTGCCTCTGTGCGAGCAGTGCCATGGGCAGATGAGGCTGAGCAACAGCTTTCGAGGCTAGCTCTTTCTGGCTGCGAGCTATCTGCAGACGTTCACATTTCCAGAGCAGGGCTGTCGTTGGCGATTGGAAAGGACCACCTAAGTTACGTTTGAAGTTTGAGGTGGCAAGAGAAGCAAGCAGCCCCAGTCTCTGTGCCTCTGTGCGAGCAGTGTCATGGGCAGATGAGGCTGAGCAACATCTTTGCAGGCCAGCTATTTCTGCCTGTGATCTATCTGCAGACGTTCGCATTTTCGAAACAGCGCTGCCCTAAGCCCCCGGCACGGACCACCTAATTTACATTTGAAGTTTGAGGGGGGAAGACAAGCAAGCAGCCCCAGTCTCTGTGCCTCTGTGCGAGCAGTGCCATGGGCAGATGAGGCTGATAAACAGCTTTCCAGGCTAGCACCTTCTGGCTGCCAGGTATCTGCAGACGTTCGCATTTTCACAGCATGGCTGCCGGAGGCCCACGGCACGGACACCACAATTTACTTTTCAAGTTTGAGATGGCAAGACAAGCAAGCAGCCCCAGTCTCTGTGCCTCTGTGCGAGCAGTGCCATGGGCAGATGAGGCTGAGCAACATCGTTCCATGCTAGCTCTTTCTGGCTGCGAGCTATCTGCAGACGTTCGCATTTTCGGAACAGCACTGCCCTAGGCCTTCTGCACGGATCACCTAATTTACATTTGAAGTTGGAGGTGGCAACACAAGCAAGCAGCCCCAGTCTCTGTGCCTCTGTGCGAGCAGTGCCATGTGCAGGTGAGGCTGAACAACAGCTTTTCAGGCTAGCTCTTTCTGGCTGCAAGCTATCTGCAGACGTTCGAATTATTAGAGCAAGGCTGCCGGAGGCACCGTGCTTGGAACCCCAAAGCTACGTTTGAAGTTTGAGGCGGCAAGACAAGCAAGCAGCCCCAGTCTCTGTGCCTCTGTGCGAGCAGTTCCATGGGCAGATGAAGCTGAGCAACATCTTTCCAGGCTAGCTCTTTCTGCCTGCGAGCTATCTGCAGACGTTCGCATTTTCGGAACAGCACTGCCCTAGGTCTTCTGCACGGACCACCTAATTTGCATTTGAAGTTGGAGGTGGCAAGACAAGCAAGCAGCCCCAGTCTCTGTGTCTCTGTGCGAGCAGTGCCATGGGCAGATGAGGCTGAACAACATCTTTCCAGGCTAGCTCTTTCTGGCTGCCAGCTATTTGCAGATGTTTGCATTTTCAGAGCAGGGCTGCCGGATGAGAACTGCACGGACCACCTAAAGTATGTTTGAAGTTTGAGATGGCAAGACAAGCAAGCAGCCTCAGTCTCTGTGCCTCTGTGCAAGCAGTGCCATGTGCAGACAAGGCTGGGCAACACGTTTTCTGGAGAGCTCTTTCTGGCTGCAAGCTATCTGCAGATGTTCGCATTTTCAGAGCAGGGCTGCCGGAGGACCCCGACACAAAAAACCTACTTTATATTTGAAGTTTGAGGGGGAAGACAAGCAAGCAGCCCTAGTCTCTGTGCCTCTGTGCGAGCAGTGCCATGGGCAGATGAGGCTGAGCAACAGCTTTCCAGGCTAGCTATTTCTGGCTGCGAGCTATCTGCAGACATTCACATTTCCAGAGCAGGGCTGCCGTTGGCGATTGGAAAGGACCACCTAAGATACGTTTGAAGTTTGAGTTAACAAGACAAGCAAGCAGCCCTAGTGTCTGTGCCTCTGTGCGAGCAGTGCCATGGGCAGATGAGGCTCAGCAACAGCTTTCCAGGCTAGCTCTTTCTGCCTGCGAGCTATCTGCAGACGTTCGCATTTTCAGAGGAGCGCTGCCGGAGGAACACTGCACGGACCCCCAAAGCTACATTTTAAGTTTGAGGTGGCAAGACAAGCAAGCAGGCCCGGTCTCTGTTGAAAGCTTGTGGCTTAGAATTAACGGACAGTCTCACACGGGTGACTTTACGGTGGGTGTATACTACAGGCCACCTGATCAGGAGGAGGAGGTTAATGAGGCCTTCTACAAACAGCTGCAAGCAGCCTCAGAGTCACAGGCCCTGGTTCTCATGGGGGACTTCAACCACCCTGACGTCAGCTGGGAAGACCACACAGCTAGGCAGGCGCAATCCAGGAGGTTCCTACAGAGCATCGATGATAACTTTCTGATGCAAGTGGTGTAGGAACCAACAAGGAAAGATGTGCTGCTGGACCTCGTGTTAACAAACAAGGAGGGACTGGTGGAGGATGTGAAGGCTGGAAGTGGACTCGGCTGCAGTGACCATGAAATGGTCGAGTTCAGGATCCTGCGTGGAGGAAGCAGGGCGATAAGCAGGATCAAAACCCTGGACCTCAGGAGGGCTGACTTTGCCCTCTTCAAGGAGCTACTGGGAGGAATCCCGTGGGCCAGGGCTCTCGAAGGCAGGGGGGTCCATGAGTGCTGGTCGCTTTTTAAACAACACTTCTTCCATGCACAGGAGCAATGCATCCCCCTGAGAAAGAAACCGAGCAAAGGAGGAAGGAGACCTGCATGGTTAAATAAGGAGCTTCTAGCGGAGATCAGGCAGAAGAGAAAGGTCCATGGAATGTGGAAAGAGGGGCAGGCCACTTGGGAAGAGTACAGAAACGTGGTGAGAGCATGCAGGGATGCAACGAGGAAGGCCAAGGCTCACCTGGAATTGAAGCTGGCAAGGGATGTCAAAAACAACAAGAAGGGCTTCTTCAACTACATCAGCAGCAAAAGGAAGGCTAGGGACAACGTGGGGCCGCTGCTGAATGAGGTGGGTGTCCTGGTGACGGAGGATGCGGAGAAGGCAGAGCTACTGAATGCCTTCTTTGCTTCAGTCTTCAGTGCTAAGACTGGCCCTCAGGAATCCCAGGCCCCGGAGGGAAGAGATGAAGCCTACAAAGAGAACGACTTTCCCTTGGTCGAGGAGGACTGTGTGAGGGATCGCTTAAGTGATCTGGACATCCGCAAATCCATGGGCCCCGATGGAACGCACTCACGAGTGCTGAGGAAGCTGGCGGATGTCATTGCTGAGCCACTCTCCATTATCTTTGAGAGGTCCTGGAGGACAGGAGAGGTGCCCGAGGACTGGAGAAAGGCCAATGTCACTCCAATCTTCAAAAAGGGCAAGAAGGAGGACCAGGGAACTACAGGCCGGTCAGCCTCACCTCCATCCCGGGAAAGGTGATGGAGCAGCTTATCCTGGAGGCCATCATGAAGCAAGTGGAAGAAAAGAAGGTTATCAGGAGTAGTCAGCATGGACTCACCAAAGGGAAATCATGCCTGACCAATCTGATAGCTTTCTATGATGACATGACTGGCTGGGTAGACGAAGGGAGAGCCGTGGATGTTGTCTACCTAGACTTCAGCAAGGCTTTCGACACAGTCTCCAATGATATCCTCCTAGGGAAGCTGAGGAAGTGTGGGCTGGATGAGTGGTCGGTGAAGTGGATAGAGAACTGGCTGAATGGCAGAACTCAGAGGGTTGTCATCAGCGGCGCTGAGTCTAGTTGGAGGCTGGTGACAAGTGGTGTCCCCCAGGGGTCAGTACTGGGCCCAGTCTTGTTTAACTTCTTCATCAACGACCTGGATGAAGAGTTAGAATGTACCCTCAGCAAGTTTGCTGATGACCCCAAACTGGGAGGTGTGGTGGACACAGCGGAAGGCTGTGCTGCCATTCAGCGTGACCTGGATAGGCTGGAAAGCTGGGCAGAGAGGAACCTGATGAGGTTCAACAAGGGCAAGTGCAGGGTCCTGCACCTGGGGAGGAACAACCTCATGCACCAGTACAGGCTTGGGGTGGACCTGCTGGAGAGCAGCTCTGCGGAGAGGGACCTGGGTGTCCTGGTGGACGACAGGTTAACCATGAGCCAGCAGTGTGCCCTGGCTGCCAAGAAAGCCAATGGGATCCTGGGGTGCATCAAGAATAGTGTGGCTAGCAGGAGGAGGGAGGTTCTCCTTCCCCTCTACACTGCCCTGGTGAGGCCTCATCTGGAGTACTGTGTCCAGTTCTGGGCTCCCCAGTTCAAGAAAGATGAAGAGCTACTGGAGAGAGTCCAGCGGAGGGCTACGAGGATGGTGAGGGGACTGGAGCATCTCTCCTACGAGGAGAGGTTGAGGGAACAGGGCTTGTTCAGCCTGAAGAAGAGAAGGCTGCGAGGGGAACTTATAAATGCCTACAAATATCTGAAGGGTGGGTATCAGGAGGATGGGGCCAAGCTCTTGTCAGTGGTGCCCAGTGACAGGACAAGGGGCAATGGGCACAAACTGAGGCACAGGAAGTTCCACCTGAACATGAGGAAGAACTTCGTCCCTCTGAGGGTGACGGAACCCTGGAACAGGCTACCCAGGGAGGTTGTGGAGTTTCCTTCTCTGGAGATATTCAAGACCCGCCTGGACGGGGTACTGTGCGGCTTGCTGTAGGTGACCCTGCTTGGGCAGGGGGTTGGACTAGATGACCCACAGAGGTCCCTTCCAACCCCTACTATTCTGTGATTCTGTGTTTCTGTGATTCTGTGCCTCTGTGCGAGCAGTGCCATGGGCAGATGAGGCTGAGCAACAGCTTTCCAGGCTAGCTCTTTCTGCCTGCAAGCTATCTGCAGACTTTTGCATTTTCAGAGTAGCGCTTCTGGAGGCCCCCTGCATGGACCACCTAGGCAACGTGTGAAGTTTCAGGGGGCAAGACAAGCAAGCAGCCCCGGTCTCTGTGCCTCTGTGCGAGCAGTGCCATAGGCAGACGAGGCTGATCAACAGCTTTCCACGCTAGCCTCTTCTGGCTGTGATCTACATGAAGATGTTCGTATTTTTGTAGCAGGTCTGGTGGAAGTGCCCAGCAGAGACTCTCTAACATACCTTTGAATTTTGAGGTGGCAAGACAAGCAAGCAGCCCCAGTCTCTGTGCCTCTGTGCGAGCAGTGCCATGAGCAGATGAGGCTGAGCAACAGCTTTCCGAGCTCGCGTCTTGTGGCTGTGATCTACATGAAGATGTTTGCATTTTTGGAGCAGGTCTGCGAAATGCTCCTGGCAGAGACCCCGTAATGTACGTTTGAAGTTTGAGGTGGCAAGACAGGCAAGCTGCCCCAGTCTCTGTGCTCCTATGTGAGCAGTGCCATGGGCAGATGAGGCTGAGCAACAGCTTTCCAGGCTAGCCTCTTCTGGCTGCGAGCTACATGCTCTAATACTAGAAGCATATGTGGTTAGCACAGAATACAGTTTGTTTAGGGATAACTACTGAAGAAGGAAACATCAGATATACAGTTTCTTTAATGACATGTAACACTATTTGAATTAATTATTTGTTTGAACATAGGAAAAGTTTACATAGCTAAGAACCTATCCCTCAGGGAATATGTATATATATTTTTTTGCAACCTGTCCAAGCAATTAGTTCTATTTTCTTTCTTTCTTCTGTTCTGTTGTGTTCACATGTAGTATTCTCTTGCGTTCTGTAATATTGTGTTGTGTTCTGCTGTGTTCTGATGTGTACTCATTTTTCATGTTCTGTTGCTTTTTGTTGTGTTCTGTTGTGTTCTGCTGTGTTCTGATGTGTTCTTTTGTGTTCTGATGTATTGTGTTCTTTTTTGTTCTGTGTTCTGTTTTTTTCTGTTTTGTTCTGATGTGTTCTATTGTGTTCTGATGTGTAGTGTTCTATTGTGTTCTGATATGTTTTCTTGTGTTCTCATTTATAGTATTCTCCTGTGTTCTGATGTGTTCTGCTGTGTTATGTTGTGTTCTGTTGTGTTCTCTGATGTTCTGATGTATTCTCATGTGTACTGTTCTGTTGTGTTCTTTTGTGTTCTGTTGTGTTCTGTTGTGTTCTCATGTGTAGTGTTCTGTTCTGTTCTCTTCTGTTTTGTTCTGTTGTGTTCTATTGTGTTCAATTCTGTTCACATGTGTAGTGTTCTCATGTTCTGTTGTGTTCTTGTGTGTTCTGTTGTGTTCTGATGTGTTCTCATGTGTAGTATTGTGTTGTGTTCTATTGTTTTCTTTTGTGTTCTGTTGTGTCTTCACGTGTAGTGTTGTGTTGTGTTCTGTTTTGTTCAGATGTGTTCTCATGTGTAGTGTTCTTTTGTGTTCTGTTGTGTTCTGTTGTGTTCTATTGTGTTCTCATGTGTAGTGTTCTGCGGTGTTCTGTTGTGTTCTCTTGTGTTCTGTTGTGTTCTGATGTGTACTCATGTATAGTGTTCTGTTGTGTTCTGTTGTGTTCTGATTACTTCACATGTAGCATTTTGTAGTGCTGTGTAGTGTTCTGTTGTGTTCTGCTGTGTTATGATGTGTTCTGATGTGTTCTGTTGTGTTCTGATGTGTTGTATTCTCTTGTGTTCTCTTGTGTTCTGATGTGTTCTCGTGTGCAGTGTTCTTTTGTGTTCTGTTGTGTTCTGTTGTGTTCTGATGTGTTCTCAGGTGTAGTGTTCTGTTCTGTTGTTTTCTGTTGTGTTCCGTTGTGTTCTGTTCTGTTCTGTTTTATTGTGTTCCGTAGTCTTCTTTTGTGTTCTGTTGTATTCTCTTGCGTTCTGTGGTGTTCTGATGTATAGTGTTCTGTTTCGTTCTATTGTGTTCTGATGTGTTCACATGTGAAGTGTTCTGTTGTGTTCTGTCCTCTTCAAGTGTGTAGTGTTCTGTTTTGTTCTGTTGTGTTCTCTTGTCTTCACATGTGTAGTGTTCTGCTGTGTTCTGTTTTGTTCTGATGTGTTCTGATGTGTTCTCATTTTTAGTGTTCAATTGTTATTTGCTGTGTTCTGTTGTGTTCTGTTGTGTTCTGTTGTGTTCTGTTGTGTTCTGCTGTGTTCTGATGTATTCTTATGTGTAGTGTTCTGTTGTGTTCTGTTGTGTTCTGTGTGTTCTGTTGTGTTCTGTTGTGTTCTCCTGTGTAGTGTTCTGTTGAGTTCTGTTGTGATCTCTTGTGCTCTGTTGTGTTCTGCTGTGTTCAGATGTGTTCTGATGTGTTCTCGTATGTTCTCATGTTTAGTGTTCTGTTGTTTTTTGTTGTGTTCTGTTGTGCTCTGTTGTGTTCTGTTTTGTTCTGATGTGTTCTGCTGTGTTCTGTTGTGTTCTAATGTGTTGTGATCTTTTGTGTTCTGTTGTGATGTGTTCTCATCTTTACTGTTCTGTGGTGTTCTGTTGTGTTCGGTTGTGTTCTGTTGTGTTCTCATGTGTAGTGTTCTGTTCTGTTGTGTACTTTTGTGTTCTGTTGTGGTCTTTTGTGTTCTGTTGTGTTCTGATGTGTTCTCATGTGTAGTGTTCTGCTGTGTTCTGTTGTGTTCTGTTCTGTTGTGACGTGTTCTGATATTTTCTCATGTGTTGTTTTTTGTTGTGTTCTATTGTGTTCTGATGTGTTCTCACGTGTTGTGTTCTGTTGTGTTGACTTGACTTCAGCAAGGCTTTCGACGCTGTCTCCCATAATATCCTCCTAGAGAAGCTGAGGAAGTGTGGGCTGGATGAGTGGTCGGTGAAGTGGATTGAGAACTGGCTGAATGGCAGAACTCAGAGGGTTGTCATCAGCGGCGCTGAGTCTAGTTGGAGGCTGGTAACTAGTGGTGTCCCTCACGGGTCAGTGCTGGGCCCAGTCTTGTTTAGCTTCTTCATCCACAACCTGGATGAAGAGTTAGAATGTACCCTCAGCAAGTTTGCTGATGACACCAAACTGGGAGGTGTGGTGGACACAGCGGAAGGCTGTGCTGCCATTCAGCGTGACCTGGATAGGCTGGAAAGCTGGGCAGAGAGGAACCTGATGAGGTTTAACAAATACAAATGCAGGGTCCTGCACCTGGGGAGGAACATCAGTACAAGCTTGGGGTGCACCTGCTGGAGAGTAGCTCTGCAGAGAGGGACCTGGGTGTCCTGGTGGACGACAGGTTAACCATGAGGCAGCAGTGTGCCCTGGCTGCCAAGAAAGCCAATGGGATCCTAGGGTGCATCAAGAAGAGTGTGGCCAGCAGGACGAGGGAGGTTCTGCTTCCCCTCTACACTGCCCTGGTGAGGTCTCATCTGGAGTACGCTGTCCAGTTCTGGGCTCCCCAGTTCAAGAAAGATGAGAAGCTACTGGAAAGAGTCCAGCGGAGGGCTACGAGGATGGTGAGGGGACTGGAACATGTTCCTTACGAGGAGAGGCTGAGGGAGCTGGGCTTGTTCAGCCTGAAGAAGAGAAGGCTGGGAGGGGACCTAATAAATGCTGATAAATATCTGAAGGGTGGGTATCAGGAGGATGGGGACAAGCTCTTTTCAGTGGTGCCCAGTGACAGGACAAGGGGCAATGGGCACAAACTGAAGCACAGGAAGTTCCACCTGAACATGAGGAAGAAGTTCGTCCCTCTGAGGGTGACGGAACCCTGGAACAGGCTGCCCAGGGAGGTTGTGGAGTCTCATTCTCTGGAGATGTTCAAGACCCACCTGGACAAGGTCCTGTGCAGCCTGCTCTAGGTTTCCCGGTGTCCTGGGTTCGGCCAGGACAGGGTTAATTTTCACCGGACTCCAGGAAGGGGCACAGCCGGGGGGGTGGGGGCTGACCCCACCTGGCCGAACAGAGCCCAGTGTTCCATACCCTGTGACGTCACGCTGGGTTCCGGTGGGGGGGGCGGGGCGGTGGGAAGGCACTCGCAGCTTGGGGGGACGCAGCGCCGGTCCTTTTTCGGGAGAGCGGCTGTCTGGTTTGTACGGTTCGTTGTTGTGTTTTCTCCTTATTTGTATCGTTGTTGTTCCTGTTTTCCCTCTGTTTGCTGTTCTGTTAAACTGCCCTTATCCCGACCCACCTGTTTCTGCCTCTTTCTTTTCATTCTCCTCCGCACGCCGGCCGGGGGAGGGGCGGCCGCGTGGCGCTTTTGTTGCCGGCGGCAGCCGAAACCGAAACAGTTTTTCAGCAATTTAAGTCACAGATATGATCTGTAATGGGACAGATGACACTAACTGCATCTGACCATCCTAATATACTCCAGATGTTTATCTTTGCAAATATTGTTAGCTTGCAGTAGACTTTGTGCAAAGGTAGCAAGAGGAAGAGAAGTCTGCCTTTGAATTTTAAAGCTTTCTTTGCAGGTGTCATTTTGTGTCCTTCTGTCTACGTGACTCGCAGCACTACACTGCACGTTCTGCGGAGCCCCTGATCTGCTAGTGACATTAACGGCTAGCTGGGTGGTGGTGGAAGGGTGCCAGTTCTCGCAGTGCGATTTCAGTAAGGAATTTCAAACTTGTTAGACTTCCCTAAAATCCAGAAACTCATTTACCAGTTCAGGAAGAGGTGGTGGTGTTGCCTTGTCCTGCCAGTGCTGAGTGCTGTATGTCCTGGGTTCGGCCAGGACAGGATTAATTTTCACCGGACTCCAGGAAGGGGCACAGCCGGGGGGTGGGGGCTGACCCCACCTGGCCGAACAGAGCCCGGTGTTCCATACCCTGTGACGTCACGCTGGGTTCCGGGGGGGGGGGCGGGGCGGCGGGAAGGCACTCGCGGCTTGGGGGGACGCAGCACCGGTCCTGTTTCGGGAGAGCGGCTGTCTGGGTTGTACGGTTCGTTGTTGTGTTTTCTCCTTATTTGTATCGTTGTTGTTCCTGTTTTCCCTCTGTTTGCTGTTCTGTTAAACTGCCCTTATCCCGACCCACCTGTTTCTGCCTCTTTCTTTTCATTCTCCTCCGCACGCTGACGTGGAGAGAGGCGGCCGCGTGGCGCTTTTGTTGCCGGCGGCAGCCGAAACCGAAACAGTTTTTCAGCAATTTAAGTCACAGATATGATCTGTAATGGGACAGATGACACTAACTGCATCTGACCATCCTAATATACTCCAGATGTTTATCTTTGCAAATATTGTTAGCTTGCAGTAGACTTTGTGCAAAGGTAGCAAGAGGAAGCGAAGTCTGTCTTTGAATTTTAAAGCTTTCTTTGCATGTGTCATTTTCTGTCCTTCTGTCTACGTGACTCGCAGCACTACACTGCACGTTCTGCGGAGCCCCTGATCTGCTAGTGACATTAACGGCTAGCTGGGTGGTGGTGGAAGGGTGCCAGTTCTCGCAGTGCGAGAACTTATGTGATGCATTGTATCAGCATCTTAATGCTAAGATGATCTTTAGTATGAAGAAAGTATTTTAAACAAACACCATGTAGTTCCGTGCAACATCAGTGCTTTTTGTTCTAGACAGTGAAGATCTGTTGTGTAGTCAAAGCCGTAAATGGAATGAAATGAGGTTGCTTTAAACAAAGGTTTCATAAGTTGTTGAAAATCAGTTTTGAGGAAAATGTCTGAAATGTTTTGCAGAGGTGAATCTGGTGCTGGGAAGACTGAAAACACAAAGAAAGTTATTCAATACCTTGCTCCTGTTGTTTCCTCCCATAAAGGAAGAAAGGACCATAATATTCCTGTAAGTTGGGATATTTTATCATTTGTTTATTGTTCTTTTTGAAAACTACCATCTTTGCATTTAAAAAAACCATAACTTTTTTATTAATGATAAGCTGTAATGTAATCCACATAATTTTCTCAACTGTTATTTTCTCTTTAGTAGGGTCTGAAATGAGCAGTTACATTAAAATTTCCAGTTGATGTTAGCTGTTTAACTTCTCTTCTGAAATTAAAGGCTTTATGCAACCATTGTAACTAGGAACGGTATCAAAGCTTTCTGATGCAGTGTATGCCAGTTTTCCAAAAATTTAATTAACTTGGGCAAGTCTTAGTGAATTTAGTTCCCACAGATGCAGTTTTCAGTACTATATTTGTGAACAAGCTTTCTGTTCTTTCAAAAATTATCTTGTAAATAAGAAAAATCATCAAGCTTCAAAACTGCTGTAGACTTGATATGTCTACAAGCGAGCAGCTAATAAAAAGCTCTAGTTTTAGTACATTACAGACAAAAGCATATACACTTATGTCAGAGTCTTGGGTTTTTTGGTAACTTGTCACTAACTGATTTATGTAGAACTTTCTTCAGATTTACTGCTAGACTTCAAAATTCACAATGAGTTTTTATCAATGTTTTACTTTACGAGATATGGATGGGTTTGAATATCTGTTGCTATGAGCACTTGGATCTCTTTGCAGTGGAATATTAATTCAACTTGCTAGAAGCAAGTGGCTTGCTATATTCGATACTGGCGTATGTGGTTGGAAGTTTTCAAACTATATCAGACTCAGAAGCATCAGCTTCTGTAATTTCTAGTGTATAACACTTAATATTAAGATATTCTGGAATGTGTCAAGACGCAAACTCCTAGAAAACCAGGAGAGGACTTTTGACCAGTCTGTGAAGAAAAAAAAGCAAGAATTTGAAGTTGGAGAGAGGGAAAGATTGCTCTGCAGATAGATTTGGAGGCCTTAGGAGGATGCTGTGACTGGAGTGTCGGCAGCATTAGCATTGTCATGTGCTAGGGGAATACATGGCTCTGCAGAATGCTATTTAGAAAGTCATCCTTCAGAACTTGTTTTCTGTGTGGGTTTTGATTTATAAATATTCTTGGATTTATGGCTGTGCAGCCTTGAACAAAACTAGGGGTTTTAAAATTTCTACAGGAGTATAATTGCCTACAACTTTTTTTGGGGGGAAGGCAATTATGCAGAGAAAGGAACTGCACAGAGTTTGTATACCAAGTACTTCTAAACACACTATTGACAGCTTGGAATGCACCAGGTTGAAGAGACTTCTGTGAGCCTCTTGTCGAGCCTCCTTTCAAAATATGCTTCCCTTTAAAGCTGAGTTTTGAAAACCTTGTGTGACGAAGATTATACAAACTTTCTGCAAAACTTTTCCTGTGCTTAACCACTTAAACAGTCAAAAACAGGGGTTTAAAAAGTACTCCTTGTTTGTTTGGCTGTGTTTCCATAAGCACTTTGTGCCAGTACCTGTGCTAAAAGTAGTCCCCTTTTTGAGTTTTGTCATCGTAACAATTCCTGTGGCCACTCACTGGGCTTGGAGACTGCAGGCTCAAACTACTGTTCTGAAAGTCATAGAATCATAGAATGGTTTGGGTTGGAAAGGACCTTCAAGATCATCTGGTTCCAACCCCCCTGCCATCAGCAGGGACATCTTCCACCAGACCAGGTTGCTCACAGCTCCATCCAACCTGGCCTTGAACCCTGCCAGGGAGGGGGCAGCCACAGCTTCTCTGGGCAACCTGGACCAGTGTTTCATCACCCTCATGGGGAAGAAATGAAGTCCATCTGGCTTTAGATGAAACAAGTTTCCTCTGTTTGTTGCGTGGCTGCATAACTGATATGAAGTGAAGGCACAGAAAAAAGCTGGGGTGGAAGATGTTGGTGAAGGGAAGGATGAGTTGCTCAGTCTAATGCAGTGCTGGCTAATTCTGTTTAAGTTGCTGGTTGAACTGGAATCTAATTCTCTACTTAGCAGCGTGATCAAATGGGACAGGAGTTTAAGATGGTGGGTGTAATCAGCTGCTTCGTGAGCCATCGAAGACTGTCACGATGAAGAAGACTGGAAAAGATTTATTCTTTGTAAAACATAGTTCAGACACAGTAAAAAGAATAGGGTAGTGTCCTGAATAGAAGTTTGATACTTTGATTGTGCGCTTCATTCAATGCACTGCTATAGTAAGCACTGAATTAAGTGTATGTTTATGAAAAATGCAAAATGTTCACGTAACCTAAACCGTTTTGAAAATACAAATGAGTCTCGCTTCTGTAACAATTAATTTTTATTTATATACTGCAGATGAAGAATGTCTAATCTACACACCTAGCACTCAAAAGTTAGGAAGTGTCAGAATTGGTTATATTTAAGCAGCCTTAACTTGTTCCTGTTCACATATATATTAGAAAACTGTAGAGGGCTGGTGGTGATCCGTAGTATCCATCTGTACAGCCTTTGCACTGACCTGTGCACAAAGATGATGCTAAACAGGCTTGTTAAATAGACAGCAAGTCATGGATTTACTTTTATCCATCCTGTAACGAATAATTATCAGTGCTATGCATATTACTGAGACTTCTGAAAGTTGCATGGATTTTTTTTTATGAACAATTTGTATGCTGATGAATGAATAATTATCTTCCCGACACCATTCTGAAGTGTAGGGTTAACTTCGTCTCTTTTGCCTGACAGGCAAACCTTTACAGGGTGCTGTAGAAGTATTACAAACAAACGCAGCCCCCAGTTTGACACCTCAGGCCATGGCCAGAGTAACAGTAATGGTCTGCCATGCCACAAATGCTCACCATGTACGTTCTCCAGCGGCACTGGCTGTGAAATGTTTGGCTTACGCAAGGAGCATCACATAGGAGCTCTACTCATCCCTTCAACAGCCTTCTTGTGTCTGGCATTCAGCTGTTTGTCTGTGACACTTTTCTTTCCCAGCCGCCCTGTTTCATCACAGCTGGTGGCTGTGTGCCTGCAGAGGAGTCCTGCGTAGCCCTTGGCACGTCATCCCCAGGCAGGGGTCCTGTGGGGAACGGAGCCAGTAACACAGTGTAACCACGGAGGGTGGAATTACAGCGCCCAACAGCCTGAATACTAACGTTTCCTAGTTTTTGAGTGTTTGAATCTGTAGCCACACTGTCTCATTTCTGTTTAATCACAAAGAATGTTAAAGGTATTGTCTTGGGCACAGTGCTAGGAAGCGTGGGTGGGTGGTGGTGGTAAAAAGGTAGAAGAGAAGCTTTAGTGCTTGTGGGGCTTGGCAGAGCTAGGTGAGACTAGGGTAGTCCCTTAAATTAGGAATTGAGTCTGGGCTTTCTAGAGCCAGGTGATGGAGAGCAGGGAGAAGCGCATGGCAGTGAGTTATGAACAGGCTCATCTATAGATTGAAGGTGGAATGAAAGCGAGCCTGAATCCTTGTCTGCAGTGTGCTTGGTTGAGCATCAGAACTAACACGTGTACAGTTCTAGTTGGTGCGTAGCAAGGGAGAAAAGATGGAAGATATCTGTTGTAAATAACTGGAAGCTTTAGCTTCACATCCAACACATCTGCGCTCTAATGAATCTGGGGGGAGTGGGACGGTAGTGTTACGAACTTTACCAGTAAATCTGAATATTTTATCTGCACCAGGCATATTGTGGTTTATTCGGTTGTTAACCAGGTCATACATGGACCAGCTTTCTAAAGGCAACCATTGTGCTTTAGCCTGGGCATCTCAGACCAAAGGTGACCCACACTGGTGTCTGTTGGTCTGGTCAGCTATCCCATGCTCCTAGGCCAGCATAGGAGCCTCTCTTGCCTTTGCTGTCAATTATTCCTCTGTAGACTCAGGTGGTGTGGAGAAAAGGTTATTTAGAATGAAAGGGTGAGGAAGAGAACAAGGACAGGTAACTGGTGAGTGGAGGGGGGGGCTCATGTGTCCAGAGAGGGTTTTTGACAGATTAAGCAAGGAGGGTAGGGAGTAAACAGAGTCTTCTAAACTACTTGTCTTTGTGGCTCATCAATCCTGTGTGCACTAAGTGGCATGGGAAAGAGAGAAAAGAATGAAATCGTGTTAATGCATGTGTTAGAGCTGCTTTAATATGGTTAAGTAATGAGTCCTAATTCTGACTCTTGGGCTCTGCTTTAGTTTAGAAACTTTGTGTTTTTGAATGGGGAGGGAAGTCAGTGCAAAATGTAGAAATAACTAAAAAAAAGTTTGCATACACAGCTTTCCAAAAGAAGGAAAAGTGCTGGTTGTCACTCACTGCCTGGGGGCTGCCATGAACTTGCAGGTTCTCCAGGCTGCGTGAGGTTAAGGGGGTACTCTAAGCTGGACTGTGGACATACCTGGACCCTATTCATGGTCAGATACCTGAAATGGGCAGGTGTGTTCCATCGTGGTAGTGTGTGAAGTAAAGTTCTATAAATAACTGCATCCATCTACCACCGCTGTATCCACTTCTAGGCATTCTGGTACTGTGTACCTCTGGTTCAGGTGAATGGAATTAGACTTTTGTTCACTTCCCTGCTCCTCAAAGCCTTCACATCCCAAACCCACTCTTATTGTCACTAAAATTCAGGTTTCTAGGTGGTGCCGTTTTAAGCTTCAGAAATAGAAGCATAGAATCACTTAAGCTGGAAAAGACCTTTAAGGTCATCGAGTTCAACCGTAACATAATTACTGGTACTTGCAGGTTAATGATGGCTTTCAGTGACTGCATTTGCCTTTGTAGCTGAAATACTAAATTGTTTAATCTGTTTTATGAATTTCAGAAGAAATATAATTGGCTTTGAAGTACAGGATCATGGGTAGGCTCATTCAGACTGAAGCTCCCCTTGGTGAGGATTTCCCAGATGAGCTTTAACTGCCCTAATTGAAACACAGAAGTTAAGTGTGTGTCTGATTATGTTCCGTTCTGTTTCTAAGTGAGGACAGAGATGGACACCCTGAGGAAGCAGTCTATCCTGTCTGAAGATAAGCAAAAGAAATGCCTCTTAAGTTCCCAGGTGTACCTATCCTTCTCCAGTGATTTCGGAAGGAGCGGTAGCTTCATACTGAAACATCTAACCTTATTTTTAGATCCTGAGTTGTTTTCTGAGCAGGTATGATGCAGCTTTGCAAAATTCACATCACTTAGCTGAGTAAACTAAACCTTTGCTAGCTGCTTTACAGAACTCTGTCAAAACCTGTTATTCTTCACTAAAACAGTGCTAGTTGCTAGTTATTTAAATTAGTAGACATAAACGGAAGAAGTGTGCGTCTCTCTTGGTGTGAAAATTTCTTGTGGTCTGAGTTTCACCACCGCGTTTTCTCCCTAGGCTCTCCGGTGTGAAGCTCAAGATTGTTAAATTTGCTGACTGAGACGAGGGAATAGGGGAATTGAAAATTTCTGCGTTTCTGCAGAAACTGCAAATTTGGATTTGGGGGATTTTTTTGTTTGGCTTTATTACACTCATGTTCCATTTACCCTTTTTTCTGGCAAAAGTTAAAGGTATTCCAGTTTTTTAAGACTTTGCTTCTCATGTGGACGGTAATTCTTGAAAGAAAGCTTCTGTCTCGATTGTAGGATTGCCTTTCTTAAGTACTTGAAGTACAGGGCAAAAACAAAGCCACAGGCTCTGTAAGTATTGCTTTCCTCTTGGTTCTTTCATAACCTTTTTGATTTTTGAAAAATAGTGATGATCTTATCCGTAGAAAAACACCTTGCAGTGACTAAGGCTGTCGAGACAGTTACTTGGTGTTGTGGGTTTATTTTTGTTGTTGTCAAAACTGTGGAAAGCAGGGCTGCCGGAGGCCCGGCCAGTCTGACTAATTGAAGTCTTGCTTGTCTTGCAAGCCCCCCTTTCTGTTTGTTGGAGGACCAAAATTCCAAATTTCTGAAGGTGAGACCAGTATGCGTGGTGGAGATTCTGCTCTTAAGTGATGGTAGTACCAAGTGATAGCTCTCAAAGCATTTCAGGCTGCTGTTGCGTTATCTATAGAGTTTGCGCCTGAAGACTTGTGGGGTTTGACCAAGTGGAAGCTGAGACACTGAGAGCTTTAAAAGGGAGATATTTGCCATGCATTCTTTCCAATTCCATGGGTCTTCCAAACCTAAGAGCTGGAAACAGTGTTTATCATAGCTACTGTTGTTCATTGCAAACAGAGTTCCAAAAGTGTAAAACAAAGGCTGTGCTAAAACCAGACCTCCTGTGTGTTCAATTCCAAGTCTCGCTTTCTTGGAAAACAAGCGTTCATGTCTCTGTACGGTTCCAGTTGATCCGTAGTATTGACAGGTCAGTCACTTGAAATGAAATCTGTATTATATCTGGTGTATGAGACCTCTGTATGGATTTTGTATATTCAGTTATTTGTGTTGCTTAGAGACTATTGTTGTGGAGTCTCCTTCTCTGGAGATATTCAAGACCTGCCTAGACGTGGTCCTGTGCAGCCTGGTCTGGGTGACCCTGCTTCGGCAGGGTTGTTGGACTGGGTGACCCACAGAGGTCCCTTCTAACCCCTACAATTCTGTGATTCTGTGATTCAAATTCTATTGTAGAAGTTATTCTTTCTCCCCTTTCTCATGGCTAGGAAAAGAAGCTGATGGAGGATGGAATTGCTGAATGTACTTCTCAGCTGGCTGAAGAAGAAGAAAAGGCCAAAAACTTGGCCAAACTCAAGAACAAACAGGAAATGATGATCACTGATTTGGAAGGTTTGTTCTTGCTACATTTGCCTGTTAACAGGTTGTACATCATGCGAGAAAGGAGTGGATCACTTATTACAGTGTATGCAGTATCTGGTCCAGTCTGCTAAGTGTAACCTTATATGTAGATACCTTAATAGCTGTTGCTTTTTATCTAAATCTTGAAAGAATAATTTATTGCTTGCAAGCCTTGTTGCATTTGGCTGCTCAGTCTTTCTCGTGTTTAATTTGTTAGCTTTTCATTTTTGAGAATCCATTTTATTTAATGATACACTCCAGAAATTCATGTTGTTGCATGCATCCCTTAGTAACAAGGTAAAACATCTGTCTCTTGGGAAGGCGCTACACTTTTCTATAGTAACACATTAGAACAACATATTTCTGGAAAAACGTTAGTAGGCATTCATTAGTCTTCTAATATTTTTTGAATAAGCAAATCTGAATTGTTCTGCCTTTCTTGATGCTTTGTTTATCTAAAATGGTTCAATTTCTTTGGCCATTTATTTCTGATTGTTTTGCCTGTGTTGTCACGACTGGATTAGCCCTATATGTAACCTTTCATGATGTTATGGTGGCTTTTTTAATTACTTATGGTTGTAAATAGGTATTGTGCAACATTAATATACTGCCAAGCCAAAGTTGCAAAATATAAGGCAATGTTGCTATCTGCCCTAATTTGGAAATATTTTTTTCACTTACTGTTATGGGCTGTCTTACTACATATTTTAATACTGATGCGCTTATGGAAAAATACCAAAGTTTAGTCTTATCTGTGTAGGAAGGTATTGAAGTAATACGAATAATAGATGATTGATGTACCTTTTATTTAAAAAGCCTGTTCAGGGACTTTAAGATGGGCATAAGTAAGCTGTACTCATTGGAAAATAATGCTTGAGTAGTTGTGTACTTAAATTGGGACTAGTGTTTCTGAAGATACTTGACAGATGTGGTTGGTTATGGTGCTGTTCCCAGAGTGATGACCTTAGAAATGGAAATTAAAGCTTAAATATAAGGCATGCAACTGCTTGGCTAGTAAAGCACAGTAAAATGATACTCTCTGAGACAATTCAAGAAGCCATGAAGGTCACTCTGCTAGGGTCTTGACACTGGTAAGTACTGAAATTTGGGGGGGGGGGGGCAACAAAAACCCACAAAACACCAGAAAAACCCCACTAATTCAGTTTACTGTGAGTTTTCCCCATTGCGAAATTGTGTCTTATGCCACTCTTCTGTCACCTGCCAGAAATACAATGTAAAAACAGAGAAAAGTGTTATTTTTTTTTTTGAATGAGGAGCTGTTTAGAGAAAAACAATGTTACTTCAGATTGTCTGGAAAATCCCAAATACCCCTCGGTAGCTCTAAGATATGATTCTTGAACATGGCTCCGTTTCCATGTAGAAGATGTCCTGATCTTGTAGCAGGCTTAGGAGGGGTGTGAGAAACCCCTGCACTGAGAACCCACAAAGTATTGAACAAGTCTAATAACTTACATTTATTCTAATAGATGTTGAATTGTGCTAATGCTATGCTAAGCAAAACCTTCCTGTGACTTCAATATATTACATACCTGGTCATTATCTAACTGTAGACAATGCAGCCAATAACTATCTTAATCAGACCACAGGCAGATCATCTAAATGTATTTTATTGCTAGGGCACTGATAACTGGATGGTTTTCACAAAGAAATACCTTAGGGCAGGAGTATCTTGGCTACACAAAGAAATTACTGGAGGCTATCAGGGTTGCAAAGTCTTGCTAAATATCAATGGGATGTGAGTTAGTGGTACAGATACTTGCAAAAATTGTTTATCCAAGTTTTCTTTAAGTTACACTATTTTCCAGTAGACCTTTTGGAGTCTAGCCTAGCCCTTCCACAACTATGCAAGCCATAATTTTTTCCAGACTGTAGTTCTTCATTTTTGAATCCTGATGTCTGCGATCACCTGGCCGAGCAGCTCAAACTGCTCTTCTGTTAGATTCTATTCCTTATTTTTCTGTCAACATGTGATTATGTTTGTTACCTTACTTCAAACTTTTTTCTCCAGTCATTGACTTTTTCTTGACTTTCTATCTGAATCATGCAGTTCTACTTTGCTATTTCATCTTTCCCAGTCACCCTTCCAGCTGCAGTCTGGAGAAAGAATTGACACAGTGTATATTAAACTTCCCACCCTTCTTGCTGTCCCATTGCCCTGCCCCTGAACCTTCTGAGGATAACAACAGGAAAAAATTGCTTACAAATATAATCCTTTACTTCCATAGAGGGCTTAAAAAAGGAGGAGAAGACCCGTCAAGAATTAGAAAAAGCTAAAAGAAAACTTGATGGTGAAACAACAGACCTACAGGACCAAATAGCTGAGCTGCCAGCCCAGATTGAAGAACTGAAGATCCAGCTGGCCAAGAAAGAGGAAGAACTGCAGGCTGCTCTTGCTAGGTCAGATCATGATGGAGCTTTATGACTACAGAAGTGTGGTAGAAACCTACTTTCCCAGACAGAATTTCAGCTGACTGCAAACTGATGAGTTAAAACTGGGAGTGTTCAAGCAGAAGCCAGTTCATGTTTGTACTACAGCATCTCTAGACACCTGTGTGTTTTGCGTAGACAGGGCAAAAAAGGAACTCAATCTTTCATCACCATCCTTGCTCTATAAAGCTCCAAAACCAATGTTTCATCAGGGCTTAATAGCACTTTGGCTCTGGAAGCTTTTTAGTCTCCCAGAGTTCAGCCTCAGGAGGGGGAAAAAACATGTAATCGTCGAGAGTGTTCTTAGTTCGTCCAAATACTGGATAATGTCTGTCCAACTCAATCAAAGATCTGTGTGGTAGTCTTGCAGCCACATGTTATAAACTAAACACCACCTGAGTTTTCTGAGTAATGATCTCTAACTTTGCAGGAAGAGACAGTCCTACAGACAAGGGTGCATTTTTGGGAGTGTTGAGGTCTACAAAACTGGAATACCTGAATGCAAACTGGAAAGCTTGATCATTCCAGTAGTGCATCTGTAGTACCTGGGGCACTGCGCTCATTAGGATCTTGAGAATAAGAGTGCAGTAGTGGCTTTGTCTGTGAAATTTTAGGAGGTGGATTTTGTTCAAGTGGGAAAGATGAGTTATTTTTTGAGTACATAACTTATACTAGACTTATGAGAAGAGATCTGAAGCTATGAAATATCATTAACTGTTGTGGTTCTGTTTAACAGAGGTGATGAAGAAGCAGTTCAGAAAAACAACGCACTGCAAGTGATAAGAGAGTTGCAGGCTCAAATTGCAGAACTGCAGGAGGATCTTGAATCTGAGAAGGCATCTCGCAACAAGGCGGAAAAGCAGAAAAGAGATTTAAGTGAAGAGCTGGAGGCTTTAAAAATTGAACTAGAAGATACCTTGGATACCTCTGCAGCACAGCAAGAGCTGAGGTAGGATCATGTGTCTGTATAAGCAGGCACCATTAAAATTCACCTTGAATTTACAAAAGACTAAAATGTTGATTTTTGATAACTATTGATGCTTCCTCTAGGACAAACCGAGAGCAGGAGGTGGCTGAATTGAGGAAAGCAATTGAAGAGGAAACCGAAAACCATGAAGCACAGATCCAGGAAATCAGGCAGAGGCATGCTACTGCCCTGGAAGAGCTCTCTAAACAACTGGAACAGGCCGAAAGGGTGAGCAGAAAATTAATTACAGAAATACATTTTTCAGCTTCAGGACTTTTATAAGTAACATCAGTGGCGTGGTCACTTCCAGTGATATCTGCAGATCTAAATTGTCCTCTGTACATACTTAACTACTGCAGTTGAATCAAATATATCCTGCTGTTTGAACATATAGCAACTTTTCAGATAGATGCCAAGACTATCTAAAAGTGTTTGTTAGACCTGGAAACAGTGCACCTAGAGATAAGTTGATGTAGTACTTTTGTGGGAATTCTCGAGCAGCCTATGTGTTTATTTGGTGAAAAGCAGTTCTCTGCCTAAGCGAACTGCGGAATGGTTCCAAATAAAGTAATTGTCATGTCGACACTCACAAATAACAAACTGTGAGTACGGGTAGCGTAAAAGTTCTTCCAGCCACTCTTCACTTTATGCTTGTACCGTGACCTCCAGTGCTAGATATCTGTGGAGTATCTTGCTGATTTGCAGAGTTCTATTGTGTCTCTGGTAACCCCTGCCAGAGCAGAGGAAGCGGCACACCTGGACAACGTGGTTCCTACTGGTGCAGCTTCAGTGTCTTTGCTCAGAAGTAGAATTAATCCAACACTGCCAAAGAAAAAAAAAGTATCTCTAGCTTGTAAAATTTTATTTCTAGTCATTCACAGATATATGGGTGGACAGTTCATATACTGTAGTAATATTTTTGTGTAGGAATATTTCAGAAGCCTCCTTAGTTTAAAATACTACGTGAGAAATATAGTAGTTAAATCTGATGGAAATTATAGTTTATTCACCTGAAAATCTTACGTGTTTCCTGTGCTCTTTATTCATTAAATATTCTCAATAAGAGCATAAAAAGACAGAAGAATACCCTACAATCTTAAACAAAGGTCCTGTGATAAGATTGTCAGTTCTGGCAATATAGTAAGAATGGCACTTAAACATCCCTTATGGCAATTACTACCTTTTTAAAAAGGTTTTTGACAAATGTCAGTGCAGTGGTGAAAAGTGCTTTATTATGCACTTCCAGGCTGCTATGCCTACTAAAATCAGGGCAGCTGTAGCTGATATCTTTCCTTTTATTTCTGTGAGATGAGGCATGCTGATCTGTTAATGGGCACATTCCTTCCTGCTCAGTGCTACTCACATGGTCCTTTTACAGCACTGACATCCCAGATCTTACTGAATTCATAGAAATATCTTCTGGTCCTCGCTGTTACCTGTGATATCTGAGAGTGGATTAACTTGCATTACCTTAATTTTTTTGGCTAACATATGCAAAATGTTACACAGCAGGATTTTAAATGCTCCCTACTTACAACTTGCTGAGCAGTTGTTTTATCTTTGAGCTTATAATCCTGATTTGCTGGACTGAATATTTTTAGCAGAAAACTTTATTGATATGTAAAAAAGTGTTGAAGTTCTTCCTTTTTGTTTTTCCTAGTTCAAAGCAAATCTTGAAAAAAACAAGCAAGACCTAGAGTCCGACAACAAGGAGTTGACCTGTGAAGTGTGGGTACTGCAGCAGGTCGAGGCAGAGTCTGAACATAAGAGGAAGAAGCTCGATGCTCAGGTGCAAGAGCTAACTGCTAGGGTCACAGAAGGAGAAAGAGTGAGGGTGGAGCTGGCGGAGAAAGCTAACAAGCTGCAGGTAAGGCTGTATGGAATTGCTAAACTGCTGAACTATACACAAGAAAGTAAAAGCTTTAACCATATACAGAAGTGGCTAGGAGGAATGACTATCAAAGATGCAGCTAGGTCTACAGGAATGGGGACTGTAGTTGATGTGGGAGGCGATCTCAGTCATGTACTCGTGTACTTGAGTGGCTTGAAAGCGGTGACACACCTCAGATAGCTGGAGAGCCATGACATGAATCCTGAACTTTTTGGACTATGTAAGAATCACAGTGGCTTTGAAGTACATGGCTTCCCATTTTGGAGACCAAATCCTGTAGGAGGCTCTGCTGACAGCTGGCCTACAGGTTTTTGGCTTGGATGTGCAGTTGAGTAGAGTGGGCTGAGCTCATTTGTAGGCTTGAGCAAAAATGTACTGATTGATGATGGCCACACGTTTCCTTTTGTGCTTCAAAAGGAACTTGACAGATAGGGATTGCAAGTAAAGGGCTGTTCCTCTGCGAAATGGAGAAAACAGACAAAATGCAGTCAGAGCTGACTTCTTAGCCACAGCAAAGAGTATTATGAGTAAATCAAGCTAAAGTGCTTGAAAAAGGGAATGGCCCCATTCTTTTTGGGGGAAGCATTTTGGCAGTCTCTCACTGTATATACAAGTAGCATAGCCTAAAATAGCAAGAATTGGCACCTGGCATTGACCTTTTCTCTTGCAGTGATGCTTTAAACCCAGCTGCCACCCTGATAATCCTTGAATTAATGGTACTGTAAAATACACGGTCCTGTAAAATACATGATCCTATAATGAAAAATAGCTTTAAATATGACTGCAGATGTTGGAATGACATGCTCTGCTAAATATCATGGCTAACTCTTATTATGTTCTGTCTTAAGTTCAGGACTGACACATTTCTAACCAAACTTCAGTATTCTTAGCTTGTTGTACCTGGGATGTGTTGTTGTCTTGCCTTCCATGGAATTTGTTGAGGTTTTGTGTTCCGTGTCAGATGTAGGCTTTGCCATGGATCTGCTGCGCGTTATTACCTTTAGACTGCTTGCTTTGCAGAACGAGTTGGATAATGTCTCAAGTCTCCTGAAGGAAGCAGAGAAGAAAGGCATTAAGTTTGCCAAAGATGCGGCTAGTTTGGAATCTCAGCTTCAGGATACACACGTGTGTGTGCAGTGAAGCTTGAACTTAGCGCTGAAGCTTTGTTCCTCATTGAAATGCTAACTACATAACAGAAAATACATTTTCATTCATGGTTTGGAAAGCCCCATGGGTAGAAGCTGTATTTCCTATTGAAGTCTAGTGAAATGCGATGTATGATGATTGCTCAGCTACATGTGGAGCCAGATTTTCATTATCTAAGATTTACTGCTTGATAGACTGTAGCCTTTCAGTTTCTCTTTTTTATTTCTTAGTCTCTGTGGGAGATAAGTATTAAGTCAAAAAAACCTTTCCAAGTAGGATGTTAATGCAAATAAGGTCCTTGGGGTGTGTGAAAGGCACGAGGGACAATACCCTGTCTTTTACTGACTTAGGCTGAAGTTCTTTACTGACTTCAGCTTAAGTTGTTGAAACTGCCAGTGTTTGTTTTTTGGGTTAAATAATGCAGCTTGATACATGTATTCATCACTTAAATATACTCTTTTTTTTTCCCCTGTATAAAAATGCTAATGGTGACTATTTGAGTAATGTTCATTACAGTTGGAGAGTTCTGTGAGGAACAGGGTGGGGGAAGAGAGGGCTGGTGGTTACACTTTTCATTAGTCTCGGTTATGACAGAAGTTTCCACTGCCAAATTACAGCTGTCTTTAAACTGACCTTTACATTTAAGCAATGCAGTGAATCTTGAAAGCATGCTGTCATTGCAGGATTTGTTGCTATATATTCGTCTCAGGTGGTTTAAAATAGGGACTCTATATGCTTGTCGGAAAAGAAAGATATATTTTGAAGACAACTGCTGTGCTTGTCCCTTTGAAGATAGAAAAGTATCATCCATTGGCTTCTATGAACAGACAGTGGCATGGATTCTCTGAGAATAACGCTTCATAAAGGCTTAAGTGTGCCCCAAATGACTGAGCAGTACCTTTTTGAAAACCCAAATTACGGATGGCTTCATAAGCATGTCGTTGTACAAAACTGCTGAGAGAAAAATAATCAAACCTGAACCTCCAAGTAGAGTAATGGAGGGTGGTGGGCCAAGGCCACACTTAACACGCTATGAACCAAACGGAACTTTGAATATGCCTGTTTGTGTAACAGGAGCTGCTTCAGGAAGAAACCCGCCAGAAACTCAACCTGAGCAGTAGGATTAGGCAGCTGGAAGAGGAGAAGAACAACCTGCAAGAGCAGCAGGAAGAGGAAGAGGAGGCCAGAAAGAATTTGGAGAAACAGATGTTTGCCTTACAATCACAGGTAAGCTGTTGTACATGGCAAGACTTCTGTAAGGGCTGCATGTTCCAGGTGAGATGAATTGGTCTCCTAAACCTCTTGGAAAAATGTCATGTAACTTGCACGTATGCTCGACCACACTTTGGAATAAAATTTTCCATGGACTTTCTCAATTGCCATAGTGACCAGTACAACTAACTGCAGTGGACAGGACTTTCCCCTACTTGGACTCCTGTTAGCTCATAATTTTTGTGTTACTCTAGCTAGCAATAACACCTAGTTTTGTATTTTTGACTCTTTGCCTTTCTTTCCTTTTCATGATGTACCAAGGAACATTATATTCTTTTATTTAATTTCAGTTGGCTGATGCTAAGAAAAAGGTAGATGATGACTTGGGAACCATTGAAGACTTGGAGGAAAACAAAAAGATATTACTGAAGGACGCGGAGTCCTTAAGCCAACGCCTAGAGGAGAAGGCAATGGCTTATGACAAACTGGAAAAGACAAAGAATCGCCTGCAGCAAGAGCTGGATGACTTGATGGTAGACCTAGATCATCAGCGCCAGATTGTTTATAGCCTGGAGAAAAAGCAGAAGAAGTTTGATCAGGTAGTCTAGTTTCCTGTCATCTTGCTGATTTCTATGATTTTTAAATGGCATCTTGTTTGTGTTGATTGATAAATCTTTTGGGAGCAGCTTGGCCTTTGTTAGGAGTAACTTGTTGCTTCTAATTTCAGTGAGCTAAATGCCATCTTGGAGTCTTGTTAGATCAAGTAATAAGCTCTTTTTATATAAAAAAGAAATTCTATTGGAACAAAACCTTCAGACTATTATTGTAATCCCTCAGGATAGACTAAGAAAGGGTGTGAAGACTGAACGATGGAAATAATAGGAAAATTATTTCATCTTTATTAGTAGCTTGCTTTCCTCACCTCATTCCAGAGTAGCTGTAGCTGCTTTCTTACTAGCCTTTGGATCAAGACTGAGAGACTAGACAGCTTCTGAATGCCAGTTAAACTTAGAGCATTAACCACTTCAGTGACTAAAACACCTCTGAGGCAGGAAGGACCTGATTATAGAACTGATGAGATGGATTAATTATTTCTTATATTCAGATGCTGGCAGAAGAAAAGAACATTTCTGCCAGATATGCAGAGGAAAGAGATCGTGCTGAAGCAGAGGCAAGGGAGAAGGAAACCAAAGCACTGTCTCTGGCTCGGGCTTTGGAAGAAGCCCTGGAAGCTAAGGAAGAGTTTGAAAGACAGAACAAACAGTTGCGGGCAGATATGGAAGACTCAATGAGCTCGAAAGATGATGTGGGCAAAAATGTAAGTAACTTTCCAGACCCTATTTTGTTATGAACTGCACAGGGAAAAACACAGGAAAATTCCCTGGTTGGAGAAGTGTTTTTGACACAAATATGGAACGTTTTGAGGCTGATTTGTAACCCAGAATTCTGGAGGAATTAATGCTCAGAACAAGAGGGTGGTCTCTATTAAGATGAGGCCTGTTCAAAAGATGTGAAGACTTGGAGAGCAGCAGTTGCTGGCCAAATGCCTAATGGCACTTGTGCTGGATTTAAGAGCTTGTCTTACTACTACGACTTTTTCTCTGTGAATATTGCACAGCTCATCTCTCCATTCATCTGCACGGATGTTTGTTTGGTTCTCTAATCTGTATCTTAGAGATGCTGCTCTCCCTGTTCTGATTGTCCAGTTTGGAGCATCACAAAGTGTAGTGTACTGAGTTCATATAATGTCTACTTTTGCTGTTAACTGCTGATTTTGAGAGGGTCTGATTAATGTTTGTGGCTTAGGTCCATGAACTGGAGAAATCAAAAAGAACTTTAGAGCAACAGGTTGAAGAGATGACGACTCAGCTTGAGGAACTGGAAGATGAACTGCAGGCCACAGAAGATGCTAAACTTCGTTTGGAGGTGAACATGCAAGCTATGAAAGCCCAGTTTGAGAGAGATCTGCAAGCCAGAGATGAACAGAATGAAGAGAAAAAGAGGGTGCTGGTTAAACAAGTATGTATCTTACTGTGCTTCATAGTGGGAAGGGCGTGATGATCTTTTGACAAAGCTCTATGGCTTTGAGAACTTGCTACCAGGAAAATAAAACTCTGTGCTTAAAGATCCCATCCTATAGAAGTCCCAAGCACAGATCTTTACCAACAATACAATAGGTCTTGTTGTGGATTAGCCACTGTTAATGTTAATGTGCCAGTGATGGTCCTCCAATTCAACTGTACCTTGCCTCAAAAGCACTCAATATGCAAGTAGATTTGGCTGTTGCTGCATGGGTGTCCTTCAAGCCCGTCCTGTTTGGTGTACAGCAACAAATCCATGGATGCCGACATAGACTGAAAGACTGTAATTAAGTGAACAGTTTCTTAAATGAAAAACGTAGCAAAGATTCCAGATTTGCCAGACTTGAGTCTCTTCAGATCTGCTTTATGATACTAGAATTCTAAAGAAATGCCTTTAAAATTTCATGCTTGTAGGAGAAGATAGCTCTAAATTAACATTTCTAAAGCTTTAAGGAAAAAGCACCTAATATTTGAAGATTTATCACAAGAAAACAAAAACTTACTGAGAATCACCTGTATAGAGATCTCCTAGAAATAAATAAAAGCATTGACCTGGAAGGCTTTTGAAGTTCCCTGCAACGCTGAATTGCTATTGTCTTGCACTGGACAAGAGCTCCTGACCTGGCATGAGGAGGGAGGCTTGATTCAAAAGAAACATATTCCTTCATGTTGGTAACCTGTGGCACTTCTGGCTCACTTTTATTGTTGTATGAGTTCATCTTAGTTCTTGTTAGTTGCTTTCTTAGATACTTTGCTTCTCTGTTTTCTTTTGAAAAAAAGAAAAGTTGTTGGTGTATACATTCTAGTAGCACATCTGTTTCAAAGAGAATTATTTCTTTTTTTTTTTTCTTGAGAATGTGTGGTGATTCTATGTCGTATTTTCCTCTTAGTGGTTCGATCAGAATTAGCAACATCTGCCCCCAAGTCATACCTAAATGTAGACAGATGTACTGGGCCAGAAGCTGATCATGAAGTAGCTGAACAGATGAAATGGAAATGCTTCAGATGCTGAGCTCGTTTCTTTATTTTCCTTTTGTCAGTTCAGAGATCTCTGCTTCCAGTTTGTGGATTTTTTTGCCGTCTGCAGTGTCTTCCCATGTAGCTTGAGTTCTGTAGACTCTTCGAATCGAGTAATGCTAATTCTGATCTGCAAAGGCCTTTCGGATTCATCAGCCATTTTGTTAGGATTTTGTGTTTGCTCTGTTCCTGGAGCTTGAGCCTGTTAAATCCCTTGATTTCACAGGTGCGAGAGCTGGAGGCAGAACTAGAAGATGAGCGCAAACAGAGGGCTCTTGCTGTGGCAGCCAAGAAGAAAATGGAGATGGATATGAAAGACCTGGAAGGTCAGACAGAAGCTGCAAACAAGGCTCGAGATGAAGCAAGCAAACAGCTACTTAAGCTCCAGGTAGGCACAGCAAATCAGCTGAGCTGCTTTCCCTCCTGCTGACAGTCTGTCAAGGGTGCTGCTTTTCGTTACATGCATTTGTAGTGTGAAGGCAAGAAGGAGTATCAGACTCAGCTATGCTGGCATACGTCACAGTATCTGGCCTGAACTTATCAGCCACTCAAAACTCCTCTCATCCTTTTGTTGCTAAGGAGTTAAGATTGTCCCCCACATACTTCTATTCAAAAGTCATCATTTTCAAAGCTTTGCATAAGGATTTACTGAGGATTGCTTTTGAGGCTGAATCTTTAAAATTTATGGTTGTTTGTATCTTTGAATTGACTGATTTCAGCTCAGCTCTTGCTGATTGCTACTTCCTCTAGTTGAGGAAGCCAAAAATGCTGCAGAGAAATAGGAGGAGTAAATTTTAGTTGCTTTGAAAAAGCTCCAAGATGCCTATTCTTTTTAGATTGGCAAGAAGAATCCAGTACTTGTGTCAAGGATCTATTTCCCATTCCCAGAGAAATACTCCGTCTTTAGTAGAGGTCAGTTTTCCCAAGGCTTTCAGTGCCATGGCCCAAAGCTGCAGGAGTATGAGGCCGTGGCAAGACCATGTAAAGCATAGAGCAAACTGCATTGCCTTTCTGCCCTGTCCACTCTATTCCTTGGCAATCCTACTTCAACTGAATGAGGGCTATTTTGGAACTTGGTCCAGGCGCTGGATGAGAAGGGAATGGAGATTAAAGCAAGAAATGCTGGTACCTAGCAGTAGCGGCTTCTCTATTCCCAGAGGCTGAGTCAGTTACAGAGTTCATACCTGATCTCTGTACACTTTCATGCAAGCACCTGAAATAAGTGGTCTCATGACTAGTGGTATTGCGAAGATGCAGGTACAACTTAAATGCAGTTTCTCTAGCTTTATTCTTTTAGCATCTGAAGTCAAACTTGTGTGAATTAAGATATCAGTCTGTGTGAAGTGTCTTACGGGAAGGATAAGTATGTGCTTCTACGTTATATGTGCAAAATGGTGAATTGTGGTACTTCTACACTGAGAAGTTTCTTACCTTGAGTACTTGTAATAGGTTTTATCAGTCAATTTAAGTAAATAGGTTTGTTTTTTTCCAAGACAATTGCAAGAGCATTACCTATCTACTACAAAGGTATCTCTACTACCTCTACTAGAGGTTTTTTCCTACAAGAAATATACTAATAAATGAAGTGAAGTCTTCTAATGGGATATTTCTGATGAGGAGTGAGTGATGGAAAGATGAGAAAATGAAGGGTTTAGACTGAAAGAGGGTAGATTTAAATTGGATATAAGAAAGAAATTCTTCACTCTGAGGGTGATGAGGCACTGGCCCAGGTTGCCCAGAGAAGCTGTGGCTGCCCCCTCCCTGGCAGTGTTCAAGGCCAGGTTGGATGGGGCTTTGAGCAGCCTGGAAGGTGTCTCTGCCTGTGGCAGAGGGATAGAACTCTGATCTTTAAAGGTCCTGTCCAACCCAAACCATTCTATAATTCTATGAAAATAAGAACTGAAAATAAATATATTTAAGTGGAATGAAGCCACTTTAGGAGGAAGGTCTTGCCTCCTAAGGGCAAAAAAGCTTCAGAGCTACTAATAAATCTTGTGGTTGTCCTGCTGTATCATGGCTTATTCTTTCCTCTGCTCTCCAATTGCAGGCTGAAATCAAAGACTACCAGCGGGAGCTAGAAGAAGCCCGTGCATCCAGAGATGAGATCTTTGCACAGTCCAAAGAAAGTGAAAAGAAGCTCAAAGGTCTTGAAGCAGAAATACTCCATCTCCAAGAGGTGAGATTGAAATCCAAGAAATCTGTTTTTCTTTCTAGAGAAAAGGGGAAGGCCAGAGTGTGTTTGTTTTTTTTTAAAAAAAAAAAAGTAAAAAGCCATCCAGTGAGTTGAACAGAAAAGTGGGAGCCTGGAGATGTTTCTCTTCCTCTCTGCCCCAGGTCATTAGTGAGCTTCTTATAGCTTTGTAGGAATCCTTCTAGTAGTCTGGACTTCCTTTCCCTGCCTGGGTAGCAGGGAAGCCTTACTACTGCTTAAACAGATTTCAAGCCTCACTAAAATTTGCAAGGTGGTTTGAGAGTCTCTGGAAGCTGTGGTGCACAGTTGTCAGTACTAAAACTGGTCACTGGAAGTATATAAAAACCTAACAATCTCTCCAGTACCTCAGTGGACCATGTAAGTCTGTGGAGGTTTATCTCTCTGCTATCTGAGGTCCTCATCCCTTTCTTTTACGGGCATCTGTTCCCTCATTGTTGGCAATTCATGTAAGAGCTCCAAGTCGTGCTACATATCGCTGTCACTTATCTCCGATTATCTCCGTTGTCTGCCACAAGGTTAAACGTTTGAGGTTTGAAGGCAACAGAATTGCCTTGTGTGAGAGACGGCCTCTTTTTGCCCTGTTAGCTGCAAAGGTTGAAGCAATCACTCAGCTTACACTGTACTTAATGTTTGAGACTTTTACGTACAACTTACTAGAGCTTCTCCATGTCATTCTTTCACAGACTTCAAACTTGTCAGTCTTGCACTTGCAGTGCATTAGATTGTGTCCTTCTTGGTGAATGTCTGGGTGTTTCTACCACTCAATACAATTTCACAATACAAGATTCAGCGCTGTTATACTTTTGTGCTAAAAATTCATTTTCTATACTTTGCTTTCAGTCATGCTACGTACTCTGTAGGAACCTAAAAAATTTGCTTAATTTAGTGCCCACGTTATACTTAATGAATTAGAGCATGTGACAGAACGGTTTTCTCCTCCTGCTTAGGGCTTGAATGTTACTGGCCTTTTCAGGGGACGGGGAGAAGTAAATTCATAGTAGTCATGTGGCAGTTACGGGAGGGAAAGATCAAGGTGATGCGTCCTGCTAGCTTTTACAGCTGTTGGTTCTGTTTATCCATTAAAAGACCTCGGCGATATCACACTTCACAGCATCTCCCAGAAGTTATTAGAAGGCATAATTGTTTGCAGAAGTTTTGAGATTCCTAATGCTGTAATGAATATTTCCTAAACCTTCACAGGAGTTTGCTGCGTCTGAAAGAGCTCGTCGTCATGCTGAGCAAGAAAGGGATGAGTTGGCTGATGAGATTGCAAACAGCGCTTCGGGAAAGTGAGTCATCAAATGTATTAATTGTGCATCTGAAGAACTTCAGGCACCAGCAGCTGCAGTTCTTGGTAGCCTGCTTGCAATTTCTGTATTGACCTGTTGTCCCGATAAAAATTCCTTCTTGTTACGAAGAGAATTGCTTACACAGTAGCTTCTCGTTACAGTTTGGAATGTCTAAAGTATCAAAAGCAAAATAGCCAATTGCTTTGTATCAGATCTGAGCGTGTCTTGACCCAAATACTTCTTTTCTAGGTCAGCGCTGCTGGATGAGATGCGCCGGCTGGAAGCTTGGATTGCACAATTGGAGGAAGAGCTCGAGGAAGAGCAGAGCAACATGGAGCTTCTCAATGAGCTGTTCCTAAAGACCACGTTGCAGGTGAGTCCGTTGGTGGCAATGCTGTAGGGGCAATCTATGTTTCAGTGTGCGGATAAGTGGAGGATCTGAATAGCACCAAATGATCTTCTATCGTTCTCCTCTGAAAGGTTGACACGCTGAATTCTGAGCTAGCTGGGGAGCGGAGTGCTGCCCAGAAGAGTGAAAATGCACAGCAGCAGCTAGAAAGGCAGAACAAAGAGCTGAAAGCCAAGCTGCAGGAACTGGAGGGATCTGTGAAGTCGAAGTTCAAGGCAACAATTTCTACTCTAGAAGCCAAGATTGTGCAGCTAGAAGAACAGCTTGAGCAGGAAGCCAAGTAAGGAGAAAAAGAAAAAAAAAATCTGTTTGCTTGTGTTTGCCATGTCTGAAACCTCTGTGCCTTAGGTTTTTGTAGGGCTGAGATATGAGCTTCCGGCAAAGGCATTGGGGTTTCTGATCAGGAAGCCTACTGTTTGGGGGACACATTTTGACAAGACAGCTGCAAAGTAACTGGGGTTGAAATTTTCAGAAACTATTTACTCCATAACTGAAGCTGCTGAATCAACTCTGGACATTAACCAGGTGAATATGTTGACTGGTAGTCCCAGGATGCACAAGGTGATGCAGAAGTTTCTTGAGACAAGATGAAACATCGCCTTGAGACACCTGGTCTCTTTGGTTAGAGGAAGCCAGTTGAAGAGCTTAGGTGTGACAGCTTTAGTTGGTTGAGATGAATCCTGTACTCTGCAGAAGTCTTTCTGCAGTGAGCTCTTCCTGTCTATCCTTGTCATCTTGGTCCTCCAAATATATGTATTTGTTTTAAGCTAGTTCCTCCCAGAATCTGAAGGTCTTATAACAATCTTTGTTCTTTTTGTGCTTTTGGCTCTATGGGAGGAACATGTTACTGGTTAGCAATAACCCTGTAAGAAGCACCTTGATATCCCTCTTTTGAGCCTGCATACCATACTGGTATTGCTCCAGTGCTAAGGCTTCATGTTTTCAAAGCTGCATCCCAGCCAACCACCAGCACGCTAAAACTGTTGCTGCTGTTGATGGTGGCAGCCGTTTTAGGAGAACTCAAGTATCAGTTACACCATGAGGCGAGAGCCTTTCAGAAGGAACAGATTTTGTCTTCCTGGCCTTCAAGTACTGGGACAAATGACGGCTTTTGATTATTCTAGGGAAAGAGCAGCTGCTAACAAACTGGTCCGTCGTACGGAGAAGAAATTGAAGGAAGTCTTCATGCAGGTGGAGGATGAGCGTCGACACGCAGACCAGTACAAGGAGCAGGTAGGTGGAAGGGCTTAGATTTTGAGGCCTATTTCTCAGAAAAGGTAAATAAAACCATACTTTAAGTAGAAAGGGCTTGCTAAGAAGCATGTTAATGAAAAGATGTTGGGGAATCTATCTTGATGACTAAAGCACTAGAGTAGTTCCCAGTGGTCAAAACCTCCCCGTGATAGCTCTGATGTGATGGTCCGTTACGCATCCTGCTCTCCCAGACCCAGGAGCTCTGCAGTGTTTCCAGGAGCCCAGGCTGGAATCTGCAGTGAGGCTGTGCTGGTTCATCTCCAGCTGGAGTGCTGGGTGGACAGGACGTTGGCTAACTCCTGGTCGTGGCGTTGCAGCTGTCTAGTTTGATCCTGAGTCCCTGGGTTTATATTTCAGATGGAAAAGGCAAATGCCAGAATGAAGCAGCTCAAACGCCAGCTGGAGGAGGCTGAAGAGGAAGCCACAAGTGCAAATGCTTCCCGACGTAAACTTCAGCGTGAGCTGGACGATGCCACAGAGGCTAACGAGGGCCTGAGCCGGGAGGTCAGCACCCTGAAGAACAGCCTAAGGTAGGTGGTGCCAGTGGCGGTGGGCAGGGTTTGTCTGAGCCCTCGTGTGCCCACAGACTCTCCGCAGTGCATCCTCGGGGAGTATCCAGCTGTGGCGCTGCTGGTGTTAGGGATGTTCAGCTCAGGAAGTGTGGGCTGGATGAGTGCTCGGTGCAGTGGATTGAGAACTGGCTGAATGGCAGACCTCAGAGGGCTGTCATCAGCGGCGCCGAGTCTGGTTGGAGGCTGGTAACTAGTGGTGTGCCTCAGGGGTCAGTACTGGGCCCAGTCTTGTTTAACTTCATCAGTGACCTGGATGAAGAGACGGAGTGTACCCTCAGCAAGTTTGCTGATGACACCAACCTGGGAGGAGTGGTAGATACACCAGCAGGCTGTGCTGCCATTCAGCGAGACCTGGACAGGCTGGAGAGTTGGGCAGAAAGGAACCTGATGAGGTTCAGCAAGGGCAAGTGCAGGGTCCTGCACCTGGGGTGGAACAACCCCAGGCACCAGTACAGGCTGGGGCGGACCTGCTGGAGAGCAGCTCTGCGGAGAGGGACCTGGGTGTTCTGGTGGACAACAGGTTGACCACGAGCCAGCAGTGTACCCTGGGTGCCAAGAAGGCCAATGGGATCCTGGGGTGCATTAAGAGGAGTGTGGGCAGCAGGTCGAGGGAGGTTCTCCTTCCCCTCTACACTGCCCTAGTGAGGCCCCATCTGGAGTGCTGTGTCCAGTTCTGGGCTCCCCAGTTCAAGAAAGATGAGGAGCTACTGGAGAGAGTCCAGCGGAGGGCTACGAGGATGGTGAGGGGACTGGAGCATCTCTCCTACGAGGAGAGGCTGAGGGAGCTGGGCTTGTTCAGCCTGAAGAAGAGAAGGCTGAGAGGGGACCTTAGAAATGCTGATAAATATCTGCAGGGTGGGTGTCAGGAGGACGGGGCCAGACTCTTTCCAGTGGTGCCCAGCGACAGGACAAGGGGCAACGGGCACAAACTGAAGCTGAGGAAGTTCCAGCTGAACACGAGGAAGATCTTCTTCCCTCTGAGGGTGACGGAGCACTGGCCCAGGCTGCCCAGGGAGGCTGTGGAGTCTCCTTCTCTGGAGATATTCCAGACCCGCCTGGACGCGGTGCTGTGCAGCCTGCTCTGGGTGACCCTGCTTGGGCAGGGGGTTGGGCTGGGTGACCCACAGAGGTCCCTTCCAACCCGCACCATTCTGTGATTCTGTGATTTTTCCAGTGGCTGGTACCAATCCCCTTTTTTTCCCATACCCACTCCAGTGGGAATGTCTCAGCATTTTCCTTGAGAGCAGCTCTTGGAGATCAAGGTCTCTACCGAGTACAGATGGGAGACAGCAGTGGTGAGGTTGCTGCAGAACAAAACTATCTCGGGGGCAGAGAGAGGCTTATAGGAGCGGCAGGAGGGGTGCAGCGCAGCGCTGCACAAACGAGTAGTTGGTATTATTTTAGAGACCCTGCTCTGTTTAGGACTTGGTCTGTGCTCGGTGCTTGTACAGAGGCAATATTTTAGGTTGCTTGGGACTTGCAAAATTAAGATAATGGTAAGCGCTAAGCAGGAATACCAGAATACCGGAATGTTTGCGCACAGCCTGTCTTCTCCTTGGTCAGAGAAGGGGTTTCAAGACCCTGTGTGTGAAATTTGCCCTGTGGCTGGGGGCAAACTCTTCCCCCTTGATTCAGTGCGGAGGTCTTCCCAAAGCAGCCACCAGCATGGGGCCGTGGGCTGTGGGCGAGCCACGACCCTTCATGGATTGTCTGGTTGCTGTTCGCAGGAGGGGGGGCACCATCACCTTCTCCTCGAGCCGATCTGGGAGACGCCAGCTGCACTTCGAAGGGGCCTCGCTGGAGCTCTCGGACGACGACGTGGAGAGCAAAGGCAGCGACGTGAACGAAGCGCAGCCGGCGCCCGCCGAGTAGAGCCCCGTCTGTACCCTGCTTCAGATATAGTTACAACTGCTTTTTTCCTGTAGTAAATAAAATGGAATTGTCTCTGTTCAGTGCATCTATTTTCCAGATACTCATTGTATAGCCATTTTATAAAGCATCATGTGAAGGATGGAACTTTTTTTTTTATCAACACGGAAACTTCATTCCCAGAGGGTAGGTGGTTGGGGCAGACCCGTCGTCATGACTATGCATGCTTTGTTGTACAGACAGCATCCTTCTGTTTCTCCTGTGCTCAGGCGGCCCGTGGCTCTATCGAGTCCGGTGGATCATTGAAGACCAAACTGCACCTGTATTTTTTTTTTTCTTTTCTCCTAATTGTTGTGATCAGCACACAATCAGCGAGTGAACTGTGAAAAGGCCTTGGGAAGTGTTAGAGGGAGATGTAGGGATGAACGAGTAGCGTCCATTTTTAACCTGCAATACCCTTTTGAAGTGTTCTCAGCACCTGCTTCATCAGTTAGCGTTCCTGCAGTACAGGCAAACTGAAACAGCGTCGCCGTTCCTCATCTGTACAGTACTTCTGCGTTTGTAGAGACCCGCTATCACCATGCCCGACAGATCTGTGTATATATTAAGGCTACTATAATGTGAACACCAGTGGAAAATAAACAGACAACGCAGGCAAAATTAATTTATTAATTTAGGGCCGAGTGAGTTAGCCTTCAAGCCGCAGAGCCGAGCGGCTGCACGGTGCGTGGAGGCCGAGGCGGTGCGGCGGCTCCGGCGGGAGCGGCTCCGGGGCCGCGCGGGGCGGGTGCGGAGCCGGCGGTGACAGGGGTTCAGCGACGGATGTTGCCTGCCTAGGAGTTGACATGCCAGTGGATGTGAATCCTTTTTGTTGTTGTTGTGTTTTGTTTTTTTTTTAATTTTGAACAGTATTACAGCGAGTAGTTAGCATTCTTTTTGTTTAAATAGCTGAAAAACTGACATTACAGAAAGTGCCTTAGACACTACAGTACTAAGACAATGTTGCATATATAATTTGCCTATATAACAATGATTTAATGTATTAATTTTGACTGTGCTTCATATCACGTACCTCTCTAGTCCAAGTGGTATTATTGATATTAGTGACAATGAATCAGTGTTAACCAGGAACCTTCCTCTGCCACATACTCAAAAACCGTGGATATTTCCTTTTTTGGTTAAAAGCTTTAACATCTGTCACAAAGGTTTTGGTGTGTGTGTTTGGATACTTTTAATCAAAGTGGCTGTTGACCACCAGGCATCTGACTGCAAATATCTTGTTTTCTTGTATACCCATATTTCTAGACAATGATTTTTGTAAGACAATAAATTTATTCATTATAGATGTGGCCGCCTGCTCTGTTTACTTACAGGAAGAGCTATCTCCTGAGGCTGGCGTAGACCTTAATAAACAAGAATATGACTGGAAGCTGCATTTACCCTTCTTCCGCTTTTGTTTGCTCAGGGTTTTTTTTCTCTTTTGACCTAAACACAGTGTAAATGGCCTGGTCAGGGCTGAGCCTTTGTGTTGCCATTAGAGTCCAAAGTCCCCTCCTGCTGACCTGCAGGACTGGGACCCAGGCAGAGGCCCCATGGCTGCCTTCAGCGGGGTCTGGGCTTTCTGCTGGGCGGTGGAATCTCCTGTTTCGGAGGTCCCAGTGTGCAGTACCTGCCTCCCTGGCCCAAGGCAGTGATGGCGTTGGGTAAGGCCAAGGCTGTCACTGGTGCCCTGGGGCTGGTCCCTGCACAGAGAAGGTGGACCAGCGTGGGGAGCTGATAGGAGCAGGGAGATGGTGGGCTTAAAACTGGAGTGAGAGGAGAGGGGTGGGGGAGAGCAGGAAGCCCCTGCCTGGGCTCTACAGTCCAGGGCTGCTGTCAGTGGTCCCTCTGGTCCCAGCAAGCCCGGGCTGAGGGAGCCTCCAGCACCGAAGGGCTGCTGGGGACCAGAGCTGATCCCAGGCACCCGCTCCTGGAACCCAGTTCAGTCAGGGGTACCGTTACCTCAGGTGTCTCCTTCAAGGCAGTGGCTGCTGCTCCTCCTGCTGTGAGGACCATACTGGGGAGGGGGCAGGGGCTGCTGAAGGGCTTTTCCCTGCCTCTCTCATGGCTTCCATACCTCAGGGCAGGGGTTGGCCCACTACCAGGCACAAACACAGGCTGGGCAGAGAATGGAAGTGAGAGCAGCCCTGAGGAGAAAGGCTTGGGGTGCTGCTGGGTGAGAAGCTGGACACGACCCAGCCGTGTGTGCTCACAGGGCAAGGGGGGGATTCTGCCTCTCTGCCCCACGCTGGTGAGACCCCCTGGGGTACGGGGCTTGGGAATGTGAGGGCCCGGCTGATGAGGATGTGGGTGAAGCTCCAACCAGGAGGTTGCCCAGCGTGAGTCGGTCAGCCCCATGCATTACGGCTGCCTCAGCTAAGAAAAAAAAGGAGGGTAATTGTCACAGGTGATTCCCTGCAGAGGGGAACAGAGGGCCCGATCTGCTGACAGGACCCATCCCAAGGGAAGTCTGCTGCCTCCCTGGGGCCCGGGTCAGGGATGTTGCTTGGAAACTCCCTGGTCTGGTGTGGTCCTCTGACTCTTACCCCCTCTTGGTAATGCAGGTTAGCGGGGACAAGATCGCGGAGAGAAGTCCCAAGGCCATCAAAGGGTACTTCAGGGCACTGGTCGAGGGATCGGGGGCACAGGTGGTGTTTTCCTCCATCCCATCAGTGGCAGGGAACAGCACTGAAAGGGGAGGAAAGCTCACCTGGTTAACAGGTGGCTCAGGGACTGGTGCCTTCGGTTGAATTTTGGCTTCTTTGATCATGGGGAGGTGCACACAGCACCGGGCCTGCTGGGGACAGACGGAGTATAGCTGTCTCAAAGGGGAAAAAGGATTCACTGAGAGGGCTTTAAACAAGGTTCCAAGGGGGATCACATCACTAGGGATGAGCCCAGGTGTGTCATGGCAGGGTCAGGGGGAGATCGACAGCCCAGCTCAAGTGCATCTACACTAATGCACGTAGCATGGGCAATAAACAGGAGGAGCTGGAAGCCATTGTACAGCAGGAGAGCTAGGTTGTCATCACAGAAATGTGGTGGGACAGCTCGCATGACTGGCATGCTGTCATGGATGGCTTCAGACCCTGCTTCGGCGGGGGGGTGGGGGTGGGGGGTTGGACCAGATGACCCACAGAGGTCCCTTCCAACCCCCACCACTCTGTGATTCCGTGGGAGCCCTGCATCCAGCTCTGGAGCCCTCGGCACAGGACAGACCTGGAGCTGGTGGAGCGGGGCCAGAGGAGGCCCCAGCAATGATCTGAGGGCTGGAACCCCTCTGCTGGGAGGAAAGGCTGGGAGAGCTGGGGCTGTTTAGCCTGGGGAAGGGAAGGCTCCGGGGACACCTTAGAGCAGCCTGAAGGGACCTGCGAGAGAGCTGGAGAGGGTCTTGTGACAAGGGCATGGAGTGATAGGCCAAGGAGTGATGGCTTCAAGCTGCAAGAAGGGAGGGTTTGATTGAACCTGAGAAAGAAATTCTCCACTCTGTGGGTTGTGAGGCCCTGGCCCAGGCTGCCCAGAGAAGCTGTGGCTGCCTCCTCCCTGGCAGGGTTCAAGGCCAGGTTGGAGGGGGCTTGGAGCACCCCAGGCTGGTGGAAGGGATCCCTGCCCATGACATGGGGGGCTGGACCTGGATGACCTGTAAGGCCCCTTCCAACCCAGACCATCCTATGGTTCCATGAACATGCAGAAGGCCCAGGCTCTGTGCAAGAGCAGCATCCTCTTACTGGGGATTTTTTAAGGGGAGGGTGTTCCTGCTCCCCCGAGGAGCGAGCTGGTCCCAGGGTGGGGGGAGCTGTGTGACCTCCCCCTGCATGGGACTGGGGCTCTGGCGGGAGCTGGAGGCCTCCGTCGCTTTGCAGGCTCTTCCCAAAAATCAGATCTTGAGGTCCAAGACAGTCGGTGCCATGGAGGGAAGGCGCTTGCTCAGCCGCCGCTCCCCTCTCTGCTCAGAGGGAAGGAGGAGGCAACACTGCAAGGGAAAGGCAGCAAGCGCTTCGCAGCAGCGCACAGCAGCATCGCTACGTGACAAAACCACGGCCACTGCCACCGGTTCTGCAAAATCCACTGATTTCACATTAGAAGACCTTTATTTTTGGAAGATGACGGTAATTTGGGTTTGGGTTTTTTTTTGAAAACCCCTTCACGATCTGTGTCACCATGGTGGTATGGTACACTGTCCTACTGCAACATGCCATATAGATTTCGAATAAATAAAGCTACAAAGCCCAAGTTATGTACAAAGATCTTCGGCAAAGATAATTATGTTTACAAACCTATGTACAATAAAACAAATGGAAACAGTCAAATGCAGCAGAGGATGCACAGGAAAGGACGACCATACAAACCCTGACGGCGAGGGGGGGGCTTCCCGCCTCCCCTCTGCTGGGGCCGATGGTTTTTTTCTCAGCACTTGTAAATAAACCAGCTTGGAGCTGCAGAGCCAAGTGAACGCGATGGCCCCGAGCGGGAATGAAGATTTCTAAACCCACAGATCAAACCCCGGCTGGGTTTGCTGGTTCTTTGTATAAAATCCACCGACTCCGAGGCCCACGGACAGAGAACTCGCACAAACACTTTGCTCGAAAGACGCACGAGGTACACGCAGTCGCCCAACACTGTCGCAGAAGCGCGCAGGTGACACTGTGAGATCCAGTCCTATATTACACGGATCGGAACAGGGGTGGGGTGGTGGCGGGGTCCCAGGAGGGGGCTTTGTGGATTTGTGGCTTCCTAACGCTCCGGCGGAGTTCCTGGTGTGGCGGTGCGTGGATGTTTGCCTGACGAAGGCACCGGGCGCACGCTCCAGCCGCTCGCTGCGTTGCTGCACGGGTGGGGGAGCGCCGAGGGGCCGCTTCAGCACGGCTCAGCCGCGCCAGCACCCAGCAAGGCAGGCGATGTTCTGACTGACGAGTGCTGGGCACGGGACCGTCACTCCCGCGCCCCCAGCCCCTCCATCCCTCCCCCCCGTAGGGCCACGCAGCTCAGCCTCCCATGCCCACTCCAACCCACGACCACGCACTGGCCCCGCAGTGATTTATTAAGCTGCGGTAACTGAGTCATGGACCTGATTCCTGTCCAAAGAGCCGCGGCGCAGCCTCAGCCAGGGGTCTGAGGTCTGAGCCTTACCGGGAGGGCAGCAGCTGCCCGTCCTGAGCAGCAGGATGCTGGAGCAGGCAGGGAGAAACACTGCCAAACCTAAGTTAGAGAAGAGATACGGTGAGGGGCTGAGGACCGCCGGGCCGAGCAAGACTCCTGCAGCCCGTGAAACAGAGCACTGCGGGTGGCAGCTTGAGCAGCGCGGGATGTGGGGCCAAGGCAGAGAACGTCCGCTACAGCGACAGGAGAAAACAAACTGTATTAATGTGACATGGAGGGCCATGAGCTCAGGGTCTCCTCGGGCAGCAGGGCGCAGCTCGTGTTCCAGCGGGGCAGGAATGGGCAGCAATCGGGAGCAGTTCCTCTCGTGGTGGGCTGAGAAAAGCATCCGCAAGTCCGAACACGACCTCCTGCGGGCTCATACGCTCTGGGGGAGCATGCCAGGCGCTGAGGACGGTCGAGAGGCTCCCAGTCTGGGGGGACCTTGATCAAAGCCGTTTACTGCCCTGAGGAGCAAGAAGAGACAGGCCGGTAAGTGATGAGCCCCAGGAGATGGCACCGCTCACCCCTCCCGGCCCCAGCAGCTGGAGAACAGACCCCTCTCCTCCCCTCTCACCTCACCCTGGCTGTATGATGGCTGCAAGGCCACTGTGACCACAACAGGGCTCCCATGGCTGCGCCCACCCGCAGCCAGGGACAGGCGCAGGTGGGTGCTCACCCCACTGCCTGGAGGTGGTGGGTGCTGCCTGATGACCACCCCAGGAGGACAAGCAGCTCCTGCGCAGACCCCAGACCCCCACGCCGGGCTCTGGGCAGCTGAGGGGCCGGGCACAGCAGTGCTGCAGGCTCACTCCCCACGGCCAGCTCCCCTCCCCTCTTCACGGGTGCTGGTGGGCTGCGAGAGGAGAACATGGGTCTGACAGCTTTTCCATCTCTACTCCGTTCTGGCTTTGGCAGATCTTCTGTGATCAGGCTCAACACACAGCGTCTGCCCAGGCTCACCATCTGCTGATCATCACCACCACCACAGCCTTGACAACCAGAAGCGATGGCATCCCCATATCAGGACAGCACGTCTGTAGGCGTGGGTAACGGACCATTGTAACGATGTGACCCCAATATGAGTATGATCGTACAGCTTTATTAGTCAGCAAAACAAGGTTTATATAGCAAAACTATTACAGCATCTGAATGGTTAAAACCCCAACCCATATATAGGCAAAACTACAGCAACTCGTTGTGATTGGTGCAGAGCTGCATCTCGAAGTGAAAACAGTACTGTGGCAGGAAACAGCAACGTGGCAGGAAGGAAGTGACAGTGTGGCAGGAAACGGTGACGTTCCCCCTGATCCAGTGTCCTGAGCTCGTCGCTCTGCCTTCCCAGCAGGGTTCCGTGTCAGCCGCTCCCAAGGCTCACCTCCGGATCAGAACCTGGGTTGCTCAGCGCACCAAACTATGTCCCCTCTCGTCCAGCCAGGACTCCACAATTCCCCCTTTTTGTTTTTTGAGCAAGCCAGGTTTGCTTCGTCATCTTGGAGAGAGCCTTTTTAAGACAGCTAAAGCAAATACATATTATAATTCCAACAGCAAGTAACACGATACATATGCGCAAAATTTCTATAATTAAACCGTTAAGCCAAGCGGGCAGATTACCAAAGAGCGAGGTGAGAAATCCATCAAAAAATCCCTGGCTTTGTTGTATTTGATTGGCGTGCTGTTCAAGCCATTATAATTGCTTGTGGATGGACTTACTACGATCGGACAAGTTCATACAGCACATGCCTTCGAAATCCTCACAACCATGTCCCTGGGCCAGCAGTAAAAAATCAATTGCGGCTCTATTTTGCAATACTGTATGTCGTAGACTACTCTGATCTTCTAGCAGGGATTGCAAGACTTTTGTGGTAACACTGGCTTGCTTCTCTGCCCAGCGTTCCGTGTTCACCAATCTACTTCTGTAGCAGTGTTCCGTGTTCGCTACTTTCAAGGTCTATCTCCATTACCAAGCCTGGGTTGCTCAACAGCACCAAACTATGTCCCCTCTCATCCAGCCAGGACTCCACAATTCCCCCTTTTTGTTTTTTGAGCAAGCCAGGTATAGTTGATGAGGTTGTTGATGATGATGAGAGCTGACACTAATTTTGGTCTTCAGCTTGCTACCACTCTTTCAGAGGCCCACACAAACTACAATACTAACAGTATAAGAACACAAATGCTAATTGAAGACATAGAGATGTGAAGTGCATACCACAATCTTCTGGATATAAAGAAAGATTAAATTAACTTGAGAATGATACATACTGATGGTAAATCTGTTACCTAGCATATGGGTGTAGATTGATTTACTTGTATTCAATTTTCTTGCTGGATTTACTTGTATCCAATTTTCTTCCTGTGTGGATGGTGGGACTAAAGTACCGCTTGACCACAACATATCATTATTGTCAATGGGAGGGAATGCGTCTCACCATGTCAGGCATCGAAATAGCAGTGTATCAATAATATGAGCTCAGTAAATTTGCACTTGGGTTATAGGTATACTTATCATATATACAAACATCCATAACATTTAGTATTGGCTATCGATATTAATTACCTAGGTTAAGATCAATGTACCTAGAACTATGACTCATGAACTATATAGGCTAAAATTAATGTACAGAAAAGCATAAAGCTGCAAACATCACCACATCTATTCCCTGCTGCATCAAATGCTTCCGAAGTTTTGATAAATCAGAGTCCAAATACAACAATCTAAAGTCAAAAACCAGAAATAGTCAATACCTGCAGAACTTACCAAACCAAAAGACACAAAACAGTTACTTAGTCCAGACAAATCCGTTAGATCACAGAAACCAAATAAATCCATCAGAACACAGAAATACAAACACGGTAACATAAAACCACACGTTCATGGTCGCGACCACACACACACACAGGCACACCAAGTTTTTAGCATAAATCCAAATATTGCAAAGACAGGACTTACAATAATATTCAACATTTAACAGACAAATACCCAAGCTTCAGTTTCAGGAAGAGTACTCTCTTTTCAATTCAGGATTAGAAAGGACACTTTCCCTTCTCGTCAGGGATATAGCTCAATGCTGTGAAGCTTTTACTATGACTAACAAATAGGCAACAAAAAACAATACTGGAAGACTGCCTTTGCCTTATTAATAGTTCACGCTCAGAACTTTTTGGTCCAGTGATCAGAGGTTCTCCCCGAGAATCCCTCGGTGCCGGCTGGAGGTCCTGCAATCCCTCGGACCATTGAAGTTCAAGAGCAGCGTCCTACCTGGGTACCCAAAATCTATTACTAGAAAACAGCAAAATAATTAACTTCCTAAAACTTAATGTTGGAGTTCTAGAAAGCAGGCATTCTTTACTGCAGTACTGAACGCACAGGGAATAGTTCTACTCAAATGTGTGTACCGAAAAGACACTCTTACTAGATATTTATGCCATGTTAACATACATAATCATTACATTTCTGCAAAGTACTTATCATTCTCCATTTCCCCCCTCCCCCCTTTTTTTTTTTTTTTTAATATTAATGTCTTTTGTACATGCATATTGGCACCTCTAGGCAGTTGTCAGGAGCCCTCAGGTGAAGGTTTATACTTTTCCTCACGGTGTCTGCTAGTTAACCTCTGCTCTTGTGCAGACGCAGTTCTAAAATCGCGTATACCGTGTCCTCCAAGATAGCTTCGTTATACAAAAGCTGTTGTGGGAGATAATTGCCAAATATGCAAGGAATGTATTAATTGGTGTGGGTGGTGCACCCACTGCAGTCATCAGAGTACTTGCGTTTGCTGTAATTTTTTCAGTGTTCCCTGTGTAATAGGATCATCCAGAGTGGATCTCTTCTGCTTCCATGTCAGAGGTTGCTCCCTGAGAGTGAGTGTGGTCACCTCTGGCATCGGATTCTGCGTTACGTTCTTTCAGCTCATGATATAGCTTCACATATTTTACCGGAAACCATCGAGGGCCTGTTGAAAGAAGAACACACGCACACGCTCTTCCCCACGTTATTAGTTCTACAGGACCTGTCCATTGTGATTCCCCAAATTCTTTATACCATACTTTTGGTCGAACCACAAATGGAGGGACCATCCCGAATTGACGGTCAGCTGCTGTTGTAAATAATTGATCATCAAAACGATTTTAAAAATTAAGTACATATAATGCTTTGTCTAACTGTTCCTGTGGGGTAACACTGCCCATAGGATTCCCCCTTTTTTGTTTATTTAGCATAGCTTTGAGGGTCCCGTGGACACTTTCAACAATGGCTTGTGCAGTAGAAGAATGTTGTATACCTGTAACACGTTGTATACTCCAGTCCTGTAGGAAAACAGAAATTGTCCTTTTCTCCCGTATGTGCCGTGGCTACCAGAAATCCTGAGAAAGTATCCACACTAACATGTACACAATGCAGTCGACCAAATGTTGATATATGTGGAACATCACTTTGCCAGAACTCATCACCTCGTAAACCACGAGGGTTCCCTCCTGCACACGATGGTACGGGTGTAATACATTGACAATCAGGGCATGCATGAACATTTTTTGTAGCTTGCCCCTGGGGCAAAGCAAATTGTTTATGCAAGGAAGAGGCGTTTTGATGAAAGAAGTCATGAGATAATCGGGCTTGCTTGAAACCGTGTGGCAGTACTGCTGCCATTGTCAATTTATCTGCTACAACTTTTTCTTCAGTTATTGGTTTTAGTAGAGTAGTATGTAACTACATATGCATTATAAAATATACACGTACACGATTTTCTAATTTCAATAGCAATTTCATCTGCAATGCATTGAACAATATTCACAACATGCAGAATCTGAGACAACATTGAGTGGTTCAGTCGAAAACAATTGAAAAAAAGTGCAAGGCCGCTGATAGCTTAAAAATTTGTGTGGATCCTTCAATGACTAAAATAGATGATTGTTAATCTGATGAATTTGTTTGTTTCCAAAACACTATTCGTGCTCCTTTAATAGGAACAGAAACACGTTGTTTTTTTCGCTGCAATGAAATTTGAGAGAGGGAATGTAACAGCTTATTATGTGGAAGGGTATAACGTATGTTATTTAAATAATCAGCTAGAGCGGCTTGCAGTGATAAGGATTCACTGTTTAAAGCGACAAAGTCATCTTTAGCCAGCAGCAGGCAAATAATATCAACTTGCTGACAGTGATTCCAACCTTGTGCTATTAAGGACACTATGATGTGTACCTTTGAAGTCAATGTTTTCATGGGCGTATGAGACAAAGAGATTCATTCCAGAGTCTTCAACTGCTGCGTGTTAACACACCACTGATCGAAAAGAGGGTAAGGCTGTAAAACAAAACCTTCATAAATGATATACAAATTTGTTGGCAATTCGACATTAATTCTGAAGGTAAAGGCAATTGCAATTCTACCTGAAATCTTTTGTAAAACAGTTTTTGCTTTTGTCATTGATCTTCGGGAAAATAATAAATTTGAGTCCCTTTTAACAAAGTAAATAGAGGGGACAAATCTTCAGCTGTAAAGTCAATATTTTCACCTTTCAGCAGAGTGAATAACATCATCTAGGTAGACCATCTGAACCCTGGAAAGATAATAAAGTCCAGCTGTTTGTTCACAAGGAATTCTACTGCAGTAATTGAATTGTATACATTTTTTTGTAACCAAGTCCTTGAATGTCAGAAAGATGGTTCTCGCCGTGCCGCTTCTGGGCTGGCCAGGACGGGCCGGCGCGCTGGGATCAAGGGAAGGGGGTGGGGGGTGGGGTGGAGTGGGAGAGAACCGCGCCGCCGGTTGCCCGGGGCGGGCCATGTGCCCCACCAGGTGTAAGGTTTGCTGACCTGTTCGATGCGGTGGCTGCTGGCGCGGCGGCTGTACAGCGTCTGAGGGACTGTGCATTTTTATGTTGGAATTCACCTCATTTTGATCTCAGGTCGGGTACGCCAATTGCTGTCGCGAGACCCTGTCGTGCACTTTTGGGATGCCGGATTTTTACACCCCACTTCCCATTTCTCTGGATTCAAAGGATCGTCAGGTTTTGGCAGATTTACTTCCCACATTTCTCATGTTCGGTAGGAATTTCGTCGTATGTAGGGTTAAATTTCAACAGACTGCTGCTCTGTCCTTGCTTTTGAGATAAGGACAGAGGTATAGCAGCTGCTTCTAAGATAGTCTCTGTAAGTTTTAGAGCATTTAAAGCTGTATGCACTGATTTCCAAGTAATGATTTTCTCAGGGATTTTAAACTGCAAGGCTTTGTTCTTTCAAACTTCACTGTAAAAAAGTTTTTAATGGAGCCTTCGCTCCTTTTTTCGGTGACTGTCCCATTCTCCAGGGAGCCGGAGGCGGGGCGCAGACCCGATTACTGCTCAGGGTCTGTTGGACCCAGCCCCTGCTCACGGCTTTTTTCAGGTGGTACATTTGCAACAAAAGGACTTTTCTGAATGACTCTGGCCACTTTTTTTCTCTGCTAACACATTTTTTAACGCTTCATAAACCAAATGCCAAGTTGTTAATACTCGGCTCGCATTCACGTCACGCCTTGAAGTATGTTTAAAAGGTAAATCTCCTAACACCTTCCAAGTTAAAATACCAAAAACACGCGGTGATTCCACGGGCACTCCATTACTTCTGAGTCAGGCTAACAACAGCTCGAAAAACAGGGACTAATTATCGCTCCTCTTTGTTGCCAACCTGCATGCACAGAGTCCACGATTCTCTGCCACACATCCAAGTCGAACAACTGATCTGTTTCCTGATTTTTTGCACTCGCTGGTATTGTGGTTATCCCCCTTACAGTTCACACCCCACTTTAGCTATCCCTCTCCACCGTACCCCCGACCCTTCCCTGGTTCCCAACCCCCCATTCCACGGCACAGCGCAAGGTGGGGCTGGAAGAGAAAACGGGTTATATGGGTTAGGGACTGGTGGCTCCGGCAGCAAAGTATCCGTAACCTTCTCATCTGTACAACGAGTCACTGGAGTCCTTGGAGACGGCGGCGTAGGCAGAGGAAGTGGAGGATACCGCGGTATAGGATTCGGGGACATGGGACGATCGGAAGGGGCAGCGGTGGCGCCTGGCCAATCTGCGGGCGGTGGCGCCTCAGCACATCCCTCTCCGCGGCGCGGTGGCGGTGGTGGTGACTCTGGCGGTGGGGGTGGAAACCCTGTGCCAGTGGGTCTAGCCGCACGTACTCCTTTTCCTGGACCGCAGGTTTCCCTGCCTCCACGGGCTGCCAACTCGGACCCCCTCATGCTTTCAAAGATGGCATAGGGAGGCTAGGACCCTGAAACAGCAGAGTTGTTGCCAAGCAGGTCCCTCCCTCGGGTGTTAATGTAGCGAAAGCAGAGGTAACGGCTTAAGTCCTTTCTCCGTGCAGCAGCAACAGAAACTTCAAGGTAGCTGAGTCATATTGTAACCATCTCACGGAGAGGATGGGTTGGAGGAGCTTAACCACTGCTGACTCTTCCTATATCAGTGTGGACCCCATCTCCTCCCCGGCCCAATCAACTTCACGAGTTGCTTTGCCGTTGCGTCTATTCCTCTCTTAGAGAGCATACCGACAAGCAACGTTGCCGCAGCCTCTATCTTCATGCTTGCGACCCTGGCCTCCACATTCAATTTTAGCTGCGCCAGGCAGCACCAGTGGGGCTCGTTTTCTCCCTGGGAGGCGGCCGTCCGTGTCTGCCCTGCGACGCTGCACCCAGGCAGCACCACTCTCAACCGTTGTTTTCCCACTCCCCTCCTCTAGCTGCTTACTGCAGACTCGGAGATTCTGCAGGAAGATGAATCATTTTTTGCCGCAGGAAACTAAACCATCCTCTGCTACCAGTTGTTGGAGTGGGAGACGGACCCGGAGTAACAATGAAATCTCAATGTGAGTGTGATCGTTCTCCTTTATTAGTCAGCAAAACAAGGTTTATATAGCAAAGCAGTTACAGCCTCTGATTGGTTAGTTATCTTAACCATATATAGTCAAAATAGCTACAACTCGCTGTGATTGGTGCAGAGCTGCATCTCGATGCGGAAGCGACAATAAGGCAGGAAGCAACAACGTGGCAGTCCCCCTGCTCCAGTGTTCCGTGTTCGCCACTCTACTTCTGTAGCAGTGTTCCGTGTTCGCTACTTTCAAGGTCTGTCTCCGTTACCAAGCCTGGGTTGCTCAACCGCACCAAACTATGTCCCCTCTCGTCCAGCCAGGACTCCACACACGCTGCGACTTCTTCAGTCTCGGCTGGCGCAGGCAACAGGAGTCCTTGCTTCTCGCTCTTCTGATACTCGGAGATCTCCTCTTTGAGCTGTTCATCCTTCAAAAGGAAAACATTTGCTTGTATTTTTGGTGAAGGTTCATCTTACTGTCTTAGAGAATTAAGATTTCCCTCAAATTCGCTGTAGATACGCCGCAGATTTATTAATATTAACCACTCAGCTTGAGGGATCGGTTGAGATCATGCGGCTGCTCCAACCGGGCGGCCTCAGACTATTCAGAGAGCTAAAAGCAGTAAAAGGGGGAACGCTGCTATGTTCAAGGGTAAGCGATTTTTCTCCATTTATTTCAATTACTGATCACGCACATGTCGTACTTTCCCTTTTACCGAACAGGACTGGGTGCAGAGGGGTAGACAATCACTGTTTCTGAGGATGCCTTTTGGCCTTTGCTGTTATCGATGGGATCAATAGAATACTGTTATTAGCAGGTAACTCTTCACGTCACACACTCACTCACTCACTCACACACTCACTCACACTCGCTCTTGGCTACCAGTTGGAGCAGCAGCCGGGAAGCAAAGCCCAGCCATCGACTCACAAGCACGGGGTCGTACCGCAGTGACTTCTGGCCGGGTGTGCTGGTGAAGCCCTGCAGAGGGTGCTCACCTTCACCAGATGCAGGTACCATCCCGTGCTCTTCAAGCGTGGCCAGCAGCACCCATGGGTGCCAGCTGAGCCTCACGCAGTTGATGCCACGGACCTCGCATGGGTTCAGCAGAACACTGCCGTCACCACTTTATCATTTTTCACAGATTTAGCAGCACTGCTAGTCTCTGAAGCTACCAGCCCTCGCAAAGCGTTCACAGGCCACCTTCTCAGCACGCATTTTTCCTTTCTTCAGCCTCGTGCTATGCCTCCACCCACACCCACAGGCGCCTGGCGAGCCCGCTCACGCCACGCAGATGCCGAATCCTGCAGGGTTAAGGCTCAGTACACCAACTGGTGGAGCACATGGCAGGGATGGGGTCGGTCTCCCACAGACCACCAAGCCAGAGCCAGCCGGCCAGCCTGCTCCTCACCCTGCTGTCCGGAACTCACCGGCAGCAAAAAGACCTCAGGATGCAGAACTTCTGTGTCTCCTAACAAAGTAGAGTTTCAGCTTCTACATACTAAGAATGGTGGGTTTCTAACTTCTGTGCCAACAGTTAAACCTCATTCCTAAGGAATAAAGGTAATTTGCTTTTAGCTTAACAACGTGGTTGGTTGGAAGCAGTCTCACTCTGGCTGCATTTTTTTTCTGTACAGAGAAAACAATATCTTACACTTCTCTGCAAATTTTTTGTGTCTATGTATTTCTCTCTTTATATGTAATAAAAACATAGGTATACACACAAAAGTGTATGTATACATAGCGACCGAAAGAAGCAGTGTGCTAAAGCAAATACAATGTTATCTGGAATTAAAAAAAAGTAAACTGAGCAGTACGAACTAAATTACGTAATGTTTTTGCAGACCCAGAAACAGACTGTCCTGCAAATACAAGCTTTGAGATTACAGACGCGCTTAGATGCTATGCTAAGGAAGAACCAGCAACTTCTTTCAGCGGAAGGAACAGAACTACATACTCAAATTTTTAAATTCTCAAATGTGAATAAATTATATTCAAGAAAGTAAGTTTTCAATATTATCATAAAGAGACGGGCATGGTACTGTCAGAGATACTTCTATTGATTTAAAAATACTCATTTTGATCCGAGAGACCAGCAAGACAGCTGCTGAGCTATCTGTGCTGGGGCAGCATATGTAATTATAGGCTGCCGGCAAGCAATTACAGGCTGCTGAAGGACTGATATAAAGAATTGGAGTTAAGAACAGACACCAAATTTGTGCCAAATGACACTTTTTAATGGGAAACAGACTGTTGTGTTCATTCACTGTTGGCAATCTTGGTAAGAAACTATCTGGTTGATAAAGACTACTGCATTTAGAGAATCCTAAATTCATTACGTCAAACATTAATGGTAATGACAGTCACTTAAGAAAGCCAACACAAAATGAAAAGGAATAAGTTTATCTGCTACTGAGCAAATCAATGCAGCCACAATAAAAAGCCAAAGAGGTAGAGAAGTATCAAAACATAAGCATAAATTAAAAATTGTTTAAAAATGGCTAGGTATTGGGGTTTAGACTAACTTATTTGTTGTCTTTAATAACAGTCCCTAGGAAAAGATAGGAATGTTGCGTACTCTGTTTGCTCGCTTAAATTGTACAGACGTTGGCCGGTAACAGCAAGCACCGAGCCGATACTGCTCGCGTCTTTCAGGACTCTGCTGCAAGCCCTAAAGCACATACGCAGTGTGAGCCCGTGCAGCCCCCTCCGTTTGGCGAGGCATCAAACCCTTCCTGCACCAGAGGATGCTCTGAGAGCCGCCTTTTTTCAGGGCTGCAGTAACAGCAGCTGCCTTAAAGCACTCTTTGGATAATTGTTCTGCCCATTTCCCAAAGTCTATTACTCCATGAGTCACACAGCGTCAGAACCGCAGCTCTGGAAAGAGCTGCTGCAGAAAAAGAGAGGGGAAATCAGAGCGGCGAGGCAGGTGAAGGAGTGAGGCGGAACGTCCAGAGCCAGCCCTGGGCTGTGGACCACGCAGAGGCTTCTCGGTGCCGCAGGAGACCCGGCAGCGGGAGATGGGTACTCACCAAATCAAGGAACGCTTTCCTTTCCAAGTCAAGTGCTTGGACCCGTTCTCGCAGCGCCAGGATTTCCTTGTCCAGTCTGCTGTTGTGCTCCATGGTCTTCTGTAGCTCAGTTTTGTCTGTACAGAACAGGAAAAACACCTGGTCACCAGCCCTGGTCTGGACTTTGACCTCCACCAAGCTCAGAGAGGAATAAGGGTTCACAGGAATAAGGGTTCCAAAATTGCACTGCCCTTATGCACAGGTGTACGTGTGCGACAGCTGAGAGAGGAGTTCCCCAGACGTATGGGAACATCTTCTCTTATTCGAATGGTAGAGGTTTATGTTTCTGGAGATCCAGGCTCAATAGCAGTGCTCTGTTTATTACAGCGGTCCCTCCATAGTTATTCCAGAGACTCAGTTTACCTCTAGAATATGGAAAATGCCTCACCTCGGATATTTAGGTACGGGTTTCACAAACAGCTAGGGTAAGTTTTGAAAAGCCCAAACAGCCATATTTCTGATTTTCATCACAAATTTCATAATTTGCTGCAAGCCAAAACACAGTCACAGTTCATGTATCAGTGCTGTGCTAGCACCTACGTTTACGAAATGGCCAGTACAGTAAAAATTGTGGTTGTATACCAACCCTCCAAGCCTGAATCAACAAACATCTGCAACCATCACACCAGTTAATGCAGACTATCCCTTATTTCGAGTGCAAGAAATAGGAAAAGATGTATTAGGAGCAGACTGACAGAAATTTGTCCGCATATACACTGGTATCCTAATCCTAAGCAGAACTAGCAAGAAGACAGTTTTCCTTATAGAAAAGATGAACAAAGATTTTTCCCTTTTCAGCTTCATGCTGGGCACAGGAAATTTCAGCTTAAATTTGACTTTTATTCAGACAAAAATAACAACATACCTTCTTTCTTAGTCCCAATCTGGCAAAAAAAAAACAAAAACACAACCCCAAACCTCTGTTTCAAACAAGGATTTTGATATTGGATTTTCTGTTTTGTTATTTAAAATAAAAGGCAAGGAATGCCTCCTACCGAAGCGTTCATTTTGCTGAAGAGCCTGTTTACCGCTGCAGAAAGCCTTGCTAAAATTCTGGATCTTCTCTGCATGTTGACACCGTGACTTAGCGCTCGCTCTCCGCTCGCTCACCCCTTCCTCCCGGTGCTCGGGCGCTGAGCACGGGGCCGGTTCTACAAGGATAACAGAGTTTTGCTGTGTTCAGGTTTGGAAGGGACCTCTGTGGATCATCTAGTCCAACCCCCTTGCCAAAGCTGGGTGACCTACAGCAGTCTGCACAGGACCTCCTCCAGGTGTGTTTTGAATATCTCCAGAGAAGGAGACTCCACAGCCTCCCTGGGCAGCCTGTTCCAGGACTCCGTCACCCTCAGAGGGAAGAAGTTCTTCCTCATGTTCAGCTGGAGCTTCCTCTGCTTCAGTTTGTGCCCATTGTCCCTTGTCCTGTCGCTGGGCACCACTGGAAAGAGTCTGGCCACGTCCTCCTGACACCCACCCTGCAGATACTTAGAGGCATTTCGAAGGTCCCCTCGCAGCCTTCTCTTCTTCAGGCTGAACAAGCCCAGCTCTCTCAGCCTCTCCTCGTAGGAGAGAAGCTCCAGTCCCCTCATCATCCTCGTAGCCCTCCGCTGGACTCTCTCCAGTAGCTCTTCATCTCTCTTGAAATGGACACAGCACTGCAGATGGGGCCTCACTAGGGCAGTGTACATGGGAAGGAGAACCTCCCTGGACCTGCTGGCCACACTCCTCCTAATACACCCCAGGAGACCATTGGCCTTCTTGGCAGCCAGGGCACACTGCTGGCTCATGGTCAACCTGTCGTCCACCAGGCCACCTAGGTCCCTCTCCACAGAGATGCTCTCCAGCAGATCCACTCCAAGCCTGTACTGGTGCCTGGGGTTGTTCCTCCCCAGGTGCAGGACCCTGCATTTGCCCTTGTTGAACATTATCAGGTTCCTCTCTGCCCAGCTTTCCAGCCTGTCCAGGTCACACTTAATGGCAGCACAGCCTGACGGTGTATCCATCACTCCTCCCAGTTTGGTGTCATTAGCAAACTTGCTGAGCGTACACTCTAACTCTTCATCCAGGTCATTGATGAAGAAGTTAAACAAGACTGGGCCCAGTACTGACCCCTGGGGGACACCACTAGTGACCGGCCTCCAACTAGACTCAGCACCGCTGATGACAACCCTCTGAGTTCTGCCATTCAGCCAGTTCCCAATCCACCTCACCGAACACTCATCCAGCCCACACTTCCTGAGCTACCCTAGGAGGATGTTCTGGGAGACTGTGTCGAAAGTCTTGCTGAAGTCTAGGTAGACAACATCCACGGCTCTCTCCTCATCTACCCAGCCAGTCATGCCATCGTAAAAAGCTATCAGATTGGTCAGGCATGATTTCCCCTTGGTGAATCCATGCTGACTACTCCTGATAACCTTCTTTTCCTCCACTGAATCAGTGTCCCCGAGTGGAGGCTCTCTTCCCAGCCAAGGTCAGCCCAGCGCAGTGTCCCTGCGGGCAGGGACAGAGGACAGGCCATCCCCCGGCGTCATGACGGGGCGCTCAGTGCCCAGGGAGGGACTGCAGCTCCCAGCATGCCCCGGGGTGGGGGAGAGGCACTGCAGCTCCCAGCATGCCCCGGGGTGGGGGAGAGGGACTGCAGCTCCCAGCATGCCCCGGGGCCGGGGACTACAGCTCCCAGCATCCCCCGTGCCCTGCCCAGGCCACGGCCACCCCGCCCACTCCCAGCCCAGGCCCCGGGCCCTCTTCCAGGCCGCTCTCCATGGAGCCCCCACCCTGCCCGAGCCCCAGGCCCCCGGCCCCGCAGCATGGAGAAGCTCCGGGCAGGGCTCGGCTGCCCCGGCCCCAGGGAGAGCCCCTGGGGACGCCCGCCCTGCCGGGACCGGCACCGGGCCTCCCCCAGACCCCCCTAGCCGGCCCCCGGCCTGACCCCCGGCCCCCACACCCACGCTGAGGAGAGTCCCGCAGGCCGAGCCGGCCTCCCCCGAGCTGGGACGGCGACCGTGGCCCCTCCAGCAGCGCGGAGACCCCCTCGCTGGGGAGGCAGGCGGGGGACAGCTGCCAGGGCTCTGCTGTCCCCAGCCGTAGAGCCTTGCTGAGCCCCATGCTGTGGGGGCTCACGCAGGGACGCCATGGGAAAGCACGGGAGGATCGGGGCAGACAAACCATTCTGACAAGCTTCCAGGAGTATTGAGTTCCCCTCTAATAGCTGCTGTTGCAAGCGCCACAGTCAGGCGGTGTTGGCCTGCGAGGGCACGTCCTGGGCTTTATTCTGCTTTTGCCAAGGAGCAGGAGATGTATGTGCAGGGAGGATCCCCAGCAGATGCAGTTTCATCTTCACGACCGCACACAACAGATGAACCCACCCAAATGGCATCTGCTTACACTTCAGAGCCCTGAGGCCCCTTTGCCCTCAAGTGCCCCGTTTTCCCAGGAAGCTCAGCAGAGGGCTTTTCTGGAGCACAAGGTTTTGCACCAGCTTCTGCCTTCCTCCCCACCAAAGCACAGGATCGTCTGTCTTTGAGCAGACAAAGCTCCGCTATCGAAGCCAGGCCAAGAAATTCTCTCAGCACAGCACGGGTCCATCCTTCCCAGGTGGACATAGGTAGAATTTGTCCTGCCAGAACACCTTCTGTGCCCACCCACCTTATGCAGACAAAGCCTCAAAAGCAAATCAGCGCTTTGGGAGCTCAAGACTCCAGAGGAGCAAGGGTCCTGAAATCGGTTCAATTCTTCAAGCCCACCTGACCACTGAAGAGCCACATCTGGAGCTGCTTACCTGAGCCCGATGGGTTTCCGCTCTGTGCCCTGGTCTGGGCCAGACTCTCTGCCTTGCCACTGAAGCATCCGCACCGCGGGTCCTGAGGGCTCTTAGCAACGGCTTCTGCTAACATCTCATTAGCCCTGTGAAAAAGGCAGGAGCATGCAAGAACGGCTGTTACTCATCGTGGCACAAAGGTGTTCCCCAAGGGTGATGCTGCGCTGTTGGACTCATGCACACAAACTTCCCAACCACCCAAAGGTACTGCTTCTCGGGCTCTTCTGAGCAACCTGTCTTATATCTTCCCTTGTAGGACCTTTCCTTGAAGGTGGTAGGGACTGCAGGCTCCCTCCCTCCCCCTGCTGTAAACTCCAACAGACGATGCACCGCCATAACGGCAGCTGAACAAAGTCCTGTTGCCTCACAGACTCCTCTTGTGTCCCCTCTGCCTTTCCAAGTGCGTCTATCCTAAGGTGGAGCAGAAGAGCAGCAGAAATGAAGCTCCTCTTTTCCACCACCATGCAGCAAGGAGAGACGGCTACAAAAAACTGTTTGAAGAAAAAGAACCAAAACGTCCTGCAGACAGGCCTGATTTGTTGTGTTACTTCAGGGTCAGTAAAGAGAAAGGCAAACAGGCCTCCGTAATGGGAGAGCCCAAGGCGTGCTCTTCTGAGAAGTACGCCGTCTTGAGCGTACGCATCCTGCTGACCAGATCCAAGAAAGGGAAGTGGGGTGGAAAAGCCACGAAGAAGAGGGTCGTATTCCCATAACGTGGGGGAAAAACAGAAGACATTTGGACTTACTTTTTTAATGTCTTTGTAAAGCATCTTCTAATTTCCTGGTCCACCAGATAACATTTCTCCCAACTTTTAAGTTCAGCCTGCGCACGTGCCATTTGCAGTGCGCTCTTCTCCTGCAAGCTCTGTGCTCTCTCCAGCTCCGATTCCAGAGCGCTCACTCTCTGCTCCAGCAGTTTTCTCCAGGAGGCGTCAGTGGTGCAGATCTCCTCTCTTCTGGCTGGAGTGGCTGCCTGTGTCTAAAGCAGAAGGCGCAACTTCAAGAAACAGGAAGAAAAAGACAACGCCCCCGGCTCTCAAAAAGCCTGCTCTTCCTGCCATTTGTACACAAAAGCTGGTATTAAACAGCCTACAGCGCTGCATGGACAGGGAGAAGGAAAAGGCGGCATCTTTCTCATGCACACAGGTCCCACCACACGCACAGAGGCACTTTGACGCAGCCTTTTGCAGCTCCCCAGCTTCCCTACGGGAAAGGCAAACCCACAGCACCAACAAGGAGAGCCGGATGCCCAAGACCAAACACCTAAAACGCCATCGCCACCACCACGAATGAACGCAATGCAGACTACAGATGCAAATGGTACATAAACTGACCTGCAAAAGTGGGCTGAGATGCTGCTTCTGTCCCGTTTCTGCCTGTGCTCGCTGTTCATGCTGTTCTCCAGAAAGCGCTGCTGCCGTACGAGCCACGCCAGCAGTCGCCAAGCCGTGCGGCACAAGAGTAGCCACCAGCCCTCGCAGCTGCTGGTTTGCAGGTGCGAGCTGCAGAGATGTTTCACGCTCCAACTCCAGCTGCGCAGAGAGTTCACACATCTGGATGCAGGGAATAAACAATCTGTCTTAGGCAAAGGGCTCTCAAATCTCCGCCAAACTCAATCACATGGCCACAACCTCTGCACGGTGTCGGAACAGAACCCAGTCTCCAAAGAGCACGGCCGCCTCGTTCTTCCCCACCCAGGTGCTGTCCCAAGCTCACTGCCTTCCCACAGCCTCGGAACGAGCTCCCTGAAGAGCCAGCTGACTTTTTCAAGGTGAGAGGGGAGGAGGCAGCGAGGAGAAAGGAGCTAAAAGCACCCTCGAGCCTGGACAACTGTTGTTAGTGATGCAGAAGCTCATAACGTCCTCAGAGAAGTCTCTCCTGTATTTGTTCCCAAATTATTTTCTTGTCTGGCACTCTTTGAAGCAACGGAACAGCTTCCTCCATACTGACAGGTTTACAGACTTTGCATACCTTGGCCTTAGCCTTGTCCAAGTCCTCTTGCAAGCGGGAGTTTTCCTCCTTCAGGTAATCGCGTTGGAGTGTGGAAGCTTTCAGCGACTTTTCTGCTATCCACTGCTTTCTTGAAGCATCAGTGAGCTCTTCTTACAGCCGTCCCACTGTTCTCTAGGGAAACAATGTCACGGGAGGACAGAGAAAAAGGTAAGAAGCCAAAATCTGTCTTTTGACTTGCAGTTACTAGATAATATACCGAGATCGGTTCTCTAAGTGCATCGCAAAGCAGAGCAGCCTCATCCCCTGGAAGAAGGCGACATCTGCACAGCTGACGGTCTCTAGCCATCCTTGGCAAGTGAAGACAACTACAGAAATGCCATCTCTGAAGGATGATTTCTGTTTCCAGCACATTCTGCTGGGAAGATGCGGAGACTGTATCTAAGTATGTGTCTATAAGCACGTCTCAAGGCTTGCCGGCACCTTCCGCAATTCCAACAAAACCAGAACCAGCTCGAGTGATGGACTCCCACGCAGGTAGCTTACACCTGCTGACTTTCCGGAGCACCAGACAGCCTTGGGAACTGCTCTGCTTTCAGTCGTTCCTGCTCAGTGATCATCTCACCTCTTTTTCTACTTTGTCCGCCTCGCATATAAAGGCATCGCTCACCTTATGTTCTTGGGCGGCCTTGTTCCGCACCTCTCCCAGCTGCTGATGGAGGAAAACGTTTTCACTCTGGAGCTGGGACAGTTGTTCCTGCAGCCCTTCTGCCTGCTTGATGACATCTTTTCTCTCTTGAGCGTTCTTCGGGGGTAGAGCGTGCTGCTCCTTTGCCTGCCTCCGAGCCTGATGTAATTCTCTTTCTGCTCTATCTAAAGCCAGTGTCTTCTCCCGGAGAGTTTCTTTCAGTTGCTCCACTTCCTGCTCCAGCCTGCCAGCTTTTCTTTTGGCTTTGTTCAGCTGCTGACACAAGCTCTTGTTGGTTTCCAGCACCTCAGAGATGTGCGCGGGCACAGTGAGCCGGACATCACATGCTCTCAGAATCTCTTGCACATCGGCACTTTCTGGTGTCCCAGGACTTCTGAGGCTCCGGTGGCAAAGGGACGAGTCCAACCCTGGGGTCGGTATTTGGGCTGTGATGTTTCCTGTCTGCTCAAAGGGAAAGAATAAAAATGGACGGAACTTAGGAAATCAGCTCAAAACAGGAGAGAGCGGCAGCATGTCACAGACCCAGAAGAGGACTGTCACTAACTTGACGTCGGATGAGAAAAGAGTTTCCAAGAACCCTGCCTTTGGCATTACTCATGGAAAAGTCTTCTTCTGCATTAGGGTGTGATAGAAGCCTAAAAGGAAGTCTCCAATGTAAAGCCTTGGGGTTTACATACCTCCCCCTCAGAGCTTTTGCCCTCCTCGATGGCTTCTTCATCAGCTGGCGACTCACGGCCGGCAGACTCCCAGTATACGGCAGGCTCATCTACATTAAAACCACACATTTTTGGAACCACAGTGATGTAATACAGCTCCTTGGTGCCTAGAGCGCTTCCCGAATCATCGTGCTTCCCGAGACAATCTTAGCACAAACACACACCCCAAACCCATGAAATCCTAGTGAGAGACCTGTCACAACGCGGATGCGAAATGCATCTCTTCTCCTGCTTGGGAGTTTGTTTCCTCGAGAGCACGCGCCTGCGCCATGTGCCAGGGACATCACTCGAAGTGACGAGAAAGGAGCCAAAAAGGAAGCAGTGTCTCGAGAATTCTGCTTCCCAGGGACAACACCTGGCAGAGCATTTGTTCCCGGATGACAAGGAACCCCTCCACGCCGTTTCCAAACACCCTGTCTCCCTGGCAGCCCACCAAAAGGGCAGGCGACAGCCCTTTTCCCCATCGCCTCCTCCGCGCTGGAGAGTCCTACCTGCTCTCCCCAGAGCGGGTGCACACCGCCCCTCTCCAGCAGCTCCTGCCCTGCGGCGAGCGCTGGGTGCTGACACCCGTTTTGCATGGCCTGGGGCAGCTCCTCCCTCGTTTTCCTGCTCCCTGGGGACCGCAGGGCACACGCTGGGTCTGGGCCTGGAAAGACAGACAGCACAACCTCTTGGACTCACCGCAAGAACAACGGCCCTTTCCATCTTTCCCTCCTTTGGGAACCAACACGCCCAGGCATGAAGCGAAGCCCCAGGGCAGGAGAACAGCCCAGGAGTTTCCCAAAGACTTCCCGCCTGCCTGCGCCCGTTACCTCTCGTCCTTCTCCTGGCAGTTGTTGTCACCAACAGCCGCCTGCTTCTTCACCGGCAGCGGCGCTGGGGCCAAGCCCCCGGTGATGGACATGCAGTGTGGCTTGTTCCAGACGTCCTGCAAGATCTTGTTGTCAGCGATGCTTCCGAAGGACACATGCTGCTTCTGTGCCCTCCTCCTGCACAGGAACCGCCAGATGCTCTTCATGGCCCAGCAGGAATGGGCACCGCACTGCCTTGCCTCTCACCGACGAGCGGAGACAGGCAGGATTGGGTGGGCGCTGCCGGGTGCCGGCTGCCAGCAGAGGAGCCAAGCCCTGAGGAGCGGCAGGGTACGGGCAACTGCCTCCGGGCCGAGCCCACCACCAGCAGCAACGGCAGCACCAGCACAACACCACTGGCACAGCACCAGAAGCACCAGTACAGCAGCACCAGCACCAGCACAGCACCACTACCACCAGCACGGTACCAGTACCACCAGTACCACCAGCACAGCACCAGCAGCACCAGCACAGCACCAGCAGCACCGCCAGGTACTGTGTGTGCAGGGTCTGTGCCAGTGCCCCAGGTCTAGCGAACGCGTGTGCTGACGTCATGAACGGCTCAGTGACATCATAAGGTGCTGGGAACTGGGCGGTGCTGGGGGCAGAGGCCTGCAGGGCGGACGTGCGCGTGTGCTCAGCACCTTTCTGCGCACACCCAGGCCACGTGCCCAAGGGAAACGGCCCCTGGCGCACGGTGTCCAGGTCCACCAGCTTGCCCAAGGCCACCTCTCCAAGGCTCCCAGCACCCTGCACGCTCGGGGCACCCACCGTCCTCCTCTCCTCTCCCACACATGGGGTCGGCAGGGCGGGCTCTGGCCGCCAAGGCTCCCTGCAAGCACGAGAGGCGGTGGCTGGACACCCCGTGTGCCATTTTGGGCTTCCTGGGCTCTGGCTGTGTGTTCTGGGGCACCCTGGACCCCTCGGGGCACCCCTCTCTGCAGCCCTGGGTGTGTCCCTTGGAGGGCACCCCAAGCCCCCGCTGTCCACTGTGGAATGCCCCTGTGCCTCGCTTTTGCTTGCTGGTCTGCCCGGTTCCCCTCAGTGTGCCGTTTGGGGTGCTCCGAGACGCTCGTTCAGCTCTCTGGGCTTCCCCTGCACGTGCCTCTCTGGCTTTGGATGCTGCCTCAGGCCGTGGCTCTGCCTTTCAGGGTGCCCCAGGCCCCTGTTGTGTGAATTGCAGTGCTCTCCGGGGCAACGGGTGTGCCATTCCCCTGGCCGAGCACCCCGAACGATGCCGTTCTGAGCACCCCAAGGCCCCTCGGAGTGCATTTTCGGCTCCCCCAGCTCCTTGGTGTGCCTTTGGGTGCCTCTGCAGGCCCCGCAGTGTGCTTTCTGCTGCACCCCATCTTCCCTGGTGTGCCTTTCACTACGCCCCAGGGCAATCGGTGTGCCTTTTGGGGCGTCCCTGGGCTTGGTGTTTCCCTGGACGCAGGACTCCCGGGGGGTCTTACCAGAGCGGGGCAGAGGGGCACAGTCACCTCCCTTGCCCTGCTGCCCACGCTGCTGGGGATGCAGCCCGGGATGCGATTGCCTTCTGGACTGCGAGCGCACATCGCCGGCTCGTGTCCAGCTTTTCATCCTCCGGCACCCCCAAGTCCTTCTCGGCAGGGCTACTCTCCACCCCTTCATGCCCAGCCTGGATTTATGCGTGTGATTGCACCCACACCTTGCACTTGGCCTTTTTCAACTTTTGGCAGCTTGTTGCTTTACTAAGCTTTCTGCTGCTTTACGAAGCTTGCATTTGTTGACTGGACAAGTAATTAGGGTTCCGGGGAAGATATGCTTCACCCCACCCCTCTTCCATTTGACTGAGTTTGTCTACAAATTCCAGCCTCCACGTGGCTCTGGGATCACACACACATACACACACACACTTGCCGTTGGGTAAGTTGAAAAAAAACTGTTGAATAATTTAGGTGAAATATATCACAGAAATCACCAGGTCAGTCCATTTGGCAATTCTTCCCCTGCAGTCCTTCTCAACCCATGGCAACAGGAACCCAAAACCTTGCAGTCCAGCTAATATTTTACAAACATTTCTCCCGGTTTAGAAGTTCTCAGAGCTGACACTCTGACTCTCCTCCTGCAGCTGGGAGGCTGTGGTGTCTCCAGGCGAAGCAACATTTAAGTACCCAATCTCAGAAGGTTGAGAGGGGGATAAGGAAAAGGGTGAGTCTTGGCTTTCAGCTTCTCCTTCAGGCTTCGTGTCTGGTGTGGCCTTCAGGGTGCTGAGAAAGTCTGGCGGTTCTCTTGACGGGAAGCTGAAAACAAATTTCCTCTCTTAAGTCATTCTGCAAACTTCATCTGACCCTCCATCACCTGCCACAGTCCCAACACTCCTCCCAACGTCTCTGCGAGGCAGTGCAGGGCGATGCTCAATGCCTTTCGCTTGGACTGAGTCTCCGCTACTCCTCCTCTCTAGCTGCTCACCGTAGACTGAGGGACTCATGCAGGGAAACCGTCCATCGTCTGCTATCAAATTTTGGCGTGGGTTACGGATACGTTGCAACGATGTGACCCCAATATGAGTATGATCGTTCACCCTTTATTAGTCAGCAAAACAAGGTTTATATAGCAAAACAATTACAGCATCTGAATGGTTAAACCCCCAACACATATATAGGCAAAATTACTGCAACTCGTTGTGATTGGTGCAGAGCTGCATCTCGAAGTGAAAACAGTACTGTGGCAGGAAACAACAACGTGGCAGGAAGGAAGTGACAGTGTGGCAGGAAATGGTGACGTTCCCCCTGCTCCAGAGTCCTGAGCTTGTCGCTCTGCCTTCCCAGCAGGGTTCCGTGTCAGCCGCTCCCAAGGCTCACTTCCGGATCGGAACCTGGGTTGCTCAACACACCAAACTATGTTCCCTCTCTTCCAGCCAGGACTCCACACAGACCCAGTCTCTGTGCCTCTGTGAGAGCAGTGAAATGAGCAGATGAGGCTGAGCAACAGATTTACAGGTTAGCCCCTTCTGGCTGCGAGCTATCTGCAGCCGTTCGAATTTTCGGAGCAGGGCTGCCGGAGGCGCAGAGCAAGCACCTCCTAAGCAGCGTTTGAGGTTTGAGGTGGCAACACAAGCAAGCAGTACCAGTTTCTGTGCCTCTGTGCGAGAAGTGCCATGAGCAGATGAGGCTGAGCAACAGCTTTCCGAGCTCGCGTCTTGTGGCTGTGATCTACATGAAGATGTTTGCATTTTTGGAGCAGGTCTGCGAAATGCTCCTGGCAGAGACCCCGTAATGTACGTTTGAAGTTTGAGGTGGCAAGACAGGCAAGCTGCCCCAGTCTCTGTGCTCCTATGTGAGCAGTGCCATGGGCAGATGAGGCTGAGCAACAGCTTTCCAGGCTAGCCTCTTCTGGCTGCGAGCTACATGCTCTAATACTAGAAGCATATGTGGTTAGCACAGAATACAGTTTGTTTAGGGATAACTACTGAAGAAGGAAACATCAGATATACAGTTTCTTTAATGACATGTAACACTATTTGAATTAATTATTTGTTTGAACATAGGAAAAGTTTACATAGCTAAGAACCTATCCCTCAGGGAATATGTATATATATTTTTTTGCAACCTGTCCAAGCAATTAGTTCTGTTTTCTTTCTTTCTTCTGTTCTGTTGTGTTCACATGTAGTATTCTCTTGCGTTCTGTAATATTGTGTTGTGTTCTCCTGTGTTCTGATGTGTACTCATTTTTCATGTTCTGTTGTTTTTTGTTGTGTTCTGTTGTGTTCTGCTGTGTTCTGATGTGTTCTTTTGTGTTCTGATGTATTGTGTTCTTTTTTGTTCTGTGTTCTGTTTTTTTCTGTTTTGTTCTGATGTGTTCTATTGTGTTCTGATGTGTAGTGTTCTATTGTGTTCTGATATGTTTTCTTGTGTTCTCATTTATAGTATTCTGCTGTGTTCTCATGTGTTCTGCTGTGTTATGTTGTGTTCTGTTGTGTTCTCTGATGTTCTGATGTATTCTCATGTGTACTGTTCTGTTGTGTTCTTTTGTGTTCTGTTGTGTTCTGTTGTGTTCTCATGTGTAGTGTTCTGTTCTGTTCTCTTCTGTTTTGTTCTGTTGTGTTCTATTGTGTTCAATTCTGTTCACATGTGTAGTGTTCTCATGTTCTGTTGTGTTCTTGTGTGTTCTGTTGTGTTCTGATGTGTTCTCATGTGTAGTATTGTGTTGTGTTCTATTGTTTTCTTTTGTGTTCTGTTGTGTCTTCACGTGTAGTGTTGTGTTGTGTTCTGTTTTGTTCAGATGTGTTCTCATGTGTAGTGTTCTTTTGTGTTCTGTTGTGTTCTGTTGTGTTCTATTGTGTTCTCATGTGTAGTGTTCTGCGGTGTTCTGTTGTGTTCTCTTGTGTTCTGTTGTGTTCTGATGTGTACTCATGTATAGTGTTCTGTTGTGTTCTGTTGTGTTCTGATTACTTCACATGTAGCATTTTGTAGTGCTGTGTAGTGTTCTGTTGTGTTCTGCTGTGTTATGATGTGTTCTGATGTGTTCTGTTGTGTTCTGATGAGTTGTATTCTCTTGTGTTCTCTTGTGTTCTGATGTGTTCTCGTGTGCAGTGTTCTTTTGTGTTCTGTTGTGTTCTGTTGTGTTCTGATGTGTTCTCAGGTGTAGTGTTCTGTTCTGTTGTTTTCTGTTGTGTTCCGTTGTGTTCTGTTCTGTTCTGTTTTATTGTGTTCCGTAGTCTTCTGTTGTGTTCTGTTGTATTCTCTTGCGTTCTGTGGTGTTCTGATGTATAGTGTTCTGTTTCGTTCTATTGTGTTCTGATGTGTTCACATGTGAAGTGTTCTGTTGTGTTCTGTCCTCTTCAAGTGTGTAGTGTTCTGTTTTGTTCTGTTGTGTTCTCTTGTCTTCACATGTGTAGTGTTCTGCTGTGTTCTGTTTTGTTCTGATGTGTTCTGATGTGTTCTCATTTTTAGTGTTCAATTGTTATTTGCTGTGTTCTGTTGTGTTCTGTTGTGTTCTGTTGTGTTCTGTTGTGTTCTGCTGTGTTCTGATGTATTCTTATGTGTAGTGTTCTGTTGTGTTCTGTTGTGTTCTGTGTGTTCTGTTGTGTTCTGATGTGTTCTCCTGTGTAGTGTTCTGTTGTGTTCTGTTGTGATCTCTTGTGCTCTGTTGTGTTCTGCTGTGTTCAGATGTGTTCTGATGTGTTCTCATATGTTCTCATGTTTAGTGTTCTGTTGTTTTTTGTTGTGTTCTGTTGTGCTCTGTTGTGTTCTGTTTTGTTCTGATGTGTTCTGCTGTGTTCTGTTGTGTTCTAATGTGTTGTGATCTTTTGTGTTCTGTTGTGATGTGTTCTCATCTTTACTGTTCTGTGGTGTTCTGTTGTGTTCGGTTGTGTTCTGTTGTGTTCTCATGTGTAGTGTTCTGTTCTGTTGTGTACTTTTGTGTTCTGTTGTGGTCTTTTGTGTTCTGTTGTGTTCTGATGTGTTCTCATGTGTAGTGTTCTGCTGTGTTCTGTTGTGTTCTGTTCTGTTGTGACGTGTTCTGATATTTTCTCATGTGTTGTTTTTTGTTGTGTTCTATTGTGTTCTGATGTGTTCTCACGTGTTGTGTTCTGTTGTGTTGACTTGACTTCAGCAAGGCTTTCGACGCTGTCTCCCATAATATCCTCCTAGGGAAGCTGAGGAAGTGTGGGCTGGATGAGTGGTCGGTGAAGTGGATTGAGAACTGGCTGAATGGCAGAACTCAGAGGGTTGTCATCAGCGGCGCTGAGTCTAGTTGGAGGCTGGTAACTAGTGGTGTCCCTCACGGGTCAGTGCTGGGCCCAGTCTTGTTTAGCTTCTTCATCCACAACCTGGATGAAGAGTTAGAATGTACCCTCAGCAAGTTTGCTGATGACACCAAACTGGGAGGTGTGGTGGACACAGCGGAAGGCTGTGCTGCCATTCAGCGTGACCTGGATAGGCTGGAAAGCTGGGCAGAGAGGAACCTGATGAGGTTTAACAAATACAAATGCAGGGTCCTGCACCTGGGGAGGAACATCAGTACAAGCTTGGGGTGCACCTGCTGGAGAGTAGCTCTGCAGAGAGGGACCTGGGTGTCCTGGTGGACGACAGGTTAACCATGAGGCAGCAGTGTGCCCTGGCTGCCAAGAAAGCCAATGGGATCCTAGGGTGCATCAAGAAGAGTGTGGCCAGCAGGACGAGGGAGGTTCTGCTTCCCCTCTACACTGCCCTGGTGAGGTCTCATCTGGAGTACGCTGTCCAGTTCTGGGCTCCCCAGTTCAAGAAAGATGAGAAGCTACTGGAAAGAGTCCAGCGGAGGGCTACGAGGATGGTGAGGGGACTGGAACATGTTCCTTACGAGGAGAGGCTGAGGGAGCTGGGCTTGTTCAGCCTGAAGAAGAGAAGGCTGGGAGGGGACCTAATAAATGCTGATAAATATCTGAAGGGTGGGTATCAGGAGGATGGGGACAAGCTCTTTTCAGTGGTGCCCAGTGACAGGACAAGGGGCAATGGGCACAAACTGAAGCACAGGAAGTTCCACCTGAACATGAGGAAGAAGTTCGTCCCTCTGAGGGTGACGGAACCCTGGAACAGGCTGCCCAGGGAGGTTGTGGAGTCTCATTCTCTGGAGATGTTCAAGACCCACCTGGACAAGGTCCTGTGCAGCCTGCTCTAGGTTTCCCGGTGTCCTGGGTTTGGCCAGGACAGGGTTAATTTTCACCGGACTCAAGGAAGGGGCACAGCCGGGGGGTGGGGGCTGACCCCACCTGGCCGAACAGAGCCCGGTGTTCCATACCCTGTGACATCACGCTGGGTTCCGGTGGGGAGGGCGGGGCCGCGGGAAGGCACTCGCGGCTTGGGGGGACGCAGCGCCGGTCCTGTTTCGGGAGAGCGGCTGTCTGGGTTGTACGGTTCGTTGTTGTATTTTCTCCTTATTTGTATCGTTGTTGTTCCTGTTTTCCCTCTGTTTGCTGTTCTGTTAAACTGCCCTTATCCCGACCCACCTGTTTCTGCCTCTTTCTTTTCATTCTCCTCCGCACGCCGGCCGGGGGAGGGGCGGCCGCGTGGCGCTTTTGTTGCCGGCGGCAGCCGAAACCGAAACAGTTTTTCAGCAATTTAAGTCACAGATATGATCTGTAATGGGACAGATGACACTAACTGCATCTGACCATCCTAATATACTCCAGATGTTTATCTTTGCAAATATTGTTAGCTTGCAGTAGACTTTGTGCAAAGGTAGCAAGAGGAAGAGAAGTCTGTCTTTGAATTTTAAAGCTTTCTTTGCATGTGTCATTTTCTGTCCTTCTGTCTACGTGACTCGCAGAACTACACTGCACGTTCTGCGGAGCCCCTGATCTGCTAGTGACATTAAGGGCTAGCTGGGTGGTGGTGGAAGGGTGCCAGTTCTCGCAGTGCGAGAACTTATGTGATGCATTGTATCAACATCTTAATGCTAAGATGATCTTTAGTATGAAGAAAGTATTTTAAACAAACACCATGTAGTTCCGTGCAACATCAGTGCTTTTTGTTCTAGACAGTGAAGGTCTGTTGTGTAGTCAAAGCCGTAAATGGAATGAAATGAGGTTGCTTTAAACAAAGGTTTCATAAGTTGTTGAAAATCAGTTTTGAGGAAAATGTCTGAAATGTTTTGCAGAGGTGAATCTGGTGCTGGGAAGACTGAAAACACAAAGAAAGTTATTCAATACCTTGCTCCTGTTGTTTCCTCCCATAAAGGAAGAAAGGACCATAATATTCCTGTAAGTTGGGATATTTTATCATTTGTTTATTGTTCTTTTTGAAAACTACCATCTTTGCATTTAAAAAAAACATAACTTTTTTATTAAAGATAAGCTGTAATGTAATCCACATAATTTTCTCAACTGTTATTTTCTCTTTAGTAGGGTCTGAAATGAGCAGTTACATTAAAATTTCCAGTTGATGTTAGCTGTTTAACTTCTCTTCTGAAATTAAAGGCTTTATGCAACCATTGTAACTAGGAACGGTATCAAAGCTTTCTGATGCAGTGTATGCCAGTTTTCCAAAAATTTAATTAACTTGGGCAAGTCTTAGTGAATTTAGTTCCCACAGATGCAGTTTTCAGTACTATATTTGTGAACAAGCTTTCTGTTCTTTCAAAAATTATCTTGTAAATAAGAAAAATCATCAAGCTTCAAAACTGCTGTAGACTTGATATGTCTACAAGCGAGCAGCTAATAAAAAGCTCTAGTTTTAGTACATTACAGACAAAAGCATATACACTTATGTCAGAGTCTTGGGTTTTTTGGTAACTTGTCACTAACTGATTTATGTAGAACTTTCTTCAGATTTACTGCTAGACTTCAAAATCCACAATGAGTTTTTATCAATATTTTGCTTTACAAGATATGGATGGGTTTGAATATCTGTTGCTATGAGCACTTGGATCTCTTTGCAGTGGAATATTAATTCAACTTGCTAGAAGCAAGTGGCTTGCTATATTCGATACTGGCGTATGTGGTTGGAAGTTTTCAAACTATATCAGACTCAGAAGCATCAGCTTCTGTAATTTCTAGTGTATAACACTTAATATTAAGATATTCTGGAATGTGTCAAGACTCAAACTCCTAGAAAACCAGGAGAGGACTTTTGACCAGTCTGTGAAGAAAAAAAAGCAAGAATTTGAAGTTGGAGAGAGGGAAAGATTGCTCTGCAGATAGATTTGGAGGCCTTAGGAGGATGCTGTGACTGGAGTGTCGGCAGCATTAGCATTGTCATGTGCTAGGGGAATACATGGCTCTGCAGAATGCTATTTAGAAAGTCATCCTTCAGAACTTGTTTTCTGTGTGGGTTTTGATTTATAAATATTCTTGGATTTATGGCTGTGCAGCCTTGAACAAAACTAGGGGTTTTAAAATTTCTACAGGAGTATAATTGCCTACAACTTTTTTTGGGGGGAAGGCAATTATGCAGAGAAAGGAACTGCACAGAGTTTGTATACCAAGTACTTCTAAACACACTATTGACAGCTTGGAATGCACCAGGTTGAAGAGACTTCTGTGAGCCTCTTGTCGAGCCTCCTTTCAAAATATGCTTCCCTTTAAAGCTGAGTTTTGAAAACCTTGTGTGACGAAGATTATACAAACTTTCTGCAAAACTTTTCCTGTGCTTAACCACTTAAACAGTCAAAAACAGGGGTTTAAAAAGTACTCCTTGTTTGTTTGGCTGTGTTTCCATAAGCACTTTGTGCCAGTACCTGTGCTAAAAGTAGTCCCCTTTTTGAGTTTTGTCATCGTAACAATTCCTGTGGCCACTCACTGGGCTTGGAGACTGCAGGCTCAAACTACTGTTCTGAAAGTCATAGAATCATCGAATGGTTTGGGTTGGAAAGGACCTTAAAGATCATCTGGTTCCAACCCCCCTGCCATCAGCAGGGACATCTTCCACCAGACCAGGTTGCTCACAGCTCCATCCAACCTGGCCTTGAACCCTGCCAGGGAGGGGGCAGCCACAGCTTCTCTGGGCAACCTGGACCAGTGTTTCATCACCCTCATGGGGAAGAAATGAAGTCCATCTGGCTTTAGATGAAACAAGTTTCCTCTGTTTGTTGCGTGGCTGCATAACTGATATGAAGTGAAGGCACAGAAAAAAGCTGGGGTGGAAGATGTTGGTGAAGGGAAGGATGAGTTGCTCAGTCTAATGCAGTGCTGGCTAATTCTGTTTAAGTTGCTGGTTGAACTGGAATCTAATTCTCTACTTAGCAGCGTGATCAAATGGGACAGGAGTTTAAGATGGTGGGTGTAATCAGCTGCTTCGTGAGCCATCGAAGACTGTCACGATGAAGACTGGAAAAGTTTTTATTCTTTGTAAAACATAGTTCAGACACAGTAAAAAGAATAGGGTAGTGTCCTGAATAGAAGTTTGATACTTTGATTGTGCGCTTCATTCAATGCACTGCTATAGTAAGCACTGAATTAAGTGTATGTTTATGAAAAATGCAAAATGTTCACGTAACCTAAACAGTTTTGAAAATACAAATGAGTCTCGCTTCTGTAACAATTAATTTTTATTTATATACTGCAGATGAAGAATGTCTAATCTACACACCTAGCACTCAAAAGTTAGGAAGTGTCAGAATTGGTTATATTTAAGCAGCCCTAACTTGTTCCTGTTCACATATATATTAGAAAACTGTAGAGGGCTGGTGGTGATCCGTAGTATCCATCTGTACAGCCTTTGCACTGACCTGTGCACAAAGATGATGCTAAACAGGCTTGTTAAATAGACAGCAAGTCATGGATTTACTTTTATCCATCCTGTAACGAATAATTATCAGTGCTATGCATATTACTGAGACTTCTGAAAGTTGCATGGATTTTTTTTTATGAACAATTTGTATGCTGATGAATGAATAATTATCTTCCCGACACCATTCTGAAGTGTAGGGTTAACTTCGTCTCTTTTGCCTGACAGGCAAACCTTTACAGGGTGCTGTAGAAGTATTACAAACAAACGCAGCCCCCAGTTTGACACCTCAGGCCATGGCCAGAGTAACAGTAATGGTCTGCCATGCCACAAATGCTCACCATGTACGTTCTCCAGCGGCACTGGCTGTGAAATGTTTGGCTTACGCAAGGAGCATCACATAGGAGCTCTACTCATCCCTTCAACAGCCTTCTTGTGTCTGGCATTCAGCTGTTTGTCTGTGACACTTTTCTTTCCCAGCCGCCCTGTTTCATCACAGCTGGTGGCTGTGTGCCTGCAGAGGAGTCCTGCGTAGCCCTTGGCACGTCATCCCCAGGCAGGGGTCCTGTGGGGAACGGAGCCAGTAACACAGTGTAACCACGGAGGGTGGAATTACAGCGCCCAACAGCCTGAATACTAACGTTTCCTAGTTTTTGAGTGTTTGAATCTGTAGCCACACTGTCTCATTTCTGTTTAATCACAAAGAATGTTAAAGGTATTGTCTTGGGCACAGTGCTAGGAAGCATGGGTGGGTGGTGGTGGTAAAAAGGTAGAAGAGAAGCTTTAGTGCTTGTGGGGCTTGGCAGAGCTAGGTGAGACTAGGGTAGTCCCTTAAATTAGGAATTGAGTCTGGGCTTTCTAGAGCCAGGTGATGGAGAGCAGGGAGAAGCGCATGGCAGTGAGTTATGAACAGGCTCATCTATAGATTGAAGGTGGAATGAAAGCGAGCCTGAATCCTTGTCTGCAGTGTGCTTGGTTGAGCATCAGAACTAACACGTGTACAGTTCTAGTTGGTGCGTAGCAAGGGAGAAAAGATGGAAGATATCTGTTGTAAATAACTGGAAGCTTTAGCTTCACATCCAACACATCTGCGCTCTAATGAATCTGGGGGGAGTGGGACGGTAGTGTTACGAACTTTACCAGTAAATCTGAATATTTTATCTGCACCAGGCATATTGTGGTTTATTCGGTTGTTAACCAGGTCATACATGGACCAGCTTTCTAAAGGCAACCATTGTGCTTTAGCCTGGGCATCTCAGACCAAAGGTGACCCACACTGGTGTCTGTTGGTCTGGTCAGCTATCCCATGCTCCTAGGCCAGCATAGGAGCCTCTCTTGCCTTTGCTGTCAATTATTCCTCTGTAGACTCAGGTGGTGTGGAGAAAAGGTTATTTAGAATGAAAGGGTGAGGAAGAGAACAAGGACAGGTAACTGGTGAGTGGAGGGGGGGGCTCATGTGTCCAGAGAGGGGTTTTGACAGATTAAGCAAGGAGGGTAGGGAGTAAACAGAGTCTTCTAAACTACTTGTCTTTGTGGCTCATCAATCCTGTGTGCACTAAGTGGCATGGGAAAGAGAGAAAAGAATGAAATCGTGTTAATGCATGTGTTAGAGCTGCTTTAATATGGTTAAGTAGTGAGTCCTAATTCTGACTCTTGGGCTCTGCTTTAGTTTAGAAACTTTGTGTTTTTGAATGGGGAGGGAAGTCAGTGCAAAATGTAGAAATAACTAAAAAAAAGTTTGCATACACAGCTTTCCAAAAGAAGGAAAAGTGCTGGTTGTCACTCACTGCCTGGGGGCTGCCATGAACTTGCAGGTTCTCCAGGCTGCGTGAGGTTAAGGGGGTACTCTAAGCTGGACTGTGGACATACCTGGACCCTATTCATGGTCAGATACCTGAAATGGGCAGGTGTGTTCCATCGTGGTAGTGTGTGAAGTAAAGTTCTATAAATAACTGCATCCATCTACCACCGCTGTATCCACTTCTAGGCATTCTGGTACTGTGTACCTCTGGTTCAGGTGAATGGAATTAGACTTTTGTTCACTTCCCTGCTCCTCAAAGCCTTCACATCCCAAACCCACTCTTATTGTCACTAAAATTCAGGTTTCTAGGTGGTGCCGTTTTAAGCTTCAGAAATAGAAGCATAGAATCACTTAAGCTGGAAAAGACCTTTAAGGTCCTCGAGTTCAACCGTAACATAATTACTGGTACTTGCAGGTTAATGATGGCTTTCAGTGACTGCATTTGCCTTTGTAGCTGAAATACTAAATTGTTTAATCTGTTTTATGAATTTCAGAAGAAATATAATTGGCTTTGAAGTACAGGATCATGGGTAGGCTCATTCAGACTGAAGCTCCCCTTGGTGAGGATTTCCCAGATGAGCTTTAACTGCCCTAATTGAAACACAGAAGTTAAGTGTGTGTCTGATTATGTTCCGTTCTGTTTCTAAGTGAGGACAGAGATGGACACCCTGAGGAAGCAGTCTATCCTGTCTGAAGATAAGCAAAAGAAATGCCTCTTATGTTCCCAGGTGTACCTATCCTTCTCCAGTGATTTCGGAAGGAGCGGTAGCTTCATACTGAAACATCTAACCTTATTTTTAGATCCTGAGTTGTTTTCTGAGCAGGTATGATGCAGCTTTGCAAAATTCACATCACTTAGCTGAGTAAACTAAACCTTTGCTAGCTGCTTTACAGAACTCTGTCAAAACCTGTTATTCTTCACTAAAACAGTGCTAGTTGCTAGTTATTTAAATTAGTAGACATAAACGGAAGAAGTGTGCGTCTCTCTTGGTGTGAAAATTTCTTGTGGTCTGAGTTTCACCACCGCGTTTTCTCCCTAGGCTCTCCGGTGTGAAGCTCAAGATTGTTAAATTTGCTGACTGAGACGAGGGAATAGGGGAATTGAAAATTTCTGCGTTTCTGCAGAAACTGCAAATTTGGATTTGGGGGATTTTTTTGTTTGGCTTTATTACACTCATGTTCCATTTACCCTTTTTTCTGGCAAAAGTTAAAGGTATTCCAGTTTTTTAAGACTTTGCTTCTCATGTGGACGGTAATTCTTGAAAGAAAGCTTCTGTCTCGATTGTAGGATTGCCTTTCTTAAGTACTTGAAGTACAGGGCAAAAACAAAGCCACAGGCTCTGTAAGTATTGCTTTCCTCTTGGTTCTTTCATAACCTTTTTGATTTTTGAAAAATAGTGATGATCTTATCCGTAGAAAAACACCTTGCAGTGACTAAGGCTGTCGAGACAGTTACTTGGTGTTGTGGGTTTATTTTTGTTGTTGTCAAAACTGTGGAAAGCAGGGCTGCCGGAGGCCCGGCCAGTCTGACTAATTGAAGTCTTGCTTGTCTTGCAAGCCCCCCTTTCTGTTTGTTGGAGGACCAAAATTCCAAATTTCTGAAGGTGAGACCAGTATGCGTGGTGGAGATTCTGCTCTTAAGTGATGGTAGTACCAAGTGATAGCTCTCAAAGCATTTCAGGCTGCTGTTGCGTTATCTATAGAGTTTGCGCCTGAAGACTTGTGGGGTTTGACCAAGTGGAAGCTGAGACACTGAGAGCTTTAAAAGGGAGATATTTGCCATGCATTCTTTCCAATTCCATGGGTCTTCCAAACCTAAGAGCTGCAAACAGTGTTTATCATAGCTACTGTTGTTCATTGCAAACAGAGTTCCAAAAGTGTAAAACAAAGGCTGTGCTAAAACCAGACCTCCTGTGTGTTCAATTCCAAGTCTCGCTTTCTTGGAAAACAAGTGTTCATGTATCTGTACGGTTCCAGTTGATCCGTAGTATTGACAGGTCAGTCACTTGAAATGAAATCTGTATTATATCTGGTGTATGAGACCTCTGTATGGATTTTGTATATTCAGTTATTTGTGTTGCTTAGAGACTATTGTTGTGGAGTCTCCTTCTCTGGAGATATTCAAGACCTGCCTAGACGTGGTCCTGTGCAGCCTGGTCTGGGTGACCCTGCTTCGGCAGGGTTGTTGGACTGGGTGACCCACAGAGGTCCCTTCTAACCCCTACAATTCTGTGATTCTGTGATTCAAATTCTATTGTAGAAGTTATTCTTTCTCCCCTTTCTCATGGCTAGGAAAAGAAGCTGATGGAGGATGGAATTGCTGAATGTACTTCTCAGCTGGCTGAAGAAGAAGAAAAGGCCAAAAACTTGGCCAAACTCAAGAACAAACAGGAAATGATGATCACTGATTTGGAAGGTTTGTTCTTGCTACATTTGCCTGTTAACAAGTTGTACATCATGCGAGAAAGGAGTGGATCACTTATTACAGTGTATGCAGTATCTGGTCCAGTCTGCTAAGTGTAACCTTATATGTAGATACCTTAATAGCTGTTGCTTTTTATCTAAATCTTGAAAGAATAATTTATTGCTTGCAAGCCTTGTTGCATTTGGCTGCTCAGTCTTTCTCGTGTTTAATTTGTTAGCTTTTCATTTTTGAGAATCCATTTTATTTAATGATACACTCCAGAAATTCATGTTGTTGCATGCATCCCTTAGTAACAAGGTAAAACATCTGTCTCTTGGGAAGGCGCTACACTTTTCTATAGTAACACATTAGAACAACATATTTCTGGAAAAACGTTAGTAGGCATTCATTAGTCTTCTAATATTTTTTGAATAAGCAAATCTGAATTGTTCTGCCTTTCTTGATGCTTTGTTTATCTAAAATGGTTCAATTTCTTTGGCCATTTATTTCTGATTGTTTTGCCTGTGTTGTCACGACTGGATTAGCCCTATATGTAACCTTTCATGATGTTATGGTGGCTTTTTTAATTACTTATGGTTGTAAATAGGTATTGTGCAACATTAATATACTGCCAAGCCAAAGTTGCAAAATATAAGGCAATGTTGCTATCTGCCCTAATTTGGAAATATTTTTTTCACTTACTGTTATGGGTTGTCTTACTACATATTTTAATACTGATGCGCTTATGGAAAAATACCAAAGTTTAGTCTTATCTGTGTAGGAAGGTATTGAAGTAATACGAATAATAGATGATTGATGTACCTTTTATTTAAAAAGCCTGTTCAGGGACTTTAAGATGGGCATAAGTAAGCTGTACTCATTGGAAAATAATGCTTGAGTAGTTGTGTACTTAAATTGGGACTAGTGTTTCTGAAGATACTTGACAGATGTGGTTGGTTATGGTGCTGTTCCCAGAGTGATGACCTTAGAAATGGAAATTAAAGCTTAAATATAAGGCATGCAACTGCTTGGCTAGTAAAGCACAGTAAAATGATACTCTCTGAGACAATTCAAGAAGCCATGAAGGTCACTCTGCTAGGGTCTTGACACTGGTAAGTACTGAAATTTGGGGGGGGGGGCAACAAAAACCCACAAAACACCAGAAAAACCCCACTAATTCAGTTTACTGTGAGTTTTCCCCATTGCGAAATTGTGTCTTATGCCACTCTTCTGTCACCTGCCAGAAATACAATGTAAAAACAGAGAAAAGTGCTATTTTTTTTTTTTGAATGAGGAGCTGTTTAGAGAAAAACAATGTTACTTCAGATTGTCTGGAAAATCCCAAATACCCCTCGGTAGCTCTAAGATATGATTCTTGAACATGGCTCCGTTTCCATGTAGAAGATGTCCTGATCTTGTAGCAGGCTTAGGAGGCGTGTGAGAAACCCCTGCACTGAGAACCCACAAAGTATTGAACAAGTCTAATAACTTACATTTATTCTAATAGATGTTGAATTGTGCTAATGCTATGCTAAGCAAAACCTTCCTGTGACTTCAATATATTACATACCTGGTCATTATCTAACTGTAGACAATGCAGCCAATAACTATCTTAATCAGACCACAGGCAGATCATCTAAATGTATTTTATTGCTAGGGCACTGATAACTGGATGGTTTTCACAAAGAAATACCTTAGGGCAGGAGTATCTTGGCTACACAAGGAAATTACTGGAGGCTATCAGGGTTGCAAAGTCTTGCTAAATATCAATGGGATGTGAGTTAGTGGTACAGATACTTGCAAAAATTGTTTATCCAAGTTTTCTTTAAGTTACACTATTTTCCAGTAGACCTTTTGGAGTCTAGCCTAGCCCTTCCACAACTATGCAAGCCATAATTTTTTCCAGACTGTAGTTCTTCATTTTTGAATCCTGATGTCTGCGATCACCTGGCCGAGCAGCTCAAACTGCTCTTCTGTTAGATTCTATTCCTTATTTTTCTGTCAACATGTGATTATGTTTGTTACCTTACTTCAAACTTTTTTCTCCAGTCATTGACTTTTTCTTGACTTTCTATCTGAATCATGCAGTTCTACTTTGCTATTTCATCTTTCCCAGTCACCCTTCCAGCTGCAGTCTGGAGAAAGAATTGACACAGTGTATATTAAACTTCCCACCCTTCTTGCTGTCCCATTGCCCTGCCCCTGAACCTTCTGAGGATAACAACAGGAAAAAATTGCTTACAAATATAATCCTTTACTTCCATAGAGGGCTTAAAAAAGGAGGAGAAGACCCGTCAAGAATTAGAAAAAGCTAAAAGAAAACTTGATGGTGAAACAACAGACCTACAGGACCAAATAGCTGAGCTGCCAGCCCAGATTGAAGAACTGAAGATCCAGCTGGCCAAGAAAGAGGAAGAACTGCAGGCTGCTCTTGCTAGGTCAGATCATGATGGAGCTTTATGACTACAGAAGTGTGGTAGAAACCTACTTTCCCAGACAGAATTTCAGCTGACTGCAAACTGATGAGTTAAAACTGGGAGTGTTCAAGCAGAAGCCAGTTCATGTTTGTACTACAGCATCTCTAGACACCTGTGTGTTTTGCGTAGACAGGGCAAAAAAGGAACTCAATCTTTCATCACCATCCTTGCTCTATAAAGCTCCAAAACCAATGTTTCATCAGGGCTTAATAGCACTTTGGCTCTGGAAGCTTTTTAGTCTCCCAGAGTTCAGCCTCAGGAGGGGGAAAAAACATGTAATCGTCGAGAGTGTTCTTAGTTCGTCCAAATACTGGATAATGTCTGTCCAACTCAATCAAAGATCTGTGTGGTAGTCTTGCAGCCACATGTTATAAACTAAACACCACCTGAGTTTTCTGAGTAATGATCTCTAACTTTGCAGGAAGAGACAGTCCTACAGACAAGGGTGCATTTTTGGGAGTGTTGAGGTCTACAAAACTGGAATACCTGAATGCAAACTGGAAAGCTTGATCATTCCAGTAGTGCATCTGTAGTACCTGGGGCACTGCGCTCATTAGGATCTTGAGAATAAGAGTGCAGTAGTGGCTTTGTCTGTGAAATTTTAGGAGGTGGATTTTGTTCAAGTGGGAAAGATGAGTTATTTTTTGAGTACATAACTTATACTAGACTTATGAGAAGAGATCTGAAGCTATGAAATATCATTAACTGTTGTGGTTCTGTTTAACAGAGGTGATGAAGAAGCAGTTCAGAAAAACAACGCACTGCAAGTGATAAGAGAGTTGCAGGCTCAAATTGCAGAACTGCAGGAGGATCTTGAATCTGAGAAGGCATCTCGCAACAAGGCGGAAAAGCAGAAAAGAGATTTAAGTGAAGAGCTGGAGGCTTTAAAAATTGAACTAGAAGATACCTTGGATACCTCTGCAGCACAGCAAGAGCTGAGGTAGGATCATGTGTCTGTATAAGCAGGCACCATTAAAATTCACCTTGAATTTACAAAAGACTAAAATGTTGATTTTTGATAACTATTGATGCTTCCTCTAGGACAAACCGAGAGCAGGAGGTGGCTGAATTGAGGAAAGCAATTGAAGAGGAAACCGAAAACCATGAAGCACAGATCCAGGAAATCAGGCAGAGGCATGCTACTGCCCTGGAAGAGCTCTCTAAACAACTGGAACAGGCCGAAAGGGTGAGCAGAAAATTAATTACAGAAATACATTTTTCAGCTTCAGGACTTTTATAAGTAACATCAGTGGCGTGGTCACTTCCAGTGATATCTGCAGATCTAAATTGTCCTCTGTACATACTTAACTACTGCAGTTGAATCAAATATATCCTGCTGTTTGAACATATAGCAACTTTTCAGATAGATGCCAAGACTATCTAAAAGTGTTTGTTAGACCTGGAAACAGTGCACCTAGAGATAAGTTGATGTAGTACTTTTGTGGGAATTCTCGAGCAGCCTATGTGTTTATTTGGTGAAAAGCAGTTCTCTGCCTAAGCGAACTGCGGAATGGTTCCAAATAAAGTAATTGTCATGTCGACACTCACAAATAACAAACTGTGAGTACGGGTAGCGTAAAAGTTCTTCCAGCCACTCTTCACTTTATGCTTGTACCGTGACCTCCAGTGCTAGATATCTGTGGAGTATCTTGCTGATTTGCAGAGTTATATTGTGTCTCTGGTAACCCCTGCCAGAGCAGAGGAAGCGGCACACCTGGACAACGTGGTTCCTACTAGTGCAGCTTCAGTGTCTTTGTTCAGAAGTAGAATTAATCCAACACTGCCAAAGAAAAAAAAAGTATCTCTAGCTTGTAAAATTTTATTTCTAGTCATTCACAGATATAGGTGTGGACAGTTCATATACTGTAGTAATATTTTTGTGTAGGAATATTTCAGAAGCCTCCTTAGTTTAAAATACTACGTGAGAAATATAGTAGTTAAATCTGATGGAAATTATAGTTTATTTACCTGAAAATCTTACGTGTTTCCTGTGCTCCTTATTCATTAAATATTCTCAATAAGAGCATAAAAATACAGAAGAATACCCTACAATCTTAAACAAAGGTCCTGTGATAAGATTGTCAGTTCTGGCAATATAGTAAGAATGGCACTTAAACATCCCTTATGGCAATTACTACCTTTTTAAAAAGGTTTTTGACAAATGTCAGTGCAGTGGTGAAAAGTGCTTTATTATGCACTTCCAGGCTGCTATGCCTACTAAAATCAGGGCAGCTGTAGCTGATATCTTTCCTTTTATTTCTGTGAGATGAGGCATGCTGATCTGTTAATGGGCACATTCCTTCCTGCTCAGTGCTACTCACATGGTCCTTTTACAGCACTGACATCCCAGATCTTACTGAATTCATAGAAATATCTTCTGGTCCTCGCTGTTACCTGTGATATCTGAGAGTGGATTAACTTGCATTACCTTAATTTTTTTGGCTAACATATGCAAAATGTTACACAGCAGGATTTTAAATGCTCCCTACTTACAACTTGCTGAGCAGTTGTTTTATCTTTGAGCTTATAATCCTGATTTGCTGGACTGAATATTTTTAGCAGAAAACTTTATTGATATGTAAAAAAGTGTTGAAGTTCTTCCTTTTTGTTTTTCCTAGTTCAAAGCAAATCTTGAAAAAAACAAGCAAGACCTAGAGTCCAACAACAAGGAGTTGACCTGTGAAGTGTGGGTACTGCAGCAGGTCGAGGCAGAGTCTGAACATAAGAGGAAGAAGCTCGATGCTCAGGTGCAAGAGCTAACTGCTAGGGTCACAGAAGGAGAAAGAGTGAGGGTGGAGCTGGCGGAGAAAGCTAACAAGCTGCAGGTAAGGCTGTATGGAATTGCTAAACTGCTGAACTATACACAAGAAAGTAAAAGCTTTAACCATATACAGAAGTGGCTAGGAGGAATGACTATCAAAGATGCAGCTAGGTCTACAGGAATGGGGACTGTAGTTGATGTGGGAGGCGATCTCAGTCATGTACTCGTGTACTTGAGTGGCTTGAAAGCGGTGACACACCTCAGATAGCTGGAGAGCCATGACATGAATCCTGAACTTTTTGGACTATGTAAGAATCACAGTGGCTTTGAAGTACATGGCTTCCCATTTTGGAGACCAAATCCTGTAGGAGGCTCTGCTGACAGCTGGCCTACAGGTTTTTGGCTTGGATGTGCAGTTGAGTAGAGTGGGCTGAGCTCATTTGTAGGCTTGAGCAAAAATGTACTGATTGATGATGGCCACACGTTTCCTTTTGTGCTTCAAAAGGAACTTGACAGATAGGGATTGCAAGTAAAGGGCTGTTCCTCTGCGAAATGGAGAAAACAGACAAAATGCAGTCAGAGCTGACTTCTTAGCCACAGCAAAGAGTATTATGAGTAAATCAAGCTAAAGTGCTTGAAAAAGGGAATGGCCCCATTCTTTTTGGGGGAAGCATTTTGGCAGTCTCTCACTGTATATACAAGTAGCATAGCCTAAAATAGCAAGAATTGGCACCTGGCATTGACCTTTTCTCTTGCAGTGATGCTTTAAACCCAGCTGCCACCCTGATAATCCTTGAATTAATGGTACTGTAAAATACACGGTCCTGTAAAATACATGATCCTATAATGAAAAATAGCTTTAAATTTGACTGCAGATGTTGGAATGACATGCTCTGCTAAATATCATGGCTAACTCTTATTATGTTCTGTCTTAAGTTCAGGACTGACACATTTCTAACCAAACTTCAGTATTCTTAGCTTGTTGTACCTGGGATGTGTTGTTGTCTTGCCTTCCATGGAATTTGTTGAGGTTTTGTGTTCCGTGTCAGATGTAGGCTTTGCCATGGATCTGCTGCGCGTTATTACCTTTAGACTGCTTGCTTTGCAGAACGAGTTGGATAATGTCTCAAGTCTCCTGAAGGAAGCAGAGAAGAAAGGCATTAAGTTTGCCAAAGATGCGGCTAGTTTGGAATCTCAGCTTCAGGATACACAGGTGTGTGTGCAGTGAAGCTTGAACTTAGCGCTGAAGCTTTGTTCCTCATTGAAATGCTAACTACATAACAGAAAATACATTTTCATTCATGGTTTGGAAAGCCCCATGGGTAGAAGCTGTATTTCCTATTGAAGTCTAGTGAAATGCGATGTATGGTGATTGCTCAGCTACATGTGGAGCCAGATTTTCATTATCTAAGATTTACTGCTTGATAGACTGTAGCCTTTCAGTTTCTCTTTTTTATTTCTTAGTCTCTGTGGGAGATAAGTATTAAGTCAAAAAAACCTTTCCAAGTAGGATGTTAATGCAAATAAGGTCCCTGGGGTGTGTGAAAGGCACGAGGGACAATACCCTGTCTTTTACTGACTTAGGCTGAAGTTCTTTACCGACTTCAGCTTAAGTTGTTGAAACTGCCAGTGTTTGTTTTTTGGGTTAAATAATGCAGCTTGATACATGTATTCATCACTTAAATATACTCTTTTTTTTTCCCCTGTATAAAAATGCTAATGGTGACTATTTGAGTAATGTTCATTACAGTTGGAGAGTTCTGTGAGGAACAGGGTGGGGGAAGAGAGGGCTGGTGGTTACACTTTTCATTAGTCTCGGTTATGACAGAAGTTTCCACTGCCAAATTACAGCTGTCTTTAAACTGACCTTTACATTTAAGCAATGCAGTGAATCTTGAAAGCATGCTGTCATTGCAGGATTTGTTGCTATATATTCGTCTCAGGTGGTTTAAAATAGGGACTCTATATGCTTGTCGGAAAAGAAAGATATATTTTGAAGACAACTGCTGTGCTTGTCCCTTTGAAGATAGAAAAGTATCATCCATTGGCTTCTATGAACAGACAGTGGCATGGATTCTCTGAGAATAACGCTTCATAAAGGCTTAAGTGTGCCCCAAATGACTGAGCAGTACCTTTTTGAAAACCCAAATTACGGATGGCTTCATAAGCATGTCGTTGTACAAAACTGCTGAGAGAAAAATAATCAAACCTGAACCTCCAAGTAGAGTAATGGAGGGTGGTGGGCCAAGGCCACACTTAACACGCTATGAACCAAACGGAACTTTGAATATGCCTGTTTGTGTAACAGGAGCTGCTTCAGGAAGAAACCCGCCAGAAACTCAACCTGAGCAGTAGGATTAGGCAGCTGGAAGAGGAGAAGAACAACCTGCAAGAGCAGCAGGAAGAGGAAGAGGAGGCCAGAAAGAATTTGGAGAAACAGATGTTTGCCTTACAATCACAGGTAAGCTGTTGTACATGGCAAGACTTCTGTAAGGGCTGCATGTTCCAGGTGAGATGAATTGGTCTCCTAAACCTCTTGGAAAAATGTCATGTAACTTGCACGTATGCTCGACCACACTTTGGAATAAAATTTTCCATGGACTTTCTCAATTGCCATAGTGACCAGTACAACTAACTGCAGTGGACAGGACTTTCCCCTACTTGGACTCCTGTTAGCTCATAATTTTTGTGTTACTCTAGCTAGCAATAACACCTAGTTTTGTATTTTTGACTCTTTGCCTTTCTTTCCTTTTCATGATGTACCAAGGAACATTATATTCTTTTATTTAATTTCAGTTGGCTGATGCTAAGAAAAAGGTAGATGATGACTTGGGAACCATTGAAGACTTGGAGGAAAACAAAAAGATATTACTGAAGGACGCGGAGTCCTTAAGCCAACGCCTAGAGGAGAAGGCAATGGCTTATGACAAACTGGAAAAGACAAAGAATCGCCTGCAGCAAGAGCTGGATGACTTGATGGTAGACCTAGATCATCAGCGCCAGATTGTTTATAGCCTGGAGAAAAAGCAGAAGAAGTTTGATCAGGTAGTCTAGTTTCCTGTCATCTTGCTGATTTCTATGATTTTTAAATGGCATCTTGTTTGTGTTGATTGATAAATCTTTTGGGAGCAGCTTGGCCTTTGTTAGGAGTAACTTGTTGCTTCTAATTTCAGTGAGCTAAATGCCATCTTGGAGTCTTGTTAGATCAAGTAATAAGCTCTTTCTATATAAAAAAGAAATTCTATTGGAACAAAACCTTCAGACTATTATTGTAATCCCTCAGGATAGACTAAGAAAGGGTGTGAAGACTGAACGATGGAAATAATAGGAAAATTATTTCATCTTTATTAGTAGCTTGCTTTCCTCACCTCATTCCAGAGTAGCTGTAGCTGCTTTCTTACTAGCCTTTGGATCAAGACTGAGAGACTAGACAGCTTCTGAATGCCAGTTAAACTTAGAGCATTAACCACTTCAGTGACTAAAACACCTCTGAGGCAGGAAGGACCTGATTATAGAACTGATGAGATGGATTAATTATTTCTTATATTCAGATGCTGGCAGAAGAAAAGAACATTTCTGCCAGATATGCAGAGGAAAGAGATCGTGCTGAAGCAGAGGCAAGGGAGAAGGAAACCAAAGCACTGTCTCTGGCTCGGGCTTTGGAAGAAGCCCTGGAAGCTAAGGAAGAGTTTGAAAGACAGAACAAACAGTTGCGGGCAGATATGGAAGACTCAATGAGCTCGAAAGATGATGTGGGCAAAAATGTAAGTAACTTTCCAGACCCTATTTTGTTATGAACTGCACAGGGAAAAACACAGGAAAATTCCCTGGTTGGAGAAGTGTTTTTGACACAAATATGGAACGTTTTGAGGCTGATTTGTAACCCAAAATTCTGGAGGAATTAATGCTCAGAACAAGAGGGTGGTCTCTATTAAGATGAGGCCTGTTCAAAAGATGTGAAGACTTGGAGAGCAGCAGTTGCTGGCCAAATGCCTAATGGCACTTGTGCTGGATTTAAGAGCTTGTCTTACTACTACGACTTTTTCTCTGTGAATATTGCACAGCTCATCTCTCCATTCATCTGCACGGATGTTTGTTTGGTTCTCTAATCTGTATCTTAGAGATGCTGCTCTCCCTGTTCTGATTGTCCAGTTTGGAGCATCACAAAGTGTAGTGTACTGAGTTCATATAATGTCTACTTTTGCTGTTAACTGCTGATTTTGAGAGGGTCTGATTAATGTTTGTGGCTTAGGTCCATGAACTGGAGAAATCAAAAAGAACTTTAGAGCAACAGGTTGAAGAGATGACGACTCAGCTTGAGGAACTGGAAGATGAACTGCAGGCCACAGAAGATGCTAAACTTCGTTTGGAGGTGAACATGCAAGCTATGAAAGCCCAGTTTGAGAGAGATCTGCAAGCCAGAGATGAACAGAATGAAGAGAAAAAGAGGGTGCTGGTTAAACAAGTATGTATCTTACTGTGCTTCATAGTGGGAAGGGCGTGATGATCTTTTGACAAAGCTCTATGGCTTTGAGAACTTGCTACCAGGAAAATAAAACTCTGTGCTTAAAGATCCCATCCTATAGAAGTCCCAAGCACAGATCTTTACCAACAATACAATAGGTCTTGTTGTGGATTAGCCACTGTTAATGTTAATGTGCCAGTGATGGTCCTCCAATTCAACTGTACCTTGCCTCAAAAGCACTCAATATGCAAGTAGATTTGGCTGTTGCTGCATGGGTGTCCTTCAAGCCCGTCCTGTTTGGTGTACAGCAACAAATCCATGGATGCCGACATAGACTGAAAGACTGTAATTAAGTGAACAGTTTCTTAAATGAAAAACGTAGCAAAGATTCCAGATTTGCCAGACTTGAGTCTCTTCAGATCTGCTTTATGATACTAGAATTCTAAAGAAATGCCTTTAAAATTTCATGCTTGTAGGAGAAGATAGCTCTAAATTAACATTTCTAAAGCTTTAAGGAAAAAGCACCTAATATTTCAAGATAGTTACTTGTTAGTTGCTTTCTTAGATACTTTGCTTCTCTGTTTTCTTTTGAAAAAAAGAAAAGTTGTTGGTGTATACATTCTAGTAGCACATCTGTTTCAAAGAGAATTATTTCTTTTTTTTTTTTCTTGAGAATGTGTGGTGATTCTATGTTCTATTTTCCTCTTAGTGGTTCGATCAGAATTAGCAACATCTGCCCGCAAGTCATACCTAAATGTAGACAGATGTACTGGGCCAGAAGCTGATCATGAAGTAGCTGAACAGATGAAATGGAAATGCTTCAGATGCTGAGCTCTTTTCTTTATTTTCCTTTTGTCAGTTCAGAGATCTCTGCTTCCAGTTTGTGGATTTTTTTGCCGTCTGCAGTGTCTTCCCATGTAGCTTGAGTTCTGTAGACTCTTCGAATCGAGTAATGCTAATTCTGATCTGCAAAGGCCTTTCGGATTCATCAGCCATTTTGTTAGGATTTTGTGTTTGCTCTGTTCCTGGAGCTTGAGCCTGTTAAATCCCTTGATTTCACAGGTGCGAGAGCTGGAGGCAGAACTGGAAGATGAGCGCAAACAGAGGGCTCTTGCTGTGGCAGCCAAGAAGGAAATGGAGATGGATATGAAAGACCTGGAAGGTCAGATAGAAGCTGCAAACAAGGCTCGAGATGAAGCAATCAAACAGCTACATAAGCTCCAGGTAGGCACAGCAAATCAGCTGAGCTGCTTTCCCTCCTGCTGACAGTCTGTCAAGGGCGCTGCTTTTCGTTACATGCATTTGTAGTGTGAAGGCAAGAAGGAGTATCAGACTCAGCTATGCTGGCATACGTCACAGTATCTGGCCTGAACTTATCAGCCACTCAAAACTCCTCTCATCCTTTTGTTGCTAAGGAGTTAAGATTGTCCCCCACATACTTCTATTCAAAAGTCATCATTTTCAACGCTTTGCATAAGGATTTACTGAGGATTGCTTTTGAGGCTGAATCTTTAAAATTTATGGTTGTTTGTATCTTTGAATTGACTGATTTCAGCTCAGCTCTTGCTGATTGCTACTTCCTCTAGTGGAGGAAGCCAAAAATGCTCCAGAGAAATAGGAGGAGTAAATTTTAGTTGCTTTGAAAAAGCTCCAAGATGCCTATTCTTTTTAGATTGGCAAGAAGAATCCAGTACTTGTGTCAAGGATCTATTTCCCATTCCCAGAGAAATACTCCGTCTTTAGTAGAGGTCAGTTTTCCCAAGGCTTTCAGTGCCATGGCCCAAAGCTGCAGGAGTATGAGGCCGTGGCAAGACCATGTAAAGCATAGAGCAAACTGCATTGCCTTTCTGCCCTGTCCACTCTATTCCTTGGCAATCCTACTTCAACTGAATGAGGGCTATTTTGGAACTTGGTCCAGGCGCTGGATGAGAAGGGAATGGAGATTAAAGCAAGAAATGCTGGTACCTAGCAGTAGCGGCTTCTCTATTCCCAGAGGCTGAGTCAGTTACAGAGTTCATACCTGATCTCTGTACACTTTCATGCAAGCACCTGAAATAAGTGGTCTCATGACTAGTGGTATTGCGAAGATGCAGGTACAACTTAAATGCAGTTTCTCTAGCTTTATTCTTTTAGCATCTGAAGTCAAACTTGTGTGAATTTGAATTAAGATATCAGTCTGTGTGAAGTGTCTTACGGGAAGGATAAGTATGTGCTTCTACGTTATATGTGCAAAATGGTGAATTGTGGTACTTCTACACTGAGAAGTTTCTTACCTTGAGTACTTGTAATAGGTTTTATCAGTCAATTTAAGTAAATAGGTTTGTTTTTTTCCAAGACAATTGCAAGAGCATTACCTATCTACTACAAAGGTATCTCTACTACCTCTACTAGAGGTTTTTTCCTACAAGAAATATACTAATAAATGAAGTGAAGTCTTCTAATGGGATATTTCTGATGAGGAGTGAGTGATGGAAAGATGAGAAAATGAAGGGTTTAGACTGAAAGAGGGTAGATTTAAATCGGATATAAGAAAGAAATTCTTCACTCTGAGGGTGATGAGGCACTGGCCCAGGTTACCCAGAGAAGCTGTGGCTGCCCCCTCCCTGGCAGTGTTCAAGGCCAGGTTGGATGGGGCTTTGAGCAGCCTGGAAGGTGTCTCTGCCCATGGCAGAGGGATAGAACTCTGATCTTTAAAGGTCCTGTCCAACCCAAACCATTCTATAATTCTATGAAAATAAGAACTGAAAATAAATATATTTAAGTGGAATGAATCCACTTTAGGAGGAAGGTCTTGCCTCCTAAGGGCAAAAAAGCTTCAGAGCTACTAATAAATCTTGTGGTTGTCCTGCTGTATCATGGCTTATTCTTTCCTCTGCTCTCCAATTGCAGGCTGAAATCAAAGACTACCAGCGGGAGCTAGAAGAAGCCCGTGCATCCAGAGATGAGATCTTTGCACAGTCCAAAGAAAGTGAAAAGAAGCTCAAAGGTCTTGAAGCAGAAATACTCCAGCTCCAAGAGGTGAGATTGAAATCCAAGAAATCTGTTTTTCTTTCTAGAGAAAAGGGGAAGGCCAGAGTGTGTTTGTTTTTTTAAAAAAAAAAAAAAGTAAAAAGCCATCCAGTGAGTTGAACAGAAAAGTGGGAGCCTGGAGATGTTTCTCTTCCTCACTGCCCCAGGTCATTAGTGAGCTTCTTATAGCTTTGTAGGAATCCTTCTAGTAGTCTGGACTTCCTTTCCCTGCCTGGGTAGCAGGGAAGCCTTACTACTGCTTAAACAGATTTCAAGCCTCACTAAAATTTGCAAGGTGGTTTGAGAGTCTCTGGAAGCTGTGGTGCACAGTTGTCAGTACTAAAACTGGTCACTGGAAGTATATAAAAACCTAACAATCTCTCCAGTACCTCAGTGGACCGTGTAAGTCTGTGGAGGTTTATCTCTCTGCTGTCTGAGGTCCTCATCCCTTTCTTTTACGGGCATTTGTTCCCTCATTGTTGGCAATTCATGTAAGAGCTCCAAGTCGTGCTACATATCGCTGTCACTTATCTCCGATTATCTCCGTTGTCTGCCACAAGGTTAAACGTTTGAGGTTTGAAGGCAACAGAATTGCCTTGTGTGAGAGACGGCCTCTTTTTGCCCTGTTAGCTGCAAAGGTTGAAGCAATCACTCAGCTTACACTGTACTTAATGTTTGAGACTTTTACCTACAACTTACTAGAGCTTCTCCATGTCATTCTTTCACAGACTTCAAACTTGTCAGTCTTGCACTTGCAGTGCATTAGATTGTGTCCTTCTTGGTGAATGTCTGGGTGTTTCTACCACTCAATACAATTTCACAATACAAGATTCAGCGCTGTTATACTTTTGTGCTAAAAATTCATTTTCTATACTTTGCTTTCAGTCATGCTACGTACTCTGTAGGAACCTAAAAAATTTGCTTAATTTAGTGCCCACGTTATACTTAATGAATTAGAGCATGTGACAGAACGGTTTTCTCCTCCTGCTTAGGGCTTGAATGTTACTGGCCTTTTCAGGGGACGGGGAGAAGTAAATTCATAGTAGTCATGTGGCAGTTACGGGAGGGAAAGATCAAGGTGATGTGTCCTGCTAGCTTTTACAGCTGTTGGTTCTGTTTATCCATTAAAAGACCTCGGCGATATCACACTTCACAGCATCTCCCAGAAGTTATTAGAAGGCATAATTGTTTGCAGAAGTTTTGAGATTCCTAATGCTGTAATGAATATTTCCTAAACCTTCACAGGAGTTTGCTGCGTCTGAAAGAGCTCGTCGTCATGCTGAGCAAGAAAGGGATGAGTTGGCTGATGAGATTGCAAACAGTGCTTCGGGAAAGTGAGTCATCAAATGTATTAATTGTGCATCTGAAGAACTTCAGGCACCAGCAGCTGCAGTTCTTGGTAGCCTGCTTGCAATGTCTGTATTGACCTGTTGTCCCGATAAAAATTCCTTCTTGTTACGAAGAGAATTGCTTACACAGTAGCTTCTCGTTACGGTTTGGAATGTCTAAAGTATCAAAAGCAAAATAGCCCGTTGCTTTGTATCAGATCTGAGCGTGTCTTGACCCAAATACTTCTTTTCTAGGTCAGCGCTGCTGGATGAGAAGCGCCGGCTGGAAGCTCGGATTGCGCAATTGGAGGAAGAGCTCGAGGAAGAGCAGAGCAACATGGAGCTTCTCAATGAGCGGTTCCGAAAGACCACGTTGCAGGTGAGTCCGTTGGTGGCAATGCTGTAGGGGCAATCTATGTTTCAGTGTGCAGATAAGTGGAGGATCTCAATAGCACCAAATGATCTTCTATCGTTCTCCTCTGAAAGGTTGACACGCTGAATTCTGAGCTAGCTGGGGAGCGGAGTGCTGCCCAGAAGAGTGAAAATGCACGGCAGCAGCTAGAAAGGCAGAACAAAGAGCTGAAAGCCAAGTTGCAGGAACTGGAGGGATCTGTGAGGTCGAAGTTCAAGGCAACAATTTCTACTCTAGAAGCCAAGATTGTGCAGCTAGAAGAACAGCTTGAGCAGGAAGCCAAGTAAGGAGAAAAAGAAAAAAAAATCTGTTTGCTTGTGTTTGCCATGTCTGAAACCTCTGTGCCTTAGGTTTTTGTAGGGCTGAGATATGAGCTTCCGGCAAAGGCACTGGGGTTTCTGATCAGGAAACCTACTGTTCGGGGGACACATTTTGACAAGAGATCTGCAAAGTAACTGGGGTTGAAATTTTCAGAAACTATTTGCTCCATAACTAAAGCTGCTGAATTAACTCTGGACATTAACCAGGTGAATATGTTGACTGGTAGTCCCAGGATGCACAAGGTGATGCAGAAGTTTCTTGAGACAAGATGAAACATCGCCTTGAGACACCTGGTCTCTTTGGTTAGAGGAAGCCAGTTGAAGAGCTTAGGTGTGACAGCTTTAGTTGGTTGAGATGAATCCTGTACTCTGCAGAAGTCTTTCTGCAGTGAGCTCTTCCTGTCTATCCTTGTCATCTTGGTCCTCCAAATATATGTATTTGTTTTAAGCTAGTTCCTCCCAGAATCTGAAGGTCTTATAACAATCTTTGTTCTTTTTGTGCTTTTGGCTCTATGGGAGGAACATGTTACTGGTTAGCAATAACTCTGTAAGAAGCACCTTGATATCCCTCTTTTGAGTCTGCATACCATACTGGTATTGCTCCAGTGCTAAGGCTTCATGTTTTCAAAGCTGCATCCCAGCCAACCACCAGCACGCTAAAACTGTTGCTGCTGTTGATGGTGGCAGGCGTGTTAGGAGAACTCAAGTATCAGTTACACCATGAGGCGAGAGCCTTTCAGAAGGAACAGATTTTGTCTTCCTGGCCTTCAAGTACTGGGACAAATGACGGCTTTTGATTATTCTAGGGAAAGAGCAGCTGCTAACAAACAGGTCCGTCGTACGGAGAAGAAATTGAAGGAAGTCTTCATGCAGGTGGAGGATGAGCGTCGACATGCAGACCAGTACAAGGAGCAGGTAGGTGGAAGGGCTTAGCTTTTGAGGCCTATTTCTCAGAAAAGGTAAATAAAACCATACTTTAAGTAGAAAGGGCTTGCTAAGAAGCATGTTAATGAAAAGATGTTGGGGAATCTATCTTGATGACTAAACCACTAGAGTAGTTCCCAGTGGTCAAAACCTCCCCGTGATAGCTCTGATGTGATGGTCCGTTACGCATCCTGCTCTCCCAGACCCAGGAGCTCTGCAGTGTTTCCAGGAGCCCGGGCTGGAGTCTGCAGTGAGGCTGTGTTGGTTCATCTCCAGCTGGAGTGGTTGGGTGGACAGGACGTTGGCTAACTCCTGGTCGTGGCGTTGCAGCTGTCTAGTTTGATCCTGAGTCCCTGGGTTTATATTTCAGATGGAAAAGGCAAATGCCAGAATGAAGCAGCTCAAACGCCAGCTGGAGGAGGCTGAAGAGGAAGCCACACGTGCAAATGCTTCCCGACGTAAACTTCAGCGTGAGCTGGACGATGCCACAGAGGCTAACGAGGGCCTGAGCCGGGAGGTCAGCACCCTGAAGAACGGGCTAAGGTAGGTGGTGCCAGTGGCGGTGGGCAGGGTTTGTCTGAGCCCTCGTTTGCCCACAGACTCTCCGCAGTGCATCCTTGGGGAGTATCCAGCTGTGGCGCTGCTGGTGTTAGGGATGTTCAGCTCAGGAAGTGTGGGCTGGATGAGTGCTCGGTGCAGTGGATTGAGAACTGGCTGAATGGCAGAGCTCAGAGGGCTGTCATCAGCGGCGCCGAGTCTGGTTGGAGGCCGGTAACTAGTGGTGTGCCTCAGGGGTCAGTACTGGGCCCAGTCTTGTTTAACTTCATCAGTGACCTGGATGAAGAGACGGAGTGTACCCTCAGCAAGTTTGCTGATGACACCAACCTGGGAGGAGTGGTAGATACACCAGCAGGCTGTGCTGCCATTCAGCGAGACCTGGACAGGCTGGAGAGCTGGGCAGAGAGGAACCTGATGAGGTTCAACAAGGGCAAGTGCAGGGTCCTGCACCTGGGGAGGAACAACCCCAGGCACCAGTACAGGCTGGGGCGGACCTGCTGGAGAGCAGCTCTGTGGAGAGGGACCTGGGTGTTCTGGCAGACGACAGGTTGACCATGAGCCAGCAGCGTGCCCTGGGTGCCAAGAAGGCCAATGGGATCCTGGGGTGCATCAAGAGGAGTGTGGGCAGCAGGTTGAGGGAGGTTCTCCTTCCCCTCTACACTACCCTAGTGAGGCCCCATCTGGAGTGCTGTGTCCAGTGCTGGGCTCCCCAGTTCAAGAAAGATGAGGAGCTACTGGAGAGAGTCCAGCGGAGGGCTATGAGGATTGCGAGGGGACTGGAGCATCTCTCCTACGAGGAGAGGCTGAGGGAGCTGGGCCTGTTCAGCCTGAAGAAGAGAAGGCTGAGAGGGGACCTTAGAAATGCTGATAAATATCTGCAGGGTGGGTGTCACGAGGACGGGGCCAGACTCTTTCCAGTGGTGCCCAGTGACAGGACAAGGGGCAACGGGCACAAACTGAAGCTGAGGAAGTTCCAGCTGAACCCGAGGAAGAACTTCTTCCCTCTGAGCGTGACGGAGCACTGGCCCAGGCTGCCCAGGGAGGCTGTGGAGTCTCCTTCTCTGGAGATATTCCAGCCCCGCCTGGACGCGGTGCTGTGCAGCCTGCTCTGGGTGACCCTGCTTGGGCAGGGGGTTGGGCTGGGTGACCCACAGAGGTCTCTTCCAACCCCCACCATTCTGTGATTCTGTGATTTTTCCAGTGGCTGGTACCAATCCCTTTTTTTCCCATACCCACTCCAGTGGGAATGTCTCAGCATTTTCCTTGAGAGCAGCTCTTGGAGATCAAGGTCTCTACCGAATACAGATGGGAGACAGCAGTGGTGAGGTTGCTGCAGAACAAAACCATCTCGGGGGTAGAGAGAGGCTTATAGGAGCGGCAGGAGGGGTGCAGCGCAGCGCTGCACAAAGAGTAGTTGGTATTATTTTAGAGACCCTGCTCTGTTTAGGACTTGGTCTGTGCTCGGTGCTTGTACAGAGGCAATATTTTAGGTTGCTTGGGACTTGCAAAATTAAGATAATGGTAAGCGCTAAGCAGGAATACCAGAATACCGGAATGTTTGCGCACAGCCTGTCTTCTCCTTGGTCAGAGAAGGGGTTTCAAGACCCTGTGTGTGAAATTTGCCCCGTGGCTGGGGGCAAACTGTTCCCCCATGGTTCAGTGCGGAGGTCTTCCCAGAGCAGCCACCAGCATGGGGCCGTGGGCTGTGGGCGAGCCACGACCCTTCATGGATTGTCTGGTTGCTGTTCGCAGGAGGGGGGGCACCATCACCTTCTCCTCGAGCCGATCCGGGAGACGCCAGCTGCACTTCGAAGGGGCCTCGCTGGAGCTCTCGGACGACGACGCGGAGAGCAAAGGCAGCGACGTGAACGAAGCGCAGCCGGCGCCCGCCGAGTAGAGCCCCGTCTGTACCCTGCTTCAGATATACTTACAACTGCTTTTTTCCTGTAGTAAATAAAATGGAATTGTCTCTGTTCAGTGCATCTATTTTCCAGATACTCATTGTATAGCCATTTTATAAAGCATCATGTGAAGGATGGAACTTTTTTTTTTATCAACACGGAAACTTCATTCCCAGAGGGTAGGTGGTTGGGGCAGACCCGTCGTCATGACTATGCATGCTTTGTTGTACAGACAGCATCCTTCCGTTTCTCCTGTGCTCAGGCGGCCCGTGGCTGTATCGAGTCTGGTGGATCATTGAAGACCAAACTGCACCTGTATTTTTTTTTTCTTTTCTCCTAATTGTTGTGATCAGCACACAATCAGCGAGTGAACTGTGAAAAGGCCTTGGGAAGTGTTAGAGGGAGATGTAGGGATGAACGAGTAGCGTCCATTTTTAACCTGCAATACCCTTTTGAAGAGTTCTCAGCACCTGCTTCATCAGTTAGCGTTCCTGCAGTACAGGCAAACTGAAACAGCGTCGCCGTTCCTCATCTGTACAGTACTTCTGCGTTTGTAGAGACCCGCTATCACCACGCCCGACAGATCTGTGTATATATTAAGGCTACTATAATGTGAACACCAGTGGAAAATAAACAGACAACGCAGGCAAAATTAATTTATTAATTTAGGGCCGAGTGAGTTAGCCTTCAAGCCACAGAGCAGAGCGGCTGCACGGTGCGTGGAGGCCGAGGTGGTGCGGCGGCTCCGGCGGGAGCGGCTCCGGGGCCGCGCGGGGCGGGTGCGGAGCCGGCGGTGACAGGGGTTCAGAGACGGATGTTGCCTGCCTAGGAGGCGACATGCCAGTGGATGTGAATCCTTTTTGTTGTTGTTGTGTTTTGGTTTTTTTTTTTATTTTGAACAGTATTACAGCGAGTAGTTAGCATTCTTTTTGTTTAAATAGCTGAAAAACTGACATTACAGAAAGTGCCTTAGACACTACAGTACTAAGACAACGTTACATATATAATTTGCCTATATAACAATGATTTAATGTATTAATTTTGACTGTGCTTCATATCACGTACCTCTCTAGTCCAAGTGGTATTATTGATATTAGTGACAATGAATCAGTGTTAACCAGGAACCTTCCTCTGCCACATACTCAAAAACCGTGGATTTCCTTTTTTGGTTAAAAGCTTTAACATCTGTCACAAAGGTTTTGGTGTGTGTGTTTGGATACTTTTAATCAAACTGGCTGTTGACCACCAGGCATCTGACTGCAAATATCTTGTTTTCTTGTATACCCATATTTCTAGACAATGATTTTTGTAAGACAATAAATTTATTCATTATAGATGTGGCCGCCTGCTCTGTTTACTTACAGGAAGAGCTATCTCCTGAGGCTGGCGTAGACCTTAATAAACAAGAATATGACTGGAAGCTGCATTTACCCTTCTTCCTCTTTTGTTTGCTCAGGGTTTTTTTTCTCTTTTGACCTAAACACAGTGTAAATGGCCTGGTCAGGGCTGAGCCTTTGTGTTGCCATTAGAGTCCAAAGTCCCCTCCTGCTGACCTGCAGGGTTGGGACCCAGGCAGAGGCCCCATGGCTGCCTTCAGCGGGGTCTGGGCTTTCTGCTGGGCGGTGGAATCTCCTGTTTCGGAGGTCCCAGTGTGCAATACCTGCTCCCCTGGCCCAAGGTAGTGATGGCGTTGGGTAAGGCCAAGGCTGTCACTGGTGCCCTGGGGCTGGTCCCTGCACAGAGAAGGTGGACCAGCGTGGGGAGCTGATAGGAGCAGGGAGATGGTGGGCTTAAAACTGGAGTGAGAGGAGAGGGGTGGGGGAGAGCAGGAAGCCCCTGCCTGGGCTCTACAGTCCAGGGCTGCTGTCAGTGGTCCCTCTGGTCCCAGCAAGCCTGGGCTGAGGGAGCCTCCAGCACCGAAGGGCTGCTGGGGACCAGAGCTGATCCCAGGCACCCGCTCCTGGAACCCAGTTCAGTCAGGGGTACCGTTACCTCAGGTGTCTCCTTCAAGGCAGTGGCTGCTGTTCCTCCTGCTGTGAGGACCATACTGGGGAGGGGGCAGGGGCTGCTGAAGGGCAGTGGCAGGGAACAGCACTGAAAGGGGAAGGAAAGCTCACCTGGTTAACAGGTGGCTCAGGGACTGGTGCCATCGGTTGAATTTTTTTCTTCTTTGATCATGGGGAGGTGCACACAGCACCGGGCCTGCTGGGGACAGACGGAGTACAGCTGTCTCAAAGGGGAAAAAGGATTCACTGAGAGGGCTTTAAACAAGGTTCCAAGGGGGATCACATCACTAGGGATGAGCCCAGGTGTGTCATGGCAGGGTCAGGGGGGAGATCGACAGCCCAGCTCAAGTGCATCTACACTAGTGCACGTAGCATGGGCAATAAACAGGAGGAGCTGGAAGCCATTGTACAGCAGGAGAGCTAGGTTGTCATCACAGAAATGTGGTGGGACAGCTCGCATGACTGGCATGCTGTCATGGATGGCTTCAGACCCTGCTTCGGCGGTGGGGGGGGGGGGGGGGGGGGTTGGACCAGATGACCCACAGAGGTCCCTTCCAACCCCCACCACTCTGTGATTCCGTGGGAGCCCTGCATCCAGCTCTGGAGCCCTCGGCACAGGACAGACCTGGAGCTGGTGGAGCGGGGCCAGAGGAGGCCCCAGCAATGATCTGAGGGCTGGAACCCCTCTGCTGGGAGGAAAGGCTGGGAGAGCTGGGGCTGTTTAGCCTGGGGAAGGGAAGGCTCCGGGGACACCTTAGAGCAGCCTGAAGGGACCTGCGAGAGAGCTGGAGAGGGTCTTGTGACAAGGGCATGGAGTGATAGGCCAAGGAGTGATGGCTTCAAGCTGCAAGAAGGGAGGGTTTGATTGAACGTGAGAAAGAAATTCTCCACTCTGTGGGTTGTGAGGCCCTGGCCCAGGCTGCCCAGAGAAGCTGTGGCTGCCTCCTCTCTGGCAGGGTTCAAGGCCAGGTTGGAGGGGCTTGGAGCACCCCAGGCTGGTGGAAGGGATCCCTGCCCATGACATGGGGGGCTGGACCTGGATGACCTGTAAGGCCCCTTCCAACCCAGACCATCCTATGGTTCCATGAACATGCAGAAGGCCCAGGCTCTGTGCAAGAACAGCATCCTCTTACTGGGGATTTTTTAAGGGGAGGGTGTTCCTGCTCCCCCGAGGAGGGAGCTGGTCCCAGGGTGGGGGGAGCTGTGTGGCCTCCCCCTGCATGGCACTGGGGCTCTGGCGGGAGCTGGAGGCCTCCGTCGCTTTGCAGGCTCTTCCCAAAAATCAGATCTTGAGGTCCAAGACAGTCGGTGCCATGGAGGGAAGGCGCTTGCTCAGCCGCCGCTCCCCTCTCTGCTCAGAGGGAAGGAGGAGGCAACACTGCAAGGGAAAGGCAGCAAGCGCTTCGCAGCAGCGCACAGCAGCATCGCTACGTGACAAAACCACGGCCACTGCCACCGGTTCTGCAAAATCCACTGATTTCACATTAAAAGACCTTTATTTTTGGAAGATGGCGGTAATTTGGGTTTGGGTTATTTTCTTGAAAACCCCGTCACGATCTGTGTCACCACGGTCGTATCGTACACTGTCCTACTGCAACGTGCCATATAGATTTCAAATAAATAAAGCTACAAAGTCCAAGTTATGTACAAAGATCTTCGGCAAAGATAATTATGTTTACAAACCTATGTACAATAAAACAAATGTAAACAGTCAAATGCAGCAGAGGATGCACAGGAAAGGACGACCATACAAACCCTGACGGCGAGGGGGGGGGCTTCCCGCCTCCCCTCTGCTGGGGCCGATGGTTTTTTTCTCAGCACTTGTAAATAAACCAGCTTGGAGCTGCAGAGCCAAGTGAACGCGACGGGCCCGAGCAGGAATGAAGATTTCTAAACCCACAGATCAAACCCCGGCTGGGTTTGCTGGTTCTTTGTATAAAATCCACCGACTCCGAGGCACACGGACAGAGAACTCGCACAAACACGTTGCTCGAAAGACCCACGAGGTGCACGCAGTCGCCCAACACTGTCGCAGAAGCACGCAGGTGACACTGTGAGATCCAGTCCTATATTACACGGATCGGAACAGGGGTGGGGTGATGGCGAAGTTCCCAGTGTGGCGGTGTGTGGATGTTTGCCTGACGAAGGCACCGGGAGCATGCTCCAGCCGCTCGCTGCGTTGCTGCACGGGTGGGGGAGCACCGAGGGGCCGCTTCAGCACGGCTCAGCCGCGCCAGCACCCAGCAAGGCAGGCGATGTTCTGACTGACGAGTGCTGGGCACGGGACCGTCACCCCCGCGCCCCCAGCCCCTCCATCCCTCCCCCCCGTAGGGCCACGCAGCTCAGCCTCCCATGCCCACTCCAACCCACAGCCACGCGCTGGCCCCGCAGTGATTTATTAAGCTGCGGTAACTGAGTCATGGACCTGATTCCTGTCCAAAGAGCCGCGGCGCAGCCTCAGCCAGGGGTCTGAGGTCTGAGCCTTACCGGGAGGGCAGCAGCTGCCCGTCCTGAGCAGCAGGATGCTGGAGCAGGCAGGGAGAAACGCTGCCAAACCTAAGTTAGAGAAGAGATACGGTGAGGGGCTGAGGACCGCCAGGCCGAGCAAGACTCCTGCAGCCCGTGAAACAGAGCACTGCGGGTGGCAGCTTGGCAGCGCGGGGTATGGGGCCAAGGCAGAGAACGTCCGCTACAGCGACAGGAGAAAACAAACTGTATTAATGTGACATGGAGGGCCATGAGCTCAGGGTCTCCTCGGGCAGCAGGGCGCAGGTCGTGTTCCAGCGGGGCAGGAATGGGCAGCAATCGGGAGCAGTTCCTCTCGTGGTGGGCTGAGAAAAGCATCCGCAAGTCCGAACACGACCTCCTGCGGGCTCATACGCTCAGGGGGAGCATGCCAGGCGCTGAGGACGGTCGAGAGGCTCCCAGTCTGGGGGGACCTTGATCAAAGCCGTTTACTGCCCTGAGGAGCAAGAAGAGACAGGCCGGTAAGTGATGAGCCCCAGGAGATGGCACCGCTCACCCCTCCCGGCCCCAGCAGCTGGAGAACAGACCCCTCTCCTCCCCTCTCACCTCACCCTGGCTGTACGATGGCTGCAAGGCCACTGTGACCACAACAGGGCTCCCACGGCTGCGCCCACCCGCAGCCAGGGACAGGAGCAGGTGGGTGCTCACCCCGCTGCCTGGAGGTGGTGGGTGCTGCCTGATGACCACCCCAGGAGGACAAGCAGCTCCTGCGCAGACCCCAGGCCCCCACGCTGGGCTCTGGGCAGCTGAGGGGCCGGGCACAGCAGCTCTGCATGCTCGCTCCCCACAGCCAGCTCCCCTCCCCTCTTCACGGGTGCTGGTGGGCTGCGAGAGGAGAACATGGGTCTGACAGCTTTTCCATCTCTACTCCGTTCTGGCTTTGGCAGATCTTCTGTGATCAGGCTCAACACACAGCGGCTGCCCAGGCTCACCATCTGCTGATCATCACCACCACCACAGCCTTGACAACCAGAAGCGATGGCATCCCCATATCAGGACAGCACGTCCACCCCCACTGTTGTCCCAGAACCAGCACCCTGCCCTCACAGTCGGGTTTGTAATAACAAAGGCGAGGGAGAACTCCCCCAGCCCTGCAAGGTCCCTACCTCGACTTCTGCTGGCTCCCAAGTGCTGCTTCTGCAGTCCTTCACCAGCTTCGCCCGAACCACCTGCACCCCAGAAGATGCCATTGAGATCCCTCCTGGCAGAGCTACTTTTGGGAGAGGGGACACCTGAGGAGACAGCCTCTGCTGCCCAGAGCTGTGAGCTGCAGTGAGTAGAAGCAAGAAGGAAGAGAAGCCAAGGGCTCTCCTGACGAGCTCAAAGCCAAGCCAGGAGCTGGCAGCTCCGGGGTCCCAGGCTGCGCCCACTCCGAGGAGCACATCTCGCTCGCTGCCGTCACTGCCCACGGGACCGAGATGCCACCAGCCCACGCGCGGTGGCTCACGACTGCATCCCCGGGCAGAGCAGCGCGGTTTCCGCACTCCTGTTCCTGTGCTGCGCACATTCACCGGTGACCTTGCAGCTCCTGCGTCAGGGATGAAAAAACCCCACCAGCAACCCCAGAGGCTGCTGCCGTTGCACTGGGCAGTCACAAGCTCCTTCCATGAAGAGCTAAAATCCCGACAGTCGCTAGCAAGAACAGATTCCCATGGTAACGCAGCTCGCTGCCGCAGGGAGTCAGGCTGTTTCCTTTCCCCATAGAATCTCAGAATGGTGGGGGTTGTAACAGAGGAACTGTGAAAAATAACAAATAAAGTATGCTGGATGACTCCTGGCTAACCTCCCAGAGGAGAGCGGGGAAGAGAAGTCCTTGCGCCCGGTCTCCAAGGTCTCCGACAGTGCCGGGAGGAGCACACGCATCGCTCCAGCCTTCAGCCGCTCTGCCCAGGCCTGGCACAGGCGCGGGGCTCCTGCATGCAGCTGACGCTGCCCGACAGCCTGGAGACCTGCCCACAGCCATTAATCCCAGGCAGATCACTTGCCTGCTGCTTCTGCCTCATTTCGCCATCCCTCAGACCCGACCCACTCTGTGGGGCCCGCGCTGCGCCCTTGCTCTGGGCTTCCTAAGAAACTGGGCTCAGGGGTGCTTCACAGGGAGCCGAAGCCCCAGTCCCTGCTGGGAACAGCCCCAGCAGTGGTTTCTGATGGATGTTCCTGACTGCCTGCCCCTGCAGTGGCGTGGACCTTGTGCCCGTTTCCAACTGCTCTCTCTGCCCTGTGATTGCTAAAGACAGATTTTTACATATTAATCTTTATTCCAAGCTGTATTTTGTGCTTGGCACCTTATCTCCAAGACTCTCTCAACTCTAAGTATCCAATAAAGCCTCAGCAGAAAATTCTTCTGTTGCTGAATAGCCCAGGCTGAGGAGTAAATGGATGGGCTCAAAGCATGCTTGGAGACCAGCCCCCCAATAAAACAAGAGGAAAAGGGAGTTTTCAGGCAGGGCAGTGCTTTGAAACACACCCAAGCAGCAGTAACAGCACAAGGAGGCAGAGGAACGCCCAGCACGGAGATGCAAGGAGGAAGATGGGGACAAGGCTGTGGCAGATGAAGCTGGCAGGGACCTGCACCTTTCGACAGCACAGGGAACCCTCCGCGCTCCGTCGAGAGGCAGATGAGGGAGACGAGCCAGACCCTTGGATGCTGGAGGTGGTGCCTGCACCGAGCCCCTGTGCCCAGGATCCCCCCACAGAGCCCGGGACCCCGGGGTCTGCGCAGGCTGCTTCCAGCTGGCACGGCTGTGGCGGGCAGGGACGGTGGCACCGAGCCGGAGCACTGCTGTCTCGACGCGCACGCTGCTGATCACACCGTCCTCCGCCCCTGCTCTGCAACCCTGGCCGGCTCCCAGCACATCTGTGCCTTTGTTGGCTTTCCCATTGGCCAGAACCACGGCAACCGAGCATCGACAAGACGACAGCAACGAAACGTCGAAGGAAAAACACGACCAAAGGGCAAACTAACTTTCAAAATTCACTAAATTAACAGCAGGGATACTTCATCCTGTATCTCTGATGTGACTGATTCAATCAGAACCATGCATGTATTTGAAGAACTATTGATTAGATCAAGAAAGCAAGCAGCACTCGATCTTATGTTTGCAACAGGTCACAGCAGCAGAGGAGTTTATCTAAAGTAAGGAGAAAGAGAGGGATTGCGGCCTCAGGCTTTGATCATGGACCATTAGTTTGTAACGCTGAGAGAACTACCCCATGCAGTTAGCACAACCACCGACTCTGCACCTCCAAGCACTGAGTTAAAAGGCATGCAGCTTATCATTGCAAATGAATTCATTTACCCATGACCAAGGTGGGGAATACGACCTTTTCACGCCTAGTGGAGAAAAATTGAAACAGTTTATGCACACGATAAAGACATTCTTGGCCATAACCCTGGACGCAAGGAATGGGGCAAAGCAAAGGTGTTCAGCTGAACCTCACCAGATCTCTCCCCTTCCACCTCTGCCCGGGCAGACGAGGGGTCCTATTTCAGCGACAACCAGCACTCCCACCATACTCCACGGCCGCAAGCGCGTGACCCAGATAAAACCCTGGAGCATTGCAAAGCACGTTACAGGACATGGGATTACTCACCTGCATCCGAGGTACCCACACGTCCCTCTTTTCCAGGAAAACTTTTTCATAAGGCGGACTAGGGAACGGGAAGACCGCCCTGCTTTCACTGCCTGATGTGTTACGATCAGGGTTGGGGTAACTGTGTGCACTGTGTAAATATCCCTACGTGCTTCACGGGACTGCTACAAGTGTGCAAGCAGAGGTGCTTCTCACATTCAAACCTGAGCTTGTTTGAATAAAACAAAGCCCAGCAGATTGACCAAAATAACCTAAGCATAAACACCATCTACAAGGACTTTGATAAGAGTGCGGGCAGGGGAGTGGGGGAGCAGTGAACACGGAGTTCATGCCTCAAGCAACAAACACTACATGCTGGCTCACATGCTGCCTCAGCTCTGCTGTTCAAGTGCCAAGGCTCTGCAGAGCCCATCAAAGTCAGAGCCATTTTGTTCCCCAACTGGATCGAAGTTAATAACCAATTAAGAAATATTACAACACCAAAAAAAACAAGTATCTATTCGAGAACATCCTCAGGTGCTGTTCTGCCATGCCCGGGCATCCGAACAGTAACAGCACATTCCTGAAGGAATAAGTCTGCAGGAATCTAATCTCACAGCAGACATTGAGTTTTGAAAATGTAGGCAAGTCCTGACTCTTCCAATTCCCCAGCAAAGCCTCGCTGCGGGCCCAGCTGTCCTCCAGGCCTCTGCTAAAGTGATACTCCCCTATGTCAGCTCCTGCCCATCGCTGTCTTCGGCTGCCTGCTCAGCTCCGCTCAGCAGGCAAAGAGCAGATGTTTGACAGGAGATGGAGACTGGCCAAACACTTTAACCAACAAAATGGCAGAGGAAGGAAAGTAAGGGGAAATGTAATGCTGCAGCTGAGTTACCTCTGTCCCATTCCCACCACCCAACAACGGGCTGCTCTTTAGGCAGTGGCTGCAGATGGGATGGCATCTACAATCACATGTGGCTGTTTCAGGCTCCAGCAACAATGAGGGGCAGGGAGGAGAGTACAGGGGCTGGGGAGAGAGGAGGAGAGGGGATAAGCAAGGCATGCCTTGCCTCAGCCCCTCGTGCCCAGCCACCGCCGCATGCTCCAGGTCCAACTCCTGCCAGCGCGGCTGGAGCTGGGCGGCTGCTGCAGCGTGCGGGCGTGATGGGGCTGACCACATTGCGGTTCAGAGCTCGGTTCAGCTTACACGTGCAAAGTTGTACAGGTTTTACATGGCAGCCACGGAGACGCGTGCCCAGCACAGACACTGCGATCAGCCCCAGCACTCAGAGACCTCTACAGGGGCAGCAAGATTGAGCAGGAGCCGATGCGGGGAAGAGGCACGGGCCATCCGCTGTCAACAGCATGTGGGCGCTCAGAGGAGGAGGACAGGACAGCAGGGATCTCTAACAACCTTCTGATAAGGACGTCAGTCATTTCCACCCCCTTTTCTAGCCCACTAACATCCTCCAGCTCTGCTGTAGAAGTTAGTTTTCAGGAGGGTGGGTTTCTAAACCTTTTTCAGCTACAACCTGCTGGTAACTCCAGGCAGCCAGCCCAGATAGCAAGTGTGATGACAATCCAGATCATTAAAAGTGACCCCACCCCACACAGCAATCAGCTTATTTGTCACACCACAACTCGATATAGCCATGCTGCCTCCTAAGAACAGCTATAATCTCTCCCTAGCAACTACCCTGACAGCTTGTACCTGAAATTTCGCCCGTGCCCTGCAAGTGTGAGCTGCCGTGGTGATGCACAGACCCCAGCCAGCCTTGCAGTGCACAGACGACCCAAAAGTCTGTCCGATTTGCACAGGACACTGACTTTGTTATGTCTCTAAACTCTTCTTTTGCAAAACCAGCAAACAACAGTGACTCTAAAAAAACTCCGAATACCAGTTTCTAAGATGCAACTTGCCCCGCTACCCACGTAGCAACACAATTCATCTCAAACGAGGATGATTGTAGGAAGCTCAGCTTGTCTGCTCTGTATACGGCACTCTTCAGGTCGGCAACTGCTCATTTACTTCTCCAAAATGAATTCTGTATTGAGGATGTGCAGAAAGCCCTGACCACGGGCGAGTCACGGGAGACACACGGGGTCGTTTCTCCTGTGAAAGCAGTTTCTGGCTTCACGGCTGACGCACAGCACAGACAGCATGGAAGCAGTTGCTCCCTCGATCAGCCAGAACTATGCCCTTAATGACGTTTTCTTTTTCCCCTCATAGAGGGGGAAGTAGAGCAAACAGGGCACCACCCTCCAAGCGAGCATTTGCTGCCTGCACTCAGCTGTTCTCACCAAGGGAACCTCCAGATTTGCCGTCACGTACTTCCCCCGTGTGAGCACACCAGTAGCTATGGCAACTCCACCGCTACTTACTTGAGATCCTTTCGAAGGGCACGTTCACTTCACCAGCAGGTTTGCTGCCTCGGTTGATTTTTTTATTACCTGAGATGCAGCTGCCAAGAGATTCTGCAGCAGAGGGACAGGACAGGCACTGACACCCTGCCAGCTACGAGACAATCACGCTTGCTTTGCTCTTTGCTTTACAGAAATCAGCACTGTCACCCTCCCCATCCCCTTGAGACTGGCTCCACAATTTATTTGTCCTATAGGATGAAAGCTGTGGTGGGCTAAAGACAAACCAAGAATAACTTCTGCTCCAAGTAGCATCCTGAAACACACTCCCTTTCAGGATAAAAGCATATCCTTACTTACCCTTTGTCAAAGAAAGAAGTATGTCCCGGATGAGGGTACTTTGTGCCATTGCTGTTCATCACGCCGCTGTTAACATTCCCTGAAATGTAGGATTTCCGTGATGCCTGGTCCTTTGCAAAATTTGTGCAAGCAGCTAATTTGGATTCTAAGGCCTGTGAAAGGGGGAAAAAAAAATGACGTCAAAAAAGTAATACCTTTAAGAGGAAGTATTTTGCTGCTCAAGTTCAGGCTTTGTCATGACCCCAAGATCACCACGATCAGGAACCCAGTGTGATCACCTTTGGCGAAAGCTGAACTGAATGGGAACAAAGCTGTCATTTTCTCTGTCATCCAACCACAAAGGAAACCCACACAACGAGACGCTGACGCAGACTGCCACGCGTGACTCAGTTCCATCAGGGCTCAGATTTTACAACATATCAACACTCAATTAATTACCTAAAATAAGGAAGCCAATTCCTAGCAGAAGTTACCAAAACTTCCTGCTTCAGCAGCTGCAGTAAGGCTAGCATAAGCTAATCAGAAGTCTAAGACAGAGCCTAAAGCAGAATCCTCAAGTTTTGCGAGGGACTTTGTATTTGGGACTTTGTATTTGGAAATTCGAATTTTTTTCTCCAGGGCAATGCCTTCTAGCATTTCTTTCTTAATTTTAGCCTGCAAAACAAAGCCAGTTTCTTAAGTGCCATTGGTATGCTTCAGAACAAGAAGTGCTACAGCATCAGGTGAGGAACCCAAGGCAGCAACTAAGCCTGTCTCTGTGGTCTGTACCTCACCCGTACTACTTCGCAGCAAGCCTGGTGAGATCTTGTTCCCCTGTACAAGGTGACAGTCTCTGCCTCATCTGCTGACTCCTGCCAGAAGGGAGGCCAAAATCCTGATTCTCTCCTTCACTGCAGCACACCCCCTGCCCTTTCTGCTGTCTGTCACAAACTGAGGCTTTGCTTCAATAGCAGTCCGGTCTAGCAGAAAGCCCTTGCAACAATTTCTTACATCCACCCTGCGCATGGGAGCATTCATACACTTGCAAATGCATACAGCGGAGACAAAACCTCATCTCCCCAAACACGGGGCTTGGTCCCATTCCACGTAGAAAAATATTCCACTGATAAGACACTGGCATGCTATCACAAGTAAGTGAACACTACACAGTGTTCTAGAAATCCATGCAAGCTTACTCAGTGGCTATATAGGCAGATATATTGTGGTCAGCAGGTCGAGGGAGGTTCTCCTTCCCCTCTACTTGGTCCTAGTGAGGCCCCATCTGCAGTACTCTGTCCAGTTCTGGGCTCCCCAGTTCAAGAAAGATGAGGAGCTACTGGAGAGAGTCCAGCGGAGGGCTATGAGGATGGTGAGGGGACTGGAGCATCTCTCCTACGAGGAAAGGCTAAGGGAGCTGGGCTTGTTCAGCCTGGAGAAGAGAAGGCAGAGAGGGGACCTTATAACTGCCTAGAAACATCTTCAGGGTCGGTGTCAAGAGGATGTGGTCAGATTCTTTTCAGTGGTGCCCAGCGACAAGGGGCAACAGGCTCAAATTGAAGAATAGGAAGTTCCAGCTGAACATGAAGAACAACTTCTTCACTCTGAGGGTGACAGAGCACTAGAACAGGCTACCCAGAGAGGCTGTGGAGTCTCCTTCTCTAGAGATACTCAAACCCTCCTGGACAAGGTCCTGTGCAGCCTGCTCTGGGTGACCCTGCTTCGGCAGGGGGCTGGACCGGGTGACCCACAGAGGTCCCTTCCAACCCCCACCATTCTGTGACCCTGTGAGATATAGATAACTACCTACCTCTTGGTCTCAAAGCACCTATCAGCTGGAAATAGCCTGTGTGATCTGTGCCAAGTGACTATCTCAGCTGCATGCAAGAAAGCTGAGGGGAAACTTCTTGCAGAGAAATGGAGTCTGAGGCTCAGGATGAGGCATCTTATGAGTAGCCAAAGCCACAGAAATCCTAAACATCCTCTAATCATTACTGAACAAATGCATGAGCTGGAATTTTGTACCAGTGGCAGAGCGTGTGTCTCGGAGCAGGCTGGGAACAAGCATGCTTATTTGGCATTTCCTGTCCTTGCAGAGTAATCACACGGGATTGTGCTTAAGCTCTCTAAATTCCCTGCAGACTCTTACTCACAATGATCCCATTTTAAACATGTCACTCCATAACCCCGAGTTATCCTGCTGCCCTTTCAAACCAGCTACGAGCTCACCGACTCCAAACATGAACAATGAGTTAATTTTTAATTTCAAACTTTGCTAAAACAACTGTCTGTACTGCAGCTATTGCTGTTCTCAGTGCTAACCACAAGAGACAGAGGAAAGCCAGCACCGGCGGCGAGACACGGAGGCTACCCATGCTTCCACTCAGAACACCAGCCACGGAGGCACGTCAACAAGCTTCTCATAACTCAAGAGTCGCCTTCATTCAACTGGAAAGCCTGGCATCCTAAACAACACTGTAACAGATGTTTAAACCACTTCTTCCTTGCTTATTGTGGTAATCCCTTTAAAGGCTCACGCATTTCACTTCCCCATCAACTACAGATGGGAACATTTGGCTTTCTCCTGATTTATTTTCTCACTTTCTTAGCACAGGCTTCTACTTTTTTTTCTGTTTTCAGCACCTGTTGCAGATCTCCCCAGGCATGATCTCAGCTCCCCTCCCATGACACACAGTTACTGTGCAGCAGGCACCCAGAGTCTGAGTGCCAGTTCTGCACCTGGGTCTCACTAGAGAGGAAGCCACAGGCCACACCTGAGGTAAGAACAAGTGGCTGACAGTGTCTAACCCCATACACTAAAGTGCTTGAGAAACTTCTTACTCCAAATATGAATTTCATCACCAAAAGCTGGAATCAGAACCTTAGTAATATGCTTTACAAATCAAGATCACCAAAAAAACTACATTATCACATACTAAACACTGATTATGGATGCTTTGGAAACTACAGCACAGGCCAAGACCTTGTGATTATGCACAAGGATGAAAGCTCAGTGACAACCCCACCGAGACAGGAATACTTCAGTTCAGAGCACTCACCCCCACTTTCCGCAACAGATCTCCCACAATGTTGAGTGCAGATATTCTAGCTGAAGGAGTAAGGGGGCTGGTACCAAATCCATTTGGTATAGCTGCAAACACAGACACATTTTATTACCTGCTCCACTTCTCCACAGGTTTTTTTATTTGTTTTTTTTTTTGTTTGTTTCAAATTCAATAAATCAACTCCAACGTAAAAAAGTAAATCTAAAATCCTACTGCAGGCTATTCACACAATTACCCCACAATAACACACAGACTACATGATCACTAGCCATGGAAAAACGAAAAAGCTTAATTCCTGTCCACTGCCCTCTTTCCCATTAGAACTACACACAGAGTTCTCGCACTCTCCATCTGCAAGGCTATTGCCCGCAATCCATCTAATCCAGCCAGAGCTTCCCCTGGAATCTATTCTTTCTAATTTGAAAAATAACATATTAATCCTTGCAGTTGTCCAGAGCCTTCCAGACAGGGAAGCAGACTGGACTAACACCCTGCTGCCTCATAGAGAAAACAAGACCCCCAAAAAGTATGTGTTGTAACAGGGGCAGTCTAGACTGTTTGAATTACTGCCCACCATTTACTCACCACTGCTGCTCCACATTTAAGCAGAAATATCAGCCACTGCACTTCCCTGCGATCTCAAAGGTCTTCAGAGCTCTGCTGCAGGCATCCACTGCAGAGCACAAACCCTTGCCCTGGTAAAAGCAGTATCTAAGCTTCACCATCCTGCTTCTCCATGCTGCTTACTGATTACACTCCTTAAATGCACCTGATACTGCCCCAGGATTTAAACACACCTGATCCAATGCAGGTGGGATCCACACCTACCTACACTTACTTCAAGTTCACCAACAAGCACCTGGCCTGAAATTGTTTGTTAACAAGCTGCAGGTACTGCCTAACAACTAGACACAGTTTCTACAAATTATACATTTTGGGGAAGGAAAACTATTTTCCAATCCTTTTCCAACAGGTGTAGCTGGCAAGGAGAGAGATGCCTGGACAGCCGAATCCATCTTTTCACAGTCTAGAGTCGGAGAACTGGGCGCTGACTTTCGGGTGACTTCTTGTTGCCTCTCCCGTACTGCTAGCTCTTGCAGTAAGTCTGAGGGTTGAAAGAATAAAAAACCCACACATCTTGGTGACCGAGTTCCCTAATAAACACTGTCTCTATTCATTTGGGAGGGATGAGGAGGAAACACTTTGCAACAACTCTGTATTAACTGCCTGCTGCTGGCTTTCTGCAGCAGCGAGAACCCCCACCTCAGGGCAGTCACAGCCCCAGACCATCACTACCTGTCACGTGTAAGCACAGCAGGTGACTTTTCCGCAGTATCTTCCCCATCTGTGGTGCGAGACCCATGGAAAGTGCGTTACGCGAACTGCAGCTGGTCACAAATGCCTGCGGAACTACACTTCGCTCTTGCTCAAACAGCGGTGGCGAAAAGGGAGGAATGACCCATTCTTACGATTCAAACTCCCCACATCATTCTTCCTGTTAAGCTGTGAGCTACATGCAGACGTTCGCATTTTCAGAGCAGGGCTGCCGGAGGCCACCTGCACGGACCAGGTAAGTAACGTTTGAATTTTGAGGGGGCAAGACAAGCAAGCAGCCCCAGTCTCTGTGCCTCTGTGCGAGCAGTGCCATGGGCAGATGAGGCTGAGCAACAGCTTTCCAGATTAGCTCTTTCTGCCTGCGAGCTATCTGCAGACGTTCGCATTTTCGGAGCAGGGCTTCCAGAGGCCCCCTGCACGGACCACCTAAGTTACGTTTCAAGTTTGAGGGGGCAAGACATGCCAGCAGCCCCAGTCTCTGTGCCTCTGTGCGAGCAGTGCCATGGGCAGACGAGGCTGAGCAACAGCTTTCCAGGCTAGCTCTTTATGGCTGCCAGTTATCTGCAGACGTTCGCAATTTCAGAGCAGGGCTGCGGAGGCCCCCTGCATGTACCACTAAAGATATGCTTGAAGTTTTAGGTGGCAGTACAAGGAAGCAGCCCCAGTCTCTATGCCTCTGCGTGAGCAGTGCCATGGGCAGATGAGGCTGAGCAACAGCTTTCCAGGCTAGCTCTTTCTGACTGCGAGCTATCTGCAGACGTTCGCATTTAGGGAGCAGGGCTGCCGGAGGCCCAAATCACGAACACCCAAAGCTACTTTTGAAGTTTAAGGAGGCAAGACAAGCAAGCAGCCCCAGTCTCTGTGCCTCTGTGCGAGCAGTGCCATGGGCAGATGAGGCTGAGGAACAGCTTTCCAGCCTAGCTCATTCTGGCGGCCACTTATCTGCAGACGTTTGCATTTTCAGAGCAGGGCTGCGGAGGCCCCCTTCATGTACCCCTACAGATATGTTTGAAGTTTTAGGTGGCAGTACAAGCAAGCAGCCCCAGTCTCTGTGCCTCTGTGCGAGCAGTGCCATGGGCAGATGAGGCTGAGCAAGAGCTTTCCAGGCTAGCTGTTTTTGGCTGCGAGGTATCTGCAGACGTTCACATTTTCAGAGCAGGGCTACCGGAGACGCCCGGTACGGACCACCTAAGCTACGTTTGAAGTCTCAGGTGGCAAGACAAGCAAGCAGCCCCAGTCTCTGTGCCTCTGTGCGAGCAGTACAATGGGCAGATGAAGCCGAGCTACAGCTTTCCAGGCTAGCTCTTTCTGGGTGCGAGCTATCTGCAGACGTTCGCATTTTCAAAGCAGGGCTGCTGGAGGCCCCCTGCACAGACCCCCAAAGATACGTCTGACATTTGATGTGGCAAGACAAGCAAGCAGCCCCAGACTCTGTGCCTCTGTGCGAGCAGTGCCATGGGCAGATGAGGCTGAGCAACAGCTTTCCAGGCTAGCTCTTTCTGCCTGCGAGCTATCTGCAGACGTTCGCATTTTCGAAGCAGGGCTGACGGAGGAATCCGGCACAGACCATCTAAGTTACATTTGAAATTCGCGGGAGCAAGACAAGAAATCATCGAAAGTCTCTGTGCCTCTGTGCGAGCAGTGCCATGGGCAGATGAGGCTGAGTAACAGCTTTCCAGGCTAGCTTTTTCTGGCTGCGAGCTATCTGCAGACGTTCACATTTTCAGAGCAGCGATGCAGCAGGCCCCCTGCAAGGACTCTCAAAGATACCTTTGAATTTGAAGGGGGTAAGAAAAGCAAGCACCCCCAGTCTCTGTGCCTCTGTGCGAGCAGTGCCATGGACAGATGAGGCTGAGTAACAGCTTTCCAGGCTAGCTCTTTCTGCCTGCGAGCTATCTGCCACTTTCGCATTTTCGGAGCAGCGCTGATGTAGGCCCCCTGCACGGACCCCCTAAATCTACGTTTGAAGTTTGAGGGGGCAAGACAAGCAAGCAGCCCCAGTCTCTGTGCCTCTGTGCGAGCAGTGCCATGGGCAGATGAGGCTGAGCAACAGCTTTCCAGGCTAGCTATTTTTGGCTGCGAGGTATCTGCAGACGTTCACATTTTCAGAGCAGGGCTACCGGAGACGCCCGGTACGGACCACCTAAGCTACGTTTGAAGTCTCAGGTGGCAAGACAAGCAAGCAGCCCCAGTCTCTGTGCCTCTGTGCGAGCAGTACAATGGGCAGATGAAGCCGAGCTACAGCTTTCCAGGCTAGCTCTTTCTGGGTGCGAGCTATCTGCAGACGTTCGCATTTTCAAAGCAGGGCTGCTGGAGGCCCCCTGCACGGACCCCCAAAGATACGTCTGACATTTGATGTGGCAAGACAAGCAAGCAGCCCCAGACTCTGTGCCTCTGTGCGAGCAGTGCCATGGGCAGATGAGGCTGAGCAACAGCTTTCCAGGCTAGCTCTTTCTGCCTGCGAGCTATTTGCAGACGTTCGCATTTTGGGAGCAACGCTGCCGGAGGTCCCCTGTACAGACCACCTAAGCTACGTTTGAAATTTGAGGTGGCAAGACAAGCCATCAGCCCCAGTCTCTGTGCCTCTGTGCGTGTAGTGCTATGGGCAGATGAGGCTGAGTAACAGCTTTCCAGGCTAGCTTTTTCTGCCTGCGAGCTCTCTGCAGACGTTCGCATTTTGGGAGCAGGTCTGCTAGAGGCTACTTGCACGGACCACCTAAGCTACGTTTGAAGTTTGATGTGGCAAGACAAGCAAGCAGCCCCTGTCTCTGTGCCTCTGTGCGAGTAGTGCCATGGGCATATGAGGCTCAGCAACAGCTTTCCAGGCTAGCTCTTTCTGCCTGCGAGCTATCTGCAGACGTTCGCATTTTCAGAGCATGTCTGCTGGAGGCACCCTGCACGGAACCCAAAATTACATTTGAATTTTGAGGTGGCAAGACAAGCAAGCAGCCCCAGTCTCTGTGCCTCTGTGCGAGCAGTGCCATGGGCAGATGAGGCTGAGCAACAGCTTTCCAGGCTAGCTCTTTGTGGCTGCGAGCTATCTGCAGACGTTCACATTTTCGGAGCAGGGCTGCTAGAGGCTACTTGCACGGACCACCTAAGCTATGTTTGAAGTTTGAGGTGGCAAGACAAGCAAGCAGCCCCAGTCTCTGTGCCTCTGTGCGAGCAGTGCCATGGGCAGATGAGGCTGAGGAACAGCTTTCCAGGCTAGCTGTTTTTGGCTGCGAGGTATCTGCAGACGTTCACATTTTCAGAGCAGGGCTACCGGAGACGCCCGGTACGGACCACCTAAGCTACGTTTGAAGTCTCAGGTGGCAAGACAAGCAAGCAGCCCCAGTCTCTGTGCCTCTGTGCGAGCAGTACAATGGGCAGATGAAGCCGAGCTACAGCTTTCCAGGCTAGCTCTTTCTGGGTGCGAGCTATCTGCAGACGTTCGCATTTTCAAAGCAGGGCTGCTGGAGGCCCCCTGCACAGACCCCCAAAGATACGTCTGACATTTGATGTGGCAAGACAAGCAAGCAGCCCCAGACTCTGTGCCTCTGTGCGAGCAGTGCCATGGGCAGATGAGGCTGAGCAAAAGCTTTCCAGGCTAGCTCTTTCTGGCTGCGAGCTATCTGCAGACGTTCACATTTTCGGAGCAGGGCTGCTAGAGGCTACTTGCACGGACCACCTAAGCTATGTTTGAAGTTTGAGGTGGCAAGACAAGCAAGCAGCCCCAGTCTCTGTGCCTCTGTGCGAGCAGTGCCATGGGCAGATGAGGCTGAGCAACAGCTTTCCAGGCTAGCTCTTTGTGGCTGCGAGCTATCTGCAGACGTTCGCATTTTTGGAGCAGGGCTCCAGCAGGCCCCCTGCAAGGACTCCCAAATCTACGTTTGAAGTTTGAGGTGGGAAGACAAGCAAGCATCCCCAGTCTCTGTGCCTCTGTGCGAGCTGTGCCATGAGCAGATGAGGCTGAGCAACAGCTTTCCAGGCTAGCCTCTTCTGGCTGCGAGCTACATGCTCTAATACTAGAAGCATATGTGGTTAGCACAGTATACAGTTTGTTTAGGGATAACTACTGAAGAAGGAAACATCAGATATACAATTTCTGTAATGACATGTAACACTATTTGAATTAATTATTTGTTTGGACATAGGAAAAGTTTACATAGCTAAGAACCTATCCCTCAGGGAATATGTATATATTTTTTTTGCAACCTGTCCAAGCAACTAATTCTGTTTGCTTTCTTTCTTCTGTTCTGTTGTGTTCACATTTAGTATTCTCTTGCGTTCTGTAATATTGTGTTGTGTTCTCCTGTGTTCTGATGTGTACTCATTTTTAGTGTTCTGTTGTTTTTTGTTGTGTTCTGTTGTGTTCTGTTGTGTTCTGCTGTGTTCTGATGTGTTCTTTTGTGTTCTGATGTATTGTATTCTTTTTGGTTCTGTTCTGTTTTTTTCTGTTTTGTTCTGATGTGTTCTATTGTGTTCTGATGTGTAGTGTTCTATTGTGTTCTGATATGTTTTCTTGTGTTCTCATTTATAGTATTCTCCTGTGTTCTGATGTGTTCTACTGTGTTATGTTGTGTTCTGTTGTGTTCTCTGATGTTCTGATGTATTCTCATGTGTACTGTTCTGTTGTGTTCTTTTGTGTTCTGTTGTGTTCTGTTGTGTTCTCATGTGTAGTGTTCTGTTCTGTTCTCTTCTGTTTTGTTCTGTTGTGTTCTATTGTGTTCAATTCTGTTCACATGTGTAGTGTTCTCATGTTCTGTTGTGTTCTTGTGTGTTCTGTTGTGTTCTGATGTGTTCTCATGTGTAGTATTGTGTTGTGTTCTATTGTTTTCTTTTGTGTTCTGTTGTGTCTTCATGTGTTGTGTTGTGTTCTGTTGTGTTCTGATGTGTTCTCAGGTGCAGTGTTCTTTTGTGTTCTGTTGTGTTCTGTTGTGTTCTATTGTGTTCTCATGTGTAGTGTTCTTTTGTGTTCTGTTGTGTTCTCTTGTGTTCTGTTGTGTTCTGATGTGTACTCATGTATAGTGTTCTGTTGTGTTCTGTTGTGTTCTGATTACTTCACATGTAGCATTTTGTAGTGCTGTGTAGTGTTCTGTTGTGTTCTGCTGTGTTATGATGTGTTCTGATGTGTTCTGTTGTGTTCTGATGTGTTGTATTCTCTTGTGTTCTCTTGTGTTCTGATGTGTTCTCGTGTGCAGTGTTCTTTTGTGTTCTGTTGTGTTCTGTTGTGTTCTGTTGTGTTCAGTGGTGTTCTGTTGTGTTCTGTGTGTTCTGTTGTGTTCTGATGTGTTCTCATGTGTAGTGTTCTGTTGTTTTCTGTTGTCTTTTCTGTTGTGTTCTGCTGTGTTCTGATGTGTTCTGTTGTGGTCTGTTGTGTTCTCATGTGTAGTGTTCTGTTGTGTTGTGTTGTGATCTCTTGTGCTCTGTTGTGTTTACGTGTAGTGTTCTGTGATGTGTAATATTGTGTTGTGTTCTGTTGTGTTCTGTTGTGTTCTGTTGTGTTCTGTTTTGTTCTGATGTGTTCTGCTGTGTTCTGTTGTGTTCTAATGTGTTGTGTTCTGTTGTGTTCTGTTGTGTTCTGTTTTGTTCTGATGTGTTCTGCTGTGTTCTCATTTTCAGTGTTCTGTTGTTTTTTGTTGTGCTCTGATGTGTTCTGTTATATTCTGATGTGCAGTGTTCTGTTGTGTTCTGTTGTGTTCTCTTGTGTTCTCATGTGTTCTCATGTGTAGTGTTCTGTTGTCTTCTGTTGTGTTCTGATGCGTTCTGTTGTATTCTTATGTGTTCTGTTGTGTTCTGATGTGTAGTGATCTTTTGTGTTCTGTTGTGTTGTGATGTGTTCTCATGTGTACTGTTCTGTTGTTTTCTGTTGTGTTCGGTTGTGTTCTGTTGTGTTCTCATGTGTAGTGTTCTGTTCTGTTGTGTACTTTTGTGTTCTGTTGTGGTCTTTTGTGTTCTGTTGTGTTCTGCTGTGTTCTGTTGTGTTCTAATGTGTTCTGTTCTGTTCTGTTCTGTTGTGTTCTGTTTTGTTCTGATGTGTTCTGCTGTGTTCTCATTTTTAGTGTTCTGTCGTTTTTCGTTGTGTTATGATGTGTTCTGTTATATTCTGATGTGCAGTGTTCTGTCGTGTTCTGTTGTGTTCCCATGTGTTCTCATGTGTTCTCATGTGTAGTGTTCTGTTGTGTTCTGATGTGTTCTCTTGTGTTCTCGTGTATTTTTCTGTTCTGTTGTGTTCTGTTGTGTTCTACTGTGTTCTGTTCACATATGTAGTGTTGAGTTGTGTGCAGTGATGTTCTTATGTGTTCTGTTGTGTTCTGATGTGTTCTCATGTGTACTATTGCGTTGTCTTCTGTAGTGTTTTCAAGTGTAGTGTTCTGTTGTGTTCTGTTTTGTTATGATGTGTTCTCCTGTGTAGTGTTCTACTGTGTTCCGTAGTCTTCTGTTGTGTTCTGTTGTATTCTCTTGGGTTCTGTGATGTTCTGATGTGTAGTGTTCTGTTTCGTTCTATTGAGTTCTGATGTGTTCACATGTGAAGTGTTCTGTTGTGTTCTGTTCTCTTCAAGTGTGTAGTGTTCTGTTTTGTTCTGGTGTGTTCTCTTGTCTTCACATGTGTAGTGTTCTGCTGTGTTCTGTTTGGTTCTGATGTGTTCTGATGTGTTCTCATTTTCACCGGACTCCAGGAAGGGGCGCAGCCGGGGGGGGGGGGGCTGACCCCACCTGGCCAAACAGAGCCCAGTGTTCCATACCCTGTGACGTCACGCTGGGTTCCGGTGGGGAGGGCGGGGCGGCGGGAAGGCACTCGCGACTTGGGGGGACGCAGCGCCGGTCCTGTTTCGGCAGAGCAGCTGTCTGGGTTGTACGGTTCGTTGTTGTGTTTTCTCCTTATTTGTATCGTTGTTGTTCCTGTTTTCCCTCTGTTTGCTGTTCTGTTAAACTGCCCTTATCCCGACCCATCAGTTTCTGCCTCTTTCTTTTCATTCTCCTCCGCACGCCGGCAGCGGGAGGGGCGGCTGCGTGGCGCTTTTGTTGCCGGCGGCAGCCGAAACCGAAACAGTTTTTCAGCAATTTAAGTCACAGATACGATCTGTAATGGGACAGATGACACTAACTGCATCTGACCATCCTAATATACTCCAGATGTTTATCTTTGCAAATATTGTTAGCTTGCAGTAGACTTTGTGCAAAGGTAGCAAGAGGAAGAGAAGTCTGCCTTTGAATTTTAAAGCTTTCTTTGCATGTGTCATTTTGTGTCCTTCTGTCTACGTGACTCGCAGCACTACACTGCAGGTTCTGCGGAGCCCCTGATCTGCTAGTGACATTAAGGGCTAGCTGGGTGGTGGTGGAAGGGTGCCAGTTCTCGCAGTGCGATTTCAGTAAGGAATTTCAAACTAGTTAGACTTCCCTAAAATCCAGAAACTCATTTACCAGTTCAGGAAGAGGTGGTGATGTTGCCTTGTCCTGCCAGTGCTGAATGCTGTATGTCCTGGGTTCGGCCAGGACAGGGTTAATTTTCACCGGACTCCAGGAAGGGGCACAGCCGGGGGGTGGGGGCTGACCCCACCTGGCCGAACAGAGCCCGGTGTTCCATACCCTGTGACGTCACGCTGGGTTCCGCTGGGGGGGCGGCTCGGCTAGAACCCTCTCGTGGCTCGGGAGCGTGCGGCGCCGGTCCGAGAGAGCGGCTGTCTGTTTTTTGTCGTGTTTTCTCCTTATCTGTATCGTTGTTGTTCCTGTTCCATCTGTTTGTTGTTCTGTTAAACTGCCCTTATCCCGACCCACCGGTTTTCTGCCTGTTTTCTTTCCATTCTCCTCCGCACCGCGGCGGGGGGGAGGGTCGGCCACATGGCGCTTTTGTTGCAGGCAGCAACCGAAACCAAATCACTGTAGCTGTCACAAGAAGATGTGCAGATGTTCAAACCTGCCTGACAATAAGAAAAGCAACTGTTTTGCTACCGTTTTCCTTTAGAACAGCGTCTTTCCCAGGCAGGCATTTGACCTGTTCGTGGAATAAAAACTGCCACTAGAAGTGGGCTGCATGGGAAGAGCATGCTGTTCTCCTGGAAGTCAGAAGACTGGCTTCCGTTCCTGCGTGTTGCTGATTTGCTTTATGACCTGCGAGTCCTCTCCCGCTATGTTTGCTTTACTTGTTTTCTCGATGGTGATCTGTTCAGCAGAGGAAATGCCTTTTACTTCTGTGCAAGATCTGGGCTCAAGTTGCTTGGGGGGGAAATTGCAGCTGGTTGAGAAGTCAGTCACTAATTTTTGCTAACCAAAGTGTAGCTGAGATAAATTTGCCTGAAAAGTACTTTCCTTTATTGGAAAGGACTCTATGGCTTTACACGCAATGAATTTAAAACCATGTAGAAACTTCAAAGTGCTTATGCCAGCTGAGCTTTTTGTATTTTAAATGTGTTTGAAGCTGCTTCAGAGCAGAAGCTTTTGCTGCTCTAGGGAAAAAAGCTTTAATTCTAGATACTGCATCAATTTACCAGCGACTGTTAGACTTTCCTTGACCTGTCTGTGTAACGTAGTTTGTAATGGAGAGATCCTTCAGTTAATTGATGGAATAACCTTGTACCTCCAGCTTGAGGCTATTGCTAAGGACGGTTTGCTTGCTTGGATGCGCTGTTTGCCGTAGCCCCTGGCTGGAGTTGATACAGCATTTGAATTCGGGCTGGTAAGGTTTTGTTTCTACTGGTAGTGGAATTGAGACTGAAATAAAGCAGGTGAAATTACGACCTTACTGAAGTCATTAGCAAAGCTGCCATTGACTGAAGTAAGGCTAGGATCTCAGCCAAGCGTTTTGGTTGTTTAATTTATGGTAACATATTAATTGAGTTGTATTAAAACAAGGTTTTGAAAAAGTTTATCTTTAGCTTCGTGATACAATCTCCATTCCATAAATATTGTACATAGTGTTACTAAAAGTTTACCTTTTTTTGGCAGGTTGATAGAGGTAGATTTTAATTTATTTTTATAATCTGTGTGTTTGCACTCCTAGGAAAGAACTAAAGTACGCAGATGTCATTATTTCTGTAAATGAAAAGGACTTAATCCTAAATCTTCTAATTGTTTTATAGTATATGGCAGCAGAGCTATCTAACACTCTGTCCTGCAGGAAATATTTGGCATACTTGTAAGCTCCAGGGAGAGGAGAACTAGGATGATAATATCCATTAACGTTGTTTTTGAATGAGAACTTGCATAAAGACTTTCTCGAGGAAAAAAAAGAAAATCACTATTAGATTTAAAGGCTTTTTAGCAAAAGGAATGTATTGCAAGCTTTCGACCTTCCTGTGCTGTATGAAGCTTTACTGGTGCGTATGCCAGAAAATCCTGTTGATTACTGGACTCTTCCAATGTGTGCTGCCCTTCTAGAAAGTCGACATCTGGACTGTATTTATTCTACTATTTTCTCGTCACTGGATGAGTCAGAGTAGATTTTCCTCCTTTAAATTTTGATAAACTTTGTTTCTATGATTTGGCAGAAAAGATTTTCTGCAATTTTAAAGGCACAACTAATAATGCGTTCCCAAGCTCTGATGACAGTTAGAACAAACGGTATTGTTTTAAAACATAAATGTATATTTTGCTGTACTACTCTTCTTGCTTCTCTTATCTGCTAGAATAGTTTTAGCATTGAGCATATTTTAATACACATCTAGAAACAGGCAAGACTGCTTTTATTATATTATTATATTGCTTGAAGTCATGAATTATGTTAATGTAAACACTGTAGTAAAAGGGAGACTGTATTGGCACCTGAGGTCTTTTATTCCTGCTTGTCAGTCTTCACGTTTGTCTTGTATGTGGAGACTCTGGCCTGGGTAGAAATGGGATTGTTCATTAAGAGTCAAAGTGTGTTCTTCCACTTGTAGCAGTCCCAAAGTACACCCAGTTTGTGTTGCACATCGATGGTATCTTGGCAAAAAGGAAACCGAGTTATCCATTAGCTAATTCTCAGAGTAATCTTCTTTGTAACCAGCTCTTCAAGTAATACCTTCCAAGTTTTCCCATGCAATGAGTAAAGCTAGCATAGTCAACAAGTTTCAAGGAACTACTCTCTCAATCACTGGAAAGTTTTGACTAATTGAGCACAGTGATTTTTAATCTCTGGTATTCTGTATTATTTTTCAGTGATGTTTGTCTTATGAGGAACAATGGAACAAAATGGTTTTGGACAGGTTGATGTAGTTGCTTCTGAGAATTCGGGAGCGTGCGGCGCCGGTGCGGTCCGAGAGAGCGGGTCTGTTTTATTAATGTATGCCATCAATAAAATCAGGTGCCTTGATTAACCCTCTAGTATTGCAGGTCACAACTTGGTAACTGAGGCTGTGATAAATATCCCATAGCTTGTCTGCAGAATCAACTTTTTTTTTTAGTGTTTTCAGTTAAAAGTTTTCTCCTGCAAAACCTAGGGACTGATACTGTTCTGTCAGGTCAAACAGATAAGCTGTTTCACCTGAAGTTTGTACCTAGCTCTTGTAGGCTACTTTTCCGTGATGGGTTTGCTAAGCTGCTGTGAGTGCACTTCCTCAGTCTCCATTGCTGCTTGCTCATGGGTGGAGGAGTGCACATATGGCCACCTCATAGCGAGAGGTCACCTCTGCTAGCGCAGCTATCCTGTGGGCTTTCCGTCATTTGAGAGGGTTGGAAGGTAAGAAGAAATGAGATTGTTTTAGAGTCCATTCTCTTTGAACATCTGGGGTGATATCCTTTCTGGGGTGATATCCTTTCTGGGGTGATATCCTTTCTGTATATGCAAAGTTAAAATTTCAAGTGCTATATTGTCTCATTTTTGCAGAGGTTAAGTGTGATGTGAGGATAGGGATGCTTCTAAGCTGCCTATCTGATCAAGAAGTGCAGGTCTGAAGGTACTAAATACCCAAGTGAATGCAGACTAGCTGCAACACTGACGTATGCAGCATGGTAGAGGAAGGTGAAGACTGTAAGAATGTGCTTAAACTCCCCCTGCTAAATTAACATTGCCGTTCTGAGTATCTTAGCTGAGAAATATGCAAGCATGCAAAATGTACACTTGTCATTCTTGAAGTAGTTGGTTTCCAACCTTTAATTTCTGAAGGACTGTTGAATGATGGAACTACTTTGACTTTTTCCACACAAATCCCTCTAATGAAATGCGTTTCTGCTTCACACCCGTCAGAGTTGCCAGTGGCAGTCACTCTCTCGCTTGAAATGGGATCTTTCTCCAGTAATTTACTGCCAGTTAATCATGGCTAAGTGAGACCTGGTAATCCCATTGATGTGCCTGGACTTATCTGAAGACAAGACCTAATTTTTATTTTTTTAAAAAGAGCTGTAGTAACATCATTTGTAATTATAGTGATATGAACTTGGTCACGCTTCCTGCCTACAATATCATGTATGTAAACACTACAATAAATTCTGTCTAAACACGTTCTGCTTTAACTCTACCTCTGTCTTAAGAAGTAAATGTGCATTTGCTGTCTTTATTTATCTCTGTACTGTACCACTCTGCACTAATAAATTCATTTCTTAATGAATTCATGTAGCCGTATGGCCAGAAATATATTTTTTAACTAGCTAAGAGTCTGTGATAAGCAGTGCAAAGAATCTGTTTCTTTAAAATATGTTTTACTGTACTTTGAAACTGGCTTCTAAAGATACTGAATGTTTCCATCAACTTGGTAATACTCATAACCAGCTCCTGGTATATACAATATATTAAAATGATGCTAAATATAAAAGTGTGTGTGTATAATGATTTTAAGAAAACTAATATATATGTCTCTGCACTCTGAATAAATCTGTCTCTGGACTTGTGATCAAGGAAGAGGACAGAGCTGTTTCTTGTTACTTAAGGTAACACAGGAATTCAGGCACATAGCAAAAAGCTTTTAATCACACTAATGTGATGCATTGTATCAACATCTTAATGCTAAGATGATCTTTAGGATGAAGAAAGTATTTCAAACAAACACCATGTAGTTCCCTGCAACATCAGTGCTTTTTGTTCTAGACAGTGAAGGTCTGTTGTGTAGTCAAAGCCGTAAATGGAATGAAATGAGGTTGCTTTAAACAAAGGTTTCATAAGTTGTTGAAAATCAATTTTGAGGAAAATGTCTGAAATGTTTTGCAGAGGTGAATCTGGTGCTGGGAAGACTGAAAACATGAAGAAGGTTTTTCCATACCTTGCTCATGTTGCTTCCTCCCATAAAGGAAGAAAGGACCATAATATTCCTGTAAGTTGGGATATTTTATCATTTGTTTATTGTTCTTTTTGAAAACTACCATCTTTGCATTTAAAAAAACAACTAACTGCAGTGGACAGGACTTTCCCCTACTTGGAATCCTGTTAGCTCATAATTTTTGTGTTACTCTAGCTAGCAATAACACCTAGTTTTGTGTTTTTGACTTGTTGCCTTTCTTTCCTTTTCATGATGTACCAAGGAACATTATTTTCTTTTATTTAATTTCAGTTGGCTGATGCTAAGAAAAAGGTAGATGATGACTTGGGAACCATTGAAGGCTTGGAGGAAAACAAAAAGAAATTACTGAAGGACGCGGAGTCTTTAAGCCAACGCCTAGAGGAGAAGGCAATGGCTTATGACAAACTGGAAAAGACAAAGAATCGCCTGCAGCAAGAGCTGGATTACGTGGTGGTAGACCTAGATCATCAGCGCCAGATTGTTTATAGCCTGAAGAAAAAGCTGAAGAAGTTTGATCAGGTAGTCTAGTTTCCTGTCATCTTGCTGATTTCTATGATTTTTAAATGGCATCTTGTTTGTGTTGATTGATAAATCTTTTGGGAGCAGCTTGGCCTTTGTTAGGAGTAACTTGTTGCTTCTGATTTCAGTGAATAAATGCCATCTTGGAATCGTGTTAGATCAAGTAATAAGCTCTTTCTATACAAAAAAGAAATTCTATTGGAACAAAAACTTCAGACTATTATTGTAATCCCTCAGGATAGACTAAGAAAGGGTGTGAAGATCGAACGATGGAAATAATAGGAAAATTATTTCATCTTTATTAGTAGCTTGCTTTCCTCACCTCATTCCAGAGTAGCTGTAGCTGTTTTCTTACTAGTCTTTGGATCAAGACTGAGGGACTAGACAGCTTCTGAATGCCAGTTAAACTTAGAGCATTAACAACTTCAGTGACTAAAACACCTCTGAGGCAGGAAGGACCTGATTATAGAACTGATGAGATGGATTAATTGTTTCTTATATTCAGATGCTGGCAGAAGAAAAGAACATTTCTGCCAGATATGCAGAGGAAAGAGATCGTGCTGAAGCAGAGGCAAGGGAGAAGGAAACCAAAGCACTGTCTCTGGCTCGGGCTTTGGAAGAAGCCCTGGAAGCTAAGGAAGAGTTTGAAAGACAGAACAAACAGTTGCGGGCAGATATGGAAGACTTAATGAGCTCGAAAGATGATATGGGCAAAAATGTAAGTAACTTTCCAGACCCTATTTTGTTATGAACTGCACAGGGAACAACACAGGAAAATTCCCTGGTTGGAGAAGTGTTTTTGACACAAATATGGAACGTTTTGAGGCTGATTTGTAACCCAAAATTCTGGAGGAATTAATGCTCAGAACACGAGGGTGGTCTCTATTAAGATGAGGCCTGTTCAAAAGATGTGAAGACTTGGAGAGCAGCAGTTGCTGGCCCAATGCCTAATGGCACTTGTGCTGGATTTAAGAGCTTGTCTTACTACTACTACTTTTTCTCTGTGAATATTGCACAGCTCATCTCTCCATTCATCTGCACGGATGTTTGTTTGGTTCTCTAATCTGTATCTTAGAGATGCTGCTCTCCCTGTTCTGATTGTCCAGTTTGGAGCATCACAAAGTGTAGTGTACTGAGTTCATATAATGTCTACTTTTGCTGTTAACTGCTGATTTTGAGAGGGTCTGATTAATGTTTGTGGCTTAGGTCCATGAACTGGAGAAATCAAAAAGAACTTTAGAGCAACAGGTTGAAGAGATGAGGACTCAGCCTGAGGAACTGGAAGATGAACTGCAGGCCACAGAAGATGCTAAACTTCGTTTGGAGGTGAACATGCAAGCTATGAAAGCCCAGTTTGAGAGAGATCTGCAAGCCAGAGATGAACAGAATGAAGAGAAAAAGAGGATGCTGGTTAAACAAGTGTGTATCTTACTGTGCTTCATAGTGGGAAGGGCGTGATGATCTTTTGACAAAGCTCTATGGCTTTGAGAACTTGCTACCAGGAAAATAAAACTCTGTGCTTAAAGATCCCATCCTATAGAAGTCCCAAGCACGGATCTTTACCAACAATACAATAGGTCTTGTTGTGGATTAGCCACTCTTCATGTTAGTCTGCCAGTGATGGTCCTCCAATTCAACTGTACCTTGCCTCAAAAGCACTCAACATGCAAGTAGATTGGGCTGTTGCTGCATGGGTGTCCTTCAAGCCCGTCCTGTTTGGTGTACAGCAACGAATCCATGGATGCCGACATAGACTGAAAGACTGTAATTAAGCGAACAGTTTCTTAAATGAAAAACGTAGCAAAGATTCCAGATTTGCCAGACTTGAGTCTCTTCAGATCTGCTTTATGATACTAGAATTCTAAAGAAATGCCTTTAAAATTTCATGCTTGTAGGAGAAGATAGCTCTAAATTAACATTTCTAAAGCTTTAAGGAAAAAGCACCTAATATTTCAAGATTTATCACAAGAAAACAAAAACTTACTGAGAATCACCTGTATAGAGATCTCCTAGAAATAAATAAAAGCATTGACCTGGAAGGCTTTTGAAGTTCCCTGCAATGCTGAATTGCTATTGTCTTGCACTGGACAAGAGCTCCTGACCTGGCATGAGGAGGGAGGCTTGATTCAAAAGAAACATATTCCTTCATGTTGGCAACCTGTGGCACTTCTGGCTCACTTTTATTGTTGTATGATTTCATCTTAGTTCTTGTTAGTTGCTTTCCTAGATACTTTGCTTCTCTGTTTTCTTTTGAAAAAAAGAAAAGTTGTTGGTGTATACATTCTAGTAGCACATCTGTTTCAAAGAGAATTATTTCTTTTTTTTTTCTTGAGAATGTGTGGTGATTCTATGTCGTATTTTCCTCTTAGTGGTTCGATCAGAATTAGCAACATCTGCCCCCAAGTCATACCTAAATGTAGACAGATGTACGGGGCCAGAAGCTGATCATGAAGTAGCTGAACAGATGAAATGGAAATGCTTCAGATGCTGAGCTCTTTTCTTTATTTTCCTTTTGTCAGTTCAGAGATCTCTGCTTCCAGTTTGTGGATTTTTTTGGTGTCTGCAATGTCTTCCCATGTAGCTTGAGTTCTGTAGACTCTTCGAATCGAGTAATGCTAATTCTGATCTGCAAAGGCCTTTTGGATTCATCAGCCATTTTGTTAGGATTTTGTGTTTGCTCTGTTCCTGGAGCTTGAGCCTGTTAAATCCCTTGATTTCACAGGTGCGAGAGCTGGAGGCAGAACTGGAAGATGAGCGCAAACAGAGGGCTCTTGCTGTGGCAGCCAAGAAGAAAATGGAGATGGATATGAAAGACCTGGAAGGTCAGATAGGAGCTGCAAACAAGGCTCGAGATGAAGCAATCAAACAGCTACGTAAGCTCCAGGTAGGCACAGCAAATCAGCTGAGCTGCTTTCCCTCCTGCTGACAGTCTGTCAAGGGTGCTGCTTTTCGTTACATGCATTTGTAGTGTGAAGGCAAGAAGGAGTATCAGACTCAGCTATGCTGGCACACGTCACAGTATCTGGCCTGAACTTATCAGACGCTCAAAACTCCTCTCATCCTTTTGTTGCTAAGGAGTTAAGATTGTCCCCCACATACTTCTATTCTATAGTCATCATTTTCAACGCTTTGCATAAGGATTTACTGAGGATTGCTTTTGAGGCTGAATCTTTAAAATTTATGGTTGTTTGTATCTTTGAATTTACTGATTTCAGCTCAGCTCTTGCTGATTGCTACTTCCTCTAGTTGAGGAAGCCAAAAATGCTGCAGAGAAATAGGAGGAGTAAATTTTAGTTGCTTTGAAAAAGCTCCAAGATGCCTATTCTTTTTAGATTGGCAAGAAGAATCCAGTACTTGTGTCAAGGATTTATTTCCCATTCCCAGAGAAATACTCCGTCTTTAGTAGAGGTCAGTTTTCCCAAGGCTTTCAGTGCCATGGCCCAAAGCTGCAGGAGTATGAGGCCGTGGCAAGACCATGTAAAGCATAGAGCAAACTGCATTGCCTTTCTGCCCTGTCCACTCTATTCCTTGGCAATCCTACTTCAACTGAATGAGGGCAATTTTGGAACTTGGTCCAGGCGCTGGATGAGAAGGGAATGGAGATTAAAGCAAGAAATGCTGGTACCTAGCAGTAGCGGCTTCTCTATTCCCAGAGGCTGAGTCAGTTACAGAGTTCATACCTGATCTCTGTACACTTTCATGCAAGCACCTGAAATAAGTGGTCTCATGACTAGTGGTATTGCGAAGATGCAGGTACAACTTCAATGCAGTTTCTCCAGCTTTATTCTTTTAGCATCTGAAGTCAAACTTGTGTGAATTAAGATATCAGTCTGTGTGAAGTGTCTTACGGGAAGGATAAGTATGTGCTTCTACGTTATATGTGCAAAATGGTGAATTGTGGTACTTCTACACTGAGAAGTTTCTTACCTTGAGTACTTGTAATAGGTTTTATCAGTCAATTTAAGTAAATAGGTTTGTTTTTTTCCAAGACAATTGCAAGAGCATTACCTATCTACTACAAAGGTATCTCTACTACCTCTACTAGAGGTTTTTTCCTACAAGAAATATACTAATAAATGAAGTGAAGTCTTCTAATGGGATATTTCTGATGAGGAGTGAGTGATGGAAAGATGAGAAAATGAAGGGTTTAGACTGAAAGAGGGTAGAATTAAATTGGATATAAGAAAGAAATTCTTCACTCTGAGGGTGATGAGGCACTGGTCCAGGTTGCCCAGAGAAGCTGTGGCTGCCCCCTCCCTGGCAGTGTTCAAGGCCAGGTTGGATGGGGCTTTGAGCAGCCTGGAAGGTGTCTCTGCCCGTGGCAGAGGGATAGATCTCAGATCTTTAAAGGTCCTGTCCAACCCAAACCATTCTATAATTCTATGAAAATAAGAACTGAAAATAAATATATTTAAGTGGAATGAAGCCACTTTAGGAGGAAGGTCTTGCCTCCTAAGGGCAAAAAAGCTTCAGAGCTACTAATAAATCTTGTGGTTGTCCTGCTGTATCATGGCTTATTCTTTCCTCTGCTCTCCAACTGCAGGCTCAAATGGAAGACTACCAGCGGGAGCTAGAAGAAGCCCGTGCATCCAGAGATGAGATCTTTGCACAGTCCAAAGAAAGTGAAAAGAAGCTCAAAGGTCTTGAAGCAGAAATACTCCAGCTCCAAGAGGTGAGATTGAAATCCAAGAAATCTGTTTTTCTTTCTAGAGAAAAGGGGAAGGCCAGAGTGTGTTTGTTTTTTTTAAAAAAAAAAAAAAAAATAAAAAGCCATCCAGTGAGTTGAACAGAAAAGTGGGAGCCTGGAGATGTTTCTCTTCCTCACTGCCCCAGGTCATTAGTGAGCTTCTTATAGCTTTGTAGGAATCCTTCTAGTAGTCTGGACTTCCTTTCCCTGCCTGGGTAGCAGGGAAGCCTTACTACTGCTTAAACAGATTTCAAGCCTCACTAAAATTTGCAAGGTGGTTTGAGAGTCTCTGGAAGCTGTGGTGCACAGTTGTCAGTACTAAAACTGGTCACTGGAAGTATATAAAAACCTAACAATCTCTCCAGTACCTCAGTGGACCATGTAAGTCTGTGGAGGTTTATCTCTCTGCTGTCTGAGGTCCTCATCCCTTTCTTTTACGGGCATTTGTTCCCTCATTGTTGGCAATTCATGTAAGAGCTCCAAGTCGTGCTACATATCGCTGTCACTTATCTCCGATTATCTCCGTTGTCTGCCACAAGGTTAAACGTTTGAGGTTTGAAGGCAACAGAATTGCCTTGTGTGAGAGACGGCCTCTTTTTGCCCTGTTAGCTGCAAAGGTTGAAGCAATCACTCAGCTTACACTGCACTTAATGTTTGAGACTTTTACGTACAACTTACTAGAGCTTCTCCATGTCATTCTTTCACAGACTTCAAACTAGTCAGTCTTGCACTTGCAGTGCATTAGATTGTGTCCTTCTTGGTGAATGTCTGGGTGTTTCTACCACTCAATACCATTTCACAATACAAGATTCAGCGCTGTTATACTTTTGTGCTAAAAATTCATTTTCTATACTTTGCTTTCAGTCATGCTACGTACTCTGTAGGAACCTAAAAAATTTGCTTAATTTAGTGCCCACGTTATACTTAATGAATTAGAGCATGTGACAGAACGGTTTTCTCCTCCTGCTTAGGGCTTGAATGTTACTGGCCTTTTCAGGGGACGGGGAGAAGTAAATTCATAGTAGTCATGTGGCAGTTATGGGAAGTTTGATCAGGTAGTCTACTTTCCTGTCATCTTGCTGATTTCTATGATTTTGAATGGCATCTTGTTTGTGTTGATTGATAAATCTTTTGGGAGCAGCTTGGCCTTTGTTAGGAGTAACTTGTTGCTTCTAATTTCAGTGAGCTAAATGCCATCTTGGAGTCTTGTTAGATCAAGTAATAAGCTCTTTCTATACAAAAAAGAAATTCTATTGGAACAAAAACTTCAGACTATTATTGTAATCCCTCAGGATAGACTAAGAAAGGGTGTGAAGACTGAACGATGAAAATAATAGGAAAATTATTTCATCTTTATTAGTAGCTTGCTTTCCTCACCTCATTCCAGAGTAGCTGTAGCTGTTTTCTTACTAGCCTTTGGATCAAGACTGAGAGACTAGACAGCTTCTGAATGCCAGTTAAACTTAGAGCATTAACCACTTCAGTGACTAAAACACCTCTGAGGCAGGAAGGACCTGATTATAGAACTGATGAGATGGATTAATTGTTTCTTATATTCAGATGCTGGCAGAAGAAAAGAACATTTCTGCCAGATATGCAGAGGAAAGAGATCGTGCTGAAGCAGAGGCAAGGGAGAAGGAAACCAAAGCACTGTCTCTGGCTCGGGCTTTGGAAGAAGCCCTGGAAGCTAAGGAAGAGTTTGAAAGACAGAACAAACAGTTGCGGGCAGATATGGAAGACTTCATGGGCTCGAAAGATGATGTGGGCAAAAATGTAAGTAACTTTCCAGACCCTATTTTGTTATGAACTGCACAGGGAACAACACAGGAAAATTCCCTGGTTGGAGAAGTGTTTTTGACACAAATATGGAACGTTTTGAGGCTGATTTGTAACCCAAAATTCTGGAGGAATTAATGCTCAGAACACGAGGGTGGTCTCTATTAAGATGAGGCCTGTTCAAAAGATGTGAAGACTTGGAGAGCAACAGTTGCTGGCCCAATGCCTAATGGCACTTGTGCTGGATTTAAGAGCTTGTCTTACTACTACTACTTTTTCTCTGTGAATATTGCACAGCTCATCTCTCCATTCATCTGCACGGATGTTTGTTTGGTTCTCTAATCTGTATCTTAGAGATGCTGCTCTCCCTGTTCTGACTGTCCAGTTTGGAGTATCACAAAGTGTAGTGTACTGAGTTCATATAATGTCTACTTTTGCTGTTAACTGCTGATTTTGAGAGGGTCTGATTAATGTTTGTGGCTTAGGTCCATGAACTGGAGAAATCAAAAAGAACTTTAGAGCAACAGGTTGAAGAGATGAGGACTCAGCCTGAGGAACTGGAAGATGAACTGCAGGCCACAGAAGATGCTGAACTTTGTTTGGAGGTGAACATGCAAGCTATGAAAGCCCAGTTTGAGAGAGATCTGCAAGCCAGAGATGAACAGAATGAAGAGAAAAAGAGGATGCTGGTTAAACAAGTGTGTATCTTACTGTGCTTCATAGTGGGAAGGGCGTGATGATCTTTTGACAAAGCTCTATGGCTTTGAGAACTTGCTACCAGGAAAATAAAACTCTGTGCTTAAAGATCCCATCCTATAGAAGTCCCAAGCACGGATCTTTACCAACAATACAATAGGTCTTGTGGTGGATTAGCTACTGTTAATGTTAGTCTGCCAGTGATTGTCCTCCAATTCAACTGTACCTTGCCTCAAAAGCACTCAACATGCAAGTAGATTTGGCTGTTGCTGCATGGGTGTCCTTCAAGCCCGTCCTGTTTGGTGTACAGCAACAAATCCATGGATGCCGACATAGACTGAAAGACTGTAATTAAGTGAACAGTTTCTTAAATGAAAAACGTAGCAAAGATTCCAGATTTGCCAGACTTGAGTCTCTTCAGATCTGCCTTATGATACTAGAATTCTAAAGAAATGCCTTTAAAATTTCATGCTTGTAGGAGAAGATAGATCTATATTAACATTTCTAAAGCTTTAAGGAAAAAGCACCTAATATTTCAAGATTTATCACAAGAAAACAAAAACTTACTGAGAATTACCTGTATAGAGATCTCCTAGAAATAAATAAAAGCATTGACCTGGAAGGCTTTTGAAGTTCCCTGCAATGCTGAATTGCTATTGTCTTGCACTGGACAAGAGCTCCTGACCTGGCATGAGGAGGGAGGCTTGATTCAAAAGAAACATATTCCTTCATGTTGGCAACCTGTGGCACTTCTGGCTCACTTTTATTGTTGTATGATTTCATCTTAGTTCTTGTTAGTTGCTTTCCTAGATACTTTGCTTCTCTGTTTTCTTTTGAAAAAAAGAAAAGTTGTTGGTGTATACATTCTAGTAGCACATCTGTTTCAAAGAGAATTATTTCTTTTTTTTTTTTCTTGAGAATGTGTGGTGATTCTATGTCGTATTTTCCTCTTAGTGGTTCGATCAGAATTAGCAACATCTGCCCCCAAGTCATACCTAAATGTAGACAGATGTACTGGGCCAGAAGCTGATCATGAAGCAGCTGAACAGATGAAATGGAAATGCTTCAGATGCTGAGCTCTTTTCTTTATTTTCCTTTTGTCAGTTCAGAGATCTCTGCTTCCAGTTTGTGGATTTTTTTGCCGTCTGCAGTGTCTTCCCATGTAGCTTGAGTTCTGTAGACTCTTCGAATCGAGTAATGCTAATTCTGATCTGCAAAGGCCTTTTGGATTCATCAGCCATTTTGTTAGGATTTTGTGTTTGCTCTGTTCCTGGAGCTTGAGCCTGTTAAATCCCTTGATTTCACAGGTGCGAGAGCTGGAGGCAGAACTGGAAGATGAGTGCAAACAGAGGGCTCTTGCTGTGGCAGCCAAGAAGGAAATGGAGATGGATATGAAAGACCTGGAAGGTCAGATAGAAGCTGCAAACAAGGCTCGAGATGAAGCAATCAAACAGCTACGTAAGCTCCAGGTAGGCACAGCAAATCAGCTGAGCTGCTTTCCCTCCTGCTGACAGTCTGTCAAGGGTGCTGCTTTTCGTTACATGCATTTGTAGTGTGAAGGCAAGAAGGAGTATCAGACTCAGCTATGCTGGCACACGTCACAGTATCTGGCCTGAACTTATCAGACGCTCAAAACTCCTCTCATCCTTTTGTTGCTAAGGAGTTAAGATTGTCCCCCACATACTTCTATTCTATAGTCATCATTTTCAACGCTTTGCATAAGGATTTACTGAGGATTGCTTTTGAGGCTGAATCTTTAAAATTTATGGTTGTTTGTATCTTTGAATTTACTGATTTCAGCTCAGCTCTTGCTGATTGCTACTTCCTCTAGTTGAGGAAGCCAAAAATGCTGCAGAGAAATAGGAGGAGTAAATTTTAGTTGCTTTGAAAAAGCTCCAAGATGCCTATTCTTTTTAGATTGGCAAGAAGAATCCAGTACTTGTGTCAAGGATTTATTTCCCATTCCCAGAGAAATACTGCGTCTTTAGTAGAGGTCAGTTTTCCCAAGGCTTTCAGTGCCATGGCCCAAAGCTGCAGGAGTATGAGGCCGTGGCAAGACCATGTAAAGCATAGAGCAAACTGCATTGCCTTTCTGCCCTGTCCACTCTATTCCTTGGCAATCCTACTTCAACTGAATGAGGGCAATTTTGGAACTTGGTCCAGGCGCTGGATGAGAAGGGAATGGAGATTAAAGCAAGAAATGCTGGTACCTAGCAGTAGCGGCTTCTCTATTCCCAGAGGCTGAGTCAGTTACAGAGTTCATACCTGATCTCTGTACACTTTCATGCAAGCACCTGAAATAAGTGGTCTCATGACTAGTGGTATTGCGAAGATGCAGGTACAACTTCAATGCAGTTTCTCCAGCTTTATTCTTTTAGCATCTGAAGTCAAACTTGTGTGAATTAAGATATCAGTCTGTGTGAAGTGTCTTACGGGAAGGATAAGTATGTGCTTCTACGTTATATGTGCAAAATGGTGAATTGTGGTACTTCTACACTGAGAAGTTTCTTACCTTGAGTACTTGTAATAGGTTTTATCAGTCAATTTAAGTAAATAGGTTTGTTTTTTTCCAAGACAATTGCAAGAGCATTACCTATCTACTACAAAGGTATCTCTACTACCTCTACTAGAGGTTTTTTCCTACAAGAAATATACTAATAAATGAAGTGAAGTCTTCTAATGGGATATTTCTGATGAGGAGTGAGTGATGGAAAGATGAGAAAATGAAGGGTTTAGACTGAAAGAGGGTAGATTTAAATTGGATATAAGAAAGAAATTCTTCACTCTGAGGGTGATGAGGCACTGGTCCAGGTTGCCCAGAGAAGCTGTGGCTGCCCCCTCCCTGGCAGTGTTCAAGGCCAGGTTGGATGGGGCTTTGAGCAGCCTGGAAGGTGTCTCTGCCCGTGGCAGAGGGATAGATCTCAGATCTTTAAAGGTCCTGTCCAACCCAAACCATTCTATAATTCTATGAAAATAAGAACTGAAAATAAATATATTTAAGTGGAATGAAGCCACTTTAGGAGGAAGGTCTTGCCTCCTAAGGGCAAAAAAGCTTCAGAGCTACTAATAAATCTTGTGGTTGTCCTGCTGTATCATGGCTTATTCTTTCCTCTGCTCTCCAACTGCAGGCTCAAATGAAAGACTACCAGCGGGAGCTAGAAGAAGCCCGTGCATCCAGAGATGAGATCTTTGCACAGTCCAAAGAAAGTGAAAAGAAGCTCAAAGGTCTTGAAGCAGAAATACTCCAGCTCCAAGAGGTGAGATTGAAATCCAAGAAATCTGTTTTTCTTTCTAGAGAAAAGGGGAAGGCCAGAGTGTGTTTGTTTTTTTTTTTTTTTTAAAAAAAGTAAAAAGCCATCCAGTGAGTTGAACAGAAAAGTGGGAGCCTGGAGATGTTTCTCTTCCTCACTGCCCCAGGTCATTAGTGAGCTTCTTATAGCTTTGTAGGAATCCTTCTAGTAGTCTGGACTTCCTTTCCCTGCCTGGGTAGCAGGGAAGCCTTACTACTGCTTAAACAGATTTCAAGCCTCACTAAAATTTGCAAGGTGGTTTGAGAGTCTCTGGAAGCTTTGGTGCACAGTGTCAGTACTAAAACTGGTCACTGGAAGTATATAAAAACCTAACAATCTCTCCAGTACCTCAGTGGACCGTGTAAGTCTGTGGAGGTTTATCTCTCTGCTGTCTGAGATCCTCATCCCTTTCTTTTACGGGCATCTGTTCCCTCATTGTTGGCAATTCATGTAAGAGCTCCAAGTCGTGCTACATATCGCTGTCACTTATCTCTGATTATCTCCGTTGTCTGCCACAAGGTTAAACGTTTGAGGTTTGAAGGCAACAGAATTGCCTTGTGTGAGAGACGGCCTCTTTTTGCCCTGTTAGCTGCAAAGGTTGAAGCAATCACTCAGCTTACACTGCACTTAATGTTTGAGACTTTTACGTACAACTTACTAGAGCTTCTCCATGTCATTCTTTCACAGACTTCAAACTTGTCAGTCTTGCACTTGCAGTGCATTAGATTGTGTCCTTCTTGGTGAATGTCTGGGTGTTTCTACCACTCAATACCATTTCACAATACAAGATTCAGCGCTGTTATACTTTTGTGCTAAAAATTCATTTTCTATACTTTGCTTTCAGTCATGCTACATACTCTGTAGGAACCTAAAAAATTTGCTTAATTTAGTGCCCACATTATACTTAATGAATTAGAGCATGTGACAGAACGGTTTTCTCCTCCTGCTTAGGGCTTGAATGTTACTGGCCTTTTCAGGGGACGGGGAGAAGTAAATTCATAGTAGTCATGTGGCAGTTACGGGAGGGAAAGATCAAGGTGATGCGTCCTGCTAGCTTTTACAGCTGTTGGTTCTGTTTATCCATTAAAAGACCTCGGCGATATCACACTTCACAGCATCTCCCAGAAGTTATTAGAAGGCATAATTGTTTGCAGAAGTTTTGAGATTCCTAATGCTGTAATGAATATTTCCTAAACCTTCACAGGAGTTTGCTGCGTCTGAAAGAGCTCGTCGTCATGCTGAGCAAGAAAGGGATGAGTTGGCTGATGAGATTGCAAACAGCGCTTCGGGAAAGTGAGTCATCAAATGTATTAATTGTGCATCTGAAGAACTTCAGGCACCAGCAGCTGCAGTTCTTGGTAGCCTGCTTGCAATTTCTGTATTGACCTGTTGTCCCGATAAAAATTCCTTCTTGTTACGAAGAGAATTGCTTACACAGTAGCTTCTCATTACAGTTTGGAATGTCTAAAGTATCAAAAGCAAAATAGCCAGTTGCTTCGTATCAGATCTGAGCGTGTCTTGACCCAAATACTTCTTTTCTAGGTCAGCGCTGCTGGATGAGAAGCGCCGGCTGGAAGCTTGGATTGCACAATTGGAGGAAGAGCTCGAGGAAGAGCAGAGCAACATGGAGCTTCTCAATGAGCGGTTCCGAAAGACCACGTTGCAGGTGAGTCCGTTGGTGGCAATGCTGTAGGGGCAATCTATGTTTCAGTGTGCAGATAAGTGGAGGATCTCAATAGCACCAAATGATCTTCTATCGTTCTCCTCTGAAAGGTTGACACGCTGAATTCTGAGCTAGCTGGGGAGCGGAGTGCTGCCCAGAAGAGTGAAAATGCACGGCAGCAGCTAGAAAGGCAGAACAAAGAGCTGAAAGCCAAGCTGCAGGAACTGGAGGGATCCATGAAGTCGAAGTTCAAGGCAACAATTTCTACTCTAGAAGCCAAGATTGTGCAGCTAGAAGAACAGCTTGAGCAGGAAGCCAAGTAAGGAGAAAAAGGAAAAAAAAAATCTGTTTGCTTGTGTTTGCCGTGTCTGAAACCTCTGTGCCTTAGGTTTTTGTAGGGCTGAGATATGAGCTTCCGGCAAAGGCATTGGGGTTTCTGATCAGGAAACCTACTGTTTGGGGGACACATATTGACAAGAGATCTGCAAAGTAACTGGGGTTGAAATTTTCAGAAACTATTTGCTCCGTAATTAAAGCTGCTGAATTAACTCTGGACATTAACCAGGTGAATATGTTGACTGGTAGTCCCAGGATGCACAAGGTGATGCAGAAGTTTCTTGAGACAAGATGAAACATCGCCTTGAGACACCTGGTCTCTTTGGTTAGAGGAAGCCAGTTGAAGAGCTTAGGTGTGACAGCTTCAGTTGGTTGAGATGAATCCTGTACTCTGCAGAAGTCTTTCTGCAGTGAGCTCTTCCTGTCTATCCTTGTCATCTTGGTCCTCCAAATATATGTATTTGTTTTAAGCTAGTTCCTCCCAGAATCTGAAGGTCTTATAACAATCTTTGTTCTTTTTGTGCTTTTGGCTCTATGGGAGGAACATGTTACTGGTTAGCAATAACTCTGTAAGAAGCACCTTGATATCCCTCTTTTGAGCCTGCATACCATACTGGTATTGCTCCAGTGCTAAGGCTTCATGTTTTCAAAGCTGCATCCCAGCCAACCACCAGCACGCTAAAACTGTTGCTGCTGTTGATGGTGGCAGGCATGTTAGGAGAACTCAAGTATCAGTTACACCATGAGGCGAGAGCCTTTCAGAAGGAACAGATTTAGTCTTCCTGGCCTTCAAGTACTGGGACAAATGACGGCTTTTGATTATTCTAGGGAAAGAGCAGCTGCTAACAAACTGGTCCGTCGTACGGAGAAGAAATTGAAGGAAGTCTTCATGCAGGTGGAGGATGAGCGTCGACACGCAGACCAGTACAAGGAGCAGGTAGGTGGAAGGGCTTAGATTTTGAGGCCTATTTCTCAGAAAAGGTAAATAAAACCATACTTTAAGTAGAAAGGGCTTGCTAAGAAGCATGTTAATGAAAAGATGTTGGGGAATCTATCTTGATGACTAAACCACTAGAGTAGTTCCCAGTGGTTAAAACCTCCCCGTGATAGCTCTGATGTGACGGTCCGTTACGCAACCTGGTCTCCCAGACCCAGGAGCTCTGCAGTGTTTCCAGGAGCCCGGGCTGCAGTCTGCAGTGAGGCTGTGTTGGTTCATCTCCAGCTGGAGTGCTGGGTGGACAGGACATTGGCTAACTCCTGGTCGTGGCGTTGCAGCTGTCTAGTTTGATCCTGAGTCCCTGGGTTTATATTTCAGATGGAAAAGGCAAATGCCAGAATGAAGCAGCTCAAACGCCAGCTGGAGGAGGCTGAAGAGGAAGCCACACGTGCAAATGCTTCCCGACGTAAACTTCAGCGTGAGCTGGACGATGCCACAGAGGCTAACGAGGGCCTGAGCCGGGAGGTCAGCACCCTGAAGAACGGGCTAAGGTAGGTGGTGCCAGTGGCGGTGGGCAGGGTTTGTCTGAGCCCTCGTTTGCCCACAGACTCTCCGCAGTGCATCCTTGGGGAGTATCCAGCTGTGGCGCTGCTGGTGTTAGGGATGTTCAGCTCAGGAAGTGTGGGCTGGATGAGTGCTCGGTGTGGTGGATTGAGAACCGGCTGAATGGCAGAGCTCAGAGGGCTGTCATCAGCGGCGCCGAGTCTGGTTGGAGGCCGGTAACTAGTGGTGTGCCTCAGGGGTCAGTACTGGGCCCAGTCTTGTTTAACTTCATCAGTGACCTGGATGAAGAGACGGAGTGTACCCTCAGCAAGTTTGCTGATGACACCAACCTGGGAGGAGTGGTAGATACACCAGCAGGCTGTGCTGCCATTCAGCGTGACCTGGACAGGCTGGAGAGCTGGGCAGAGAGGAACCTGATGAGGTTCAGCAAGGGCAAGTGCAGGGTCCTGCACCTGGGGTGGAACAACCCCAGGCACCAGTACAGGCTGGGGCGGACCTGCTGGAGAGCAGCTCTGTGGAGAGGGACCTGGGTGTTCTGGCAGACGACAGGTTGACCATGAGCCAGCAGCGTGCCCTGGCTGCCAAGAAGGCCAATGGGATCCTGGGGTGCATCAAGAGGAGTGTGGGCAGCAGGTCGAGGGAGGTTCTCCTTCCCCTCTACACTGCCCTAGTGAGGCCCCATCTGGAGTGCTGTGTCCAGTGCTGGGCTCCCCAGTTCAAGAAAGATGAGGAGCTACTGGAGAGAGTCCAGCGGAGGGCTATGAGGATGGCGAGGGGACTGGAGCATCTCTCCTACGAGAAAAGGCTGAGGGAGCTGGGCTTGTTCAGCCTGAAGAAGAGAAGGCTGAGAGGGGACCTTAGAAATGCTGATAAATATCTGCAGGGTGGGGGTCAGGAGGATGGGACCAGACTCTTTCCAGTGGTGCCCAGTGACAGGACAAGGGACAACGGGCACAAACTGAAGCAGAGAAAGTTCCAGCTGAACATGAGGAAGAACTTCTTCACTCTGAGGGTGACGGAGCCCTGGCCCAGGCTGCCCAGGGAGGCTGTGGAGTCTCCTTCTCTGGAGATATTCCAGCCCCGCCTGGACGCGGTGCTGTGCAGCCTGCTCTGGGTGACCCTGCTTGGGCAGGGGGTTGGGCTGGGTGACCCACAGAGGTCTCTTCCAACCCCCACCATTCTGTGATTCTGTGATTTTTCCAGTGGCTGGTACCAATCCCTTTTTTTCCCATACCCACTCCAGTGGGAATGTCTCAGCATTTTCCTTGAGAGCAGCTCTTGGAGATCAAGGTCTCTACCGAATACAGATGGGAGACAGCAGTGGTGAGGTTGCTGCAGAACAAAACCATCTCGGGGGTAGAGAGAGGCTTATAGGAGCGGCAGGAGGGGTGCAGCGCAGCGCTGCACAAAGAGTAGTTGGTATTATTTTAGAGACCCTGCTCTGTTTAGGACTTGGTCTGTGCTCGGTGCTTGTACAGAGGCAATATTTTAGGTTGTTTGGGACTTGCAAAATTAAGATGATGGTAAGCGCTAAGCAGGAATACCAGAATACCGGAATGTTTGCGCACAGCCTGTCTTCTCCTTGGTCAGAGAAGGGGTTTCAAGACCCTGTGTGTGAAATTTGCCCCGTGGCTGGGGGCAAACTCTTCCCCCATGGTTCAGTGCGGAGGTCTTCCCGGAGCAGCCACCAGCATGGGGCCGTGGGCTGTGGGCGAGCCACGACCCTTCATGGATTGTCTGGTTGCTGTTCGCAGGAGGGGGGGCACCATCACCTTCTCCTCCAGCCGATCCGGGAGACGCCAGCTGCACTTCGAAGGGGCCTCGCTGGAGCTCTCGGACGACGACGCGGAGAGCAAAGGCAGCGAGGTGAACGAAGCGCAGCCGGCGCCCGCCGAGTAGAGCCCCGTCTGTACCCTGCTTCAGATATAGTTACAACTGCTTTTTTCCTGTAGTAAATAAAATGGAATTGTCTCTGTTCAATGCATCTATTTTCCAGATACTCATTGTATAGCCATTTTATAAAGCATCATGTGAAGGATGGAACTTTTTTTTTTATCAACACGGAAACTTCATTCCCAGAGGGTAGGTGGTTGGGGCAGACCCGTCGTCATGACTATGCATGCTTTGTTGTACAGACAGCATCCTTCCGTTTCTCCTGTGCTCAGGCGGCCCGTGGCTGTATCGAGTCTGGTGGATCATTGAAGACCAAACTGCACCTGTATTTTTTTTTTTCTTTTCTCCTAATTGTTGTGATCAGCACACAATCAGCGAGTGAACTGTGAAAAGGCCTTGGGAAGTGTTACAGGGAGATGTAGGGATGAACGAGTAGCGTCCATTTTTAACCTGCAATACCCTTTTGAAGTGTTCTCAGCACCTGCTTCATCAGTTAGCGTTCCTGCAGTACAGGCAAACTGAAACAGCATCGCCGTTCCTCATCTGTACAGTACTTCTGCGTTTGTAGAGACCCGCTATCACCATGCCCGACAGATCTGTGTATATATTAAGGCTACTATAATGTGAACACCAGTGGAAAATAAACAGACAACGCAGGAGAAATTAATTTATTAATTTAGGGCCGAGTGAGTTAGCCTTCAAGCCGCAGAGCCGAGCGGCTGCACGGTGCGTGGAGGCCGAGGCGGTGCGGCGGCTCCGGCGGGAGCGGCTCCGGGGCCGCGCGGGGCGGGTGCGGAGCCGGCGGTGACAGGGGTTCAGCGATGGATGTTGCCTGCCTAGGAGTTGACATGCCAGTGGATGTGAATCCTTTTTGTTGTTGTGTTTTGTTTTTTTTTTTATTTTGAACAGTATTACAGCGAGTAGTTAGCATTCTTTTTGTTTAAATAGCTGAAAAACTGACATTACAGAAAGTGCCTTAGACACTACAGTACTAAGACAATGTTGCATATATAATTTGCCTATATAACAATGATTTAATGTATTCATTTTGACTGTGCTTCATATCACGTACCTCTCTAGTCCAAGTGGTATTATTGATATTAGTGACAATGAATCAGTGTTAACTAGGAACCTTCCTCTGCCACATACTCAAAAACCGTGGATTTCCTTTTTTGGTTAAAAGCTTTAACATCTGTCACAAAGGTTTTGGTGTGTGTGTTTGGATACTTTTAATCAAAGTGGCTGTTGACCACCAGGCATCTGACTGCAAATATCTTGTTTTCTTGTATACCCATATTTCTAGACAATGATTTTTGTAAGACAATAAATTTATTCATTATAGATGTGGCCGCCTGCTCTGTTTACTTACAGGAAGAGGTATCTCCTGAGGCTGGCGTAGACCTTAATAAACAAGAATATGACTGGAAGCTGCATTTACCCTTCTTCCTCTTTTGTTTGCTCAGGGTTTTTTTTCTCTTTTGACCTAAACACAGTGTAAATGGCCTGGTCAGGGCTGAGCCTTTGTGTTGCCATTAGAGTCCAAAGTCCCCTCCTGCTGACCTGCAGGGCTGGGACCCAGGCAGAGGCCCCATGGCTGCCTTCAGCGAAGTCTGGGCTTTCTGCTGGGCGGTGGAATCTCCTGTTTCGGAGGTCCCAGTGTGCAATACCTGCTCCCCTGGCCCAAGGTAGTGATGGTGTTGGGTAAGGCCAAGGCTGTCACTGGTGCCCTGGGGCTGGTCCCTGCACAGAGAAGGTGGACCAGCGTGGGGAGCTGATAGGAGCAGGGAAATGGTGGGCTTAAAACTGGAGTGAGAGGAGAGGGGTGGGGGAGAGCAGGAAGCCTCTGCCTGGGCTCTACAGTCCAGGGCTGCTGTCAGTGGTCCCTCTGGTCCCAGCAAGCCCGGGCTGAGGGAGCCTCCAGCACCGAAGGGCTGCTGAGGACCAGAGCTGATCCCAGGCACCCGCTCCTGGAACCCAGTTCAGTCAGGGGTACCGTTACCTCAGGTGTCTCCTTCAAGGCAGTGGCTGCTGCTCCTCCTGCTGTGAGGACCATACTGGGGAGGGGGCAGGGGCTGCTGAAGGGCTTTTCCCTGCCTCTCTCATGGCTTCCATACCTCAGGGCAGGGTTTGGGCCACTACCAGGCACAAACAGAGGCTGGGCAGATAATGGGAGCGAGAGCGGCCCTGAGGAGAAAGGCTTGGGGTGCTGCTGGGTGAGAAGCTGGACACGACCCAGCCGTGTGTGCTCACAGGGCAAGGGGGGGATTCTGCCTCTCTGCCCCACGCTGGTGAGACCCCCCGGGGTACGGAGCTTGGGAATGTGAGGGCCCGGCTGATGAGGATGCGGGTGAAGCTCCAACCAGGAGGTTGCCCAGTGTGAGTCGGTCAGCCCCACGCATTACGGCTGCCTCAGCTAAGAAAAAAAAGGAGGGTAACTGTCACAGGCGATTCCCTGCGGAGGGGAACAGAGGGCCCGATCTGCTGACAGGACCCATCCCAAGGGAAGTCTGCTGCCTCCCTGGGGTCCGGGTCAGGGATGTTGCTTGGAAACTCCCTGGTCTGGTGTGATCCTCTGACTGTTACCCCCTCTTGGTAATGCAGGTTGGTGGGGACAAGATCGCGGAGAGAAGTCCCAAGGCCATCAAAGGGGACTTCAGGGCACTGGTCAAGGGATCGGGGGCACAGGTGGTGTTTTCCTCCATCCCATCAGTGGCAGGGAACAGCACTGAAAGGGGAGGAAAGCTCACCTGGTTAACAGGTGGCTCAGGGACTGGTGCCTTCGGTTGAATTTTGGCTTCTTTGATCATGGGGAGGTGCACACAGCACCGGGCCTGCTGGGGACAGACGGAGTACAGCTGTCTCAAAGGGGAAAAAGGATTCACTGAGAGGGCTTTAAACAAGGTTCCAAGGGGGATCACATCGCTAGGGATGAGCCCAGGTGTGTCATGGTAGGGTCAGGGGGAGATCGACAGCCCAGCTCAAGTGCATCTACACTAGTGCACGTAGCATGGGCAATAAACAGGAGGAGCTGGAAGCCATTGTACAGCAGGACAGCTAGGTCGTCATCACAGAAATGTGGTGGGACAGCTCGCATGACAGGCATGCTGTCATGGATGGCTACAGACCCTGCTTCGGCGGGGGGGGGGGGGTTGGACCAGATGACCCACAGAGGTCCCTTCCAACCCCCACCACTCTGTGATTCCGTGGGAGCCCTGCATCCAGCTCTGGAGCCCTCGGCACAGGACAGACCTGGAGCTGGTGGAGCGGGGCCAGAGGAGGCCCCAGCAATGATCTGAGGGCTGGAACCCCTCTGCTGGGAGGAAAGGCTGGGAGAGCTGGGGCTGTTTAGCCTGGGGAAAGGAAGGCTCCGGGGACACCTTAGAGCAGCCTGAAGGGACCTGCGAGAGAGCTGGAGAGGGTCTTGTGACAAGGGCATGGAGTGATAGGCCAAGGAGTGATGGCTTCAAGCTGCAAGAAGGGAGGGTTTGATTGAACCTGAGAAAGAAATTCTCCACTCTGTGGGTTGTGAGGCCCTGGCCCAGGCTGCCCAGAGAAGCTGTGGCTGCCTCCTCCCTGGCAGGGTTCAAGGCCAGGTTGGAGGGGGCTTGGAGCACACCAGGCTGGTGGAAGGGATCCCTGCCCATGACATGGGGGGCTGGACCTGGATGACCTGTAAGGCCCCTTCCAACCCAGACCATCCTATGGTTCCATGAACATGCAGAAGGCCCAGGCTCTGTGCAAGAGCAGCATCCTCTTACTGGGGATTTTTTAAGGGGAGGGTGTTCCTGCTCCCCCGAGGAGGGAGCTGGTCCCAGGGTGGGGGGAGCTGTGTGGCCTCCCCCTGCATGGCACTGGGGCTCTGGCGGGAACTGGAGGCCTCCGTCGCTTTGCAGGCTCTTCCCAAAAATCAGATCTTGAGGTCCAAGACAGTCGGTGCCATAGAGGGAAGGCGCTTGCTCAGCCGCCGCTCCCCTCTCTGCTCAGAGGGAAGGAGGAGGCAACACTGCAAGGGAAAGGCAGCAAGCGCTTCGCAGCGGCGCACAGCAGCATCGCTACGTGACAAAACCACGGCCACTGCCACCGGTTCTGCAAAATCCACTGATTTCACATTAAAAGACCTTTATTTTTGGAAGATGACGGTAATTTGGGTTTGGGTTTTTTTTTTAAAAACCCTTCACGATCTGTGTCACCACGGTCGTATCGTACACTGTCCTACTGCAACGTGCCATATAGATTTCAAATAAATAAAGCTACAAAGCCCAAGTTATGTACAAAGATCTTCGGCAAAGATAATTATGTTTACAAACCTATGTACAATAAAACAAATGTAAACAGTCAAATGCAGCAGAGGATGCACAGGAAAGGACGACCATACAAACCCTGACGGTGAGGGGGGGGCTTCCCGCCTCCCCTCTGCTGGGGCCGATGGTTTTTTTCTCAGCACTTGTAAATAAACCAGCTTGGAGCTGCAGAGCCAAGTGAACGCGACGGCCCCGAGCGGGAATGAAGATTTCTAAACCCACAGATCAAACCCCGGCTGGGTTTGCTGGTTCTTTGTATAAAATCCACCGACTCCGAGGCACACGGACAGAGAACTCGCACAAACACGTTGCTCGAAAGACCCACGAGGTACACGCAGTCGCCCAACACTGTCGCAGAAGCGCGCAGGTGACACTGTGAGATCCAGTCCTATATTACACGGATCGGAACAGGGGTGGGGTGGTGGCGGGGTCCCAGGAGGGGGCTTTGTGGATTTGTGGCTTCCTAACGCTCTGGCGGAGTTCCCAGTGTGGCGGTGCGTGGATGTTTGCCTGACGAAGGCACCAGGAGCACGCTCCAGCCGCTCGCTGCGTTGCTGCACAGGTGGGGGAGCGCCGAGGGGCCGCTTCAGCACGGCTCAGCCGCGCCAGCACCCAGCAAGGCAGGCGATGTTCTGACTGACGAGTGCTGGGCACGGGACCGTCACCCCCGCGCCCCCAGTCCCTCCATCCCTCCCCCCCGTAGGGTCGCGCAGCTCAGCCTCCCATGCCCACTCCAACCCACGGCCACGCGCTGGCCCCGCAGTGATTTATTAAGCTGCGGTAACTGAGTCATGGACCTGATTCCTGTCCAAAGAGCCGCGGCGCAGCCTCAGCCAGGGGTCTGAGGTCTGAGCCTTACCGGGAGGGCAGCAGCTGCCCGTCCTGAGCAGCAGGATGCTGGAGCAGGCAGGGAGAAACGCTGCCAAACCTAAGTTAGAGTAGAGATACGGTGAGGGGCTGAGGACCGCCAGGCCGAGCAAGACTCCTGCAGCCCGTGAAACAGACCACTGCGGGTGGCAGCTTGGCAGCGCGGGGTATGGGGCCAAGGCAGAGAACGTCCGCTACAGCGACAGGAGAAAACAAACTGTATTAATGTGACATGGAGGGCCATGAGCTCAGGGTCTCCTCGGGCAGCAGGGCGCAGGTCGTGTTCCAGCGGGGCAGGAATGGGCAGCAATCGGGAGCAGTTCTTCTCGTGGTGGGCTGAGAAAAGCATCCTCAAGTCCGAACACGACCTCCTGCGGGCTCATACGCTCTGGGGGAGCATGCCAGGCGCTGAGGACGGTCGAGAGGCTCCCAGTCCGGGGGGACCTTGATCAAAGCCGTTTACTGCCCTGAGGAGCAAGAAGAGACAGGCCGGTAAGTGATGAGCCCCAGGAGATGGCACCGCTCACCCCTCCCGGCCCCAGCAGCTGGAGAACAGACCCCTCTCCTCCCCTCTCACCTCACCCTGGCTGTACGATGGCTGCAAGGCCACTGTGACCACAACAGGGCTCCCATGGCTGCACCCACCCGCAGCCAGGGACAGGAGCAGGTGGGTGCTCACCCCGCTGCCTGGAGGTGGTGGGTGCTGCCTGATGACCACCCCAGGAGGACAAGCAGCTCCTGCGCAGACCCCAGGCCCCCACGTCGGGATCTGGGCAGCTGAGGGGCCGGGCACAGCAGCGCTACAGGCTCGCTCCCCACGGCCAGCTCCCCTCCCCTCTTCACGGATGCTGGTGGGCTGTGAGAGGAGAACATGGGTCTGACAGCTTTTCCATCTCTACTCCGTTCTGGCTTTGGCAGATCTTCTGTGATCAGGCTCAACACACAGCGGCTGCCCAGGCTCACCATCTGCTGATCATCACCACCACCACAGCCTTGACAACCAGAAGCGATGGCATCCCCATATCAGGACAGCACGTCCACCCCCACTGTTGTCCCAGAACCAGCACCCTGCCCTCACAGTCGGGTTTGTAATAACAAAGGCGAGGGAGAACTCCCCCAGCCCTGCAAGGTCCCTACCTCAACTTCTGCTGGCTCCCAAGTGCTGCCTCTGCAGCCCTTCACCAGCTTCGCCCGAACCACCGGCACCCCAGAAGATGCCATTGAGATCCCTCCTGGCAGAGATACGTTTGGGAGAGGGGACACCTGAGGAGACAGCCTCTGTTGCCCAGAGCTGCGAGCTGCAGTGAGTAGAAGCAAGAAGGAAGAGAAGCCGAGGGCTCTCCTGACGAGCTCGAAGCCAAGCCAGGAGCCGGCAGCTCCGGGGTCTCAGGCTGCGCCTACTCCGCGGAGCACATACCGCTCGCTGCCGTCACTGCCCACGGGACCGAGATGCCACCAGCCCACGCGCGGTGGCTCACGACTGCATCCCCGGGCAGAGCAGCGCGGTTTCCGCACTCCTGTTCCTGTGCTGCGCTCATTCACTGGTGACCTTGCAGCTCCTGCGTCAGGGATGAAAAAACCCCACCAGCAACCCCAGAGGCTGCTGCCGTTGCACTGGGCAGTCACAAGCTCCTTCCATGAAGAGCTAAAATCCCGACTGTCGCTAGCAAGAACAGATTCCCATGGTAACGCAGCTCGCTGCCGCAGGGAGTCAGGCTGTTTCCTTTCCCCATAGAATCTCAGAATGGTGGGGGTTGGAAGGGACCTCTGTGGGTCACCCAGCCCAACCCCTTGCCCAAGCAGGGTCACCCAGAGCAGGCTGCACAGTACCGCGTCCAGGCGGGGCTGGAATATCTCCAGAGAAGGAGACTCCACAGCCTCCCTGGGCAGCCTGGGCCAGGGCTCCATCACCCTCAGAGGGAAGAAGTTCTTCCTCGTGTTCAACTGGAACTTCCTCAGCTTCAGTTTGTGCCCATTGCCCCTTGTCCTGTCTCTGGGCACCACTGGAAAGAGTCTGGCCCCATCCTCCTGACACCCACCCTGCAGATATTTATCAGCATTTCTAAGGTCCCCTCACAGCCTTCTCTTCTTCAGGCTGAACAAGCCCAGCTCCCTCAGCCTCTCCTCGTAGGAGAGATGCTCCAGTCCCCTCACCATCCTCGTAACCCTCCGCTGGACTCTCTCCAGTAGCTCTTCATCTTTCTTGAACTGGGGAGCCCAGCACTGGACACAGCACTCCAGATGGGGCCTCACCAGGGCAGAGTAGAGGGGAAGGAGAACCTCCCTCGCCCTGCTGCCCACACTCCTCCTAATGCACCCCAGGAGCCCATTGACCTTCTTGGCAGCCAGGGCACACTGTTGGCTCATGGTCACCCTGCATCCACCAGGACACCCAGGTCCCTCTCTGCAGAGCTGCTCTCCAGCAGGTCCGCCCCAGCCTGTACTGGTGCCTGGGGTTATTCCTCCCCAGGTGCAGGACCCTGCACTTGCCCTTGTTGAACCTCATCAGGTTCCTCTCTGCCCAGCTCTCCAGCCTGTCCAGGTCACACTGAATGGCAGCACAGCCTTCCGGTGTGTCTATCACACCTCCCAGTTTGGTGTCATCAGCAAACTTGCTGAGGGTACACTCAGTCTCTTCATACAGGTCATTGATGAAGAAGTTGAACAAGGCTGGGCCCAGTACTGACCCCTGGGGGACACCACTAGTTACTGGCCTCCAACTAGACTCAGCACCACTGATGACAACCCGCTGAGCTCTGCCATTCAGCCAGTTCTCAATCCACCGCACCGAGCACTTCTCCAGTCCACACTTCCTGAGCTTCCCTATAAGGATGTTATGGGAAACCGTGTCGAAAGCCTCGCTGTTAAACACCCACACTAGCACAGCCTGGCTCAGAGCAGGGAGAAACCACCTTTCCCACCTCCTCCCCATAGAGCTGGAAACTTCAGCTCCCATTAGAGCATTGCCTTGACACAGGGAGGTGCCTCCCTGGCTGCACGCAGTAAAAAGCTGCTGGAAGAAGCTCAGGGGCAGACGTATCTCACTGTCTACATTTGGATGACGGGCCATGAAGCCAACCTGATCCTGACACGACTCTGCAAATTAGTTAACAGCTCGGAAGCACCTCTGACAAGTAGGACGGGGGGGGGAAACAAAACCAAACAACAACAAAAAAAACCAACCCAAACTGGATTAAAACGTGGTACTTTGCTCCCTTCTGAAAGGATCAGAGAAAAGTGGCATTCCACATCAGCAGCCTGGGTGTGCTCAGGTCTGATGAGCTGCGTTCAAGCCCAGCTCTACAGCTCTGTCACGTTTCCTGCACTAAACTCCGGGCTGCTCTTTCACAGAATGGTTTGGGTTGGAAGGGACCTTCAGAGGCCATCTAGCCCAACCCCCTGCAGTAAGTAGGTGCCCAGCGACAGGACAAGGGGCAACGGGCACAAACTGAAGCAGAGGAAGCTCCAGCTGAACACGAGGAAGAACTTCTTCACTCTGAGGGTGACGGAGCCCTGGCCCAGGCTGCCCAGGGAGGCTGTGGAGTCTCCTTCTCTGGAGATATTCCAGACCCGCCTGGATGCGGTGCTGTGCAGCCTGCTCTGGGTGACCCTGCTTGGGCAGGGGGTTGGGCTGGAGACCCACAGAGGTCCCTTGCAACCCCTACCATTCTGTGATTCTCTGAAATTAAAATACATTAAACAGAGGAACTGTGAAAAATAACAAATAAAGTATGCTGGATGACTCCTGGCTAACCTCCCAGAGGAGAGCGGGGAAGAGAAGTCCTTGCGCCCGGTCTCCAAGGTCTCCGACAGTGCCGGGAGGAGCACACGCATCGCTCCAGCCTTCAGCCGCTCTGCCCAGGCCTGACACAGGCGCGGGGCTCCTGCATGCAGCTGACGCTGCCCGACAGCCTGGAGACCTGCCCACAGCCATTAATCCCAGCCAGATCACTTGCCTGCTGCTTCTGCCTCATTTTGCCATCCCTCAGACCCGACCCACTCTCTGGGGCCCGCGCTGCGCCCTTGCTCTGGGCTTCCTAAGAAACTGGGCTCAGGGGTGCTTCACAGGGAGCCGAAGCCCCAGTCCCTGCTGGGAACAGCCCCAGCAGTGGTTTCTGATGGATGCTCCTGACTGCCTGCCCCTGCAGTGGCGTGGACCTTGTGCCCGTTTCCAACTGCTCTCTCTGCCCTGTGATTGCTAAAGACAGATTTTTACATATTAATCTTTATTCCAAGCTGTATTTTGTGCTTGGCACCTTATCTCCAAGACTCTCTCAACTCTAAGTATCCAACAAAGCCTCAGCAGAAAATTCTCCTGTTGCTGAATAGCCCAGGCTGAGGAGTAAATGGATGGGCTCAAAGCATGCTTGGAGACCAGCCCCCCAATAAAACAAAAGGAAAAGGGAGTTTTCAGGCAGGGCAGTGCTTTGAAACACACCCAAGCAGCAGTAACAGCACAAGGAGGCAGAGGAACGCCCAGCACGGAGATGCAAGGAGGAAGATGGGGACAAGGCTGTGGCAGATGAAGCTGGCAGGGACCTGCACCTTTCGACAGCACAGGGAACCCTCCGCGCTCCCTCGAGAGGCAGATGAGGGAGACGAGCCAGACCCTTGGATGCTGGAGGTGGTGCCTGCACCGAGCCCCTGTGCCCAGGATCCCCCCACAGAGCCCGGGACCCCGGGGTCTGCGCAGGCTGCTTCCAGCTGGCACGGCTGTGGCGGGCAGGGACGGTGGCACCGAGCCGGAGCACTGCTGTCTCGACGCGCACGCTGCTGATCACACCGTCCTCCGCCCCTGCTCTGCAACCCTGGCCGGCTCCCAGCACATCTGTGCCTTTGTTGGCTTTCCCATTGGCCAGAACCACGGCAACCGAGCATCGACAAGACGACAGCAACGAAACGTCGAAGGAAAAACACGACCAAAGGGCAAACTAACTTTCAAAATTCACTAAATTAACAGCAGGGATACTTCATCCTGTATCTCTGATGTGACTGATTCAATCAGAACCATGCATGTATTTGAAGAACTATTGATTAGATCAAGAAAGCAAGCAGCACTCAATCTTATGTTTGCAACAGGTCACAGCAGCAGAGGAGTTTATCTAAAGTAAGGAGAAAGAGAGGGATTGCGGCCTCAGGCTTTGATCATGGACCATTAGTTTGTAACGCTGAGAGAACTACCCCATGCAGTTAGCACAACCACCGACTCTGCACCTCCAAGCACCGAGTTAAAAGGCATGCAGCTTATCATTGCAAATGAATTCATTTACCCATGACCAAGGTGGGGAATACGACCTTTTCACACCTAGTGGAGAAAAATTGAAACAGTTTATGCACACGATAAAGACATTCTTGGCCATAACCCTGAATGCAAGGAATGGGGCAAAGCAAAGGTGTTCAGCTGAACCTCACCAGACCTCTCCCCTTCCACCTCTGCCCGGGCAGACGAGGGGTCCTATTTCAGCGACAACCAGCACTCCCACCATACTCCACGGCCGCAAGCGCGTGACCCAGATAAAAGCCTGGAGCATTGCAAAGCACGTTACAGGACATGGGATTACTCACCTGCATCCGAGGTACCCACACGTCCCTCTTTTCCAGGAAAACTTTTTCATAAGGCGGACTAGGGAACGGGAAGACCGCCCTGCTTTCACTGCCTGATGTATTACGATCAGGGTTGGGGTAACTGTGTGCACTGTGTAAATATCCCTACGTGCTTCACGGGACTGCTACAAGTGTGCAAGCAGAGGTGCTTCTCACATTCAAACCTGAGCTTGTTTGAATAAATCAAAGCCCAGCAGACTGACCAAAATAACCTAAACATAAACACCATCTACAAGGACTTTGATAAGAGTGCGGGCAGGGGAGTGGGGGAGCAGTGAACACGGAGTTCATGCCTCGAGCAACAAACACTACATGCTGGCTCACATGCTGCCTCAGCTCTGCTGTTCAAGTGCCAAGGCTCTGCAGAGCCCATCAAAGTCAGAGCCATTTTGTTCCCCAACTGGATCGAAGTTAATAACCAATTAAGAAATATTACAACACCAAAAAAAACAAGTATCTATTCGAGAACATCCTCAGGTGCTGTTCTGCCATGCCCGGGCATCCGAACAGTAACAGCACATTCCTGAAGGAACAAGTCTGCAGGAATCTAATCTCACAGCAGACACTGAGTTTTGAAAAAGTAGGCAAGTCCTGACTCTTCCAATTCCCCAGCAAAGCCTCGCTGCGGGCCCAGCTGTCCTCCAGGCCTCTGCTAAAGTGACGCTCCCCTGTGTCAGCTCCTGCCCATCGCTGTCTTCGGCTGCCTGCTCAGCTCCGCTCAGCAAGCAAAGAGCAGATGTTTGACAGGAGATGGAGACTGGCCAAACACTTTAACCAACAAAATGGCAGAGGAAGGAAAGTAAGGGGAAATGTAATGCTGCGGCTGAGTTACCTCTGTCCCATTCCCACCACCCAACCACCGGCTGCTCTTTAGGCAGCGGCTGCAGATGGGATGGCATCTACAATCACATGTGGCTGTTTCAGGCTCCAGCAACAATGAGGGGCAGGGAGGAGAGTACAGGGGCTGGGGAGAGAGGAGGAGAGGGGATAAGCAAGGCATGCCTTGCCTCAGCCCCTCGTACCCAGCCACCGCCGCATGCTCCAGGTCCGACTCCTGCCAGTGCGGCTGGAGCTGGGCGGCTGCTGCAGCGTGCGGGCGTGATGGGGCTGACCACATTGCAGTTCAGAGCTCGGTTCAGCTTACACGTGCAAAGTTGTACAGGTTTTACACGGCAGCCACGGAGACGCGTGCCCAGCACAGACACTGCGATCAGCCCCAGCACTCAGAGACCTCCACAGGGGCAGCGAGATTGAGCAGGAGCCGATGCGGGGAAGAGGCACGGGCCATCCGCTGTCAACAGCATGTGGGCGCGCAGAGGAGGAGGACAGGACAGCAGGGATCTCTAACAACTTGCCGATAAGGACGTCAGTCATTTCCACCCCCTTTTCTAGCCCACTAACATCCTCCAGCTCTGCTGTAGAAGTTAGTTTTCAGGAGGGTGGGTTTCTAAACCTTTTTCAGCTACAACCTGCTGGTAACTCCAGGCAGCCAGCCAAGATAGCAAGTGTGATGACAATCCAGATAATTAAAAGTGACCCCACCCCACACAGCAATCAGCTTATTTGTCACACCACAACTCCATATAGCCATGCTGCCTCCTAAGAACAGCTATAATCTCTCCCTAGCAACTACCCTGACAGCTTGTACCTGAAATATCGCCCGTGCCCTGCAAGTGTGAGCTGCCGTGGTGATGCACAGACCCCAGCCAGCCTTGCAGTGCACAGACGACCCAAAAGTCTGTCCGATTTGCACAGGACACTGACTTTGTTATGTCTCCAAACTCTTCTTTTCCAAAACCAGCAAACAACAGCGACTCTAAAAAAAACTCTGAATACCAGTTTCTAAGATGCAACTTGCCCCGCTACCCACGTAGCAACACAATTCAGCTCAAACAAGGATGATTGTAGGAAGCTCAGCTTGTCTGCTCTGTATACGGCACTCTTCAGGTCGGCAACTGCTCATTTACTTCTCCAAAATAAATTCTGTATTGAGGATGTGCGGAAAGCCCTGACCACGGGCGAGTCACGGGAGACACACGGGGTCGTTTCTCCTGTGAAAGCAGTTTCTGGCTTCACGGCTGACGCACAGCACAGACAGCATGGAAGCAGTTGCTCCCTCGATCAGCCAGAACTATGCCCTTAATGACGTTTTCTTTTTCCCCTCATAGAGGGGGAAGTAGAGCAAACAGGGCACCACCCTCCAAGCCAGCATTTGCTGCCTGCACTCAGCTGTTCTCACCAAGGGAACCTCCAGATTTGCCGTCACGTACTTCCCCCGTGTGAGCACACCAGTAGCTATGGCAACTGCACCGCTACTTACTTGAGATCCTTTCGAAGGGCACGTTCACTTCACCAGCAGGTTTGCTGCCTGGGTTGATTTTTTATTACCTGAGATGCAGCTGCCAAGAGATTCGGCAGCAGAGGGACAGGACAGGCACTGACACCCTGCCAGCTACGAGACAATCACGCTTGCTTTGCTCTGTGCTTTACAGAAATCAGCACTGTCACCCTCCCCATCCCCTTGAGACTGGCTCCACAATTTATTTGTCCTATAGGATGAAAGCTGTGGTGGGCTAAAGACAAACCAAGAATAACTTCTGCTCCAAGTAGCATCCTGAAACACACTCCCTTTCAGGATAAAAGCATATCCTTACTTACCCTTTGTCAAAGAAAGAAGTATGTCCCGGATGAGGGTACTTTGTGCCATTGCTGTTCATCACGCCGCTGTTAACATTCCCTGAAATGTAGGATTTCCGTGATGCCTGGTCCTTTGCAAAATTTCTGCAAGCAGCTAATTTGGATTCTAAGGCCTGTGAAAGGGGAAAAAAAAAATGACGTCAAAAAAGTAATACCATTAAGAGGAAGTATTTTGCTGCTCAAGTTCAGGCTTTGTCATGACCCCAAGATCACCACGATCAGGAACCCAGTGTGATCACCTTTAGCGAAAGCTGAACTGAATGGGAACAAAGCTGTCATTTTCTCTGTCATCCAACCACAAAGGAAACCCACACAACGAGACGCTGACGCAGACTGCCACGCGTGACTCAGTTCCATCAGGGCTCAGATTTTACAACATATCAACACTCAATTAATTACCTAAAATAAGGAAGCCAATTCCTAGCAGAAGTTACCAAAACTTCCTGCTTCAGCAGCTGCAGTAAGGCTGGCATAAGCTAATCAGAAGTCTAAGACAGAGCCTAAAGCAGAATCCTCAAGTTTTGTGAGGGACTTTGTATTTGGGACTTTGTATTTGGAAATTCGAATTTTTTTCTCCAGGGCAATGCCTTCTAGCATTTCTTTCTTAATCTTGGCCTGCAAAACAAAGCCAGTTTCTTAAGTGCCATTGGTATGCTTCAGAACAAGAAGTGCTACAGCATCAGACGAGGAACCCAAGGCAGCAACTAAGCCTGTCTCTGTGGTCTGTACCTCATCTGTATTACTTCGCAGCAAGCCTGGTGAGATCTTGTTCCCCTGTACAAGGTGACAGTCTCTGCCTCATCTGCTGACTCCTGCCAGAAGGGAGGCCAAAATCCTGATTCTCTCCTTCACTGCAGCACACCCCCTGCCCTTTCTGCTGTCTGTCACAAACTGAGGCTTTGCTTCAATAGCAGTCTGGTCTAGCAGAAAGTCCTTGCAACAATTTATTACATCCACCCTGCGCATGGGAGCATTCATACACTTGCAAATGCATACAGCGGAGACAAAACCTCATCTCCCCAAACACGGGGCTTGGTCCCATTCCACGTAGAAAAATATTCCACTGATAAGACACTGGCATGCTATCACAAGTAAGTGAACACTACACAGTGTTCTAGAAATCCATGCAAGCTTACTCAGTGGCTATATAGGCAGATATATTGTGGTCAGCAGGTCGAGGGAGGTTCTCCTTCCCCTCTACTTGGTCCTAGTGAGGCCCCATCTGCAGTACTCTGTCCAGTTCTGGGCTCCCCAGTTCAAGAAAGATGAGGAGCTACTGGAGAGAGTCCAGCGGAGGGCTATGAGGATGGTGAGGGGACTGGAGCATCTCTCCTACGAGGAGAGGCTAAGGGAGCTGGGCTTGTTCAGCCTGGAGAAGAGAAGGCAGAGAGGGGACCTTATAACTGCCTAGAAACATCTTCAGGGTCGGTGTCAAGAGGATGTGGTCAGATTCTTTTCAGTGGTGCCCAGCGACAAGGGGCAACAGGCACAAATTGAAGAATAGGAAGTTCCAGCTGAACATGAAGAACAACTTCTTCACTCTGAGGGTGACAGAGCACTAGAACAGGCTACCCAGAGAGGCTGTGGAGTCTCCTTCTCTAGAGATACTCAAACCCTCCTGGACAAGGTCCTGTGCAGCCTGCTCTGGGTGACCCTGCTTCGGCAGGAGGCTGGACCGGGTGACCCACAGAGGTCCCTTCCAACCCCCACCATTCTGTGACCCTGTGAGATATAGATAACTACCTATCTCTTGGTCTCAAAGCACCTATCAGCTGGAAATAGCCTGTGTGATCTGTGCCAAGTGACTCTATCTCAGCTGCATGCAAGAAAGCTGAGGGGAAACTTCTTGCAGAGAAATGGAGTCTGAGGCTCAGGATGAGGCATCTTATGAGTAACCAAAGCCACAGAAATGCTAAACATCCTCTAATCATTACTGAACAAATGCATGAGCTGGAATTTTGTACCTGTGGCAGAGCGTGTGTCTCGGAGCAGGCTGGGAACAACCATGCTTATTTGGCATTTCCTGTCCTTGCAGAGTAATCACACGGGATTGTACTTAAGCTCTCAAAATCCCCTGCAGACTCTTACTCACAATGATCCCATTTTAAACATGTCACTCCATAACCCCGAGTTATCCTGCTGCCCTTTCAAACCAGCTACGAGCTCACCGACTCCAAACATGAACAATGAGTTAATTTTTAATTTCAAACTTTGCTAAAACAACTGTCTGTACTGCAGCTATTGCTGTTCTCAGTGCTAACCACAAGAGACAGAGGAAAGCCAGCACCGGCGGCGAGACACGGAGGCTACCCATGCTTCCACTCAGAACACCAGCCACTGAGGCACGTCAACAAGCTTCTCATAACTCAAGAGTCGCCTCCATTCAACTGGAAAGCCTGGCATCCTAAACAACACTGTAACAGATGTTTAAACCACTTCTGCCTTGCTTATTGTGGGAATCCCTTTAAAGGCTCACGCATTTCACTTCCCCATCAGCTACAGATGGGAATATTTGGCTTTCTCCTGATTTATTTTCTCACTTTCTTAGCACAGGCTTCTACTTTTTTTTCTGTTTTCAGCACCTGTTGCAGATCTCCCCAGGCATGATCTCAGCTCCCCTCCCACAGTTACTGTGCAGCAGGCACCCAGAGTCTGAGTGCCAGTTCTGCATCTGGGTCTCACTAGAGAGGAAGCCACAGGCCACACCTGAGGTAAGAACAAGTGGCTGACAGTGTCTAACCCCATACACCAAAGTGCTTGAGAAACTCCTTACTCCAAATATGAATTTCATCACCCAAAGTTGGAATCGGAACCTTAGTAATATGCTTTACAAATCAAGATCATTAAAAAAAATACATTATCACATACTAAACACTGAATATGGATGCTTTGGAAACTGCAGCACAGGCCAAGACATTGTGATTGTGCACAAGGATGAAAGCTCAGTGACAACCCCACCGAGACAGGAATACTTCAGTTCAGAGCACTCACCCCCACTTTCCGCAACAGATCTCCCACAATGTTGAGCGCAGATATTCTAGCCGAAGGAGAAAGGGGGCTGGTACCAAATCCATTTGGTATAGCTGCAGACACAGACACATTTTATTACCTGCTCCACTTCTCCACAGGTTTTTTTTTTTGGTTTATTTTTGTTTGTTTCAATTTCAATAAATCAACTCCAACGTAAAAAAGTAAATCTAAAATCCTACTGCAGGCTATTCACACAATTACCCCACAATAACACGCAGACTACATGATCACTAGCCATGGAAAAACGAAAAAGCTTAATTCCTGTCCACTGCCCTCTTTCCCATTAGAACTACACACAGAGTTCTCGCACTCTACATCTGCAAGGCTATTGCCCGCAATCCATCTAATCCAGCCAGAGCTTCCCCTGGAATCTATTCTTTCTAATTTGAAAAATAACATATTAATCCTTGCAGTTGTCCAGAGCCTTCCAGACAGGGAAGCGGACTGGACTAACACCCTGCTGCCTCATAGAGAAAACAAGACCCCCAAAAAGTGTGTGTTGTAACAGGGGCAGTCTAGACTGTTTGAATTACTGCCCACCATTTACTCACCACTGCTGCTCCACATTTAAGCAGAAATATCAGCCACTGCACTTCCCTGCGATCTCAAAGGTCTTCAGAGCTCTGCTGCAGGCATCCACTGCAGAGCACAAACCCTTGCCCTGGTAAAAGCAGTATCTAAGCTTCACCGTCCTGCTTCTCCATGCTGTTTACTGATTATACTCCTTAAGTGCACCTGATGCTGCCCCAGGATTTAAACACACCTGATCCAATGCAGGTGGGATCCACACCTACCTACACTTACTTCAAGTTCACCAACAAGCACCTGGCCTGAAATTGTTTGTTAACAAGCTGCAGGTACTGCCTAACAACTAGACACAGTTTCTACAAATTATACCTTTTGGGGAAGGAAAACTATTTTCCGATCCTTTTCCAGCAGGTGTAGCTGGCAAGGAGAGAGATGCCTGGACAGCCAAATCCATCTTTTCACAGTCTAGAGTCGGAGAACTGGGCGCTGACTTTCGGGTGACTTCTTGTTGCCTCTCCCGTACTGCTAGCTATTGCCATAAGTCTGAGGGTTGAAAGAATAAAAAACCCAAACGCCTTGGTGACCGAGTTCCCTAATAAACACTGTCTCTATTCATTTGTGAGGGATGAGGAGGAAACACTTTGCAACAACTCTGTATTAACTGCCTGCTGCTGGCTTTCTGCAGCAGCGAGGACCCCCACCTCAGGGCAGTCACAGCCCCAGACCATCACTGCCTGTGACGTGTAAGCACAGCAGGTGACTTTTCCGCAGTATCTTCCCCATCTGTGGTGCGAGTCCCATGGAAAGTGCGTTAAGCGAACTGTAGCTGGTCACAAATGCCTGCAGAATTACACTCCGCTCCTGCTCAAACAGCGGTGGGGAAAAGGGAGGAATGACCCATTCTTACGTTTCCAACTCCACACATCATTCTTCCTGTTAAGCTGTGAGCTATCTGCAGACGTTCGCATTTTCAGAGCAGGGCTGCGGGAGGCCCCCGGCACAGAAAAACTAAGCTACGTTTGAAGTTTGAGGTGGAAAGACAAGCAAGCATCCCCAGTCTCTGTGCCTCTGTGCGAGCAGTGCCATGGGCAGATGAGGCTGAGCAACAGCTTTCCAGGCTAGCTCCTTCCGGCTGCCAGCTATCTGCAGACGTTCGCATTTTCAGAGCTCGGCTAGCGGACGGGCAAAGCACGGACAACATAAGATACGTCTGATGTTTGAGGTGGCAAGACAACCAATCAGCCCCAGTCTCTGTGCCTCTGTGCGAGCAGTGCCATGGGCAGATGAGGCTGAGCAACAGCTTTCCAGGCTAGCTCTTTCTGGCTGCGAGCTATCTGCAGACGTTCGCATTTTCAGAGCAGGGCTGACGGAGGGCCCCTGCACGGACCACCTAAGCTTCGTTTGAAGTTTGAGGTGGCAAGACAAGCAAGCAGCCCCAGTCTCTGTGCCTCTATGCGAGCAGTGCCATGGGCAGATGAGGCTGAACAACAGCTTTCCAGGCTAGCTCTTTCTACCTCTGAGCTATATGCAGAAATTCGCATTTTGGGAGAAGGGCGGCCGGACGCCCACTTCACGAACACCCAAAGATACGTTTGAAGTTTGAGGTGGCAAGAAAAGCAAGCAGCACCAGTCTCTGGGTCTCTGTGCGAGCAGTGCCATGGGCAGATGAGGCTGAGCAACAGCTTTCCAGGCTAGCTCTTTCTGCCTGCGAGCTATCTGCAGACGTTCGCATTTTCGGAATAGGGCTGCCGGAGGTGCCCGGTATGGACCACCTAAAATACGTTTGAAGTTTGAGGGGGCAAGACAAGAAAGCAGCCCCAGTCTCTGTGCCTCAGTGCGAGTAGTGCCATGGGCAGATGAGGCTGAGAAACAGCTTTCCAGGCTAGCTCTTTCTGCCTGCGAGCTATCTGCAGACGTTCGCATTTTCGGAATAGGGCTGCCGGAGGTGCCCGGTATGGACCACCTAATATACGTTTGAAGTTTGAGGGGGCAAGACAAGCAAGCAGCCCCAGTCTCTGTGCCTCTGTGCGAGCAGTGCCATGGCCAGATGAGGCTGAGAAACAGCTTTCCAGGCTAGCTCTTTCTGCCTGCGAGCTATCTGCAGACGCTCGCATTTTCAGAGCAGGGCTGCCGGAGGTGCCCGTCTTTGACCGCCTAAGATACGTTTGAAGTTTGAGGGGGCAAGACAAGGAAGCAGCCCCAGTCTCTGTGACTCTGTGCGAGCAGTGCCATGGGCAGATGAGGCTGAGCAACAGCTTTCCAGGCTAGCTCTTTCTGCCTGCGAGCTATCTGCAGACGTTCGCATTTTCGGAGCAGGGCTGTGAAAGGAGCCTGGCAGGGACTCCCCCATTCCCAGGTTACTTTTGAAGTTTGAGGTGGCAAAACAAGCAAGCAGCCCCAGTCTCTGTGACTCTGTGCGAGCAGTGCCATGGGCAGATGGGGCTGAGAAACAGCTTTCCAGGCTAGCCCCTTCTGGCTGCCAGCTATCTGCAGACTTTCGCACTTTCGGAGCAGGGCTGACGGAGGGCCCCTGCACAGACCCCCAAAGCTACGTTTGAAGTTTGAGGTGGCAAAACAAGCAAGCAGCCCCAGTCTCTGTGCCTCTATGCTAGCAGTGCCATGGGCAGATGAGGCTGAGCAACAGCTTTCCAGGCTAGCTATTTCTGCCTGCGAGGTATCTGCAGACGTTCACATTTTCAGAGCAGGGCTGCCGGAGGCGCCCGGCACGGACAATCTGAGATGCGCTTGAAGTTTGAGGGGGCAAAACAAGCAAGCAGCCCCAGTCTCTGTGCCTCTATGCTAGCAGTGCCATGGCCAGATGAGGCTGAGAAACAGCTTTCCAGGCTAGCTCTTTCTGCCTGCGAGCTATCTGCAGACGCTCGCATTTTCAGAGCAGGGCTGCCGGAGGTGCCCGTCTTTGACCGCCTAAGATACGTTTGAAGTTTGAGGGGGCAAGACAAGGAAGCAGCCCCAGTCTCTGTGACTCTGTGCGAGCAGTGCCATGGGCAGATGAGGCTGAGCAACAGCTTTCCAGGCTAGCTCTTTCTGCCTGCGAGCTATCTGCAGACGTTCGCATTTTCGGAGCAGGGCTGTGAAAGGAGCCTGGCAGGGACTCCCCCATTCCCAGGTTACTTTTGAAGTTTGAGGTGGCAAAACAAGCAAGCAGCCCCAGTCTCTGTGACTCTGTGCGAGCAGTGCCATGGGCAGATGGGGCTGAGAAACAGCTTTCCAGGCTAGCCCCTTCTGGCTGCCAGCTATCTGCAGACTTTTGCACTTTCGGAGCAGGGCTGACGGAGGGCCCCTGCACAGACCCCCAAAGCTACGTTTGAAGTTTGAGGTGGCAAAACAAGCAAGCAGCCCCAGTCTCTGTGCCTCTATGCTAGCAGTGCCATGGGCAGATGAGGCTGAGCAACAGCTTTCCAGGCTAGCTATTTCTGCCTGCGAGGTATCTGCAGACGTTCACATTTTCAGAGCAGGGCTGCCGGAGGCGCCCGGCACGGACAATCTGAGATGCGCTTGAAGTTTGAGGGGGCAAGACAAGCAAGCAGCCCCAGTATCTGTGCCTCTGTGCGAGCAGTGCCATGGGCAGATGAGGCTGAGCAACAGCTTTCCAGGCTAGCCCCTTCCGGCTGCCAGCTATTTGCAGACGTTTGCATTTTCAGATCTCGGCTAGCGGACGGGCAAAGCACGGACAACATAAGATACGTTTGATGTTTGAGGTGGCAAGACAACCAATCAGCCCCAGTCTCTGTGCCTCTGTGCGAGCAGTGCCATGGGCAGATGAGGCTGAGCAACACCTTTCCAGGCTAGCTCTTTCTGGCTGCGAGCTATCTGCAGACATTCGCATTTTCAGAGTAGGGATGCCGGAGGCCCCCTGCAGGGACCCCCAAAGCTACGTTTGAAATTTGAGGGGGCAAGACAAGCAAGCAGCCCCAGTCTCTGTGCCTCTGTGCGAGCAGTGCCATGGGCAGATGAGGCTGAGCAACAGCTTTCCAGGCTAGCTCTTTCTGGCTGCGAGCTATCTGCAGATGTTCGCATTTTCGGAATAGGGCTGCCGGAGGTGCCCGGCACGGACCACCTAAGCTACGTTTGAAGTTTGAGGTGGCAAGACAAGCAAGCAGCCCCAGTATCTGTGCCTCTGTGCGAGCAGTGCCATGGGCACATGAGGCTGAGCAACAGCTTTCCAGGCTAGCCCCTTCCGGCTGCCAGCTATTTGCAGACATTTTCATTTTCAGAGCTCGGCTAGCGGTCGGGCAAAGCACGGACAACATAAGATACGTTTGATGTTTGAGGTGGCAAGACAAGCAAGCAGCCCCAGTCTCTGTGCCTCTGTGCGAGCAGTGCCATGGGCAGATGAGGCTGAGCAACAGCTTTCCAGGCTAGCTCTTTCTGCCTGCGAGCTATCTGCAGACATTCGCATTTTCAGAGTAGGAATGCTGGAGGCCCCCTGCAAGGACCCCCAAAGCTACGTTTGAAGTTTGAGGTGGCAAGACAAGCAAGCAGCCCCAATCTCTGTAACTCTGTGCGAGCAGTGCCATGGGCAAATGACGCTGAGCAACAGCTTTCCAGGCTAGCTCTTTCTGCCTGCGAGCTATGAGCAGACGTTCGCATTTTCAGAGCAGGGCTGTCGCAAGTGTCCGACAAGGAACCCCAAAGATACGTTTGAAGTTTGAGGGGGCAAGACAAGCAAGCAGCCCCAGTCTCTGTACCTCTGTGCGAGCAGTGCCATGGGCAGATGAGGCTGAGCAACAGCTTTCCAGGCTAGTCCCTTCTGTCTGCCAGCTATCTGCAGACGTTCGCATTTTCAGAGCAGGGCTGTGAAAGGAGCCTGGCAGGGACTCCCCCATTCCCAGGTTACTTTTGAAGTTTGAGGTGGCAAGACAAGCAAGCAGCCCCAGTCTCTGTGCCTCTGTGCGAGTAGTGCCATGGGCAGATAAGGCTGAGCAACAGCTTTCCAGGCTATCCACTTCTGGCTGCCAGCTATCTGCAGACGTTCGCATTTTCGGAGCAGGCCTGCGAAAGGAGCCTGTCAAGGACCCTACCCATTTCCAGTCTTCGTTTGAGGTTTGAGGTGGCAAGACAAGCAAGCAGCCCCAGTCTCTGTGCCTCTGTGCGAGCAGTGCCATGGGCAGATGAGGCTGAGCAACAGCTTTCCAGGCTAGCCCCTTCTGCCTGCGAGCTATCTACAGACGTTCGCATTTTCGGAGAAAGTCTAGGAAAGTAGCCTGGCAGGCACCACCCATTCCCAGGTTCCTTTTGAAGTTTGAGGTGGCAAGAGAAGCAAGCAGCCCCTGTCTCTGTGCCTCTGTGCAAGCAGTGCCATGGGCAGATGAGGCTGAGCAACAGCTTTCCAGGCTAGCTCTTTCTGGCTGCGAGCTATCTGCAGACGTTCACATTTTCGCAGCATAGCGAAAGGAGCCTGGCTGGGACCCCCCCAATTCCAGTCTACGTTTGAAGTTTGAGGTTGCAAGACAAGCAAGGAGCCCCAGTCTCTGTGCCTCTGTGCGAACAGTGCCATGGGCAGATGAGGCTGAGCAACAGCTTTCTAGGCTAGCACCTTCTGGCTGCCAGCTATCTGCAGACGTTCGCATTTTCAGAGCAAGTCTAGGAAAGTAGCCTGGCAGGCACCACCCGTTCCCACGTTAATTTTGAAGTTTGAGGTGGCAAGACAAGCAAGCAGCCCCAGTCTCTGTGCCTCTGTGCGAGCAGTGCCATGGGTAGATGAGGGTCAGCAACAGCTTTCCAGGCTAGACCCTTCTGGCTGCCAGCTATCTGCAGACGTTCACATTCTCAGAGCAGGGCTACCGGAGGCTCCCAGCACGGACAACATAAGATACGTTTGAAGTTTGTGGTGGCAAGACAAGCAAGCAGCCCCAGTCTCTGTGCCTCTGTGCGAGTAGTGCCATGGGCAGATGAGGCTGAGCAGCAGCTTTCTAGGCTAACCCCTTCTGCCTGCCAGCTATCTGCAGACGTTCGCATTTTCGGAGCAAGTCTAGGAAAGTAGCCTGGCAGGGACCACCCATTCCCAGGTTACTTTTGAAGTTTGAGGTGGCAAGACAAGCAAGCAGCCCCAGTCTCTGTGCCTCTGTGCGAGCAGTGCCATGGGCAGATGAGGCTGAGCAACAGCTTTCCAGGCTAGCACCTTCTGGCAGCCAGCTATCTGCAGAAGTCCGCATTTTCGAAGCATGGCTGTCAAAGTTATCTGGCAGGGACACCCCCCTATTCCAGTCTACGTTTGAAGTTTGAGGTGGCAAGACAAGCAAGCAGCCCCAATCTTTGTGCCTCTGTGCGAGCAGTGCCATGGGCAGATGAGGCTGATCAACAGCTTTCCAGGCTAGCCCCTTCTGGCTGCCAGCTATCTGCAGACGTTCGCATTTTCGGAGGAGCCCTGCGAAAGGAGACTGGCAGGCACAGCCCCATTCCCAGGTTCCTTTTGAAGTTTGAGGTGGCAAGACAAGCAAGCAGCCCCAATCTTTGTGCCTCTGTGTAAGCAGTGCCATGGGCAGATGAGACTGAGCAACACCTTTCCAGGCTAGCCCCTTCTGCCTGCCAGCTATCTGCAGACGTTCACATTCTCAGAGCAGGGCTACCGGAGGCTCCCAGAACGGACAACATAAGATACGTTTGAAGTTTGAGGTGGCAACACAAGCTAGCAGTCCCAGTCTCTGTGCTTCTGTGCGAACAGTGCCATGGGCAGATGAGGCTGAGCAACAGCTTTCCAGGCTAGCTCTTTCTGCCTGCGAGCTATCTGCAGACGTTTGCATTTTCGGAGCATGGCTGGGAAAGTTATCTGGCAGGGACACCCCCCTATTCCAGTCTACGTTTGAAGTTTGATGTGGCAAGACATGCAAGCAGCCCCAGTCTCTGTGCTTCTGTGCGAACAGTGCCATGGGCAGATGAGGCTGAGCAACAGATTTTCAGGCTAGCCCCTTCGGGCTGACAGCTATCTGCAAACGTTCGCATTTTCAGAGCAGGGCTGCGAAAGGAGACTGGCAGGGACCCCCCCATTCCCAGGTTACTTTTGAAGTTTGTGAAGGCAAGACAAGCAAGCAGCCCCAGTCTCTGTGCCTCTGTGCGAGCAGTGCCATGGGCAGATGAGGCTGAGCAACAGCTTTCCAGGACAGCCCCTTCTGCCTGCCAGCTATCTGCAAACGTTCGCATTTTCAGAGCAGGGCTGCGAAAGGAGACTGGCAGGGACCCCCCCATTCCCAGGTTACTTTTGAAGTTTGTGAAGGCAAGACAAGCAAGCAGCCCCAGTCTCTGTGCCTCTGTGCGAGCAGTGCCATGGGCAGATGAGGCTGAGCAACAGCTTTCCAGGACAGCCCCTTCTGCCTGCCAGCTATCTGCAAACGTTCGCATTTTCAGAGCAGGGCTGCGAAAGGAGACTGGCAGGGACCCCCCCATTCCCAGGTTACTTTTGAAGTTTGTGAAGGCAAGACAAGCAAGCAGCCCCAGACTCTATGCCTCTCTGCGAGCAGTGCCATGGGCAGATGAGGCTGAGCAAAAGCTTTACAGGCTAGCCACTTCTGCCTGCCAGCTATCTGCAGACGTTCGCATTTTCGGAGCAGGGCTGCGAAAGGAGCCTGGTAGGGTTTCTCCCATTCCCAGGGTACGTTTTACGTTTGAGGTGGAAAGACAAGCAAGAAGCCTCAGTCTCTGTGCCTCTGTGCGAGCAGTGCCATGGGCAGATGAGGCTGAGCAAAAGCTTTACAGGCTAGCCACTGCTGCCTGCCAGCTATCTGCAGACGTTCGCTTTTTCGGGGCAGGGCTGCGAAAGGAGTCTGGCAGGGACCCCCCACATTTCCACTATTCTTTTGAAGTTTGAGGTGGCAAGACAAGCAAGCAGCCCCAGTCTCTGTGCCTCTGTGCGAGTAGTGCCATGGGCAGATGAGGCTGAGCAAGAGCTTACCAGGCTAGCCCCTTCTGGCTGCCAACTATCTGCAGATGTTCGCATTCTCAGAGCAGGGCTACCGGAGGCGCCCAGCACGGACAACATAAGTTACGTTTGAAGTTTGAGGTGGCAAGACAAGCAAGCAGCCCCAGTCTCTGTGCCTCTGTGCGAGCAGTGCCATGGGCAGATGAGGCTGAGCAACAGCTTTCCAGGCTAGCCCCTTCGGGCTGCCAGCTATCTGCAGACGTTCACATTTTCGGAGCATGGCTGGAAAAGGATCCTGGCAGGGACACCCCCCTATTCCAGTCTAAGTTTGAAGTTTGAGGTGGCAAGACATGCAAGCAGCCCCAGTCTCTGTGCCTCTGTGCGAGCAGTGCCATGGGCAGATGAGGCTGAGCAACAGCTTTACAGGCTAGCCACTGCTACCTGCCAGCTATCTGCAGACGTTCGCATTTTCGGAGCAAGTCTAGGAAAGTAGCCTGGCAGGGACCCCCCATTCCCAGAATACTTTTGAAGTTTGAAATGGCAAGACAAGCAAGCAGCCCCAGTCTCTGTGCCTCTGTGCGAGCAGTGCCATGGGCAGATGAGGCTGAGCAACAGCTTTACAGGCTAGCCCCTTCTGCCTGCCAGCTATCTGTAGACGTTCGCATTTTCGGAGCAGGGCTGCGAAAGGAGCCTGGCAGGGACACCCCCCCCCATTTCGAGTCTACGTTTGAAGTTTGAGGTGGCAAGACAAGCAAGCAGCCCCAGTCTCTGTGCCTCTGTGCGAGTAGTGCCATGGGCAGATGAGGCTGAGCAACAGCTTTACAGGCTATCCCCTTCTGGCTGCGAGCTATCTGCAGACGTTCGCATTTTCGGAGCAGGGCTGCGAAAGTCGCCTGGTAGGGATTCTCCCATTCCCAGGGTACGTTTGAATTTTGAGATGGGAAGACAAGCAAGCAGCCCCAGTCTCTGTGCCTCTGTGCGAGCAGTGCCATGGGCAGATGAGGCTGAGCAACAGCTTTCTAGGCTAGCCCCTTCTGGCTGCCAGCTATCTGCAGACGTTCGCATTTTCAGAGCAGGGCTGCGAAAAGAGCCTGGCAGGGACTCCCCCATTCCCAGGGTACTTTTGAAGTTTGAGATTGCAAGACAAACAAGAAGCCCCAGTCTCTGTGCCTCTGTGCGAACAGTGCCATGGGCAGATGAGGCTGAGCAACAGCTTTCCAGGCTAGCCCCTTCTGCCTGCCAGCTATCTGCAGACGTTCGCATTTTCGGAGCAAGTCTAGGAAAGTAGCCTGGCAGGGACCACCCATTCCCAGGTTACTTTTGAAGTTTGAGGTGGCAAGACAAGCAAGCAGCCCCAGTCTCTGTGCCTCTGTGCGAGCAGTGCCATGGGCAGATGAGGGTGAGTAACAGCTTTCCAGGCTAGCACCTTCTGGCAGCCAGCTATCTGCAGAAGTCCGCATTTTCGAAGCATGGCTGGCAAAGTTATCTTGCAGGGACACCCCCCTATTCCAGTCTACGTTTGAAGTTTGAGGCGGCAAGACAAGCAAGCAGCCCCAGTATCTGTGCCTCTGTGCGAGCAGTGCCATGGGCAGATGAGGCTGATCAACAGCTTTCCAGGCTAGCCCCTTCTGCCTGCCAGCTATCTGCAGACGTTCACATTCTCAGAGCAGGGCTACCGGAGGCTCCCAGAACGGACAACATAAGATACGTTTGAAGTTTCAGGTGGCAAGACAAGCAAGCAGCCCCAGTCTCTGTGCTTCTGTGCGAACAGTGCCATGGGCAGATGAGGCTGAGCAACAGCTTTCCAGGCTACCCACTTCGGGCTGCCAGCTATCTGTAGAAGTTCGCATTTTAAGAGCAGGGCTGTGAAAGGAGTTTGGCAGGGACCCCCCCTTTTCCAGTCTGCGTTTAAAGTTGTAGATGGCAAGACAAGCAAGCAGCCCCAGTCTCTGTGCCTCTGTGCGAGCAGTGCCATGGGCAGATGAGGCTGAGCAACAGCTTTCCAGGCTAGCTCTTTCTGCCTGCGAGCTATCTGCAGACGTTCGCATTTTCGGAGCATGGCTGGGAAAGTTATCTGGCAGGGACACCCCCCTATTCCAGTCTACGTTTGAAGTTTGAGGTGGCAAGACAAGCTAGCAGCCCCAGTCTCTGTGCTTCTGTGCGAACAGTGCCATGGGCAGATGAGGCTGAGCAACAGATTTCCAGGCTAGCCCCTTCGGGCTGCCAGCTATCTGCAGACGTTCACATTTTCGGAGCATGGCTGGAAAAGGATCCTGGCAGGGACATCCCCCTATTCCAATCTACGTTTGAAGTTTGAGGTGGCAAGACAAGCAAGCAGCCCCAGTCTCTGTGCCTCTGTGCGAGCAGTGCCATGGGCAGATGAGGCTGAGCAACAGCTTTCCAGGCTAGCCCCTTCGGACTGCCAGCTATCTGCAGACGTTCGCATTATCAGAGCAGGGCTGCAAAAGGAGCCTGGCAGGGACACCCCCCTATTCCAGTCTACCTTTGAAGTTTGAGGTGGCAAGACAAGCAAGCAGCCCCAGTCTCTGTGCCTCTGTGCGAGCAGTGCCATGGGCAGATGAGGCTGAGCAACAGCTTTCCAGGCCAGCCCCTTCTGCCTGCCAGCTATCTGCAAACGTTCGCGTTTTCAGAGCAGGGCTGCGAAAGGAGACTAGCAGGGACCCCCCCATTCCCAGGTTACTTTTGAAGTTTGTGAAGGCAAGACAAGCAAGCAGCCCCAGACTCTATGCCTCTCTGCGAGCAGTGCCATGGGCAGATGAGGCTGAGCAAAAGCTTTACAGGCTAGCCACTGCTGCCTGCCAGCTATCTGCAGACGTTCGCATTTTCGGAGCAGGGCTGCGAAAGGAGCCTGGTAGGGTTTCTCCCATTCCCAGGGTACGTTTCACGTTTGAGGTGGAAAGACAAGCAAGAAGCCCCAGTCTCTGTGCCTCTGTGCGAGTAGTGCCATGGGCAGATGAGGCTGAGCAACAGCTTTCCAGGCTAGCCCCTTCTGGCTGCCAACTATCTGCAGATGTTCGCATTCTCAGAGCAGGGCTACCGGAGTCGCCCAGCACGGACAACATAAGTTACGTTTGAAGTTTGAGGTGTCAAGACAAGCAAGCAGCCCCAGTCTCTGTGCCTCTGTGCGAGCAGTGCCATGGGCAGATGAGACTGAGCAGCAGCTTTCCAGGCTAGCCCCTTCGGGCTGCCAGCTATCTGCAGACGTTCACATTTTCGGAGCATGGCTGGAAAAGGATCCTGGCAGGGACACCCCCCTATTCCAGTCTAAGTTTGAAGTTTGAGGTGGCAAGACATGCAAGCAGCCCCAGTCTCTGTGCCTCTGTGCGAGCAGTGCCATGGGCAGATGAGGCTGAGCAACAGCTTTCCAGGCTAGCCCCTTCTGCCTGCCAGCTATCTGCAGACGTTCGCATTTTCGGAGCAGGGCTGCGAAAGGAGTCTGGCAGGGACCCCCCCCCATTTCCAGTTTTCGTTTAAAGCGTGAGATGGCAAGACAAGCAAGCAGCCCCAGTCTCTGTGCCTCTGGGCGAGCAGTGCCATGGGCAGATGAGGCTGAGCAACAGTTTTCCAGGCTAGCTCTTTCTGCCTGCGAGCTATCTGCAGACGTTCGCATTTTCAGAGCAGGGCTGCCGGAGGTGCCCGTCATTGACCGCCTAAGATACGTTTGAAGTTTGAAGGGGCAAGACAAGGAAGCAGCCCCAGTCTCTGTGACTCTGTGCGAGCAGTGCCATGGGCAGATGAGGCTGAGCAACAGCTTTCCAGGATAGCTCTTTCTGGCTGCGAGCTATCTGCAGACGTTCGCATTTTCGGAGCAGGGCTGTCGGAAGCGCCAGGAATGGACCACCTAATTTGCGTTTGAAATTTGTGGGGGCCAGACAAACAAGCAGCCCCAGTCTCTGTGCCTCTGTGCGAGCAGTGCCATGGGCAAATGAGGCTGAGCAACAGCTTTCCAGGATAGCTCTTTCTGGCTGCGAGCTATCTACAGACGTTCGCATTTTCGGAGAAAGTCTAGGAAAGTAGCCTGGCAGGCACCACCCATTCCCAGGGTACGTTTGAAGTTTGAGGTTGCAAGACAAGCAAGCAGCCCCAGTCTCTGTGCCTCTGTGCGAGCAGTGCCATGGGCAGATGAGGCTGAGCAACAGCTTTCTAGGCTAGCCCCTGCTGCCTGCCAGCTATCTGCAGACGTTCGCATTTTCAGAGCAAGTCTAGGAAAGTACCCTGGCAGGCACCACCCATTCCCACGTTAATTTTGAAGTTTGAGGTGGCAAGACAAGCAAGCAGCCCCAGTCTCTGTGCCTCTGTGCGAGCAGTGACATGGGCAGATGAGACTGAGCAACACCTTTCCAGGGTAGCCCCTTCTGCCTGGCAGCTATCTGTAGACGTTCACATTTTCGGAGCAGGGCTGCAAAAAGAGTCTGGCAGGGACCCCCCCTTTTCCAGTCTGCGTTTAAAGTTGTAGATGGCAAGACAAGCAAGCAGCCCCAGTCTCTGTGCCCCTGTGCGAGCAGTGCCATGGGCAGATGAGGCTGAGCAACAGCTTTACAGGCTAGCCACTGCTACCTGCCAGCTATCTGCAGACGTTCGCATTTTCGGAGAAAGTCTAGGAAAGTAGCCTGGCAGGCACCACCCATTCCCACGTTAATTTTGAAGTTTGAGGTGGCAAGACAAGCAAGCAGCCCCAGTCTCTGTGCCTCTGTGCGAGCAGTGCCATGGGCAGATGAGGCTGAGCAACAGCTTTCCAGGCTAGCTCTTTCTGGCTGCGAGCTATCTGCAGACGTTCGCATTTTTGGAGCAGGGCTGCGAAAGTCGCCTGGTAGGGATTCTCGCATTCCCAGGGTACGTTTGAAGTTTGAGGTGGCAAGACAAGCAAGCAGCCCCAGTCTCTGTGCCTCTGTGCGAGTAGTGCCATGGGCAGATGAGGCTCAGCAACAGCTTTCCAGGCTACCCCCTTCTGCCTTCCAACTATCTTGAGACGTTCGCATTCTCAGAGCAGGGCTACCGCAGGCGCCCAGCACGGAAAACATAAGATACGTTTGAAGTTTGAGGTGGCAAGACAAGCAAGCAGCCCCAGTCTCTGTGCCTCTGTGCGAGCAGTGCCATGGGCAGATGAGGTTGAGCAACCGCTTTCCAGGCTAGCCCCTTCTGGCTGCCAGCTATCTGCAGACGTTCGCATTATCAGAGCAGGGCTGCAAAAGGAGCCTGGTAGGGATTCTCCCATTCCCAGGGTACGTTTGAATTTTGAGATGGGAAGACAAGCAAGCAGCGCCAGTCTCTGTGCCTCTGTGCGAGCAGTGCCATGGGCAGATGAGGCTGAGCAACAGCTTTTCAGGCTAGCCCCTTCGGGCTGCCAGCTATCTGTAGACGTTCACATTTTCGGAGCATGGCTCGAAAAGGATCCTGGCAGGGACACCCTCCTATTCCAGTCTACGTTTGAAGTTTGAGGTGGCAAGACAAGCAAGCAACCCCAGTCTCTGTGCCTGTGTGCGAATAGTGCCATGGGCAGATGAGGCTGAGCAAGAGTCTTCCAAGCTAGCTCTTTCTGGCTGCGAGCTATCTGCAGACGTTCGCATTTTCAGAGCAGGGCTGCCGCAGTCGCCCAGCACGGACCACCTAAGATACGTTTGAAGTTTGAGGTGGCAAGAGAAGCAAGCAGCCCCAGTCTCTGTGCCTCTGTGCGAGCAGTGCCATGGGCAGATGAGGCTGAGCAAGAGCTTTCCTAGCTGGCCTCTTTGTGGCTGCGAGCTATCTGCAGACGTTCGCATTTTCGGAGCAGGGCTGTGAAAGGAGCCTGGCAGGGACTCCCACATTCCCAGGTTACTTTTGAAGTTTGAGGTGGCAAGACAAGCAAGCAGCCCCAGTCTCTGTGCCTCTGTGAGAGCAGTGCCATGGGCAGATGAGGTTGAGCATCAGCTTTCCAGGCTAGCTCTTTCTGCCTGCGAGCTATCTGCAGACGTTCGCACTTTCAGAGCTGGTCTGCCGGATGCCCCTTCACGGACCCCCAGTGGTACGTTTGAAATTTGAGGGGGCAAAACAAGCAAGCCACCCCAGTCTCTGTGCCTCTGTGCGAGCGGTGCCATGGGCAGATGAGGCTGAGCAACAGCTTTCCAGGCTAGCTCTTTCTGCCTGCGAGCTATCTGCAGACGTTTGCATTTTCGGAGCAGGGCTGCCGGATGCCCCTGCACGGACCCCCAAAGATACGTTTGATGTTTGAGAGGGCAAGACAAGCAAGCAGCCCCAGTCTCTGTGTCTCTGTGCGAGCAGTGCCATGGGCAGATGAGGCTGAGCAACAGCTTTCCAGGCTAGCTCTTTCTGCCTGCGAGATATCTTCAGATGTTCGCATTTTCAGATCAGGGGGGTTGGATGCCCCCTGCAAGGACGCACAAAATTACGTTTGAAGTTTGAGGGGGCAAAACAAGCAAGCAGCCCCAGTCTCTGTGCCTCTGTGCGAGCAGTGCCATGGGCAGATGAGGCTGAGCAACAGCTTTCCTAGCTAGCTTCTTCTGGCTGTAAGCTATCTGCAGACGTTAGCATTTTCAGAGCAGGTCTGGTGGAGGCACCGACCAAGAACCCCTAAAGTTACGTTTGAAGTATGAGGGGGCAAGACAAGCAAGCAGCCGCAGTCTCTGTGCCTCTGTGCGAGCAGTGCCATGGGCAGATGATGCTGAGCAACAGCTTTTCTGACTAGCTCTTTCTGACTGCGAGCTATCTGCAGACGCTCGCATTTTCAGACCAGGGCTGATGTAGGACCCCTGCAAGAACCACCTAAGCTACGTTTGAAGTTTGAGAGGGCAAGACAAGCAAGCAGCCCCAGTCTCTGTGCCTCTGTGAGAGCAGTGCCATGGGCAGATGAGGCTGAGCAAAAGCTTTACAGGCTAGCTCTTTGTGGCTGCGAGCTATCTGCAGACGTTCGCATTTTCGGAGCAGGGCTGTGAAAGGAGCCTGGCAGGGACTCCCACATTCCCAGGTTACTTTTGAAGTTTGAGGTGGCAAGACAAGCAAGCAGCCCCAGTCTCTGTGACTCTGTGCGAGCAGTGCCATGGGCAGATGGGGCTGAGAAACAGCTTTCCAGGCTAGCCCCTTCTGGCTGCCAGCTATCTGCAGACGTTCGCACTTTCGGAGCAGGGCTGACGGAGGGCCCCTGCACAGACCCCCAAAGCTACGTTTGAAGTTTGAGGTGGCAAAACAAGCAAGCAGCCCCAGTCTCTGTGCCTCTATGCTAGCAGTGCCATGGGCAGATGAGGCTGAGCAACAGCTTTCCAGGCTAGCTATTTCTGCCTGCGAGGTATCTGCAGACGTTCACATTTTCAGAGCAGGGCTGCCGGAGGCGCCCGGCACGGACAATCTAAGATGCGCTTGAAGTTTGAGGTGGCAAGAGAAGCAAGCAGCCCCAGTATCTGTGCCTCTGTGCGAGCAGTGCCATGGGCAGATGAGGCTGAGCAACAGCTTTCCAGGCTAGCCCCTTCCGGCTGCCAGCTATTTGCAGACGTTTGCATTTTCAGATCTCGGCTAGCGGACGGGAAAGCACGGACAACATAAGATACGTTTGATGTTTGAGGTGGCAAGACAACCAATCAGCCCCAGTCTCTGTGCCTCTGTGCGAGCAGTGCCATGGGCAGATGAGGCTGAGCAACAGCTTTCCAGGCTAGCACTTTCTGGCTGCGAGCTATCTGCAGACATTCGCATTTTCAGAGTAGGGATGCCGGAGGCCCCCTGCAGGGACCCCCAAAGCTACGTTTGAAGTTTGAGGGGGCAAGACAAGCAAGCAGCCCCAGTCTCTGTGCCTCTGTGCGAGCAGTGCCATGGGCAGATGAGGCTGAGCAACAGCTTTCCAGGCTAGCCCCTTCCGGCTGCCAGCTATTTGCAGACGTTTGCATTTTCAGAGCTCGGCTAGCGGTTGGGTAAAGCACGGACAACATAAGATACGTTTGATGTTTGAGGTGGCAAGACAACCAATCAGCCCCAGTCTCTGTGCCTCTGTGCGAGCAGTGCCATGGACAGATGAGGCTGAGCAAAAGCTTTCCAGGATAGCTCTTTCTGGCTGCGAGCTATCTGCAGACGTTCGCATTTTCGGAATAGGGCTGCCGGAGGTGCCCGGCATGGACCACCTAAGAAACGTTTGAAGTTTGAGGGGGCAAGACAAGGAAGCAGCCCCAGTCTCTGTGCCTCTGTGCGAGCAGTGCCATGGGCAGATGAGGCTGAGCAAAAGCTTTCCAGGATAGCTCTTTCTGGCTGCGAGCTATCTGCAGACGTTCGCATTTTCGGAGCAGGGCTGCCGGAGGCGCCAGGAATGGACCACCTCATTTGCATTTCAAGTTTGTGGGGGCAAGACAAGCAAGCAGCCAAACTCTCTGTAACTCTGTGCGAGCAGTGCCATGGGCAAATGAGGCTGAGCAACAGCTTTCCAGGCTAGCTCTTTCTGCCTGCGAGCTATGAGCAGACGTTCGCATTTTCAGAGCAGGGCTGTCAGAAGTGTCCGACAAGGAACCCCAAAGATACGTATGAAGTTTGAGGGGGCAAGACAAGCAAGCAGCCCCAGTCTCTGTACCTCTGTGCGAGCAGTGCCATGGGCAGATGAGGCTGAGCAACAGCTTTCCAGGCTAGCCACTTCTGGCTGCCAGCTATCTGCAGACGTTCGCATTTTTGGAACATGGCTGGGAAAGTTTTCTGGCAGGGACACCCCCCTATTCCAGTCTACGTTTGAAGTTTGAGGTGGCAAGACAAGCAAGCAGCCCCAGTCTCTGTGCCTCTGTGCGAGCAGTGCCATGGGCAGATGAGGCTGAGCAACAGCTTTCCAGGCTAGCCCCTTCTGCCTGCGAGCTATCTACAGACGTTCGCATTTTCGGAGAAAGTCTAGGAAAGTAGCCTGACAGGCACCACCCATTCCCAGGTTCCTTTTGAAGTTTGAGGTGGCAAGAGAAGCAAGCAGCCCCTGTCTCTGTGCCTCTGTGCAAGCAGTGCCATGGGCAGATGAGGCTGAGCAAAAGCTTTACAGGCTAGCTGTTTCTGGCTGCGAGCTATCTGCAGACGTTCACATTTTCGCAGCATAGCGAAAGGAGCCTGGCTGGGACCCCCCCAATTCCAGTCTACGTTTGAAGTTTGAGGTTGCAAGACAAGCAAGGAGCCCCAGTCTCTGTGCCTCTGTGCGAACAGTGCCATGGGCAGATGAGGCTGAGCAACAGCTTTCTAGGCTAGCACCTTCTGGCTGCCAGCTATCTGCAGACGTTCGCATTTTCAGAGCAAGTCTAGGAAAGTAGCCTGGCAGGCACCACCCGTTCCCACGTTAATTTTGAAGTTTGAGGTGGCAAGACAAGCAAGCAGCCCCAGTCTCTGTGCCTCTGTGCGAGCAGTGCCATGGGTAGATGAGGGTCAGCAACAGCTTTCCAGGCTAGACCCTTCTGGCTGCCAGCTATCTGCAGACGTTCACATTCTCAGAGCAGGGCTACCGGAGGCTCCCAGCACGGACAACATAAGATACGTTTGAAGTTTGTGGTGGCAAGACAAGCAAGCAGCCCCAGTCTCTGTGCCTCTGTGCGAGTAGTGCCATGGGCAGATGAGGCTGAGCAGCAGCTTTCTAGGCTAACCCCTTCTGCCTGCCAGCTATCTGCAGACGTTCGCATTTTCGGAGCAAGTCTAGGAAAGTAGCCTGGCAGGGACCACCCATTCCCAGGTTACTTTTGAAGTTTGAGGTGGCAAGACAAGCAAGCAGCCCCAGTCTCTGTGCCTCTGTGCAAGCAGTGCCATGGGCAGATGAGGCTGAGCAACAGCTTTCCAGGCTAGCACCTTCTGGCAGCCAGCTATCTGCAGAAGTCCGCATTTTCGAAGCATGGCTGTCAAAGTTATCTGGCAGGGACACCCCCTTATTCCAGTCTACGTTTGAAGTTTGAGGTGGCAAGACAAGCAAGCAGCCCCAATCTTTGTGCCTCTGTGCGAGCAGTGCCATGGGCAGATGAGGCTGAGCAACAGCTTTCCAGGCTAGCCCCTTCTGGCTGCCAGCTATCTGCAGACGTTCGCATTTTCGGAGGAGCCCTGCGAAAGGAGACTGGCAGGCACAGCCCCATTCCCAGGTTCCTTTTGAAGTTTGAGGTGGCAAGACAAGCAAGCAGCCCCAGTCTCTGTTCCTCTGTGTAAGCAGTGCCATGGGCAGATGAGACTGAGCAACACCTTTCCAGGCTAGCCCCTTCTGCCTGCCAGCTATCTGCAGACGTTCACATTCTCAGAGCAGGGCTACCGGAGGCTCCCAGAACGGACAACATAAGATACGTTTGAAGTTTGAGGTGGCAAGACAAGCTAGCAGTCCCAGTCTCTGTGCTTCTGTGCGAACAGTGCCATGGGCAGATGAGGCTGAGCAACAGCTTTCCAGGCTAGCTCTTTCTGCCTGCGAGCTATCTGCAGACGTTTGCATTTTCGGAGCATGGCTGGGAAAGTTATCTGGCAGGGACACCCCCCTATTCCAGTCTACGTTTGAAGTTTGATGTGGCAAGACAAGCAAGCAGCCCCAGTCTCTGTGCTTCTGTGCGAACAGTGCCATGGGCAGATGAGGCTGAGCAACAGATTTCCAGGCTAGCCCCTTCGGGCTGACAGCTATCTGCAGACGTTCACATTTTCGGAGCATGGCTGGGAAAGGATCCTGCCAGGGACATCCCCCTATTCCAATCTACGTTTGAAGTTTGAGGTGGTAAGACAAGCAAGCAGCCCCAGTCTCTGTGCCTCTGTGCGAGCAGTGCCATGGGCAGATGGGGCTGAGAAACAGCTTTCCAGGCTAGCCCCTTCTGGCTGCCAGCTATCTGCAGACGTTCGCACTTTCGGAGCAGGGCTGACGGAGGGCCCCTGCACAGACCCCCAAAGCTACGTTTGAAGTTTGAGGTGGCAAAACAAGCAAGCAGCCCCAGTCTCTGTGCCTCTATGCTAGCAGTGCCATGGGCAGATGAGGCTGAGCAACAGCTTTCCAGGCTAGCTATTTCTGCCTGCGAGGTATCTGCAGACGTTCACATTTTCAGAGCAGGGCTGCCGGAGGCGCCCGGCACGGACAATCTAAGATGCGCTTGAAGTTTGAGGGGGCAAGACAAGCAAGCAGCCCCAGTATCTGTGCCTCTGTGCGAGCAGTGCCATGGGCAGATGAGGCTGAGCAACAGCTTTCCAGGCTAGCCCCTTCCGGCTGCCAGCTATTTGCAGACGTTTGCATTTTCAGATCTCGGCTAGCGGACGGGCAAAGCACGGACAACATAAGATACGTTTGATGTTTGAGGTGGCAAGACAACCAATCAGCCCCAGTCTCTGTGCCTCTGTGCGAGCAGTGCCATGGGCAGATGAGGCTGAGCAACATCTTTCCAGGCTAGCACTTTCTGGCTGCGAGCTATCTGCAGACATGCGCATTTTCAGAGTAGGGATGCCGGAGGCCCCCTGCAGGGACCCCCAAAGCTACGTTTGAAGTTTGAGGGGGCAAGACAAGCAAGCAGCCCCAGTCTCTGTGCCTCTGTGCGAGCAGTGCCATGGGCAGATGAGGCTGAGCAACAGCTTTCCAGGCTAGCTCTTTCTGGCTGCGAGCTATCTGCAGATGTTCGCATTTTCGGAATAGGGCTGCCGGAGGTGCCCGGCACGGACCACCTAAGCTACGTTTGAAGTTTGAGGTGGCAAGACAAGCAAGCAGCCCCAGTATCTGTGCCTCTGTGCGAGCAGTGCCATGGGCACATGAGGCTGAGCAACAGCTTTCCAGGCTAGCCCCTTCCGGCTGCCAGCTATTTGCAGACATTTGCATTTTCAGAGCTCGGCTAGCGGTCGGGCAAAGCACGGACAACATAAGATACGTTTGATGTTTGAGGTGGCAAGACAAGCAAGCAGCCCCAGTCTCTGTGCCTCTGTGCGAGCAGTGCCATGGGCAGATGAGGCTGAGCAACAGCTTTCCAGGCTAGCTCTTTCTGCCTGCGAGCTATCTGCAGACATTCGCATTTTCAGAGTAGGAATGCTGGAGGCCCCCTGCAGGGACCCCCAAAGCTACGTTTGAAGTTTGAGGTGGCAAGACAAGCAAGCAGCCCCAATCTCTGTAACTCTGTGCGAGCAGTGCCATGGGCAAATGACGCTGAGCAACAGCTTTCCAGGCTAGCTCTTTCTGCCTGCGAGCTATGAGAAGACGTTCGCATTTTCAGAGCAGGGCTGTCGGAAGTGTCCGACAAGGAACCCCAAAGATACGTTTGAAGTTTGAGGGGGCAAGACAAGCAAGCAGCCCCAGTCTCTGTACCTCTGTGCGAGCAGTGCCATGGGCAGATGAGGCTGAGCAACAGCTTTCCAGGCTAGCTCTTTCTGGCTGCCAGCTATCTGCAGACGTTCGCATTTTCAGAGCAGGGCTGTGAAAGGAGCCTGGCAGGGACTCCCCCATTCCCAGGTTACTTTTGAAGTTTGAGGTGGCAAGACAAGCAAGCAGCCCCAGTCTCTGTGCCTCTGTGCGAGTAGTGCCATGGGCAGATAAGGCTGAGCAACAGCTTTCCAGGCTATCCACTTCTGGCTGCCAGCTATCTGCAGACGTTCGCATTTTCGGAGCAGGCCTGCGAAAGGAGCCTGTCAAGGACCCTACCCATTTCCAGTCTTCGTTTGAGGTTTGAGGTGGCAAGACAAGCAAGCAGCCCCAGTCTCTGTGCCTCTGTGCGAGCAGTGCCATGGGCAGATGAGGCTGAGCAACAGCTTTCCAGGCTAGCCCCTTCTGCCTGCGAGCTATCTACAGACGTTCGCATTTTCGGAGAAAGTCTAGGAAAGTAGCCTGGCAGGCACCACCCATTCCCAGGTTCCTTTTGAAGTTTGAGGTGGCAAGAGAAGCAAGCAGCCCCTGTCTCTGTGCCTCTGTGCAAGCAGTGCCATGGGCAGATGAGGCTGAGCAACAGCTTTCCAGGCTAGCTCTTTCTGGCTGCGAGCTATCTGCAGACGTTCACATTTTCGCAGCATAGCGAAAGGAGCCTGGCTGGGACCCCCCCAATTCCAGTCTACGTTTGAAGTTTGAGGTTGCAAGACAAGCAAGGAGCCCCAGTCTCTGTGCCTCTGTGCGAACAGTGCCATGGGCAGATGAGGCTGAGCAACAGCTTTCTAGGCTAGCACCTTCTGGCTGCCAGCTATCTGCAGACGTTCGCATTTTCAGAGCAAGTCTAGGAAAGTAGCCTGGCAGGCACCACCCGTTCCCACGTTAATTTTGAAGTTTGAGGTGGCAAGACAAGCAAGCAGCCCCAGTCTCTGTGCCTCTGTGCGAGCAGTGCCATGGGTAGATGAGGGTCAGCAACAGCTTTCCAGGCTAGACCCTTCTGGCTGCCAGCTATCTGCAGACGTTCACATTCTCAGAGCAGGGCTACCGGAGGCTCCCAGCACGGACAACATAAGATACGTTTGAAGTTTGTGGTGGCAAGACAAGCAAGCAGCCCCAGTCTCTGTGCCTCTGTGCGAGTAGTGCCATGGGCAGATGAGGCTGAGCAGCAGCTTTCTAGGCTAACCCCTTCTGCCTGCCAGCTATCTGCAGACGTTCGCATTTTCGGAGCAAGTCTAGGAAAGTAGCCTGGCAGGGACCACCCATTCCCAGGTTACTTTTGAAGTTTGAGGTGGCAAGACAAGCAAGCAGCCCCAGTCTCTGTGCCTCTGTGCGAGCAGTGCCATGGGCAGATGAGGCTGAGCAACAGCTTTCCAGGCTAGCACCTTCTGGCAGCCAGCTATCTGCAGAAGTCCGCATTTTCGAAGCATGGCTGTCAAAGTTATCTGGCAGGGACACCCCCCTATTCCAGTCTACGTTTGAAGTTTGAGGTGGCAAGACAAGCAAGCAGCCCCAATCTTTGTGCCTCTGTGCGAGCAGTGCCATGGGCAGATGAGGCTGATCAACAGCTTTCCAGGCTAGCCCCTTCTGGCTGCCAGCTATCTGCAGACGTTCGCATTTTCGGAGGAGCCCTGCGAAAGGAGACTGGCAGGCACAGCCCCATTCCCAGGTTCCTTTTGAAGTTTGAGGTGGCAAGACAAGCAAGCAGCCCCAGTCTCTGTTCCTCTGTGTAAGCAGTGCCATGGGCAGATGAGACTGAGCAACACCTTTCCAGGCTAGCCCCTTCTGCCTGCCAGCTATCTGCAGACGTTCACATTCTCAGAGCAGGGCTACCGGAGGCTCCCAGAACGGACAACATAAGATACGTTTGAAGTTTGAGGTGGCAAGACAAGCTAGCAGTCCCAGTCTCTGTGCTTCTGTGCGAACAGTGCCATGGGCAGATGAGGCTGAGCAACAGCTTTCCAGGCTAGCTCTTTCTGCCTGCGAGCTATCTGCAGACGTTTGCATTTTCGGAGCATGGCTGGGAAAGTTATCTGGCAGGGACACCCCCCTATTCCAGTCTACGTTTGAAGTTTGATGTGGCAAGACAAGCAAGCAGCCCCAGTCTCTGTGCTTCTGTGCGAACAGTGCCATGGGCAGATGAGGCTGAGCAACAGATTTCCAGGCTAGCCCCTTCGGGCTGACAGCTATCTGCAGACGTTCACATTTTCGGAGCATGGCTGGAAAAGGATCCTGCCAGGGACATCCCCCTATTCCAATCTACGTTTGAAGTTTGAGGTGGTAAGACAAGCAAGCAGCCCCAGTCTCTGTGCCTCTGTGCGAGCAGTGCCATGGGCAGATGAGGCTGAGCAACAGCTTTCCAGGACAGCCCCTTCTGCCTGCCAGCTATCTGCAAACGTTCGCATTTTCAGAGCAGGGCTGCGAAAGGAGACTGGCAGGGACCCCCCCATTCCCAGGTTACTTTTGAAGTTTGTGAAGGCAAGACAAGCAAGCAGCCCCAGTCTCTGTGCCTCTGTGCGAGCAGTGCCATGGGCAGATGAGGCTGAGCAACAGCTTTCCAGGACAGCCCCTTCTGCCTGCCAGCTATCTGCAAACGTTCGCATTTTCAGAGCAGGGCTGCGAAAGGAGACTGGCAGGGACCCCCCCATTCCCAGGTTACTTTTGAAGTTTGTGAAGGCAAGACAAGCAAGCAGCCCCAGACTCTATGCCTCTCTGCGAGCAGTGCCATGGGCAGATGAGGCTGAGCAAAAGCTTTACAGGCTAGCCACTTCTGCCTGCCAGCTATCTGCAGACGTTCGCATTTTCGGAGCAGGGCTGCGAAAGGAGCCTGGTAGGGTTTCTCCCATTCCCAGGGTACGTTTTACGTTTGAGGTGGAAAGACAAGCAAGAAGCCTCAGTCTCTGTGCCTCTGTGCGAGCAGTGCCATGGGCAGATGAGGCTGAGCAAAAGCTTTACAGGCTAGCCACTGCTGCCTGCCAGCTATCTGCAGACGTTCGCTTTTTCGGGGCAGGGCTGCGAAAGGAGTCTGGCAGGGACCCCCCACATTTCCACTATTCTTTTGAAGTTTGAGGTGGCAAGACAAGCAAGCAGCCCCAGTCTCTGTGCCTCTGTGCGAGTAGTGCCATGGGCAGATGAGGCTGAGCAACAGCTTTCCAGGCTAGCCCCTTCTGGCTGCCAACTATCTGCAGATGTTCGCATTCTCAGAGCAGGGCTACCGGAGGCGCCCAGCACGGACAACATAAGTTACGTTTGAAGTTTGAGGTGGCAAGACAAGCAAGCAGCCCCAGTCTCTGTGCCTCTGTGCGAGCAGTGCCATGGGCAGATGAGGCTGAGCAACAGCTTTCCAGGCTAGCCCTTTCGGGCTGCCAGCTATCTGCAGACGTTCACATTTTCGGAGCATGGCTGGAAAAGGATCCTGGCAGGGACACCCCCCAATTCCAGTCTAAGTTTGAAGTTTGAGGTGGCAAGACATGCAAGCAGCCCCAGTCTCTGTGCCTCTGTGCGAGCAGTGCCATGGGCAGATGAGGCTGAGCAACAGCTTTACAGGCTAGCCACTGCTACCTGCCAGCTATCTGCAGACGTTCGCATTTTCGGAGCAAGTCTAGGAAAGTAGCCTGGCAGGGACCCCCCATTTCGAGTCTACGTTTGAAGTTTGAGGTGGCAAGACAAGCAAGCAGCCCCAGTCTCTGTGCCTCTGTGCGAGCAGTGCCATGGGCAGATGAGGCTGAGCAACAGCTTTACAGGCTAGCCCCTTCTGCCTGCCAGCTATCTGTAGACGTTCGCATTTTCGGAGCAGGGCTGCGAAAGGAGCCTGGCAGGGACACCCCCCCCCATTTCGAGTCTACGTTTGAAGTTTGAGGTGGCAAGACAAGCAAGCAGCCCCAGTCTCTGTGACTCTGTGCGAGTAGTGCCATGGGCAGATGAGGCTGAGCAACAGCTTTACAGGCTATCCCCTTCTGGCTGCGAGCTATCTGCAGACGTTCGCATTTTCGGAGCAGGGCTGCGAAAGTCGCCTGGTAGGGATTCTCCCATTCCCAGGGTACGTTTGAATTTTGAGATGGGAAGACAAGCAAGCAGCCCCAGTCTCTGTGCCTCTGTGCGAGCAGTGCCATGGGCAGATGAGGCTGAGCAACAGCTTTCTAGGCTAGCCCCTTCTGGCTGCCAGCTATCTGCAGACGTTCGCATTTTCAGAGCAGGGCTGCGAAAAGAGCCTGGCAGGGACTCCCCCATTCCCAGGGTACTTTTGAAGTTTGAGATTGCAAGACAAACAAGAAGCCCCAGTCTCTGTGCCTCTGTGCGAACAGTGCCATGGGCAGATGAGGCTGAGCAACAGCTTTCCAGGCTAGCCCCTTCTGCCTGCCAGCTATCTGCAGACGTTCGCATTTTCGGAGCAAGTCTAGGAAAGTAGCCTGGCAGGGACCACCCATTCCCAGGTTACTTTTGAAGTTTGAGGTGGCAAGACAAGCAAGCAGCCCCAGTCTCTGTGCCTCTGTGCGAGCAGTGCCATGGGCAGATGAGGGTGAGCAACAGCTTTCCAGGCTAGCACCTTCTGGCAGCCAGCTATCTGCAGAAGTCCGCATTTTCGAAGCATGGCTGGCAAAGTTATCTTGCAGGGACACCCCCCTATTTCAGTATACGTTTGAAGTTTGAGGCGGCAAGACAAGCAAGCAGCCCCAGTATCTGTGCCTCTATGCGAGCAGTGCCATGGGCAGATGAGGCTGATCAACAGCTTTCCAGGCTAGCCCCTTCTGCCTGCCAGCTATCTGCAGACGTTCACATTCTCAGAGCAGGGCTACCGGAGGCTCCCAGAACGGACAACATAAGACACGTTTGAAGTTTCAGGTGGCAAGACAAGCAAGCAGCCCCAGTCTCTGTGCTTCTGTGCGAACAGTGCCATGGGCAGATGAGGCTGAGCAACAGCTTTCCAGGCTAGCCACTTCGGGCTGCCAGCTATCTGTAGACGTTCGCATTTTAAGAGCAGGGCTGTGAAAGGAGTTTGGCAGGGACCCCCCCTTTTCCAGTCTGCGTTTAAAGTTGTAGATGGCAAGACAAGCAAGCAGCCCCAGTCTCTGTGCCTCTGTGCGAGCAGTGCCATGGGCAGATGAGGCTGAGCAACAGCTTTCCAGGCTAGCTCTTTCTGCCTGCGAGCTATCTGCAGACGTTCGCATTTTCGGAGCATGGCTGGGAAAGTTATGTGGCAGGGACACCCCCCTATTCCAGTCTACGTTTGAAGTTTGAGGTGGCAAGACAAGCTAGCAGCCCCAGTCTCTGTGCTTCTGTGCGAACAGTGCCATGGGCAGATGAGGCTGAGCAACAGATTTCCAGGCTAGCCCCTTCGGGCTGCCAGCTATCTGCAGACGTTCACATTTTCGGAGCATGGCTGGAAAAGGATCCTGGCAGGGACATCCCCCTATTCCAATCTACGTTTGAAGTTTGAGGTGGCAAGACAAGCAAGCAGCCCCAGTCTCTGTGCCTCTGTGCGAGCAGTGCCATGGGCAGATGAGGCTGAGCAACAGCTTTCCAGGCTAGCCCCTTCGGGCTGCCAGCTATCTGCAGACGTTCGCATTATCAGAGCAGGGCTGCAAAAGGAGCCTGGCAGGGACACCCCCCTATTCCAGTCTACGTTTGAAGTTTGAGGTGGCAAGACAAGCAAGCAGCCCCAGTCTCTGTGCCTCTGTGCGAGCAGTGCCATGGGCAGATGAGGCTGAGCAACAGCTTTCCAGGCCAGCCCCTTCTGTCTACCAGCTATCTGCAAACGTTCGCGTTTTCAGAGCAGGGCTGCGAAAGGAGACTAGCAGGGACCCCCCCATACCCAGGTTACTTTTGAAGTTTGTGAAGGCAAGACAAGCAAGCAGCCCCAGACTCTATGCCTCTCTGCGAGCAGTGCCATGGGCAGATGAGGCTGAGCAAAAGCTTTACAGGCTAGCCACTGCTGCCTGCCAGCTATCTGCAGACGTTCGCATTTTCGGAGCAGGGCTGCGAAAGGAGCCTGGTAGGGTTTCTCCCATTCCCAGGGTACGTTTCACGTTTGAGGTGGAAAGACAAGCAAGAAGCCCCAGTCTCTGTGCCTCTGTGCGAGTAGTGCCATGGGCAGATGAGGCTGAGCAACAGCTTTCCAGGCTAGCCCCTTCTGGCTGCCAACTATCTGCAGATGTTCGCATTCTCAGAGCAGGGCTACCGGAGTCGCCCAGCACGGACAACATAAGTTACGTTTGAAGTTTGAGGTGTCAAGACAAGCAAGCAGCCCCAGTCTCTGTGCCTCTGTGCGAGCAGTGCCATGGGCAGATGAGGCTGAGCAACAGCTTTCCAGGCTAGCCCCTTCGGGCTGCCAGCTATCTGCAGACGTTCACATTTTCGGAGCATGGCTGGAAAAGGATCCTGGCAGGGACACCCCCCTATTCCAGTCTACGTTTGAAGTTTGAGGTGGCAAGACAAGCAAGCAACCCCAGTCTCTGTGCCTCTGTGCGAGCAGTGCCATGGGCAGATGAGGCTGAGCAACAGCTTTCCAGGCTAGCCCCTTCTGCCTGCCAGCTATCTGCAGACGTTCTCATTTTCGGAGCAGGGCTGCGAAAGGAGTCTGGCAGGGACCCCCCCCCATTTCCAGTCTTCGTTTAAAGCGCGAGATGGCAAGACAAGCAAGCAGCCCCAGTCTCTGTGCCTCTGGGCGAGCAGTGCCATGGGCAGATGAGGCTGAGCAACAGTTTTCCAGGCTAGCTCTTTCTGCCTGCGAGCTATCTGCAGACGTTCGCATTTTCAGAGCAGGGCTGCCGGAGGTGCCCGTCATTGACCGCCTAAGATACGTTTGAAGTTTGAAGGGGCAAGACAAGGAAGCAGCCCCAGTCTCTGTGCCTCTGTGCGAGCAGTGCCATGGGCAGATGAGGCTGAGCAACAGCTTTCCAGGCTAGCTCTTTCTGGCTGCGAGCTATCTGCAGACGTTCGCATTTTCGGAGCAGGGCTGTCGGAAGCGCCAGGAATGGACCACCTAATTTGCGTTTGAAATTTGTGGGGGCCAGACAAACAAGCAGCCCCAGTCTCTGTGCCTCTGTGCGAGCAGTGCCATGGGCAAATGAGGCTGAGCAACAGCTTTCCAGGCTAGCTCTTTCTGGCTGCGAGCTATCTACAGACGTTCGCATTTTCGGAGAAAGTCTAGGAAAGTAGCCTGGCAGGCACCACCCATTCCCAGGGTACGTTTGAAGTTTGAGGTTGCAAGACAAGCAAGCAGCCCCAGTCTCTGTGCCTCTGTGCGAGCAGTGCCATGGGCAGATGAGGCTGAGCAACAGCTTTCTAGGCTAGCCCCTGCTGCCTGCCAGCTATCTGCAGACGTTCGCATTTTCAGAGCAAGTCTAGGAAAGTACCCTGGCAGGCACCACCCATTCCCACGTTAATTTTGAAGTTTGAGGTGGCAAGACAAGCAAGCAGCCCCAGTCTCTGTGCCTCTGTGCGAGCAGTGACATGGGCAGATGAGACTGAGCAACACCTTTCCAGGGTAGCCCCTTCTGCCTGGCAGCTATCTGTAGACGTTCACATTTTCGGAGCAGGGCTGCAAAAAGAGTCTGGCAGGGACCCCCCCTTTTCCAGTCTGCGTTTAAAGTTGTAGATGGCAAGACAAGCAAGCAGCCCCAGTCTCTGTGCCCCTGTGCGAGCAGTGCCATGGGCAGATGAGGCTGAGCAACAGCTTTACAGGCTAGCCACTGCTACCTGCCAGCTATCTGCAGACGTTCGCATTTTCGGAGAAAGTCTAGGAAAGTAGCCTGGCAGGCACCACCCATTCCCACGTTAATTTTGAAGTTTGAGGTGGCAAGACAAGCAAGCAGCCCCAGTCTCTGTGCCTCTGTGCGAGCAGTGCCATGGGCAGATGAGGCTGAGCAACAGCTTTACAGGCTAGCTCTTTCTGGCTGCGAGCTATCTGCAGACGTTCGCATTTTCGGAGCAGGGCTGCGAAAGTCGCCTGGTAGGGATTCTCGCATTCCCAGGGTACGTTTGAAGTTTGAGGTGGCAAGACAAGCAAGCAGCCCCAGTCTCTGTGCCTCTGTGCGAGTAGTGCCATGGGCAGATGAGGCTCAGCAACAGCTTTCCAGGCTACCCCCTTCTGCCTTCCAACTATCTTGAGACGTTCGCATTCTCAGAGCAGGGCTACCGCAGGCGCCCAGCACGGAAAACATAAGATACGTTTGAAGTTTGAGGTGGCAAGACAAGCAAGCAGCCCCAGTCTCTGTGCCTCTGTGCGAGCAGTGCCATGGGCAGATGAGGTTGAGCAACCGCTTTCCAGGCTAGCCCCTTCTGGCTGCCAGCTATCTGCAGACGTTCGCATTATCAGAGCAGGGCTGCAAAAGGAGCCTGGTAGGGATTCTCCCATTCCCAGGGTACGTTTGAATTTTGAGATGGGAAGACAAGCAAGCAGCGCCAGTCTCTGTGCCTCTGTGCGAGCAGTGCCATGGGCAGATGAGGCTGAGCAACAGCTTTTCAGGCTAGCCCCTTCGGGCTGCCAGCTATCTGTAGACGTTCACATTTTCGGAGCATGGCTCGAAAAGGATCCTGGCAGGGACACCCTCCTATTCCAGTCTACGTTTGAAGTTTGAGGTGGCAAGACAAGCAAGCAACCCCAGTCTCTGTGCCTGTGTGCGAATAGTGCCATGGGCAGATGAGGCTGAGCAACAGCTTTCCAGGCCAGCCCCTTCTGCCTGCCAGCTATCTGCAAACGTTCGCATTTTCAGAGCAGGGCTGCGAAAGGAGACTGGCAGTGACCCCCCCATTCCCACGTTACTTTTGAAGTTTGTGAAGGCAAGACAAGCAAGCAGCCCCAGTCTCTATGCCTCTCTTCGAGCAGTGCCATGGGCAGATGAGGCTGAGCAAAAGCTTTACAGGCTAGCTCTTTCTGGCTGCGAGCTATCTGCAGACGTTCGCATTTTCGGAGCAGGGCTGCGAAAGGATCCTGGTAGGGTTTCTCCCATTCCCAGGGTACGTTTCACGTTTGAGGTGGCAAGACAAGCAAGCAGCCCCAGTCTCTGTGCCTCTGTGCGAGCAGTGCCATGGTCAGATGAGGCTGAGCAACAGCTTTCAGGCTAGCCCCTTCTGCCTGCCAGCTATCTGTAGACGTTCGCATTTTCGGAGCAGGGCTGCGAAAGGAGCCTGGCAGGGACACACCCCCATTTCGAGTCTACGTTTTAAGTTTGAGGTGGCAAGACAAGCAAGCAGCCCCAGTCTCTGTGCCTCTGTGAGAGCAGTGCCATGGGCAGATGAGGCTGAGCAAGAGCTTTCCTGGCTAGCTCTTTCTGGCTGCGAGCTATCTGCAGACGTTCGCATTTTCTTAGCAGGGCTACCGGAGGCGCCCAGCACGGACAACATAAGTTATGTTTGAAGTTTGCCGTTGCAAGACAAGCAAGCAGCCCCAGTCTCTGTGCCTCTGTGAGAGCAGTGCCATGGGCAGATGAGGTTGAGCATCAGCTTTCCAGACTAGCTCTTTCTGCCTGCGAGCTATCTGCAGACGTTCACATTTTCAGAGCAGGGCGGCTGGAGGCGCGGACCACGGACCACTGAAGATACGTTTGAAGATTTAGGTGGCAAGACAAGCAAGCAGCCCCTCTCTCTGTGCCTCTGTGCGAGCAGTGCCATGGGCAGATGAGGCTGAGCAACAGCTTTCCAGGCTAGCTCTTTCTGCCTGCGAGCTATCTGCAGACGTTCGCACTTTCAGAGCAGGTCTGCCGGATGCCCCTTCACGGACCCCCAGTGGTACGTTTGAAATTTGAGGGGGCAAAACAAGCAAGCCACCCCAGTCTCTGTGCCTCTGTGCGAGCGGTGCCATGGGCAGATGAGGCTGAGCAACAGCTTTCCAGGCTAGCTCTTTCTGCCTGCGAGCTATCTGCAGACGTTTGCATTTTCGGAGCAGGGCTGCCGGATGCCCCTGCACGGACCCCCAAAGATACGTTTGATGTTTGAGAGGGCAAGACAAGCAAGCAGCCCCAGTCTCTGTGTCTCTGTGCGAGCAGTGCCATGGGCAGATGAGGCTGAGCAACAGCTTTCCAGGCTAGCTCTTTCTGCCTGCGAGATATCTTCAGATGTTCGCATTTTCAGATCAGGGGGGTTGGATGCCCCCTGCAAGGACGCACAAAATTACGTTTGAAGTTTGAGGGGGCAAAACAAGCAAGCAGCCCCAGTCTCTGTGCCTCTGTGCGAGCAGTGCCATGGGCAGATGAGGCTGAGCAACAGCTTTCCAGGCTAGCTGTTTCTGGCTGCGAGCTATCTGCAGACGTTCGCATTTTCAGAGCAGGCTTGCCGTACGCACTTCACACGGGCATCTAAGTAACGTTTGAAGTTTGAGGTGAAAAGACAAGCAAGCAGCCGCAGTCTCTGTGCCTCTGTGCGAGCAGTGCCATGGGCAGATGATGCTGAGCAACAGCTTTTCTGACTAGCTCTTTCTGACTGCGAGCTATCTGCAGACGCTCGCATTTTCAGACCAGGGCTGATGTAGGACCCCTGCAAGAACCACCTAAACTATGTTGGAAGTTGGAGGTGGCAAGACAAGCAAGCAGCCCCAGTCTCTGTGCCTCTGTGCGAGCAGTGCCATGGGCAGATGAGGCTGAGCAACAGCTTTCCAGTCTAGCTATTTCTGTCTTCGTGCTATCTGCAGACGTTCGTATTTTCAGAGCAGTGCTGCTGGAGGCCTTCTGCACGGACCCCCAAAGATACGTTTGAAGTTTGAGAGGGCAAGACAAGCAAGCAGCCCCAGTCTCTGTGCCTCTGTGAGAGCAGTGCCATGGGCAGATGAGGCTGAGCAACAGCTTTCCAGGCTAGCTCTTTCTGCCTGCGAGCTATCTGCAGACATTCGCATTTTCAGAGCAGGGCTGCTGGAGGACCCCTGCACGGACCCCCAAAGATACGTTTGAAGTTTGAGAGGGCAAGACAAGCAAGCAGCCCCAGTCTGTGTGCCTCTGTGCGAGCAGTGCCATGGGCAGATGAGGCTGAGCAAGAGTCTTCAGGCTAGCTCTTTCTGGCTGCGAGCTATCTGCAGACGTTCGCATTTTCAGAGCAGGGCTGCCGCAGTCGCCCAGCACGGACCACCTAAGATACGTTTGAAGTTTGAGGTGGCAAGAGAAGCAAGCAGCCCCAGTCTCTGTGCCTCTGTGCGAGCAGTGCCATGGGCAGATGAGGCTGAGCAACAGCTTTCCTAGCTAGCTTCTTCTGGCTGTAAGCTATCTGCGGACGTTAGCATTTTCAGAGCAGGTCTGGTGGAGGCACCGACCAAGAACCCCTAAAGTTACGTTTGAAGTATGAGGGGGCAAGACAAGCAAGCAGCCGCAGTCTCTGTGCCTCTGTGCGAGCAGTGCCATGGGCAGATGATGCTGAGCAACAGCTTTTCTGACTAGCTCTTTCTGACTGCGAGCTATCTGCAGACGCTCGCATTTTCAGACCAGGGCTGATGTAGGACCCCTGCAAGAACCACCTAAGCTACGTTTGAAGTTTGAGAGGGCAAGACAAGCAAGCAGCCCCAGTCTCTGTGCCTCTGTGAGAGCAGTGCCATGGGCAGATGAGGCTGAGCAAAAGCTTTACAGGCTAGCTCTTTGTGGCTGCGAGCTATCTGCAGACGTTCGCATTTTCGGAGCAGGGCTGTGAAAGGAGCCTGGCAGGGACTCCCACATTCCCAGGTTACTTTTGAAGTTTGAGGTGGCAAGACAAGCAAGCAGCCCCAGTCTCTGTGCCTCTGTGAGAGCAGTGCCATGGGCAGATGAGGTTGAGCATCAGCTTTCCAGGCTAGCTCTTTCTGCCTGCGAGCTATCTGCAGACGTTCACATTTTCAGAGCAGGGCGCCTGGAGGCGCGGACCACGGACCACTGAAGATACGTTTGAAGTTTTAGGTGGCAAGACAAGCAAGCAGCCCCTGTCTCTGTGCCTCTGTGCGAGCAGTGCCATGGGCAGATGAGGCTGAGCAACAGCTTTCCAGGCTAGCTCTTTCTGCCTGCGAGCTATCTGCAGACGTTCGCACTTTAAGAGCAGGTCTGCCGGATGCCCCTTCACGGACCCCCAGTGGTACGTTTGAAATTTGAGGGGGCAAAACAAGCAAGCCACACCAGTCTCTGTGCCTCTGTGCGAGCGGTGCCATGGGCAGATGAGGCTGAGCAACAGCTTTCCAGGCTAGCTCTTTCTGCCTGCGAGCTATCTGCAGACGTTTGCATTTTCGGAGCAGGGCTGCCGGATGCCCCTGCACGGACCCCCAAAGATACGTTTGATGTTTGAGAGGGCAAGACAAGCAAGCAGCCCCAGTCTCTGTGTCTCTGTGCGAGCAGTGCCATGGGCAGATGAGGCTGAGCAACAGCTTTCCAGGCTAGCTCTTTCTGCCTGCGAGATATCTTCAGATGTTCGCATTTTCAGATCAGGGGGGTTGGATGCCCCCTGCAAGGACGCACAAAATTACGTTTGAAGTTTGAGGGGGCAAAACAAGCAAGCAGCCCCAGTCTCTGTGCCTCTGTGCGAGCAGTGCCATGGGCAGATGAGGCTGAGCAACAGCTTTCCAGGCTAGCTGTTTCTGGCTGCGAGCTATCTGCAGACGTTCGCATTTTCAGAGCAGGCTTGCCGTACGCACTTCACACGGGCATCTAAGTAACGTTTGAAGTTTGAGGTGAAAAGACAAGCAAGCAGCCGCAGTCTCTGTGCCTCTGTGCGAGCAGTGCCATGGGCAGATGATGCTGAGCAACAGCTTTTCTGACTAGCTCTTTCTGACTGCGAGCTATCTGCAGACGCTCGCATTTTCAGACCAGGGCTGATGTAGGACCCCTGCAAGAACCACCTAAGCTATGTTGGAAGTTGGAGGTGGCAAGACAAGCAAGCAGCCCCAGTCTCTGTGCCTCTGTGCGAGCAGTGCCATGGGCAGATGAGGCTGAGCAACAGCTTTCCAGTCTAGCTATTTCTGTCTTCGTGCTATCTGCAGACGTTCGTATTTTCAGAGCAGTGCTGCTGGAGGCCTTCTGCACGGACCCCCAAAGATACGTTTGAAGTTTGAGAGGGCAAGACAAGCAAGCAGCCCCAGTCTCTGTGCCTCTGTGAGAGCAGTGCCATGGGCAGATGAGGCTGAGCAACAGCTTTCCAGGCTAGCTCTTTCTGCCTGCGAGCTATCTGCAGACATTCGCATTTTCAGAGCAGGGCTGCTGGAGGACCCCTGCACGGACCCCCAAAGATACGTTTGAAGTTTGAGAGGGTAAGACAAGCAAGCAGCCCCAGTCTGTGTGCCTCTGTGCGAGCAGTGCCATGGGCAGATGAGGCTGAGCAAGAGTCTTCCAAGCTAGCTCTTTCTGGCTGCGAGCTATCTGCAGACGTTCGCATTTTCAGAGCAGGGCTGCCGCAGTCGCCCAGCACGGACCACCTAAGATACGTTTGAAGTTTGAGGTGGCAAGAGAAGCAAGCAGCCCCAGTCTCTGTGCCTCTGTGCGAGCAGTGCCATGGGCAGATGAGGCTGAGCAACAGCTTTCCTAGCTAGCTTCTCCTGGCTGTAAGCTATCTGCAGACGTTAGCATTTTCAGAGCAGGTCTGGTGGAGGCACCGACCAAGAACCCCTAAAGTTACGTTTGAAGTATGAGGGGGCAAGACAAGCAAGCAGCCGCAGTCTCTGTGCCTCTGTGCGAGCAGTGCCATGGGCAGATGATGCTGAGCAACAGCTTTTCTGACTAGCTCTTTCTGACTGCGAGCTATCTGCAGACGCTCGCATTTTCAGACCAGGGCTGATGTAGGACCCCTGCAAGAACCACCTAAGCTACGTTTGAAGTTTGAGAGGGCAAGACAAGCAAGCAGCCCCAGTCTCTGTGCCTCTGTGAGAGCAGTGCCATGGGCAGATGAGGCTGAGCAAAAGCTTTACAGGCTAGCTCTTTGTGGCTGCGAGCTATCTGCAGACGTTCGCATTTTCGGAGCAGGGCTGTGAAAGGAGCCTGGCAGGGACTCCCACATTCCCAGGTTACTTTTGAAGTTTGAGGTGGCAAGACAAGCAAGCAGCCCCAGTCTCTGTGCCTCTGTGCGAGCAGTGCCATGGGCAGATGGGGCTGAGAAACAGCTTTCCAGGCTAGCCCCTTCTGGCTGCCAGCTATCTGCAGACGTTCGCACTTTCGGAGCAGGGCTGACGGAGGGCCCCTGCACAGACCCCCAAAGATACGTTTGAAGTTTGAGGTGGCAAAACAAGCAAGCAGCCCCAGTCTCTGTGCCTCTATGCTAGCAGTGCCATGGGCAGATGAGGCTGAGCAACAGCTTTCCAGGCTAGCTATTTCTGCCTGCGAGGTATCTGCAGACGTTCACATTTTCAGAGCAGGGCTGCCGGAGGCGCCCGGCACGGACAATCTAAGATGCGCTTGAAGTTTGAGGTGGCAAGAGAAGCAAGCAGCCCCAGTATCTGTGCCTCTGTGCGAGCAGTGCCATGGGCAGATGAGGCTGAGCAACAGCTTTCCAGGCTAGCCCCTTCCGGCTGCCAGCTATTTGCAGACGTTTGCATTTTCAGATCTCGGCTAGCGGACGGGAAAGCACGGACAACATAAGATACGTTTGATGTTTGAGGTGGCAAGACAACCAATCAGCCCCAGTCTCTGTGCCTCTGTGCGAGCAGTGCCATGGGCAGATGAGGCTGAGCAACAGCTTTCCAGGCTAGCACTTTCTGGCTGCGAGCTATCTGCAGACATTCGCATTTTCAGAGTAGGGATGCCGGAGGCCCCCTGCAGGGACCCCCAAAGCTACGTTTGAAGTTTGAGGGGGCAAGACAAGCAAGCAGCCCCAGTCTCTGTGCCTCTGTGCGAGCAGTGCCATGGGCAGATGAGGCTGAGCAACAGCTTTCCAGGCTAGCCCCTTCCGGCTGCCAGCTATTTGCAGACGTTTGCATTTTCAGAGCTCGGCTAGCGGTTGGGCAAAGCACGGACAACATAAGATACGTTTGATGTTTGAGGTGGCAAGACAACCAATCAGCCCCAGTCTCTGTGCCTCTGTGCGAGCAGTGCCATGGACAGATGAGGCTGAGCAAAAGCTTTCCAGGATAGCTCTTTCTGGCTGCCAGCTATTTGCAGACGTTCGCATTTTCGGAATAGGGCTGCCGGAGGTGCCCGGCATGGACCACCTAAGAAACGTTTGAAGTTTGAGGGGGCAAGACAAGGAAGCAGCCCCAGTCTCTGTGCCTCTGTGCGAGCAGTGCCATGGGCAGATGAGGCTGAGCAAAAGCTTTCCAGGATAGCTCTTTCTGGCTGCGAGCTATCTGCAGACGTTCGCATTTTCGGAGCAGGGCTGCCGGAGGCGCCAGGAATGGACCACCTCATTTGCATTTCAAGTTTGTGGGGGCAAGACAAGCAAGCAGCCAAACTCTCTGTAACTCTGTGCGAGCAGTGCCATGGGCAAATGAGGCTGAGCAACAGCTTTCCAGGCTAGCTCTTTCTGCCTGCGAGCTATGAGCAGACGTTCGCATTTTCAGAGCAGGGCTGTCAGAAGTGTCCGACAAGGAACCCCAAAGATACGTATGAAGTTTGAGGGGGCAAGACAAGCAAGCAGCCCCAGTCTCTGTACCTCTGTGCGAGCAGTGCCATGGGCAGATGAGGCTGAGCAACAGCTTTCCAGGCTAGCCACTTCTGGCTGCCAGCTATCTGCAGACGTTCGCATTTTTGGAACATGGCTGGGAAAGTTTTCTGGCAGGGACACCCCCCTATTCCAGTCTACGTTTGAAGTTTGAGGTGGCAAGACAAGCAAGCAGCCCCAGTCTCTGTGCCTCTGTGCGAGCAGTGCCATGGGCAGATGAGGCTGAGCAAGAGCTTTCCAGGCTAGCCCCTTCTGCCTGCGAGCTATCTACAGACGTTCGCATTTTCGGAGAAAGTCTAGGAAAGTAGCCTGGCAGGCACCACCCATTCCCAGGTTCCTTTTGAAGTTTGAGGTGGCAAGAGAAGCAAGCAGCCCCTGTCTCTGTGCCTCTGTGCAAGCAGTGCCATGGGCAGATGAGGCTGAGCAAAAGCTTTACAGGCTAGCTGTTTCTGGCTGCGAGCTATCTGCAGACGTTCACATTTTCGCAGCATAGCGAAAGGAGCCTGGCTGGGACCCCCCCAATTCCAGTCTACGTTTGAAGTTTGAGGTTGCAAGACAAGCAAGGAGCCCCAGTCTCTGTGCCTCTGTGCGAACAGTGCCATGGGCAGATGAGGCTGAGCAACAGCTTTCTAGGCTAGCACCTTCTGGCTGCCAGCTATCTGCAGACGTTCGCATTTTCAGAGCAAGTCTAGGAAAGTAGCCTGGCAGGCACCACCCGTTCCCACGTTAATTTTGAAGTTTGAGGTGGCAAGACAAGCAAGCAGCCCCAGTCTCTGTGCCTCTGTGCGAGCAGTGCCATGGGTAGATGAGGGTCAGCAACAGCTTTCCAGGCTAGACCCTTCTGGCTGCCAGCTATCTGCAGACGTTCACATTCTCAGAGCAGGGCTACCGGAGGCTCCCAGCACGGACAACATAAGATACGTTTGAAGTTTGTGGTGGCAAGACAAGCAAGCAGCCCCAGTCTCTGTGCCTCTGTGCGAGTAGTGCCATGGGCAGATGAGGCTGAGCAGCAGCTTTCTAGGCTAACCCCTTCTGCCTGCCAGCTATCTGCAGACGTTCGCATTTTCGGAGCAAGTCTAGGAAAGTAGCCTGGCAGGGACCACCCATTCCCAGGTTACTTTTGAAGTTTGAGGTGGCAAGACAAGCAAGCAGCCCCAGTCTCTGTGCCTCTGTGCGAGCAGTGCCATGGGCAGATGAGGCTGAGCAACAGCTTTCCAGGCTAGCACCTTCTGGCAGCCAGCTATCTGCAGAAGTCCGCATTTTCGAAGCATGGCTGTCAAAGTTATCTGGCAGGGACACCCCCCTATTCCAGTCTACGTTTGAAGTTTGAGGTGGCAAGACAAGCAAGCAGCCCCAATCTTTGTGCCTCTGTGCGAGCAGTGCCATGGGCAGATGAGGCTGAGCAACAGCTTTCCAGGCTAGCCCCTTCTGGCTGCCAGCTATCTGCAGACGTTCGCATTTTCGGAGGAGCCCTGCGAAAGGAGACTGGCAGGCACAGCCCCATTCCCAGGTTCCTTTTGAAGTTTGAGGTGGCAACACAAGCTAGCAGCCCCAGTCTCTGTGCTTCTGTGCGAACAGTGCCATGGGCAGATGAGACTGAGCAACACCTTTCCAGGCTAGCCCCTTCTGCCTGCCAGCTATCTGCAGACGTTCACATTCTCAGAGCATGGCTGGGAAAGTTATCTGGCAGGGACACCCCCCTATTCCAGTCTACGTTTGAAGTTTGATGTGGCAAGACAAGCTAGCAGCCCCAGTCTCTGTGCTTCTGTGCGAACAGTGCCATGGGCAGATGAGGCTGAGCAACAGATTTCCAGGCTAGCCCCTTCGGGCTGCCAGCTATCTGCAGACGTTCACATTTTCGGAGCATGGCTGGAAAAGGATCCTGCCAGGGACATCCCCCTATTCCAATCTACGTTTGAAGTTTGAGGTGGTAAGACAAGCAAGCAGCCCCAGTCTCTGTGCCTCTGTGCGAGCAGTGCCATGGGCAGATGAGGCTGAGCAACAGCTTTCCAGGCCAGCCCCTTCTGCCTGCCAGCTATCTGCAAACGTTCGCACTTTCAGAGCAGGTCTGCCGGATGCCCCTGCACGGACCCCCAGTGCAACGTTTGAAATTTGAGGGAGCAAGACAAGCAAGCCACCCCAGTCTCTGTGCCTCTGTGCGAGCAGTGCCATGGGCAGATGAGGCTGAGCAACAGCTTTCCAGGCTAGCCCCTTCCGGCTGCCAGCTATTTGCAGACGTTTGCATTTTCAGAGCTCGGCTAGCGGTTGGGCAAAGCACGGACAACATAAGATACGTTTGATGTTTGAGGTGGCAAGACAACCAATCAGCCCCAGTCTCTGTGCCTCTGTGCGAGCAGTGCCATGGACAGATGAGGCTGAGCAAAAGCTTTCCAGGATAGCTCTTTCTGGCTGCCAGCTATTTGCAGACGTTCGCATTTTCGGAATAGGGCTGCCGGAGGTGCCCGGCATGGACCACCTAAGAAACGTTTGAAGTTTGAGGGGGCAAGACAAGGAAGCAGCCCCAGTCTCTGTGCCTCTGTGCGAGCAGTGCCATGGGCAGATGAGGCTGAGCAAAAGCTTTCCAGGATAGCTCTTTCTGGCTGCGAGCTATCTGCAGACGTTCGCATTTTCGGAGCAGGGCTGCCGGAGGCGCCAGGAATGGACCACCTCATTTGCATTTCAAGTTTGTGGGGGCAAGACAAGCAAGCAGCCAAACTCTCTGTAACTCTGTGCGAGCAGTGCCATGGGCAAATGAGGCTGAGCAACAGCTTTCCAGGCTAGCTCTTTCTGCCTGCGAGCTATGAGCAGACGTTCGCATTTTCAGAGCAGGGCTGTCAGAAGTGTCCGACAAGGAACCCCAAAGATACGTATGAAGTTTGAGGGGGCAAGACAAGCAAGCAGCCCCAGTCTCTGTACCTCTGTGCGAGCAGTGCCATGGGCAGATGAGGCTGAGCAACAGCTTTCCAGGCTAGCCACTTCTGGCTGCCAGCTATCTGCAGACGTTCGCATTTTTGGAACATGGCTGGGAAAGTTTTCTGGCAGGGACACCCCCCTATTCCAGTCTACGTTTGAAGTTTGAGGTGGCAAGACAAGCAAGCAGCCCCAGTCTCTGTGCCTCTGTGCGAGCAGTGCCATGGGCAGATGAGGCTGAGCAAGAGCTTTCCAGGCTAGCCCCTTCTGCCTGCGAGCTATCTACAGACGTTCGCATTTTCGGAGAAAGTCTAGGAAAGTAGCCTGGCAGGCACCACCCATTCCCAGGTTCCTTTTGAAGTTTGAGGTGGCAAGAGAAGCAAGCAGCCCCTGTCTCTGTGCCTCTGTGCAAGCAGTGCCATGGGCAGATGAGGCTGAGCAAAAGCTTTACAGGCTAGCTGTTTCTGGCTGCGAGCTATCTGCAGACGTTCACATTTTCGCAGCATAGCGAAAGGAGCCTGGCTGGGACCCCCCCAATTCCAGTCTACGTTTGAAGTTTGAGGTTGCAAGACAAGCAAGGAGCCCCAGTCTCTGTGCCTCTGTGCGAACAGTGCCATGGGCAGATGAGGCTGAGCAACAGCTTTCTAGGCTAGCACCTTCTGGCTGCCAGCTATCTGCAGACGTTCGCATTTTCAGAGCAAGTCTAGGAAAGTAGCCTGGCAGGCACCACCCGTTCCCACGTTAATTTTGAAGTTTGAGGTGGCAAGACAAGCAAGCAGCCCCAGTCTCTGTGCCTCTGTGCGAGCAGTGCCATGGGTAGATGAGGGTCAGCAACAGCTTTCCAGGCTAGACCCTTCTGGCTGCCAGCTATCTGCAGACGTTCACATTCTCAGAGCAGGGCTACCGGAGGCTCCCAGCACGGACAACATAAGATACGTTTGAAGTTTGTGGTGGCAAGACAAGCAAGCAGCCCCAGTCTCTGTGCCTCTGTGCGAGTAGTGCCATGGGCAGATGAGGCTGAGCAGCAGCTTTCTAGGCTAACCCCTTCTGCCTGCCAGCTATCTGCAGACGTTCGCATTTTCGGAGCAAGTCTAGGAAAGTAGCCTGGCAGGGACCACCCATTCCCAGGTTACTTTTGAAGTTTGAGGTGGCAAGACAAGCAAGCAGCCCCAGTCTCTGTGCCTCTGTGCGAGCAGTGCCATGGGCAGATGAGGCTGAGCAACAGCTTTCCAGGCTAGCACCTTCTGGCAGCCAGCTATCTGCAGAAGTCCGCATTTTCGAAGCATGGCTGTCAAAGTTATCTGGCAGGGACACCCCCCTATTCCAGTCTACGTTTGAAGTTTGAGGTGGCAAGACAAGCAAGCAGCCCCAATCTTTGTGCCTCTGTGCGAGCAGTGCCATGGGCAGATGAGGCTGAGCAACAGCTTTCCAGGCTAGCCCCTTCTGGCTGCCAGCTATCTGCAGACGTTCGCATTTTCGGAGGAGCCCTGCGAAAGGAGACTGGCAGGCACAGCCCCATTCCCAGGTTCCTTTTGAAGTTTGAGGTGGCAACACAAGCTAGCAGCCCCAGTCTCTGTGCTTCTGTGCGAACAGTGCCATGGGCAGATGAGACTGAGCAACACCTTTCCAGGCTAGCCCCTTCTGCCTGCCAGCTATCTGCAGACGTTCACATTCTCAGAGCATGGCTGGGAAAGTTATCTGGCAGGGACACCCCCCTATTCCAGTCTACGTTTGAAGTTTGATGTGGCAAGACAAGCTAGCAGCCCCAGTCTCTGTGCTTCTGTGCGAACAGTGCCATGGGCAGATGAGGCTGAGCAACAGATTTCCAGGCTAGCCCCTTCGGGCTGCCAGCTATCTGCAGACGTTCACATTTTCGGAGCATGGCTGGAAAAGGATCCTGCCAGGGACATCCCCCTATTCCAATCTACGTTTGAAGTTTGAGGTGGTAAGACAAGCAAGCAGCCCCAGTCTCTGTGCCTCTGTGCGAGCAGTGCCATGGGCAGATGAGGCTGAGCAACAGCTTTCCAGGCCAGCCCCTTCTGCCTGCCAGCTATCTGCAAACGTTCGCACTTTCAGAGCAGGTCTGCCGGATGCCCCTGCACGGACCCCCAGTGCAACGTTTGAAATTTGAGGGAGCAAGACAAGCAAGCCACCCCAGTCTCTGTGCCTCTGTGCGAGCAGTGCCATGGGCAGATGAGGCTGAGCAACAGCTTTCCAGGCTAGCTCTTTCTGGCTGCGAGCTATCTGCAGACGTTCGCATTTTCAGAGCAGGGCTGCTGGAGGACTTCTGCACGGACCCCCAAATATACGTTTGAAGTTTGAGGGGGCAAGACAAGCAAGCAGCCCCAGTCTCTGTGCCTCTGTGCGAGCAGTGCCATGGGCAGATGAGGCTGAGCAACAGATTTCCAGGCTAGCTCTTCCTCCCTGCGAGCTATCTGCAGACGCTCGCATTTTCAGACCAGGGCTGCCGTAGGACCCCTGCAAGAACCACCTAAGCTATGTTGGAAGTTGGAGGTGGCAAGACAAGCAAGCATCCCCAGTCTGTGTGCCTCTGTGCGAGCAGTGCCATGGGCAGATGAGGCTGAGCAAGAGCCTTCCAAGCTAGCTCTTTCTGGCTGCGAGCTATCTGCAGACGTTCGCATTTTCAGAGCAGGGCTGCCGGAGGCCCGCTACACGGACCTCCAAATGTACTTTTGAAGTTTAAGGGGTCAAGACAAGCAAGCAGCCCCAGTCTCTGTACCTCTGTGCGAGCAGTGCCATGGGCAGATGAGGATGAGCAACAGCTTTCCAGGCTAGCTCTTTCTGGCTGCGAGCTATCTGCAGGCGATCGCATTTTCGGAGCAGGGCTGCCGCAGTCGCCCAGCACGGACCACCTAAGCTACGTTTGAAGTTTGAGGTGGCAAGAGAAGCAAGCAGCCCCAGTCTCTGTGCCTCTGTGCGAGCAGTGCCATGGGCAGATGAGGCTGAGCAACAGCTTTCCTAGCTAGCTTCTTCTGGCTGTAAGCTATCTGCAGACGTTAGCATTTTCAGAGCAGGTCTGGTGGAGGCACCGACCAAGAACCCCTAAAGCTACGTTTGAAGTATGAGGGGGCAAGACAAGCAAGTAGCCCCAGTCTCTGTGCCTCTGTGCGAGCAGTGCCATGGGCAGATGAGGCTGAGCAACAGCTTTCCAGGCTAGCTCTTCCTGCCTGCGAGCTATCTGCAGACGTTCGCATTTTCAGAGCAGGCTTGCCGGACGCACTTCACACGGGCATCTAAGTAACGTTTGAAGTTTGAGGTGGAAAGACAAGCAAGCAGCCGCAGTCTCTGTGCCTCTGTGCGAGCAGTGCCATGGGCAGATGATGCTGAGCAACAGCTTTTCTGACTAGCTCTTTCTGCCTGCGAGCTATCTGCAGACGCTCGCATTTTCAGACCAGGGCTGATGTAGGACCCCTGCAAGAACCACCTAAGCTACGTTTGAAGTTTGAGAGGGCAAGACAAGCAAGCAGCCCCAGTCTCTGTGCCTCTGTGAGAGCAGTGCCATGGGCAGATGAGGCTGAGCAAAAGCTTTCCAGGCTAGCTCTTTCTGCCTGCGAGCTATCTGCAGACGTTCGCATTTTCGGAGCAGGGCTGCGAAAGGATCCTGGTAGGGTTTCTCCCATTCCCAGGGTACGTTTCACGTTTGAGGTGGCAAGACAAGCAAGCAGCCCCAGTCTCTGTGCCTCTGTGCGAGCAGTGCCATGGGCAGATGAGGCTGAGCAACAGCTTTCCAGGCTAGCTCTTTCTGCCTGCGAGCTATCTGCAGACGTTCACATTTTCAGAGCAGGGCGGCTGGAGGCGCGGACCACGGACCACTGAAGATACGTTTGAAGTATTAGGTGGCAAGACAAGCAAGCAGCCCCAGTCTCTGTGCCTCTGTGCGAGCAGTGCCATGGGCAGATGAGGCTGAGCAACAGCTTTCCAGGCTAGCTTCTTCTGGCTGTAAGCTATCTGCAGACGTTAGGATTTTCAGAGCAGGTCTGGTGGAGGCGCCGACCAAGAACCCCTAAAGCTACGTTTGAAGTATGAGGGGGCAAGACAAGCAAGCAGCCCCAGTCTCTGTGCCTCTGTGCGAGCAGTGCCATGGGCAGATGAGGCTGAGCAACAGCTTTCCAGGCTAGCTCTTTCTGGCTGCGAGCTATCTGCAGACGTTCGCATTTTCAGAGCAGGCTTGCCGTACGCACTTCACACGGGCATCTAAGTAACGTTTGAAGTTTGAGGTGGAAAGACAAGCAAGCAGCCGCAGTCTCTGTGCCTCTGTGCGAGCAGTGCCATGGGCAGATGATGCTGAGCAACAGCTTTTCTGACTAGCTCTTTCTGACTGCGAGCTATCTGCAGACGCTCGCATTTTCAGACCAGGGCTGATGTAGGACCCCTGCAAGAACCACCTAAGCTATGTTGGAAGTTGGAGGTGGCAAGACAAGCAAGCAGCCCCAGTCTCTGTGCCTCTGTGCGAGCAGTGCCATGGGCAGATGAGGCTGAGCAACAGCTTTCCAGTCTAGCTATTTCTGTCTTCGTGCTATCTGCAGACGTTCGTATTTTCAGAGCAGTGCTGCTGGAGGCCTTCTGCACGGACCCCCAAAGATACGTTTGAAGTTTGAGAGGGCAAGACAAGCAAGCAGCCCCAGTCTCTGTGCCTCTGTGAGAGCAGTGCCATGGGCAGATGAGGCTGAGCAACAGCTTTCCAGGCTAGCTCTTTCTGCCTGCGAGCTATCTGCAGACATTCGCATTTTCAGAGCAGGGCTGCTGGAGGACCCCTGCACGGACCCCCAAAGATACGTTTGAAGTTTTGGGTGGCAAGACAAGCAAGCAGCCCCAGTCTCTGTGCCTCTGTGTGAGCAGTGCCATGGGCAGATGAGGCTGAGCAACAGCTTTCCAGGCTAGCTCTTCCTGCCTGCGAGCTATCTGCAGACGTTCGCATTTTCGGAGCAGGGCTGATGAATGCCCCTGCACGGAACCCCAGTGGTACGTTTGAAATTTGAGGGGGTAAGACAAGCAAGCCGCCCCAGTCTCTGTGCCTCTGTGCGAGCAGTGCCATGGGCAGATGAGGCTGAGCAACAGCTTTCCAGGCTAGCTCTTCCTGCCTGCGAGATATCTGCAGACGTTCGCATTTTCAGAGCAGGCTTGCCGGACGCACTTCACACGGGCATCTAAGTAACGTTTGAAGTTTGAGGTGGAAAGACAAGCAAGCAGCCGCAGTCTCTGTGCCTCTGTGCGAGCAGTGCCATGGGCAGATGATGCTGAGCAACAGCTTTTCTGACTAGCTCTTTCTGCCTGCGAGCTATCTGCAGACGCTCGCATTTTCAGACCAGGGCTGATGTAGGACCCCTGCAAGAACCACCTAAGCTACGTTTGAAGTTTGAGAGGGCAAGACAAGCAAGCAGCCCCAGTCTCTGTGCCTCTGTGAGAGCAGTGCCATGGGCAGATGAGGCTGAGCAAAAGCTTTACAGGCTAGCTCTTTGTGGCTGCGAGCTATCTGCAGACGTTCGCATTTTCGGAGCAGGGCTGCGAAAGGATCCTGGTAGGGTTTCTCCCATTCCCAGGGTACGTTTCACGTTTGAGGTGGCAAGACAAGCAAGCAGCCCCAGTCTCTGTGCCTCTGTGCGAGCAGTGCCATGGGCAGATGAGGCTGAGCAACAGCTTTCCAGGCTAGCTCTTTCTGCCTGCGAGCTATCTGCAGACGTTCACATTTTCAGAGCAGGGCGGCTGGAGGCGCGGACCACGGACCACTAAAGATACGTTTGAAGTTTTAGGTGGCAAGACAAGCAAGCAGCCCCAGTCTCTGTGCCTCTGTGCGAGCAGTGCCATGGGCAGATGAGTCTGAGCAACAGCTTTCCAGGCTAGCTTCTTCTGGCTGTAAGCTATCTGCAGACGTTAGGATTTTAAGAGCAGGTCTGGTGGAGGCGCCGACCAAGAACCCCTAAAGCTACGTTTGAAGTATGAGGGGGCAAGACAAGCAAGCAGCCCCAGTCTCTGTGCCTCTGTGCGAGCAGTGCCATGGGCAGATGAGGCTGAGCAACAGCTTTCCAGGCTAGCTCTTTCTGGCTGCGAGCTATCTGCAGACGTTCGCATTTTCAGAGCAGGCTTGCCGTACGCACTTCACACGGGCATCTAAGTAACGTTTGAAGTTTGAGGTGGAAAGACAAGCAAGCAGCCGCAGTCTCTGTGCCTCTGTGCGAGCAGTGCCATGGGCAGATGATGCTGAGCAACAGCTTTTCTGACTAGCTCTTTCTGACTGCGAGCTATCTGCAGACGCTCGCATTTTCAGACCAGGGCTGATGTAGGACCCCTGCAAGAACCACCTAAGCTATGTTGGAAGTTGGAGGTGGCAAGACAAGCAAGCAGCCCCAGTCTCTGTGCCTCTGTGCGAGCAGTGCCATGGGCAGATGAGGCTGAGCAACAGCTTTCCAGTCTAGCTATTTCTGTCTTCGTGCTATCTGCAGACGTTCGTATTTTCAGAGCAGTGCTGCTGGAGGCCTTCTGCACGGACCCCCAAAGATACGTTTGAAGTTTGAGAGGGCAAGACAAGCAAGCAGCCCCAGTCTCTGTGCCTCTGTGAGAGCAGTGCCATGGGCAGATGAGGGTGAGCAACAGCTTTCCAGGCTAGCTCTTTCTGCCTGCGAGCTATCTGCAGACATTCGCATTTTCAGAGCAGGGCTGCTGGAGAACCCCTGCACGGACCCCCAAAGATACGTTTGAAGTTTTGGGTGGCAAGACAAGCAAGCAGCCCCAGTCTCTGTGCCTCTGTGTGAGCAGTGCCATGGGCAGATGAGGCTGAGCAACAGCTTTCCAGGCTAGCTCTTCCTGCCTGCGAGCTATCTGCAGACGTTCGCATTTTCGGAGCAGGGCTGATGAATGCCCCTGCACGGAACCCCAGTGGTACGTTTGAAATTTGAGGGGGTAAGACAAGCAAGCCGCCCCAGTCTCTGTGCCTCTGTGCGAGCAGTGCCATGGGCAGATGAGGCTGAGCAACAGCTTTCCTGGCTAGCACTTTCTGGCTGCGAGCTATCTGCAGACGTTTGCATTTTTGGAGCTGGGCTGCCGGATGCCCCTTCACGGACCCCCAGTGCTACGTTTGAAGTTTGAGGTGGCAAGACAAGCAAGCCGCCGCAGTCTCTGTGCCTCTGTGCGAGCACTGCCATGGGCAGATGAGGCTGAGCAACAGCTTTCCAGGCTAGCTCTTTCTGGCTGCGAGCTATCTGCAGACGTTCGCATTTTCAGAGCAGGGCTGCTGGAGGACTTCTGCACGGACCCCCAAAGATACGTTTGAAGTTTGAGAGGGCAAGACAAGCAAGCAGCCCCAGTCTCTGTGTCTCTGTGCGAGCAGTGCCATGGGCAGATGAGGCTGAGCAACAGCTTTCCAGGCTAGCTCTTTCTGCCTGCGAGATATCTTCAGATGTTCGCATTTTCAGAGTAGGGCGGCTGGATGCCCCCTGCAAGGACGCACAAAATTACGTTTGAAGTTTGAGGGGGCAAAACAAGCAAGCAGCCCCAGTCTCTGTGCCTCTGTGCGAGCAGTGCCATGGGCAGATGAGGCTGAGCAACAGATTTCCAGGCTAGCTCTTCCTGCCTGCGAGCTATCTGCAGACGCTCGCATTTTCAGACCAGGGCTGCCGTAGGACCCCTGCAAGAACCACCTAAGCTATGTTGGAAGTTGGAGGTGGCAAGACAAGCAAGCAGCCCCAGTGTGTGTGCCTCTGTGCGAGCAGTGCCATGGGCAGATGAGGCTGAGCAAGACCCTTCCAAGCTAGCTCTTTCTGGCTGCGAGCTATCTGCAGACGTTCGCATTTTCAGAGCAGGGCTGCTGGAGGCACGCTACACGGACCTCCAAATGTACTTTTGAAGTTTAAGGGGTCAAGACAAGCAAGCAGCCCCAGTCTCTGTGCCTCTGTGCGAGCAGTGCCATGGGCAGATGAGGATGAGCAACAGCTTTCCAGGCTAGCTCTTTCTGGCTGCGAGCTATCTGCAGGCGATCGCATTTTCAGAGCAGGGCTGCCGCAGTCGCCCAGCACGGACCACCTAAGCTACGTTTGAAGTTTGAGGTGGCAAGAGAAGCAAGCAGCCCCAGTCTCTGTGCCTCTGTGCGAGCAGTGCCATGGGCAGATGAGGCTGAGCAACAGCTTTCCTAGCTAGCTTCTTCTGGCTGTAAGCTATCTGCAGACGTTAGCATTTTCAGAGCAGGTCTGGTGGAGGCACCGACCAAGAACCCCTAAAGCTACGTTTGAAGTATGAGGGGGCAAGACAAGCAAGCAGCCCCAGTCTCTGTGCCTCTGTGCGAGCAGTGCCATGGGCAGATGAGGCTGAGCAACAGATTTACAGGCTAGCCACTGCTACCTGCCAGCTATCTGCAGACGTTCGCATTTTCTTAGCAAGTCTAGGAAAGTAGCCTGGCAGGGACACCCCATTCCCAGTATACTTTTGAAGTTTGAAATCGCAAGACAAGCAAGCAGCCCCAGTCTCCGTGCCTCTGTGCGAGCAGTGCCATGGGCAGATGAGGTTGAGCAACAGCTTTCCAGGCTAGCTCTTTCTGCCTGCGAGCTATCTGCAGACGTTCACATTTTCAGAGCAGGGCGGCTGGAGGCGCGGACCATGGACCACTAAAGATACGTTTGAAGTTTTAGGTGGCAAGACAAGCAAGCAGCCCCAGTCTCCGTGCCTCTGTGCGAGCAGTGCCATGGGCAGATGAGGTTGAGCAACAGCTTTCCAGGCTAGCTCTTTCTGCCTGCGAGCTATCTGCAGACGTTTGCATTTTCGGAGCAGGGCTGCCGGATGCCCCTGCACGGACCCCCAAAGATACGTTTGGAGTTTGAGAGGGCAAGACAAGCAAGCAGCCCCAGTCTCTGTGTCTCTGTGCGAGCAGTGCCATGGGCAGATGAGGCTGAGCAACAGCTTTCCAGGCTAGCTCTTTCTGCCTGCGAGATATCTTCAGATGTTCGCATTTTCAGAGCAGGGCGGCTGGATGCCCCCTGCAAGGACGCACAAAATTACGTTTGAAGTTTGAGGGGGCAAAACAAGCAAGCAGCCCCAGTCTCTGTGCCTCTGTGCGAGCAGTGCCATGGGCAGATGAGGCTGAGCAACAGCTTTCCAGGCTAGCTGTTTCTGGCTGCGAGCTATCTGCAGACGTTCGCATTTTCAGAGCAGGCTTGCCGTACGCACTTCACACGGGCATCTAAGTAACGTTTGAAGTTTGAGGTGGCAAGACAAGCAAGCAGCCGTAGTCTCTGTGCCTCTGTGCGAGCAGTGCCATGGGCAGATGATGCTGAGCAACAGCTTTTCTGACTAGCTCTTTCTGACTGCGAGCTATCTGCAGACGCTCGCATTTTCAGACCAGGGCTGATGTAGGACCCCTGCAAGAACCACCTAAGCTATGTTGGAAGTTGGAGGTGGCAAGACAAGCAAGCAGCCCCAGTCTCTGTGCCTCTGTGCGAGCAGTGCCATGGGCAGATGAGGCTGAGCAGCAGCTTTCCAGTCTAGCTATTTCTGTCTTCGTGCTATCTGCAGACGTTCGTATTTTCAGAGCAGTGCTGCTGGAGGCCTTCTGCACGGACCCCCAAAGATACGTTTGAAGTTTGAGAGGGCAAGACAAGCAAGCAGCCCCAGTCTCTGTGCCTCTGTGTGAGGAGTTCCATGGGCAGATGAGGCTGAGCAACAGCTTTCCAGGCTAGCTCGTTCTGGCTGCGAGCTATCTGCAGACGTTCGCATTTTCGGAGCAGGGCTGATGGATGCCCGTGCACGGAACCCCAGTGGTACTTTTGAAATTTGAGGGGGCAAGACAAGCAAGCAGCCCCAGTCTCTGTGCCTCTGTGCGAGCAGTGCCATGGGCAGATGAGGCTGAGCAACAGCTTTCCAGGCTAGCATTTTCTGCCTGCGAGCTGTCTGCAGACGTTCACATTTTCAGAGCAGGTCTGCTGGAGGCGCCGACCACGGACCACTAAACATACGTTTGAAGTTTGAGGTGGCAAGACAAGCAAGCAGCCCCAGTCTCTGTGCCTCTGTGCGAGCAGTGCCATGGGCAGATGAGGCTGAGCAACAGCTTTCCAGGCTAGCTCTTTCTGCCTGCGAGCTATCTGCAGACGTTCACAATTTCAGAGCAGGTCTGCTGGAGGCGCCGACCACGGACCACTAAAGATACGTTTGAAGTTTGAGGTGGCAAGACAAGCAAGCAGCCCCAGTCTCTGTGCCTCTGTGCGAGCAGTGCCATGGGCAGATGAGGCTGAGCAACAGTTTTCCTGGCTAGCTCTTTCTGCCTGCGAGCTATCTGCAGACGTTCGCATTTTGTGAGCAGGGCTGCCAGAGAAGGCCTTCACGAACCCCTAACGCTACGTCTGAAGTTGCATGTGGCAAGACAAGCAAGCAGCCCCAGTCTCTATGCCTCTGTGCGAGCAGTTCCATGGGCAGATGAGGCTGAGCAACAGCTTTCCAGGCTAGCATTTTCTGCCTGCGAGCTATCTGCAGACGTTCGCGTTTTCAGAACAGGCCTGCCGGAGGCGCCCCTCACGGACCATCTAAGATACGTTTGAAGTTTGAGGTGGCAAGACAAGCAAGCAGCCCCAGTCTCTGTGCCTCTGCGCGAGCAGTGCCATGGGCAGATGAGGCTGAGCAACATCTTTCCAGGCTAGCTCTTTCTGCCTGCGAGCTATCTGCAGACGTTCACATTTTAAAGAGCAGGCCTGCCGGTGGCACCCCGTATGGACATCTAAGCTACATTTGAAGTTTGAGTGGCAAGACAAGCAAGCAGCCGCAGTCTCTGTGCCTCTGTGCGAGCAGTGCCATGGGCAGATGAGGCTGAGCAACAGCTTTCCAGGCTAGCTCTTTCTGCCTGCGAGCTATCTGCAGACGCTCGCATTTTCAGACCAGGGCTGCCGGATGACACTGCACGGACCCCCAGTGATACGTTTGAAATTTGAGGGGGTAAGACAAGCAAGCCTCCCCAGTCTCTGTGCCTCTGTGCGAGCAGTGCCATGGGCAGATGAGGCTGAGCAACAGCTTTCCAGGCTAGATCTTTCTGGCTGCGATCTATATGGAGATGTTCGCTTTTCGGAGCAGGCCTGCCGGATGCCCCTGCACGGACCCCCAGTGATACGTTTGAAGTTTGAGGTGGCAAGACAAGCAAGCAGCCGCAGTCTCTGTGCCTCTGTGCGAGCAGTGCCATGGGCAGATGAGGCTGAGCAACAGCTTTCCAGGCTAGCTCGTTCTGGCTGTGAGCTGTCTGCAGACGTTCGCATTTTTAGAGCAGGGTTGCGGAGGAGGCCTTCACGAACCCCTAACGCTACGTTTGAAGTTGGAGGTGGCAAGACAAGCAAGCAGCCCCAGTCTCTGTGCCTCTGTTAGAGCAGTGCCATGGGCAGATGAGGCTGAGCAACAGCTTTCCAGGCTAGCTCTTTCTGGCTGCGAGCTACCTGCAGACGTTCGCATCTTCAGAGCAGGGCTGCTGGAGGCCCCCTGCACGGAACGCCAAAGATACGTTTGAAGTTTGAGTGGCAAGACAAGCAAGCAGCCCCAGTCTCTGTGCCTCTATGAGAGCAGTGCCATGGGCAGATGAGGCTGAGCAACAGCTTTCCAGGCTAGCTCTTTCTGGCTGCGATCTATCTGCAGACGTTTGCATTTTCGGAGCAGGGCTACCGGATGCCCCTGCACGGACCCCCAGTGCAACGTTTGAAATTTGAGGGAGCAAGACAAGCAAGCCACACCAGTCTCTGTGCCTCTGTGCGAGCAGTGCCATGGGCAGATGAGGCTGAGCAACAGCTTTCCAGGCTAGCTCTTTCTGGCTGCGAGCTATCTGCAGACGTTCGCATTTTCAGAGCAGGGCTGCTGGAGGACTTCTGCACGGACCCCCAAAGATACGTTTGAAGTTTGAGGTGGCAAGACAAGCAAGCAGCCCCAGTCTCTGTGCCTCTGTGCGAGCAGTGCCATGGGCAGATGAGGCTGAGCAACAGATTTCCAGGCTAGCTCTTCCTGCCTGCGAGCTATCTGCAGACGCTCGCATTTTCAGACCAGGGCTGCCGTAGGACCCCTGCAAGAACCACCTAAGCTATGTTGGAAGTTGGAGGTGGCAAGACAAGCAAGCAGGCCCAGTCTGTGTGCCTCTGTGCGAGCAGTGCCATGGGCAGATGAGGCTGAGCAAGAGCCTTCCAAGCTAGCTCTTTGTGGCTGCGAGCTATCTGCAGACGTTCGCATTTTCGGAGCAGGGCTGCGAAAGGATCCTGGTAGGGTTTCTCCCATTCCCAGGGTACGTTTCACGTTTGAGGTGGCAAGACAAGCAAGCAGCCCCAGTCTCTGTGCCTCTGTGCGAGCAGTGCCATGGGCAGATGAGGCTGAGCAACAGCTTTCCAGGCTAGCCCCTTCTGGCTGCAAGCTATCTGCAGACGTTAGCATTTTCAGAGCAGGGCAGGCAAAGGGGCCTGGCAGGAACCCCCCCCATTTCCAGTCTACGATTGAAGTTTGAGGTGGCAAGACAAGCAAGCAGCCCGAGTCTCTGTGCCTCTGTGCGAGCAGTGCCATGGGCAGATGAGGCTGAGCAACAGCTTTCAGGCTAGCCCCTTCTGGCTGCCAGCTATCTGCAGACATTCACATTTTCGCAGCATGGCTGGAAAAGGATCCTGGCAGGGACACCCCCCTATTCCAGTCTACGTTTGAAGTTTGAGGTGGCAAGACAAGCAAGCAGCCCCAGTCTCTGTGCCTCTGTGCGAGCAGTGCCATGGGCAGATGAGGCTGAGCAACAGATTTACAGGCTAGCCACTGCTACCTGCCAGCTATCTGCAGACTTTCGCATTTTCGGAGCAAGTCTAGGAAAGTAGCCTGGCAGGGACACCCCATTCCCAGGATACTTTTGAAGTTTGAAATCGCAAGACAAGCAAGCAGCCCCAGTCTCCGTGCCTCTGTGCGAGCAGTGCCATGGGCAGATGAGGTTGAGCAACAGCTTTCCAGGCTAGCTCTTTCTGCCTGCGAGCTATCTGCAGACGTTCACATTTTCAGAGCAGGGCGGCTGGAGGCGCGGACCACGGACCACTAAAGATACGTTTGTAGTTTTAGGTGGCAAGACAAGCAAGCAGCCCCAGTCTCTGTGCCTCTGTGCGAGCAGTGCCATGGGCAGATGAGGCTGAGCAACAGCTTTCCTGGCTAGCTCTTTCTGCCTGCGAGCTATCTGCAGACGTTTGCATTTTCGGAGCAGGGCTGCCGGATGCCCCTGCACAGACCCCCAGTTCAACGTTTGAAATTTGAGGGAGCAAGACAAGCAAGCCGTCCCAGTCTCTGTGCCTCTGTGCGAGCAGTTGCATGGGCAGATGAGGCTGAGCAACAGCTTTCCAGGCTAGCTGTTTCTGGCTGCGAGCTATCTGCAGACGTTCGCATTTTCAGAGCAGGGCTGCTGGAGGACTTCTGCACGGACCCCCAAAGATACGTTTGAAGTTTGAGAGGGCAAGACAAGCAAGCAGCCCCAGTCTCTGTGCCTCTGTGCGAGCAGTGCCATGGGCAGATGAGGCTGAGCAACAGCTTTCCAGGCTAGCTCTTCCTGCCTGCGAGCTATCTGCAGACATTCGCATTTTCAGAGCAGGCTTGCCGGACGCACTTCACACGGGCATCTAAGTAACGTTTGAAGTTTGAGGTGGAAAGACAAGCAAGCAGCCGCAGTCTCTGTGCCTCTGTGCGAGCAGTGCCATGGGCAGATGAGGCTGAGCAACAGCTTTTCTGACTAGCTCTTTCTGACTGCGAGCTATCTGCAGACGCTCGCATTTTCAGACCAGGGCTGATGTAGGACCCCTGCAAGAACCACCTAAGCTACGTTTGAAGTTTGAGAGGGCAAGACAAGCAAGCAGCCCCAGTCTCTGTGCCTCTGTGAGAGCAGTGCCATGGGCAGATGAGGCTGAGCAAAAGCTTTACAGGCTAGCTCTTTGTGGCTGCGAGCTATCTGCAGACGTTCGCATTTTCGGAGCAGGGCTGCGAAAGGATCCTGGTAGGGTTTCTCCCATTCCCAGGGTACGTTTCACGTTTGAGGTGGCAAGACAAGCAAGCAGCCCCAGTCTCCGTGCCTCTGTGCGAGCAGTGCCATGGGCAGATGAGGCTGAGCAACAGCTTTCCTGGCTAGCTCTTTCTGCCTGCGAGCTATCTGCAGACGTTTGCATTTTCGGAGCAGGGCTGCCGGATGCCCCTGCACGGACCCCCAGTGCAACGTTTGAAATTTGAGGGAGCAAGACAAGCAAGCCGCCCCAGTCTCTGTGCCTCTGTGCGAGCAGTGCCATGGACAGATGAGGCTGAGCAACAGCTTTCCAGTCTAGCTATTTCTGTCTTCGTGCTATCTGCAGACGTTCGTATTTTCAGAGCAGGGCTGCTGGAGGCCTTCTGCACGGACCCCCAAAGATACGTTTGAAGTTTGAGAGGGCAAGACAAGCAAGCAGCCCCAGTCTCTGTGCCTCTGTGCGAGCAGTGCCATGGGCAGATGAGGCTGAGCAACAGCTTTCCAGGCTAGCTGTTTCTGGCTGCGAGCTATCTGCAGACGTTCGCATTTTCAGAGCAGGCTTGCCGTACGCACTTCACACGGGCATCTAAGTAACGTTTGAAGTTTGAGGTGGAAAGACAAGCAAGCAGCCCCAGTCTCTGTGCCTCTGTGCGAGCAGTGCCATGGACAGATGATGCTGAGCAACAGCTTTTCTGACTAGCTCTTTCTGACTGCGAGCTATCTGCAGACGCTCGCATTTTCAGACCAGGGCTGACGTAGGACCCCTGCAAGAACCACCTAAGCTATGTTGGAAGTTGGAGGTGGCAAGACAAGCAAGCAGCCCCAGTCTCTGTGCCTCTGTGCGAGCAGTGCCATGGGCAGATGAGGCTGAGCAACAGCTTTCCAGGCTAGCTCTTTCTGCCTGCGAGCTATCTGCAGACGTTCACATTTAAAGAGCAGGGCTGCCGGAGTCCCCCTGCACGGACCACCTAAGCTACGTTTGAAGTTTGAGGGCGCAAGACAAGCAAGCAGCCCCAGTCTCTGTGCCTCTGTGCGAGCAGTGCCATGGGCAGATGAGGCTGAGCAACAGGTTTCCAGGCTAGCTCTTTCTGCCTGCGAGCTATCTGCAGACGTTCGCATTTTCAGAGCAGGCCTGCAGGACGCACCCCACACGGTCATCGAAGTTACGTTTGAAGTTTGAGGTGGCAAGACAAGCAAGCAGCCGCAGTCTCTGTGCCTCTGTGCGAGCAGTGCCATGGGCAGATGAGGCTGAGCAACAGCTTTCCAGGCTAGGTCTTTCTGGCTGCGATCTATCTGCAGACGTTCGCATTTTCAGAGCAGGTCTGCTGGAGGCGCCGACCACGGACCACTAAAGATACGTTTGAAGTTTGAGGTGGCAAGACAAGCAAGCAGCCCCAGTTTCTGTGCCTCTATGCGGGCAGTGCCATAGGCAGATGAGGCTGAGCAACAGCTTTCCTGGCTAGCTCTTTCTGGCTGCGATCTATATGGAGACGTTCGCATTTTCAGAGCAGGGCTGCCGGAGGCCCACTGCACGGACCCCCTAATATACGTTTGAAATTTGAGGGAGCAAGACAATCAAGCCGCTCCAGTCTCTGTGCCTCTGTGCGAGCAGTTGCATGGGCAGATGAGGCTGAGCAACAGCTTTCCAGGCTAGCTCTTTCTGGCTGTGAGCTATCTGCAGACGTTCGCATTTTTGAAGCAGGGCTGCCGTGGGCCCACTGCACGGACCCCCTAATCCACGTTTGAAGTTTGAGGGGGCAAGACAAGCAAGCAGCCCCAGTCTCTGTGCCTCTGTGCGAGCAGTGCCATGGGCAGATGAGGCTGAGCAACAGCTTTCCAGGCTAGCTCTTTCTGCGTGCGAGCTATCTGCAGACGTTCGCATTTTCAGAGCAGGTCTGCTGGAGGCGCCGAACACGGACCACTAAAGATACGTTTGAAGTTTGAGGTGGCAAGACAAGCAAGCAGCCCCAGTCTCTGTGCCTCTGTGCGAGCAGTGCCATGGGTAGATGAGGCTGAGCAACAGCTTTCCAGGCTAGCTCTTTCTGACTGCGAGCTATCTGCAGACGTTCGCATTTTCAGAGCAGGGCTGCTGGAGGACCCCTGCATGGACCCCGAAAGATACGTTTGCAGTTTGGGGTGGCAAGACAAGCAAGACGCCCCAGTCTCTGTGCCTCTGTGCGAGCAGTGCCATGGGCAGATGAGGCTGAGCAACAGCTTTCCAGGCTAGCTCTTTCTGGCTGCGAGCTATATGGAGACGTTCGCATTTTCAGAGGAGGGCTGCTTGAGGCCCACTGCACGGACCCCCTAATCTACGTTTGAAGTTTGAGGGGGCAAGACAAGCAAGCAGCCCCAGTCTCTGTGCCTCTGTGCGAGCAGTGCCATGGGCAGATGAGGCTGAGCAACAGCTTTCCAGGCTAGCTCTTCCTGCCTGCGAGCTATCTGCAGACGTTCGCATTTTCAGAGCAGGGCTGCCGGAGTCCCCCTGCACGGACCACCTAAGCTACGTTTGAAGTTTGAGGGAGCAAGACAAGCAAGCAGCCCCAGTCTCTGTGCCTCTGTGCGAGCAGTGCCATGGGCAGATGAGGCTGAGGAAAATCTTTCCCGGCTAGCTCTTTCTGCCTGCGAGCTATCTGCAGACGTTCGCATTTTCAGAACAGGGCTGCTGGAGGCCCCCTGCACGGACCACCTAAGATACGTTTGAAGTTTGAGGTGGCAAGACAAGCAAGCAGCCCCAGTCTCTGTGCCTCTGCGCGAGCAGTGCCATGGGCAGATGAGGCTGAGCAACATCTTTCCAGGCTAGCTCTTTCTGCCTGCGAGCTATCTGCAGACGTTCACATTTTAAAGAGCAGGCCTGCCGGTGGCACCCCGTATGGACATCTAAGCTACATTTGAAGTTTGAGTGGCAAGACAAGCAAGCAGCCGCAGTCTCTGTGCCTCTGTGCGAGCAGTGCCATGGGCAGATGAGGCTGAGCAACAGCTTTCCAGGCTAGCTCTTTCTGCCTGCGAGCTATCTGCAGACGCTCGCATTTTCAGACCAGGGCTGCCGGATGACACTGCACGGACCCCCAGTGATACGTTTGAAATTTGAGGGGGTAAGACAATCAAGCCTCCCCAGTCTCTGTGCCTCTGTGCGAGCAGTGCCATGGGCAGATGAGGCTGAGCAACAGCTTTCCAGGCTAGATCTTTCTGGCTGCGATCTATACGGAGATGTTCGCTTTTCGGAGCAGGCCTGCCGGATGCCCCTGCACGGACCCCCAGTGATACGTTTGAAGTTTGAGGTGGCAAGACAAGCAAGCAGCCGCAGTCTCTGTGCCTCTGTGCGAGCAGTGCCATGGGCAGATGAGGCTGAGCAACAGCTTTCCAGGCTAGCTCTTTCTGGCTGTGAGCTATCTGCAGACGTTCGCATTTTTAGAGCAGGGTTGCGGAGGAGGCCTTCACGAACCCCTAACGCTACGTTTGAAGTTGGAGGTGGCAAGACAAGCAAGCAGCCCCAGTCTCTGTCCCTCTGTTAGAGCAGTGCCATGGGCAGATGAGGCTTAGCAACAGCTTTCCTGGCTAGCTCTTTCTGGCTGCGAGCTACATGCAGACGTTCGCATCTTCAGAGCAGGGCTGCTGGAGGCCCCCTGCACGGAACGCCAAAGATACGTTTGAAGTTTGGGGTGGCAAGAGAAGCAAGCAGCCCCAGTCTCTGTGCCTCTATGAGAGCAGTGCCATGGGCAGATGAGGCTGAGCAACAGCTTTCCAGGCTAGCTCTTTCTGGCTGCGATCTATCTGCAGACGTTTGCATTTTCGGAGCAGGGCTACCGGATGCCCCTGCACGGACCCCCAGTGCTACGTTTGAAATTTGAGGGAGCAAGACAAGCAAGCCGCCCCAGTCTCTGTGCCTCTGTGCGAGCAGTGCCATGGGCAGATGAGGCTGAGCAACATCTTTCCAGGCTAGCTCTTTCTGGCTGTGAGCTATCTGCAGACGTTCGCATTTTGGGAGCAGGGTTTCCGGAGGAGGCCTTCACGAACCACTAACGCTACGTTTGAAGTTGGAGGTAACAAGACAAGCAAGCAGCCCCAGTCTCTGTGCCTCTGTGCGAGCAGTGCCATGGGCAGATGAGGCTGAGCAACAGCTTTCCAGGCTAGCTCTTTCTGCCTGCGAGCTATCTGCAGACGTTCACATTTAAAGAGCAGGGCTGCCGGAGTCCCCCTGCACGGACCACCTAAGCTACGTTTGAAGTTTGAGGGCGCAAGACAAGCAAGCAGCCCCAGTCTCTGTGCCTCTGTGCGAGCAGTGCCATGGGCAGATGAGGCTGAGCAACAGCTTTCCAGGCTAGCTCTTTCTGCCTGCGAGCTATCTGCAGACGTTCGCATTTTCAGAGCAGGCCTGCAGGACGCACCCCACACGGTCATCGAAGTTACGTTTGAAGTTTGAGGTGGCAAGACAAGCAAGCAGCCGCAGTCTCTGTGCCTCTGTGCGAGCAGTGCCATGGGCAGATGAGGCTGAGCAACAGCTTTCCAGGCTAGGTCTTTCTGGCTGCGATCTATCTGGAGACGTTCGCATTTTCAGAGCAGGTCTGCTGGAGGCGCCGACCACGGACCACTAAAGATACGTTTGAAGTTTGAGGTGGCAAGACAAGCAAGCAGCCCCAGTTTCTGTGCCTCTATGCGAGCAGTGCCATAGGCAGATGAGGCTGAGCAACAGCTTTCCTGGCTAGCTCTTTCTGGCTGCCAGCTATCTGCAGACGTTCGCATTTTCAGAGCAGGGCTGCTGGAGGACCCCTGCACGGACCCCCAAAGATACTTTTGAAGTTTGGGGTGGCAAGACAAGCAAGCAGGCCCAGTCTCTGTGCCTCTGTGCGAGCAGTGCCGTGGGCAGATGAGGCTGAGCAAGAGCTTTCTAGGCTATCTCTTTCTGGCTGCGATCTATATGGAGACGTTCGCATTTTCAGAGCAGGGCTGCCGGAGGCCCACTGCACGGACCCCCTAATATACGTTTGAAATTTGAGGGAGCAAGACAAGCAAGCCGCTCCGGTCTCTGTGCCTCTGTGCGAGCAGTTGCATGGGCAGATGAGGCTGAGCAACAGCTTTCCAGGCTAGCTCTTTCTGGCTGTGAGCTATCTGCAGACGTTCGCATTTTTGAAGCAGGGCTGCCGGAGGAGGCCTTCACGAACCCCTAACGCTACGTTTCAAGTTGGATGTGGCAAGACAAGCAAGCAGCCCCAGTCTCTGTGCCTCTGTGCGAGCAGTGCAGTGGGCAGATAAGGCTGAGCAACAGCTTTCCAGGCTAGCTCTTTCTGGCTGCGATCTATATGGAGACGTTCGCATTTTCAGAGCAGGGCTGCCGTGGGCCCACTGCACGGACCCCCTAATCCACGTTTGAAGTTTGAGGGGGCAAGACAAGCAAGCAGCCCCAGTCTCTGTGCCTCTGTGCGAGCAGTGCCATGGGCAGATGAGGCTGAGCAACAGCTTTCCAGGCTAGCTCTTTCTGGCTGCGAGCTATCTGCAGACGTTCGCATTTTCAGAGCAGGGCTGCTGGAGGACCCCTGCATGGACCCCGAAAGATACGTTTGCAGTTTGGGGTGGCAAGACAAGCAAGACGCCCCAGTCTCTGTGCCTCTGTGCGAGCAGTGCCATGGGCAGATGAGGCTGAGGAAAATCTTTCCCGGCTAGCTCTTTCTGCCTGCGAGCTATCTGCAGACGTTCGCATTTTCAGAACAGGGCTGCTGGAGGCCCCCTGCACGGACCACCTAAGATACGTTTGAAGTTTGAGGTGGCAAGACAAGCAAGCAGCCCCAGTCTCTGTGCCTCTGCGCGAGCAGTGCCATGGGCAGATGAGGCTGAGCAACATCTTTCCAGGCTAGCTCTTTCTGCCTGCGAGCTATCTGCAGACGTTCACATTTTAAAGAGCAGGCCTGCCGGTGGCACCCCGTATGGACATCTAAGCTACATTTGAAGTTTGAGTGGCAAGACAAGCAAGCAGCCGCAGTCTCTGTGCCTCTGTGCGAGCAGTGCCATGGGCAGATGAGGCTGAGCAACAGCTTTCCAGGCTAGCTCTTTCTGCCTGCGAGCTATCTGCAGACGCTCGCATTTTCAGACCAGGGCTGCCGGATGACACTGCACGGACCCCCAGTGATACGTTTGAAATTTGAGGGGGTAAGACAAGCAAGCCTCCCCAGTCTCTGTGCCTCTGTGCGAGCAGTGCCATGGGCAGATGAGGCTGAGCAAGAGCTTTCCAGGCTAGATCTTTCTGGCTGCGATCTATACGGAGATGTTCGCTTTTCGGAGCAGGCCTGCCGGATGCCCCTGCACGGACCCCCAGTGATACGTTTGAAGTTTGAGGGTGCAAGACAAGCAAGCAGCCGCAGTCTCTGTGCCTCTGTGCGAGCAGTGCCATGGGCAGATGAGGCTGAGCAACAGCTTTCCAGGCTAGCTCGTTCTGGCTGTGAGCTATCTGCAGACGTTCGCATTTTTAGAGCAGGGTTGCGGAGGAGGCCTTCACGAACCCCTAACGCTACGTTTGAAGTTGGAGGTGGCAAGACAAGCAAGCAGCCCCAGTCTCTGTGCCTCTGTTAGAGCAGTGCCATGGGCAGATGAGGCTGAGCAACAGCTTTCCTGGCTAGCTTTTTCTGGCTGCGAGCTACCTGCAGACGTTCGCATCTTCAGAGCAGGGCTGCTGGAGGCCCCCTGCACGGAACGCCAAAGATACGTTTGAAGTTTGGGGTGGCAAGAGAAGCAAGACGCCCCAGTCTCTGTGCCTCTATGAGAGCAGTGCCATGGGCAGATGAGGCTGAGCAACAGTTTTCCAGGCTAGCTCTTTCTGGCTGCGATCTATCTGCAGACGTTTGCATTTTCGGAGCAGGGCTACCGGATGCCCCTGCACGGACCCCCAGTGCTACGTTTGAAATTTGAGGGAGCAAGACAAGCAAGCCGCCCCAGTCTCTGTGCCTCTGTGCGAGCAGTGCAGTGGGCAGATGAGGCTGAGCAACATCTTTCCAGGCTAGCTCTTTCTGGCTGTGAGCTATCTGCAGACGTTCGCATTTTGGGAGCAGGGCTTCCGGAGGAGGCCTTCACGAACCACTAACGCTACGTTTGAAGCTGGAGGTAACAAGACAAGCAAGCAGCCCCAGTCTCTGTGCCTCTGTGCGAGCAGTGCCATGGGCAGATGAGGCTGAGCAACAGCTTTCCAGGCTAGCTCTTTCTGCCTGCGAGCTATCTGCAGACGTTCACATTTAAAGAGCAGGGCTGCCGGAGTCCCCCTGCACGGACCACCTAAGCTACGTTTGAAGTTTGAGGGCGCAAGACAAGCAAGCAGCCCCAGTCTCTGTGCCTCTGTGCGAGCAGTGCCATGGGCAGATGAGGCTGAGCAACAGCTTTCCAGGCTAGCTCTTTCTGCCTGCGAGCTATCTGCAGACGTTCGCATTTTCAGAGCAGGCCTGCCGGTGGCACCCCGCATGAACATCTAAGCTACATTTGAAGTTTGAGGTGGCAAGACAAGCAAGCAGCCCCAGTCTCTGTGCCTCTGTGCGAGCAGTGCCATGGGCAGATGAGGCTGAGCAACAGCTTTCCAGGCTAGGTCTTTCTGGCTGCGATCTATCTGCAGACGTTCGCATTTTCAGAGCAGGTCTGCTGGAGGCGCCGAACACGGACCACTAAAGATACGTTTGAAGTTTGAGGTGGCAAGACAAGCAAGCAGCCCCAGTTTCTGTGCCTGTATGCGGGCAGTGCCATAGGCAGATGAGGCTGAGCAACAGCTTTCCTGGCTAGCTCTTTCTGGCTGCCAGCTATCTGCAGACGTTCGCATTTTCAGAGCAGGGCTGCTGGAGGACCCCTGCACGGACCCCCAAAGATACTTTTGAAGGTTGGGGTGGCAAGACAAGCAAGCAGGCCCAGTCTCTGTGCCTCTGTGCGAGCAGTGCCGTGGGCAGATGAGGCTGAGCAAGAGCTTTCCAGGCTAGCTCTTTCTGGCTGCGATCTATATGGAGACGTTCGCATTTTCAGAGCAGGGCTGCCGGAGGCCCACTGCACGGACCCCCTAATATACGTTTGAAATTTGAGGGAGCAAGACAAGCAAGCCGCTCCAGACTCTGTGCCTCTGTGCGAGCAGTGCCATGGGCAGATGAGGCTGAGCAACAGCTTTCCAGGCTAGCTCTTTCTGGCTGTGAGCTATCTGCAGACGTTCGCATTTTTGAAGCAGGGCTGCCGGAGGAGGCCTTCACGAACCCCTAACGCTACGTTTCAAGTTGGATGTGGCAAGACAAGCAAGCAGCCCCAGTCTCTGTGCCTCTGTGCGAGCAGTGCAGTGGGCAGATAAGGCTGAGCAACAGCTTTCCAGGCTAGCTCTTTCTGGCTGCGATCTATATGGAGACGTTCGCATTTTCAGAGCAGGGCTGCCGTGGGCCCACTGCACGGACCCCCTAATCCACGTTTGAAGTTTGAGAGCGCCAGACAAGCAAGCAGCCCCAGTCTCTGTGCCTCTGTGCGAGCAGTGCCATGGGCAGATGAGGCTGAGCAACAGCTTTCCAGGCTAGCTCTTTCTGCCTGCGAGCTATCTGCAGACGTTCGCATTTTCAGAGCAGGTCTGCTGGAGGCGCCGAACACGGACCACTAAAGATACGTTTGAAGTTTGAGGTGGCAAGACAAGCAAGCAGCCCCAGTCTCTGTGCCTCTGTGCGAGCAGTGCCATGGGCAGATGAGGCTGAGCAACAGCTTTCCAGGCTAGCTCTTTCTGGCTGCGAGCTATCTGCAGACGTTCGCATTTTCAGAGCAGGGCTGCTGGAGGACCCCTGCATCGACCCGGAAAGATACGTTTGCAGTTTGGGGTGGCAAGACAAGCAAGACGCCCCAGTCTCTGTGCCTCTGTGCGAGCAGTGCCATGGGCAGATGAGGCTGAGCAACAGCTTTCCAGGCTAGCTCTTTCTGGCTGCGAGCTATATGGAGACGTTCGCATTTTCAGAGGAGGGCTGCTTGAGGCCCACTGCACGGACCCCCTAATCTACGTTTGAAGTTTGAGGGGGCAAGACAAGCAAGCAGCCCCAGTCTCTGTGCCTCTGTGCGAGCAGTGCCATGGGCAGATGAGGCTGAGCAACAGCTTTCCAGGCTAGCTCTTCCTGCCTGCGAGCTATCTGCAGACGTTCGCATTTTCAGAGCAGGGCTGCCGGAGTCCCCCTGCACGGACCACCTAAGCTACGTTTGAAGTTTGAGGGAGCAAGACAAGCAAGCAGCCCCAGTCTCTGTGCCTCTGTGCGAGCAGTGCCATGGGCAGATGAGGCTGAGGAAAATCTTTCCAGGCTAGCTCTTTCTGCCTGCGAGCTATCTGCAGACGTTCGCATTTTCAGAACAGGGCTGCTGGAGGCCCCCTGCACGGACCACCTAAGCTACGTTTGAAGTTTGGGGTGGCAAGACAAGCAAGCAGCCCCAGTCTCTGTGCCTCTGTGCAAGCAGTGCCATGGGCAGATGAGGCTGAGCAAAAGCTCTACAGGCTAGCTCTTCCTGCCTGCGAGCTATCTGCAGACGTTCGCATTTTTGAAGCAGGGTTGCCGGAGGAGGCCTTCACGAACCCCTAACGCTACGTTTGAAGTTGGATGTGGCAAGACAAGCAAGCAGCCCCAGTCTCTGTGCCTCTGTGCGAGCAGTGCAGTGGGCAGATAAGGCTGAGCAACAGCTTTCCAGGCTAGCTCTTTCTGGCTGCGATCTATATGGAGACGTTCGCATTTTCAGAGCAGGGCTGCCGTGGGCCCACTGCACGGACCCCCTAATCCACGTTTGAAGTTTGAGGGGGCAAGACAAGCAAGCAGCCCCAGTCTCTGTGCCTCTGTGCGAGCAGTGCCATGGGCAGATGAGGCTGAGCAACAGCTTTCCAGGCTAGCTCTTTCTGCGTGCGAGCTATCTGCAGACGTTCGCATTTTCAGAGCAGGTCTGCTGGAGGCGCCGAACACGGACCACTAAAGATACGTTTGAAGTTTGAGGTGGCAAGACAAGCAAGCAGCCCCAGTCTCTGTGCCTCTGTGCGAGCAGTGCCATGGGCAGATGAGGCTGAGCAACAGCTTTCCAGGCTAGCTCTTTCTGGCTGCGAGCTATCTGCAGACGTTCGCATTTTCAGAGCAGGGCTGCTGGAGGACCCCTGCATGGACCCCGAAAGATACGTTTGCAGTTTGGGGTGGCAAGACAAGCAAGACGCCCCAGTCTCTGTGCCTCTGTGCGAGCAGTGCCATGGGCAGATGAGGCTGAGCAACAGCTTTCCAGGCTAGCTCTTTCTGGCTGCGAGCTATATGGAGACGTTCGCATTTTCAGAGGAGGGCTGCTTGAGGCCCACTGCACGGACCCCCTAATCTACGTTTGAAGTTTGAGGGGGCAAGACAAGCAAGCAGCCCCAGTCTCTGTGCCTCTGTGCGAGCAGTGCCATGGGCAGATGAGGCTGAGCAACAGCTTTCCAGGCTAGCTCTTCCTGCCTGCGAGCTATCTGCAGACGTTCGCATTTTGGAAGCAGGGCTTCCGGAGGAGGCCTTCACGAACCACTAACGCTACGTTTGAAGTTGGAGGTAACAAGACAAGCAAGCAGCCCCAGTCTCTGTGCCTCTGTGCGAGCAGTGCCATGGGCAGATGAGGCTGAGCAACAGCTTTCCAGGCTAGCTCTTTATGCCTGCGAGCTATCTGCAGACGTTCACATTTAAAGAGCAGGGCTGCCGGAGTCCCCCTGCACGGACCACCTAAGATACGTTTGAAGTTTGGGGTGGCAAGACAAGCAAGCAGCCCCAGTCTCTGTGCCTCTGTGCAAGCAGTGCCATGGGCAGATGAGGCTGAGCAAAAGCTCTACAGGCTAGCTCTTTCTGCCTGCGAGCTATCTGCAGACGTTCGCATTTTTGAAGCAGGGTTGCCGGAGGAGGCCTTCACGAACCCCTAACGCTACGTTTCAAGTTGGATGTGGCAAGACAAGCAAGCAGCCCCAGTCTCTGTGCGTCTGTGCGAGCAGTGCAGTGGGCAGATAAGGCTGAGCAACAGCTTTCCAGGCTAGCTCTTTCTGGCTGCGATCTATATGGAGACGTTCGCATTTTCAGAGCAGGGCTGCTGGAGGACCCCTGCATGGACCCCGAAAGATACGTTTGCAGTTTGGGGTGGCAAGACAAGCAAGACGCCCCAGTCTCTGTGCCTCTGTGCGAGCAGTGCCATGGGCAGATGAGGCTGAGCAACAGCTTTCCAGGCTAGCTCTTTCTGCCTGCGAGCTATCTGCAGACGTTCGCATTTTCAGAGCAGGGCTGCTGGAGGACCCCTGCATGGACCCCGAAAGATACGTTTGCAGTTTGGGGTGGCAAGACAAGCAAGACGCCCCAGTCTCTGTGCCTCTGTGCGAGCAGTGCCATGGGCAGATGAGGCTGAGCAACAGCTTTCCAGGCTAGCTCTTTCTGGCTGCGAGCTATATGGAGACGTTCGCATTTTCAGAGGAGGTCTGCTTGAGGCCCACTGCACGGACCCCCTAATCTACGTTTGAAGTTTGAGGGGGCAAGACAAGCAAGCAGCCCCAGTCTCTGTGCCTCTGTGCGAGCAGTGCCATGGGCAGATGAGGCTGAGCAACAGCTTTCCAGGCTAGCTCTTCCTGCCTGCGAGCTATCTGCAGACGTTCGCATTTTCAGAGCAGGGCTGCCGGAGTCCCCCTGCACGGACCACCTAAGCAACGTTTGAAGTTTGAGGGAGCAAGACAAGCAAGCAGCCCCAGTCTCTGTGCCTCTGTGCGAGCAGTGCCATGGGCAGATGAGGCTGAGGAAAATCTTTCCAGGCTAGCTCTTTCTGCCTGCGAGCTATCTGCAGACGTTCGCATTTTCAGAACAGGGCTGCTGGAGGCCCCCTGCACGGACCACCTAAGATACGTTTGAAGTTTGGGGTGGCAAGACAAGCAAGCAGCCCCAGTCTCTGTGCCTCTGTGCGAGCAGTGCCATGGGCAGATGAGGCTGAGCAACAGCTTTCCAGGCTAGCTCTTTCTGGCTGCGAGCTATCTGCAGACGTTCGCGTTTTTGGAGCAGTGCTGCCGGAGTCGCACGGCACGGACCACCTAAGCTACGTTTGAAGTTTGAGGTGGCAAGACAAGCAAGCAGCCCCAGTCTCTGTGCCTCTGTGCGAGCAGTGCCATGGGCAGATGAGGCTGAGCAACAGCTTTCCAGGCTAGCTCTTTCTGCCTGCGAGCTATCTGAAGACGTTCGAATTTTCGGAGCAGAGCTGCTGGTGCCCCTCTGTACTGCCCCCAGAGGTACGTTTGAAGTTTGAGGTCGCAAGACAAGCAGGCAGCCCCAGTCTCTGTGCCTCTGTGCGTACAGTGCCATGGGCAGATGAGGCTGAGCAAGAGCTTTCCAGGCTAGCTCTTTCTGCCTGCGAGCTATTTGCAGACGTTCGCATTTTCAGAGCTGGTCTGCTGGTGCACACCTGCAAGGACCCCCAAAGCTACGTTTGAAGTTTGAGGTGGTAAGACAAGCAAGCAGCCCCAGTCTCTGTGCCTCTGTGCGAGCAGTGCCATGGGCAGATGAGGCTGAGCAACAGCTTTCCAGGCTAGCTCTTTCTGCTGCGAGCTATCTGCAGACGTTCGCATTTTCGAAGCAGGGCTGCTAGTGCCCCCCTTCACGGACCCCTAAAGCTACGTTTGAAGTTTGAGGTGGTAAGACAAGCAAGCAGCCCCAGTCTCTGTGCCTCTGTGCGAGCAGTGCCATGGGCAGATGAGGCTGAGCAACAGCTTTCCAGGCTAGCTCTTTCTGCCTGCGAGCTATCTGCAGACGTTCGCATTTTTAGAGCAGGGATGACGGAGGCCCACTGCACGGACCACCTAAGATACGTTTGAAGTTTGAGGGGGCAAGACAAGCAAGCAGCCCCAGTCTCTGTGCCTCTGTGCGAGCAGTGCCATGGGCAGATGAGGCTGAGCAACAGCTTTCCAGGCTAGCTCTTTCTGGCTGCGAGCTACCTGAAGACGTTCGCATTTTCAGAGCAGGGCTGCCTGAGGCGCCCAGAACGGTACAACCTAAAGATTCGTTTGAATTTTCAGGTTGCAAGACAAGCAAGCAGCCCCAGTGTCTGTGCCTCTGTGCGAGCAGTGCCATGGGCAGATGAGGCTGAGCAACAGCTTTCCAGGCTAGCTCTTTCTGCCTGCGAGCTATCTGAAGACGTTCGCATTTTCGGAGCAGAGCTGCTGGTGCCCCCCTGCACTGACCCCCAGAGGTACGTTTGAAGTTTGAGGGAGCAAGAGAAGCAAGCAGCCCCAGTCTCTGTGCCTCTGTGCGAGCAGTGCCATGGGCAGATGAGGCTGAGCAACAGCTTTACAGGCTAGCTCTTTCTGGCTGCGAGCTATCTGCAGACGTTCTCGTTTTCGGAGCTTGCCTGCCGAGACCCATGCACGGACCCCCAGTGCTACGTTTGAAATTTGAGGGAGCAAGAGAAGCAAGCAGCCCCAGTCTCTGTACCTCTGTGAGAGCAGTGCCATGGGCAGATGAGGCTGAGCAACAGCTTTCCAGGCTAGCTCTTTCTGGCTGCGAGCTATCTGCAGACGTTCGCAATTTCAGAGCAGGTCTGCTGGAGGCCTTCTGCACGGACCCCCAAAGATACGTTTGAAGTTTGAGAGGGCAAGACAAGCAAGCAGCCCCAGTCTCTGTGTCTCTGTGCGAGAAGTGCCATGGGCAGATGAGGCTGAGCAACAGCTTTCCAGGCTAGGTCTTTCTGCCTGCGAGCTATCTTCAGATGTTCGCATTTTCAGAGCAGGGTGGCTGGATGCCTCCTGCACGGACGCCCAAAATTACGTTTGAAGTTTCAGGTGGCAAGACAAGCAAGCAGCCCCAGTCTCTGTGCCTCTGTGCGAGCAGTGCCATGGGCAGATGAGGCTGAGCAACAGCTTTCCAGGCTAGCTCTTTCTGCCTGCGAGCTATCTGCAGACGTTTGCATTTTCGGAGCAGGGCTACCGGATGCCCCTGCACGGACCCCCAGTGCTACGTTTGAAATTTGAGGGAGCAAGACAAGCAAGCCGCTTCAGTCTCTGTGCCTTTGTGCGAGCAGTTGCATGGGCAGATGAGGCTGAGCAACAGCTTTCCAGGCTAGCTCTTTCTGGCTGTGAGCTATCTGCAGACATTCGCATTTTGGGAGCAGGGCTGCCGGAGGAGGCCTTCACGAACCCCTAACGCTACGTTTGAAGTTGGAGGTGACAAGACAAGCAAGAAGCCCCAGTCTATGTGCCTCTGTGCGAGCAGTGCCATGGGCAGATGATTCTGAGCAACAGCTTTCCAGGCTAGATTTTTCTGGCTGCGATCTATATGGAGACGTTCGCATTTTCAGAGGAGGGCTGCTTGAGGCCCACTGCACGGACCCCCTAATCTACGTTTGAAGTTTGAGGGGGCAAGACAAGCAAGCAGCCCCAGTCTCTGTGCCTCTGTGCGAGCAGTGCCATGGGCAGATGAGGCTGAGCAACCGCTTTCCAGGCTAGCTCTTCCTGCCTGCGAGCTATCTGCAGACGTTCGCATTTTTAGAGCAGGACTGCCGGAGTCCCCCTGCACGGACCACCTAAGCTACGTTTGAAGTTTGAGGGAGCAAGACAAGCAAGCAGCCCCAGTCTCTGTGCCTCTGTGCGAGCAGTGCCATGGGCAGATGAGGCTGAGGAAAATCTTTCCCGGCTAGCTCTTTCTGCCTGCGAGCTATCTGCAGACGTTCGCATTTTCAGAACAGGGCTGCTGGAGGCCCCCTGCACGGACCACCTAAGATACGTTTGAAGTTTGGGGTGGCAAGACAAGCAAGCAGCCCCAGTCTCTGTGCCTCTGCGCGAGCAGTGCCATGGGCAGATGAGGCTGAGCAACAGCTTTCCAGGCTAGCTCTTTCTGTCTGCGAGCTAACTGCAGACGTTCGCATTTTCGGAGAAGGGCTGCTGGAACCCCTCTGCACGGACCGTCTAAGATACATTTGAAGTTTGAGGGGGCAAGACAAGCAAGCAGCCCCAGTCTCTGTGCCTCTGTGCAAGCAGTGCCATGGGCAGATGAGGCTGAGCAAAAGCTTTACAGGCTAGCTCTTTCTGCCTGCGATCTATCTGCAGACGTTTGCATTTTCAGAGCAGGGCTTCCTGAGGCGCCCAGAACGGAACAACCTAAAGATACGTTTGAAGTTTGAGGTGGCAAGACAAGCAAGCAGCCCCAGTCTCTGTGCCTCTGTGCGAGCAGTGCCATGGGCAGATGAGGCTGAGCAACAGCTTTCCAGGCTAGCTCTTTCTGGCTGTGAGCTATCTGCAGACGTTCGCATTTTTGAAGCAGGGCTGCCGGAGGAGGCCTTCACGAACCCCTAACGCTACGTTTCAAGTTGGATGTGGCAAGACAAGCAAGCAGCCCCAGTCTCTGTGCCTCTGTGCGAGCAGTGCAGTGGGCAGATAAGGCTGAGCAACAGCTTTCCAGGCTAGCTCTTTCTGGCTGCGATCTATATGGAGACGTTCGCATTTTCAGAGCAGGGCTGCCGTGGGCCCACTGCACGGACCCCCTAATCCACGTTTGAAGTTTGAGGGGACAAGACAAGCAAGCAGCCCCAGTCTCTGTGCCTCTGTGCGAGCAGTGCCATGGGCAGATGAGGCTGAGCAACAGCTTTCCAGGCTAGCTCTTTCTGCCTGCGAGCTATCTGCAGACGTTCGCATTTTCAGAGCAGGTCTGCTGGAGGCGCCGAACACGGACCACTAAAGATACGTTTGAAGTTTGAGGTGGCAAGACAAGCAAGCAGCCCCAGTCTCTGTGCCTCTGTGCGAGCAGTGCCATGGGCAGATGAGGCTGAGCAACAGCTTTCCAGGCTAGCTCTTTCTGGCTGCGAGCTATCTGCAGACGTTCGCATTTTCAGAGCAGGGCTGCTGGAGGACCCCTGCATGGACCCCGAAAGATACGTTTGCAGTTTGGGGTGGCAAGACAAGCAAGACGCCCCAGTCTCTGTGCCTCTGTGCGAGCAGTGCCATGGGCAGATGAGGCTGAGCAACAGGTTTCCAGGCTAGCTCTTTCTGGCTGCGAGCTATATGGAGACGTTCGCATTTTCAGAGGAGGGCTGCTTGAGGCCCACTGCACGGACCCCCTAATCTACGTTTGAAGTTTGAGGGGGCAAGACAAGCAAGCAGCCCCAGTCTCTGTGCCTCTGTGCGAGCAGTGCCATGGGCAGATGAGGCTGAGCAACAGCTTTCCAGGCTAGCTCTTCCTGCCTGCGAGCTATCTGCAGACGTTCGCATTTTCAGAGCAGGGCTGCCGGAGTCCCCCTGCACGGACCACCTAAGCTACGTTTGAAGTTTGAGGGAGAAAGACAAGCAAGCAGCCCCAGTCTCTGTGCCTCTGTGCGAGCAGTGCCATGGGCAGATGAGGCTGAGGAAAATCTTTCCAGGCTAGCTCTTTCTGCCTGCGAGCTATCTGCAGACGTTCGCATTTTCAGAACAGGGCTGCTGGAGGCCCCCTGCACGGACCACCTAAGATACGTTTGAAGTTTGGGGTGGCAAGACAAGCAAGCAGCCCCAGTCTCTGTGCCTCTGTGCAAGCAGTGCCATGGGCAGATGAGGCTGAGCAAAAGCTCTACAGGCTAGCTCTTTCTGCCTGCGAGCTATCTGCAGACGTTCGCATTTTCGGAGAAGGGCTGCTGGAACCCCTCTGCACGGACCGTCTAAGATACATTTGAAGTTTGAGGGGGCAAGACAAGCAAGCAGCCCCAGTCTCTGTGCCTCTGTGCAAGCAGTGCCATGGGCAGATGAGGCTGAGCAAAAGCTTTACAGGCTAGCTCTTTCTGCCTGCGATCTATCTGCAGACGTTTGCATTTTCAGAGCAGGGCTTCCTGAGGCGCCCAGAACGGAACAACCTAAAGATACGTTTGAAGTTTGAGGTGGCAAGACAAGCAAGCAGCCCCAGTCTCTGTGCCTCTGTGCGAGCAGTGCCATGGGCAGATGAGGCTGAGCAACAGCTTTCCAGGCTAGCTCTTTCTGGCTGTGAGCTATCTGCAGACGTTCGCATTTTTGAAGCAGGGCTGCCGGAGGAGGCCTTCACGAACCCCTAACGCTACGTTTCAAGTTGGATGTGGCAAGACAAGCAAGCAGCCCCAGTCTCTGTGCCTCTGTGCGAGCAGTGCCATGGGCAGATGAGGCTGAGCAACAGCTTTCCAGGCTAGCTCTTTCTGGCTGTGATCTATATGGAGACGTTCGCATTTTCAGAGCAGGGCTGCCGTGGGCCCACTGCACGGACCCCCTAATCCACGTTTGAAGTTTGAGGGGACAAGACAAGCAAGCAGCCCCAGTCTCTGTGCCTCTGTGCGAGCAGTGCCATGGGCAGATGAGGCTGAGCAACAGCTTTCCAGGCTAGCTCTTTCTGCCTGCGAGCTATCTGCAGACGTTCGCATTTTCAGAGCAGGTCTGCTGGAGGCGCCGAACACGGACCACTAAAGATACGTTTGAAGTTTGAGGTGGCAAGACAAGCAAGCAGCCCCAGTCTCTGTGCCTCTGTGCGAGCAGTGCCATGGGCAGATGAGGCTGAGCAACAGCTTTCCAGGCTAGCTCTTTCTGGCTGCGAGCTATCTGCAGACGTTCGCATTTTCAGAGCAGGGCTGCTGGAGGACCCCTGCATGGACCCCGAAAGATACGTTTGCAGTTTGGGGTGGCAAGACAAGCAAGACGCCCCAGTCTCTGTGCCTCTGTGCGAGCAGTGCCATGGGCAGATGAGGCTGAGCAACAGCTTTCCAGGCTAGCTCTTTCTGGCTGCGAGCTATATGGAGACGTTCGCATTTTCAGAGGAGGGCTGCTTGAGGCCCACTGCACGGACCCCCTAATCTACGTTTGAAGTTTGAGGGGGCAAGACAAGCAAGCAGCCCCAGTCTCTGTGCCTCTGTGCGAGCAGTGCCATGGGCAGATGAGGCTGAGCAACAGCTTTCCAGGCTAGCTCTTCCTGCCTGCGAGCTATCTGCAGACGTTCGCATTTTCAGAGCAGGGCTGCCGGAGTCCCCCTGCACGGACCACCTAAGCTACGTTTGAAGTTTGAGGGAGAAAGACAAGCAAGCAGCCCCAGTCTCTGTGCCTCTGTGCGAGCAGTGCCATGGGCAGATGAGGCTGAGGAAAATCTTTCCAGGCTAGCTCTTTCTGCCTGCGAGCTATCTGCAGACGTTCGCATTTTCAGAACAGGGCTGCTGGAGGCCCCCTGCACGGACCACCTAAGATACGTTTGAAGTTTGGGGTGGCAAGACAAGCAAGCAGCCCCAGTCTCTGTGCCTCTGTGCAAGCAGTGCCATGGGCAGATGAGGCTGAGCAAAAGCTCTACAGGCTAGCTCTTTCTGCCTGCGAGCTATCTGCAGACGTTCGCATTTTCGGAGCAGGGCTGCCGGAGTCGCCCGGCACGGACCACCTAAGCTACGTTTGAAGTTTGAGGTGGCAAGACAAGCAAGCAGCCCCAGTCTCTGTGCCTCTGTGCGAGCAGTGCCATGGGCAGATGAGGCTGAGCAACAGCTTTCCAGGCTAGCTCTTTCTGCCTGCGAGCTATCTGAAGACGTTCGAATTTTCGGAGCAGAGCTGCTGGTGCCCCTCTGTACTGCCCCCAGAGGTACGTTTGAAGTTTGAGGTCGCAAGACAAGCAGGCAGCCCCAGTCTCTGTGCCTCTGTGCGTACAGTGCCATGGGCAGATGAGGCTGAGCAAGAGCTTTCCAGGCTAGCTCTTTCTGCCTGCGAGCTATTTGCAGACGTTCGCATTTTCAGAGCTGGGCTGCTGGTGCACACCTGCAAGGACCCCCAAAGCTACGTTTGAAGTTTGAGGTGGTAAGACAAGCAAGCAGCCCCAGTCTCTGTGCCTCTGTGCGAGCAGTGCCATGGGCAGATGAGGCTGAGCAACAGCTTTCCAGGCTAGCTCTTTCTGCTGCGAGCTATCTGCAGACGTTCGCATTTTCGAAGCAGGGCTGCTAGTGCCCCCCTTCACGGACCCCTAAAGCTACGTTTGAAGTTTGAGGTGGTAAGACAAGCAAGCAGCCGCAGTCTCTGTGCCTCTGTGCGAGCAGTGCCATGGGCAGATGAGGCTGAGCAACAGCTTTCCAGGCTAGCTCTTTCTGGCTGCGAGCTATCTGCAGACGTTTGCATTATCAGAGCAGGGCTGTCAAAGTCCCCCTGAACAGACCACGTAATTTATTTTTGAAGTATGAGGTGGCAAGACAAGCAAGCACCCCCAGTCTCTGTGCCTCTGTGCGAGCAGTGCCATGGGCAGATGAGGCTGAGCAACAGCTTTCCTGGCTAGCTCTTTCTGCCTGCGAGCTATCTGCAGACGTTCGCATTTTTAGAGCAGGGATGACGGAGGCCCACTGCACGGACCACCTAAGATACGTTTGAAGTTTGAGGGGGCAAGACAAGCAAGCAGCCCCAGTGTCTGTGCCTCTGTGCGAGCAGTGCCATGGGCAGATGAGGCTGAGCAACAGCTTTCCAGGCTAGCTCTTTCTGCCTGCGAGCTATCTGAAGACGTTCGCATTTTCGGAGCAGAGCTGCTGGTGCCCCCCTGCACTGACCCCCAGAGGTACGTTTGAAGTTTGAGGGAGCAAGACAAGCAAGCAGCCCCAGTCTCTGTGCCTCTGTGCGAGCAGTGCCATGGGCAGATGAGGCTGAGCAACAGCTTTCCAGGCTAGCTCTTTCTGCCTGCGAGCTATCTGAAGACGTTCGCATTTTCGGAGCAGAGCTGCTGGTGCCCCCCTGCACTGACCCCCAGAGGTACGTTTGAAGTTTGAGGGAGCAAGACAAGCAAGCAGCCCCAGTCTCTGTGCCTCTGTGCGAGCAGTGCCATGGGCAGATGAGGCTGAGCAACAGCTTTACAGGCTAGCTCTTTCTGGCTGCGAGCTATCTGCAGACGTTCTCGTTTTCGGAGCTTGCCTGCCGAGACCCATGCACGGACCCCCAGTGCTACGTTTGAAGTTTGAGAGGGCAAGACAAGCAAGCAGCCCCAGTCTCTGTGTCTCTGTGCGAGAAGTGCCATGGGCAGATGAGGCTGAGCAACAGCTTTCCAGGCTAGGTCTTTCTGCCTGCGAGCTATCTTCAGATGTTCGCATTTTCAGAGCAGGGTGGCTGGATGCCTCCTGCACGGACGCCCAAAATTACGTTTGAAGTTTCAGGTGGCAAGACAAGCAAGCAGCCCCAGTCTCTGTGCCTCTGTGCGAGCAGTGCCATGGGCAGATGAGGCTGAGCAACAGCTTTCCAGGCTAGCTCTTTCTGCCTGCGAGCTATCTGCAGACGTTTGCATTTTCGGAGCAGGGCTACCGGATGCCCCTGCACGGACCCCCAGTGCTACGTTTGAAATTTGAGGGAGCAAGACAAGCAAGCCGCTTCAGTCTCTGTGCCTTTGTGCGAGCAGTTGCATGGGCAGATGAGGCTGAGCAACAGCTTTCCAGGCTAGCTCTTTCTGGCTGTGAGCTATCTGCAGACATTCGCATTTTGGGAGCAGGGCTGCCGGAGGAGGCCTTCACGAACCCCTAACGCTACGTTTGAAGTTGGAGGTGACAAGACAAGCAAGAAGCCCCAGTCTATGTGCCTCTGTGCGAGCAGTGCCATGGGCAGATGATTCTGAGCAACAGCTTTCCAGGCTAGATTTTTCTGGCTGCGATCTATATGGAGACGTTCGCATTTTCAGAGGAGGGCTGCTTGAGGCCCACTGCACGGACCCCCTAATCTACGTTTGAAGTTTGAGGGGGCAAGACAAGCAAGCAGCCCCAGTCTCTGTGCCTCTGTGCGAGCAGTGCCATGGGCAGATGAGGCTGAGGAAAATCTTTCCCGGCTAGCTCTTTCTGCCTGCGAGCTATCTGCAGACGTTCGCATTTTCAGAACACGGCTGCTGGAGGCCCCCTGCACGGACCACCTAAGATACGTTTGAAGTTTGGGGTGGCAAGACAAGCAAGCAGCCCCAGTCTCTGTGCCTCTGTGCGAGCAGTGCCATGGGCAGATGAGGCTGAGCAACAGCTTTCCAGGCTAGCTCTTCCTGCCTGCGAGCTATCTGCAGACGTTCGCATTTTCAGAGCAGGGCTGCCGGAGTCCCCCTGCACGGACCACCTAAGCTACGTTTGAAGTTTGAGGGAGCAAGACAAGCAAGCAGCCCCAGTCTCTGTGCCTCTGTGCGAGCAGTGCCATGGGCAGATGAGGCTGAGGAAAATCTTTCCCGGCTAGCTCTTTCTGCCTGCGAGCTATCTGCAGACGTTCGCATTTTCAGAACAGGGCTGCTGGAGGCCCCCTGCACGGACCACCTAAGATACGTTTGAAGTTTGAGGTGGCAAGACAAGCAAGCAGCCCCAGTCTCTGTGCCTCTGTGCGAGCAGTGCCATGGGCAGATGAGGCTGAGCAACAGCTTTCCAGGCTAGATCTTTCTGGCTGCGGTCTATACGGAGATGTTCGCTTTTCGGAGCAGGCCTGCCGGATGCCCCTGCACGGACCCCCAGTGATACGTTTGAAGTTTGAGGTGGCAAGACAAGCAAGCAGCCGCAGTCTCTGTGCCTCTGTGCGAGCAGTGCCATGGGCAGATGAGGCTGAGCAACAGCTTTCCAGGCTAGCTCGTTCTGGCTGTGAGCTATCTGCAGACGTTCGCATTTTTAGAGCAGGGTTGCGGAGGAGGCCTTCACGAACCCCTAACGCTATGTTTGAAGTTGGAGGTGGCAAGACAAGCAAGCAGCCCCAGTCTCTGTGCCTCTGTTAGAGCAGTGCCATGGGCAGATGAGGCTGAGCAACAGCTTTCCTGGCTAGCTCTTTCTGGCTGCGAGCTACCTGCAGACGTTCGCATCTTCAGAGCAGGGCTGCTGGAGGCCCCCTGCACGGAACGCCAAAGATACGTTTGAAGTTTGGGGTGGCAAGAGAAGCAAGCAGCCCCAGTCTCTGTGCCTCTATGAGAGCAGTGCCATGGGCAGATGAGGCTGAGCAACAGCTTTCCAGGCTAGCTCTTTCTGGCTGCGATCTATCTGCAGACGTTTGCATTTTCGGAGCAGGGCTACCGGATGCCCCTGCACGGACCCCCAGTGCTACGTTTGAAATTTGAGGGAGCAAGACAAGCAAGCCGCCCCAGTCTCTGTGCCTCTGTGCGAGCAGTGCCATGGGCAGATGAGGCTGAGCAACATCTTTCCAGGCTAGCTCTTTCTGGCTGTGAGCTATCTGCAGACGTTCGCATTTTGGGAGCAGGGCTTCCGGAGGAGGACTTCACGAACCACTAACGCTACGTTTGAAGTTGGAGGTAACAAGACAAGCAAGCAGCCCCAGTCTCTGTGCCTCTGTGCGAGCAGTGCCATGGGCAGATGAGGCTGAGCAACAGCTTTCCAGGCTAGCTCTTTCTGCCTGCGAGCTATCTGCAGACGTTCACATTTAAAGAGCAGGGCTGCCGGAGTCCCCCTGCACGGACCACCTAAGCTACGTTTGAAGTTTGAGGGCGCAAGACAAGCAAGCAGCCCCAGTCTCTGTGCCTCTGTGCGAGCAGTGCCATGGGCAGATGAGGCTGAGCAACAGCTTTCCAGGCTAGCTCTTTCTGCCTGCGAGCTATCTGCAGACGTTCACATTTTCAGAGCAGGCCTGCAGGACGCACCCCACACGGTCATCGAAGTTACGTTTGAAGTTTGAGGTGGCAAGACAAGCAAGCAGCCGCAGTCTCTGTGCCTCTGTGCGAGCAGTGCCATGGGCAGATGAGGCTGAGCAACAGCTTTCCAGGCTAGGTCTTTCTGCCTGCGAGCTATCTTCAGATGTTCGCATTTTCAGAGCAGGGTGGCTGGATGCCTCCTGCACGGACGCCCAAAATTACGTTTGAAGTTTCAGGTGGCAAGACAAGCAAGCAGCCCCAGTCTCTGTGCCTCTGTGCGAGCAGTGCCATGGGCAGATGAGGCTGAGCAACAGCTTTCCAGGCTAGCTCTTTCTGCCTGCGAGCTATCTGCAGACGTTCGCATTTTCGGAGCAGAGCTGCTGGTGCCCCCCTGCACTGACCCCCAGAGGTACGTTTGAAGTTTGAGGGAGCAAGACAAGCAAGCAGCCCCAGTCTCTGTGCCTCTGTGCGAGCAGTGCCATGGGCAGATGAGGCTGAGCAACAGCTTTCCAGGCTAGCTCTTTCTGCCTGCGAGCTATCTGAAGACGTTCGCATTTTCGGAGCAGAGCTGCTGGTGCCCCCCTGCACTGACCCCCAGAGGTACGTTTGAAGTTTGAGGGAGCAAGACAAGCAAGCAGCCCCAGTCTCTGTGCCTCTGTGCGAGCAGTGCCATGGGCAGATGAGGCTGAGCAACAGCTTTACAGGCTAGCTCTTTCTGGCTGCGAGCTATCTGCAGACGTTCTCGTTTTCGGAGCTTGCCTGCCGAGACCCATGCACGGACCCCCAGTGCTACGTTTGAAGTTTGAGAGGGCAAGACAAGCAAGCAGCCCCAGTCTCTGTGTCTCTGTGCGAGAAGTGCCATGGGCAGATGAGGCTGAGCAACAGCTTTCCAGGCTAGGTCTTTCTGCCTGCGAGCTATCTTCAGATGTTCGCATTTTCAGAGCAGGGTGGCTGGATGCCTCCTGCACGGACGCCCAAAATTACGTTTGAAGTTTCAGGTGGCAAGACAAGCAAGCAGCCCCAGTCTCTGTGCCTCTGTGCGAGCAGTGCCATGGGCAGATGAGGCTGAGCAACAGCTTTCCAGGCTAGCTCTTTCTGCCTGCGAGCTATCTGCAGACGTTTGCATTTTCGGAGCAGGGCTACCGGATGCCCCTGCACGGACCCCCAGTGCTACGTTTGAAATTTGAGGGAGCAAGACAAGCAAGCCGCTTCAGTCTCTGTGCCTTTGTGCGAGCAGTTGCATGGGCAGATGAGGCTGAGCAACAGCTTTCCAGGCTAGCTCTTTCTGGCTGTGAGCTATCTGCAGACATTCGCATTTTGGGAGCAGGGCTGCCGGAGGAGGCCTTCACGAACCCCTAACGCTACGTTTGAAGTTGGAGGTGACAAGACAAGCAAGAAGCCCCAGTCTATGTGCCTCTGTGCGAGCAGTGCCATGGGCAGATGATTCTGAGCAACAGCTTTCCAGGCTAGATTTTTCTGGCTGCGATCTATATGGAGACGTTCGCATTTTCAGAGGAGGGCTGCTTGAGGCCCACTGCACGGACCCCCTAATCTACGTTTGAAGTTTGAGGGGGCAAGACAAGCAAGCAGCCCCAGTCTCTGTGCCTCTGTGCGAGCAGTGCCATGGGCAGATGAGGCTGAGGAAAATCTTTCCCGGCTAGCTCTTTCTGCCTGCGAGCTATCTGCAGACGTTCGCATTTTCAGAACACGGCTGCTGGAGGCCCCCTGCACGGACCACCTAAGATACGTTTGAAGTTTGGGGTGGCAAGACAAGCAAGCAGCCCCAGTCTCTGTGCCTCTGTGCGAGCAGTGCCATGGGCAGATGAGGCTGAGCAACAGCTTTCCAGGCTAGCTCTTCCTGCCTGCGAGCTATCTGCAGACGTTCGCATTTTCAGAGCAGGGCTGCCGGAGTCCCCCTGCACGGACCACCTAAGCTACGTTTGAAGTTTGAGGGAGCAAGACAAGCAAGCAGCCCCAGTCTCTGTGCCTCTGTGCGAGCAGTGCCATGGGCAGATGAGGCTGAGGAAAATCTTTCCCGGCTAGCTCTTTCTGCCTGCGAGCTATCTGCAGACGTTCGCATTTTCAGAACAGGGCTGCTGGAGGCCCCCTGCACGGACCACCTAAGATACGTTTGAAGTTTGAGGTGGCAAGACAAGCAAGCAGCCCCAGTCTCTGTGCCTCTGTGCGAGCAGTGCCATGGGCAGATGAGGCTGAGCAACAGCTTTCCAGGCTAGATCTTTCTGGCTGCGGTCTATACGGAGATGTTCGCTTTTCGGAGCAGGCCTGCCGGATGCCCCTGCACGGACCCCCAGTGATACGTTTGAAGTTTGAGGTGGCAAGACAAGCAAGCAGCCGCAGTCTCTGTGCCTCTGTGCGAGCAGTGCCATGGGCAGATGAGGCTGAGCAACAGCTTTCCAGGCTAGCTCGTTCTGGCTGTGAGCTATCTGCAGACGTTCGCATTTTTAGAGCAGGGTTGCGGAGGAGGCCTTCACGAACCCCTAACGCTATGTTTGAAGTTGGAGGTGGCAAGACAAGCAAGCAGCCCCAGTCTCTGTGCCTCTGTTAGAGCAGTGCCATGGGCAGATGAGGCTGAGCAACAGCTTTCCTGGCTAGCTCTTTCTGGCTGCGAGCTACCTGCAGACGTTCGCATCTTCAGAGCAGGGCTGCTGGAGGCCCCCTGCACGGAACGCCAAAGATACGTTTGAAGTTTGGGGTGGCAAGAGAAGCAAGCAGCCCCAGTCTCTGTGCCTCTATGAGAGCAGTGCCATGGGCAGATGAGGCTGAGCAACAGCTTTCCAGGCTAGCTCTTTCTGGCTGCGATCTATCTGCAGACGTTTGCATTTTCGGAGCAGGGCTACCGGATGCCCCTGCACGGACCCCCAGTGCTACGTTTGAAATTTGAGGGAGCAAGACAAGCAAGCCGCCCCAGTCTCTGTGCCTCTGTGCGAGCAGTGCCATGGGCAGATGAGGCTGAGCAACATCTTTCCAGGCTAGCTCTTTCTGGCTGTGAGCTATCTGCAGACGTTCGCATTTTGGGAGCAGGGCTTCCGGAGGAGGACTTCACGAACCACTAACGCTACGTTTGAAGTTGGAGGTAACAAGACAAGCAAGCAGCCCCAGTCTCTGTGCCTCTGTGCGAGCAGTGCCATGGGCAGATGAGGCTGAGCAACAGCTTTCCAGGCTAGCTCTTTCTGCCTGCGAGCTATCTGCAGACGTTCACATTTAAAGAGCAGGGCTGCCGGAGTCCCCCTGCACGGACCACCTAAGCTACGTTTGAAGTTTGAGGGCGCAAGACAAGCAAGCAGCCCCAGTCTCTGTGCCTCTGTGCGAGCAGTGCCATGGGCAGATGAGGCTGAGCAACAGCTTTCCAGGCTAGCTCTTTCTGCCTGCGAGCTATCTGCAGACGTTCACATTTTCAGAGCAGGCCTGCAGGACGCACCCCACACGGTCATCGAAGTTACGTTTGAAGTTTGAGGTGGCAAGACAAGCAAGCAGCCGCAGTCTCTGTGCCTCTGTGCGAGCAGTGCCATGGGCAGATGAGGCTGAGCAACAGCTTTCCAGGCTAGATCTTTCTGGCTGTGAGCTATCTGCAGACGTTCACATTTTCAGAGCAGGCCTGCCGGTGGCACCCCGCATGAACATCTAAGCTACATTTGAAGTTTGAGGTGGCAAGACAAGCAAGCAGCCCCAGTCTCTGTGCCTCTGTGCGAGAAGTGCCATGGGCAGATGAGGCTGAGCAACAGCTTTCCAGGCTAGGTCTTTCTGGCTGCGATCTATCTGCAGACGTTCGCATTTTCAGAGCAGGTCTGCTGGAGGCGCCGAACACGGACCACTAAAGATACGTTTGAAGTTTGAGGTGGCAAGACAAGCAAGAAGCCCCAGTTTCTGTGCCTGTATGCGGGCAGTGCCATAGGCAGATGAGGCTGAGCAACAGCTTTCCTGGCTAGCTCTTTCTGGCTGCCAGCTATCTGCAGACGTTCGCATTTTCAGAGCAGGGCTGCTGGAGGACCCCTGCACGGACCCCCAAAGATACTTTTGAACTTTGGGGTGGCAAGACAAGCAAGCAGGCCCAGTCTCTGTGCCTCTGTGCGAGCAGTGCCGTGGGCAGATGAGGCTGAGCAAGAGCTTTCCAGGCTAGCTCTTTCTGGCTGCGATCTATATGGAGACGTTCGCATTTTCAGAGCAGGGCTGCCGGAGGCCCACTGCACGGACCCCCTAATATACGTTTGAAATTTGAGGGAGCAAGACAAGCAAGCCGCTCCAGACTCTGTGCCTCTGTGCGAGCAGTTGCATGGGCAGATGAGGCTGAGCAACAGCTTTCCAGGCTAGCTCTTTCTGGCTGTGAGCTATCTGCAGACGTTCGCATTTTTGAAGCAGGGCTGCCGGAGGAGGCCTTCACGAACCCCTAACGCTACGTTTCAAGTTGGATGTGGCAAGACAAGCAAGCAGCCCCAGTCTCTGTGCCTCTGTGCGAGCAGTGCAGTGGGCAGATAAGGCTGAGCAACAGCTTTCCAGGCTAGCTCTTTCTGGCTGCGATCTATATGGAGACGTTCGCATTTTCAGAGCAGGGCTGCCGTGGGCCCACTGCACGGACCCCCTAATCCACGTTTGAAGTTTGAGGGGACAAGACAAGCAAGCAGCCCCAGTCTCTGTGCCTCTGTGCGAGCAGTGCCATGGGCAGATGAGGCTGAGCAACAGCTTTCCAGGCTAGCTCTTTCTGCCTGCGAGCTATCTGCAGACGTTCGCATTTTCAGAGCAGGTCTGCTGGAGGCGCCGAACACGGACCACTAAAGATACGTTTGAAGTTTGAGGTGGCAAGACAAGCAAGCAGCCCCAGTCTCTGTGCCTCTGTGCGAGCAGTGCCATGGGCAGATGAGGCTGAGCAACAGCTTTCCAGGCTAGCTCTTTCTGGCTGCGAGCTATCTGCAGACGTTCGCATTTTCAGAGCAGGGCTGCTGGAGGACCCCTGCATGGACCCCGAAAGATACGTTTGCAGTTTGGGGTGGCAAGACAAGCAAGACGCCCCAGTCTCTGTGCCTCTGTGCGAGCAGTGCCATGGGCAGATGAGGCTGAGCAACAGCTTTCCAGGCTAGCTCTTTCTGGCTGCGAGCTATCTGCAGACGTTCGCATTTTCAGAGCAGGGCTGCTGGAGGACCCCTGCATGGACCCCGAAAGATACGTTTGCAGTTTGGGGTGGCAAGACAAGCAAGACGCCCCAGTCTCTGTGCCTCTGTGCGAGCAGTGCCATGGGCAGATGAGGCTGAGCAACAGCTTTCCAGGCTAGCTCTTTCTGGCTGCGAGCTATATGGAGACGTTCGCATTTTCAGAGGAGGGCTGCTTGAGGCCCACTGCACGGACCCCCTAATCTACGTTTGAAGTTTGAGGGGGCAAGACAAGCAAGCAGCCCCAGTCTCTGTGCCTCTGTGCGAGCAGTGCCATGGGCAGATGAGGCTGAGCAACAGCTTTCCAGGCTAGCTCTTTCTGCCTGCGAGCTATCTGCAGACGTTCGCATTTTCAGAGCAGGGCTGCCGGAGTCCCCCTGCACGGACCACCTAAGCTACGTTTGAAGTTTGAGGGAGAAAGACAAGCAAGCAGCCCCAGTCTCTGTGCCTCTGTGCGAGCAGTGCCATGGGCAGATGAGGCTGAGGAAAATCTTTCCAGGCTAGCTCTTTCTGCCTGCGAGCTATCTGCAGACGTTCGCATTTTCAGAACAGGGCTGCTGGAGGCCCCCTGCACGGACCACCTAAGATACGTTTGAAGTTTGAGGTGGCAAGACAAGCAAGCAGCCCCAGTCTCTGTGCCTCTGTGCAAGCAGTGCCATGGGCAGATGAGGCTGAGCAAAAGCTCTACAGGCTAGCTCTTTCTGCCTGCGAGCTATCTGCAGACGTTCGCATTTTCGGAGCAGGGCTGCCGGATGCCCCCTGCACGGAAGACCAAATATGCGTTGGAAGTTTGAGGTGGCAAGACAAGCAAGCAGCCCCAGTGTCTGTGCCTCTGTGCGAGCAGTGCCATGGGCAGATGAGGCTGAGCAACAGCTTTCCAGGCTAGCTGTTTCTGGCTGCGAGCTATCTGCAGACGTTCGCATTTTTGGAGCAGTGCTGCCGGAGTCGCACGGCACGGACCACCTAAGCTACGTTTGAAGTTTGAGGTGGCAAGACAAGCAAGCAGCCCCAGTCTCTGTGCCTCTGTGCGAGCAGTGCCATGGGCAGATGAGGCTGAGCAACAGCTTTCCAGGCTAGCTCTTCCTGCCTGCGAGCTATCTGCAGACGTTCGCATTTTTAGAGCAGGACTGCCGGAGTCCCCCTGCACGGACCACCTAAGCTACGTTTGAAGTTTGAGGGAGCAAGACAAGCAAGCAGCCCCAGTCTCTGTGCCTCTGTGCGAGCAGTGCCATGGGCAGATGAGGCTGAGGAAAATCTTTCCCGGCTAGCTCTTTCTGCCTGCGAGCTATCTGCAGACGTTCGCATTTTCAGAACACGGCTTCTGGAGGCCCCCTGCACGGACCACCTAAGATACGTTTGAAGTTTGGGGTGGCAAGACAAGCAAGCAGCCCCAGTCTCTGTGCCTCTGTGCGAGCAGTGCCATGGGCAGATGAGGCTGAGCAACAGCTTTCCAGGCTAGCTCTTCCTGCCTGCGAGCTATCTGCAGACGTTCGCATTTTCAGAGCAGGGCTGCCGGAGTCCCCCTGCACGGACCACCTAAGCTACGTTTGAAGTTTGAGGGAGCAAGACAAGCAAGCAGCCCCAGTCTCTGTGCCTCTGTGCGAGCAGTGCCATGGGCAGATGAGGCTGAGGAAAATCTTTCCCGGCTAGCTCTTTCTGCCTGCGAGCTATCTGCAGACGTTCGCATTTTCAGAACAGGGCTGCTGGAGGCCCCCTGCACGGACCACCTAAGATACGTTTGAAGTTTGAGGTGGCAAGACAAGCAAGCAGCCCCAGTCTCTGTGCCTCTGTGCGAGCAGTGCCATGGGCAGATGAGGCTGAGCAACAGCTTTCCAGGCTAGATCTTTCTGGCTGCGGTCTATACGGAGATGTTCGCTTTTCGGAGCAGGCCTGCCGGATGCCCCTGCACGGACCCCCAGTGATACGTTTGAAGTTTGAGGTGGCAAGACAAGCAAGCAGCCGCAGTCTCTGTGCCTCTGTGCGAGCAGTGCCATGGGCAGATGAGGCTGAGCAACAGCTTTCCAGGCTAGCTCGTTCTGGCTGTGAGCTATCTGCAGACGTTCGCATTTTTAGAGCAGGGTTGCGGAGGAGGCCTTCACGAACCCCTAACGCTATGTTTGAAGTTGGAGGTGGCAAGACAAGCAAGCAGCCCCAGTCTCTGTGCCTCTGTTAGAGCAGTGCCATGGGCAGATGAGGCTGAGCAACAGCTTTCCTGGCTAGCTCTTTCTGGCTGCGAGCTACCTGCAGACGTTCGCATCTTCAGAGCAGGGCTGCTGGAGGCCCCCTGCACGGAACGCCAAAGATACGTTTGAAGTTTGGGGTGGCAAGAGAAGCAAGCAGCCCCAGTCTCTGTGCCTCTATGAGAGCAGTGCCATGGGCAGATGAGGCTGAGCAACAGCTTTCCAGGCTAGCTCTTTCTGGCTGCGATCTATCTGCAGACGTTTGCATTTTCGGAGCAGGGCTACCGGATGCCCCTGCACGGACCCCCAGTGCTACGTTTGAAATTTGAGGGAGCAAGACAAGCAAGCCGCCCCAGTCTCTGTGCCTCTGTGCGAGCAGTGCCATGGGCAGATGAGGCTGAGCAACATCTTTCCAGGCTAGCTCTTTCTGGCTGTGAGCTATCTGCAGACGTTCGCATTTTGGGAGCAGGGCTTCCGGAGGAGGACTTCACGAACCACTAACGCTACGTTTGAAGTTGGAGGTAACAAGACAAGCAAGCAGCCCCAGTCTCTGTGCCTCTGTGCGAGCAGTGCCATGGGCAGATGAGGCTGAGCAACAGCTTTCCAGGCTAGCTCTTTCTGCCTGCGAGCTATCTGCAGACGTTCACATTTAAAGAGCAGGGCTGCCGGAGTCCCCCTGCACGGACCACCTAAGCTACGTTTGAAGTTTGAGGGCGCAAGACAAGCAAGCAGCCCCAGTCTCTGTGCCTCTGTGCGAGCAGTGCCATGGGCAGATGAGGCTGAGCAACAGCTTTCCAGGCTAGCTCTTTCTGCCTGCGAGCTATCTGCAGACGTTCACATTTTCAGAGCAGGCCTGCAGGACGCACCCCACACGGTCATCGAAGTTACGTTTGAAGTTTGAGGTGGCAAGACAAGCAAGCAGCCGCAGTCTCTGTGCCTCTGTGCGAGCAGTGCCATGGGCAGATGAGGCTGAGCAACAGCTTTCCAGGCTAGATCTTTCTGGCTGTGAGCTATCTGCAGACGTTCACATTTTCAGAGCAGGCCTGCCGGTGGCACCCCGCATGAACATCTAAGCTACATTTGAAGTTTGAGGTGGCAAGACAAGCAAGCAGCCCCAGTCTCTGTGCCTCTGTGCGAGAAGTGCCATGGGCAGATGAGGCTGAGCAACAGCTTTCCAGGCTAGGTCTTTCTGGCTGCGATCTATCTGCAGACGTTCGCATTTTCAGAGCAGGTCTGCTGGAGGCGCCGAACACGGACCACTAAAGATACGTTTGAAGTTTGAGGTGGCAAGACAAGCAAGAAGCCCCAGTTTCTGTGCCTGTATGCGGGCAGTGCCATAGGCAGATGAGGCTGAGCAACAGCTTTCCTGGCTAGCTCTTTCTGGCTGCCAGCTATCTGCAGACGTTCGCATTTTCAGAGCAGGGCTGCTGGAGGACCCCTGCACGGACCCCCAAAGATACTTTTGAACTTTGGGGTGGCAAGACAAGCAAGCAGGCCCAGTCTCTGTGCCTCTGTGCGAGCAGTGCCGTGGGCAGATGAGGCTGAGCAAGAGCTTTCCAGGCTAGCTCTTTCTGGCTGCGATCTATATGGAGACGTTCGCATTTTCAGAGCAGGGCTGCCGGAGGCCCACTGCACGGACCCCCTAATATACGTTTGAAATTTGAGGGAGCAAGACAAGCAAGCCGCTCCAGACTCTGTGCCTCTGTGCGAGCAGTTGCATGGGCAGATGAGGCTGAGCAACAGCTTTCCAGGCTAGCTCTTTCTGGCTGTGAGCTATCTGCAGACGTTCGCATTTTTGAAGCAGGGCTGCCGGAGGAGGCCTTCACGAACCCCTAACGCTACGTTTCAAGTTGGATGTGGCAAGACAAGCAAGCAGCCCCAGTCTCTGTGCCTCTGTGCGAGCAGTGCAGTGGGCAGATAAGGCTGAGCAACAGCTTTCCAGGCTAGCTCTTTCTGGCTGCGATCTATATGGAGACGTTCGCATTTTCAGAGCAGGGCTGCCGTGGGCCCACTGCACGGACCCCCTAATCCACGTTTGAAGTTTGAGGGGACAAGACAAGCAAGCAGCCCCAGTCTCTGTGCCTCTGTGCGAGCAGTGCCATGGGCAGATGAGGCTGAGCAACAGCTTTCCAGGCTAGCTCTTTCTGCCTGCGAGCTATCTGCAGACGTTCGCATTTTCAGAGCAGGTCTGCTGGAGGCGCCGAACACGGACCACTAAAGATACGTTTGAAGTTTGAGGTGGCAAGACAAGCAAGCAGCCCCAGTCTCTGTGCCTCTGTGCGAGCAGTGCCATGGGCAGATGAGGCTGAGCAACAGCTTTCCAGGCTAGCTCTTTCTGGCTGCGAGCTATCTGCAGACGTTCGCATTTTCAGAGCAGGGCTGCTGGAGGACCCCTGCATGGACCCCGAAAGATACGTTTGCAGTTTGGGGTGGCAAGACAAGCAAGACGCCCCAGTCTCTGTGCCTCTGTGCGAGCAGTGCCATGGGCAGATGAGGCTGAGCAACAGCTTTCCAGGCTAGCTCTTTCTGGCTGCGAGCTATCTGCAGACGTTCGCATTTTCAGAGCAGGGCTGCTGGAGGACCCCTGCATGGACCCCGAAAGATACGTTTGCAGTTTGGGGTGGCAAGACAAGCAAGACGCCCCAGTCTCTGTGCCTCTGTGCGAGCAGTGCCATGGGCAGATGAGGCTGAGCAACAGCTTTCCAGGCTAGCTCTTTCTGGCTGCGAGCTATATGGAGACGTTCGCATTTTCAGAGGAGGGCTGCTTGAGGCCCACTGCACGGACCCCCTAATCTACGTTTGAGGTTTGAGGGGGCAAGACAAGCAAGCAGCCCCAGTCTCTGTGCCTCTGTGCGAGCAGTGCCATGGGCAGATGAGGCTGAGCAACAGCTTTCCAGGCTAGCTCTTCCTGCCTGCGAGCTATCTGCAGACGTTCGCATTTTCAGAGCAGGGCTGCCGGAGTCCCCCTGCACGGACCACCTAAGCTACGTTTGAAGTTTGAGGGAGAAAGACAAGCAAGCAGCCCCAGTCTCTGTGCCTCTGTGCGAGCAGTGCCATGGGCAGATGAGGCTGAGGAAAATCTTTCCAGGCTAGCTCTTTCTGCCTGCGAGCTATCTGCAGACGTTCGCATTTTCAGAACAGGGCTGCTGGAGGCCCCCTGCACGGACCACCTAAGATACGTTTGAAGTTTGGGGTGGCAAGACAAGCAAGCAGCCCCAGTCTCTGTGCCTCTGTGCAAGCAGTGCCATGGGCAGATGAGGCTGAGCAAAAGCTCTACAGGCTAGCTCTTTCTGCCTGCGAGCTATCTGCAGACGTTCGCATTTTCGGAGCAGGGCTGCCGGATGCCCCCTGCACGGAAGACCAAATATGCGTTGGAAGTTTGAGGTGGCAAGACAAGCAAGCAGCCCCAGTGTCTGTGCCTCTGTGCGAGCAGTGCCATGGGCAGATGAGGCTGAGCAACAGCTTTCCAGGCTAGCTCTTTCTGCCTGCGAGCTATCTGCAGACGTTCGCATTTTTGGAGCAGTGCTGCCGGAGTCGCACGGCACGGACCACCTAAGCTACGTTTGAAGTTTGAGGTGGCAAGACAAGCAAGCAGCCCCAGTCTCTGTGCCTCTGTGCGAGCAGTGCCATGGGCAGATGAGGCTGAGCAACAGCTTTCCAGGCTAGCTCTTTCTGCCTGCGAGCTATCTGAAGACGTTCGAATTTTCGGAGCAGAGCTGCTGGTGCCCCTCTGTACTGCCCCCAGAGGTACGTTTGAAGTTTGAGGTCGCAAGACAAGCAGGCAGCCCCAGTCTCTGTGCCTCTGTGCGTACAGTGCCATGGGCAGATGAGGCTGAGCAAGAGCTTTCCAGGCTAGCTCTTTCTGCCTGCGAGCTATTTGCAGACGTTCGCATTTTCAGAGCTGGGCTGCTGGTGCACACCTGCACGGACCCCCAAAGCTACGTTTGAAGTTTGAGGTGGTAAGACAAGCAAGCAGCCCCAGTCTCTGTGCCTCTGTGCGAGCAGTGCCATGGGCAGATGAGGCTGAGCAACAGCTTTCCAGGCTAGCTCTTTCTGCTGCGAGCTATCTGCAGACATTCGCATTTTCGAAGCAGGGCTGCTAGTGCCCCCCTTCACGGACCCCTAAAGCTACGTTTGAAGTTTGAGGTGGTAAGACAAGCAAGCAGCCCCAGTCTCTGTGCCTCTGTGCGAGCAGTGCCATGGGCAGATGAGGCTGAGCAACAGCTTTCCAGGCTAGCTCTTTCTGCCTGCGAGCTATCTGCAGACGTTCGCATTTTTAGAGCAGGGATGACGGAGGCCCACTGCACGGACCACCTAAGATACGTTTGAAGTTTGAGGGGGCAAGACAAGCAAGCAGCCCCAGTGTCTGTGCCTCTGTGCGAGCAGTGCCATGGGCAGATGAGGCTGAGCAACAGCTTTCCAGGCTAGCTCTTTCTGCCTGCGAGCTATCTGAAGACGTTCGCATTTTCGGAGCAGAGCTGCTGGTGCCCCCCTGCACTGACCCCCAGAGGTACGTTTGAAGTTTGAGGGAGCAAGACAAGCAAGCAGCCCCAGTCTCTGTGCCTCTGTGCGAGCAGTGCCATGGGCAGATGAGGCTGAGCAACAGCTTTACAGGCTAGCTCTTTCTGGCTGCGAGCTATCTGCAGACGTTCTCGTTTTCGGAGCTTGCCTGCCGAGACCCATGCACGGACCCCCAGTGCTACGTTTGAAATTTGAGGGAGCAAGAGAAGCAAGCAGCCCCAGTCTCTGTACCTCTGTGAGAGCAGTGCCATGGGCAGATGAGGCTGAGCAACAGCTTTCCAGGCTAGCTCTTTCTGGCTGCGAGCTATCTGCAGACGTTCGCAATTTCAGAGCAGGTCTGCTGGAGGCCTTCTGCACGGACCCCCAAAGATACATTTGAAGTTTGAGAGGGCAAGACAAGCAAGCAGCCCCAGTCTCTGTGTCTCTGTGCGAGAAGTGCCATGGGCAGATGAGGCTGAGCAACAGCTTTCCAGGCTAGGTCTTTCTGCCTGCGAGCTATCTTCAGATGTTCGCATTTTCAGAGCAGGGTGGCTGGATGCCTCCTGCACGGACGCCCAAAATTACGTTTGAAGTTTCAGGTGGCAAGACAAGCAAGCAGCCCCAGTCTCTGTGCCTCTGTGCGAGCAGTGCCATGGGCAGATGAGGCTGAGCAACAGCTTTCCAGGCTAGCTCTTTCTGCCTGCGAGCTATCTGCAGACGTTTGCATTTTCGGAGCAGGGCTACCGGATGCCCCTGCACGGACCCCCAGTGCTACGTTTGAAATTTGAGGGAGCAAGACAAGCAAGCCGCTTCAGTCTCTGTGCCTTTGTGCGAGCAGTTGCATGGGCAGATGAGGCTGAGCAACAGCTTTCCAGGCTAGCTCTTTCTGGCTGTGAGCTATCTGCAGACATTCGCATTTTGGGAGCAGGGCTGCCGGAGGAGGCCTTCACGAACCCCTAACGCTACGTTTGAAGTTGGAGGTGACAAGACAAGCAAGAAGCCCCAGTCTATGTGCCTCTGTGCGAGCAGTGCCATGGGCAGATGATTCTGAGCAACAGCTTTCCAGGCTAGATTTTTCTGGCTGCGATCTATATGGAGACGTTCGCATTTTCAGAGGAGGGCTGCTTGAGGCCCACTGCACGGACCCCCTAATCTACGTTTGAAGTTTGAGGGGGCAAGACAAGCAAGCAGCCCCAGTCTCTGTGCCTCTGTGCGAGCAGTGCCATGGGCAGATGAGGCTGAGCAACCGCTTTCCAGGCTAGCTCTTCCTGCCTGCGAGCTATCTGCAGACGTTCGCATTTTTAGAGCAGGACTGCCGGAGTCCCCCTGCACGGACCACCTAAGCTACGTTTGAAGTTTGAGGGAGCAAGACAAGCAAGCAGCCCCAGTCTCTGTGCCTCTGTGCGAGCAGTGCCATGGGCAGATGAGGCTGAGGAAAATCTTTCCCGGCTAGCTCTTTCTGCCTGCGAGCTATCTGCAGACGTTCGCATTTTCAGAACAGGGCTGCTGGAGGCCCCCTGCACGGACCACCTAAGATACGTTTGAAGTTTGGGGTGGCAAGACAAGCAAGCAGCCCCAGTCTCTGTGCCTCTGTGCGAGCAGTGCCATGGGCAGATGAGGCTGAGCAACAGCTTTCCAGGCTAGCTCTTTCTGTCTGCGAGCTAACTGCAGACGTTCGCATTTTCGGAGAAGGGCTGCTGGAACCCCTCTGCACGGACCGTCTAAGATACATTTGAAGTTTGAGGGGGCAAGACAAGCAAGCAGCCCCAGTCTCTGTGCCTCTGTGCAAGCAGTGCCATGGGCAGATGAGGCTGAGCAAAAGCTTTACAGGCTAGCTCTTTCTGCCTGCGAGCTATCTGCAGACGTTTGCATTTTCAGAGCAGGGCTTCCTGAGGCGCCCAGAACGGAACAACCTAAAGATACGTTTGAAGTTTGAGGTGGCAAGACAAGCAAGCAGCCCCAGTCTCTGTGCCTCTGTGCGAGCAGTGCCATGGGCAGATGAGGCTGAGCAACAGCTTTCCAGGCAAGCTCTTTCTGGCTGTGAGCTATCTGCAGACATTCGCATTTTTGAAGCAGGGCTGCCGGAGGAGGCCTTCACGAACCCCTAACGCTACGTTTCAAGTTGGATGTGGCAAGACAAGCAAGCAGCCCCAGTCTCTGTGCCTCTGTGCGAGCAGTGCAGTGGGCAGATAAGGCTGAGCAACAGCTTTCCAGGCTAGCTCTTTCTGGCTGCGATCTATATGGAGACGTTTGCATTTTCAGAGCAGGGCTGCCGTGGGCCCACTGCATGGACCCCCTAATCCACGTTTGAAGTTTGTGGGGGCAAGACAAGCAAGCAGCCCCAGTCTCTGTGCCTCTGTGCGAGCAGTGCCATGGGCAGATGAGGCTGAGCAACAGCTTTCCAGGCTAGCTCTTTCTGCCTGCGAGCTATCTGCAGACGTTCGCATTTTCAGAGCAGGTCTGCTGGAGGCGCCGAACACGGACCACTAAAGATACGTTTGAAGTTTGAGGTGGCAAGACAAGCAAGCAGCCCCAGTCTCTGTGCCTCTGTGCGAGCAGTGCCATGGGCAGATGAGGCTGAGCAACAGCTTTCCAGGCTAGCTCTTTCTGGCTGCGAGCTATCTGCAGACGTTCGCATTTTCAGAGCAGGGCTGCTGGAGGACCCCTGCATCGACCCGGAAAGATACGTTTGCAGTTTGGGGTGGCAAGACAAGCAAGACGCCCCAGTCTCTGTGCCTCTGTGCGAGCAGTGCCATGGGCAGATGAGGCTGAGCAACAGCTTTCCAGGCTAGCTCTTTCTGGCTGCGAGCTATATGGAGACGTTCGCATTTTCAGAGGAGGGCTGCTTGAGGCCCACTGCACGGACCCCCTAATCTACGTTTGAAGTTTGAGGGGGCAAGACAAGCAAGCAGCCCCAGTCTCTGTGCCTCTGTGCGAGCAGTGCCATGGGCAGATGAGGCTGAGCAACAGCTTTCCAGGCTAGCTCTTCCTGCCTGCGAGCTATCTGCAGACGTTCGCATTTTCAGAGCAGGGCTGCCGGAGTCCCCCTGCACGGACCACCTAAGCTACGTTTGAAGTTTGAGGGAGCAAGACAAGCAAGCAGCCCCAGTCTCTGTGCCTCTGTGCGAGCAGTGCCATGGGCAGATGAGGCTGAGGAAAATCTTTCCAGGCTAGCTCTTTCTGCCTGCGAGCTATCTGCAGACGTTCGCATTTTCAGAACAGGGCTGCTGGAGGCCCCCTGCACGGACCACCTAAGATACGTTTGAAGTTTGGGGTGGCAAGACAAGCAAGCAGCCCCAGTCTCTGTGCCTCTGTGCAAGCAGTGCCATGGGCAGATGAGGCTGAGCAAAAGCTCTACAGGCTAGCTCTTTCTGCCTGCGAGCTATCTGCAGACGTTCGCATTTTCGGAGCAGGGCTGCCGGATGCCCCCTGCACGGAAGACCAAATATGCGTTGGAAGTTTGAGGTGGCAAGACAAGCAAGCAGCCCCAGTGTCTGTGCCTCTGTGCGAGCAGTGCCATGGGCAGATGAGGCTGAGCAACAGCTTTCCAGGCTAGCTCTTTCTGGCTGCGAGCTATCTGCAGACGTTCGCATTTTTGGAGCAGTGCTGCCGGAGTCGCACGGCACGGACCACCTAAGCTACGTTTGAAGTTTGAGGTGGCAAGACAAGCAAGCAGCCCCAGTCTCTGTGCCTCTGTGCGAGCAGTGCCATGGGCAGATGAGGCTGAGCAACAGCTTTCCAGGCTAGCTCTTTCTGCCTGCGAGCTATCTGAAGACGTTCGAATTTTCGGAGCAGAGCTGCTGGTGCCCCTCTGTACTGCCCCCAGAGGTACGTTTGAAGTTTGAGGTCGCAAGACAAGCAGGCAGCCCCAGTCTCTGTGCCTCTGTGCGTACAGTGCCATGGGCAGATGAGGCTGAGCAAGAGCTTTCCAGGCTAGCTCTTTCTGCCTGCGAGCTATCTGCAGACGTTCGCATTTTCAGAGCTGGGCTGCTGGTGCACACCTGCAAGGACCCCCAAAGCTACGTTTGAAGTTTGAGGTGGTAAGACAAGCAAGCAGCCCCAGTCTCTGTGCCTCTGTGCGAGCAGTGCCATGGGCAGATGAGGCTGAGCAACAGCTTTCCAGGCTAGCTCTTTCTGCTGCGAGCTATCTGCAGACGTTCGCATTTTCGAAGCAGGGCTGCTAGTGCCCCCCTTCACGGACCCCTAAAGCTACGTTTGAAGTTTGAGGTGGTAAGACAAGCAAGCAGCCGCAGTCTCTGTGCCTCTGTGCGAGCAGTGCCATGGGCAGATGAGGCTGAGCAACAGCTTTCCAGGCTAGCTCTTTCTGGCTGCGAGCTATCTGCAGACGTTTGCATTATCAGAGCAGGGCTGTCAAAGTCCCCCTGAACAGACCACGTAATTTATTTTTGAAGTATGAGGTGGCAAGACAAGCAAGCACCCCCAGTCTCTGTGCCTCTGTGCGAGCAGTGCCATGGGCAGATGAGGCTGAGCAACAGCTTTCCTGGCTAGCTCTTTCTGCCTGCGAGCTATCTGCAGACGTTCGCATTTTTAGAGCAGGGATGACGGAGGCCCACTGCACGGACCACCTAAGATACGTTTGAAGTTTGAGGGGGCAAGACAAGCAAGCAGCCCCAGTCTCTGTGCCTCTGTGCGAGCAGTGCCATGGGCAGATGAGGCTGAGCAACAGCTTTCCAGGCTAGCTCTTTCTGGCTGCGAGCTACCTGAAGACGTTCGCATTTTCAGAGCAGGGCTGCCTGAGGCGCCCAGAACGGTACAACCTAAAGATTCGTTTGAATTTTCAGGTTGCAAGACAAGCAAGCAGCCCCAGTGTCTGTGCCTCTGTGCGAGCAGTGCCATGGGCAGATGAGGCTGAGCAACAGCTTTCCAGGCTAGCTCTTTCTGCCTGCGAGCTATCTGAAGACGTTCGCATTTTCGGAGCAGAGCTGCTGGTGCCCCCCTGCACTGACCCCCAGAGGTACGTTTGAAGTTTGAGGGAGAAAGACAAGCAAGCAGCCCCAGTCTCTGTGCCTCTGTGCGAGCAGTGCCATGGGCAGATGAGGCTGAGCAACAGCTTTCCAGGCTAGCTCTTTCTGCCTGCGAGCTATCTGAAGACGTTCGCATTTTCGGAGCAGAGCTGCTGGTGCCCCCCTGCACTGACCCCCAGAGGTACGTTTGAAGTTTGAGGGAGCAAGACAAGCAAGCAGCCCCAGTCTCTGTGCCTCTGTGCGAGCAGTGCCATGGGCAGATGAGGCTGAGCAACAGCTTTACAGGCTAGCTCTTTCTGGCTGCGAGCTATCTGCAGACGTTCTCGTTTTCGGAGCCTGCCTGCCGAGACCCATGCACGGACCCCCAGTGCTACGTTTGAAGTTTGAGAGGGCAAGACAAGCAAGCAGCCCCAGTCTCTGTGTCTCTGTGCGAGAAGTGCCATGGGCAGATGAGGCTGAGCAACAGCTTTCCAGGCTAGGTCTTTCTGCCTGCGAGCTATCTTCAGATGTTCGCATTTTCAGAGCAGGGTGGCTGGATGCCTCCTGCACGGACGCCCAAAATTACGTTTGAAGTTTCAGGTGGCAAGACAAGCAAGCAGCCCCAGTCTCTGTGCCTCTGTGCGAGCAGTGCCATGGGCAGATGAGGCTGAGCAACAGCTTTCCAGGCTAGCTCTTTCTGCCTGCGAGCTATCTGCAGACGTTTGCATTTTCGGAGCAGGGCTACCGGATGCCCCTGCACGGACCCCCAGTGCTACGTTTGAAATTTGAGGGAGCAAGACAAGCAAGCCGCTTCAGTCTCTGTGCCTTTGTGCGAGCAGTTGCATGGGCAGATGAGGCTGAGCAACAGCTTTCCAGGCTAGCTCTTTCTGGCTGTGAGCTATCTGCAGACATTCGCATTTTGGGAGCAGGGCTGCCGGAGGAGGCCTTCACGAACCCCTAACGCTACGTTTGAAGTTGGAGGTGACAAGACAAGCAAGAAGCCCCAGTCTATGTGCCTCTGTGCGAGCAGTGCCATGGGCAGATGATTCTGAGCAACAGCTTTCCAGGCTAGATTTTTCTGGCTGCGATCTATATGGAGACGTTCGCATTTTCAGAGGAGGGCTGCTTGAGGCCCACTGCACGGACCCCCTAATCTACGTTTGAAGTTTGAGGGGGCAAGACAAGCAAGCAGCCCCAGTCTCTGTGCCTCTGTGCGAGCAGTGCCATGGGCAGATGAGGCTGAGCAACCGCTTTCCAGGCTAGCTCTTCCTGCCTGCGAGCTATCTGCAAACGTTCGCATTTTTAGAGCAGGACTGCCGGAGTCCCCCTGCACGGACCACCTAAGCTACGTTTGAAGTTTGAGGGAGCAAGACAAGCAAGCAGCCCCAGTCTCTGTGCCTCTGTGCGAGCAGTGCCATGGGCAGATGAGGCTGAGCAACAGCTTTCCAAGCTAGCTCTTTCTGTCTGCGAGCTAACTGCAGACGTTCGCATTTTCGGAGAAGGGCTGCTGGAACCCCTCTGCACGGACCGTCTAAGATACATTTGAAGTTTGAGGGGGCAAGACAAGCAAGCAGCCCCAGTCTCTGTGCCTCTGTGCAAGCAGTGCCATGGGCAGATGAGGCTGAGCAAAAGCTTTACAGGCTAGCTCTTTCTGCCTGCGAGCTATCTGCAGACGTTTGCATTTTCAGAGCAGGGCTTCCTGAGGCGCCCAGAACGGAACAACCTAAAGATACGTTTGAAGTTTGAGGTGGCAAGACAAGCAAGCAGCCCCAGTCTCTGTGCCTCTGTGCGAGCAGTGCCATGGGCAGATGAGGCTGAGCAACAGCTTTCCAGGCTAGCTCTTTCTGCCTGCGAGCTATCTGAAGACGTTCGCATTTTCGGAGCAGAGCTGCTGGTGCCCCCCTGCACTGACCACCAGAGGTACGTTTGAAGTTTGATGTGGCAACACAAGCAAGCAGCCCCAGTCTCTGTGCCTCTGTGCGAGCAGTGCCATGGGCAGATGAGGCTGAGCAACAGCTTTCCAGGCTAGCTGTTTCTGACTGCGAGCTACCTGCAGATGTTCGCATTTTCGGAGCAGGGCTGCTGGTGCACATCTGCACGGACCACCAATAGATACGTTTGAAGTTTGACGTGGTAAGACTAGCAAGCAGCCCCAGTCTCTGTGCCTCTGTGCGAGCAGTTGCATGGGCAGATGAGGCTGAGCAACAGCTTTCCAGGCTAGCCCTTTCTGCCTGCGAGCTATCTGCAGACATTCGCATTTTCGGAGCAGGGCTGCCGGAAGGGCCCGGCACGGACAACCTAAGCTACGTTTGAAGTTTGAGGGTACAAGACAAGCAAGCAGCTCCAGTCTCTGTGCCTCTGTGCGAGCAGTACCATGGTCAGATGAGGCTGAGCAACAGCTTTGCAGGCTAGCCCTTTCTGCCTGCAAGCTATCTGCAGACGTTTGCATTTTCGGAGCAGGGCTGCCAAAGGCGCCCGGTACAAACAGCCAAAAGATACGTTTGAAGTTTGAGGGGGCAAGACAAGCAAGCAGCCCCAGTCTCTGTGCCTCTGTGCGAGCAGTGCCATGGGCAGATGAGGCTGAGCAACAGCTTTCCAGGCTAGCTCTTTCTGTCTGCGAGCTATCTGCAGACGTTCGCATTTTCGGAGCAGGGCTGCCGGAAGCGGCCGGCACAGTCCACCTAAGCTACTTTTGAAGTTTGAGGGGACAAGACAAGCAAGCAGCCCCAGTCTCTGTGCCTCTGTGCAAGCAGTGCCATGGGCAGATGAGGCTGAGCAACAGCTTTCCAGGCTAGCTCTTTCTGTCTGCGAGCTATCTGCAGACGTTCGCATTTTTGGAGCAGTGCTGCCGGAGGCGCCCGGCACGGACCACCTAAGCTACGTTTGAAGTTTGAGGGGACAAGACAAGCAAGCAGCCCCAGTCTCTGTGCCTCTGTGCATGCAGTGCCATGGGCAGATGAGGCTGAGCAACAGCTTTCCAGGCTAGCTCTTTCTGCCTGCGAGCTATCTGCAGAAGTTCGCATTTTCGGAGCAGGGCTGCTGGAGGCGCACGGCACGGAACACCTAAGCTACATTTGAAGTTTGAGGGGACAAGACAAGGAAGCAGCCCCAGTCTCTGTGCCTCTGTGCAAGCAGTGCCATGGGCAGATGAGGCTGAGCAACAGTTTTCCAGGCTAGCCCTTTCTGCCTGCGAGCTATCTGCAGACGTTCGCATTTTCGGAGCAGGGCTGCCGGAAGCACCCGGCATAGACCACCTAAGCTACGTTTGAAGTTTGAGGGGGCAAGACAAGCAAGCAGCCCCAGTCTCTGTGCCTCTGTGCGAGCAGTGCCATGGGCAGATGAGGCTGAGCAACAGCTTTCCAGGCTAGCCCTTTCTGCCTGCAAGCTATCTGCAGACGTTTGCATTTTCGGAGCAGGGCTGCCAAAGGCGCCCGGTACAAACAGCCAAAAGATACGTTTGAAGTTTGAGGGGGCAAGACAAGCAAGCAGCCCCAGTCTCTGTGCCTCTGTGCGAGCAGTGCCATGGGCAGATGAGGCTGAGCAACAGCTTTCCAGGCTAGCTCTTTCTGCCTGTGAGCTATCTGCAGACGTTCGCATTTTTGGAGCAGGGCTGTCGGAAGCGGGCGGCACAGACCACCTAAGCTACTTTTGAAGTTTGAGGGGACAAGACAAGCAAGCAGCCCCAGTCTCTGTGCCTCTGTGCAAGCAGTGCCATGGGCAGATGAGGCTGAGCAACAGCTTTCCAGGCTAGCTCTTTCTGCCTGCGAGCTATCTGCAGACGTTCGCATTTTCGGAGCAGGGCTGCTGGAAGCGCCCGGCACGGAACACCTAAGTTACATTTGAAGTTTGAGGGGACAAGACAAGGAAGCAGCCCCATTCTCTGTGCCTCTGTGCATGCAGTGCCATGGGCAGATGAGGCTGAGCAACAGCTTTCCAGGCTAGCTCTTTCTGCCTGCGAGCTATCTGCAGACGTTTGCATTTTCGGAGCAGGGCTGCCAAAGGCCTTCTGCACGGACCCCCAAAGATACGTTTGAAGTTTGAGAGGGCAAGACAAGCAAGCAGCCCCAGTCTCTGTGTCTCTGTGCGAGAAGTGCCATGGGCAGATGAGGCTGAGCAACAGCTTTCCAGGCTAGGTCTTTCTGCCTGCGAGCTATCTTCAGATGTTCGCATTTTCAGAGCAGGGTGGCTGGATGCCTCCTGCACGGACGCCCAAAATTACGTTTGAAGTTTCAGGTGGCAAGACAAGCAAGCAGCCCCAGTCTCTGTGCCTCTGTGCGAGCAGTGCCATGGGCAGATGAGGCTGAGCAACAGCTTTCCAGGCTAGCTCTTTCTGCCTGCGAGCTATCTGCAGACGTTTGCATTTTCGGAGCAGGGCTACCGGATGCCCCTGCACGGACCCCCAGTGCTACGTTTGAAATTTGAGGGAGCAAGACAAGCAAGCCGCTTCAGTCTCTGTGCCTTTGTGCGAGCAGTTGCATGGGCAGATGAGGCTGAGCAACAGCTTTCCAGGCTAGCTCTTTCTGGCTGTGAGCTATCTGCAGACATTCGCATTTTGGGAGCAGGGCTGCCGGAGGAGGCCTTCACGAACCCCTAACGCTACGTTTGAAGTTGGAGGTGACAAGACAAGCAAGAAGCCCCAGTCTATGTGCCTCTGTGCGAGCAGTGCCATGGGCAGATGATTCTGAGCAACAGCTTTCCAGGCTAGATTTTTCTGGCTGCGATCTATATGGAGACGTTCGCATTTTCAGAGGAGGGCTGCTTGAGGCCCACTGCACGGACCCCCTAATCTACGTTTGAAGTTTGAGGGGGCAAGACAAGCAAGCAGCCCCAGTCTCTGTGCCTCTGTGCGAGCAGTGCCATGGGCAGATGAGGCTGAGCAACCGCTTTCCAGGCTAGCTCTTCCTGCCTGCGAGCTATCTGCAGACGTTCGCATTTTTAGAGCAGGACTGCCGGAGTCCCCCTGCACGGACCACCTAAGCTACGTTTGAAGTTTGAGGGAGCAAGACAAGCAAGCAGCCCCAGTCTCTGTGCCTCTGTGCGAGCAGTGCCATGGGCAGATGAGGCTGAGGAAAATCTTTCCCGGCTAGCTCTTTCTGCCTGCGAGCTATCTGCAGACGTTCGCATTTTCAGAACAGGGCTGCTGGAGGCCCCCTGCACGGACCACCTAAGATACGTTTGAAGTTTGGGGTGGCAAGACAAGCAAGCAGCCCCAGTCTCTGTGCCTCTGTGCGAGCAGTGCCATGGGCAGATGAGGCTGAGCAACAGCTTTCCAGGCTAGCTCTTTCTGTCTGCGAGCTAACTGCAGACGTTCGCATTTTCGGAGAAGGGCTGCTGGAACCCCTCTGCACGGACCGTCTAAGATACATTTGAAGTTTGAGGGGGCAAGACAAGCAAGCAGCCCCAGTCTCTGTGCCTCTGTGCAAGCAGTGCCATGGGCAGATGAGGCTGAGCAAAAGCTTTACAGGCTAGCTCTTTCTGCCTGCGAGCTATCTGCAGACGTTTGCATTTTCAGAGCAGGGCTTCCTGAGGCGCCCAGAACGGAACAACCTAAAGATACGTTTGAAGTTTGAGGTGGCAAGACAAGCAAGCAGCCCCAGTCTCTGTGCCTCTGTGCGAGCAGTGCCATGGGCAGATGAGGCTGAGCAACAGCTTTCCAGGCAAGCTCTTTCTGGCTGTGAGCTATCTGCAGACATTCGCATTTTTGAAGCAGGGCTGCCGGAGGAGGCCTTCACGAACCCCTAACGCTACGTTTCAAGTTGGATGTGGCAAGACAAGCAAGCAGCCCCAGTCTCTGTGCCTCTGTGCGAGCAGTGCAGTGGGCAGATAAGGCTGAGCAACAGCTTTCCAGGCTAGCTCTTTCTGGCTGCGATCTATATGGAGACGTTTGCATTTTCAGAGCAGGGCTGCCGTGGGCCCACTGCATGGACCCCCTAATCCACGTTTGAAGTTTGTGGGGGCAAGACAAGCAAGCAGCCCCAGTCTCTGTGCCTCTGTGCGAGCAGTGCCATGGGCAGATGAGGCTGAGCAACAGCTTTCCAGGCTAGCTCTTTCTGCCTGCGAGCTATCTGCAGACGTTCGCATTTTCAGAGCAGGTCTGCTGGAGGCGCCGAACACGGACCACTAAAGATACGTTTGAAGTTTGAGGTGGCAAGACAAGCAAGCAGCCCCAGTCTCTGTGCCTCTGTGCGAGCAGTGCCATGGGCAGATGAGGCTGAGCAACAGCTTTCCAGGCTAGCTCTTTCTGGCTGCGAGCTATCTGCAGACGTTCGCATTTTCAGAGCAGGGCTGCTGGAGGACCCCTGCATGGACCCCGAAAGATACGTTTGCAGTTTGGGGTGGCAAGACAAGCAAGCAGCCCCAGTCTCTGTGCCTCTGTGCGAGCAGTGCCATGGGCAGATGAGGCTGAGCAACAGCTTTCCAGGCTAGCTCTTTCTGGCTGCGAGCTATATGGAGACGTTCGCATTTTCAGAGGAGGGCTGCTTGAGGCCCACTGCACGGACCCCCTAATCTACGTTTGAAGTTTGAGGGGGCAAGACAAGCAAGCAGCCCCAGTCTCTGTGCCTCTGTGCGAGCAGTGCCATGGGCAGATGAGGCTGAGCAACAGCTTTCCAGGCTAGCTCTTCCTGCCTGCGAGCTATCTGCAGACGTTCGCATTTTCAGAGCAGGGCTGCCGGAGTCCCCCTGCACGGACCACCTAAGCTACGTTTGAAGTTTGAGGGAGCAAGACAAGCAAGCAGCCCCAGTCTCTGTGCCTCTGTGCGAGCAGTGCCATGGGCAGATGAGGCTGAGGAAAATCTTTCCAGGCTAGCTCTTTCTGCCTGCGAGCTATCTGCAGACGTTCGCATTTTCAGAACAGGGCTGCTGGAGGCCCCCTGCACGGACCACCTAAGATACGTTTGAAGTTTGGGGTGGCAAGACAAGCAAGCAGCCCCAGTCTCTGTGCCTCTGTGCAAGCAGTGCCATGGGCAGATGAGGCTGAGCAAAAGCTCTACAGGCTAGCTCTTTCTGCCTGCGAGCTATCTGCAGACGTTCGCATTTTCGGAGCAGGGCTGCCGGATGCCCCCTGCACGGAAGACCAAATATGCGTTGGAAGTTTGAGGTGTCAAGACAAGCAAGCAGCCCCAGTGTCTGTGCCTCTGTGCGAGCAGTGCCATGGGCAGATGAGGCTGAGCAACAGCTTTCCAGGCTAGCTCTTTCTGGCTGCGAGCTATCTGCAGACGTTCGCATTTTTGGAGCAGTGCTGCCGGAGTCGCACGGCACGGACCACCTAAGCTACGTTTGAAGTTTGAGGTGGCAAGACAAGCAAGCAGCCCCAGTCTCTGTGCCTCTGTGCGAGCAGTGCCATGGGCAGATGAGGCTGAGCAACAGCTTTCCAGGCTAGCTCTTTCTGCCTGCGAGCTATCTGAAGACGTTCGAATTTTCGGAGCAGAGCTGCTGGTGCCCCTCTGTACTGCCCCCAGAGGTACGTTTGAAGTTTGAGGTCGCAAGACAAGCAGGCAGCCCCAGTCTCTGTGCCTCTGTGCGTACAGTGCCATGGGCAGATGAGGCTGAGCAAGAGCTTTCCAGGCTAGCTCTTTCTGCCTGCGAGCTATTTGCAGACGTTCGCATTTTCAGAGCTGGGCTGCTGGTGCACACCTGCAAGGACCCCCAAAGCTACGTTTGAAGTTTGAGGTGGTAAGACAAGCAAGCAGCCCCAGTCTCTGTGCCTCTGTGCGAGCAGTGCCATGGGCAGATGAGGCTGAGCAACAGCTTTCCAGGCTAGCTCTTTCTGCTGCGAGCTATCTGCAGACGTTCGCATTTTCGAAGCAGGGCTGCTAGTGCCCCCCTTCACGGACCCCTAAAGCTACGTTTGAAGTTTGAGGTGGTAAGACAAGCAAGCAGCCGCAGTCTCTGTGCCTCTGTGCGAGCAGTGCCATGGGCAGATGAGGCTGAGCAACAGCTTTCCAGGCTAGCTCTTTCTGGCTGCGAGCTATCTGCAGACGTTTGCATTATCAGAGCAGGGCTGTCAAAGTCCCCCTGAACAGACCACGTAATTTATTTTTGAAGTATGAGGTGGCAAGACAAGCAAGCACCCCCAGTCTCTGTGCCTCTGTGCGAGCAGTGCCATGGGCAGATGAGGCTGAGCAACAGCTTTCCTGGCTAGCTCTTTCTGCCTGCGAGCTATCTGCAGACGTTCGCATTTTTAGAGCAGGGATGACGGAGGCCCACTGCACGGACCACCTAAGATACGTTTGAAGTTTGGGGTGGCAAGACAAGCAAGCAGCCCCAGTCTCTGTGCCTCTGTGCGAGCAGTGCCATGGGCAGATGAGGCTGAGCAACAGCTTTCCAGGCTAGCTCTTTCTGTCTGCGAGCTAACTGCAGACGTTCGCATTTTCGGAGAAGGGCTGCTGGAACCCCTCTGCACGGACCGTCTAAGATACATTTGAAGTTTGAGGGGGCAAGACAAGCAAGCAGCCCCAGTCTCTGTGCCTCTGTGCAAGCAGTGCCATGGGCAGATGAGGCTGAGCAAAAGCTTTACAGGCTAGCTCTTTCTGCCTGCGAGCTATCTGCAGACGTTTGCATTTTCAGAGCAGGGCTTCCTGAGGCGCCCAGAACGGAACAACCTAAAGATACGTTTGAAGTTTGAGGTGGCAAGACAAGCAAGCAGCCCCAGTCTCTGTGCCTCTGTGCGAGCAGTGCCATGGGCAGATGAGGCTGAGCAACAGCTTTCCAGGCAAGCTCTTTCTGGCTGTGAGCTATCTGCAGACATTCGCATTTTTGAAGCAGGGCTGCCGGAGGAGGCCTTCACGAACCCCTAACGCTACGTTTCAAGTTGGATGTGGCAAGACAAGCAAGCAGCCCCAGTCTCTGTGCCTCTGTGCGAGCAGTGCAGTGGGCAGATAAGGCTGAGCAACAGCTTTCCAGGCTAGCTCTTTCTGGCTGCGATCTATATGGAGACGTTTGCATTTTCAGAGCAGGGCTGCCGTGGGCCCACTGCATGGACCCCCTAATCCACGTTTGAAGTTTGTGGGGGCAAGACAAGCAAGCAGCCCCAGTCTCTGTGCCTCTGTGCGAGCAGTGCCATGGGCAGATGAGGCTGAGCAACAGCTTTCCAGGCTAGCTCTTTCTGCCTGCGAGCTATCTGCAGACGTTCGCATTTTCAGAGCAGGTCTGCTGGAGGCGCCGAACACGGACCACTAAAGATACGTTTGAAGTTTGAGGTGGCAAGACAAGCAAGCAGCCCCAGTCTCTGTGCCTCTGTGCGAGCAGTGCCATGGGCAGATGAGGCTGAGCAACAGCTTTCCAGGCTAGCTCTTTCTGGCTGCGAGCTATCTGCAGACGTTCGCATTTTCAGAGCAGGGCTGCTGGAGGACCCCTGCATGGACCCCGAAAGATACGTTTGCAGTTTGGGGTGGCAAGACAAGCAAGCAGCCCCAGTCTCTGTGCCTCTGTGCGAGCAGTGCCATGGGCAGATGAGGCTGAGCAACAGCTTTCCAGGCTAGCTCTTTCTGGCTGCGAGCTATATGGAGACGTTCGCATTTTCAGAGGAGGGCTGCTTGAGGCCCACTGCACGGACCCCCTAATCTACGTTTGAAGTTTGAGGGGGCAAGACAAGCAAGCAGCCCCAGTCTCTGTGCCTCTGTGCGAGCAGTGCCATGGGCAGATGAGGCTGAGCAACAGCTTTCCAGGCTAGCTCTTCCTGCCTGCGAGCTATCTGCAGACGTTCGCATTTTCAGAGCAGGGCTGCCGGAGTCCCCCTGCACGGACCACCTAAGCTACGTTTGAAGTTTGAGGGAGCAAGACAAGCAAGCAGCCCCAGTCTCTGTGCCTCTGTGCGAGCAGTGCCATGGGCAGATGAGGCTGAGGAAAATCTTTCCAGGCTAGCTCTTTCTGCCTGCGAGCTATCTGCAGACGTTCGCATTTTCAGAACAGGGCTGCTGGAGGCCCCCTGCACGGACCACCTAAGATACGTTTGAAGTTTGGGGTGGCAAGACAAGCAAGCAGCCCCAGTCTCTGTGCCTCTGTGCAAGCAGTGCCATGGGCAGATGAGGCTGAGCAAAAGCTCTACAGGCTAGCTCTTTCTGCCTGCGAGCTATCTGCAGACGTTCGCATTTTCGGAGCAGGGCTGCCGGATGCCCCCTGCACGGAAGACCAAATATGCGTTGGAAGTTTGAGGTGTCAAGACAAGCAAGCAGCCCCAGTGTCTGTGCCTCTGTGCGAGCAGTGCCATGGGCAGATGAGGCTGAGCAACAGCTTTCCAGGCTAGCTCTTTCTGGCTGCGAGCTATCTGCAGACGTTCGCATTTTTGGAGCAGTGCTGCCGGAGTCGCACGGCACGGACCACCTAAGCTACGTTTGAAGTTTGAGGTGGCAAGACAAGCAAGCAGCCCCAGTCTCTGTGCCTCTGTGCGAGCAGTGCCATGGGCAGATGAGGCTGAGCAACAGCTTTCCAGGCTAGCTCTTTCTGCCTGCGAGCTATCTGAAGACGTTCGAATTTTCGGAGCAGAGCTGCTGGTGCCCCTCTGTACTGCCCCCAGAGGTACGTTTGAAGTTTGAGGTCGCAAGACAAGCAGGCAGCCCCAGTCTCTGTGCCTCTGTGCGTACAGTGCCATGGGCAGATGAGGCTGAGCAAGAGCTTTCCAGGCTAGCTCTTTCTGCCTGCGAGCTATTTGCAGACGTTCGCATTTTCAGAGCTGGGCTGCTGGTGCACACCTGCAAGGACCCCCAAAGCTACGTTTGAAGTTTGAGGTGGTAAGACAAGCAAGCAGCCCCAGTCTCTGTGCCTCTGTGCGAGCAGTGCCATGGGCAGATGAGGCTGAGCAACAGCTTTCCAGGCTAGCTCTTTCTGCTGCGAGCTATCTGCAGACGTTCGCATTTTCGAAGCAGGGCTGCTAGTGCCCCCCTTCACGGACCCCTAAAGCTACGTTTGAAGTTTGAGGTGGTAAGACAAGCAAGCAGCCGCAGTCTCTGTGCCTCTGTGCGAGCAGTGCCATGGGCAGATGAGGCTGAGCAACAGCTTTCCAGGCTAGCTCTTTCTGGCTGCGAGCTATCTGCAGACGTTTGCATTATCAGAGCAGGGCTGTCAAAGTCCCCCTGAACAGACCACGTAATTTATTTTTGAAGTATGAGGTGGCAAGACAAGCAAGCACCCCCAGTCTCTGTGCCTCTGTGCGAGCAGTGCCATGGGCAGATGAGGCTGAGCAACAGCTTTCCTGGCTAGCTCTTTCTGCCTGCGAGCTATCTGCAGACGTTCGCATTTTTAGAGCAGGGATGACGGAGGCCCACTGCACGGACCACCTAAGATACGTTTGAAGTTTGAGGGGGCAAGACAAGCAAGCAGCCCCAGTCTCTGTGCCTCTGTGCGAGCAGTGCCATGGGCAGATGAGGCTGAGCAACAGCTTTCCAGGCTAGCTCTTTCTGGCTGCGAGCTACCTGAAGACGTTCGCATTTTCAGAGCAGGGCTGCCTGAGGCGCCCAGAACGGTACAACCTAAAGATTCGTTTGAATTTTCAGGTTGCAAGACAAGCAAGCAGCCCCAGTGTCTGTGCCTCTGTGCGAGCAGTGCCATGGGCAGATGAGGCTGAGCAACAGCTTTCCAGGCTAGCTCTTTCTGCCTGCGAGCTATCTGAAGACGTTCGCATTTTCGGAGCAGAGCTGCTGGTGCCCCCCTGCACTGACCCCCAGAGGTACGTTTGAAGTTTGAGGGAGAAAGACAAGCAAGCAGCCCCAGTCTCTGTGCCTCTGTGCGAGCAGTGCCATGGGCAGATGAGGCTGAGCAACAGCTTTCCAGGCTAGCTCTTTCTGCCTGCGAGCTATCTGAAGACGTTCGCATTTTCGGAGCAGAGCTGCTGGTGCCCCCCTGCACTGACCCCCAGAGGTACGTTTGAAGTTTGAGGGAGCAAGACAAGCAAGCAGCCCCAGTCTCTGTGCCTCTGTGCGAGCAGTGCCATGGGCAGATGAGGCTGAGCAACAGCTTTACAGGCTAGCTCTTTCTGGCTGCGAGCTATCTGCAGACGTTCTCGTTTTCGGAGCCTGCCTGCCGAGACCCATGCACGGACCCCCAGTGCTACGTTTGAAGTTTGAGAGGGCAAGACAAGCAAGCAGCCCCAGTCTCTGTGTCTCTGTGCGAGAAGTGCCATGGGCAGATGAGGCTGAGCAACAGCTTTCCAGGCTAGGTCTTTCTGCCTGCGAGCTATCTTCAGATGTTCGCATTTTCAGAGCAGGGTGGCTGGATGCCTCCTGCACGGACGCCCAAAATTACGTTTGAAGTTTCAGGTGGCAAGACAAGCAAGCAGCCCCAGTCTCTGTGCCTCTGTGCGAGCAGTGCCATGGGCAGATGAGGCTGAGCAACAGCTTTCCAGGCTAGCTCTTTCTGCCTGCGAGCTATCTGCAGACGTTTGCATTTTCGGAGCAGGGCTACCGGATGCCCCTGCACGGACCCCCAGTGCTACGTTTGAAATTTGAGGGAGCAAGACAAGCAAGCCGCTTCAGTCTCTGTGCCTTTGTGCGAGCAGTTGCATGGGCAGATGAGGCTGAGCAACAGCTTTCCAGGCTAGCTCTTTCTGGCTGTGAGCTATCTGCAGACATTCGCATTTTGGGAGCAGGGCTGCCGGAGGAGGCCTTCACGAACCCCTAACGCTACGTTTGAAGTTGGAGGTGACAAGACAAGCAAGAAGCCCCAGTCTATGTGCCTCTGTGCGAGCAGTGCCATGGGCAGATGATTCTGAGCAACAGCTTTCCAGGCTAGATTTTTCTGGCTGCGATCTATATGGAGACGTTCGCATTTTCAGAGGAGGGCTGCTTGAGGCCCACTGCACGGACCCCCTAATCTACGTTTGAAGTTTGAGGGGGCAAGACAAGCAAGCAGCCCCAGTCTCTGTGCCTCTGTGCGAGCAGTGCCATGGGCAGATGAGGCTGAGCAACCGCTTTCCAGGCTAGCTCTTCCTGCCTGCGAGCTATCTGCAAACGTTCGCATTTTTAGAGCAGGACTGCCGGAGTCCCCCTGCACGGACCACCTAAGCTACGTTTGAAGTTTGAGGGAGCAAGACAAGCAAGCAGCCCCAGTCTCTGTGCCTCTGTGCGAGCAGTGCCATGGGCAGATGAGGCTGAGCAACAGCTTTCCAAGCTAGCTCTTTCTGTCTGCGAGCTAACTGCAGACGTTCGCATTTTCGGAGAAGGGCTGCTGGAACCCCTCTGCACGGACCGTCTAAGATACATTTGAAGTTTGAGGGGGCAAGACAAGCAAGCAGCCCCAGTCTCTGTGCCTCTGTGCAAGCAGTGCCATGGGCAGATGAGGCTGAGCAAAAGCTTTACAGGCTAGCTCTTTCTGCCTGCGAGCTATCTGCAGACGTTTGCATTTTCAGAGCAGGGCTTCCTGAGGCGCCCAGAACGGAACAACCTAAAGATACGTTTGAAGTTTGAGGTGGCAAGACAAGCAAGCAGCCCCAGTCTCTGTGCCTCTGTGCGAGCAGTGCCATGGGCAGATGAGGCTGAGCAACAGCTTTCCAGGCTAGCTCTTTCTGCCTGCGAGCTATCTGAAGACGTTCGCATTTTCGGAGCAGAGCTGCTGGTGCCCCCCTGCACTGACCACCAGAGGTACGTTTGAAGTTTGATGTGGCAACACAAGCAAGCAGCCCCAGTCTCTGTGCCTCTGTGCGAGCAGTGCCATGGGCAGATGAGGCTGAGCAACAGCTTTCCAGGCTAGCTGTTTCTGACTGCGAGCTACCTGCAGATGTTCGCATTTTCGGAGCAGGGCTGCTGGTGCACATCTGCACGGACCACCAATAGATACGTTTGAAGTTTGACGTGGTAAGACTAGCAAGCAGCCCCAGTCTCTGTGCCTCTGTGCGAGCAGTTGCATGGGCAGATGAGGCTGAGCAACAGCTTTCCAGGCTAGCCCTTTCTGCCTGCGAGCTATCTGCAGACATTCGCATTTTCGGAGCAGGGCTGCCGGAAGGGCCCGGCACGGACAACCTAAGCTACGTTTGAAGTTTGAGGGTACAAGACAAGCAAGCAGCTCCAGTCTCTGTGCCTCTGTGCGAGCAGTACCATGGTCAGATGAGGCTGAGCAACAGCTTTGCAGGCTAGCCCTTTCTGCCTGCAAGCTATCTGCAGACGTTTGCATTTTCGGAGCAGGGCTGCCAAAGGCGCCCGGTACAAACAGCCAAAAGATACGTTTGAAGTTTGAGGGGGCAAGACAAGCAAGCAGCCCCAGTCTCTGTGCCTCTGTGCGAGCAGTGCCATGGGCAGATGAGGCTGAGCAACAGCTTTCCAGGCTAGCTCTTTCTGTCTGCGAGCTATCTGCAGACGTTCGCATTTTCGGAGCAGGGCTGCCGGAAGCGGCCGGCACAGTCCACCAAAGCTACTTTTGAAGTTTGAGGGGACAAGACAAGCAAGCAGCCCCAGTCTCTGTGCCTCTGTGCAAGCAGTGCCATGGGCAGATGAGGTTGAGCAACAGCTTTCCAGGCTAGCTCTTTCTGTCTGCGAGCTATCTGCAGACGTTCGCATTTTTGGAGCAGTGCTGCCGGAGGCGCCCGGCACGGACCACCTAAGCTACGTTTGAAGTTTGAGGGGACAAGACAAGCAAGCAGCCCCAGTCTCTGTGCCTCTGTGCATGCAGTGCCATGGGCAGATGAGGCTGAGCAACAGCTTTCCAGGCTAGCTCTTTCTGCCTGCGAGCTATCTGCAGAAGTTCGCATTTTCGGAGCAGGGCTGCTGGAGGCGCACGGCACGGAACACCTAAGCTACATTTGAAGTTTGAGGGGACAAGACAAGGAAGCAGCCCCAGTCTCTGTGCCTCTGTGCAAGCAGTGCCATGGGCAGATGAGGCTGAGCAACAGTTTTCCAGGCTAGCCCTTTCTGCCTGCGAGCTATCTGCAGACGTTCGCATTTTCGGAGCAGGGCTGCCGGAAGCACCCGGCATAGACCACCTAAGCTACGTTTGAAGTTTGAGGGGGCAAGACAAGCAAGCAGCCCCAGTCTCTGTGCCTCTGTGCGAGCAGTGCCATGGGCAGATGAGGCTGAGCAACAGCTTTCCAGGCTAGCTCTTTCTGCCTGCGAGCTATCTGCAGACATTCGCATTTTCGGAGCAGGGCTGCCGGAAGGGCCCGGCACGGACAACCTAAGCTACGTTTGAAGTTTGAGGGGACAAGACAAGCAAGCAGCCCCAGTCTCTGTGCCTCTGTGCGAGCAGTACCATGGTCAGATGAGGCTGAGCAATCGCTTTCCAGGCTAGCCCTTTCTGCCTGCAAGCTATCTGCAGACGTTTGCATTTTCGGAGCAGGGCTGCCAAAGGCGCCCGGTACAAACAGCCAAAAGATACGTTTGAAGTTTGAGGGGGCAAGACAAGCAAGCAGCCCCAGTCTCTGTGCCTCTGTGCGAGCAGTGCCATGGGCAGATGAGGCTGAGCAACAGCTTTCCAGGCTAGCTCTTTCTGCCTGTGAGCTATCTGCAGACGTTCGCATTTTTGGAGCAGGGCTGTCGGAAGCGGGCGGCACAGACCACCTAAGCTACTTTTGAAGTTTGAGGGGACAAGACAAGCAAGCAGCCCCAGTCTCTGTGCCTCTGTGCAAGCAGTGCCATGGGCAGATGAGGCTGAGCAACAGCTTTCCAGGCTAGCTCTTTCTGCCTGCGAGCTATCTGCAGACGTTCGCATTTTCGGAGCAGGGCTGCTGGAAGCGCCCGGCACGGAACACCTAAGTTACATTTGAAGTTTGAGGGGACAAGACAAGGAAGCAGCCCCATTCTCTGTGCCTCTGTGCATGCAGTGCCATGGGCAGATGAGGCTGAGCAACAGCTTTCCAGGCTAGCTCTTTCTGCCTGCGAGCTATCTGCAGACGTTTGCATTTTCGGAGCAGGGCTGCCAAAGGCGCCCGGTACAAACAGCCAAAAGATACGTTTGAATTTTGAGGGGGCAAGACAAGCAAGCAGCCCCAGTCTCTGTGCCTCTGTGCGAGCAGTGCCATGGGCAGATGAGGCTGAGCAACAGCTTTCCAGGCTAGCTCTTTCTGCCTGCGAGCTATCTGCAGACGTTCGCATTTTCGGAGCAGCGCTGCCGGAAGCACCCGGCACGGACCACCTAAGCTACGTTTGAAGTTTGAGGGGACAAGACAAGCAAGCAGCCCCAGTCTCTGTGCCTCTGTGCGAGCAGTGCCATGGGCAGATGAGGCTGAGCAACAGCTTTCCAGGCTAGCTCTTTCTGCCTGCGAGCTATCTGCAGACGTTTGCATTTTCGGAGCAGGGCTGCCGGAAGCGCCTGGCACGGACCACCTAAGCTGCGTTTGAAGTTTGAGGGGGCAAGACAAGCAAGCAGCCCCAGTCTCTGTGCCTCTGTGCGAGCAGTGCCATGGGCAGATGAGGCTGAGCAACAGCTTTCCAGGCAAGCTCTTTCTGCCTGCGAGGTATCTGCAGACGTTTGCGTTTTCGGAGCAGGGCTGCCGGAGATGCCCGGCAAGGACCACCTAAGCTACGTTTGAAGTTTGAGGGGACAAGACAAGCAAGCAGCCCCAGTCTCTGTGCCTCTGTGCAAGCAGTGCCATGGGCAGATGAGGCTGAGCAACAGATTTCCAGGCTAGCTCTTTCTGGCTGCGAGCTATCTGCAGACGTTCGCATTTTCGGAGCAGGGCTGCTGGAGGCGCCCGGCACGGAACACCTAAGCTACATTTGAAGTTTGAGGGGACAAGACAAGCAAGCAGCCCCAGTCTCTGTGCCTCTGCGCGAGCAGTGCCATGGGCAGATGAGGCTGAGCAACAGCTTTCCAGGCTAGCTCTTTCTGCCTGCGAGCTATCTGCAGACGTTCGCATTTTCGGAGCAGGGCTGCTGGAGGCGCCCGGCACGGAACATCTAAGCTACATTTGAAGTTTGAGGGGACAAGACAAGCAAGCAGCCCCAGTCTCTGTGCCTCTGTGCATGCAGTGCCATGGGCAGATGAGGCTGAGCAACAGCTTTCCAGGCTAGCCCTTTCTGCCTGCGAGCTATCTGCAGACATTTGCATTTTCGGAGCAGGGCTGCCAAAGGTGCCCGGTACAAACAGCCAAAAGATACGTTTGAATTTTGAGGGGGCAAGACAAGCAAGCAGCCCCAGTCTCTGTGCCTCTGTGCGAGCAGTGCCATGGGCAGATGAGGCTGAGCAACAGCTTTCCAGGCTAGCTCTTTCTGCCTGCGAGCTATCTGCAGACGTTTGCATTTTCGGAGCAGGGCTGCCAAAGGCGCCCGGTACAAACAGCCAAAAGATACGTTTGAATTTTGAGGGGGCAAGACAAGCAAGCAGCCCCAGTCTCTGTGCCTCTGTGCGAGCAGTGCCATGGGCAGATGAGGCTGAGCAACAGCTTTCCAGGCTAGCTCTTTCTGCCTGCGAGCTATCTGCAGACGTTCGCATTTTCGGAGCAGCGCTGCCGGAAGCACCCGGCACGGACCACCTAACTACGTTTGAATTTTGAGGGGGCAAGACAAGCAAGCAGCCCCAGTCTCTGTGCCTCTGTGCGAGCAGTGCCATGGGCAGATGAGGCTGAGCAACAGCTTTCCAGGCTAGCTCTTTCTGCCTGCGAGCTATCTGCAGACGTTCGCATTTTCGGAGCAGCGCTGCCGGAAGCACCCGGCACGGACCACCTAAGATACGTTTGAAGTTTGAGGGAACAAGACAAGCAAGCAGCCCCAGTCTCTGTGCCTCTGTGCGAGCAGTGCCATGGGCAGATGAGGCTGAGCAACAGCTTTCCAGACTAGCTCTTTCTGCCTGCGAGCTATCTGCAGACGTTCGCATTTTCGGAGCAGGGCTGCCGGAAGCGCCCGGCACGGACCACCTAAGCTGCGTTTGAAGTTTGAGGGGGCAAGACAAGCAAGCAGCCCCAGTCTCTGTGCCTCTGTGCGAGCAGTGCCATGGACAGATGAGGCTGAGCAACAGCTTTCCAGGCAAGCTCTTTCTGCCTGCGAGCTATCTGCAGACGTTTGCGTTTTCGGAGCAGGGCTGCCGGAAATGCCCGGCAAGGACCACCTAAGCTACGTTTGAAGTTTGAGGGGACAAGACAAGCAAGCAGCCCCAGTCTCTGTGCCTCTGTGCGAGCAGTGCCATGGGCAGATGAGGCTGAGCAACAGCTTTCCAGGCTAGCTCTTTCTGCCTGCGAGCTATCTGCAGACGTTCGCATTTTCGGAGCAGGGCTGCTGGAGGCGCCCGGCACGGACCACCTAAGCTACGTTTGAAGTTTGAGGGGGCAAGACAAGCAAGCAGCCCCAGTCTCTGTGCCTCTGTGCGAGCAGTGCCATGGGCAGATGAGGCTGAGCAACAGCTTTCCAGGCTAGCTCTTTCTGCCTGCGAGCTATCTGCAGACGTTCGCATTTTCGGAGCAGGGCTGCTGGAGGCGCTCGGCACGGAACACCTAAGATACATTTGAAGTTTGAGGGGACAAGAAAAGCAAGCAGCCCCAGTCTCTGTGCCTCTGTGCATGCAGTGCCATGGGCAGATGAGGCTGAGCAACAGCTTTCCAGGCTAGCTCTTTCTGCCTGCGAGCTATCTGCAGACGTTCGCATTTTCGGAGCAGGGCTGCCGGAAGCACCCGTCACAGACCACCTAAGCTACGTTTGAAGTTTGAGGGGACAAGACAAGCAAGCAGCCCCAGTCTCTGTGCCTCTGTGCGAGCAGTGCCATGGGCAGATGAGGCTGAGCAACAGCTTTCCAGGCTAGCTCTTTCTGCCTGCGAGCTATCTGCAGACGTTTGCATTTTCGGAGCAGGGCTGCCGGAAGCGCCTGGCACGGACCACCTAAGCTGCGTTTGAAGTTTGAGGGGGCAAGACAAGCAAGCAGCCCCAGTCTCTGTGCCTCTGTGCGAGCAGTGCCATGGGCAGATGAGGCTGAGCAACAGCTTTCCAGGCAAGCTCTTTCTGCCTGCGAGGTATCTGCAGACGTTTGCGTTTTCGGAGCAGGGCTGCTGGAGGCGCCCGGCACGGAACACCTAAGCTACATTTGAAGTTTGAGGGGACAAGACAAGCAAGCAGCCCCAGTCTCTGTGCCTCTGTGCGAGCAGTGCCATGGGCAGATGAGGCTGAGCAACAGCTTTCCAGGCTAGCTCTTTCTGCCTGCGAGCTATCTGCAGACGTTCGCATTTTCGGAGCAGGGCTGCCGGAAGCGCCCGGCACGGACCAGCTAAGATACGTTTGAAGTTTGAGGGTGCAAGACAAGCAAGCAGCCCCAGTCTCTGTGCCTCTGTGCGAGCAGTGCCATGGGCAGATGAGGCTGAGCAACAGCTTTCCAGGCTAGCCCTTTCTGCCTGCGAGCTATCTGCAGACGTTTGCATTTTCGGAGCAGCGCTGCCAAAGGCGCCCGGTACAAACAGCCAAAAGATACGTTTGAATTTTGAGGGGGCAAGACAAGCAAGCAGCCCCAGTCTCTGTGCCTCTGTGCGAGCAGTGCCATGGGCAGATGAGGCTGAGCAACAGCTTTCCAGGCTAGCTCTTTCTGCCTGCGAGCTATCTGCAGACGTTCGCATTTTTAGAGCAGGACTGCCGGAGTACCCCTGCACGGACCACCTAAGCTACGTTTGAAGTTTGAGGGAGCAAGACAAGCAAGCAGCCCCAGTCTCTGTGCCTCTGTGCGAGCAGTGCCATGGGCAGATGAGGCTGAGCAACAGCTTTCCAGGCTATCTCTTTCTGTCTGCGAGCTAACTGCAGACGTTCGCATTTTCGGAGAAGGGCTGCTGGAACCCCTCTGCACGGACCGTCTAAGATACATTTGAAGTTTGAGGGGGCAAGACAAGCAAGCAGCCCCAGTCTCTGTGCCTCTGTGCAAGCAGTGCCATGGGCAGATGAGGCTGAGCGAAAGCTTTACAGGCTAGCTCTTTCTGCCTGCGAGCTATCTGCAGACGTTTGCATTTTCAGAGCAGGGCTTCCTGAGGCGCCCAGAACGGAACAACCTAAAGATACGTTTGAAGTTTGAGGTGGCAAGACAAGCAAGCAGCCCCAGTCTCTGTGCCTCTGTGCGAGCAGTGCCATGGGCAGATGAGGCTGAGCAACAGCTTTCCAGGCTAGCTCTTTCTGCCTGCGAGCTATCTGAAGACGTTCGCATTTTCGGAGCAGAGCTGCTGGTGCCCCCCTGCACTGACCACCAGAGGTACGTTTGAAGTTTGATGTGGCAACACAAGCAAGCAGCCCCAGTCTCTGTGCCTCTGTGCGAGCAGTGCCATGGGCAGATGAGGCTGAGCAACAGCTTTCCAGGCTAGCTGTTTCTGCCTGCGAGCTACCTGCAGATGTTCGCATTTTCGGAGCAGGGCTGCTGGTGCACATCTGCACGGACCAACAATAGATACGTTTGAAGTTTGACGTGGTAAGACTAGCAAGCAGCCCCAGTCTCTGTGCCTCTGTGCGAGCAGTTGCATGGGCAGATGAGGCTGAGCAACAGCTTTCCAGGCTAGCTATTTCTGCCTGCGAGCTATCTGCAGACATTCGCATTTTCGGAGCAGGGCTGCCGGAAGGGCCCGGCACGGACAACCTAAGCTACGTTTGAAGTTTGAGGGTACAAGACAAGCAAGCAGCTCCAGTCTCTGTGCCTCTGTGCGAGCAGTACCATGGTCAGATGAGGCTGAGCAACAGCTTTGCAGGCTAGCCCTTTCTGCCTGCGAGCTATCTGCAGACGTTTGCATTTTCGGAGCAGGGCTGCCAAAGGCGCCCGGTACAAACAGCCAAAAGATACGTTTGAAGTTTGAGGGGGCAAGACAAGCAAGCAGCCCCAGTCTCTGTGCCTCTGTGCGAGCAGTGCCATGGGCAGATGAGGCTGAGCAACAGCTTTCCAGGCTAGCTCTTTCTGTCTGCGAGCTATCTGCAGACGTTCGCATTTTCGGAGCAGGGCTGCCGGAAGCGGCCGGCACAGTCCACCTAAGCTACTTTTGAAGTTTGAGGGGACAAGACAAGCAAGCAGCCCCAGTCTCTGTGCCTCTGTGCAAGCAGTGCCATGGGCAGATGAGGCTGAGCAACAGCTTTCCAGGCTAGCTCTTTCTGCCTGCGAGCTATCTGCAGACGTTCGCATTTTCGGAGCAGGGCTGCCAAAGGCGCACAATACAAACAGCCAAAAGCTACGTTTGAAGTTTGAGGGGGCAAGACAAGCAAGCAGCCCCAGTCTCTGTGCCTCTGTGCGAGCAGTGCCATGGGCAGATGAGGCTGAGCAACAGCTTTCCAGGCTAGCTCTTTCTGGCTGCGAGCTATCTGCAGACGTTCGCATTTTTGGAGCAGTGCTGCCGGAGGCGCCCGGCATGGACCACCTAAGCTACGTTTGAAGTTTGAGGGGACAAGACAAGCAAGCAGCCCCAGTCTCTGTGCCTCTGTGCATGCAGTGCCATGGGCAGATGAGGCTGAGCAACAGCTTTCCAGGCTAGCTCTTTCTGCCTGCGAGCTATCTGCAGAAGTTCGCATTTTCGGAGCAGGGCTGCTGGAGTCGCACGGCACGGAACACCTAAGCTACATTTGAAGTTTGAGGGGACAAGACAAGGAAGCAGCCCCAGTCTCTGTGCCTCTGTGCAAGCAGTGCCATGGGCAGATGAGGCTGAGCAACAGTTTTCCAGGCTAGCCCTTTCTGCCTGCGAGCTATCTGCAGACGTTCGCATTTTCGGAGCAGGGCTGCCGGAAGCACCCGGCATAGACCACCTAAGCTACGTTTGAAGTTTGAGGGGGCAAGACAAGCAAGCAGCCCCAGTCTCTGTGCCTCTGTGCGAGCAGTGCCATGGGCAGATGAGGCTGAGCAACAGCTTTCCAGGCTAGCTCTTTCTGCCTGCGAGCTATCTGCAGACATTCGCATTTTCGGAGCAGGGCTGCCGGAAGGGCCCGGCACGGACAACCTAAGCTACGTTTGAAGTTTGAGGGGACAAGACAAGCAAGCAGCTCCAGTCTCTGTGCCTCTGTGCGAGCAGTACCATGGTCAGATGAGGCTGAGCAACCGCTTTCCAGGCTAGCCCTTTCTGCCTGCAAGCTATCTGCAGACGTTTGCATTTTCGGAGCAGGGCTGCCAAAGGCGCCCGGTACAAACAGCCAAAAGATACGTTTGAAGTTTGAGGGGGCAAGACAAGCAAGCAGCCCCAGTCTCTGTGCCTCTGTGCGAGCAGTGCCATGGGCAGATGAGGCTGAGCAACAGCTTTCCAGGCTAGCTCTTTCTGCCTGTGAGCTATCTGCAGACGTTCGCATTTTTGGAGCAGGGCTGTCGGAAGCGGGCGGCACAGACCACCTAAGCTACTTTTGAAGTTTGAGGGGACAAGACAAGCAAGCAGCCCCAGTCTCTGTGCCTCTGTGCAAGCAGTGCCATGGGCAGATGAGGCTGAGCAACAGCTTTCCAGGCTAGCTCTTTCTGCCTGCGAGCTATCTGCAGACGTTCGCATTTTCGGAGCAGGGCTGCTGGAAGCGCCCGGCACGGAACACCTAAGTTACATTTGAAGTTTGAGGGGACAAGACAAGGAAGCAGCCCCATTCTCTGTGCCTCTGTGCATGCAGTGCCATGGGCAGATGAGGCTGAGCAACAGCTTTCCAGGCTAGCTCTTTCTGCCTGCGAGCTATCTGCAGACGTTTGCATTTTCGGAGCAGGGCTGCCAAAGGCGCCCGGTACAAACAGCCAAAAGATACGTTTGAATTTTGAGGGGGCAAGACAAGCAAGCAGCCCCAGTCTCTGTGCCTCTGTGCGAGCAGTGCCATGGGCAGATGAGGCTGAGCAACAGCTTTCCAGGCTAGCTCTTTCTGCCTGCGAGCTATCTGCAGACGTTCGCATTTTCGGAGCAGGGCTGCTGGAGGCGCCCGGCACGGAACATCTAAGCTACATTTGAAGTTTGAGGGGACAAGACAAGCAAGCAGCCCCAGTCTCTGTGCCTCTGTGCATGCAGTGCCATGGGCAGATGAGGCTGAGCAACAGCTTTCCAGGCTAGCCCTTTCTGCCTGCGAGCTATCTGCAGACATTTGCATTTTCGGAGCAGGGCTGCCAAAGGTGCCCGGTACAAACAGCCAAAAGATACGTTTGAATTTTGAGGGGGCAAGACAAGCAAGCAGCCCCAGTCTCTGTGCCTCTGTGCGAGCAGTGCCATGGGCAGATGAGGCTGAGCAACAGCTTTCCAGGCTAGCCCTTTCTGCCTGCGAGCTATCTGCAGACGTTTGCATTTTCGGAGCAGCGCTGCCAAAGGCGCCCGGTACAAACAGCCAAAAGATACGTTTGAATTTTGAGGGGGCAAGACAAGCAAGCAGCCCCAGTCTCTGTGCCTCTGTGCGAGCAGTGCCATGGGCAGATGAGGCTGAGCAACAGCTTTCCAGGCTAGCTCTTTCTGCCTGCGAGCTATCTGCAGACGTTTGCATTTTCGGAGCCCGGCTGCCAAAGGCGCCCGGTACAAACAGCCAAAAGATACGTTTGAATTTTGAGGGGGCAAGACAAGCAAGCAGCCCCAGTCTCTGTGCCTCTGTGCGAGCAGTGCCATGGGCAGATGAGGCTGAGCAACAGCTTTCCAGGCTAGCTCTTTCTGCCTGCGAGCTATCTGCAGACGTTCGCATTTTCGGAGCAGGGCTGCCGGAAGCGCCCGGCACGGACCAGCTAAGCTACGTTTGAAGTTTGAGGGTGCAAGACAAGCAAGCAGCCCCAGTCTCTGTGCCTCTGTGCGAGCAGTGCCATGGGCAGATGAGGCTGAGCAACAGCTTTCCAGGCTAGCTCTTTCTGCCAGCGAGCTATCTGCAGATGTTCGCATTTTCGGAGCAGCGCTGCCGGAAGCACCCGGCACGGACCACCTAACTACGTTTGAATTTTGAGGGGGCAAGACAAGCAAGCAGCCCCAGTCTCTGTGCCTCTGTGCGAGCAGTGCCATGGGCAGATGAGGCTGAGCAACAGCTTTCCAGGCTAGCTCTTTCTGCCTGCGAGCTATCTGCAGACGTTCGCATTTTCGGAGCAGCGCTGCCGGAAGCACCCGGCACGGACCACCTAAGCTACGTTTGAAGTTTGAGGGGACAAGACAAGCAAGCAGCCCCAGTCTCTGTGCCTCTGTGCGAGCAGTGCCATGGGCAGATGAGGCTGAGCAACAGCTTTCCAGACTAGCTCTTTCTGCCTGCGAGCTATCTGCAGACGTTCGCATTTTCGGAGCAGGGCTGCCGTAAGCGCCCGGCACAGACCACCTAAGCTGCGTTTGAAGTTTGAGGGGGCAAGACAAGCAAGCAGCCCCAGTCTCTGTGCCTCTGTGCGAGCAGTGCCATGGACAGATGAGGCTGAGCAACAGCTTTCCAGGCAAGCTCTTTCTGCCTGCGAGCTATCTGCAGACGTTTGCGTTTTCGGAGCAGGGCTGCCGGAAATGCCCGGCAAGGACCACCTAAGCTACGTTTGAAGTTTGAGGGGACAAGACAAGCAAGCAGCCCCAGTCTCTGTGCCTCTGTGCGAGCAGTGCCATGGGCAGATGAGGCTGAGCAACAGCTTTCCAGGCTAGCTCTTTCTGCCTGCGAGCTATCTGCAGACGTTCGCATTTTCGGAGCAGGGCTGCTGGAGGCGCCCGGCACGGACCACCTAAGCTACGTTTGAAGTTTGAGGGGGCAAGACAAGCAAGCAGCCCCAGTCTCTGTGCCTCTGTGCGAGCAGTGCCATGGGCAGATGAGGCTGAGCAACAGCTTTCCAGGCTAGCTCTTTCTGCCTGCGAGCTATCTGCAGACGTTCGCATTTTCGGAGCAGGGCTGCTGGAGGCGCCCGGCACGGAACACCTAAGATACATTTGAAGTTTGAGGGGACAAGACAAGCAAGCAGCCCCAGTCTCTGTGCCTCTGTGCATGCAGTGCCATGGGCAGATGAGGCTGAGCAACAGCTTTCCAGGCTAGCCCTTTCTGCCTGCGAGCTATCTGCAGACGTTCGCATTTTCGGAGCAGGGCTGCCGGAAGCACCCGTCACAGACCACCTAAGCTACGTTTGAAGTTTGAGGGGGCAAGACAAGCAAGCAGCCCCAGTCTCTGTGCCTCTGTTAGAGCAGTGCCATGGGCAGATGAGGCTGAGCAACAGCTTTCCAGGCTAGCTCTTTCTGCCTGCGAGCTATCTGCAGACGTTTGCATTTTCGGAGCAGGGCTGCCAAAGGCGCCCGGTACAAACAGCCAAAAGATACGTTTGAATTTTGAGGGGGCAAGACAAGCAAGCAGCCCCAGTCTCTGTGCCTCTGTGCGAGCAGTGCCATGGGCAGATGAGGCTGAGCAACAGCTTTCCAGGCTAGCTCTTTCTGCCTGCGAGCTATCTGCAGACGTTCGCATTTTCGGAGCAGGGCTGCTGGAGGCGCCCGGCACGGAACACCTAAGCTACATTTGAAGTTTGAGGGGACAAGACAAGCAAGCAGCCCCAGTCTCTGTGCCTCTGTGCATGCAGTGCCATGGGCAGATGAGGCTGAGCAACAGCTTTCCAGGCTAGCCCTTTCTGCCTGCGAGCTATCTGCAGACGTTCGAATTTTCGGAGCAGGGCTGCCGGAAGCACCCGTCACAGACCACCTAAGCTACGTTTGAATTTTGAGGGGGCAAGACAAGCAAGCAGCCCCAGTCTCTGTGTCTCTGTTAGAGCAGTGCCATGGGCAGATGAGGCTGAGCAACAGCTTTCCAGGCAAGCTCTTTCTGCCTGCGAGCTATCTGCAGACGTTCGCATTTTCGGAGCAGGGCTGCCAAAGGCGCCCGGTACAAACAGCCAAAAGATACGTTTGAATTTTGAGGGGGCAAGACAAGCAAGCAGCCCCAGTCTCTGTGCCTCTGTGCGAGCAGTGCCATGGGCAGATGAGGCTGAGCAACAGCTTTGCAGGCTAGCTCTTTCTGTGCGACCTATCTGCAGACGTTCGCATTTTCGGAGCAGGGCTGCTGGAGGCGCCCGGCACGGACCACCTAAGCTACGTTTGAAGTTTGAGGGGGCAAGACAAGCAAGCAGCCCCAGTCTCTGTGCCTCTGTGCATGCAGTGCCATGGGCAGATGAGGCTGAGCAACAGCTTTCCAGGCTAGCTCTTTCTGCCTGCGAGCTATCTGCAGACGTTCGCATTTTCGGAGCAGGGCTGCCGGAAGCGCCCGGCACAGACCACCTAAGCTACGTTTGAAGTTTGAGGGGGCAAGACAAGCAAGCAGCCCCAGTCTCTGTGCCTCTGTGCGAGCAGTGCCATGGGCAGATGAGGCTGAGCAACAGCTTTCCAGGCTAGCTCTTTCTGTCTGCGAGCTATCTGCAGACGTTCGCATTTTCGGAGCAGCGCTGCCGGAAGCACCCGGCACGGACCACCTAAGCTACGTTTGAAGTTTGAGGGGGCAAGACAAGCAAGCAGCCCCAGTCTCTGTGCCTCTGTGCGAGCAGTGCCATGGGCAGATGAGGCTGAGCAACAGCTTTCCAGGCTAGCTCTTTCTGCCTGCGAGCTATCTGCAGACGTTCGCATTTTCGGAGCAGGGCTGCTGGAGGCGCCCGGCACGGAACACCTAAGCTACATTTGAAGTTTGAGGGGACAAGACAAGCAAGCAGCCCCAGTCTCTGTGCCTCTGTGCGAGCAGTGCCATGGGCAGATGAGGCTGAGCAACAGCTTTCCAGGCTAGCCCTTTCTGCCTGCGAGCTATCTGCAGACGTTTGCATTTTCGGAGCAGGGCTGCTGGAAGCGCCCGGTACAAACAGCCAAAAGATACGTTTGAATTTTGAGGGGGCAAGACAAGCAAGCAGCCCCAGTCTCTGTGCCTCTGTGCGAGCAGTGCCATGGGCAGATGAGGCTGAGCAACAGCTTTCCAGGCTAGCTCTTTCTGCCTGCGAGCTATCTGCAGACGTTCGCATTTTCGGAGCAGGGCTGCCGGAAGCGCCCGGCACGGACCAGCTAAGCTACGTTTGAAGTTTGAGGGTGCAAGACAAGCAAGCAGCCCCAGTCTCTGTGCCTCTGTGCAAGCAGTGCCATGGGCAGATGAGGCTGAGCAACAGCTTTCCAGGCTAGCTCTTTCTGCCTGCGAGCTATCTGCAGACGTTCGCATTTTCGGAGCAGGGCTGCCGGAAGGGCCCGGCACAGACCACCTAAGCTACGTTTGAAGTTTGAGGGAGCAAGACAAGCAAGCAGCCCCAGTCTCTGTGCCTCTGTGCGAGCAGTGCCATGGGCAGATGAGGCTGAGCAACAGCTTTCCAGGCTAGCTCTTTCTGGCTGCGAGCTATCTGCAGACGTTCGCATTTTCGGAGCAGGGCTGCCGGAAGCGCCCGGCACGGACCAGCTAAGCTACGTTTGAAGTTTGAGGGTGCAAGACAAGCAAGCAGCCCCAGTCTCTGTGCCTCTGTGCGAGCAGTGCCATGGGCAGATGAGGCTGAGCAACAGCTTTCCAGGCTAGCTCTTTCTGCCTGCGAGCTATCTGCAGACGTTTGCATTTTCGGAGCCCGGCTGCCAAAGGCGCCCGGTACAAACAGCCAAAAGATACGTTTGAATTTTGAGGGGGCAAGACAAGCAAGCAGCCCCAGTCTCTGTGCCTCTGTGCGAGCAGTGCCATGGGCAGATGAGGCTGAGCAACAGCTTTCCAGGCTAGCTCTTTCTGCCTGCGAGCTATCTGCAGACGTTCGCATTTTCGGAGCAGGGCTGCCGGAAGCGCCCGGCACGGACCAGCTAAGCTACGTTTGAAGTTTGAGGGTGCAAGACAAGCAAGCAGCCCCAGTCTCTGTGCCTCTGTTAGAGCAGTGCCATGGGCAGATGAGGCTGAGCAACAGCTTTCCAGGCTAGCTCTTTCTGCCTGCGAGCTATCTGCAGACGTTTGCATTTTCGGAGCAGGGCTGCCAAAGGCGCCCGGTACAAACAGCCAAAAGATACGTTTGAATTTTGAGGGGGCAAGACAAGCAAGCAGCCCCAGTCTCTGTGCCTCTGTGCGAGCAGTGCCATGGGCAGATGAGGCTGAGCAACAGCTTTCCAGGCTAGCTCTTTCTGCCTGCGAGCTATCTGCAGACGTTCGCATTTTCGGAGCAGGGCTGCTGGAGGCGCCCGGCACGGAACACCTAAGCTACATTTGAAGTTTGAGGGGACAAGACAAGCAAGCAGCCCCAGTCTCTGTGCCTCTGTGCATGCAGTGCCATGGGCAGATGAGGCTGAGCAACAGCTTTCCAGGCTAGCCCTTTCTGCCTGCGAGCTATCTGCAGACGTTCGAATTTTCGGAGCAGGGCTGCCGGAAGCACCCGTCACAGACCACCTAAGCTACGTTTGAATTTTGAGGGGGCAAGACAAGCAAGCAGCCCCAGTCTCTGTGCCTCTGTTAGAGCAGTGCCATGGGCAGATGAGGCTGAGCAACAGCTTTCCAGGCTAGCTCTTTCTGCCTGCGAGCTATCTGCAGACGTTCGCATTTTCGGAGCAGGGCTGCCAAAGGCGCCCGGTACAAACAGCCAAAAGATACGTTTGAATTTTGAGGGGGCAAGACAAGCAAGCAGCCCCAGTCTCTGTGCCTCTGTGCGAGCAGTGCCATGGGCAGATGAGGCTGAGCAACAGCTTTCCAGGCTAGCTCTTTCTGCCTGCGAGCTATCTGCAGACGTTCGCATTTTCGGAGCAGGGCTGCCGGAAGCGCCCGGCACAGACCACCTAAGCTACGTTTGAAGTTTGAGGGGGCAAGACAAGCAAGCAGCCCCAGTCTCTGTGCCTCTGTGCGAGCAGTGCCATGGGCAGATGAGGCTGAGCAACAGCTTTCCAGGCTAGCTCTTTCTGTCTGCGAGCTATCTGCAGACGTTCGCATTTTCGGAGCAGCGCTGCCGGAAGCACCCGGCACGGACCACCTAAGCTACGTTTGAAGTTTGAGGGGGCAAGACAAGCAAGCAGCCCCAGTCTCTGTGCCTCTGTGCGAGCAGTGCCATGGGCAGATGAGGCTGAGCAACAGCTTTCCAGGCTAGCTCTTTCTGCCTGCGAGCTATCTGCAGACGTTCGCATTTTCGGAGCAGGGCTGCTGGAGGCGCCCGGCACGGAACACCTAAGCTACATTTGAAGTTTGAGGGGACAAGACAAGCAAGCAGCCCCAGTCTCTGTGCCTCTGTGCGAGCAGTGCCATGGGCAGATGAGGCTGAGCAACAGCTTTCCAGGCTAGCCCTTTCTGCCTGCGAGCTATCTGCAGACGTTTGCATTTTCGGAGCAGGGCTGCCAAAGGCGCCCGGTACAAACAGCCAAAAGATACGTTTGAATTTTGAGGGGGCAAGACAAGCAAGCAGCCCCAGTCTCTGTGCCTCTGTGCGAGCAGTGCCATGGGCAGATGAGGCTGAGCAACAGCTTTCCAGGCTAGCTCTTTCTGCCTGCGAGCTATCTGCAGACGTTCGCATTTTCGGAGCAGGGCTGCCGGAAGCGCCCGGCACGGACCAGCTAAGCTACGTTTGAAGTTTGAGGGTGCAAGACTAGCAAGCAGCCCCAGTCTCTGTGCCTCTGTGCGAGCAGTGCCATGGGCAGATGAGGCTGAGCAACAGCTTTCCAGGCTAGCTCTTTCTGCCTGCGAGCTATCTGCAGACGTTCGCATTTTCGGAGCAGGGCTGCCGGAAGGGCCCGGCACAGACCACCTAAGCTACGTTTGAAGTTTGAGGGAGCAAGACAAGCAAGCAGCCCCAGTCTCTGTGCCTCTGTGCGAGCAGTGCCATGGGCAGATGAGGCTGAGCAACAGCTTTCCAGGCTAGCTCTTTCTGGCTGCGAGCTATCTGCAGACGTTCGCATTTTTGGAGCAGTGCTGCCGGAGGCGCACGGCACGGACCACCTAAGCTACGTTTGAAGTTTGAGGGGACAAGACAAGCAAGCAGCCCCAGTCTCTGTGCCTCTGTGTGAGCAGTGCCATGGGCAGATGAGGCTGAGCAACAGCTTTACAGGCTAGCTCTTTCTGCCTGCGAGCTATCTGCAGATGTTCGCATTTTCGGAGCAGGGCTGCTGGAGGCGCCCGGCACGGAACACCTAAGCTACATTTGAAGTTTGAGGGGACAAGACAAGCAAGCAGCCCCAGTCTCTGTGCCTCTGTGCATGCAGTGCCATGGGCAGATGAGGCTGAGCAACAGCTTTCCAGGCTAGCTCTTTCTGCCTGCGAGCTATCTGCAGACGTTTGCATTTTCGGAGCAGGGCTGCCAAAGGCGCCCGGTACAAACAGCCAAAAGATACGTTTGAATTTTGAGGGGGCAAGACAAGCAAGCAGCCCCAGTCTCTGTACCTCTGTGCAAGCAGTGCCATGGGCAGATGAGGCTGATCAACAGCTTTCCAGGCTAGCTCTTTCTGCCTGCGACCTATCTGCAGACGTTCGCATTTTCGGAGCAGGGCTGCTGGAGGCGCCCGGCACGGACCACCTAAGCTACGTTTGAAGTTTGAGGTGGCAAGACAAGCAAGCAGCCCCAGTCTCTGTGCCTCTGTGCATGCAGTGCCATGGGCAGATGAGGCTGAGCAACAGCTTTCCAGGCTAGCTCATTTCTGCCTGCGAGCTATCTGCATATGTTCGCATTTTCGGAGCAGGGCTGCTGGAGGCGCCCGGCACAGAACACCTAAGCTACATTTGAAGTTTGAGGGGACAAGACAAGCAAGCAGCCCCAGTCTCTGTGCCTCTGTGCATGCAGTGCCATGGGCAGATGAGGCTGAGCAACAGCTTTCCAGGCTAGCTCTTTCTGCCTGCGTCCTATCTGCAGACGTTCGCATTTTCGGAGCAGGGCTGCTGGAGGCGCCCGGCACTTACCACCTAAGCTATGTTTGAAGTTTGAGGGGGCAAGACAAGCAAGCAGCCCCAGTCTCTGTGCCTCTGTGCATGCAGTGCCATGGGCAGATGAGGCTGAGCAACAGCTTTCCAGGCTAGCTCTTTCTGCCTGCGAGCTATCTGCAGACGTTCGCATTTTCGGAGCAGCGCTGCCGGAAGGGCCCGGCACAGACCACCTAAGCTACGTTTGAAGTTTGAGGTGGCAAGACAAGCAAGCAGCCCCAGTCTCTGTGCCTCTGTGCGAGCAGTGCCATGGGCAGATGAGGCTGAGCAACAGCTTTCCAGGCTAGCTCTTTCTGGCTGCGAGCTATCTGCAGACGTTCGCATTTTTGGAGCAGTGCTGCCGGAGGCGCACGGCACGGACCACCTAAGCTACGTTTGAAGTTTGAGGGGACAAGACAAGCAAGCAGCCCCAGTCTCTGTGCCTCTGTGTGAGCAGTGCCATGGGCAGATGAGGCTGAGCAACAGCTTTACAGGCTAGCTCTTTCTGCCTGCGAGCTATCTGCAGATGTTCGCATTTTCGGAGCAGGGCTGCTGGAGGCGCCCGGCACGGAACACCTAAGCTACATTTGAAGTTTGAGGGGACAAGACAAGCAAGCAGCCCCAGTCTCTGTGCCTCTGTGCATGCAGTGCCATGGGCAGATGAGGCTGAGCAACAGCTTTCCAGGCTAGCTCTTTCTGCCTGCGAGCTATCTGCAGACGTTTGCATTTTCGGAGCAGGGCTGCCAAAGGCGCCCGGTACAAACAGCCAAAAGATACGTTTGAATTTTGAGGGGGCAAGACAAGCAAGCAGCCCCAGTCTCTGTGCCTCTGTGCGAGCAGTGCCATGGGCAGATGAGGCTGAGCAACAGCTTTCCAGGCTAGCTCTTTCTGCCTGCGACCTATCTGCAGACGTTCGCATTTTCGGAGCAGGGCTGCTGGAGGCGCCCGGCACGGACCACCTAAGCTACGTTTGAAGTTTGAGGGGGCAAGACAAGCAAGCAGCCCCAGTCTCTGTGCCTCTGTGCATGCAGTGCCATGGGCAGATGAGGCTGAGCAACAGCTTTCCAGGCTAGCTCTTTCTGCCTGCGAGCTATCTGCAGACGTTCGCATTTTCGGAGCAGGGCTGCCGGAAGCGCCCGGCACAGACCACCTAAGCTACGTTTGAAGTTTGAGGGGGCAAGACAAGCAAGCAGCCCCAGTCTCTGTGCCTCTGTGCATGCAGTGCCATGGGCAGATGAGGCTGAGCAACAGCTTTCCAGGCTAGCTCTTTCTGGTTGCGAGCTATCTGCAGATGTTCGCATTTTCGGAGCAGGGCTGCTGGAGGCGCCCGGCACGGAACACCTAAGCTACATTTGAAGTTTGAGGGGACAAGACAAGCAAGCAGCCCCAGTCTCTGTGCCTCTGTGCATGCAGTGCCATGGGCAGATGAGGCTGAGCAACAGCTTTCCAGGCTAGCCCTTTCTGCCTGCGAGCTATCTGCAGACGTTCGAATTTTCGGAGCAGGGCTGCCGGAAGCACCCGTCACAGACCACCTAAGCTACGTTTGAATTTTGAGGGGGCAAGACAAGCAAGCAGCCCCAGTCTCTGTGCCTCTGTTAGAGCAGTGCCATGGGCAGATGAGGCTGAGCAACAGCTTTCCAGGCTAGCTCTTTCTGCCTGCGAGCTATCTGCAGACGTTCGCATTTTCGGAGCAGGGCTGCCAAAGGCGCCCGGTACAAACAGCCAAAAGATACGTTTGAATTTTGAGGGGGCAAGACAAGCAAGCAGCCCCAGTCTCTGTGCCTCTGTGCGAGCAGTGCCATGGGCAGATGAGGCTGAGCAACAGCTTTCCAGGCTAGCTCTTTCTGTGCGACCTATCTGCAGACGTTCGCATTTTCGGAGCAGGGCTGCTGGAGGCGCCCGGCACGGACCACCTAAGCTACGTTTGAAGTTTGAGGGGGCAAGACAAGCAAGCAGCCCCAGTCTCTGTGCCTCTGTGCATGCAGTGCCATGGGCAGATGAGGCTGAGCAACAGCTTTCCAGGCTAGCTCTTTCTGCCTGCGAGCTATCTGCAGACGTTCGCATTTTCGGAGCAGGGCTGCCGGAAGCGCCCGGCACAGACCACCTAAGCTACGTTTGAAGTTTGAGGGGGCAAGACAAGCAAGCAGCCCCAGTCTCTGTGCCTCTGTGCGAGCAGTGCCATGGGCAGATGAGGCTGAGCAACAGCTTTCCAGGCTAGCTCTTTCTGTCTGCGAGCTATCTGCAGACGTTCGCATTTTCGGAGCAGCGCTGCCGGAAGCACCCGGCACGGACCACCTAAGCTACGTTTGAAGTTTGAGGGGGCAAGACAAGCAAGCAGCCCCAGTCTCTGTGCCTCTGTGCGAGCAGTGCCATGGGCAGATGAGGCTGAGCAACAGCTTTCCAGGCTAGCCCTTTCTGCCTGCGAGCTATCTGCAGACGTTTGCATTTTCGGAGCAGGGCTGCCAAAGGCGCCCGGTACAAACAGCCAAAAGATACGTTTGAATTTTGAGGGGGCAAGACAAGCAAGCAGCCCCAGTCTCTGTGCCTCTGTGCGAGCAGTGCCATGGGCAGATGAGGCTGAGCAACAGCTTTCCAGGCTAGCTCTTTCTGCCTGCGAGCTATCTGCAGACGTTCGCATTTTCGGAGCAGGGCTGCCGGAAGCGCCCGGCACGGACCAGCTAAGCTACGTTTGAAGTTTGAGGGTGCAAGACAAGCAAGCAGCCCCAGTCTCTGTGCCTCTGTGCGAGCAGTGCCATGGGCAGATGAGGCTGAGCAACAGCTTTCCAGGCTAGCTCTTTCTGCCTGCGAGCTATCTGCAGACGTTCGCATTTTCGGAGCAGGGCTGCCGGAAGGGCCCGGCACAGACCACCTAAGCTACGTTTGAAGTTTGAGGGAGCAAGACAAGCAAGCAGCCCCAGTCTCTGTGCCTCTGTGCGAGCAGTGCCATGGGCAGATGAGGCTGAGCAACAGCTTTCCAGGCTAGCTCTTTCTGGCTGCGAGCTATCTGCAGACGTTCGCATTTTTGGAGCAGTGCTGCCGGAGGCGCACGGCACGGAACACCTAAGCTACGTTTGAAGTTTGAGGGGACAAGACAAGCAAGCAGCCCCAGTCTCTGTGCCTCTGTGTGAGCAGTGCCATGGGCAGATGAGGCTGAGCAACAGCTTTACAGGCTAGCTCTTTCTGCCTGCGAGCTATCTGCAGATGTTCGCATTTTCGGAGCAGGGCTGCTGGAGGCGCCCGGCACGGAACACCTAAGCTACATTTGAAGTTTGAGGGGACAAGACAAGCAAGCAGCCTCAGTCTCTGTGCCTCTGTGCATGCAGTGCCATGGGCAGATGAGGCTGAGCAACAGCTTTCCAGGCTAGCTCTTTCTGCCTGCGAGCTATCTGCAGACGTTTGCATTTTCGGAGCAGGGCTGCCAAAGGCGCCCGGTACAAATAGCCAAAAGATACGTTTGAATTTTGAGGGGGCAAGACAAGCAAGCAGCCCCAGTCTCTGTACCTCTGTGCAAGCAGTGCCATGGGCAGATGAGGCTGATCAACAGCTTTCCAGGCTAGCTCTTTCTGCCTGCGACCTATCTGCAGACGTTCGCATTTTCGGAGCAGGGCTGCTGGAGGCGCCCGGCACGGACCACCTAAGCTACGTTTGAAGTTTGAGGTGGCAAGACAAGCAAGCAGCCCCAGTCTCTGTGCCTCTGTGCATGCAGTGCCATGGGCAGATGAGGCTGAGCAACAGCTTTCCAGGCTAGCTCTTTCTGCCTGCGAGCTATCTGCATATGTTCGCATTTTCGGAGCAGGGCTGCTGGAGGCGCCCGGCACAGAACACCTAAGCTACATTTGAAGTTTGAGGGGACAAGACAAGCAAGCAGCCCCAGTCTCTGTGCCTCTGTGCATGCAGTGCCATGGGCAGATGAGGCTGAGCAACAGCTTTCCAGGCTAGCTCTTTCTGCCTGCGTCCTATCTGCAGACGTTCGCATTTTCGGAGCAGGGCTGCTGGAGGCGCCCGGCACTTACCACCTAAGCTATGTTTGAAGTTTGAGGGGGCAAGACAAGCAAGCAGCCCCAGTCTCTGTGCCTCTGTGCATGCAGTGCCATGGGCAGATGAGGCTGAGCAACAGCTTTCCAGGCTAGCTCTTTCTGCCTGCGAGCTATCTGCAGACGTTCGCATTTTCGGAGCAGCGCTGCCGGAAGGGCCCGGCACAGACCACCTAAGCTACGTTTGAAGTTTGAGGTGGCAAGACAAGCAAGCAGCCCCAGTCTCTGTGCCTCTGTGCGAGCAGTGCCATGGGCAGATGAGGCTGAGCAACAGCTTTCCAGGCTAGCTCTTTCTGGCTGCGAGCTATCTGCAGACGTTCGCATTTTTGGAGCAGTGCTGCCGGAGGCGCACGGCACGGACCACCTAAGCTACGTTTGAAGTTTGAGGGGACAAGACAAGCAAGCAGCCCCAGTCTCTGTGCCTCTGTGTGAGCAGTGCCATGGGCAGATGAGGCTGAGCAACAGCTTTACAGGCTAGCTCTTTCTGCCTGCGAGCTATCTGCAGATGTTCGCATTTTCGGAGCAGGGCTGCTGGAGGCGCCCGGCACGGAACACCTAAGCTACATTTGAAGTTTGAGGGGACAAGACAAGCAAGCAGCCCCAGTCTCTGTGCCTCTGTGCATGCAGTGCCATGGGCAGATGAGGCTGAGCAACAGCTTTCCAGGCTAGCTCTTTCTGCCTGCGAGCTATCTGCAGACGTTTGCATTTTCGGAGCAGGGCTGCCAAAGGCGCCCGGTACAAACAGCCAAAAGATACGTTTGAATTTTGAGGGGGCAAGACAAGCAAGCAGCCCCAGTCTCTGTGCCTCTGTGCGAGCAGTGCCATGGGCAGATGAGGCTGAGCAACAGCTTTCCAGGCTAGCTCTTTCTGCCTGCGACCTATCTGCAGACGTTCGCATTTTCGGAGCAGGGCTGCTGGAGGCGCCCGGCACGGACCACCTAAGCTACGTTTGAAGTTTGAGGGGGCAAGACAAGCAAGCAGCCCCAGTCTCTGTGCCTCTGTGCATGCAGTGCCATGGGCAGATGAGGCTGAGCAACAGCTTTCCAGGCTAGCTCTTTCTGCCTGCGAGCTATCTGCAGACGTTCGCATTTTCGGAGCAGGGCTGCCGGAAGCGCCCGGCACAGACCACCTAAGCTACGTTTGAAGTTTGAGGGGGCAAGACAAGCAAGCAGCCCCAGTCTCTGTGCCTCTGTGCATGCAGTGCCATGGGCAGATGAGGCTGAGCAACAGCTTTCCAGGCTAGCTCTTTCTGGTTGCGAGCTATCTGCAGATGTTCGCATTTTCGGAGCAGGGCTGCTGGAGGCGCCCGGCACGGAACACCTAAGCTACATTTGAAGTTTGAGGGGACAAGACAAGCAAGCAGCCCCAGTCTCTGTGCCTCTGTGCATGCAGTGCCATGGGCAGATGAGGCTGAGCAACAGCTTTCCAGGCTAGCCCTTTCTGCCTGCGAGCTATCTGCAGACGTTTGCATTTTCGGAGCAGGGCTGCCAAAGGCGCCCGGTACAAACAGCCAAAAGATACGTTTGAATTTTGAGGGGGCAAGACAAGCAAGCAGCCCCAGTCTCTGTGCCTCTGTGCGAGCAGTGCCATGGGCAGATGAGGCTGAGCAACAGCTTTCCAGGCTAGCTCTTTCTGCCTGCGAGCTATCTGCAGACGTTCGCATTTTCGGAGCAGGGCTGCCGGAAGCGCCCGGCACGGAGCACCTAAGCTACGTTTGAAGTTTGAGGGGGCAAGACAAGCAAGCACCCCAGTCTCTGCGCCTCTGTGCGAGCAGTGCCATGGGCAGATGAGGCTGAGCAACAGCTTTCCAGGCTAGCTCTTTCTGCCTGCGAGCTATCTGCAGACGTTCGCATTTTTGGAGCAGTGCTGCCGGAGTCGCACGGCACGGACCACCTAAGCTACGTTTGAAGTTTGAGGTGGCAAGACAAGCAAGCAGCCCCAGTCTCTGTGCCTCTGTGCGAGCAGTGCCATGGGCAGATGAGGCTGAGCAACAGCTTTCCAGGCTAGCTCTTTCTGGCTGCGAGCTATCTGCAGACGTTTGCATTTTCGGAGCAGGGCTGCCAAAGGCGCCCGGTACAAACAGCCAAAAGATACGTTTGAATTTTGAGGGGGCAAGACAAGCAAGCAGCCCCAGTCTCTGTGCCTCTGTGCGAGCAGTGCCATGGGCAGATGAGGCTGAGCAACAGCTTTCCAGGCTAGCCCTTTCTGCCTGCGAGCTATCTGCAGATGTTCGCATTTTCGGAGCAGCGCTGCCACAAGCACCCGGCACAGAACACCTAAGGTACGTTTGAATTTTGAGGGGACAAGACAAGCAAGCAGCCCCAGTCTCTGTGCCTCTGTGCGAGCAGTGCCATGGGCAGATGAGGCTGAGCAACAGCTTTCCAGGCTAGCTCTTTCTGGCTGCGAGCTATCTGCAGACGTTCGCATTTTTGGAGCAGTGCTGCCGGAGTCGCACGGCACGGACCACCTAAGCTACGTTTGAAGTTTGAGGTGGCAAGACAAGCAAGCAGCCCCAGTCTCTGTGCCTCTGTGCGAGCAGTGCCATGGGCAGATGAGGCTGAGCAACAGCTTTCCAGGCTAGCCCTTTCTGCCTGCGAGCTATCTGCAGATGTTTGCATTTTCGGAGCAGGGCTGCCAAAGGCGCCCGGTACAAACAGCCAAAAGATACGTTTGAATTTTGAGGGGGCAAGACAAGCAAGCAGCCCCAGTCTCTGTGCCTCTGTGCGAGCAGTGCCATGGGCAGATGAGGCTGAGCAACAGCTTTCCAGGCTAGCCCTTTCTGCCTGCGAGCTATCTGCAGATGTTCGCATTTTCGGAGCAGGGCTGCTGGAGGTGCCCGGCACGGAACACCTAAGATACATTTGAAGTTTGAGGGGACAAGACAAGGAAGCAGCCCCAGTCTCTGTGCCTCTGTGCAAGCAGTGCCATGGGCAGATGAGGCTGAGCAACAGCTTTCCAGGCTAGCCCTTTCTGCCTGCGAGCTATCTGCAGACGTTCGCATTTTCGGAGCAGGGCTGCCGGAAGAACCCGGCACAGACCACCTAAGCTACGTTTGAAGTTTGAGGGGGCAAGACAAGCAAGCAGCCCCAGTCTCTGTGCCTCTGTGCGAGCAGTACCATGGTCAGATGAGGCTGAGCAACAGCTTTCCAGGCTAGCTCTTTCTGCCTGCGAGCTATCTGCAGACGTTTGCATTTTCGGAGCAGGGCTGCCAAAGGCGCCCGGTACAAACAGCCAAAAGATACGTTTGAATTTTGAGGGGGCAAGACAAGCAAGCAGCCCCAGTCTCTGTGCCTCTGTGCGAGCAGTGCCATGGGCAGATGAGGCTGAGCAACAGCTTTCCAGGCTAGCTCTTTCTGCCTGCGACCTATCTGCAGACGTTCGCATTTTCGGAGCAGGGCTGCTGGAGGCGCCCGGCACAGACCACCTAAGCTACGTTTGAAGTTTGAGGGGGCAAGACAAGCAAGCAGCCCCAGTCTCTGTGCCTCTGTGCATGCAGTGCCATGGGCAGATGAGGCTGAGCAACAGCTTTCCAGGCTAGCTCTTTCTGCCTGCGAGCTATCTGCAGACGTTCGCATTTTCGGAGCAGGGCTGCCGGAAGCGCCCGGCACAGACCACCTAAGCTACGTTTGAAGTTTGAGGGAGCAAGACAAGCAAGCAGCCCCAGTCTCTGTGCCTCTGTGCGAGCAGTGCCATGGGCAGATGAGGCTGAGCAACAGCTTTCCAGGCTAGCTCTTTCTGCCTGCGAGCTATCTGCAGACGTTCGCATTTTCGGAGCAGGGCTGCTGGAGGCGCCCGGCACGGAACACCTAAGCTACATTTGAAGTTTGAGGGGACAAGACAAGCAAGCAGCCCCAGTCTCTGTGCCTCTGTGCATGCAGTGCCATGGGCAGATGAGGCTGAGCAACAGCTTTCCAGGCTAGCTCTTTCTGCCTGCGAGCTATCTGCAGACGTTCGCATTTTCGGAGCAGGGCTGCCGGAAGCGCCCGGCACGGAGCACCTAAGCTACGTTTGAAGTTTGAGGGGGCAAGACAAGCAAGCAGCCCCAGTCTCTGTGCCTCTGTGCGAGCAGTGCCATGGGCAGATGAGGCTGAGCAACAGCTTTCCAGGCTAGCTCTTTCTGCCTGCGAGCTATCTGCAGACGTTCGCATTTTTGGAGCAGTGCTGCCGGAGTCGCACGGCACGGACCACCTAAGCTACGTTTGAAGTTTGAGGTGGCAAGACAAGCAAGCAGCCCCAGTCTCTGTGCCTCTGTGCGAGCAGTGCCATGGGCAGATGAGGCTGAGCAACAGCTTTCCAGGCTAGCTCTTTCTGGCTGCGAGCTATCTGCAGACGTTTGCATTTTCGGAGCAGGGCTGCCAAAGGCGCCCGGTACAAACAGCCAAAAGATACGTTTGAATTTTGAGGGGGCAAGACAAGCAAGCAGCCCCAGTCTCTGTGCCTCTGTGCGAGCAGTGCCATGGGCAGATGAGGCTGAGCAACAGCTTTCCAGGCTAGCCCTTTCTGCCTGCGAGCTATCTGCAGATGTTCGCATTTTCGGAGCAGCGCTGCCACAAGCACCCGGCACAGAACACCTAAGGTACGTTTGAATTTTGAGGGGACAAGACAAGCAAGCAGCCCCAGTCTCTGTGCCTCTGTGCGAGCAGTGCCATGGGCAGATGAGGCTGAGCAACAGCTTTCCAGGCTAGCTCTTTCTGGCTGCGAGCTATCTGCAGACGTTCGCATTTTTGGAGCAGTGCTGCCGGAGTCGCACGGCACGGACCACCTAAGCTACGTTTGAAGTTTGAGGTGGCAAGACAAGCAAGCAGCCCCAGTCTCTGTGCCTCTGTGCGAGCAGTGCCATGGGCAGATGAGGCTGAGCAACAGCTTTCCAGGCTAGCCCTTTCTGCCTGCGAGCTATCTGCAGATGTTTGCATTTTCGGAGCAGGGCTGCCAAAGGCGCCCGGTACAAACAGCCAAAAGATACGTTTGAATTTTGAGGGGGCAAGACAAGCAAGCAGCCCCAGTCTCTGTGCCTCTGTGCGAGCAGTGCCATGGGCAGATGAGGCTGAGCAACAGCTTTCCAGGCTAGCCCTTTCTGCCTGCGAGCTATCTGCAGATGTTCGCATTTTCGGAGCAGGGCTGCTGGAGGTGCCCGGCACGGAACACCTAAGATACATTTGAAGTTTGAGGGGACAAGACAAGGAAGCAGCCCCAGTCTCTGTGCCTCTGTGCAAGCAGTGCCATGGGCAGATGAGGCTGAGCAACAGCTTTCCAGGCTAGCCCTTTCTGCCTGCGAGCTATCTGCAGACGTTCGCATTTTCGGAGCAGGGCTGCCGGAAGCACCCGTCACAGACCACCTAAGCTACGTTTGAAGTTTGAGGGGGCAAGACAAGCAAGCAGCCCCAGTCTCTGTGCCTCTGTGCGAGCAGTACCATGGTCAGATGAGGCTGAGCAAGAGCTTTCCAGGCTAGCTCTTTCTGCCTGCGAGCTATCTGCAGACGTTTGCATTTTCGGAGCAGGGCTGCCAAAGGCGCCCGGTACAAACAGCCAAAAGATACGTTTGAATTTTGAGGGGGCAAGACAAGCAAGCAGCCCCAGTCTCTGTGCCTCTGTGCGAGCAGTGCCATGGGCAGATGAGGCTGAGCAACAGCTTTCCAGGCTAGCTCTTTCTGCCTGCGACCTATCTGCAGACGTTCGCATTTTCGGAGCAGGGCTGCTGGAGGCGCCCGGCACAGACCACCTAAGCTACGTTTGAAGTTTGAGGGGGCAAGACAAGCAAGCAGCCCCAGTCTCTGTGCCTCTGTGCATGCAGTGCCATGGGCAGATGAGGCTGAGCAACAGCTTTCCAGGCTAGCTCTTTCTGCCTGCGAGCTATCTGCAGACGTTCGCATTTTCGGAGCAGGGCTGCCGGAAGCGCCCGGCACAGACCACCTAAGCTACGTTTGAAGTTTGAGGGGGCAAGACAAGCAAGCAGCCCCAGTCTCTGTGCCTCTGTGCGAGCAGTGCCATTGGCAGATGAGGCTGAGCAACAGCTTTCCAGGCTAGCTCTTTCTGCCTGCGAGCTATCTGCAGACGTTCGCATTTTCGGAGCAGGGCTGCTGGAGGCGCCCGGCACGGAACACCTAAGCTACATTTGAAGTTTGAGGGGACAAGACAAGCAAGCAGCCCCAGTCTCTGTGCCTCTGTGCATGCAGTGCCATGGGCAGATGAGGCTGAGCAACAGCTTTCCAGGCTAGCCCTTTCTACCTGCGAGCTATCTGCAGACGTTTGCATTTTCGGAGCAGGGCTGCCAAAGGCGCCCGGTACAAACAGCCAAAAGATACGTTTGAATTTTGAGGGGGCAAGACAAGCAAGCAGCCCCAGTCTCTGTGCCTCTGTGCGAGCAGTGCCATGGGCAGATGAGGCTGAGCAACAGCTTTCCAGGCTAGCTCTTTCTGCCTGCGAGCTATGTGCAGACGTTCGCATTTTCGGAGCAGGGCTGCCGGAAGCGCCCGGCACGGAGCACCTAAGATACATTTGAAGTTTGAGGGGACAAGACAAGGAAGCAGCCCCAGTCTCTGTGCCTCTGTGCGAGCAGTGCCATGGGCAGATGAGGCTGAGCAACAGCTTTCCAGGCTAGCTCTTTCTGGCTGCGAGCTATCTGCAGACGTTCGCATTTTTGGAGCAGTGCTGCCGGAGTCGCACGGCACGGACCACCTAAGCTACGTTTGAAGTTTGAGGTGGCAAGACAAGCAAGCAGCCCCAGTCTCTGTGCCTCTGTGCGAGCAGTGCCATGGGCAGATGAGGCTGAGCAACAGCTTTCCAGGCTAGCCCTTTCTGCCTGCGAGCTATCTGCAGATGTTCGCATTTTCGGAGCAGGGCTGCTGGAGGCGCCCAGCACGGAACACCTAAGATACATTTGAAGTTTGAGGGGACAAGACAAGGAAGCAGCCCCAGTCTCTGTGCCTCTGTGCAAGCAGTGCCATGGGCAGATGAGGCTGAGCAACAGTTTTCCAGGCTAGCCCTTTCTGCCTGCGAGCTATCTGCAGACGTTCGCATTTTCGGAGCAGGGCTGCCGGAAGCACCCGGCACAGACCACCTAAGCTACGTTTGAAGTTTGAGGGGGCAAGACAAGCAAGCAGCCCCAGTCTCTGTGCCTCTGTGCGAGCAGTGCCATGGGCAGATGAGGCTGAGCAACAGCTTTCCAGGCTAGCTCTTTCTGCCTGCGAGCTATCTGCAGACGTTCGCATTTTCGGAGCAGGGCTGCCAAAGGCGCCCGGTACAAACAGCCAAAAGATACGTTTGAATTTTGAGGGGGCAAGACAAGCAAGCAGCCCCAGTCTCTGTGCCTCTGTGCGAGCAGTGCCATGGGCAGATGAGGCTGAGCAACAGCTTTCCAGGCTAGCTCTTTCTGCCTGCGAGCTATCTGCACATGTTCGCATTTTCGGAGCAGCGCTGCCACAAGCACCCGGCACAGAACACCTAAGGTACGTTTGAAGTTTGAGGGGACAAGACAAGCAAGCAGCCCCAGTCTCTGTGCCTCTGTGCGAGCAGTGCCATGGGCAGATGAGGCTGAGCAACAGCTTTCCAGGCTAGCTCTTTCTGGCTGCGAGCTATCTGCAGACGTTCGCATTTTTGGAGCAGTGCTGCCGGAGTCGCACGGCACGGACCACCTAAGCTACGTTTGAAGTTTGAGGTGGCAAGACAAGCAAGCAGCCCCAGTCTCTGTGCCTCTGTGCGAGCAGTGCCATGGGCAGATGAGGCTGAGCAACAGCTTTCCAGGCTAGCTCTTTCTGGCTGCGAGCTATCTGCAGACGTTCGCATTTTCGGAGCAGGGCTGCCGGAAGCGCCCGGCACAGACCACCTAAGCTACGTTTGAAGTTTGAGGGGGCAAGACAAGCAAGCAGCCCCAGTCTCTGTGCCTCTGTGCGAGCAGTACCATGGTCAGATGAGGCTGAGCAACAGCTTTCCAGGCTAGCTCTTTCTGCCTGCGAGCTATCTGCAGACGTTTGCATTTTCGGAGCAGGGCTGCCAAAGGCGCCCGGTACAAACAGCCAAAAGATACGTTTGAATTTTGAGGGGGCAAGACAAGCAAGCAGCCCCAGTCTCTGTGCCTCTGTGCGAGCAGTGCCATGGGCAGATGAGGCTGAGCAACAGCTTTCCAGGCTAGCTCTTTCTGCCTGCGACCTATCTGCAGACGTTCGCATTTTCGGAGCAGGGCTGCTGGAGGCGCCCGGCACGGACCACCTAAGCTACGTTTGAAGTTTGAGGGGGCAAGACAAGCAAGCAGCCCCAGTCTCTGTGCCTCTGTGCATGCAGTGCCATGGGCAGATGAGGCTGAGCAACAGCTTTCCAGGCTAGCTCTTTCTGCCTGCGAGCTATCTGCAGACGTTCGCATTTTCGGAGCAGGGCTGCCGGAAGCGCCTGGCACAGACCACCTAAGCTACGTTTGAAGTTTGAGGGGGCAAGACAAGCAAGCAGCCCCAGTCTCTGTGCCTCTGTGCGAGCAGTGCCATGGGCAGATGAGGCTGAGCAACAGCTTTCCAGGCTAGCTCTTTCTGCCTGCGAGCTATCTGCAGACGTTCGCATTTTCGGAGCAGGGCTGCTGGAGGCGCCCGGCACGGAGTACCTAAGCTACGTTTGAAGTTTGAGGGGGCAAGACAAGCAAGCAGCCCCAGTCTCTGTGCCTCTGTGCAAGCAGTGCCATGGGCAGATGAGGCTGAGCAACAGCTTTCCAGGCTAGCTCTTTCTGCCTGCGACCTATCTGCAGACGTTCGCATTTTCGGAGCAGGGCTGCTGGAGGCGCCCTGCACGGAACACCTAAGCTACATTTGAAGTTTGAGGGGACAAGACAAGCAAGCAGCCCCAGTCTCTGTGCCTCTGTGCATGCAGTGCCATGGGCAGATGAGGCTGAGCAACAGCTTTCCAGGCTAGCCCTTTCTGCCTGCGAGCTATCTGCAGACGTTTGCATTTTCGGAGCAGGGCTGCCAAAGGCGCCCGGTACAAACAGCCAAAAGATACGTTTGAATTTTGAGGGGGCAAGACAAGCAAGCAGCCCCAGTCTCTGTGCCTCTGTGCGAGCAGTGCCATGGGCAGATGAGGCTGAGCAACAGCTTTCCAGGCTAGCTCTTTCTGCCTGCGAGCTATCTGCAGACGTTCGCATTTTCGGAGCAGGGCTGCCGGAAGCGCCCGGCACGGAGCACCTAAGATACATTTGAAGTTTGAGGGGACAAGACAAGGAAGCAGCCCCAGTCTCTGTGCCTCTGTGCGAGCAGTGCCATGGGCAGATGAGGCTGAGCAACAGCTTTCCAGGCTAGCTCTTTCTGGCTGCGAGCTATCTGCAGACGTTCGCATTTTTGGAGCAGTGCTGCCAGAGTCGCACGGCACGGACCACCTAAGCTACGTTTGAAGTTTGAGGTGGCAAGACAAGCAAGCAGCCCCAGTCTCTGTGCCTCTGTGCGAGCAGTGCCATGGGCAGATGAGGCTGAGCAACAGCTTTCCAGGCTAGCTCTTTCTGCCTGCGAGCTATCTGCAGACGTTTGCATTTTCGGAGCAGGGCTGCCAAAGGCGCCCGGTACAAACAGCCAAAAGATACGTTTGAATTTTGAGGGGGCAAGACAAGCAAGCAGCCCCAGTCTCTGTGCCTCTGTGCGAGCAGTGCCATGGGCAGATGAGGCTGAGCAACAGCTTTCCAGGCTAGCCCTTTCTGCCTGCGAGCTATCTGCAGATGTTCGCATTTTCGGAGCAGGGCTGCTGGAGGCGCCCAGCACGGAACACCTAAGATACATTTGAAGTTTGAGGGGACAAGACAAGGAAGCAGCCCCAGTCTCTGTGCCTCTGTGCAAGCAGTGCCATGGGCAGATGAGGCTGAGCAACAGTTTTCCAGGCTAGCCCTTTCTGCCTGCGAGCTATCTGCAGACGTTCGCATTTTCGGAGCAGGGCTGCCGGAAGCACCCGGCACAGACCACCTAAGCTACGTTTGAAGTTTGAGGGGGCAAGACAAGCAAGCAGCCCCAGTCTCTGTGCCTCTGTGCGAGCAGTGCCATGGGCAGATGAGGCTGAGCAACAGCTTTCCAGGCTAGCTCTTTCTGGCTGCGAGCTATCTGCAGACGTTCGCATTTTTGGAGCAGTGCTGCCGGAGGTGCACGGCACGGACCACCTAAGCTACGTTTGAAGTTTGAGGGGACAAGACAAGCAAGCAGCCCCAGTCTCTGTGCCTCTGTGTGAGCAGTGCCATGGGCAGATGAGGCTGAGTAACAGCTTTCCAGGCTAGCTCTTTCTGCCTGCGAGCTATCTGCAGATGTTCGCATTTTCGCAGCAGGGCTGCTGGAGGCGCCCGGCACGGAACACCTAAGCTACATTTGGAGTTTGAGGGGACAAGACAAGCAAGCAGCCCCAGTCTCTGTGCCTCTGTGCATGCAGTGCCATGGGCAGATGAGGCTGAGGAACAGCTTTCCAGGCTAGCTCTTTCTGCCTGCGAGCTATCTGCAGACGTTTGCATTTTCGGAGCAGGGCTGCCAAAGGCGCCCGGTACAAACAGCCAAAAGATACGTTTGAATTTTGAGGGGGCAAGACAAGCAAGCAGCCCCAGTCTCTGTGCCTCTGTGCGAGCAGTGCCATGGGCAGATGAGGCTGAGCAACAGCTTTCCAGGCTAGCTCTTTCTGCCTGCGACCTATCTGCAGACGTTCGCATTTTCGGAGCAGGGCTGCTGGAGGCGCCCGGCACGGACCACCTAAGCTACGTTTGAAGTTTGAGGGGGCAAGACAAGCAAGCAGCCCCAGTCTCTGTGCCTCTGTGCGAGCAGTGCCATGGGCAGATGAGGCTGAGCAACAGCTTTCCAGGCTAGCCCTTTCTGCCTGCGAGCTATCTGCAGACGTTTGCATTTTCGGAGCAGGGCTGCCAAAGGCGCCCGGTACAAACAGCCAAAAGATACGTTTGAATTTTGAGGGGGCAAGACAAGCAAGCAGCCCCAGTCTCTGTGCCTCTGTGCGAGCAGTGCCATGGGCAGATGAGGCTGAGCAACAGCTTTCCAGGCTAGCTCTTTCTGGCTGCGAGCTATCTGCAGACGTTCGCATTTTCGGAGCAGGGCTGCCGGAAGCGCCCGGCACGGAGCACCTAAGATACATTTGAAGTTTGAGGGTACAAGACAAGGAAGCAGCCCCAGTCTCTGTGCCTCTGTGCGAGCAGTGCCATGGGCAGATGAGGCTGAGCAACAGCTTTCCAGGCTAGCTCTTTCTGCCTGCGAGCTATCTGCAGACGTTCGCATTTTTGGAGCAGTGCTGCCGGAGTCGCACGGCACGGACCACCTAAGCTACGTTTGAAGTTTGAGGTGGCAAGACAAGCAAGCAGCCCCAGTCTCTGTGCCTCTGTGTGAGCAGTGCCATGGGCAGATGAGGCTGAGCAACAGCTTTCCAGGCTAGCTCTTTCTGGCTGCGAGCTATCTGCAGACGTTTGCATTTTCGGAGCAGGGCTGCCAAAGGCGCCCAGTACAAACAGCCAAAAGATACGTTTGAATTTTGAGGGGGCAAGACAAGCAAGCAGCCCCAGTCTCTGTGCCTCTGTGCGAGCAGTGCCATGGGCAGATGAGGCTGAGCAACAGCTTTCCAGGCTAGCCCTTTCTGCCTGCGAGCTATCTGCAGATGTTCGCATTTTCGGAGCAGGGCTGCTGGAGGCGCCCGGCACGGAACACCTAAGCTACATTTGAAGTTTGAGGGGACAAGACAAGGAAGCAGCCCCAGTCTCTGTGCCTCTGTGCAAGCAGTGCCATGGGCAGATGAGGCTGAGCAACAGTTTTCCAGGCTAGCCCTTTCTGCCTGCGAGCTATCTGCAGACGTTCGCATTTTCGGAGCAGGGCTGCCGGAAGCACCCGGCACAGACCACCTAAGCTACGTTTGAAGTTTGAGGGGGCAAGACAAGCAAGCAGCCCCAGTCTCTGTGCCTCTGTGCGAGCAGTGCCATGGGCAGATGAGGCTGAGCAACAGCTTTCCAGGCTAGCTCTTTCTGCCTGCGAGCTATCTGCAGACGTTCGCATTTTCGGAGCAGGGCTGCTGGAGGCGCCCGGCACGGACCACCTGAGCTACGTTTGAAGTTTGAGGGGGCAAGACAAGCAAGCAGCCCCAGTCTCTGTGCCTCTGTGCATGCAGTGCCATGGGCAGATGAGGCTGAGCAACAGCTTTCCAGGCTAGCCCTTTCTGCCTGCGAGCTATCTGCAAACGTTCGCATTTTCGGAGCAGGGCTGCCGGAAGCACCCGGCACAGACCACCTAAGCTACGTTTGAAGTTTGAGAGGGCAAGACAAGCAAGCAGCCCCAGTCTCTGTGCCTCTGTGCGAGCAGTGCCATGGGCAGATGAGGCTGAGCAACAGCTTTCCAGGCTAGCTCTTTCTGCCTGCGAGCTATCTGCAGACGTTCGCATTTTTGGAGCAGTGCTGCCAGAGTCGCAAAGCACGGACCACCTAAGCTACGTTTGAAGTTTGAGGGGACAAGACAAGCAAGCAGCCCCAGTCTCTGTGCCTCTGTGCGAGCAGTGCCATGGGCAGATGAGGCTGAGCAACAGCTTTCCAGGCTAGCTCTTTCTGCCTGCGAGCTATCTGCAGACGTTTGCATTTTCGGAGCAGGGCTGCCAAAGGCGCCCGGTACAAACAGCCAAAAGATACGTTTGAATTTTGAGGGGGCAAGACAAGCAAGCAGCCCCAGTCTCTGTGCCTCTGTGCGAGCAGTGCCATGGGCAGATGAGGCTGAGCAACAGCTTTCCAGGCTAGCTCTTTCTGCCTGCGAGCTATCTGCAGACGTTCGCATTTTCGGAGCAGGGCTGCCGGAAGCGCCCGGCACAGACCACCTAAGCTACGTTTGAAGTTTGAGGGAACAAGACAAGCAAGCAGCCCCAGTCTCTGTGCCTCTGTGCGAGCAGTGCCATGGGCAGATGAGGCTGAGCAACAGCTTTCCAGGCTAGCTCTTTCTGGCTGCGAGCTATCTGCAGACGTTCGCATTTTCGGAGCAGCGCTGCCGGAAGCACCCGGCACGGACCACCTAAGCTACGTTTGAATTTTGAGGGGGCAAGACAAGCAAGCAGCCCCAGTCTCTGTGCCTCTGTGCGAGCAGTGCCATGGGCAGATGAGGCTGAGCAACAGCTTTCCAGGCTAGCTCTTTCTGGCTGCGAGCTATCTGCAGACGTTCGCATTTTTGGAGCAGTGCTGCCGGAGTCGCAAAGCACGGACCACCTAAGCTACGTTTGAAGTTTGAGGGGACAAGACAAGCAAGCAGCCCCAGTCTCTGTGCCTCTGTGCGAGCAGTGCCATGGGCAGATGAGGCTGAGCAACAGCTTTCCAGGCTAGCTCTTTCTGCCTGCGAGCTATCTGCAGACGTTCGCATTTTCGGAGCAGGGCTGCCAAAGGCGCCCGGTACAAACAGCCAAAAGATACGTTTGAATTTTGAGGGGACAAGACAAGCAAGCAGCCCCAGTCTCTGTGCCTCTGTGCGAGCAGTGCCATGGGCAGATGAGGCTGAGCAACAGCTTTCCAGGCTAGCTCTTTCTGCCTGCGAGCTATCTGCAGACGTTTGCATTTTTGGAGCAGGGCTGCCAAAGGCGCCCGGTACAAACAGCCAAAAGATACGTTTGAATTTTGAGGGGGCAAGACAAGCAAGCAGCCCCAGTCTCTGTGCCTCTGTGCGAGCAGTGCCATGGGCAGATGAGGCTGAGCAACAGCTTTCCAGGCTAGCTCTTTCTGGCTGCGAGCTATCTGCAGACGTTCGCATTTTCGGAGCAGGGCTGCCGGAAGCGCCCGGCACAGACCACCTAAGCTACGTTTGAAGTTTGAGGTGGCAAGACAAGCAAGCAGCCCCAGTCTCTGTGCCTCTGTGCGAGCAGTGCCATGGGCAGATGAGGCTGAGCAACAGCTTTCCAGGCTAGCTCTTTCTGCCTGCGAGCTATCTGCAGACGTTCGCCTTTTCAGAGCAGGGCTCCTGTAGGCCCCCTGCACGGACCCCCCAAAGCTACGTTTGAAGTTGGAGGTGGGAAGCCAAGCAAGCAGCCCCAGTCTCTATGCCTCTGTGCGAGCAGCGCCATGGGCAGATGAGGCTGAGCAACAGCTTCCCAGGCTAGCTCTTTCTGTCTGTGATCTATCTGCAGATGTTCGCATTTTCGGAGCAGGGCTGCCGGAGATCGCTTGCACGGATCCCCATATATACGTTTGAAGTTTGAGGGGGAAAGACAAGCAAGCAGCCTCAGTCTCTGTTCCTCTGTGCGAGCAGTGCCATGAGCAGATGAGGCTGAGCAACAGCTTTCCAGGCTAGCTTTTTGTGCCTGCGAGCTATTTGCAGACGTTCGCATTTTGGGAGAAACGCTGCCGGAGGTCCCCTGTACGGACCACCTAAGCTACGTTTGAAATTTGAGGTGGCAAGACAAGCCATCAGCCCCAGTCTCTGTGCCTCTGTGCGTGTAGTGCTATGGGCAGATGAGGCTGAGTAACAGCTTTCCAGGTTAGCTTTTTCTGCCTGCGAGCTCTCTGCAGACGTTCGCATTTTCGGAGCAGGGCTGCTAGAGGCTACTTGCACGGAACCCAAAATTACATTTGAATTTTGAGGTGGCAAGACAAGCAAGCAGCCCCAGTCTCTGTGCCTCTGTGTGAGCAGTGCCATGAGCAGATGATGCTGAGCAACAGCTTTCCAGGCTAGCTCTTTGTGGCTGCGAGCTATCTTCAGACGTTCGCATTTTGCGAGCAGGGCTGCCGGAGGTCCCCTGCACGAACCCCCAAATCTACGTTTGAAGTTTGAGGTGGGAAGACAAGCAAGCAGCCCCCGTCTCTGTGCCTCTGTGCGAGCTGTGCCATGAGCAGATGAGGCTGAGCAACAGCTTTCCAGGCTAGCCTCTTCTGGCTGCGAGCTACATGCTCTAATACTAGAAGCATATGTGGTTAGCACAGTATGCAGTTTGTTTAGGGATAACTACTGAAGAAGGAAACATCAGATATACAATTTCTGTAATGACATGTAACACTATTTGAATTAATTATTTGTTTGGACATAGGAAAAGTTTACATAGCTAAGAACCTATCCCTCAGGGAATATGTATATATTTTTTTTGCAACCTGTCCAAGCAATTAATTCTGTTTGCTTTCTTTCTTCTGTTCTGTTGTGTTCACATTTAGTATTCTCTTGCGTTCTGTAATATTGTGTTGTGTTCTCCTGTGTTCTGATGTGTACTCATTTTTAGTGTTCTGTTGTTTTTTGTTGTGTTCTGTTGTGTTCTGTTGTGTTCTGCTGTGTTCTGACGTGTTCTTTTGTGTTCTGATGTATTGTATTCTTTTTGGTTCTGTTCTGTTTTTTTCTGTTTTGTTCTGATGTGTTCTATTGTGTTCTGATGTGTAGTGTTCTATTGTGTTCTGATATGTTTTCTTGTGTTCTCATTTATAGTATTCTCCTGTGTTCTGATGTGTTCTGCTGTGTTATGTTGTGTTCTGTTGTGTTCTCTGATGTTCTGATGTATTCTCATGTGTACTGTTCTGTTGTGTTCTTTTGTGTTCTGTTGTGTTCTGTTGTGTTCTCATGTGTAGTGTTCTGTTCTGTTCTCTTCTGTTTTGTTCTGTTGTGTTCTATTGTGTTCAATTCTGTTCACATGTGTAGTGTTCTCATGTTCTGTTGTGTTCTTGTGTGTTCTGTTGTGTTCTGATGTGTTCTCATGTGTAGTATTGTGTTGTGTTCTATTGTGTTCTTTTGTGTTCTGTTGTGTCTTCATGTGTTGTGTTGTGTTCTGTTTTGTTCTGATGTGTTCTCGTGTAGTGTTCTTTTGTGTTCTGTTGTGTTCTGTTGTGTTCTCATGTGTAGTGTTCTGTGGTGTTCTGTTGTGTTCTCTTGTGTTCTGTTGTGTTCTGATGTGTACTCATGTATAGTGTTCTGTTGTGTTCTGTTGTGTTCTGATTACTTCACATGTAGCATTTTGTAGTGCTGTGTAGTGTTCTGTTGTGTTCTGCTGTGTTATGATGTGTTCTGATGTGTTCTGTTGTGTTCTGATGTGTTGTATTCTCTTGTGTTCTCTTGTGTTCTGATGTGTTCTCGTGTGCAGTGTTCTTTTGTGTTCTGTTGTGTTCTGTTGTGTTCTGTTGTGTTCAGTGGTGTTCTGTTGTGTTCTGTGTGTTCTGTTGTGTTCTGATGTGTTCTCATGTGTAGTGTTCTGTTGTTTTCTGTTGTCTTTTCTGTTGTGTTCTGCTGTGTTCTGATGTGTTCTGTTGTGGTCTGTTGTGTTCTCATGTGTAGTGTTCTGTTGTGTTGTGTTGTGATCTCTTGTGCTCTGTTGTGTTTACGTGTAGTGTTCTGTGATGTGTAATATTGTGTTGTGTTCTGTTGTGTTCTGTTGTGTTCTGTTGTGTTCTGTTTTGTTCTGATGTGTTCTGCTGTGTTCTGTTGTGTTCTAATGTGTTGTGTTCTGTTGTGTTCTGTTGTGTTCTGTTGTGTTCTGATGTGTTCTGCTGTGTTCTCATTTTCAGTGTTCTGTTGTTTTTTGTTGTGCTCTGATGTGTTCTGTTATATTCTGATGTGCAGTGTTCTGTTGTGTTCGGTTGTGTTCGGTTGTGTTTTGTTGTGTTCTCATGTGTAGTGTTCTGTTGTCTTCTGTTGTGTTCTGCTGTGTTCTGTTGTGTTCTAATGTGTTCTGTTCTGTTCTGTTCTGTTGTGTTCTGTTTTGTTCTGATGTGTTCTGCTGTGTTCTCATTTTTAGTGTTCTGTCGTTTTTTGTTGTGTTATGATGTGTTCTGTTATATTCTGATGTGCAGTGTTCTGTTGTGTTCTGTTGTGTTCTCATGTGTTCTCATGTGTTCTCATGTGTAGTGTTCTGTTGTGTTCTGATGTGTTCTCTTGTGTTCTCGTGTATTTTTCTGTTCTGTTGTGTTCTGTTGTGTTCTACTGTGTTCTGTTCACATATGTAGTGTTGAGTTGTGTGCAGTGATGTTCTTATGTGTTCTGTTGTGTTCTGATGTGTTCTCATGTGTACTATTGCGTTGTCTTCTGTTGTGTTTTCAAGTGTAGTGTTCTGTTGTGTTCTGTTTTGTTATGATGTGTTCTCCTGTGTAGTGTTCTACTGTGTTCCGTAGTCTTCTGTTGTGTTCTGTTGTATTCTCTTGGGTTCTGTGATGTTCTGATGTGTAGTGTTCTGTTTCGTTCTATTGTGTTCTGATGTGTTCACATGTGAAGTGTTCTGTTGTGTTCTGTTCTCTTCAAGTGTGTAGTGTTCTGTTTTGTTCTGTTGTGTTCTCTTGTCTTCACATGTGTAGTGTTCTGCTGTGTTCTGTTTGGTTCTGATGTGTTCTGATGTGTTCTCATTTTCACCGGACTCCAGGAAGGGGCGCAGCCGGGGGGGGGGGCTGACCCCACCTGGCCAAACAGAGCCCAGTGTTCCATACCCTGTGACGTCACGCTGGGTTCCGGTGGGGAGGGCGGGGCGGCGGGAAGGCACTCGCGGCTTGGGGGGACGCAGCGCCGGTCCTGTTTCGGCAGAGCAGCTGTCTGGGTTGTACGGTTCGTTGTTGTGTTTTCTCCTTATTTGTATCGTTGTTGTTCCTGTTTTCCCTCTGTTTGCTGTTCTGTTAAACTGCCCTTATCCCGACCCACCTGTTTCTGCCTCTTTCTTTTCATTCTCCTCCTCCGCACGCCGGCGGGGGGAGGGGCTGCTGCGTAGCGCTTTTGTTGCCGGCGGCAGCCGAAACCGAAACAGTTTTTCAGCAATTTAAGTCACAGATATGATCTGTAATGGGACAGATGACACTAACTGCATCTGACCATCCTAATATACTCCAGATGTTTATCTTTGCAAATATTGTTAGCTTGCAGTAGACTTTGTGCAAAGGTAGCAAGAGGAAGAGAAGTCTGCCTTTGAATTTTAAAGCTTTCTTTGCATGTGTCATTTTGTGTCCTTCTGTCTACGTGACTCGCAGCACTACACTGCAGGTTCTGCGGAGCCCCTGATCTGCTAGTGACATTAACGGCTAGCTGGGTGGTGGTGGAAGGGTGCCAGTTCTCGCAGTGCGATTTCAGTAAGGAATTTCAAACTAGTTAGACTTCCCTAAAATCCAGAAACTCGTTTACCAGTTCAGGAAGAGGTGGTGGTGTTGCCTTGTCCTGCCAGTGCTGAATGCTGTATGTCCTGGGTTCGGCCAGGACAGGGTTAATTTTCACCGGACTCCAGGAAGGGGCACAGCCGGGGGGTGGGGGCTGACCCCACCTGGCCAAACAGAGCCCGGTGTTCCATACCCTGTGACATCACGCTGGGTTCCGGTGGGGGGGGCGGGGCGGCGGGAAGGCACTCGCGGCTTGGGGGGACGCAGCGCCGGTCCTGTTTCGGGAGAGCGGCTGTCTGGGTTGTACGGTTCGTTGTTGTGCTTTCTCCTTATTTGTATCGTTGTTGTTCCTGTTTTCCCTCTGTTTGCTGTTCTGTTAAACTGCCCTTATCCCGACCCACCTGTTTCTGCCTCTTTCTTTTCATTCTCCTCCGCACGCCGGCGGGGGGAGGGGCGGCCGCGTGGCGCTTTTGTTGCCGGCGGCAGCCGAAACCGAAACAGTTTTTCAGCAATTTAAGTCACAGATACGATCTGTAATGGGACAGATGACACTAACTGCATCTGACCATCCTAATATACTCCAGATGTTTATCTTTGCAAATATTGTTAGCTTGCAGTAGACTTTGTGCAAAGGTAGCAAGAGGAAGAGAAGCCTGCCTTTGAATTTTAAAGCTTTCTTTGCATGTGTCATTTTGTGTCCTTCTGTCTACGTGACTCGCAGCACTACACGGCACATTCTGCGGAGCCCCTGATCTGCTAGTGACTGCTCTGTGCGAGCAGTGCCATGAGCAGACGAGGCTGAGCAACAGCTTTCCAGGCTAGCTCTTTCTGGCTGCGAGCTATGTGCAGACGTTCGCATTTTCATAGCAGCGCTGCCGGAGGCCCCCTGCACGAACTCTCAAAGTTACGTTTGAAGTCTGAGGGGGCAAGACAAGCAAGCAGCCCCAGTCTCTGTGCCTCTGTGCGAGCAGTGCCATGGGCAGATGAGGCTGAGGAACAGCTTTCCAGTGTAGCTCTTTCTGGCTGCGAGCTATCTGCAGACGTTCGCATTTTCGGAGCAGGGCTCCAGCAGGCCCCATGCATTGACCACCTAATCTACGTTTGAAGTTTGAGGTGGCAAGACAAGAAAGCAGACCCTGTCTCTGTGCCTCTGTGCGAGCAGTGCCATGGGCAGATGAGGATGAGCAACAGCTTTCCAGGCTAGCTCTTTCTGGCTGCGAGCTATCTGCAGACGTTCGCATTTTTGGAGCAGGGCTCCAGCAGGCCACCTGCACGGACCCCCAAAGTTACGTTTGAAGTTTGAGGTGGCAAGACAAGCAAGCAGCCCCAGTCTCTGTGCCTCTGTGCGAGCAGTGCCATGGGCAGATGAGGCTGAGCAACAGCTTTCCAGGCTAGCTCTTTGTGGCTGCGAGCTATCTTCAGACGTTCGCATTTTGCGAGCAGGGCTGCCGGAGGTCCCCTGCACGAACCCCCAAATCTACGTTTGAAGTTTGAGGTGGGAAGACAAGCAAGCAGCCCCCGTCTCTGTGCCTCTGTGCGAGCTGTGCCATGAGCAGATGAGGCTGAGCAACAGCTTTCCAGGCTAGCCTCTTCTGGCTGCGAGCTACATGCTCTAATACTAGAAGCATATGTGGTTAGCACAGTATACAGTTTGTTTAGGGATAACTACTGAAGAAGGAAACATCAGATATACAATTTCTGTAATGACATGTAACACTATTTGAATTAATTATTTGTTTGGACATAGGAAAAGTTTACATAGCTAAGAACCTATCCCTCAGGGAATATGTATATATTTTTTTTGCAACCTGTCCAAGCAATTAATTCTGTTTGCTTTCTTTCTTCTGTTCTGTTGTGTTCACATTTAGTATTCTCTTGCATTCTGTAATATTGTGTTGTGTTCTCCTGTGTTCTGATGTGTACTCATTTTTAGTGTTCTGTTGTTTTTTGTTCTGTTCTGTTGTGTTCTGTTGTGTTCTGCTGTGTTCTGAGGTGTTCTTTTGTGTTCTGATGTATTGTATTCTTTTTGGTTCTGTTCTGTTTTTTTCTGTTTTGTTCTGATGTGTTCTAATGTGTTCTGATGTGTAGTGTTCTATTGTGTTCTGATATGTTTTCTTGTGTTCTCATTTATAGTATTCTCCTGTGTTCTGATGTGTTCTGCTGTGTTATGTTGTGTTCTGTTGTGTTCTCTGATGTTCTGATGTATTCTCATGTGTACTGTTCTGTTGTGTTCTTTTGTGTTCTGTTGTGTTCTGTTGTGTTCTCATGTGTAGTGTTCTGTTCTGTTCTCTTCTGTTTTGTTCTGTTGTGTTCTATTGTGTTCAATTCTGTTCACATGTGTAGTGTTCTCATGTTCTGTTGTGTTCTTGTGTGTTCTGTTGTGTTCTGATGTGTTCTCATGTGTAGTATTGTGTTGTGTTCTATTGTGTTCTTTTGTGTTCTGTTGTGTCTTCATGTGTTGTGTTGTGTTCTGTTTTGTTCTGATGTGTTCTCGTGTAGTGTTCTTTTGTGTTCTGTTGTGTTCTGTTGTGTTCTGTTGTGTTCTGATGTGTTCTCAGGTGCAGTGTTCTTTTGTGTTCTGTTGTGTTCTGTTGTGTTCTCATGTGTAGTGTTCTGTGGTGTTCTGTTGTGTTCTCTTGTGTTCTGTTGTGTTCTGATGTGTACTCATGTATAGTGTTCTGTTGTGTTCTGTTGTGTTCTGATTTGTTCACATGTAGCATTTTGTAGTGGTGTGTAGTGTTCTGTTGTGTTCTGCTGTGTTATGATGTGTTCTGATGTGTTCTGTTGTGTTCTGATGTGTTGTATTCTCTTGTGTTCTCTTGTGTTCTGATGTGTTCTCGTGTGCAGTGTTCTTTTGTGTTCTGTTGTGTTCTGTTGTGTTCTGTTGTGTTCAGTGGTGTTCTGTTGTGTTCTGATGTGTTCTCATGTGTAGTGTTCTGTTGTTTTCTGTTGTCTTTTCTGTTGTGTTCTGCTGTGTTCTGATGTGTTCTGTTGTGGTCTGTTGTGTTCTCATGTGTAGTGTTCTGTTGTGTTGTGTTGTGATCTCTTGTGCTCTGTTGTGTTTACGTGTAGTGTTCTGTGATGTGTAATATTGTGTTGTGTTCTGTTGTGTTCTGTTGTGTTCTGTTGTGTTCTGTTTTGTTCTGATGTGTTCTGCTGTGTTCTGTTGTGTTCTAATGTGTTGTGTTCTGTTGTGTTCTGTTGTGTTCTGATGTGTTCTGCTGTGTTCTCATTTTCAGTGTTCTGTTGTTTTTTGTTGTGCTCTGATGTGTTCTGTTATATTCTGATGTGCAGTGTTCTGTTGTGTTCTGTTGTGTTCTCTTGTGTTCTCATGTGTTCTCATGTGTAGTGTTCTGTTGTCTTCTGTTGTGTTCTGATGTGTTCTGTTGTATTCTTATGTGTTCTGTTGTGTTCTGATGTGTAGTGATCTTTTGTGTTCTGTTGTGTTGTGATGTGTTCTCATGTGTACTGTTCTGTTGTTTTCTGTTGTGTTCGGTTGTGTTCTCTTGTGTTCTCATGTGTAGTGTTCTGTTCTGTTGTGTACTTTTGTGTTCTGTTGTGGTCTTTTGTGTTCTGTTGTGTTCTGCTGTGTTCTGTTGTGTTCTAATGTGTTCTGTTCTGTTCTGTTCTGTGGTGTTCTGTTTTGTTCTGATGTGTTCTGCTGTGTTCTCATTTTTAGTGTTCTGTCGTTTTTTGTTGTGTTATGATGTGTTCTGTTATATTCTGATGTGCAGTGTTCTGTTGTGTTCTGTTGTGTTCTCATGTGTTCTCATGTGTTCTCATGTGTAGTGTTCTGTTGTGTTCTGATGTGTTCTCTTGTGTTCTCGTGTATTTTTCTGTTCTGTTGTGTTCTGTTGTGTTCTACTGTGTTCTGTTCACATATGTAGTGTTGAGTTGTGTGCAGTGATGTTCTTATGTGTTCTGTTGTGTTCTGATGTGTTCTCATGTGTACTATTGCGTTGTCTTCTGTTGTGTTTTCAAGTGTAGTGTTCTGTTGTGTTCTGTTTTGTTATGATGTGTTCTCCTGTGTAGTGTTCTACTGTGTTCCGTAGTCTTCTGTTGTGTTCTGTTGTATTCTCTTGGGTTCTGTGATGTTCTGATGTGTAGTGTTCTGTTTCGTTCTATTGTGTTCTGATGTGTTCACATGTGAAGTGTTCTGTTGTGTTCTGTTCTCTTCAAGTGTGTAGTGTTCTGTTTTGTTCTGTTGTGTTCTCTTGTCTTCACATGTGTAGTGTTCTGCTGTGTTCTGTTTGGTTCTGATGTGTTCTGATGTGTTCTCATTTTCACCGGACTCCAGGAAGGGGCGCAGCCGGGGGGGGGGGCTGACCCCACCTGGCCAAACAGAGCCCAGTGTTCCATACCCTGTGACGTCACGCTGGGTTCCGGTGGGGAGGGCGGGGCGGCGGGAAGGCACTCGCGGCTTGGGGGGACGCAGCGCCGGTCCTGTTTCGGCAGAGCAGCTGTCTGGGTTGTACGGTTCGTTGTTGTGTTTTCTCCTTATTTGTATCGTTGTTGTTCCTGTTTTCCCTCTGTTTGCTGTTCTGTTAAACTGCCCTTATCCCGACCCACCTGTTTCTGCCTCTTTCTTTTCATTCTCCTCCGCACGCCGGCGGGGGGAGGGGCGGCTGCGTGGCGCTTTTGTTGCTGGCGGCAGCCGAAACCGAAACAGTTTTTCAGCAATTTAAGTCACAGATATGATCTGTAATGGGACAGATGACACTAACTGCATCTGACCATCCTAATATACTCCAGATGTTTATCTTTGCAAATATTGTTAGCTTGCAGTAGACTTTGTGCAAAGGTAGCAAGAGGAAGAGAAGTCTGTCTTTGAATTTTAAAGCTTTCTTTGCATGTGTCATTTTGTGTCCTTCTGTCTACGTGACTCGCAGCACTACACTGCAGGTTCTGCGGAGCCCCTGATCTGCTAGTGACATTAACGGCTAGCTGGGTGGTGGTGGAAGGGTGCCAGTTCTCGCAGTGCGATTTCAGTAAGGAATTTCAAACTAGTTAGACTTCCCTAAAATCCAGAAACTCGTTTACCAGTTCAGGAAGAGGTGGTGGTGTTGCCTTGTCCTGCCAGTGCTGAATGCTGTATGTCCTGGGTTCGGCCAGGACAGGGTTAATTTTCACCGGACTCCAGGAAGGGGCACAGCCGGGGGGTGGGGGCTGACCCCACCTGGCCAAACAGAGCCCGGTGTTCCATACCCTGTGACATCACGCTGGGTTCCGGTGGGGGGGGCGGGGCGGCGGGAAGGCACTCGCGGCTTGGGGGGACGCAGCGCCGGTCCTGTTTCGGGAGAGCGGCTGTCTGGGTTGTACGGTTAGTTGTTGTGCTTTCTCCTTATTTGTATCGTTGTTGTTCCTGTTTTCCCTCTGTTTGCTGTTCTGTTAAACTGCCCTTATCCCGACCCACCTGTTTCTGCCTCTTTCTTTTCATTCTCCTCCGCACGCCGGCGGGGGGAGGGGCGGCCGCGTGGCGCTTTTGTTGCCGGCGGCAGCCGAAACCGAAACAGTTTTTCAGCAATTTAAGTCACAGATACGATCTGTAATGGGACAGATGACACTAACTGCATCTGACCATCCTAATATACTCCAGATGTTTATCTTTGCAAATATTGTTAGCTTGCAGTAGACTTTGTGCAAAGGTAGCAAGAGGAAGAGAAGCCTGCCTTTGAATTTTAAAGCTTTCTTTGCATGTGTCATTTTGTGTCCTTCTGTCTACGTGACTCGCAGCACTACACGGCACATTCTGCGGAGCCCCTGATCTGCTAGTGACTGCTCTGTGCGAGCAGTGCCATGAGCAGACGAGGCTGAGCAACAGCTTTCCAGGCTAGCTCTTTCTGGCTGCGAGCTATGTGCAGACGTTCGCATTTTCATAGCAGCGCTGCCGGAGGCCCCCTGCACGAACTCTCAAAGTTACGTTTGAAGTCTGAGGGGGCAAGACAAGCAAGCAGCCCCAGTCTCTGTGCCTCTGTGCAAGCAGTGCCATGGGCAGATGAGGCTGAGCAACAGTTTTCCAGGCTAGCCCTTTCTGCCTGCGAGCTATCTGCAGACGTTCGCATTTTCGGAGCAGGGCTGCCGGAAGCACCCGGCATAGACCACCTAAGCTACGTTTGAAGTTTGAGGGGGCAAGACAAGCAAGCAGCCCCAGTCTCTGTGCCTCTGTGCGAGCAGTGCCATGGGCAGATGAGGCTGAGCAACAGCTTTCCAGGCTAGCTCTTTCTGCCTGCGAGCTATCTGCAGACATTCGCATTTTCGGAGCAGGGCTGCCGGAAGGGCCCGGCACGGACAACCTAAGCTACGTTTGAAGTTTGAGGGGACAAGACAAGCAAGCAGCTCCAGTCTCTGTGCCTCTGTGCGAGCAGTACCATGGTCAGATGAGGCTGAGCAACCGCTTTCCAGGCTAGCCCTTTCTGCCTGCAAGCTATCTGCAGACGTTTGCATTTTCGGAGCAGGGCTGCCAAAGGCGCCCGGTACAAACAGCCAAAAGATACGTTTGAAGTTTGAGGGGGCAAGACAAGCAAGCAGCCCCAGTCTCTGTGCCTCTGTGCGAGCAGTGCCATGGGCAGATGAGGCTGAGCAACAGCTTTCCAGGCTAGCTCTTTCTGCCTGTGAGCTATCTGCAGACGTTCGCATTTTTGGAGCAGGGCTGTCGGAAGCGGGCGGCACAGACCACCTAAGCTACTTTTGAAGTTTGAGGGGACAAGACAAGCAAGCAGCCCCAGTCTCTGTGCCTCTGTGCAAGCAGTGCCATGGGCAGATGAGGCTGAGCAACAGCTTTCCAGGCTAGCTCTTTCTGCCTGCGAGCTATCTGCAGACGTTCGCATTTTCGGAGCAGGGCTGCTGGAAGCGCCCGGCACGGAACACCTAAGTTACATTTGAAGTTTGAGGGGACAAGACAAGGAAGCAGCCCCATTCTCTGTGCCTCTGTGCATGCAGTGCCATGGGCAGATGAGGCTGAGCAACAGCTTTCCAGGCTAGCTCTTTCTGCCTGCGAGCTATCTGCAGACGTTTGCATTTTCGGAGCAGGGCTGCCAAAGGCGCCCGGTACAAACAGCCAAAAGATACGTTTGAATTTTGAGGGGGCAAGACAAGCAAGCAGCCCCAGTCTCTGTGCCTCTGTGCGAGCAGTGCCATGGGCAGATGAGGCTGAGCAACAGCTTTCCAGGCTAGCTCTTTCTGCCTGCGAGCTATCTGCAGACGTTCGCATTTTCGGAGCAGCGCTGCCGGAAGCACCCGGCACGGACCACCTAAGCTACGTTTGAAGTTTGAGGGGACAAGACAAGCAAGCAGCCCCAGTCTCTGTGCCTCTGTGCGAGCAGTGCCATGGGCAGATGAGGCTGAGCAACAGCTTTCCAGGCTAGCTCTTTCTGCCTGCGAGCTATCTGCAGACGTTTGCATTTTCGGAGCAGGGCTGCCGGAAGCGCCTGGCACGGACCACCTAAGCTGCGTTTGAAGTTTGAGGGGGCAAGACAAGCAAGCAGCCCCAGTCTCTGTGCCTCTGTGCGAGCAGTGCCATGGGCAGATGAGGCTGAGCAACAGCTTTCCAGGCAAGCTCTTTCTGCCTGCGAGGTATCTGCAGACGTTTGCGTTTTCGGAGCAGGGCTGCCGGAGATGCCCGGCAAGGACCACCTAAGCTACGTTTGAAGTTTGAGGGGACAAGACAAGCAAGCAGCCCCAGTCTCTGTGCCTCTGTGCAAGCAGTGCCATGGGCAGATGAGGCTGAGCAACAGCTTTCCAGGCTAGCTCTTTCTGCCTGCGAGCTATCTGCAGACGTTCGCATTTTCGGAGCAGGGCTGCTGGAGGCGCCCGGCACGGAACATCTAAGCTACATTTGAAGTTTGAGGGGACAAGACAAGCAAGCAGCCCCAGTCTCTGTGCCTCTGTGCATGCAGTGCCATGGGCAGATGAGGCTGAGCAACAGCTTTCCAGGCTAGCCCTTTCTGCCTGCGAGCTATCTGCAGACATTTGCATTTTCGGAGCAGGGCTGCCAAAGGTGCCCGGTACAAACAGCCAAAAGATACGTTTGAATTTTGAGGGGGCAAGACAAGCAAGCAGCCCCAGTCTCTGTGCCTCTGTGCGAGCAGTGCCATGGGCAGATGAGGCTGAGCAACAGCTTTCCAGGCTAGCTCTTTCTGCCTGCGAGCTATCTGCAGACGTTTGCATTTTCGGAGCAGGGCTGCCAAAGGCGCCCGGTACAAACAGCCAAAAGATACGTTTGAATTTTGAGGGGGCAAGACAAGCAAGCAGCCCCAGTCTCTGTGCCTCTGTGCGAGCAGTGCCATGGGCAGATGAGGCTGAGCAACAGCTTTCCAGGCTAGCTCTTTCTGCCTGCGAGCTATCTGCAGACGTTCGCATTTTCGGAGCAGCGCTGCCGGAAGCACCCGGCACGGACCACCTAACTACGTTTGAATTTTGAGGGGGCAAGACAAGCAAGCAGCCCCAGTCTCTGTGCCTCTGTGCGAGCAGTGCCATGGGCAGATGAGGCTGAGCAACAGCTTTCCAGGCTAGCTCTTTCTGCCTGCGAGCTATCTGCAGACGTTCGCATTTTCGGAGCAGCGCTGCCGGAAGCACCCGGCACGGACCAGCTAAGCTACGTTTGAAGTTTGAGGGAACAAGACAAGCAAGCAGCCCCAGTCTCTGTGCCTCTGTGCGAGCAGTGCCATGGGCAGATGAGGCTGAGCAACAGCTTTCCAGACTAGCTCTTTCTGCCTGCGAGCTATCTGCAGACGTTCGCATTTTCGGAGCAGGGCTGCCGGAAGCGCCCGGCACGGACCACCTAAGCTGCGTTTGAATTTTGAGGGGGCAAGACAAGCAAGCAGCCCCAGTCTCTGTGCCTCTGTGCGAGCAGTGCCATGGACAGATGAGGCTGAGCAACAGCTTTCCAGGCAAGCTCTTTCTGCCTGCGAGCTATCTGCACACGTTTGCGTTTTCGGAGCAGGGCTGCCGGAAATGCTTGGCAAGGACCACCTAAGCTACGTTTGAAGTTTGAGGGGACAAGACAAGCAAGCAGCCCCAGTCTCTGTGCCTCTGTGCGAGCAGTGCCATGGGCAGATGAGGCTGAGCAACAGCTTTCCAGGCTAGCTCTTTCTGCCTGCGAGCTATCTGCAGACGTTCGCATTTTCGGAGCAGGGCTGCTGGAGGCGCCCGGCACGGACCACCTAAGCTACGTTTGAAGTTTGAGGGGGCAAGACAAGCAAGCAGCCCCAGTCTCTGTGCCTCTGTGCGAGCAGTGCCATGGGCAGATGAGGCTGAGCAACAGCTTTCCAGGCTAGCTCTTTCTGCCTGCGAGCTATCTGCAGACGTTCGCATTTTCGGAGCAGGGCTGCTGGAGGCGCTCGGCACGGAACACCTAAGATACATTTGAAGTTTGAGGGGACAAGAAAAGCAAGCAGCCCCAGTCTCTGTGCCTCTGTGCATGCAGTGCCATGGGCAGATGAGGCTGAGCAACAGCTTTCCAGGCTAGCTCTTTCTGCCTGCGAGCTATCTGCAGACGTTTGCATTTTCGGAGCAGGGCTGCCGGAAGCGCCTGGCACGGACCACCTAAGCTGCGTTTGAAGTTTGAGGGGGCAAGACAAGCAAGCAGCCCCAGTCTCTGTGCCTCTGTGCGAGCAGTGCCATGGGCAGATGAGGCTGAGCAACAGCTTTCCAGGCAAGCTCTTTCTGCCTGCGAGGTATCTGCAGACGTTTGCGTTTTCGGAGCAGGGCTGCTGGAGGCGCCCGGCACGGAACACCTAAGCTACATTTGAAGTTTGAGGGGACAAGACAAGCAAGCAGCCCCAGTCTCTGTGCCTCTGTGCGAGCAGTGCCATGGGCAGATGAGGCTGAGCAACAGCTTTCCAGGCTAGCTCTTTCTGCCTGCGAGCTATCTGCAGACGTTCGCATTTTCGGAGCAGGGCTGCCGGAAGCGCCCGGCACGGACCAGCTAAGCTACGTTTGAAGTTTGAGGGTGCAAGACAAGCAAGCAGCCCCAGTCTCTGTGCCTCTGTGCGAGCAGTGCCATGGGCAGATGAGGCTGAGCAACAGCTTTCCAGGCTAGCCCTTTCTGCCTGCGAGCTATCTGCAGACGTTTGCATTTTCGGAGCAGCGCTGCCAAAGGCGCCCGGTACAAACAGCCAAAAGATACGTTTGAATTTTGAGGGGGCAAGACAAGCAAGCAGCCCCAGTCTCTGTGCCTCTGTGCGAGCAGTGCCATGGGCAGATGAGGCTGAGCAACAGCTTTCCAGGCTAGCTCTTTCTGCCTGCGAGCTATCTGCAGACGTTTGCATTTTAGGAGCCCGGCTGCCAAAGGCGCCCGGTACAAACAGCCAAAAGATACGTTTGAATTTTGAGGGGGCAAGACAAGCAAGCAGCCCCAGTCTCTGTGCCTCTGTGCGAGCAGTGCCATGGGCAGATGAGGCTGAGCAACAGCTTTCCAGGCTAGCTCTTTCTGCCTGCGAGCTATCTGCAGACGTTCGCATTTTGGGAGCAGGGCTGCCGGAGGAGGCCTTCACGAACCCCTAACGCTACGTTTGAAGTTGGAGGTGACAAGACAAGCAAGAAGCCCCAGTCTATGTGCCTCTGTGCGAGCAGTGCCATGGGCAGATGATTCTGAGCAACAGCTTTCCAGGCTAGATTTTTCTGGCTGCGATCTATATGGAGACGTTCGCATTTTCAGAGGAGGGCTGCTTGAGGCCCACTGCACGGACCCCCTAATCTACGTTTGAAGTTTGAGGGGGCAAGACAAGCAAGCAGCCCCAGTCTCTGTGCCTCTGTGCGAGCAGTGCCATGGGCAGATGAGGCTGAGCAACCGCTTTCCAGGCTAGCTCTTCCTGCCTGCGAGCTATCTGCAGACGTTCGCATTTTTAGAGCAGGACTGCCGGAGTCCCCCTGCACGGACCACCTAAGCTACGTTTGAAGTTTGAGGGAGCAAGACAAGCAAGCAGCCCCAGTCTCTGTGCCTCTGTGCGAGCAGTGCCATGGGCAGATGAGGCTGAGCAACAGCTTTCCAGGCTAGCTCTTTCTGTCTGCGAGCTAACTGCAGACGTTCGCATTTTCGGAGAAGGGCTGCTGGAACCCCTCTGCACGGACCGTCTAAGATACATTTGAAGTTTGAGGGGGCAAGACAAGCAAGCAGCCCCAGTCTCTGTGCCTCTGTGCAAGCAGTGCCATGGGCAGATGAGGCTGAGCAAAAGCTTTACAGGCTAGCTCTTTCTGCCTGCGAGCTATCTGCAGACGTTTGCATTTTCAGAGCAGGGCTTCCTGAGGCGCCCAGAACGGAACAACCTAAAGATACGTTTGAAGTTTGAGGTGGCAAGACAAGCAAGCAGCCCCAGTCTCTGTGCCTCTGTGCGAGCAGTGCCATGGGCAGATGAGGCTGAGCAACAGCTTTCCAGGCTAGCTCTTTCTGCCTGCGAGCTATCTGAAGACGTTCGCATTTTCGGAGCAGAGCTGCTGGTGCCCCCCTGCACTGACCACCAGAGGTACGTTTGAAGTTTGATGTGGCAACACAAGCAAGCAGCCCCAGTCTCTGTGCCTCTGTGCGAGCAGTGCCATGGGCAGATGAGGCTGAACAACAGCTTTCCAGGCTAGCTGTTTCTGCCTGCGAGCTACCTGCAGATGTTCGCATTTTCGGAGCAGGGCTGCTGGTGCACATCTGCACGGACCAACAATAGATACGTTTGAAGTTTGACGTGGTAAGACTAGCAAGCAGCCCCAGTCTCTGTGCCTCTGTGCGAGCAGTTGCATGGGCAGATGAGGCTGAGCAACAGCTTTCCAGGCTAGCTATTTCTGCCTGCGAGCTATCTGCAGACATTCGCATTTTCGGAGCAGGGCTGCCGGAAGGGCCCGGCACGGACAACCTAAGCTACGTTTGAAGTTTGAGGGTACAAGACAAGCAAGCAGCTCCAGTCTCTGTGCCTCTGTGCGAGCAGTACCATGGTCAGATGAGGCTGAGCAACAGCTTTGCAGGCTAGCCCTTTCTGCCTGCGAGCTATCTGCAGACGTTTGCATTTTCGGAGCAGGGCTGCCAAAGGCGCCCGGTACAAACAGCCAAAAGATACGTTTGAAGTTTGAGGGGGCAAGACAAGCAAGCAGCCCCAGTCTCTGTGCCTCTGTGCGAGCAGTGCCATGGGCAGATGAGGCTGAGCAACAGCTTTCCAGGCTAGCTCTTTCTGTCTGCGAGCTATCTGCAGACGTTCGCATTTTCGGAGCAGGGCTGCCGGAAGCGGCCGGCACAGTGCACCTAAGCTACTTTTGAAGTTTGAGGGGACAAGACAAGCAAGCAGCCCCAGTCTCTGTGCCTCTGTGCAAGCAGTGCCATGGGCAGATGAGGCTGAGCAACAGCTTTCCAGGCTAGCTCTTTCTGCCTGCGAGCTATCTGCAGACGTTCGCATTTTCGGAGCAGGGCTGCCAAAGGCGCACAATACAAACAGCCAAAAGATACGTTTGAAGTTTGAGGGGGCAAGACAAGCAAGCAGCCCCAGTCTCTGTGCCTCTGTGCGAGCAGTGCCATGGGCAGATGAGGCTGAGCAACAGCTTTCCAGGCTAGCTCTTTCTGGCTGCGAGCTATCTGCAGACGTTCGCATTTTTGGAGCAGTGCTGCCGGAGGCGCCCGGCATGGACCACCTAAGCTACGTTTGAAGTTTGAGGGGACAAGACAAGCAAGCAGCCCCAGTCTCTGTGCCTCTGTGCATGCAGTGCCATGGGCAGATGAGGCTGAGCAACAGCTTTCCAGGCTAGCTCTTTCTGCCTGCGAGCTATCTGCAGAAGTTCGCATTTTCGGAGCAGGGCTGCTGGAGGCGCACGGCACGGAACACCTAAGCTACATTTGAAGTTTGAGGGGACAAGACAAGGAAGCAGCCCCAGTCTCTGTGCCTCTGTGCAAGCAGTGCCATGGGCAGATGAGGCTGAGCAACAGTTTTCCAGGCTAGCCCTTTCTGCCTGCGAGCTATCTGCAGACGTTCGCATTTTCGGAGCAGGGCTGCCGGAAGCACCCGGCATAGACCACCTAAGCTACGTTTGAAGTTTGAGGGGGCAAGACAAGCAAGCAGCCCCAGTCTCTGTGCCTCTGTGCGAGCAGTGCCATGGGCAGATGAGGCTGAGCAACAGCTTTCCAGCCTAGCTCTTTCTGCCTGCGAGCTATCTGCAGACATTCGCATTTTCGGAGCAGGGCTGCCGGAAGGGCCCGGCACGGACAACCTAAGCTACGTTTGAAGTTTGAGGGGACAAGACAAGCAAGCAGCTCCAGTCTCTGTGCCTCTGTGCGAGCAGTACCATGGTCAGATGAGGCTGAGCAACCGCTTTCCAGGCTAGCCCTTTCTGCCTGCAAGCTATCTGCAGACGTTTGCATTTTCGGAGCAGGGCTGCCAAAGGCGCCCGGTACAAACAGCCAAAAGATACGTTTGAAGTTTGAGGGGGCAAGACAAGCAAGCAGCCCCAGTCTCTGTGCCTCTGTGCGAGCAGTGCCATGGGCAGATGAGGCTGAGCAACAGCTTTCCAGGCTAGCTCTTTCTGCCTGTGAGCTATCTGCAGACGTTCGCATTTTTGGAGCAGGGCTGTCGGAAGCGGGCGGCACAGACCACCTAAGCTACTTTTGAAGTTTGAGGGGACAAGACAAGCAAGCAGCCCCAGTCTCTGTGCCTCTGTGCAAGCAGTGCCATGGGCAGATGAGGCTGAGCAACAGCTTTCCAGGCTAGCTCTTTCTGCCTGCGAGCTATCTGCAGACGTTCGCATTTTCGGAGCAGGGCTGCTGGAAGCGCCCGGAACGGAACACCTAAGTTACATTTGAAGTTTGAGGGGACAAGACAAGGAAGCAGCCCCATTCTCTGTGCCTCTGTGCATGCAGTGCCATGGGCAGATGAGGCTGAGCAACAGCTTTCCAGGCTAGCTCTTTCTGCCTGCGAGCTATCTGCAGACGTTTGCATTTTCGGAGCAGGGCTGCCAAAGGCGCCCGGTACAAACAGCCAAAAGATACGTTTGAATTTTGAGGGGGCAAGACAAGCAAGCAGCCCCAGTCTCTGTGCCTCTGTGCGAGCAGTGCCATGGGCAGATGAGGCTGAGCAACAGCTTTCCAGGCTAGCTCTTTCTGCCTGCGAGCTATCTGCAGACGTTCGCATTTTCGGAGCAGCGCTGCCGGAAGCACCCGGCACGGACCACCTAAGCTACGTTTGAAGTTTGAGGGGACAAGACAAGCAAGCAGCCCCAGTCTCTGTGCCTCTGTGCGAGCAGTGCCATGGGCAGATGAGGCTGAGCAACAGCTTTCCAGGCTAGCTCTTTCTGCCTGCGAGCTATCTGCAGACGTTTGCATTTTCGGAGCAGGGCTGCCGGAAGCGCCTGGCACGGACCACCTAAGCTGCGTTTGAAGTTTGAGGGGGCAAGACAAGCAAGCAGCCCCAGTCTCTGTGCCTCTGTGCGAGCAGTGCCATGGGCAGATGAGGCTGAGCAACAGCTTTCCAGGCAAGCTCTTTCTGCCTGCGAGGTATCTGCAGACGTTTGCGTTTTCGGAGCAGGGCTGCCGGAGATGCCCGGCAAGGACCACCTAAGCTACGTTTGAAGTTTGAGGGGACAAGACAAGCAAGCAGCCCCAGTCTCTGTGCCTCTGTGCAAGCAGTGCCATGGGCAGATGAGGCTGAGCAACAGATTTCCAGGCTAGCTCTTTCTGGCTGCGAGCTATCTGCAGACGTTCGCATTTTCGGAGCAGGGCTGCTGGAGGCGCCCGGCACGGAACACCTAAGCTACATTTGAAGTTTGAGGGGACAAGACAAGCAAGCAGCCCCAGTCTCTGTGCCTCTGCGCGAGCAGTGCCATGGGCAGATGAGGCTGAGCAACAGCTTTCCAGGCTAGCTCTTTCTGCCTGCGAGCTATCTGCAGACGTTCGCATTTTCGGAGCAGGGCTGCTGGAGGCGCCCGGCACGGAACATCTAAGCTACATTTGAAGTTTGAGGGGACAAGACAAGCAAGCAGCCCCAGTCTCTGTGCCTCTGTGCATGCAGTGCCATGGGCAGATGAGGCTGAGCAACAGCTTTCCAGGCTAGCCCTTTCTGCCTGCGAGCTATCTGCAGACATTTGCATTTTCGGAGCAGGGCTGCCAAAGGTGCCCGGTACAAACAGCCAAAAGATACGTTTGAATTTTGAGGGGGCAAGACAAGCAAGCAGCCCCAGTCTCTGTGCCTCTGTGCGAGCAGTGCCATGGGCAGATGAGGCTGAGCAACAGCTTTCCAGGCTAGCTCTTTCTGCCTGCGAGCTATCTGCAGACGTTTGCATTTTCGGAGCAGGGCTGCCAAAGGCGCCCGGTACAAACAGCCAAAAGATACGTTTGAATTTTGAGGGGGCAAGACAAGCAAGCAGCCCCAGTCTCTGTGCCTCTGTGCGAGCAGTGCCATGGGCAGATGAGGCTGAGCAACAGCTTTCCAGGCTAGCTCTTTCTGCCTGCGAGCTATCTGCAGACGTTCGCATTTTCGGAGCAGCGCTGCCGGAAGCACCCGGCACGGACCACCTAACTACGTTTGAATTTTGAGGTGGCAAGACAAGCAAGCAGCCCCAGTCTCTGTGCCTCTGTGCGAGCAGTGCCATGGGCAGATGAGGCTGAGCAACAGCTTTCCAGGCTAGCTCTTTCTGCCTGCGAGCTATCTGCAGACGTTCGCATTTTCGGAGCAGCGCTGCCGAAAGCACCCGGCACGGACCACCTAAGATACGTTTGAAGTTTGAGGGAACAAGACAAGCAAGCAGCCCCAGTCTCTGTGCCTCTGTGCGAGCAGTGCCATGGGCAGATGAGGCTGAGCAACAGCTTTCCAGGCTAGCCCTTTCTGCCTGCGAGCTATCTGCAGACGTTCGCATTTTCGGAGCAGGGCTGCCGTAAGCGCCCGGCACGGACCACCTAAGCTGCGTTTGAAGTTTGAGGGGGCAAGACAAGCAAGCAGCCCCAGTCTCTGTGCCTCTGTGCGAGCAGTGCCATGGGCAGATGAGGCTGAGCAACAGCTTTCCAGGCAAGCTCTTTCTGCCTGCGAGCTATCTGCAGACGTTTGCGTTTTCGGAGCAGGGCTGCCGGAAATGCCCGGCAAGGACCACCTAAGCTACGTTTGAAGTTTGAGGGGACAAGACAAGCAAGCAGCCCCAGTCTCTGTGCCTCTGTGCGAGCAGTGCCATGGGCAGATGAGGCTGAGCAACAGCTTTCCAGGCTAGCTCTTTCTGCCTGCGAGCTATCTGCAGACGTTCGCATTTTCGGAGCAGGGCTGCTGGAGGCGCCCGGCACGGACCACCTAAGCTACGTTTGAAGTTTGAGGGGGCAAGACAAGCAAGCAGCCCCAGTCTCTGTGCCTCTGTGCGAGCAGTGCCATGGGCAGATGAGGCTGAGCAACAGCTTTCCAGGCTAGCTCTTTCTGCCTGCGAGCTATCTGCAGACGTTCGCATTTTCGGAGCAGGGCTGCTGGAGGCGCCCGGCACGGAACACCTAAGATACATTTGAAGTTTGAGGGGACAAGAAAAGCAAGCAGCCCCAGTCTCTGTGCCTCTGTGCATGCAGTGCCATGGGCAGATGAGGCTGAGCAACAGCTTTCCAGGCTAGCCCTTTCTGCCTGCGAGCTATCTGCAGACGTTCGCATTTTCGGAGCAGGGCTGCCGGAAGCACCCGTCACAGACCACCCAAGCTACGTTTGAAGTTTGAGGGGGCAAGACAAGCAAGCAGCCCCAGTCTCTGTGCCTCTGTGCGAGCAGTGCCATGGGCAGATGAGGCTGAGCAACAGCTTTCCAGGCAAGCTCTTTCTGCCTGCGAGGTATCTGCAGACGTTTGCGTTTTCGGAGCAGGGCTGCCGGAGATGCCCGGCAAGGAACACCTAAGCTACGTTTGAAGTTTGAGGGGACAAGACAAGCAAGCAGCCCCAGTCTCTGTGCCTCTGTGCGAGCAGTGCCATGGGCAGATGAGGCTGAGCAACAGATTTCCAGGCTAGCTCTTTCTGGCTGCGAGCTATCTGCAGACGTTCACATTTTCGGAGCAGGGCTGCTGGAGGCGCCCGGCACGGAACACCTAAGCTACATTTGAAGTTTGAGGGGACAAGACAAGCAAGCAGCCCCAGTCTCTGTGCCTCTGTGCGAGCAGTGCCATGGGCAGATGAGGCTGAGCAACAGCTTTCCAGGCTAGCTCTTTCTGCCTGCGAGCTATCTGCAGACGTTCGCATTTTCGGAGCAGGGCTGCCGGAAGCGCCCGGCACGGACCAGCTAAGCTACGTTTGAAGTTTGAGTGTGCAAGACAAGCAAGCAGCCCCAGTCTCTGTGCCTCTGTGCGAGCAGTGCCATGGGCAGATGAGGCTGAGCAACAGCTTTCCAGGCTAGCCCTTTCTGCCTGCGAGCTATCTGCAGACGTTTGCATTTTCGGAGCAGCGCTGCCAAAGGCGCCCGGTACAAACAGCCAAAAGATACGTTTGAATTTTGAGGGGGCAAGACAAGCAAGCAGCCCCAGTCTCTGTGCCTCTGTGCGAGCAGTGCCATGGGCAGATGAGGCTGAGCAACAGCTTTCCAGGCTAGCTCTTTCTGCCTGCGAGCTATCTGCAGACGTTCGCATTTTCGGAGCAGGGCTGCCGGAAGCGCCCGGCACGGACCAGCTAAGCTACGTTTGAAGTTTGAGGGGACAAGACAAGCAAGCAGCCCCAGTCTCTGTGCCTCTGTGCATGCAGTGCCATGGGCAGATGAGGCTGAGCAACAGCTTTCCAGGCTAGCCCTTTCTGCCTGCGAGCTATCTGCAGACGTTCGAATTTTCGGAGCAGGGCTGCCGGAAGCACCCGTCACAGACCACCTAAGCTACGTTTGAATTTTGAGGGGGCAAGACAAGCAAGCAGCCCCAGTCTCTGTGTCTCTGTTAGAGCAGTGCCATGGGCAGATGAGGCTGAGCAACAGCTTTCCAGGCTAGCTCTTTCTGCCTGCGAGCTATCTGCAGACGTTCGCATTTTCGGAGCAGGGCTGCCAAAGGCGCCCGGTACAAACAGCCAAAAGATACGTTTGAATTTTGAGGGGGCAAGACAAGCAAGCAGCCCCAGTCTCTGTGCCTCTGTGCGAGCAGTGCCATGGGCAGATGAGGCTGAGCAACAGCTTTCCAGGCTAGCTCTTTCTGTGCGACCTATCTGCAGACGTTCGCATTTTCGGAGCAGGGCTGCTGGAGGCGCCCGGCACGGACCACCTAAGCTACGTTTGAAGTTTGAGGGGGCAAGACAAGCAAGCAGCCCCAGTCTCTGTGCCTCTGTGCATGCAGTGCCATGGGCAGATGAGGCTGAGCAACAGCTTTCCAGGCTAGCTCTTTCTGCCTGCGAGCTATCTGCAGACGTTCGCATTTTCGGAGCAGGGCTGCCGGAAGCGCCCGGCACAGACCACCTAAGCTACGTTTGAAGTTTGAGGGGGCAAGACAAGCAAGCAGCCCCAGTCTCTGTGCCTCTGTGCGAGCAGTGCCATGGGCAGATGAGGCTGAGCAACAGCTTTCCAGGCTAGCTCTTTCTGCCTGCGAGCTATCTGCAGACGTTCGCATTTTCGGAGCAGGGCTGCTGGAGGCGCCCGGCACGGAACACCTAAGCTACATTTGAAGTTTGAGGGGACAAGACAAGCAAGCAGCCCCAGTCTCTGTGCCTCTGTGCGAGCAGTGCCATGGGCAGATGAGGCTGAGCAACAGCTTTCCAGGCTAGCCCTTTCTGCCTGCGAGCTATCTGCAGACGTTTGCATTTTCGGAGCAGGGCTGCCAAAGGCGCCCGGTACAAACAGCCAAAAGATACGTTTGAATTTTGAGGGGGCAAGACAAGCAAGCAGCCCCAGTCTCTGTGCCTCTGTGCGAGCAGTGCCATGGGCAGATGAGGCTGAGCAACAGCTTTCCAGGCTAGCTCTTTCTGCCTGCGAGCTATCTGCAGACGTTCGCATTTTCGGAGCAGGGCTGCCGGAAGCGCCCGGCACGGACCAGCTAAGCTACGTTTGAAGTTTGAGGGTGCAAGACAAGCAAGCAGCCCCAGTCTCTGTGCCTCTGTGCGAGCAGTGCCATGGGCAGATGAGGCTGAGCAACAGCTTTCCAGGCTAGCTCTTTCTGCCTGCGAGCTATCTGCAGACGTTCGCATTTTCGGAGCAGGGCTGCCGGAAGGGCCCGGCACAGACCACCTAAGCTACGTTTGAAGTTTGAGGGAGCAAGACAAGCAAGCAGCCCCAGTCTCTGTGCCTCTGTGCGAGCAGTGCCATGGGCAGATGAGGCTGAGCAACAGCTTTCCAGGCTAGCTCTTTCTGGCTGCGAGCTATCTGCAGACGTTCGCATTTTCGGAGCAGGGCTGCCGGAAGCGCCCGGCACGGACCAGCTAAGCTACGTTTGAAGTTTGAGGGTGCAAGACAAGCAAGCAGCCCCAGTCTCTGTGCCTCTGTGCGAGCAGTGCCATGGGCAGATGAGGCTGAGCAACAGCTTTCCAGGCTAGCTCTTTCTGCCTGCGAGCTATCTGCAGACGTTTGCATTTTCGGAGCCCGGCTGCCAAAGGCGCCCGGTACAAACAGCCAAAAGATACGTTTGAATTTTGAGGGGGCAAGACAAGCAAGCAGCCCCAGTCTCTGTGCCTCTGTGCGAGCAGTGCCATGGGCAGATGAGGCTGAGCAACAGCTTTCCAGGCTAGCTCTTTCTGCCTGCGAGCTATCTGCAGACGTTCGCATTTTCGGAGCAGGGCTGCCGGAAGCGCCCGGCACGGACCAGCTAAGCTACGTTTGAAGTTTGAGGGTGCAAGACAAGCAAGCAGCCCCAGTCTCTGTGCCTCTGTTAGAGCAGTGCCATGGGCAGATGAGGCTGAGCAACAGCTTTCCAGGCTAGCTCTTTCTGCCTGCGAGCTATCTGCAGACGTTTGCATTTTCGGAGCAGGGCTGCCAAAGGCGCCCGGTACAAACAGCCAAAAGATACGTTTGAATTTTGAGGGGGCAAGACAAGCAAGCAGCCCCAGTCTCTGTGCCTCTGTGCGAGCAGTGCCATGGGCAGATGAGGCTGAGCAACAGCTTTCCAGGCTAGCTCTTTCTGCCTGCGAGCTATCTGCAGACGTTCGCATTTTCGGAGCAGGGCTGCTGGAGGCGCCCGGCACGGAACACCTAAGCTACATTTGAAGTTTGAGGGGACAAGACAAGCAAGCAGCCCCAGTCTCTGTGCCTCTGTGCATGCAGTGCCATGGGCAGATGAGGCTGAGCAACAGCTTTCCAGGCTAGCCCTTTCTGCCTGCGAGCTATCTGCAGACGTTCGAATTTTCGGAGCAGGGCTGCCGGAAGCACCCGTCACAGACCACCTAAGCTACGTTTGAATTTTGAGGGGGCAAGACAAGCAAGCAGCCCCAGTCTCTGTGCCTCTGTTAGAGCAGTGCCATGGGCAGATGAGGCTGAGCAACAGCTTTCCAGGCTAGCTCTTTCTGCCTGCGAGCTATCTGCAGACGTTCGCATTTTCGGAGCAGGGCTGCCAAAGGCGCCCGGTACAAACAGCCAAAAGATACGTTTGAATTCTGAGGGGGCAAGACAAGCAAGCAGCCCCAGTCTCTGTGCCTCTGTGCGAGCAGTGCCATGGGCAGATGAGGCTGAGCAACAGCTTTGCAGGCTAGCTCTTTCTGTGCGACCTATCTGCAGACGTTCGCATTTTCGGAGCAGGGCTGCTGGAGGCGCCCGGCACGGACCACCTAAGCTACGTTTGAAGTTTGAGGGGGCAAGACAAGCAAGCAGCCCCAGTCTCTGTGCCTCTGTGCATGCAGTGCCATGGGCAGATGAGGCTGAGCAACAGCTTTCCAGGCTAGCTCTTTCTGCCTGCGAGCTATCTGCAGACGTTCGCATTTTCGGAGCAGGGCTGCCGGAAGCGCCCGGCACAGACCACCTAAGCTACGTTTGAAGTTTGAGGGGGCAAGACAAGCAAGCAGCCCCAGTCTCTGTGCCTCTGTGCGAGCAGTGCCATGGGCAGATGAGGCTGAGCAACAGCTTTCCAGGCTAGCTCTTTCTGTCTGCGAGCTATCTGCAGACGTTCGCATTTTCGGAGCAGCGCTGCCGGAAGCACCCGGCACGGACCACCTAAGCTACGTTTGAAGTTTGAGGGGGCAAGACAAGCAAGCAGCCCCAGTCTCTGTGCCTCTGTGCGAGCAGTGCCATGGGCAGATGAGGCTGAGCAACAGCTTTCCAGGCTAGCTCTTTCTGCCTGCGAGCTATCTGCAGACGTTCGCATTTTCGGAGCAGGGCTGCTGGAGGCGCCCGGCACGGAACACCTAAGCTACATTTGAAGTTTGAGGGGACAAGACAAGCAAGCAGCCCCAGTCTCTGTGCCTCTGTGCGAGCAGTGCCATGGGCAGATGAGGCTGAGCAACAGCTTTCCAGGCTAGCCCTTTCTGCCTGCGAGCTATCTGCAGACGTTTGCATTTTCGGAGCAGGGCTGCCAAAGGCGCCCGGTACAAACAGCCAAAAGATACGTTTGAATTTTGAGGGGGCAAGACAAGCAAGCAGCCCCAGTCTCTGTGCCTCTGTGCGAGCAGTGCCATGGGCAGATGAGGCTGAGCAACAGCTTTCCAGGCTAGCTCTTTCTGCCTGCGAGCTATCTGCAGACGTTCGCATTTTCGGAGCAGGGCTGCCGGAAGCGCCCGGCACGGACCAGCTAAGCTACGTTTGAAGTTTGAGGGTGCAAGACAAGCAAGCAGCCCCAGTCTCTGTGCCTCTGTGCGAGCAGTGCCATGGGCAGATGAGGCTGAGCAACAGCTTTCCAGGCTAGCTCTTTCTGCCTGCGAGCTATCTGCAGACGTTCGCATTTTCGGAGCAGGGCTGCCGGAAGGGCCCGGCACAGACCACCTAAGCTACGTTTGAAGTTTGAGGGAGCAAGACAAGCAAGCAGCCCCAGTCTCTGTGCCTCTGTGCGAGCAGTGCCATGGGCAGATGAGGCTGAGCAACAGCTTTCCAGGCTAGCTCTTTCTGGCTGCGAGCTATCTGCAGACGTTCGCATTTCTGGAGCAGTGCTGCCGGAGGCGCACGGCACGGACCACCTAAGCTACGTTTGAAGTTTGAGGGGACAAGACAAGCAAGCAGCCCCAGTCTCTGTGCCTCTGTGTGAGCAGTGCTATGGGCAGATGAGGCTGAGCAACAGCTTTACAGGCTAGCTCTTTCTGCCTGCGAGCTATCTGCAGATGTTCGCATTTTCGGAGCAGGGCTGCTGGAGGCGCCCGGCACGGAACACCTAAGCTACATTTGAAGTTTGAGGGGACAAGACAAGCAAGCAGCCCCAGTCTCTGTGCCTCTGTGCATGCAGTGCCATGGGCAGATGAGGCTGAGCAACAGCTTTCCAGGCTAGCTCTTTCTGCCTGCGAGCTATCTGCAGACGTTTGCATTTTCGGAGCAGGGCTGCCAAAGGCGCCCGGTACAAACAGCCAAAAGATACGTTTGAATTTTGAGGGGGCAAGACAAGCAAGCAGCCCCAGTCTCTGTACCTCTGTGCGAGCAGTGCCATGGGCAGATGAGGCTGAGCAAAAGCTTTCCAGGCTAGCTCTTTCTGGCTGCGAGCTATCTGCAGACGTTCGCATTTTCGGAGCAGGGCTGCTGGAGGCGCCCGGCACGGACCACCTAAGCTACGTTTGAAGTTTGAGGTGGCAAGACAAGCAAGCAGCCCCAGTCTCTGTGCCTCTGTGCATGCAGTGCCATGGGCAGATGAGGCTGAGCAACAGCTTTCCAGGCTAGCTCTTTCTGCCTGCGAGCTATCTGCATATGTTCGCATTTTCGGAGCAGGGCTGCTGGAGGCGCCCGGCACAGAACACCTAAGCTACATTTGAAGTTTGAGGGGACAAGACAAGCAAGCAGCCCCAGTCTCTGTGCCTCTGTGCATGCAGTGCCATGGGCAGATGAGGCTGAGCAACAGCTTTCCAGGCTAGCTCTTTCTGCCTGCGTCCTATCTGCAGACGTTCGCATTTTCGGAGCAGGGCTGCTGGAGGCGCCCGGCACTTACCACCTAAGCTATGTTTGAAGTTTGAGGGGGCAAGACAAGCAAGCAGCCCCAGTCTCTGTGCCTCTGTGCATGCAGTGCCATGGGCAGATGAGGCTGAGCAACAGCTTTCCAGGCTAGCTCTTTCTGCCTGCGAGCTATCTGCAGACGTTCGCATTTTCGGAGCAGCGCTGCCGGAAGGGCCCGGCACAGACCACCTAAGCTACGTTTGAAGTTTGAGGTGGCAAAACAAGCAAGCAGCCCCAGTCTCTGTGCCTCTGTGCGAGCAGTGCCATGGGCAGATGAGGCTGAGCAACAGCTTTCCAGGCTAGCTCTTTCTGGCTGCGAGCTATCTGCAGACGTTCGCATTTTTGGAGCAGTGCTGCCGGAGGCGCACGGCACGGACCACCTAAGCTACGTTTGAAGTTTGAGGGGACAAGACAAGCAAGCAGCCCCAGTCTCTGTGCCTCTGTGTGAGCAGTGCCATGGGCAGATGAGGCTGAGCAACAGCTTTACAGGCTAGCTCTTTCTGCCTGCGAGCTATCTGCAGATGTTCGCATTTTCGGAGCAGGGCTGCTGGAGGCGCCCGGCACGGAACACCTAAGCTACATTTGAAGTTTGAGGGGACAAGACAAGCAAGCAGCCCCAGTCTCTGTGCCTCTGTGCATGCAGTGCCATGGGCAGATGAGGCTGAGCAACAGCTTTCCAGGCTAGCTCTTTCTGCCTGCGAGCTATCTGCAGACGTTTGCATTTTCGGAGCAGGGCTGCCAAAGGCGCCCGGTACAAACAGCCAAAAGATACGTTTGAATTTTGAGGGGGCAAGACAAGCAAGCAGCCCCAGTCTCTGTGCCTCTGTGCGAGCAGTGCCATGGGCAGATGAGGCTGAGCAACAGCTTTCCAGGCTAGCTCTTTCTGCCTGCGACCTATCTGCAGACGTTCGCATTTTCGGAGCAGGGCTGCTGGAGGCGCCCGGCACGGACCACCTAAGCTACGTTTGAAGTTTGAGGGGGCAAGACAAGCAAGCAGCCCCAGTCTCTGTGCCTCTGTGCATGCAGTGCCATGGGCAGATGAGGCTGAGCAACAGCTTTCCAGGCTAGCTTTTTCTGCCTGCGAGCTATCTGCAGACGTTCGCATTTTCAAAGCAGGGCTGCCGGAAGCGCCCGGCACAGACCACCTAAGCTACGTTTGAAGTTTGAGGGGGCAAGACAAGCAAGCAGCCCCAGTCTCTGTGCCTCTGTGCATGCAGTGCCATGGGCAGATGAGGCTGAGCAACAGCTTTCCAGGCTAGCTCTTTCTGGTTGCGAGCTATCTGCAGATGTTCGCATTTTCGGAGCAGGGCTGCTGGAGGCGCCCGGCACGGAACACCTAAGCTACATTTGAAGTTTGAGGGGACAAGACAAGCAAGCAGCCCCAGTCTCTGTGCCTCTGTGCATGCAGTGCCATGGGCAGATGAGGCTGAGCAACAGCTTTCCAGGCTAGCCCTTTCTGCCTGCGAGCTATCTGCAGACGTTTGCATTTTCGGAGCAGGGCTGCCAAAGGCGCCCGGTACAAACAGCCAAAAGCTACGTTTGAATTTTGAGGGGGCAAGACAAGCAAGCAGTCCCAGTCTCTGTGCCTCTGTGCGAGCAGTGCCATGGGCAGATGAGGCTGAGCAACAGCTTTCCAGGCTAGCTCTTTCTGCCTGCGAGCTATCTGCAGACGTTCGCATTTTCGGAGCAGGGCTGCCGGAAGCGCCCGGCACGGAGCACCTAAGCTACGTTTGAAGTTTGAGGGGGCAAGACAAGCAAGCAGCCCCAGTCTCTGTGCCTCTGTGCGAGCAGTGCCATGGGCAGATGAGGCTGAGCAACAGCTTTCCAGGCTAGCTCTTTCTGCCTGCGAGCTATCTGCAGACGTTCGCATTTTTGGAGCAGTGCTGCCGGAGTCGCACGGCACGGACCACCTAAGCTACGTTTGAAGTTTGAGGTGGCAAGACAAGCAAGCAGCCCCAGTCTCTGTGCCTCTGTGCGAGCAGTGCCATGGGCAGATGAGGCTGAGCAACAGCTTTCCAGGCTAGCTCTTTCTGCCTGCGAGCTATCTGCAGACGTTTGCATTTTCGGAGCAGGGCTGCCAAAGGCGCCCGGTACAAACAGCCAAAAGATACGTTTGAATTTTGAGGGGGCAAGACAAGCAAGCAGCCCCAGTCTCTGTGCCTCTGTGCGAGCAGTGCCATGGGCAGATGAGGCTGAGCAACAGCTTTCCAGGCTAGCCCTTTCTGCCTGCGAGCTATCTGCAGATGTTCGCATTTTCGGAGCAGCGCTGCCACAAGCACCCGGCACAGAACACCTAAGGTACGTTTGAATTTTGAGGGGACAAGACAAGCAAGCAGCCCCAGTCTCTGTGCCTCTGTGCGAGCAGTGCCATGGGCAGATGAGGCTGAGCAACAGCTTTCCAGGCTAGCTCTTTCTGGCTGCGAGCTATCTGCAGACGTTCGCATTTTTGGAGCAGTGCTGCCGGAGTCGCACGGCACGGACCACCTAAGCTACGTTTGAAGTTTGAGGTGGCAAGACAAGCAAGCAGCCCCAGTCTCTGTGCCTCTGTGCGAGCAGTGCCATGGGCAGATGAGGCTGAGCAACAGCTTTCCAGGCTAGCCCTTTCTGCCTGCGAGCTATCTGCAGATGTTTGCATTTTCGGAGCAGGGCTGCCAAAGGCGCCCGGTACAAACAGCCAAAAGATACGTTTGAATTTTGAGGGGGCAAGACAAGCAATCAGCCCCAGTCTCTGTGCCTCTGTGCGAGCAGTGCCATGGGCAGATGAGGCTGAGCAACAGCTTTCCAGTCTAGCCCTTTCTGCCTGCGAGCTATCTGCAGATGTTCGCATTTTCGGAGCAGGGCTGCTGGAGGTGCCCGGCACGGAACACCTAAGATACATTTGAAGTTTGAGGGGACAAGACAAGGAAGCAGCCCCAGTCTCTGTGCCTCTGTGCAAGCAGTGCCATGGGCAGATGAGACTGAGCAACAGCTTTCCAGGCTAGCCCTTTCTGCCTGCGAGCTATCTGCAGACGTTCGCATTTTCGGAGCAGGGCTGCCGGAAGAACCCGGCACAGACCACCTAAGCTACGTTTGAAGTTTGAGGGGGCAAGACAAGCAAGCAGCCCCAGTCTCTGTGCCTCTGTGCGAGCAGTACCATGGTCAGATGAGGCTGAGCAACAGCTTTCCAGGCTAGCTCTTTCTGCCTGCGAGCTATCTGCAGACGTTTGCATTTTCGGAGCAGGGCTGCCAAAGGCGCCCGGTACAAACAGCCAAAAGATACGTTTGAATTTTGAGGGGGCAAGACAAGCAAGCAGCCCCAGTCTCTGTGCCTCTGTGCGAGCAGTGCCATGGGCAGATGAGGCTGAGCAACAGCTTTCCAGGCTAGCTCTTTCTGCCTGCGACCTATCTGCAGACGTTCGCATTTTCGGAGCAGGGCTGCTGGAGGCGCCCGGCACAGACCACCTAAGCTACGTTTGAAGTTTGAGGGGGCAAGACAAGCAAGCAGCCCCAGTCTCTGTGCCTCTGTGCATGCAGTGCCATGGGCAGATGAGGCTGAGCAACAGCTTTCCAGGCTAGCTCTTTCTGCCTGCGAGCTATCTGCAGACGTTCGCATTTTCGGAGCAGGGCTGCCGGAAGCGCCCGGCACAGACCACCTAAGCTACGTTTGAAGTTTGAGGGGGCAAGACAAGCAAGCAGCCCCAGTCTCTGTGCCTCTGTGCGAGCAGTGCCATGGGCAGATGAGGCTGAGCAACAGCTTTCCAGGCTAGCTCTTTCTGCCTGCGAGCTATCTGCAGACGTTCGCATTTTCGGAGCAGGGCTGCTGGAGGCGCCCGGCACGGAACACCTAAGCTACATTTGAAGTTTGAGGGGACAAGACAAGCAAGCAGCCCCAGTCTCTGTGCCTCTGTGCATGCAGTGCCATGGGCAGATGAGGCTGAGCAACAGCTTTCCAGGCTAGCTCTTTCTGCCTGCGAGCTATCTGCAGACGTTCGCATTTTCGGAGCAGGGCTGCCGGAAGCGCCCGGCACGGAGCACCTAAGCTACGTTTGAAGTTTGAGGGGGCAAGACAAGCAAGCAGCCCCAGTCTCTGTGCCTCTGTGCGAGCAGTGCCATGGGCAGATGAGGCTGAGCAACAGCTTTCCAGGCTAGCTCTTTCTGCCTGCGAGCTATCTGCAGACGTTCGCATTTTTGGAGCAGTGCTGCCGGAGTCGCACGGCACGGACCACCTAAGCTACGTTTGAAGTTTGAGGTGGCAAGACAAGCAAGCAGCCCCAGTCTCTGTGCCTCTGTGCGAGCAGTGCCATGGGCAGATGAGGCTGAGCAACAGCTTTCCAGGCTAGCTCTTTCTGGCTGCGAGCTATCTGCAGACGTTTGCATTTTCGGAGCAGGGCTGCCAAAGGCGCACGGTACAAACAGCCAAAAGATACGTTTGAATTTTGAGGGGGCAAGACAAGCAAGCAGCCCCAGTCTCTGTGCCTCTGTGCGAGCAGTGCCATGGGCAGATGAGGCTGAGCAACAGCTTTCCAGGCTAGCCCTTTCTGCCTGCGAGCTATCTGCAGATGTTCGCATTTTCGGAGCAGCGCTGCCACAAGCACCCGGCACAGAACACCTAAGGTACGTTTGAATTTTGAGGGGACAAGACAAGCAAGCAGCCCCAGTCTCTGTGCCTCTGTGCGAGCAGTGCCATGGGCAGATGAGGCTGAGCAACAGCTTTCCAGGCTAGCTCTTTCTGGCTGCGAGCTATCTGCAGACGTTCGCATTTTTGGAGCAGTGCTGCCGGAGTCGCACGGCACGGACCACCTAAGCTACGTTTGAAGTTTGAGGTGGCAAGACAAGCAAGCAGCCCCAGTCTCTGTGCCTCTGTGCGAGCAGTGCCATGGGCAGATGAGGCTGAGCAACAGCTTTCCAGGCTAGCCCTTTCTGCCTGCGAGCTATCTGCAGATGTTTGCATTTTCGGAGCAGGGCTGCCAAAGGCGCCCGGTACAAACAGCCAAAAGATACGTTTGAATTTTGAGGGGGCAAGACAAGCAAGCAGCCCCAGTCTCTGTGCCTCTGTGCGAGCAGTGCCATGGGCAGATGAGGCTGAGCAACAGCTTTCCAGGCTAGCCCTTTCTGCCTGCGAGCTATCTGCAGATGTTCGCATTTTCGGAGCAGGGCTGCTGGAGGTGCCCGGCACGGAACACCTAAGATACATTTGAAGTTTGAGGGGACAAGACAAGGAAGCAGCCCCAGTCTCTGTGCCTCTGTGCAAGCAGTGCCATGGGCAGATGAGGCTGAGCAACAGCTTTCCAGGCTAGCCCTTTCTGCCTGCGAGCTATCTGCAGACGTTCGCATTTTCGGAGCAGGGCTGCCGGAAGAACCCGGCACAGACCACCTAAGCTACGTTTGAAGTTTGAGGGGGCAAGACAAGCAAGCAGCCCCAGTCTCTGTGCCTCTGTGCGAGCAGTACCATGGTCAGATGAGGCTGAGCAACAGCTTTCCAGGCTAGCTCTTTCTGCCTGCGAGCTATCTGCAGACGTTTGCATTTTCGGAGCAGGGCTGCCAAAGGCGCCCGGTACAAACAGCCAAAAGATACGTTTGAATTTTGAGGTGGCAAGACAAGCAAGCAGCCCCAGTCTCTGTGCCTCTGTGCGAGCAGTGCCATGGGCAGATGAGGCTGAGCAACAGCTTTCCAGGCTAGCTCTTTCTGCCTGCGACCTATCTGCAGACGTTCGCATTTTCGGAGCAGGGCTGCTGGAGGCGCCCGGCACAGACCACCTAAGCTACGTTTGAAGTTTGAGGGGGCAAGACAAGCAAGCAGCCCCAGTCTCTGTGCCTCTGTGCATGCAGTGCCATGGGCAGATGAGGCTGAGCAACAGCTTTCCAGGCTAGCTCTTTCTGCCTGCGAGCTATGTGCAGACGTTCGCATTTTCGGAGCAGGGCTGCCGGAAGCGCCCGGCACGGAGCACCTAAGATACATTTGAAGTTTGAGGGGACAAGACAAGGAAGCAGCCCCAGTCTCTGTGCCTCTGTGCGAGCAGTGCCATGGGCAGATGAGGCTGAGCAACAGCTTTCCAGGCTAGCTCTTTCTGGCTGCGAGCTATCTGCAGACGTTCGCATTTTTGGAGCAGTGCTGCCGGAGTCGCACGGCACGGACCACCTAAGCTACGTTTGAAGTTTGAGGTGGCAAGACAAGCAAGCAGCCCCAGTCTCTGTGCCTCTGTGCGAGCAGTGCCATGGGCAGATGAGGCTGAGCAACAGCTTTCCAGGCTAGCCCTTTCTGCCTGCGAGCTATCTGCAGATGTTCGCATTTTCGGAGCAGGGCTGCTGGAGGCGCCCAGCACGGAACACCTAAGATACATTTGAAGTTTGAGGGGACAAGACAAGGAAGCAGCCCCAGTCTCTGTGCCTCTGTGCAAGCAGTGCCATGGGCAGATGAGGCTGAGCAACAGTTTTCCAGGCTAGCCCTTTCTGCCTGCGAGCTATCTGCAGACGTTCGCATTTTCGGAGCAGGGCTGCCGGAAGCACCCGGCACAGACCACCTAAGCTACGTTTGAAGTTTGAGGGGGCAAGACAAGCAAGCAGCCCCAGTCTCTGTGCCTCTGTGCGAGCAGTGCCATGGGCAGATGAGGCTGAGCAACAGCTTTCCAGGCTAGCTCTTTCTGCCTGCGAGCTATCTGCAGACGTTCGCATTTTCGGAGCAGCGCTGCCGGAAGGGCCCGGCACAGACCACCTAAGCTACGTTTGAAGTTTGAGGGGGCAAGACAAGCAAGCAGCCCCAGTCTCTGTGCCTCTGTGCGAGCAGTGCCATGGGCAGATGAGGCTGAGCAACAGCTTTCCAGGCTAGCTCTTTCTGCCTGCGAGCTATCTGCAGACGTTCGCATTTTCGGAGCAGGGCTGCTGGAGGCGCCCGGCACGGAACACCTAAGCTACATTTGAAGTTTGAGGGGACAAGACAAGCAAGCAGCCCCAGTCTCTGTGCCTCTGTGCATGCAGTGCCATGGGCAGATGAGGCTGAGCAACAGCTTTCCAGGCTAGCCCTTTCTGCCTGCGAGCTATCTGCAGACGTTTGCATTTTCGGAGCAGGGCTGCCAAAGGCGCCCGGTACAAACAGCCAAAAGATACGTTTGAATTTTGAGGGGGCAAGACAAGCAAGCAGCCCCAGTCTCTGTGCCTCTGTGCGAGCAGTGCCATGGGCAGATGAGGCTGAGCAACAGCTTTCCAGGCTAGCTCTTTCTGCCTGCGAGCTATCTGCAGACGTTCGCATTTTCGGAGCAGCGCTGCCGGAAGGGCCCGGCACAGACCACCTAAGCTACGTTTGAAGTTTGAGGGGGCAAGACAAGCAAGCAGCCCCAGTCTCTGTGCCTCTGTGCGAGCAGTGCCATGGGCAGATGAGGCTGAGCAACAGCTTTCCAGGCTAGCTCTTTCTGCCTGCGAGCTATCTGCAGACGTTCGCATTTTCGGAGCAGGGCTGCTGGAGGCGCCCGGCACGGAACACCTAAGCTACATTTGAAGTTTGAGGGGACAAGACAAGCAAGCAGCCCCAGTCTCTGTGCCTCTGTGCATGCAGTGCCATGGGCAGATGAGGCTGAGCAACAGCTTTCCAGGCTAGCCCTTTCTGCCTGCGAGCTATCTGCAGACGTTTGCATTTTCGGAGCAGGGCTGCCAAAGGCGCCCGGTACAAACAGCCAAAAGATACGTTTGAATTTTGAGGGGGCAAGACAAGCAAGCAGCCCCAGTCTCTGTGCCTCTGTGCGAGCAGTGCCATGGGCAGATGAGGCTGAGCAACAGCTTTCCAGGCTAGCTCTTTCTGCCTGCGAGCTATCTGCAGACGTTCGCATTTTCGGAGCAGGGCTGCCGGAAGCGCCCGGCACGGAGCACCTAAGATACATTTGAAGTTTGAGGGGACAAGACAAGGAAGCAGCCCCAGTCTCTGTGCCTCTGTGCGAGCAGTGCCATGGGCAGATGAGGCTGAGCAACAGCTTTCCAGGCTAGCTCTTTCTGCCTGCGAGCTATCTGCAGACGTTTGCATTTTCGGAGCTGGGCTGCCAAAGGCGCCCGGTACAAACAGCCAAAAGATACGTTTGAATTTTGAGGGGGCAAGACAAGCAAGCAGCCCCAGTCTCTGTGCCTCTGTGCGAGCAGTGCCATGGGCAGATGAGGCTGAGCAACAGCTTTCCAGGCTAGCCCTTTCTGCCTGCGAGCTATCTGCAGATGTTCGCATTTTCGGAGCAGGGCTGCTGGAGGCGCCCGGCACGGAACACCTAAGCTACATTTGAAGTTTGAGGGGACAAGACAAGGAAGCAGCCCCAGTCTCTGTGCCTCTGTGCAAGCAGTGCCATGGGCAGATGAGGCTGAGCAACAGTTTTCCAGGCTAGCCCTTTCTGCCTGCGAGCTATCTGCAGACGTTCGCATTTTCGGAGCAGGGCTGCCGGAAGCACCCGGCACAGACCACCTAAGCTACGTTTGAAGTTTGAGGGGGCAAGACAAGCAAGCAGCCCCAGTCTCTGTGCCTCTGTGCGAGCAGTACCATGGTCAGATGAGGCTGAGCAACAGCTTTCCAGGCTAGCTCTTTCTGGCTGTGAGCTATCTGCAGACGTTCGCATTTTTTGAGCAGGGCTGATAAGGCGCCCGGTACAAACAGCCAAAAGATACGTTTGAAGTTTGAGGGGGCAAGACAAGCAAGCAGCCCCAGTCTCTGTGCCTCTGTGCGAGCAGTGCCATGGGCAGATGAGGCTGAGCAACAGCTTTCCAGGCTAGCTCTTTCTGCCTGCGAGCTATCTGCAGACGTTCGCATTTTTGGAGCAGTGCTGCCGGAGTCGCACGGCACGGACCACCTAAGGTACGTTTGAAGTTTGAGGTGGCAAGACAAGCAAGCAGCCCCAGTCTCTGTGCCTCTGTGCGAGCAGTGCCATGGGCAGATGAGGCTGAGCAACAGCTTTCCAGGCTAGCTCTTTCTGCCTGCGAGCTATCTGCAGACGTTTGCATTTTCGGAGCAGGGCTGCCAAAGGCGCCCGGTACAAACAGCCAAAAGATACGTTTGAAGTTTGAGGGGGCAAGACAAGCAAGCAGCCCCAGTCTCTGTGCCTCTGTGCGAGCAGTGCCATGGGCAGATGAGGCTGAGCAACAGCTTTCCAGGCTAGCCCTTTCTGCCTGCGAGCTATCTGCAGATGTTCGCATTTTCGGAGCAGGGCTGCTGGAGGCGCCCGGCACGGAACACCTAAGCTACATTTGAAGTTTGAGGGGACAAGACAAGGAAGCAGCCCCAGTCTCTGTGCCTCTGTGCAAGCAGTGCCATGGGCAGATGAGGCTGAGCAACAGTTTTCCAGGCTAGCCCTTTCTGCCTGCGAGCTATCTGCAGACGTTCGCATTTTCGGAGCAGGGCTGCCGGAAGCACCCGGCACAGACCACCTAAGCTACGTTTGAAGTTTGAGGGGGCAAGACAAGCAAGCAGCCCCAGTCTCTGTGCCTCTGTGCGAGCAGTACCATGGTCAGATGAGGCTGAGCAACAGCTTTCCAGGCTAGCTCTTTCTGTCTGCGAGCTATCTGCAGACGTTCGCATTTTTTGAGCAGGGCTGATAAGGCGCCCGGTACAAACAGCCAAAAGATACGTTTGAAGTTTGAGGGGGCAAGACAAGCAAGCAGCCCCAGTCTCTGTGCCTCTGTGCGAGCAGTGCCATGGGCAGATGAGGCTGAGCAACAGCTTTCCAGGCTAGCTCTTTCTGCCTGCGAGCTATCTGCAGACGTTCGCATTTTCGGAGCAGGGCTGCTGGAGGCGCACGGCACGGACCACCTAAGCTACGTTTGAAGTTTGAGGGGACAAGACAAGCAAGCAGCCCCAGTCTCTGTGCCTCTGTGTGAGCAGTGCCATGGGCAGATGAGGCTGAGCAACAGCTTTACAAGCTAGCTCTTTCTGCCTGCGAGCTATCTGCAGATGTTCGCATTTTCGGAGCAGCGCTGCCGGAAGGGCCCGGCACAGACCACCTAAGCTACGTTTGAAGTTTGAGGGGGCAAGACAAGCAAGCAGCCCCAGTCTCTGTGCCTCTGTGCGAGCAGTGCCATGGGCAGATGAGGCTGAGCAACAGCTTTCCAGGCTAGCTCTTTCTGGCTGCGAGCTATCTGCAGACGTTCGCATTTTTGGAGCAGTGCTGCCGGAGGCGCACGGCACGGACCACCTAAGCTACGTTTGAAGTTTGAGGGGACAAGACAAGCAAGCAGCCCCAGTCTCTGTGCCTCTGTGTGAGCAGTGCCATGGGCAGATGAGGCTGAGCAACAGCTTTACAGGCTAGCTCTTTCTGCCTGCGAGCTATCTCCAGATGTTCGCAATTTCGCAGCAGGGCTGCTGGAGGCGCCCGGCACGGAACACCTAAGCTACATTTGAAGTTTGAGGGGACAAGACAAGCAAGCAGCCCCAGTCTCTGTGCCTCTGTGCATGCAGTGCCATGGGCAGATGAGGCTGAGGAACAGCTTTCCAGGCTAGCTCTTTCTGCCTGCGAGCTATCTGCAGACGTTTGCATTTTCGGAGCAGGGCTGCCAAAGGCGCCCGGTACAAACAGCCAAAAGATACGTTTGAATTTTGAGGGGGCAAGACAAGCAAGCAGCCCCAGTCTCTGTGCCTCTGTGCGAGCAGTGCCATGGGCAGATGAGGCTGAGCAACAGCTTTCCAGGCTAGCTCTTTCTGCCTGCGACCTATCTGCAGACGTTCGCATTTTCGGAGCAGGGCTGCTGGAGGCGCCCGGCACGGACCACCTAAGCTACGTTTGAAGTTTGAGGGGGCAAGACAAGCAAGCAGCCCCAGTCTCTGTGCCTCTGTGCGAGCAGTGCCATGGGCAGATGAGGCTGAGCAACAGCTTTCCAGGCTAGCTCTTTCTGCCTGCGAGCTATCTGCAGACGTTCGCATTTTCGGAGCAGGGCTGCTGGAGGCGCCCGGCACGGAACACCTAAGCTACATTTGAAGTTTGAGGGGACAAGACAAGCAAGCAGCCCCAGTCTCTGTGCCTCTGTGCATGCAGTGCCATGGGCAGATGAGGCTGAGCAACAGCTTTCCAGGCTAGCCCTTTCTGCCTGCGAGCTATCTGCAGACGTTTGCATTTTCGGAGCAGGGCTGCCAAAGGCGCCCGGTACAAACAGCCAAAAGATACGTTTGAATTTTGAGGGGGCAAGACAAGCAAGCAGCCCCAGTCTCTGTGCCTCTGTGCGAGCAGTGCCATGGGCAGATGAGGCTGAGCAACAGCTTTCCAGGCTAGCTCTTTCTGCCTGCGAGCTATCTGCAGACGTTCGCATTTTCGGAGCAGGGCTGCCGGAAACGCCCGGCACGGAGCACCTAAGATACATTTGAAGTTTGAGGGGACAAGACAAGGAAGCAGCCCCAGTCTCTGTGCCTCTGTGCGAGCAGTGCCATGGGCAGATGAGGCTGAGCAACAGCTTTCCAGGCTAGCTCTTTCTGCCTGCGAGCTATCTGCAGACGTTCGCATTTTTTGAGCAGGGCTGATAAGGCGCCCGGTACAAACAGCCAAAAGATACGTTTGAATTTTGAGGGGGCAAGACAAGCAAGCAGCCCCAGTCTCTGTGCCTCTGTGCGAGCAGTGCCATGGGCAGATGAGGCTGAGCAACAGCTTTCCAGGCTAGCTCTTTCTGCCTGCGAGCTATCTGCAGACGTTCGCATTTTCGGAGCAGGGCTGCTGGAGGCGCACGGCACGGACCACCTAAGCTACGTTTGAAGTTTGAGGGGACAAGACAAGCAAGCAGCCCCAGTCTCTGTGCCTCTGTGTGAGCAGTGCCATGGGCAGATGAGGCTGAGCAACAGCTTTACAGGCTAGCTCTTTCTGCCTGCGAGCTATCTGCAGATGTTCGCATTTTCGCAGCAGGGCTGCTGGAGGCGCCCGGCACGGAACACCTAAGCTACATTTGAAGTTTGAGGGGACAAGAAAAGCAAGCAGCCCCAGTCTCTGTGCCTCTGTGCATGCAGTGCCATGGGCAGATGAGGCTGAGCAACAGCTTTCCAGGCTAGCCCTTTCTGGCTGCGAGCTATCTGCAGACGTTTGCATTTTCGGAGCAGGGCTGCCAAAGGCGCCCGGTACAAACAGCCAAAAGATACGTTTGAATTTTGAGGGGGCAAGACAAGCAAGCAGCCCCAGTCTCTGTGCCTCTGTGCGAGCAGTGCCATGGGCAGATGAGGCTGAGCAACAGCTTTCCAGGCTAGCTCTTTCTGGCTGAGAGCTATCTGCAGACGTTCGCATTTTCGGAGCAGGGCTGCTGGAGGCGCACGGCACGGACCACCTAAGCTACGTTTGAAGTTTGAGGGGACAAGACAAGCAAGCAGCCCCAGTCTCTGTGCCTCTGTGTGAGCAGTGCCATGGGCAGATGAGGCTGAGCAACAGCTTTACAGGCTAGCTCTTTCTGCCTGCGAGCTATCTGCAGATGTTCGCATTTTCGCAGCAGGGCTGCTGGAGGCGCCCGGCACGGAACACCTAAGCTACATTTGAAGTTTGAGGGGACAAGACAAGCAAGCAGCCCCAGTCTCTGTGCCTCTGTGTGAGCAGTGCCATGGGCAGATGAGGCTGAGCAACAGCTTTCCAGGCTAGCTCTTTCTGCCTGCGAGCTATCTGCAGATGTTCGCATTTTCGCAGCAGGGCTGCTGGAGGCGCCCGGCACGGAACACCTAAGCTACATTTGAAGTTTGAGGGGACAAGACAAGCAAGCAGCCCCAGTCTCTGTGCCTCTGTGCATGCAGTGCCATGGGCAGATGAGGCTGAGGAACAGCTTTCCAGGCTAGCTCTTTCTGCCTGCGAGCTATCTGCAGACGTTTGCATTTTCGGAGCAGGGCTGCCAAAGGCGCCCGGTACAAACAGCCAAAAGATACGTTTGAATTTTGAGGGGGCAAGACAAGCAAGCAGCCCCAGTCTCTGTGCCTCTGTGCGAGCAGTGCCATGGGCAGATGAGGCTGAGCAACAGCTTTCCAGGCTAGCTCTTTCTGCCTGCGACCTATCTGCAGACGTTCGCATTTTCGGAGCAGGGCTGCTGGAGGCGCCCGGCACGGAACACCTAAGCTACATTTGAAGTTTGAGGGGACAAGACAAGCAAGCAGCCCCAGTCTCTGTGCCTCTGTGCATGCAGTGCCATGGGCAGATGAGGCTGAGCAACAGCTTTCCAGGCTAGCCCTTTCTGCCTGCGAGCTATCTGCAGATGTTCGCATTTTCGGAGCAGGGCTGCTGGAGGCGCCCAGCACGGAACACCTAAGATACATTTGAAGTTTGAGGGGACAAGACAAGGAAGCAGCCCCAGTCTCTGTGCCTCTGTGCAAGCAGTGCCATGGGCAGATGAGGCTGAGCAACAGTTTTCCAGGCTAGCCCTTTCTGCCTGCGAGCTATCTGCAAACGTTCGCATTTTCGGAGCAGGGCTGCCGGAAGCACCCGGCACAGACCACCTAAGCTACGTTTGAAGTTTGAGAGGGCAAGACAAGCAAGCAGCCCCAGTCTCTGTGCCTCTGTGCGAGCAGTGCCATGGGCAGATGAGGCTGAGCAACAGCTTTCCAGGCTAGCTCTTTCTGCCTGCGAGCTATCTGCAGACGTTCGCATTTTTGGAGCAGTGCTGCCGGAGTCGCAAAGCACGGACCACCTAAGCTACGTTTGAAGTTTGAGGGGACAAGACAAGCAAGCAGCCCCAGTCTCTGTGCCTCTGTGCGAGCAGTGCCATGGGCAGATGAGGCTGAGCAACAGCTTTCCAGGCTAGCTCTTTCTGCCTGCGAGCTATCTGCAGACGTTCGCATTTTCGGAGCAGGGCTGCCAAAGGCGCCCGGTACAAACAGCCAAAAGATACGTTTGAATTTTGAGGGGGCAAGACAAGCAAGCAGCCCCAGTCTCTGTGCCTCTGTGCGAGCAGTGCCATGGGCAGATGAGGCTGAGCAACAGCTTTCCAGGCTAGCTCTTTCTGCCTGCGACCTATCTGCAGATGTTCGCATTTTCGGAGCAGGGCTGCCGGAAGCGCCCGGCACAGACCACCTAAGATACGTTTGAAGTTTGAGGGAACAAGACAAGCAAGCAGCCCCAGTCTCTGTGCCTCTGTGCGAGCAGTGCCATGGGCAGATGAGGCTGAGCAACAGCTTTCCAGGCTAGCTCTTTCTGGCTGCGAGCTATCTGCAGACGTTCGCATTTTCGGAGCAGCGCTGCCGGAAGCACCCGGCACGGACCACCTAAGCTACGTTTGAATTTTGAGGGGGCAAGACAAGCAAGCAGCCCCAGTCTCTGTGCCTCTGTGCATGCAGTGCCATGGGCAGATGAGGCTGAGCAACAGCTTTCCAGGCTAGCTCTTTCTGGCTGCGAGCTATCTGCAGACGTTCGCATTTTTGGAGCAGTGCTGCCGGAGTCGCAAAGCACGGACCACCTAAGCTACGTTTGAAGTTTGAGGGGGCAAGACAAGCAAGCAGCCCCAGTCTCTGTGCCTCTGTGCGAGCAGTGCCATGGGCAGATGAGGCTGAGCAACAGCTTTCCAGGCTAGCTCTTTCTGCCTGCGAGCTATCTGCAGACGTTCGCATTTTCGGAGCAGGGCTGCTGGAGGCGCCCGGCACGGACCACCTAAGCTACGTTTGAAGTTTGAGGGGGCAAGACAAGCAAGCAGCCCCAGTCTCTGTGCCTCTGTGCATGCAGTGCCATGGGCAGATGAGGCTGAGCAACAGCTTTCCAGGCTAGCTCTTTCTGGCTGCGAGCTATCTGCAGATGTTCGCATTTTGGGAGCAGGGCTGCTGGAGGCGCCCGGCACGGAACACCTAAGCTACATTTTAAGTTTGAGGGGACAAGACAAGCAAGCAGCCCCAGTCTCTGTGCCTCTGTGCATGCAGTGCCATGGGCAGATGAGGCTGAGCAACAGCTTTCCAGGCTAGCCCTTTCTGCCTGCGAGCTATCTGCAGACGTTTGCATTTTCGGAGCAGGGCTGCCAAAGGCGCCCGGTACAAACAGCCAAAAGATACGTTTGAATTTTGAGGGGGCAAGACAAGCAAGCAGCCCCAGTCTCTGTGCCTCTGTGCGAGCAGTGCCATGGGCAGATGAGGCTGAGCAACAGCTTTCCAGGCTAGCCCTTTCTGCCTGCGAGCTATCTGCAGACGTTCGCATTTTCGGAGCAGGGCTGCCGGAAGCGCCCGGCACGGAGCACCTAAGCTACGTTTGAAGTTTGAGGGGGCAAGACAAGCAAGCAGCCCCAGTCTCTGTGCCTCTGTGCGAGCAGTGCCATGGGCAGATGAGGCTGAGCAACAGCTTTCCAGGCTAGCTCTTTCTGCCTGCGAGCTATCTGCAGATGTTCGCATTTTCGGAGCAGCGCTGCCACAAGCACCCGGCACAGAACACCTAAGGTACGTTTGAAGTTTGAGGGGACAAGACAAGCAAGCAGCCCCAGTCTCTGTGCCTCTGTGCGAGCAGTGCCATGGGCAGATGAGGCTGAGCAACAGCTTTCCAGGCTAGCTCTTTCTGGCTGCGAGCTATCTGCAGACGTTCGCATTTTTGGAGCAGTGCTGCCGGAGTCGCACGGCACGGACCACCTAAGCTACGTTTGAAGTTTGAGGTGGCAAGACAAGCAAGCAGCCCCAGTCTCTGTGCCTCTGTGTGAGCAGTGCCATGGGCAGATGAGGCTGAGCAACAGCTTTCCAGGCTAGCCCTTTCTGCCTGCGAGCTATCTGCAGATGTTCGCATTTTCGGAGCAGGGCTGTTGGAGGCGCCCGGCACGGAACACCTAAGATACATTTGAAGTTTGAGGGGACAAGACAAGGAAGCAGCCCCAGTCTCTGTGCCTCTGTGCAAGCAGTGCCATGGGCAGATGAGGCTGAGCAACAGCTTTCCAGGCTAGCTCTTTCTGGCTGCGAGCTATCTGCAGACGTTCGCATTTTCGGAGCAGGGCTGCCGGAAGCGCCCGGCACAGACCACCTAAGCTACGTTTGAAGTTTGAGGGGGCAAGACAAGCAAGCAGCCCCAGTCTCTGTGCCTCTGTGCGAGCAGTACCATGGTCAGATGAGGCTGAGCAACAGCTTTCCAGGCTAGCTCTTTCTGCCTGCGAGCTATCTGCAGACGTTTGCATTTTCGGAGCAGGGCTGCCAAAGGCGCCCGGTACAAACAGCCAAAAGATACGTTTGAATTTTGAGGGGGCAAGACAAGCAAGCAGCCCCAGTCTCTGTGCCTCTGTGCGAGCAGTGCCATGGGCAGATGAGGCTGAGCAACAGCTTTCCAGGCTAGCTCTTTCTGCCTGCGACCTATCTGCAGACGTTCGCATTTTCGGAGCAGGGCTGCTGGAGGCGCCCGGCACGGACCACCTAAGCTACGTTTGAAGTTTGAGGGGGCAAGACAAGCAAGCAGCCCCAGTCTCTGTGCCTCTGTGCATGCAGTGCCATGGGCAGATGAGGCTGAGCAACAGCTTTCCAGGCTAGCTCTTTCTGCCTGCGAGCTATCTGCAGACGTTCGCATTTTCGGAGCAGGGCTGCCGGAAGCGCCCGGCACAGACCACCTAAGCTACGTTTGAAGTTTGAGGGGGCAAGACAAGCAAGCAGCCCCAGTCTCTGTGCCTCTGTGCGAGCAGTGCCATGGGCAGATGAGGCTGAGCAACAGCTTTCCAGGCTAGCTCTTTCTGCCTGCGAGCTATCTGCAGACGTTCGCATTTTCGGAGCAGGGCTGCCGGAAGCGCCCGGCACAGACCACCTAAGCTACGTTTGAAGTTTGAGGGGGCAAGACAAGCAAGCAGCCCCAGTCTCTGTGCCTCTGTGCGAGCAGTGCCATGGGCAGATGAGGCTGAGCAACAGCTTTCCAGGCTAGCTCTTTCTGCCTGCGAGCTATCTGCAGACGTTCGCATTTTCGGAGCAGGGCTGCTGGAGGCGCCCGGCACGGAGCACCTAAGCTACGTTTGAAGTTTGAGGGGGCAAGACAAGCAAGCAGCCCCAGTCTCTGTGCCTCTGTGCAAGCAGTGCCATGGGCAGATGAGGCTGAGCAACAGCTTTCCAGGCTAGCTCTTTCTGGCTGCGAGCTATCTGCAGACGTTCGCATTTTTGGAGCAGTGCTGCCGGAGTCGCACGGCACGGACCACCTAAGCTACGTTTGAAGTTTGAGGTGGCAAGACAAGCAAGCAGCCCCAGTCTCTGTGCCTCTGTGCGAGCAGTGCCATGGGCAGATGAGGCTGAGCAACAGCTTTCCAGGCTAGCTCTTTCTGCCTGCGAGCTATCTGCAGACGTTTGCATTTTCGGAGCAGGGCTGCCAAAGGCGCCCGGTACAAACAGCCAAAAGATACGTTTGAATTTTGAGGGGGCAAGACAAGCAAGCAGCCCCAGTCTCTGTGCCTCTGTGCGAGCAGTGCCATGGGCAGATGAGGCTGAGCAACAGCTTTCCAGGCTAGCCCTTTCTGCCTGCGAGCTATCTGCAGATGTTCGCATTTTCGGAGCAGGGCTGCTGGAGGCGCCCAGCACGGAACACCTAAGATACATTTGAAGTTTGAGGGGACAAGACAAGGAAGCAGCCCCAGTCTCTGTGCCTCTGTGCAAGCAGTGCCATGGGCAGATGAGGCTGAGCAACAGTTTTCCAGGCTAGCCCTTTCTGCCTGCGAGCTATCTGCAGACGTTCGCATTTTCGGAGCAGGGCTGCCGGAAGCACCCGGCACAGACCACCTAAGCTACGTTTGAAGTTTGAGGGGGCAAGACAAGCAAGCAGCCCCAGTCTCTGTGCCTCTGTGCGAGCAGTGCCATGGGCAGATGAGGCTGAGCAACAGCTTTCCAGGCTAGCTCTTTCTGGCTGCGAGCTATCTGCAGACGTTCGCATTTTTGGAGCAGTGCTGCCGGAGGTGCACGGCACGGACCACCTAAGCTACGTTTGAAGTTTGAGGGGACAAGACAAGCAAGCAGCCCCAGTCTCTGTGCCTCTGTGTGAGCAGTGCCATGGGCAGATGAGGCTGAGCAACAGCTTTCCAGGCTAGCTCTTTCTGCCTGCGAGCTATCTGCAGATGTTCGCATTTTCGCAGCAGGGCTGCTGGAGGCGCCCGGCACGGAACACCTAAGCTACATTTGGAGTTTGAGGGGACAAGACAAGCAAGCAGCCCCAGTCTCTGTGCCTCTGTGCATGCAGTGCCATGGGCAGATGAGGCTGAGCAACAGCTTTCCAGGCTAGCTCTTTCTGCCTGCGAGCTATCTGCAGACGTTTGCATTTTCGGAGCAGGGCTGCCAAAGGCGCCCGGTACAAACAGCCAAAAGATACGTTTGAATTTTGAGGGGGCAAGACAAGCAAGCAGCCCCAGTCTCTGTGCCTCTGTGCGAGCAGTGCCATGGGCAGATGAGGCTGAGCAACAGCTTTCCAGGCTAGCTCTTTCTGCCTGCGACCTATCTGCAGACGTTCGCATTTTCGGAGCAGGGCTGCTGGAGGCGCCCGGCACGGACCACCTAAGCTACGTTTGAAGTTTGAGGGGGCAAGACAAGCAAGCAGCCCCAGTCTCTGTGCCTCTGTGCGAGCAGTGCCATGGGCAGATGAGGCTGAGCAACAGCTTTCCAGGCTAGCCCTTTCTGCCTGCGAGCTATCTGCAGACGTTTGCATTTTCGGAGCAGGGCTGCCAAAGGCGCCCGGTACAAACAGCCAAAAGATACGTTTGAATTTTGAGGGGGCAAGACAAGCAAGCAGCCCCAGTCTCTGTGCCTCTGTGCGAGCAGTGCCATGGGCAGATGAGGCTGAGCAACAGCTTTCCAGGCTAGCTCTTTCTGGCTGCGAGCTATCTGCAGACGTTCGCATTTTCGGAGCAGGGCTGCCGGAAGCGCCCGGCACGGAGCACCTAAGATACATTTGAAGTTTGAGGGTACAAGACAAGGAAGCAGCCCCAGTCTCTGTGCCTCTGTGCGAGCAGTGCCATGGGCAGATGAGGCTGAGCAACAGCTTTCCAGGCTAGCTCTTTCTGGCTGCGAGCTATCTGCAGACGTTCGCATTTTTGGAGCAGTGCTGCCGGAGTCGCACGGCACGGACCACCTAAGCTACGTTTGAAGTTTGAGGTGGCAAGACAAGCAAGCAGCCCCAGTCTCTGTGCCTCTGTGCGAGCAGTGCCATGGGCAGATGAGGCTGAGCAACAGCTTTCCAGGCTAGCTCTTTCTGCCTGCGAGCTATCTGCAGACGTTTGCATTTTCGGAGCAGGGCTGCCAAAGGCGCCCGGTACAAACAGCCAAAAGATACGTTTGAATTTTGAGGGGGCAAGACAAGCAAGCAGCCCCAGTCTCTGTGCCTCTGTGCGAGCAGTGCCATGGGCAGATGAGGCTGAGCAACAGCTTTCCAGGCTAGCCCTTTCTGCCTGCGAGCTATCTGCAGATGTTCGCATTTTCGGAGCAGGGCTGCTGGAGGCGCCCGGCACGGAACACCTAAGCTACATTTGAAGTTTGAGGGGACAAGACAAGGAAGCAGCCCCAGTCTCTGTGCCTCTGTGCAAGCAGTGCCATGGGCAGATGAGGCTGAGCAACAGTTTTCCAGGCTAGCCCTTTCTGCCTGCGAGCTATCTGCAGACGTTCGCATTTTCGGAGCAGGGCTGCCGGAAGCACCCGGCACAGACCACCTAAGCTACGTTTGAAGTTTGAGGGGGCAAGACAAGCAAGCAGCCCCAGTCTCTGTGCCTCTGTGCGAGCAGTGCCATGGGCAGATGAGGCTGAGCAACAGCTTTCCAGGCTAGCTCTTTCTGCCTGCGAGCTATCTGCAGACGTTCGCATTTTCGGAGCAGGGCTGCTGGAGGCGCCCGGCACGGACCACCTGAGCTACGTTTGAAGTTTGAGGGGGCAAGACAAGCAAGCAGCCCCAGTCTCTGTGCCTCTGTGCATGCAGTGCCATGGGCAGATGAGGCTGAGCAACAGCTTTCCAGGCTAGCCCTTTCTGCCTGCGAGCTATCTGCAAACGTTCGCATTTTCGGAGCAGGGCTGCCGGAAGCACCCGGCACAGACCACCTAAGCTACGTTTGAAGTTTGAGAGGGCAAGACAAGCAAGCAGCCCCAGTCTCTGTGCCTCTGTGCGAGCAGTGCCATGGGCAGATGAGGCTGAGCAACAGCTTTCCAGGCTAGCTCTTTCTGCCTGCGAGCTATCTGCAGACGTTCGCAATTTTGGAGCATTGCTGCCAGAGTCGCAAAGCACGGACCACCTAAGCTACGTTTGAAGTTTGAGGGGACAAGACAAGCAAGCAGCCCCAGTCTCTGTGCCTCTGTGCGAGCAGTGCCATGGGCAGATGAGGCTGAGCAACAGCTTTCCAGGCTAGCTCTTTCTGCCTGCTAGCTATCTGCAGACGTTTGCATTTTCGGAGCAGGGCTGCCAAAGGCGCCCGGTACAAACAGCCAAAAGATACGTTTGAATTTTGAGGGGGCAAGACAAGCAAGCAGCCCCAGTCTCTGTGCCTCTGTGCGAGCAGTGCCATGGGCAGATGAGGCTGAGCAACAGCTTTCCAGGCTAGCTCTTTCTGCCTGCGAGCTATCTGCAGACGTTCGCATTTTCGGAGCAGGGCTGCCGGAAGCGCCCGGCACAGACCACCTAAGCTACGTTTGAAGTTTGAGGGAACAAGACAAGCAAGCAGCCCCAGTCTCTGTGCCTCTGTGCGAGCAGTGCCATGGGCAGATGAGGCTGAGCAACAGCTTTCCAGGCTAGCTCTTTCTGGCTGCGAGCTATCTGCAGACGTTCGCATTTTCGGAGCAGCGCTGCCGGAAGCACCCGGCACGGACCACCTAAGCTACGTTTGAATTTTGAGGGGGCAAGACAAGCAAGCAGCCCCAGTCTCTGTGCCTCTGTGCGAGCAGTGCCATGGGCAGATGAGGCTGAGCAACAGCTTTCCAGGCTAGCTCTTTCTGGCTGCGAGCTATCTGCAGACGTTCGCATTTTTGGAGCAGTGCTGCCGGAGTCGCAAAGCACGGACCACCTAAGCTACGTTTGAAGTTTGAGGGGACAAGACAAGCAAGCAGCCCCAGTCTCTGTGCCTCTGTGCGAGCAGTGCCATGGGCAGATGAGGCTGAGCAACAGCTTTCCAGGCTAGCTCTTTCTGCCTGCGAGCTATCTGCAGACGTTCGCATTTTCGGAGCAGGGCTGCCAAAGGCGCCCGGTACAAACAGCCAAAAGATACGTTTGAATTTTGAGGGGACAAGACAAGCAAGCAGCCCCAGTCTCTGTGCCTCTGTGCGAGCAGTGCCATGGGCAGATGAGGCTGAGCAACAGCTTTCCAGGCTAGCTCTTTCTGCCTGCGAGCTATCTGCAGACGTTTGCATTTTTGGAGCAGGGCTGCCAAAGGCGCCCGGTACAAACAGCCAAAAGATACGTTTGAATTTTGAGGGGGCAAGACAAGCAAGCAGCCCCAGTCTCTGTGCCTCTGTGCGAGCAGTGCCATGGGCAGATGAGGCTGAGCAACAGCTTTCCAGGCTAGCTCTTTCTGCCTGCGAGCTATCTGCAGACGTTCGCATTTTCGGAGCAGGGCTGCTGGAGGCGCCCGGCACGGAACACCTAAGCTACATTTGAAGTTTGAGGGAACAAGACAAGCAAGCAGCCCCAGTCTCTGTGCCTCTGTGCGAGCAGTGCCATGGGCAGATGAGGCTGAGCAACAGCTTTCCAGGCTAGCTCTTTCTGCCTGCGAGCTATCTGCAGACGTTCGCCTTTTCAGAGCAGGGCTCCTGTAGGCCCCCTGCACGGACCCCCCAAAGCTACGTTTGAAGTTGGAGGTGGGAAACCAAGCAAGCAGCCCCAGTCTCTATGCCTCTGTGCGAGCAGCGCCATGGGCAGATGAGGCTGAGCAACAGCTTCCCAGGCTAGCTCTTTCTGTCTGTGATCTATCTGCAGATGTTCGCATTTTCGGAGCAGGGCTGCCGGAGATCGCTTGCACGGATCCCCATATATACGTTTGAAGTTTGAGGGGGAAAGACAAGCAAGCAGCCTCAGTCTCTGTTCCTCTGTGCGAGCAGTGCCATGAGCAGATGAGGCTGAGCAACAGCTTTCCAGGCTAGCTTTTTGTGCCTGCGAGCTATTTGCAGACGTTCGCATTTTGGGAGAAACGCTGTCGGAGGTCCCCTGTACGGACCACCTGAGCTACGTTTGAAATTTGAGGTGGCAAGACAAGCCATCAGCCCCAGTCTCTGTGCCTCTGTGCGTGTAGTGCTATGGGCAGATGAGGCTGAGTAACAGCTTTCCAGGTTAGCTTTTTCTGCCTGCGAGCTCTCTGCAGACGTTCGCATTTTCGGAGCAGGGCTGCTAGAGGCTACTTGCACGGAACCCAAAATTACATTTGAATTTTGAGGTGGCAAGACAAGCAAGCAGCCCCAGTCTCTGTGCCTCTGTGTGAGCAGTGCCATGAGCAGATGATGCTGAGCAACAGCTTTCCAGGCTAGCTCTTTGTGGCTGCGAGCTATCTTCAGACGTTCGCATTTTGCGAGCAGGGCTGCCGGAGGTCCCCTGCACGAACCCCCAAATCTACGTTTGAAGTTTGAGGTGGGAAGACAAGCAAGCAGCCCCCGTCTCTGTGCCTCTGTGCGAGCTGTGCCATGAGCAGATGAGGCTGAGCAACAGCTTTCCAGGCTAGCCTCTTCTGGCTGCGAGCTACATGCTCTAATACTAGAAGCATATGTGGTTAGCACAGTATGCAGTTTGTTTAGGGATAACTACTGAAGAAGGAAACATCAGATATACAATTTCTGTAATGACATGTAACACTATTTGAATTAATTATTTGTTTGGACATAGGAAAAGTTTACATAGCTAAGAACCTATCCCTCAGGGAATATGTATATATTTTTTTTGCAACCTGTCCAAGCAATTAATTCTGTTTGCTTTCTTTCTTCTGTTCTGTTGTGTTCACATTTAGTATTCTCTTGCGTTCTGTAATATTGTGTTGTGTTCTCCTGTGTTCTGATGTGTACTCATTTTTAGTGTTCTGTTGTTTTTTGTTGTGTTCTGTTGTGTTCTGTTGTGTTCTGCTGTGTTCTGACGTGTTCTTTTGTGTTCTGATGTATTGTATTCTTTTTGGTTCTGTTCTGTTTTTTTCTGTTTTGTTCTGATGTGTTCTATTGTGTTCTGATGTGTAGTGTTCTATTGTGTTCTGATATGTTTTCTTGTGTTCTCATTTATAGTATTCTCCTGTGTTCTGATGTGTTCTGCTGTGTTATGTTGTGTTCTGTTGTGTTCTCTGATGTTCTGATGTATTCTCATGTGTACTGTTCTGTTGTGTTCTTTTGTGTTCTGTTGTGTTCTGTTGTGTTCTCATGTGTAGTGTTCTGTTCTGTTCTCTTCTGTTTTGTTCTGTTGTGTTCTATTGTGTTCAATTCTGTTCACATGTGTAGTGTTCTCATGTTCTGTTGTGTTCTTGTGTGTTCTGTTGTGTTCTGATGTGTTCTCATGTGTAGTATTGTGTTGTGTTCTATTGTGTTCTTTTGTGTTCTGTTGTGTCTTCATGTGTTGTGTTGTGTTCTGTTTTGTTCTGATGTGTTCTCGTGTAGTGTTCTTTTGTGTTCTGTTGTGTTCTGTTGTGTTCTCATGTGTAGTGTTCTGTGGTGTTCTGTTGTGTTCTCTTGTGTTCTGTTGTGTTCTGATGTGTACTCATGTATAGTGTTCTGTTGTGTTCTGTTGTGTTCTGATTACTTCACATGTAGCATTTTGTAGTGCTGTGTAGTGTTCTGTTGTGTTCTGCTGTGTTATGATGTGTTCTGATGTGTTCTGTTGTGTTCTGATGTGTTGTATTCTCTTGTGTTCTCTTGTGTTCTGATGTGTTCTCGTGTGCAGTGTTCTTTTGTGTTCTGTTGTGTTCTGTTGTGTTCTGTTGTGTTCAGTGGTGTTCTGTTGTGTTCTGTGTGTTCTGTTGTGTTCTGATGTGTTCTCATGTGTAGTGTTCTGTTGTTTTCTGTTGTCTTTTCTGTTGTGTTCTGCTGTGTTCTGATGTGTTCTGTTGTGGTCTGTTGTGTTCTCATGTGTAGTGTTCTGTTGTGTTGTGTTGTGATCTCTTGTGCTCTGTTGTGTTTACGTGTAGTGTTCTGTGATGTGTAATATTGTGTTGTGTTCTGTTGTGTTCTGTTGTGTTCTGTTGTGTTCTGTTTTGTTCTGATGTGTTCTGCTGTGTTCTGTTGTGTTCTAATGTGTTGTGTTCTGTTGTGTTCTGTTGTGTTCTGTTGTGTTCTGATGTGTTCTGCTGTGTTCTCATTTTCAGTGTTCTGTTGTTTTTTGTTGTGCTCTGATGTGTTCTGTTATATTCTGATGTGCAGTGTTCTGTTGTGTTCTGTTGTGTTCGGTTGTGTTTTGTTGTGTTCTCATGTGTAGTGTTCTGTTGTCTTCTGTTGTGTTCTGCTGTGTTCTGTTGTGTTCTAATGTGTTCTGTTCTGTTCTGTTCTGTTCTGTTGTGTTCTGTTTTGTTCTGATGTGTTCTGCTGTGTTCTCATTTTTAGTGTTCTGTCGTTTTTTGTTGTGTTATGATGTGTTCTGTTATATTCTGATGTGCAGTGTTCTGTTGTGTTCTGTTGTGTTCTCATGTGTTCTCATGTGTTCTCATGTGTAGTGTTCTGTTGTGTTCTGATGTGTTCTCTTGTGTTCTCGTGTATTTTTCTGTTCTGTTGTGTTCTGTTGTGTTCTACTGTGTTCTGTTCACATATGTAGTGTTGAGTTGTGTGCAGTGATGTTCTTATGTGTTCTGTTGTGTTCTGATGTGTTCTCATGTGTACTATTGCGTTGTCTTCTGTTGTGTTTTCAAGTGTAGTGTTCTGTTGTGTTCTGTTTTGTTATGATGTGTTCTCCTGTGTAGTGTTCTACTGTGTTCCGTAGTCTTCTGTTGTGTTCTGTTGTATTCTCTTGGGTTCTGTGATGTTCTGATGTGTAGTGTTCTGTTTCGTTCTATTGTGTTCTGATGTGTTCACATGTGAAGTGTTCTGTTGTGTTCTGTTCTCTTCAAGTGTGTAGTGTTCTGTTTTGTTCTGTTGTGTTCTCTTGTCTTCACATGTGTAGTGTTCTGCTGTGTTCTGTTTGGTTCTGATGTGTTCTGATGTGTTCTCATTTTCACCGGACTCCAGGAAGGGGCGCAGCCGGGGGGGGGGGCTGACCCCACCTGGCCAAACAGAGCCCAGTGTTCCATACCCTGTGACGTCACGCTGGGTTCCGGTGGGGAGGGCGGGGCGGCGGGAAGGCACTCGCGGCTTGGGGGGACGCAGCGCCGGTCCTGTTTCGGAAGAGCAGCTGTCTGGGTTGTACGGTTCGTTGTTGTGTTTTCTCCTTATTTGTATCGTTGTTGTTCCTGTTTTCCCTCTGTTTGCTGTTCTGTTAAACTGCCCTTATCCCGACCCACCTGTTTCTGCCTCTTTCTTTTCATTCTCCTCCTCCGCACGCCGGCGGGGGGAGGGGCTGCTGCGTGGCGCTTTTGTTGCCGGCGGCAGCCGAAACCGAAACAGTTTTTCAGCAATTTAAGTCACAGATATGATCTGTAATGGGACAGATGACACTAACTGCATCTGACCATCCTAATATACTCCAGATGTTTATCTTTGCAAATATTGTTAGCTTGCAGTAGACTTTGTGCAAAGGTAGCAAGAGGAAGAGAAGTCTGCCTTTGAATTTTAAAGCTTTCTTTGCATGTGTCATTTTGTGTCCTTCTGTCTACGTGACTCGCAGCACTACACTGCAGGTTCTGCGGAGCCCCTGATCTGCTAGTGACATTAACGGCTAGCTGGGTGGTGGTGGAAGGGTGCCAGTTCTCGCAGTGCGATTTCAGTAAGGAATTTCAAACTAGTTAGACTTCCCTAAAATCCAGAAACTCGTTTACCAGTTCAGGAAGAGGTGGTGGTGTTGCCTTGTCCTGCCATTGCTGAATGCTGTATGTCCTGGGTTCGGCCAGGACAGGGTTAATTTTCACCGGACTCCAGGAAGGGGCACAGCCGGGGGGTGGGGGCTGACCCCACCTGGCCAAACAGAGCCCGGTGTTCCATACCCTGTGACATCACGCTGGGTTCCGGTGGGGGGGGCGGGGCGGCGGGAAGGCACTCGCGGCTTGGGGGGACGCAGCGCCGGTCCTGTTTCGGGAGAGCGGCTGTCTGGGTTGTACGGTTCGTTGTTGTGCTTTCTCCTTATTTGTATCGTTGTTGTTCCTGTTTTCCCTCTGTTTGCTGTTCTGTTAAACTGCCCTTATCCCGACCCACCTGTTTCTGCCTCTTTCTTTTCATTCTCCTCCGCACGCCGGCGGGGGGAGGGGCGGCCGCGTGGCGCTTTTGTTGCCGGCGGCAGCCGAAACCGAAACAGTTTTTCAGCAATTTAAGTCACAGATACGATCTGTAATGGGACAGATGACACTAACTGCATCTGACCATCCTAATATACTCCAGATGTTTATCTTTGCAAATATTGTTAGCTTGCAGTAGACTTTGTGCAAAGGTAGCAAGAGGAAGAGAAGCCTGCCTTTGAATTTTAAAGCTTTCTTTGCATGTGTCATTTTGTGTCCTTCTGTCTACGTGACTCGCAGCACTACACGGCACATTCTGCGGAGCCCCTGATCTGCTAGTGACTGCTCTGTGCGAGCAGTGCCATGAGCAGACGAGGCTGAGCAACAGCTTTCCAGGCTAGCTCTTTCTGGCTGCGAGCTATGTGCAGACGTTCGCATTTTCATAGCAGCGCTGCCGGAGGCCCCCTGCACGAACTCTCAAAGTTACGTTTGAAGTCTGAGGGGGCAAGACAAGCAAGCAGCCCCAGTCTCTGTGCCTCTGTGCGAGCAGTGCCATGGGCAGATGAGGCTGAGGAACAGCTTTCCAGTGTAGCTCTTTCTGGCTGCGAGCTATCTGCAGACGTTCGCATTTTCGGAGCAGGGCTCCAGCAGGCCCCATGCATTGACCACCTAATCTACGTTTGAAGTTTGAGGTGGCAAGACAAGAAAGCAGACCCTGTCTCTGTGCCTCTGTGTGAGCAGTGCCATGGGCAGATGAGGATGAGCAACAGCTTTCCAGGCTAGCTCTTTCTGGCTGCGAGCTATCTGCAGACGTTCGCATTTTTGGAGCAGGGCTCCAGCAGGCCACCTGCACGGACCCCCAAAGTTACGTTTGAAGTTTGAGGTGGCAAGACAAGCAAGCAGCCCCAGTCTCTGTGCCTCTGTGCGAGCAGTGCCATGGGCAGATGAGGCTGAGCAACAGCTTTCCAGGCTAGCTCTTTGTGGCTGCGAGCTATCTTCAGACGTTCGCATTTTGCGAGCAGGGCTGCCGGAGGTCCCCTGCACGAACCCCCAAATCTACGTTTGAAGTTTGAGGTGGGAAGACAAGCAAGCAGCCCCCGTCTCTGTGCCTCTGTGCGAGCTGTGCCATGAGCAGATGAGGCTGAGCAACAGCTTTCCAGGCTAGCCTCTTCTGGCTGCGAGCTACATGCTCTAATACTAGAAGCATATGTGGTTAGCACAGTATACAGTTTGTTTAGGGATAACTACTGAAGAAGGAAACATCAGATATACAATTTCTGTAATGACATGTAACACTATTTGAATTAATTATTTGTTTGGACATAGGAAAAGTTTACATAGCTAAGAACCTATCCCTCAGGGAATATGTATATATTTTTTTTGCAACCTGTCCAAGCAATTAATTCTGTTTGCTTTCTTTCTTCTGTTCTGTTGTGTTCACATTTAGTATTCTCTTGCGTTCTGTAATATTGTGTTGTGTTCTCCTGTGTTCTGATGTGTACTCATTTTTAGTGTTCTGTTGTTTTTTGTTCTGTTCTGTTGTGTTCTGTTGTGTTCTGCTGTGTTCTGAGGTGTTCTTTTGTGTTCTGATGTATTGTATTCTTTTTGGTTCTGTTCTGTTTTTTTCTGTTTTGTTCTGATGTGTTCTAATGTGTTCTGATGTGTAGTGTTCTATTGTGTTCTGATATGTTTTCTTGTGTTCTCATTTATAGTATTCTCCTGTGTTCTGATGTGTTCTGCTGTGTTATGTTGTGTTCTGTTGTGTTCTCTGATGTTCTGATGTATTCTCATGTGTACTGTTCTGTTGTGTTCTTTTGTGTTCTGTTGTGTTCTGTTGTGTTCTCATGTGTAGTGTTATGTTCTGTTCTCTTCTGTTTTGTTCTGTTGTGTTCTATTGTGTTCAATTCTGTTCACATGTGTAGTGTTCTCATGTTCTGTTGTGTTCTTGTGTGTTCTGTTGTGTTCTGATGTGTTCTCATGTGTAGTATTGTGTTGTGTTCTATTGTGTTCTTTTGTGTTCTGTTGTGTCTTCATGTGTTGTGTTGTGTTCTGTTTTGTTCTGATGTGTTCTCGTGTAGTGTTCTTTTGTGTTCTGTTGTGTTCTGTTGTGTTCTGTTGTGTTCTGATGTGTTCTCAGGTGCAGTGTTCTTTTGTGTTCTGTTGTGTTCTGTTGTGTTCTCATGTGTAGTGTTCTGTGGTGTTCTGTTGTGTTCTCTTGTGTTCTGTTGTGTTCTGATGTGTACTCATGTATAGTGTTCTGTTGTGTTCTGTTGTGTTCTGATTACTTCACATGTAGCATTTTGTAGTGCTGTGTAGTGTTCTGTTGTGTTCTGCTGTGTTATGATGTGTTCTGATGTGTTCTGTTGTGTTCTGATGTGTTGTATTCTCTTGTGTTCTCTTGTGTTCTGATGTGTTCTCGTGTGCAGTGTTCTTTTGTGTTCTGTTGTGTTCTGTTGTGTTCTGTTGTGTTCAGTGGTGTTCTGTTGTGTTCTGTGTGTTCTGTTGTGTTCTGATGTGTTCTCATGTGTAGTGTTCTGTTGTTTTCTGTTGTCTTTTCTGTTGTGTTCTGCTGTGTTCTGATGTGTTCTGTTGTGGTCTGTTGTGTTCTCATGTGTAGTGTTCTGTTGTGTTGTGTTGTGATCTCTTGTGCTCTGTTGTGTTTACGTGTAGTGTTCTGTGATGTGTAATATTGTGTTGTGTTCTGTTGTGTTCTGTTGTGTTCTGTTGTGTTCTGTTTTGTTCTGATGTGTTCTGCTGTGTTCTGTTGTGTTCTAATGTGTTGTGTTCTGTTGTGTTCTGTTGTGTTCTGATGTGTTCTGCTGTGTTCTCATTTTCAGTGTTCTGTTGTTTTTTGTTGTGCTCTGATGTGTTCTGTTATATTCTGATGTGCAGTGTTCTGTTGTGTTCTGTTGTGTTCTCTTGTGTTCTCATGTGTTCTCATGTGTAGTGTTCTGTTGTCTTCTGTTGTGTTCTGATGTGTTCTGTTGTATTCTTATGTGTTCTGTTGTGTTCTGATGTGTAGTGATCTTTTGTGTTCTGTTGTGTTGTGATGTGTTCTCATGTGTACTGTTCTGTTGTTTTCTGTTGTGTTCGGTTGTGTTCTCTTGTGTTCTCATGTGTAGTGTTCTGTTCTGTTGTGTACTTTTGTGTTCTGTTGTGGTCTTTTGTGTTCTGTTGTGTTCTGCTGTGTTCTGTTGTGTTCTAATGTGTTCTGTTCTGTTCTGTTCTGTGGTGTTCTGTTTTGTTCTGATGTGTTCTGCTGTGTTCTCATTTTTAGTGTTCTGTCGTTTTTTGTTGTGTTATGATGTGTTCTGTTATATTCTGATGTGCAGTGTTCTGTTGTGTTCTGTTGTGTTCTCATGTGTTCTCATGTGTTCTCATGTGTAGTGTTCTGTTGTGTTCTGATGTGTTCTCTTGTGTTCTCGTGTATTTTTCTGTTCTGTTGTGTTCTGTTGTGTTCTACTGTGTTCTGTTCACATATGTAGTGTTGAGTTGTGTGCAGTGATGTTCTTATGTGTTCTGTTGTGTTCTGATGTGTTCTCATGTGTACTATTGCGTTGTCTTCTGTTGTGTTTTCAAGTGTAGTGTTCTGTTGTGTTCTGTTTTGTTATGATGTGTTCTCCTGTGTAGTGTTCTACTGTGTTCCGTAGTCTTCTGTTGTGTTCTGTTGTATTCTCTTGGGTTCTGTGATGTTCTGATGTGTAGTGTTCTGTTTCGTTCTATTGTGTTCTGATGTGTTCACATGTGAAGTGTTCTGTTGTGTTCTGTTCTCTTCAAGTGTGTAGTGTTCTGTTTTGTTCTGTTGTGTTCTCTTGTCTTCACATGTGTAGTGTTCTGCTGTGTTCTGTTTGGTTCTGATGTGTTCTGATGTGTTCTCATTTTCACCGGACTCCAGGAAGGGGCGCAGCCGGGGGGGGGGGCTGACCCCACCTGGCCAAACAGAGCCCAGTGTTCCATACCCTGTGACGTCACGCTGGGTTCCGGTGGGGAGGGCGGGGCGGCGGGAAGGCACTCGCGGCTTGGGGGGACGCAGCGCCGGTCCTGTTTCGGCAGAGCAGCTGTCTGGGTTGTACGGTTCGTTGTTGTGTTTTCTCCTTATTTGTATCGTTGTTGTTCCTGTTTTCCCTCTGTTTGCTGTTCTGTTAAACTGCCCTTATCCCGACCCACCTGTTTCTGCCTCTTTCTTTTCATTCTCCTCCGCACGCCGGCGGGGGGAGGGGCGGCTGCGTGGCGCTTTTGTTGCCGGCGGCAGCCGAAACCGAAACAGTTTTTCAGCAATTTAAGTCACAGATATGATCTGTAATGGGACAGATGACACTAACTGCATCTGACCATCCTAATATACTCCAGATGTTTATCTTTGCAAATATTGTTAGCTTGCAGTAGACTTTGTGCAAAGGTAGCAAGAGGAAGAGAAGTCTGTCTTTGAATTTTAAAGCTTTCTTTGCATGTGTCATTTTGTGTCCTTCTGTCTACGTGACTCGCAGCACTACACTGCAGGTTCTGCGGAGCCCCTGATCTGCTAGTGACATTAACGGCTAGCTGGGTGGTGGTGGAAGGGTGCCAGTTCTCGCAGTGCGATTTCAGTAAGGAATTTCAAACTAGTTAGACTTCCCTAAAATCCAGAAACTCGTTTACCAGTTCAGGAAGAGGTGGTGGTGTTGCCTTGTCCTGCCAGTGCTGAATGCTGTATGTCCTGGGTTCGGCCAGGACAGGGTTAATTTTCACCGGACTCCAGGAAGGGGCACAGCCGGGGGGTGGGGGCTGACCCCACCTGGCCGAACAGAGCCCGGTGTTCCATACCCTGTGACATCACGCTGGGTTCCGGTGGGGGGGGCGGGGCGGCGGGAAGGCACTCGCGGCTTGGGGGGACGCAGCGCCGGTCCTGTTTCGGAAGAGCAGCTGTCTGGGTTGTACGGTTCGTTGTTGTGCTTTCTCCTTATTTGTATCGTTGTTGTTCCTGTTTTCCCTCTGTTTGCTGTTCTGTTAAACTGCCCTTATCCCGACCCACCTGTTTCTGCCTCTTTCTTTTCATTCTCCTCCTCCGCACGCCGGCGGGGGGAGGGGCGGCCGCGTGGCGCTTTTGTTGCCGGCGGCAGCCGAAACCGAAACAGTTTTTCAGCAATTTAAGTCACAGATACGATCTGTAATGGGACAGATGACACTAACTGCATCTGACCATCCTAATATACTCCAGATGTTTATCTTTGCAAATATTGTTAGCTTGCAGTAGACTTTGTGCAAAGGTAGCAAGAGGAAGAGAAGCCTGCCTTTGAATTTTAAAGCTTTCTTTGCATGTGTCATTTTGTGTCCTTCTGTCTACGTGACTCGCAGCACTACACGGCACATTCTGCGGAGCCCCTGATCTGCTAGTGACTGCTCTGTGCGAGCAGTGCCATGAGCAGACGAGGCTGAGCAACAGCTTTCCAGGCTAGATCTTTCTGGCTGCGAGCTATGTGCAGACGTTTGCATTTTCATAGCAGCGCTGCCGGAGGCCCCCTGCACGAACTCTCAAAGTTACGTTTGAAGTCTGAGGGGGCAAGACAAGCGAGCAGCCCCAGTCTCTGTGCCTCTGTGCGAGCAGTGCCATGGGCAGATGAGGCTGAGGAACATCTTTCCAGTGTAGCTCTTTCTGGCTGCGAGCTATCTGCAGACGTTCGCATTTTCGGAGCAGGGCTCCAGCAGGCCCCATGCATTGACCACCTAATCTACGTTTGAAGTTTGAGGTGGCAAGACAAGAAAGCAGACCCTGTCTCTGTGCCTCTGTGCGAGCAGTGCCATGGGCAGATGAGACTGAGCAACAGCTTTCCAGGCTAGCTCTTTCTGGCTGCGAGCTATCTGCAGACGTTCGCATTTTTGGAGCAGGGCTCCAGCAGGCCACCTGCACGGACCCCTAAAGTTACGTTTGAAGTTTGAGGTGGCAAGACAAGCAAGCAGCCCCAGTCTCTGTGCCTCTGTGCGAGCAGTGCCATGGGCAGATGAGGCTGAGCAACAGCTTTCCAGGCTAGCTCTTTGTGGCTGCGAGCTATCTTCAGACGTTCGCATTTTGCGAGCAGGGCTGCCGGAGGTCCCCTGCACGAACCCCCAAATCTACGTTTGAAGTTTGAGGTGGGAAGACAAGCAAGCAGCCCCCGTCTATGTGCCTCTGTGCGAGCTGTGCCATGAGCAGATGAGGCTGAGCAACAGCTTTCCAGGCTAGCCTCTTCTGGCTGCGAGCTACATGCTCTAATACTAGAAGCATATGTGGTTAGCACAGTATACAGTTTGTTTAGGGATAACTACTGAAGAAGGAAACATCAGATATACAATTTCTGTAATGACATGTAACACTATTTGAATTAATTATTTGTTTGGACATAGGAAAAGTTTACATAGCTAAGAACCTATCCCTCAGGGAATATGTATATATTTTTTTGCAACCTGTCCAAGCAATTAATTCTGTTTGCTTTCTTTCTTCTGTTCTGTTGTGTTCACATTTAGTATTCTCTTGCGTTCTGTAATATTGTGTTGTGTTCTCCTGTGTTCTGATGTGTACTCATTTTTAGTGTTCTGTTGTTTTTTGTTGTGTTCTGTTGTGTTCTGTTGTGTTCTGCTGTGTTCTGACGTGTTCTTTTGTGTTCTGATGTATTGTATTCTTTTTGGTTCTGTTCTGTTTTTTTCTGTTTTGTTCTGATGTGTTCTATTGTGTTCTGATGTGTAGTGTTCTATTGTGTTCTGATATGTTTTCTTGTGTTCTCATTTATAGTATTCTCCTGTGTTCTGATGTGTTCTGCTGTGTTATGTTGTGTTCTGTTGTGTTCTCTGATGTTCTGATGTATTCTCATGTGTACTGTTCTGTTGTGTTCTTTTGTGTTCTGTTGTGTTCTGTTGTGTTCTCATGTGTAGTGTTCTGTTCTGTTCTCTTCTGTTTTGTTCTGTTGTGTTCTATTGTGTTCAATTCTGTTCACATGTGTAGTGTTCTCATGTTCTGTTGTGTTCTTGTGTGTTCTGTTGTGTTCTGATGTGTTCTCATGTGTAGTATTGTGTTGTGTTCTATTGTGTTCTTTTGTGTTCTGTTGTGTCTTCATGTGTTGTGTTGTGTTCTGTTTTGTTCTGATGTGTTCTCGTGTAGTGTTCTTTTGTGTTCTGTTGTGTTCTGTTGTGTTCTCATGTGTAGTGTTCTGTGGTGTTCTGTTGTGTTCTCTTGTGTTCTGTTGTGTTCTGATGTGTACTCATGTATAGTGTTCTGTTGTGTTCTGTTGTGTTCTGATTACTTCACATGTAGCATTTTGTAGTGCTGTGTAGTGTTCTGTTGTGTTCTGCTGTGTTATGATGTGTTCTGATGTGTTCTGTTGTGTTCTGATGTGTTGTATTCTCTTGTGTTCTCTTGTGTTCTGATGTGTTCTCGTGTGCAGTGTTCTTTTGTGTTCTGTTGTGTTCTGTTGTGTTCTGTTGTGTTCAGTGGTGTTCTGTTGTGTTCTGTGTGTTCTGTTGTGTTCTGATGTGTTCTCATGTGTAGTGTTCTGTTGTTTTCTGTTGTCTTTTCTGTTGTGTTCTGCTGTGTTCTGATGTGTTCTGTTGTGGTCTGTTGTGTTCTCATGTGTAGTGTTCTGTTGTGTTGTGTTGTGATCTCTTGTGCTCTGTTGTGTTTACGTGTAGTGTTCTGTGATGTGTAATATTGTGTTGTGTTCTGTTGTGTTCTGTTGTGTTCTGTTTTGTTCTGATGTGTTCTGCTGTGTTCTGTTGTGTTCTAATGTGTTGTGTTCTGTTGTGTTCTGTTGTGTTCTGTTGTGTTCTGATGTGTTCTGCTGTGTTCTCATTTTCAGTGTTCTGTTGTTTTTTGTTGTGCTCTGATGTGTTCTGTTATATTCTGATGTGCAGTGTTCTGTTGTGTTCTGTTGTGTTCTCTTGTGTTCTCATGTGTTCTCATGTGTAGTGTTCTGTTGTCTTCTGTTGTGTTCTGCTGTGTTCTGTTGTGTTCTAATGTGTTCTGTTCTGTTCTGTTCTGTTGTGTTCTGTTTTGTTCTGATGTGTTCTGCTGTGTTCTCATTTTTAGTGTTCTGTCGTTTTTTGTTGTGTTATGATGTGTTCTGTTATATTCTGATGTGCAGTGTTCTGTTGTGTTCTGTTGTGTTCTCATGTGTTCTCATGTGTTCTCATGTGTAGTGTTCTGTTGTGTTCTGATGTGTTCTCTTGTGTTCTCGTGTATTTTTCTGTTCTGTTGTGTTCTGTTGTGTTCTACTGTGTTCTGTTCACATATGTAGTGTTGAGTTGTGTGCAGTGATGTTCTTATGTGTTCTGTTGTGTTCTGATGTGTTCTCATGTGTACTATTGCGTTGTCTTCTGTTGTGTTTTCAAGTGTAGTGTTCTGTTGTGTTCTGTTTTGTTATGATGTGTTCTCCTGTGTAGTGTTCTACTGTGTTCCGTAGTCTTCTGTTGTGTTCTGTTGTATTCTCTTGGGTTCTGTGATGTTCTGATGTGTAGTGTTCTGTTTCGTTCTATTGTGTTCTGATGTGTTCACATGTGAAGTGTTCTGTTGTGTTCTGTTCTCTTCAAGTGTGTAGTGTTCTGTTTTGTTCTGTTGTGTTCTCTTGTCTTCACGTGTAGTGTTCTGCTGTGTTCTGTTTTGTTCTGATGTGTTCTGATGTGTTCTCATTTTTAGTGTTCAATTGTTATTTGCTGTGTTCTGTTGTGTTCTGTTGTTTTCTGTTGTGTTCTGTTGTGTTCTGTTGTGTTCTGCTGTGTTCTGATGTGTTCTCCTGTGTAGTGTTCTGTTGTGTTCTGTTGTGATCTCTTGTGATCTGTTGTTTTTACGTGTAGTGTTCTCCTGTGTTGTGTAATATTGTGTTGTGTTCTGCTGTGTTCTGTTGTGTTCTGATGTGTTCTCATATGTTCTCATGTTTGGTGTTCTGTTGTTTTTTGTTGTGTTCTGTTGTGCTCTGTTGTGTTCTGTTTTGTTCTGATGTGTTCTGCTGTGTTCTGTTGTGTTCTAATGTGTTGTGTTCTGTTGTGTTCTGTTGTGTTCTGTTGTTTTCTGTTTTGTTCTGATGTGTTCTGCTGTGTTCTGTTGTGTTCTGATGTGTAGTGATCTTTTGTGTTCTGTTGTGTTGTGATGTGTTCTCATATGTACTGTTCTGTTGTGTTCTGTTGTGTTCGGTTGTGTTTTGTTGTGTTCTCATGTGTAGTGTTCTGTTCTGTTGTGTACTTTTGTGTTCTGTTGTGTTCTGCTGTGTTCTGTTGTGTTCTAATGTGTTCTGTTCTGTTGTGTTCTGTTTTGTTCTGATGTGTTCTGCTGTGTTCTCATTTTTAGTGTTCTGTCGTTTTTTGTTGTGTTATGATGTGTTCTGTTATATTCTGATGTGCAGTGTTCTGTTGTGTTCTGTTGTGTTCTCATGTGTTCTCATGTGTTCTCATGTGTAGTGTTCTGTTGTGTTCTGATGTGTTCTCTTGTGTTCTCGTGTATTTTTCTGTTCTGTTGTGTTCTGTTGTGTTCTACTGTGTTCTGTTCACATATGTAGTGTTGAGTTGTGTGCAGTGATGTTCTTATGTGTTCTGTTGTGTTCTGATGTGTTCTCATGTGTACTATTGCGTTGTCTTCTGTTGTGTTTTCAAGTGTAGTGTTCTGTTGTGTTCTGTTTTGTTATGATGTGCTCTCCTGTGTAGTGTTCTACTGTGTTCCGTAGTCTTCTGTTGTGTTCTGTTGTATTCTCTTGGGTTCTGTGATGTTCTGATGTGTAGTGTTCTGTTTCGTTCTATTGTGTTCTGATGTGTTCACATGTGAAGTGTTCTGTTGTGTTCTGTTCTCTTCAAGTGTGTAGTGTTCTGTTTTGTTCTGTTGTGTTCTCTTGTCTTCACATGTGTAGTGTTCTGCTGTGTTCTGTTTGGTTCTAATGTGTTCTGATGTGTTCTCATTTTCACCGGACTCCAGGAAGGGGCGCAGCCGGGGGGTGGGGGCTGACCCCACCTGGCCGAACAGAGCCCGGTGTTCCATACCCTGTGACGTCACGCTGGGTTCCGGTGGGGAGGGCGGGGCGGCGGGAAGGCACTCGCGGCTTGGGGGGACGCAGCGCCGGTCCTGTTTCGGCAGAGCAGCTGTCTGGGTTGTACGGTTCGTTGTTGTGTTTTCTCCTTATTTGTATCGTTGTTGTTCCTGTTTTCCCTCTGTTTGCTGTTCTGTTAAACTGCCCTTATCCCGACCCACCTGTTTCTGCCTCTTTCTTTTCATTCTCCTCCTCCGCACGCCGGCGGGGGGAGGGGCTGCTGCGTGGCGCTTTTGTTGCCGGCGGCAGCCGAAACCGAAACAGTTTTTCAGCAATTTAAGTCACAGATATGATCTGTAATGGGACAGATGACACTAACTGCATCTGACCATCCTAATATACTCCAGATGTTTATCTTTGCAAATATTGTTAGCTTGCAGTAGACTTTGTGCAAAGGTAGCAAGAGGAAGAGAAGTCTGTCTTTGAATTTTAAAGCTTTCTTTGCATGTGTCATTTTGTGTTCTTCTGTCTACGTGACTCGCAGCACTACACTGCAGGTTCTGCGGAGCCCCTGATCTGCTAGTGACATTAACGGCTAGCTGGGTGGTGGTGGGAGGGTGCCAGTTCTCGCAGTGCGATTTCAGTAAGGAATTTCAAACTAGTTAGACTTCCCTAAAATCCAGAAACTCATTTACCAGTTCAGGAAGAGGTGGTGGTGTTGCCTTGTCCTGCCAGTGCTGAGTGCTGTATGTCCTGGGTTCGGCCAGGACAGGGTTAATTTTCACCGGACTCCAGGAAGGGGCACAGCCGGGGGGTGGGGGCTGACCCCACCTGGCCGAACAGAGCCCGGTGTTCCATACCCTGTGACATCACGCTGGGTTCCGGTGGGGAGGGCGGCTCGGGCGGCTCGGTGAGAACCCTCTTGCGGCTCGGGAGCGTGCGGCGCCGGTGCGATCCGAGAGAGCGGGTCTGTTGTTGTCGTGTTTTCTCCTTATCTGTATCGTTGTTGTTACTGTTTCCCTCTGTTTGCTGTTCTGTTAAACTGCCCTTATCCTGACCCACCGGTTTCTGCCTGTTTCTTTTCATTCTCCTCCGCACGCCGGCGGGGGGAGGGACGGCCACGTGGCGCTTTTGTTGCCATCCGCAGCCACAACCAAAACACTGGGGAGCAGGAAAAACATACAAATATGAAAAAACAGTAGCATTGCAGTAGTAATCATGGTTGGAAATAGGCTTTTTCATTTTCCACATTATTTATTAGACTAATCAATATGATCGGTTTCTTCAAAAAAACAAAATAACTTTGCACATTTTACTGAAGGAGTTGAACCTCAAAAACTGTCCATGGATCCTGTAATTTGGCAAATGGAAGGGAGATTTAAATAACTGTGGGAAAGAGATCAGATGTTACACTTCATATTTACTCGTATTTATTACCTTTAAATTACTCCTTATGGAGGTAATTAGAGCCTTTCAAAAGAACTAGAAACCTTTAATTTGTATGTGGCATGTACTTGTGTGTTGCTCAACAAAACGGACCTCGATTTCATTCTAAGATAAATATCATGGAACCTGTGAAAAAAGTTGTCTGTTCTTTATGGTTCTATTTCAATACTGTTTACTAAAAGAAACGTTTATTTCTTTTCTTATTTTAAGACCTGTTCAGGGCTGTTCTGCGTGGTTATAAATCCTTACAAGAACCTCCCGATTTATTCAGAAAACATTATCGAGATGTACAGAGGGAAGAAGCGCCATGAAATGCCACCGCACATTTATGCGATATCTGAATTTGCATATAGCTGCATGCTACAAGGTAAGGCCTAGTTAAATGTTACTTAACAGTTGATAACTCTTTGTAATGTACCTAAAAGTCAGGAGCTTCATTATCCAGCTATAGAGTAATTTCTAACACAATGAAAAGCTTAAAAGGGGCGGGGGGGGTGTGAAGCTTTTAAACATTCAGAATAAAAATAACTTGGAGATTGGACCGTGTTGGCATGACTTACTGAGATACAGATGCAAGCTAACACTGATAGGAAGTGTACTGTGCTAGCTGGTGGCACTGAAAGTTATAGTAGGAATACTTTCTTCTTAAAGAAAGAAGAGAAGATTAACGTCAAAATATGTTAGTGCACTAGCTTTGAATGAAGTAAGAATGAAAAAGTGTGATTGAAAAGGGAAAGCTAAAGTATGTTAATGACTTGTCTCACTAATTCTGTAAAAATCTTGGCGTTTTGTCAGCTGACAAACAATCTGAAGTGACAATGAGACAATGGTATGTGTTCAAAAAGATGTCAGGGAAATGCTTAAAGGTGAAGATTTTAATTTTTTTTTTCTCCAAACTGGTATAGGTCATGTCTGTAGCAGAATAGAGAGGAGGTTTGTGGTGGGCACCTGCTTTGAATTGTGGCTTTAAGTCTGTGCTAGACAAATATGAAAACTGAATCTGACATCATATAGACGTGTTGAAATAAGTGCATGCTGTTGAAATTGTAGAAGTGCATTTTGGACATAGTATGTTGGAAATGCAGCTCATACTATCCAATGTTGCTTCATATTTAGGTGGCTGTTTTACTGATCTGGGAACACCAACATGTTGTCTGTAGGAAAGTGTGCATAATGAACAGGCAGGTCTAAAAAAATGTACTGTGTTTTCTGCTCTAGACCTGGTATGGATGTACTGGAAGTAGGTCAAAAGCTATTTGGCCTAGCTCACACAAACTGAGACGACACTGTTTCTACTACCAGGTTAACCAACTACTGAAATGTAAATCTTTTTTTAAAAAGACATTTCCTGTCTTTAAATAAATCACTGTAACTGTTTGTTTCTTCAGTTGTGCCTTTGTCCTTAGGGCTGCTTAATAATAAACTGCCGGTTGCAGGATTGATAGTGCTCTTTCACCCCAGAAGAAACTATGCCATCACCACTGAGTGGGGTGATGCAGGGGCAAGCAATGGAAGAGCAGCAAGGTGGGGCCACCAAGAGTTGTCATGCTTCTCAATGGATATTTGGGGCTGTGTTTTAATGTGTTTTTATAGAAAAGAAAACCACAAAAAAACCTCAAAATACCCAACAAACTATGTCCTACTGACCAGAATAGTAGCCTCTAACAGCTCCGATCAGAGGACCCCTAATAATAAGTGTATGTGGAAGAACAGAACAAACCCTAGGATTATTTGAAGTAGTTTATTCCTAGCAGTCTCAAGTGGTTTGTGGATAAGGGCTTCCCACTCTAAAAGCACAGTATCTTTTGAAATTGTCTCAAGAACTTTTCAAAAGTTCTTGAGATGAATGTCCTTTAATAAAGTAAGTCAATGTCAGTAGTTATCACACTTCAGGTGCTCTACATATTTATTCACATACCATGCTAGTACTGATTTATCTCTAGAGATCTTGCTGCATGTGCAGATTTTGCTGTTTTTGGAAGATGAAATGAAAAAATAAATTCACGTTGGGTCACAGTTTTGTTTTCTTTCCATACTGATATATGAAGGCTTATATTTTGTATCAGATCTGTTTCTCTTTGCTTGCTTGCTTTTTGATTTTGATAGTCTGAATTCATTTGAAAGAATGAAGCCATGGACTTGGAATAAGAATGGATGACAATTATGCAACAGGATCAGTTTGTTGGGGAGTAACTTCTTCAAGGTTAACTAAATCTGTGTTTCTAGTGCTGCTCACCTGTGTATTTTAGCAAGAGATTGCAGTCAGCCAGTGAACTTCCCATGGGTGGTTTCCCTTCACAATTGCATTGCCAAGGATAAGTAAAAGCTCTAGAACAGGCATGAACAGTTTTGTGCTTGTCAAATGTCTTACTAAGCAAACTGTTCTTGTCTGATTGGGTTGGATCAGAGGAAGAGAACAACAGTGCTGCTTCTGAATTTATAATGGACTTATGAAACTCTTTACAGACACTGCTTCCTCTAGGAGGAAGATGGTGTACAGACTTCTTCTGGAGATATGCTTGCCTGAAGTACGAAACTCGCTATTATTTGTGTTGGTGTTTATATATAATCACCCTGGCTTTGCATAGTCTTGTGAAGCAGTGATGAGTCACGATAAGAATGACTAATGAATGTGGCTAAAGGGGGTAAGTGGAGGAGAAGCTTGGCACTAGCATTGCTCTGTGCTGGTCCCTCTTTGCTTACAGAGCCTCTAGATGGGACCTGATACAGAGAGAGAAGCACTTCAAGCAACAGAATTTAAGTCTTCATGTAAATAAAACCTGCAGTTACAACAACTAAGGTTTTCTGGTCATTAGGATGTCAAAGAATACTTAACAGTAGGAGATTATTACAATATGCAGTTTATCTTCTGGTTATCGATGTCAGCTACTGAGTGTGCCTAGAATTTGGTAGGGAGAGCTAGGTTTTCTGTGCCAGCCAAGTGTTTAACATAATGCACAAAATGTCCTTAATCTTCTAACTATGCCTTATGTTTTGCTAGACTTTCAGTCTTAAACTAATGAAACAGAAAATGTATATCAAACTTTTAGCTAGTAGAAAATAGTTCTCTAACCAAATACTAGCTGTTTTAATCGCAGCGATTCTGATTAAGTCCTCAACAGTCTCTGCTAGCATTTATTTGCAGCATAATCCTTGACCAAGATGCTTTTGCTGATAAGTTGCTAACATGTAGTTGTAAAACTGTTCTTCTACAGCTCATGTCCATGTTTGTGCACATGTTGCTTTGGGAGGCGGGGGAGGATGGTAAAGAGATAGTGAAATAGTGGAGATTAGTTCTTCCAGTACTATTCCAGTACTATTCATGATTTTGTTGCTATAGCATATTCATAGGTTTCTTTTGATAAGAATGACTTGTATGTTTCCCATATTTGACATCTGAAGTTTAATTATTACAATTCAAAACTGAAATTGAAACCATAGGAATGCAATTCCTTTGGATAATATGACCGTACCTGTATAGAAATACCTTAACCACCAACTTAAGTCAATGAAAGTGGTTGGCTGTGTTTTTCTGGCCTGTTCAAGTATAATCCGGGTTTACTTTCCTTGTAGCTAATGGTAAACTACTAATTTTCTAGATGTTTGTGAGATCTGCTTACGCTGATTAACAGGCTACCTGGACCTGAGCTGTGACTCTGAGCAACTTGGTTTCTTAAAACACAGTTTTTCTGTGCTGGTAATCGGGTACAGGGAGTAACCTGTTACTCGGTACCTTAACGTTTTCATACCTTGAATTCAGAGCATGGATGATCAGCGATCTAGTTTCTGCTAATCTGAAGTTTTGTATGTTTCGAATATTTGTACTTCAACAACAAAATACAGATTTCCATTTAAGATTAGGAAAGCAAAAGGTTTTTTGTTTGGCAGAAGCAACTGGTGCGTGTGCATCTCAATAGTTACTCCTTGTCTTAAATGTTGCTGGAAATACTCCATTTTGTTAAGCTGGGGATATAAACGGAGCACTGCACTTCAGTGTGCTCTGTGTTAGGATAAGATTGTATGGAAGCATTGCTAACTGTCAGTTATCAAATTGCTTCTCTATTCTTGTCCTCTGGAAGTAATTCCTGTTTAGGAAGGACCTTCAGCCCTGCCGTCTTCACAGGTCAGCTCCCATCGCGCCCTTTGGGGAGGAGAATGGGCTGGAAATCTATTACAGCACTTGTTAAACGTGGAGGACAAAGGGACAGTGGGGGAAGGGCTGTAAAACAGAGAGTATGTTCAAGGAGCTCAGTTTGCCATTTTGGAGACAGAATAGTATTCTCTGGAGGGATGTGTTGGATTAGTGTAGGCTGTCACAAGAAAGAGGGAGGTGCAGAATTGTTTTTAATGGCTGCTGCAGACAAACAGTTCAGTGGTGTGCAGTTGCAGTGCACTGGGGGTTTGAGGCAAGTTTTGCAAAGAAAAGCAAACCTCATTGATAGCTGGATCTCACACATCTTGCCTTTTCTGCAAGACTTGTAGTAAGGATTCAGTGTGAACACACTCTTACTGAAAACAAGCAAGACTCTGGCTGCATTTTGATTATGACAGTCAGGATTTCTCTTCAGAGACTCATTACCTAGTGCCTTGACCTCAGAATATAATAACATTCAGCTTTACATACTGGATTTCCCCTCTCTCATCCCTAGTAATTGTATTTCAAAGTAGTGTGGGACTAGGGTAAGTGTTACTTCACAGGTGGTTTAGTGGATTTCTCCTGTGCTTTCTCTTCATTTTCCTAATGTTATGTTGAAGCAGTAAGTACACATAACCCAGGGGCTTCTGGGCATACTGATGTTGTTTAGCCCTAGACAGAAATCAAATGCATAAATGCATGGGGGTGGGCTTGACGTGCTTCACAGCAGAATGCTAGACTGAGCTTTTCACACCTGCTGGACATTTGACATGGTCGTAAGGAATTGGTGTCCTAATCTCTGTGACAACACTGACCTTAATTCTGTTTCGTAATACAATTTGCAAGACTTGCTAGTGTTCTGTACTGCTAAAAGTTGTAAGCTGTAGGAAGAAAACGTTTTGACAGGAAGTAGGATTTTCTTAAAGAAAACTAATTCTGTAAATCTAATAGTTCATCTATGACTATTTTACTAGCAAGGGAGACTTGATTGTGTGAAAGCAGCACTAACGTAAATTTTTCTCTAGTGCTTTTACCATACTTGGCTTTCTGTTCTCCCTCCTCCCTTCCTATTCTCCCACTGTATGTCCAGAGGAAGCATGGCACTGTCTGCCTCTTTGTTCATTGACTCTTAGTGCTTTGGAAGAAATATTAAGGAAATCTTGTTTGCTTTTTGTTGCCAAAGACCAGCTTGCTTACTAATATTACTCTTGTATAATTATGCTTAGTCTCGCCTTTTTGTCCTGTTTCCCTGAGGACATCTTGATGAGCACTAAATTAGCACTGATATTTTAGGACTGCCTTTAATCCTGTTGCAGAGAAGGTTTATCGGAAACAGCATAATACATGAACGCTTGGTGTTGAAGCCAGTACTGACTGCAGATGCAATACTTCTCTGTTCAAAGACACTGTATTGTTCGATATTTTTAGTTAATCTTAATTTAAGCTCTCCCTTTGGGGAAAGTCCCCCAAGATGCAGAAGGAGTATATAGAACCTGTAATTTGTACAATTAATATTCTTGCTATTTTCATTACATCTTGACTTACCAAAGATTCCCCAAAGCTTTTTAACTAGTTAAAGTTTGGGATGGCAATCTAAGCAGAACTTGCTGCTTGATAAATGTAGTGTTAAGGATTTATAGGTCTCTGTTACACTGATTTCCGTGTTTCCACTCTGTCCAATCAGGCTGGTGAGGAATACAAATACCGAGGTGACAATAACGTTAACATCAAGATTGGTTTGTATACCAGTAGGAATGTAATATACAGTGGTCTTAATGGCTGAGTGGAGGGGAAGAGATTCTTGAAGCAAGAAATGAACTAGAAAAAACAGAAATCCATCATGTTGAAACAGCCTTCTGCCTCATTATTTCCAAATTTGGAGTAAAATGAGAAATGCTTCTGTCAGCTGAACCTACTGTGCAATATTTCATCTTGCCCTTACTCTTCCCTTCTGTCTCTTGATATTAAATCTGTGTGAGCTTCAGTGACTGTGAAGTGATTTGCATGATTTAAATTATCACCCCTTGCTAGACCATCTCTGAATGACATCAGTGGCCATTTCAATTCAGTTTGTTCAACAAGTACTTGATTTCTAGAACTAGGTTATAGTATACTGTCTTGTCTTTTTCTTAACTTTTTTGTTACTGTTGGAAAAGTTATAGTACTTTAGGAACTTGTCACAAGCACTAACCTTTGTCTTTCTCTGTGTCAAAATGTGTTTGGATCCTTGCTCTTTTTTGGTGTTCAACCTCAAGGTTACAAACTTAATTAGGCATAGTGGTATTTATAGTAAGCAAATCTTTTCTGAAGGTTCAGATGCTTGGGAGTGTCACTTGAAGTGGTTGACTTAAATGTTTTTGCTTAATTTCAAGAAATAACTTTCTTTTATTTAAAAATGAGACACGAGTCGCAGTTGTTAAATAAAGAATTCTTAGTTTCATCAATGCTTGTGTCCCCACTTCTGAAGTGAGGTGTTGCAGCAGATTAGTCAGATCTGTAGTCTTTTTGGTTGATATTCTGACCAACTGATGATGATTTTAACTTTAAATCTCGCTATGCAAGCTCGCCTCATAATTGAATTGTGACTGTGCTAGCCTACAGACAAGAAATCAAGACTAAGTGCATTCAACTTCTGAAGTCATTCATGAGATGAATCATTTTGTGCATATTACTCAGCCAGCACCTGCTTCTACTCTGAAGCTTTAGTTTAAATTAAACTCCATTTGCTTCTAGGTAGTTGTGAAACAGATAATTCACTTCTGCTTGGCTTTAGCCTTCAGATGACCTACATCAAGACATTATTGCTTGTGCAACAGAAACTTAAATGTATTCCAGTCTTGACAGCCCATTGCACTGTAACAGCACTGCTAGGTGTTGCGTATTTTGCACAACAACTGGTTCTTGTCAGTCATGTCTGCATTCCTCAGGGGTGTTGAACTAAGAGTTCAGCTATCCTATAACTGCTACTGCTAGCAATTGCAGTAGCTCGTTTTTCCTCCCTCTTCCTCTTTACTTAAATGTCTTTGTTACCTCTGGCAAGGAAGCATCAAGAAGTAGGAGCAATTTTTATCACTTAACACGTGGAGAGAAGTGGTGAGGGGCTGGTGGTGTTCTGCTCTTTGTCTTCAATGACCAAAGGTTCACATCACCAGCACGATTGCCAGTTTTTATCTTGATGTATATCTGACTTCCTTTCACTTGTTCATATGTGATGCTTTCGGATATTTTGCTGCTTAGGTCAGTCCTGACAGACTTTATGTACCTTCCTCAGTGATTCAGAATTACAAGGTGTTGTGCACCTCTGTACTGTTTCATAAAGCAAGGTGAACTAAAGCTCGTGGCTTTCTGAATACTCTGGGGCATTAAAATTCTTTGTATTCTAGGGCTTTTTTCAGAGTGATGGTAAAGCTGTCAGATGATGTGTAGAAGGGAAATCTGGAAGAAAAAGCAGGAAAAAATGTCTACCTCTCTAAGTGTGTTTGCTCTGAAGCTGCTTAGGGAAATTCTCAGGCTGGGAATGTTCCTTTGAGGAAAACATCAGGGAATCACTCTCAAACTGAAGGGTTAGTAAATAGAAAAACGATGGTAGCAAACTGCAAGGACCAAAGTCTTAATCTCAGGGATGGAATAGCTGACTAACAGTGCTGCATGGGAACGTTTGGCAGAGAGCATTTGGTACCAAAGCACCCAGGTGTTAGCTGCTGGGTGCCATCTCTTTGAGATTCCTGTTCAGATCTGGGAATCTGCAGACCGATATACTGATGATTGGTGTCAAACACGTTGGTTGAAACAGTTCCAAAGTGTAAAACTAGCCTTTGCAGGAACGTACATGTGCATATACGCATATAATTGTATACAGAGACTCCATGTGGGTTTTCTAAAGAGAGTTCATGCCTTGCAGATGCGTTGATCTGTGGGTGAATCTGTACAGACAAGGGAGGGATCTCTGTTAGGGCCTGTGTGGCTTCCCAAAAGTAATTTGATAACGATCCTAATCAGAGGGTCTTAACTGTAATACGAGGAAAGACCTTCATATGTGTAAAGAACTGGTTAAAGATTGGTTGATCTTGTCCATTGTTTTCTTCTTTTTACGGTTTCGCAGGTTTATTGCTGAAAACCCTCTGGAACCTAGAGTCATCATGTGCGTGCTTCTTATTTATAAACGTCTTGCCTGGAAAAGAGAAGGGGTTGTGAAGGGATACTTGGCTTATATTGTTATCTAGGGTAGCAAAAACGAGAGCCTGATGTGAGAAACTGTACCTCGGTGTACGGGATGTTAAAATAGCATGTGAGACTGTGTACCACGCCACAATGGCAGTGTACTGGGGGGAACGGACTTTGTTAGTAGTGTTGGAGCTGTTACTGCTTGAGTAGGAGCTGTAGGGGATCATAGAATAGAATCATAGAAAGTTTTGGGTCGAAAGGGACCTCCAGAGGTCATCTAGTCCAACGCCCCCGCAGGGAGCAGGGACACCACTAACTAGATCAGATTGCTCAGAGCCCTGTCCAACCTGGTCTTGAATGTTTCCAGGGATGGGGCCTCCACTGCCTCTCTGGGCAACCCGTTCCAGTGTTTCACAACCCTCATTGTAAAAGAATTTCTTCCTTATATCCAGCCTAAACCTACCCTGTTTTAGTTTAAAACCATTACCCCTCGTCCTGTCACTGCTGTCTCTACTAAAAAGATTGTCCCCATCTTTCCTATCGGCTTCCTTTAAGTACTGAAAGGCTGCAATCAGGTCTCCCCTCAGCCTTCTCTTCTCCAGGCTGAACAAGCCCAACTCTCTCAGCCTGTCCTCATAGGAGAGGTGCTCCAGCCCTTGGATCATTTTTGTAGCCCTCCTTTGGACCCGCTCCAACAGCTTCACAGGATGAAACAGATCTGTGGAAATCTAAATGCAGTGTTCAGCAATGATTATAGGTCAGGTAGGGAATGTGAGGAGTAACTGGAAAAGAGATCAAATCAGGAAACACTTTTGCCGTAGAGTTTTATAATATATTTTATCTTTGACACTTTGTGCAGCTCTGGCCTTCACTGCTTTGGGCGAAGGGGAAATATGACAGGAAGATATTCAAAAATGAGCTGAAATGAACAAAACTGTATTCAGCATAGGAATGATAATTTGGGCCAGATTTAAGAGAAGTCTAAACCTGAAGTGGCACAGGGAGAGGGAACAGTGATCCTCACCTCATCTCTTCCTGTGGGAGAGCAAAGGGTCATTACTTGAAATTTGCAAATGACCATGTTCAAAACAACAAAAAGAAGCATTTTTTTTAACAGCATAGATAAATTGTGATAGTCTGCACCTCAGGATATAGTGGATGCTGAAAGCCTATGCTTGTCCAAAAAGCCATTTGAGGAATACGTGAACCTGAAGTCTGAGGATAATGGATCAGGAAATTGCAGGAGAACTTGCTGGCTACTGGGAAAGCGTGGTGGGGAATCACCTTTGCCCTGCTAATTTTGGCTCTGAGGTTATCTGCTGTTGGAGTAGGATACTGATTCCAGTTGTATATGGTCTTTCTTGCTATGTCAGTAAGTTTACTTTGTAAGCTGCATATAAAAGTGCACGTGGGTTAAATGGTAATTGTCTGTCTTCATTGTGCTTGGAGGGCGGTGGAGCGCGATGGCTTCATGTGTACCTCACTGCACAGTGCACAGGAGTGGTAGCGGTGCAGGAGTCTGCTGCAGCGGGCTTCCAGGAGGCTGAGGAGACCACTGGAAACTGTAGCACAGCTGTTTGTTATGACTGCATGGAGTTTAATTGGTCTTTATTGGGGTGCTTTCCATAAGTATTATTTCTTACTGCATTGAAGTGTTAAACTGGCTGAGAAGAGGCAACTGGGTAAAATGTCATTGTATCTCTTTTTAGAGCAGTAATTGTTCATGGTGACATTCAGCATTTCAAATGAAACAGATTTAAAAAATGAGGTTGTGTTTTGTGGTTTTTTGTTTTTGTTGTGCTTTTTTTTTTTTTTCCCCTCCGTAAATCCACAGGGGAGACATTGGCTTTAGTACAGGAATGAATTCACAGTAGTTACTGGGTCAAAAATTCCTACAATGACTATCCTCCTTTTTCTTGTATCTTTTTTTTTTTTCACATCTCTCTCTTATTGAACACTAAGGCTGGAAGAGAGGGGGTATTAGGTGCTGATAATAGATGGAGAAAAGTTATAGTTGGTGGGGAGATTCTCCTCTTGTTCCCTCCCTGCTTTCCGTAGGGAGATGTTATGCCCCTTAGGGTAATATACGCTAGATTTTTAGATGGAAGCAATATTAAGCTATGTAGAAGGAAAGAAAAATGATCCAAAGTATTTTGTAAATGATTGTTCATGACCATTTCTGATAGTCAAGGATTACTTTAATTAGCAGCAGAGAAAGTGAAGCTGTCAGATGGATGTTAGTGGTTTGTAATTCTAGAAACAAATGTTTGTGTTGGGTCTATGTGTACGAGGAAGAGAGAGAAGAGGATTTTAAGGACTTCTACCTCTGTATAGAGGTATATATATATATATATAAATATATATGTTCCTCTTAAGGAACATATGATGCTTATGTTTAGGAAAATGACAAAGGGGAGAAAATGCTTGCGTGTGTGTGTGCGCACAAGTGCATGTGAGTAAAAATTCTTTTGACCTTCAAGCAATGAAGGTCAATGTCTTTCCTCCAAAGGAAAGCAGATTTGAATATGCCAGTATACCTGTGAATTTTTCTTTGAAAACTGAAGGACGGGTTTATTTTGTGCAATTTCAAATTGTTGTGCTGAAATAGAGTTTTTTGGGAACTTAATGACAGTTTAGGCACAAGAGGGTAGGGAAAGTGTGGTGTTTGTCCTCTGAATTGTTGAAGTTCTTTAAAAACTATTCAGAATCAAACCTAAAGGAGATCTGTGTATGAAATATAAGAAACTAGCATTAACTTGGGTCCTTTGAGGAAAGGATTGTAAAGTTTGAACTGTCTTGCTGAACTTTAGAGATTCATCCCCCTTGAACCCCCCCCCATCTTAATTACAGACAAATGTTTATCTTGAACATTGCTTACTGTATGAAGTCGGTTGTGCTGTACTTTTCCACACTCACAAGGAAGCCTCAACAGTTTGGCATGTAAAATGGTGAAAGCTCACGAGCTTTTGTCTCCTGAAATGTCTCAGGAGACTGTAACAGTGACTTTTACATGCTCTCTTGGGAAAGTGTTTTAGAACTTCTTATGATGTTCAGTGACTGGAAAAAGTAATGACTCCACTGCTGAAGTACAGGTATAAGAAATCTATACAGCAAATCTGGGACTTAATGAGTATGCTTATCTGAAAATATTTTCAAAGGCTTGTTATGAGTCTTGGAAAATATCCATCAGAAAAATGCTTACAACTTTTTAGCCTAGCTATTGCTAGGTGGTGTGTTAAAATCCCTGGTGTGTGTAATGTGGCTGAGCTTACTGGGGGTGGGGTGATGTGCTAGATGAGCTGTGTCCGGCCCTGTGTGTGACTGGGGACAAAAAGCCAAACCGCTGACTGGGTTGTGTTAAAGTTAGAGAGCCTAGCTATGTACTGTCATCATACTTGCTATCTTTCCAAACTTGTGGAGTTCAGGCATAATGAAACAGCTTGGGAAGAGCCCACTAAAGTAGAAGTTGGTTCACGGCCAGTTTTAAGTGATTAGTGCTTTCTTATTTGTTTGGGAAGGAGAAGAGCAAAAGTTAAATGAGTGAGCTTAAATGACAGATATTGCAATTAAAGGACCTCCTTGAATCATTGTTTCAGTTGACAGTGTAATCTTTGTCTAGGCAGAATTGTGCTACACGGGAAACAGGGCAGCTTAAGCAGTGTTGATGGAGAATAGAAACCACTGCTATGCTGAATACTCTACAGTCTAAATAAACCTTTTCCAGCCTGTGGCTTGCCAACTACTACTAATCCTAGGTTACTTCTAAGCAGCATGCAAATAAAAACTGAAAAGTAAGCATAGGGACAACCTGTGTAGAAGACTTAGGAGCTGCTCGTGTCTACTGGGAAAGGTCCATGGCAGCCACAAATCGGGGCGGCTGAGGACTGCTCGCCTGTGTCATGAGAAGAGCAACAGACATAAGCAAGTCCTTGCAGCTCTAGCTGAAACCTTTTAAGAAGTTACTGCCTTATGGATTCTTACTGCCCTTCAGCTAAGTTAAAGCACTAAACACTTGTGTGAGAACCATTTGTTGGCTTTGACAGATATCAGTCGTGTAAGCTGTTGTAGCTGGCCCCACTGGCTCGATGGCATGGTGCGCTGGCAGCACTCTGTCGAAGTTGTTTCCCTCTTCATGTAGTGGTTGTTCATACAGCTCTGCCATTGCTGTCAGCGTGGATCAGCCCTTGGGACTGTGCTGTTTTCTCTGGTGTTTCTCCAAACTGAAGACTGACTCGTATTCTCTTAAACTACAGCAGTCACCGGTTTCAAAAGGCTAAATAAATTTGGTACTAGAATAGATTAGCGGTGTTTGCAAGTTGCCTTATAAATCCATACCTGTTTGAATGAATTTGTGTGAACAGGTAACTTCTGCTCACAAATGTAGTAAATGTTTCAGTTTCTAAGTTAGACTTACTAAAGCTTCTCCTAACAATAGTTAATAAAGGTAGTGAGGGACTGTCAGTGAAAACATAAACGAGCTCTTTGAGCTTCTTCAAGCTTAAAGAGGACTAAAAAAATTCAAATTTGATCTGGTATGTAATGGAGAAGCTACCCACAGCTTCATTAAGTGGGCAGCACGTAGTCTAACAGCTATTTGTTTTCTCCTTTTGTGCTGATTCAGCCCTGGCTAGCAACTCTGAAAACAAATGTCACGATTTTTTCTTGAGGAATTTGGGTAATTTCAAGCAAATGTTGCAAATACCAAACTCGTGACTTCTAAAATAGCCTCAATTCATAGCTTGGCATACCCTTCCGGGGTGTGATGATGCTGCGTTAGGTTAACCGCTTGTGCTCTGTCTGTGCTGGGGCGCTTGTGCAGCAGTTTGGGTGAGCTGGGGTGAGCAAGGGAATAATGAGTGTGGTCATGAAGTCTGCTGTACACATGCAAGAAATATTTGTATTCACTGCTACAGTTCACTGTAAACAAGTTGTAGGGTAAATTGTGACTGGGGTTTGGCTGACCTCTGCTTTGCTTCATTTGCTAATAATTAACTCCATGTACTTAGCAGTAAGTCAGCAAGCAAAACTGAAGTGTGGCTGTTGTGATTTATCCCAAATCTCACATCTTTTAGAGTAAGGGATAGAACCACATTTTTTTTAAAAAAGCTTTTGTTATTTTAACTTCACAAATAACAGGAACACCTACAGAGTGTCTACATCAATGCCCCCACCTCACAGTGCAGAGGTGCTTTCTCAGTCCTTTACTAAAGGCTTGGTGATATTTTGGAGTCACTAGACAAAGTACACGAAAGAGGCAAGAGTGAAGTACTGGTCTGTCAAAAGTGGTTTGTGGCAGTTCAGCCTGACAGCTTTCTCAGATAGGCTGGTTTCTAGGTAGAGGAAATGTAGTAGACATTGGCTGTCTGTGTCTTCTATCGTGATACATAGGAAATATTAGGTAAACAGGCAAAGCTGGGAATTGATAGTTGATTTAAAACAGCACTGTTGTGTTTTGTCTTTGAAGTGGACAGTGTTGGGCTGGACAGGGAGTTTTGATGTAATTACTCATGGACTGGTGCCTAAGCCAGCATTGGGGGCTTGCAGTGTTTTGTGGAACAAGTGCCTGAGCACTGATGAAGCAGAACTGATAAATATTGTTGTTCTAAATCTTAAAACCACTGGATGTCCATGAGGAGTCGAGTGCACCTGAATTTGATCTTAATTCTAGTATAAATCAGTGTTGCATGTTTTAGGACAAAGAATAAGAACATCTGCAAGTCCATTGCTTGGCAGGTTCAAAGAAAGAAGTCTTGGCTGTAAAATCTGACCAACAGATCAATAAGCTGATGATGACAAGGCAAGAAGAAAAAGATAAATGCAGTTTCAAGGTACATCGAGAGATACTTTTTTTTCCACTAAAGAGTACTGGTGTCCTTGACTGCTTCTGACCTCCAGAGGTTCCTTCATGCTTTTAGAAGGATGGTGCAATGATTCTACTCAACTTTCTTGAAGATACCTGTGATGTCTCCATCCTTTTAGTCACCTGAAACCTCCCAAAGAGTAACCTGACAACGATACTGTCCTTTAGCACCGGTGGATGCATTGCATCAGATGCTATAGGCATGTGTAGGTTCAACTTCCTTAAATAGTACTGGCTTGATTAAATTTGGGTATTATAACTTCAAATGTCAACTTTATAGTGTTAGCAAATTACTTGCTTTCTGAAGAGTTCACTCGAATGTTTAATGAGTTACTGTTGGCAAAATACTGACTGTATTCCTGTAACCTGCTCTTGTCTTTTTGTGAAGTTGCAGAATGTATGTTGAAGAGTGAATGACTCAGCTGTACGTAGATTGTTGCACAACTAAAGGTAGAGGTGAAATGTAGGATAAACAGTGCTGTTGCAGAAATCTCATGGTGAGCATAAGTGTGTCAGGGTATATTTGGTCTGCAGTAAGGTAGGTACTCAGCAAACAAACTTGTGCCTGTCAGTCTTCCTATTATGTCTGTTTTAAGTCACTTCATAGTGTTAAGTGTTTGATGATAGTTTGTGGAGTAACTAGGCAACATTTTAAGGACAAACACAAAATATAAAGGCATGTTTCATCTCTGTAACCAGATCTCTGTGCTTATCAGTCTAGTAGGACTTGGTTTAAAGAAGAAAAAGTTATTCAGAGCTTGGAATTGAAGAATGGCAGATTGTCAGACTACCTGCGTGCTTTATAATGTTATGTAGCATTTATGACCCAGTCCTGTGAATACTTTGGTAACAGCAAAATCTGTGCTGATGGGAAGGTCTGTTTCCTCCAGGCAGTGACCCATTTTCACAAAACTTGTCAGCAATCCAGTTTTTAAATGTCCTTGAATAGATTGATATTCGAGCCTGTTCACCTACAGTAGAGGACAAATATACACAGATCTTCCAAGCCTGACATCCACAACAAACAAGACTATCAACCAGGGAACCAAGCTTTTCTTGGTTATGGTCTATGGCACCGGAGCACTGAATACTGTCTAAATATAAAGAAGAACCCTCCACCGGCCCCTACACCACTGCCTCTTTCAGAAAGATAATTTCTCCCATCTGAGGAATATCAAAGAGGTTGCCTCTTCCACCCCAACAAAAGCAGCAACTTTTTTGGTTATGCCTGCTGCAGAAATGGGACTGGCGCTTGATCACTGCTGAATAGATATTTCGTGCTCTGGAGAGATGAAAGGAAAGGCTGTGTGTCAAAATGAATGATCCACAAGAGTCTTGCACTTGGGTTTTGGTAAGGACAACCCCTGATGTACCTGCAACTAAGAACCATTGCCCTCTCCAGAGTTTCCTGCTGGTTGATGGCTGGATGTATAGAAACCCACAGCATTTTCTTCAGCCTGAGTTGGGAAAGCAGATTAATACTCGCATGCATCTGTTTTCATTGCTTTTCTAGAATTAGCCTTTTTATCTTGGCACACTTAATTCATGTTCTTAGCTAAATAAAGGCTGGATGCAAAAGGGAAGACACTTATAGGAAGGGTGGTAGGATTGCAAGACAGTCAATGTTTGTATGCAAGCTACTGTGTTTGACAGGAGTTGTAGTTGCAGTTGAAGTAGTCAGAGATAATTTAAATTTGAAAGTAATACATCTGTGGAATTGTTTTAATAGATTTATATATTTCTGCTAAGCTCAAAAACTGGCTTTCTAGTTGGGCAGTTCACTGTGGGATAGCTCCAGATGGCTGCTTCCATTCGTTCCGCATCAAATTGTGAGGGATAGATGCTGATCGGGGCATTTGCAATACTTAAGATGTCAGTGTAGTCAAGGGCAATTGGAGCAAAGACAGTTGTAGAGGGTGGGCATCCATTTACTTGTAAACTCTGTTCTGTGAGAAAATCTGTGCTTGCAATGCTACTGCCTTTGAGTTTCCGTAGGAAGCTTGAAGACAGATTCTTCCTTTTCTGTTTGATTATCTTGTACCAATTTATGAATGACTATGGTGTGACCAAAGCAGAATGAAGTCGTGCTTTTAAGAAAAGCTGCTTTGTTAAAATACAGTCATTCCTTTGTAGGCAGCCTCTATGGCTTTGAGCTATGACTTCTGAGAACATCCTGCCTGAACCAATTACTCAACAAATGTGTTTAATGTACATCTGGAACTTCCCCCAGAGTTAACAGGGGTTTTATTTGGTCTGGCCTATTAGTTAAGGGGGGGAAAGAATCCTTCTGTAGTTTGGCAAGAGAAGGCATGGGGAATAAGATGTTTTGTATTCTGATGGTCGAAACTTCCTGCATTATATTATATATACATAGTAAGGTAAACATCAGGATCTATTCTTACTGGATTTTCAAATAAGAAAACACAGCAACTCTTTTGCAGCCAAGCTACAGGTTTGTTTGAGGAGCTGCCAAGTGCTGTGCCCAGAGCATGTTTCTTTGGGGAGACAAGAGCAAAGTGGGGTTTGAGAGTGTAGGGGAAAAATGGCTTTCAGAGCTGTAATTCTTCTTGTCCTTCTTGTATTCTGGTAATTCTCCTTGGTATCTCTTCAAAGCGTTTATACTGTTCAGTGTTGTGCGACGGGGTTTCCCTAATGTGGCTGCTGCTGCTTATATCAATAAGATGTCTTTCAGCTCTACAGTAGTAGATGTTAACGCAGCAGCTGATTGTTGCCTTGATGTGTGAGAGTCTTCCTTTGGGAAGCAAAAGGAGAAGGAGAGCAAGAATGAAAGAAACACTCCGATGTCTGACACTTGCAGATGCTAAATATATAGCTTGAAATAGTGTAAGCTGATCTATTAGCCACTGCCAAAAGAATATGACCCCCTCCGGTTATTCATTGCTCTGTCTCCCTTGTGCTGGCTGCTCCTTTCTTCCCTTTTGTATATTTTGATAGGATTAGTTTTCTGGTAGTATGACTCCCTGATCAGCTCGTTGTGGGTGGAGGTTCCATCAGCTACTTGAACTAGCATTGTGTGCTTCTGCACAGCTGGCTGCTGGTTCAAAGGGTGGAATAGGATGGGGAAACTGGGCAGGGGAAGCAGAGACATCAACAGAAGCTCAAGTTGAATTACAGCAGTGGGGGAGTTTCAGCCTAAGGCTACTGTCAGGTTGTATTGCCTTTGTGCTTCCAAATTCTTCCGTTCAAAAAGACATACTAGTCTACAGAAAGCTTATTTCATAAGCAGAAAATCAAATTTTGCTTTTATTCATAGTCTCTGCATCATTTTGGAACTTTGGTTTTCAAATTGGGAATACTGTGGTAACCCTTCTCTGTGCAGCTTGAAAGTTAGTCTTTGTTGTAGTTTGAGGACCTTGGGACATATTTTTAATCCAAGCTGTATATCTTTAAAGTGAACTGGTAGATTCCAATGGGACTTGTGTTGGTTTAAAACCAAAAGGTTGGTCTTATGACATAGCTTGAAGTAAGAGCTTGGTCCTCTTACTTCATCCCCTCCTACCACGTACTTGTCCTCATGTTTGTGTTCATCTGGTTGCCTGACTGTATTAAAGGAGTATCTTTGATTAGTGAGATGAGCCGCTTTGGAGCCTGTCTGATCATTAGTTAGAGTTTGCTTAGAGGACAGAAACTGTGCTGTTGGTAAGGCAGAAATGTGACATTCTTTCCCTAAGAGACTGAAAATTGTTGGTTTGCCTCAGCCTTACAACAAAACTATTGAGTTAGAACTTGAAAGGTATTGATGCTGATAGCAAAAGTTTTGTTACCTGAGTTGTCTTAAGTGCTTTTTCCCCCCTGCCCTAAATTGTCTGCATATGTGCTGAAAAGGTAACATACCCATTGTCCAGACTATCAAGCATTCCAGCCCAATCCACTTTCTCACCCTTTGCAGGGAGTAAGAGACATCTAATGTCAACTTTGATAATCAAGAGAGTAGTTTATATTTCCTATTTCAGTTGCTCTAAAGGTTGAAGGCAAGGATTGTCCACTGACTTGTTCTGCTTTTTACTGCTGCAATTTGCTTATAAATCTCAAGGGATTTGTTGAATTGGTCTAGTCTGTATATATTCCTACAAATCTGTTTGTCTGATGTTAGTGATGTTATCTCATGAAGACCTTGCTAGAGAGAGATGGTTTTGGTCTGTTCTTAAGAATCACAAGACTTATGTGGAAACTTAAGTGTTTTCAAAATATTTTTAGGTTTCCATGGACAACCACCTCAAAACTCTGTGGATTTAATAAAAAATTGCTATTAAAACTTTTGCAAAGGAGGGCAGATTATTTTGAAGATTTAGACATCTTCTCTGCCATAAATATCTGTCTTGTCAGCTGCCTGCTGCTCTTCACATTGAAGCTGGGTCAGAGGATCACGCAGTTTTTTGAAAGTATTGTGGAGATGTATGCCCAAGGATGAGAAGTTTAGTGCTTCTTCCCTGCCCTAGATAACAAACCTTGTAGAAGTGCCAGATAAGGGCTCGGTTCTTTCAGAACACAGGCTAACACATATGTATTCAGAGCTCTGAGGAGTCTTTAGGAAGAGGACCAGCTCCTTTGACATCAAGACTACAGATAAGTTGTGTTAGCTGGGGGAGGAGAAAACCAAAACAGACTGTAAATAACTCTTCCATGTTAGTTATACTGTCAGAATCTTTCTCAGAATGAGTCCGGAGAAATCAGCTCTTTTTCTCGGGATAAAATGCAGCTGGTATGTGACAATGCATAAAGCAGCATCCTGAGCCTTCCAGCTGTAACTCTTTGTTATTGTTAGTTGAGTGCTAGATGCTGGAACTGGCTTTTAGCAGAAGTAGGTGATCAGAAGGCAAAACTTGAAGCTTGCTATTGCTCTCCACTTTGATGATGAGTTTGTGACGTTCAGAGTCCAGGTGAACACAGAGGAGTGGGTTTGGAGTAACATACTTAAGTACCAGATAACTTTCTAATGTCTGTGTCAATTCAGGCTCCTGGACATTGAAAATAAAGCTCTGCTGCACTTGCTGAATCTTCTGGCAATAACAAAATACATACAACTGTCCAGACTCGTAGACTTTCTCTAGGACTATTTAGATAAGAAAATTCACTTATACAGTGTCTTGCACGTTGTGGAACATGATCTTTGTGGGTAAATTGACAGGCAAAATATGTCATTATACAAAGCATTGACAAATGCACATTGCCTTTAAATAAACTTCTTTCAATTTCAAGGCAAGGGTTACCTGTGGTGTGAAGTTGTTAAGAAGTGATGAACTGAAGAGTTGTAGTTTAGAGGAGACTGTATTTTTTTTGATGAAGTGACCTAGCTACAGTGATAGAGTTAGAGAGTTAATCTTGGATAGTAAGAAAGGGGAAAATCAAGTTGTCACATTAGAAAAATGTCTCAATATATATTAAACCTAGTTAATATCAACTTTCCACTCTACTCATGGTACCAACTTGGCATTCATTCAGTAGTTTCTTCTAAAAGAACAAATGATTTGTACTGTCCTATGTTATCTTGACTTTTTTTTTTTTTCTGGTGTGTGGAGTTGCCTGTGAGGTGCAGGAGTCACTATTAGTGACTCCTGGAAACAGGTCAGGGTCGGAAAGTTGCACTTTTTTCTAATTTGTGCTGACAACTGGGCATACAGTAAATCTGACTTCTGCTGAAGTTCTGGGGTTTTCCTCCTGTTGGTCCCAAAAAGTTATTTCTGAGAGGACTTGCAAGACCAGCTGCTGTACATCAAAACCAGAAGAACATAATTTTTTTTGGACTATTCTCTTAACGTTGCTATTGCTGTACTCCCACTGCTTTTGCCTGCTCTCAGCTTTTATTTCTTTCAGTCACAGGCTTCCCCTTTACTTTTTTTGATGTGTCTGTACAGGAGTTGCTGTACATCAGGCAGGTGTAGGAAACGATCCAGTACCATCCCTGCAGGCTTGTGGGGAGTATCGCCAACTTCTTGAATAGTATTTTCATTCCTACTTTTAGTAGTCTAAAGTAATATTCTTCTGCTCTCCTGCTACAATCATTCTGCTCTGTTAGTTACGCTGTAGGTCGGATTTCTGGAGCTAACACCTGCTTGCAGGACACGGCTAGGCCCAGGGGTGCAGCCTTTGGCTTGTGCTCCTGGTGCGGTGCAGCCCCGTGCAGTTTGTCTGCAGAATGGGCAAGAGGATTGCTGCTATTTCTTGCCATTGTCAAACAAACTAGTAGAAGGGGATCAAAGTACAACTGTTTGCATGTATTTAACATTTTTCAGTCGGAAATCACCTCATATTTTCTGTCACACTTGATATTACAATGTAGTCTAAAACTTGCCGGTAGTACAGTTCACAAGCCTCTGGTTTAGCCAGTTGTGGCAATACACAGCAGCATCTGCCTGCCTTCAAAGACTTGTCTTCATGTCCCTGAAGTTTTCTATTCATAAACTAATATAACAGTAATTTGCTGAGACCAGGTCTCTTTTAGCTGTTTTGCTTTTTCGGATGTGTCGTGTCTGTATGAACATAGCCTATTGATCTAAGGTAAGTGAGGGCTGCTGTGATCTCAGGTCTGCCGTCTGCCAGTACAATTTTTTGTATGGTGTATGAGGGCACTGATTCAGCTCAATACAAATAAAACAAACAAAAAAAAACCAGTTTAAGAGGCGCCTTTCCTGCTTGCCACTTGGCTGTGCTACACTGATGATATGAGTGCTGGTGCAGTTGGAGGAATGGGGACAGGGCACAATTGCCCCTTCAACAGAAGCCTGTCTTTATTTTAGCTGCATACCCTGGTCACCAGGCTCCCTGGCAGCCTGTGCTGATCTAAATCCAGGCATCTGTCTCTGCCCGACCGGCCGTCCTGCCTGTCTGGGCTGAAACTTGTATTTCTGCCACTCTGCGGCAAGCCTGCTGAGGGAGCTGATGTGGCTGAACACAAACTGTTCTTGTATCTGGGTGGTTCATCAGGCAGTGTAATGAGGGGAAACACAGCTCACTGCTGGATTGTTTTATTTTGTTGTTTTTGTACATGCTACCCAGCTAAAGTTCAAATTCTGCTTTAATACCAGTTGTTATCCAATAGCGCTATGAACTTGGCTCACTGTGGGTAGGATGACCAGTTTCATACGGTCTGCAAAACTCAGCAGTAATTTGCAACTCAAGTTTAACTATAGTTTTTCTGGACCAGTTTAGAAACAGTGTGAAAAGTTGTTAACATTATTCTACTTACCAGAAATGGTCATAAATGTATTGAGGTTGTATATATGGCCATAGATCTGTTTCAGACCTTATTAAGCATGTGGGGAAGTTGCCTTGTAGCGACTGAAGCTGTCTGTTCATCCTGCTGGTATTGAACTCCAGGTCCTCGAAGCAATAGTGATCATCACCGATTGCTCCCTTTCTGTGGCCCATCAGAGTGTCATGTCAAGGAGAAGGGGTGCATGCGGAGAGTGGCAGGGAGTCTGACATGGAGTCGTTAGCTTTACACTTGATCAAAATAAAGCTTGATTTGTAAAGTAATCCATTACCAATTACCAGTCAGATCAGAAAACCCGTTTGGAGTTTACAGGAGGCAGCTGTGGAGCTAGTGACAAACAGCTGCAGTGTAAATGCAAGATCTTTGTGATGCAGCTTTATGAAAAAGTTGTTGAACTCATTGAAAACCTTGGCTCAAACAGGGGTGGAGAACACCTTTAACTGAAATGTTGTACTTCTTTGCAAGTGTTTTTGAATGTTTTGATTATGTGATTTTTAATATAGAGTGTATGGTGTTGAAATATATTCTGTAAAGAACCTGTAATTATGAAATACCTCTTGCAGGGTAGAAGTGACCTTCTGGCATTCTTTTCAAAAAGGTCATGAGCGTAGCAGTGGGTGTCACAAAAGTGCTGAGCTGCACCATATTGCAGAGTCTGGCTCTGTTCAGTATTTCCCTGGATGTCCCTTTGACAAGTCTTTAATGAATAGGTGAAATTATGGAAGCGCTTTAGGCTTATGTGTTAATTCAAAAAGGAAAAAAATGCTGTAGAGTAAAGCACTTGTTTGTTGGGGATGTTCATGCTATTTCAAAGTGTCTGGTCATTAGTATTGTGTATGTGAAACTGTTTTTTCTTTTCTTGCTTAATACTTACGATTTAAAATTCTTTGATTAATCTGGGAAAGGATGCATACAGAATAAAAGATGTTGGGACAGCTTTGTCTGAAGATATGGTTAAAAAGGTTACTGTGGATTATTATTGAATAAGCCAAAATTTTGGCTTTATTGTATGAAATGGCAGAACTTTTAGGAATGTCTGAGCTGTTGTTTGGAGGGTTGGGGGGTGTGAACTGGAATGTGTAAAGGATATTGTAAAAATTGCTTGAAAGCATCCTTAGAATTGTTGAGCTGATAAGCTGAAATTTTAAAATTAATTTAAAAGAAACTGTCTTGCAAATTACAGGATGGTATAAACAAAAAAGTATAACCATGTTTATTCTTGTTTTGCAGACGGTGAGGACGAATCAATTCTCTGCACGTAAGTGAACACTTTTAATTTGGGCACTTTTGGAACTCTATGTTGTGAAAGGGGTCTTTGATACAGCCGTAGTAGTCCAAACTTGGTCTTTAATCTTGACAGGCAGTGACTAATGGTTAAAGATGTAGCATGAAGTCATACTTAATGTGGGGATATATTCTTTTAATACTGTAATTCACCTTATTGTAAGTTTTATAGGCATGTGCCATTTAAGAAATGTAGTTTAAAACTGTCAGTCAAGAGAGCTAAATCAGAAACAAAAAGTGTTAAAAAGTGTACACGTGTGCAAAATGCTGTGCTGTAGCTACTCAGTGTGTAGTGCCGGAGGGGCACGTGAATCAAAAGTTGGTCTAAAAGCCCTGCTGAGCAACAGCTTGGCTTTGGATCTGCTTCAAATGGGGGAACTCTGAACAAGTTGACACTAAGGTTTCCTGTTGCTTTCTCTGTGTGCACCTGAATTTGCCCAACCCAGGAGCAAACTTGTAGCTTCAGCTTGAATTTCTCTGGGATCTGGAAATGCAGTGGTGGGGTAGTCAGAAGAGCGTGAATGTGCTTTCACGTTGATGACACTACTGAGCTGGCTTGTCTTTGGGCTGCTGTTAGAAGGGGTGGTCTGGTTTCCTTTCTTCTCCCACACAGGCTGTGTGTTTCTGCAGCCTCCTGTGCTAGCACTGGGGGTTGGCAGCCAGCACAAGCCAGTTTGGGGAATGAAGCTGGCAGAAAACCGACCTTGCCACAAAATGATGCTTTTTATCAGTTCCATTCTATGGGTGTGCACTCTGTGGGCTCAGAGGAGCACTGGCCCTGCAGCAGGAGGTATGAACATGCTACATGTTGGTAGCAGCCTGGGTATTAGGATGGTTCATCTATGTTGTGAAACCACACCTTGGCTCCATTCTGGAACTGCTTGCAGTTGGCAGTTGTGGGTATAACTTAACATATTCAGTGATCTGAGGGAGAGAGGGAAGATGCAGTAGCTTGCGTGCCTCTGACTTGGTTATGTGAGCAGCTGACCGTGCTGTGTGCCAGTGCATACCAGCTGCATTGAGGCCATAGTTTGTGAGGATGTCTGCTTCCTGAAATAGCTCGATGCTTAGATTAATTGCTGGAAAGAGACCTGGGTTCACTTTCCTTCTTGATGTGGAAGGATTCAAATCTTCATCTTCTGCTTCTTACAAAAGTGCCTTAACTATCAGACTCTGTATAAGGCTCAAGGTGGATCCTTTCAAGCCATGCTTTTTTGAACTATGAATACTATGAATACAGATTCGTGGGGCCTGAAGGACATGGAGGCAAATACAGTTCTATAGCTAAGATAAAAGTTGATCCAGTATAACACAGGCTTGTCTAGGTCTCTTAGCAGGATTTCTGTTTTCATGTGATGACTACTTCATGTGCAATGTACAAAACAGCCCTCAGAGCAGGGATGGGATCCCAGAGCGAAAATTAATGCTCTGTTCTTGTGTGTTTGTGGACGCTTCGACAGTAGATGCTTGCCTCAGGCAGTTTTTTTGAAGTAGCTTCAAGTTTTGTGCCTGCGCATGAACCTTGCACTCCTTTACGTGGTCAACGGAGACCACAAAGGTTGCAGTGGCAGTGCTGCAGGATTTAGTGAATGTCTGATCTGTTCATTTGCAAAATGGAAAGCCTTAAGCTCTCTTGCCTTCAGTTTTATTATTCCCTCACCTGTAAGGCTGCCATAAGCTTTTGATCCTTCTGTACTGAATAGACAATTGAACACTGTTCTGTATCTGGTACGGCACACTTCAGCATGAAATGTCTGGACCTTGTGACAGGTTCCACACCTTGGCTAGGCAGTTGGTAAGCTGCTTGCTTTACATCCATTTGCAGGGAAAAGCTTGCTTCCAGATGGTGAGGGGGGTGGTGAATGGACACATGTCCTTACAGTCAGACCTCAGGAGAATGTGACCATATCCAGTACTGAAGTGTGCAGCTGATGGGGACTGCTCTGAGTGCAGTCCTAATATGAAGAACGTCAGAGATGGCCTTGAGGACTTCTCTTCTGTTGGACATGTAAAATGTTTGGTGACAAATCTGCTACCCCGTGTAAAATTTCAGAAGCTGGCGCTAAGAAGCAGTGAATAATACATCTCCAAAGGATTTCAACACTGCCCTGGAATCATATCACGAAACTCAGTATTGAAACTATTAGTACCATGACACTGGACAAGTTTTGCTACCTTTAATTTAGTGTCTTGATTGTACTGGTGTTAAAGGCTACGCTTAACAGGAGTGTGGCAGAGTCTTAGTAAAGCTGAGTGTCTGAATAACAGATCCCAGGCTCTATTGGCTGTCTTGCTGCTTTAACTTGCATTTCTTGCTGAAGTACTTACACAGCAGCATAAAGAAAAACAAGGTTAAAAATGTCAGTGTCACTGAAGATGGTTTACAAGGAAATACAAACTTTGTCAGTAATGTGGATGGATCTGTGGCCTCAGAATTATGAAAGGTAAGGCATTGTATCTCCAGACTGGATGTGCGTGACCAAAGAACACCCAGTGTAGGTCTTACCTTTTAAGACTATGAAGACACATGATGTGATAAATGCTAGAATCCAAGGTGTTTCTGTCATCTTGAAGATGAACACCAAAGTTCCACTGAAGCTTGGGAGATCTTGGTAACACTGTGTAACCATCAGCACCATGTAGATGCTGACTGTAAAAAAGGGTAGTAGGGGTTGCCAGACTGCTGTTCAGGTTAATAAACACTTTTCTTTTAAGAGATTTGTCTTAGGCTGCTTTTCAGCTCTGTCTCCAGAGAGAAGTGCCGTCAAAGCCGTTTGTATTCCCCTGCTTGTATCTTTTGAACAAGCAGGCAACAAAGACAGCTGTGTACTGCACTGTCGCGAAAGTGGTTTCCCCCATGGGCTTCATGGGAGAGCTGTATTCTTTTGTCTAAAAAAAGAGTACTAAACTGAGTACTTGACATCTGGTTGGTTGGATGGTTAAATCCCTTTCATGAATGGGACAAGGCCATGGCAAACTTGCTTGTGTAGCAGTCCAGAAGGAGGTCTCATATTTTAATTAAGCGGGAGCTTCTTGGGCTTCCAGGACTTCTGTTGCATTGCTGATTCTGTTGTGAAAAGGTAAGCTGTGTGTGTTTCCCTTCCATGCCACTGATTTTAGAGGTCTTAGGCTAGGGCAGGAATAAAGTGGAAGAAGTTTCTTAACCGCACTGGAGGTGGTTTCAAGAAACTGCTTTGGCAGTTTGTACAAGACTTGAGACATCTTCTCATCCCAGACTTGTCATCTCAGGACCTGGAATGCCTGATTGCCTCTGATCTTTAGTAGAGCTGAAAGTCATCAGAATACTTTTTCTTTTCTCCAGTAAGAGTGGTTCAAGCTAGCTAGTGAGAAAGAAGACATCCCTTGTGCACTTAGATGAGTGAGCAGTTGTGGTGTGCCTGTCATTTTCCTGACTCCCACTGCCTTGACCGTAATTGTCTTTATGTACATCCTGGTAAGTCTCTCCCATTGCTTGATGAAGGTCTGTCTGGTTAGCATCTTCACTTATCTCTCCCTACCTCTCTAGTTGGTCAAGTGTCTTTCATTTTTACCTACCATGGCCTTTAGAGTAGGGGGGCCAGATCAGCTCTCGGGTACTGTGTTTGAATGACACTTTACGAGATCTCTGGATCCAGTCCCTATTTCTTCTTGACATCCCGGAATGCCTCTCTTGTGAGCGTTCTTAGGTGTAAGATTGGTGCTATTTCAAGCCTCTGGGTTTGTTTTCGGTTCTTCCTCTTCAAAGACAGTCTCTGCGCTGTTCCCAGATGCCTTCCTTTGTTTGGTTCTAACTTAGTGAATGTCCGATCCATTCATATTTACCTTGGAAAACCTTCAAACTTTTTTCTTTAATATTGTTATTACTTCACCTGCAAGATGACCTTAAGCTTTTGATCCTTCTGGACTCAACTGACAACTGAATCCTGATTTATATCTGGTACACATGGTGTTTTTTACCCTAGGCATGAAAGTGTGTGACTTAAATCTGGGTCTGAGGTTGTTTCATTGTCTTCACCTGTCTAGATCTTTAGGAAATACCAGTCTGGTTCCCCTGAAAGGCCTGCAGTTACCTTCGTGCAGTCACTGTTGTAGTAAATAGCTAGCTGTGTCCAGACAGGTCATGAAACTGCAAGAGTGTTTAGTGTATCTTTTAAAATAGTTAAACCACTTTTGTAGCTTCATTAAAGAATGTCTTATCTCAGATATTATGTAGACACGTGGAGATTTGTTCACACTTTGCTTCAGGAGTAGCAGGGCCTAATGATCCAGGTCCGTTCAGCAGTATACGTATATGTGTATATATATGCAGGTGGATCTTCGAGGTATACAGTTTGCTGAGAATAATCTTCATCTTTCTTCCCTCAAAGAGAATTGTGCTGAAGAATAGCATGTATTCCGTTGAAGTGCTGCGGATACAGGCATTCATCTAAATGCACTGTGTGGAGTGGGCTAGCCTGATGAACGGTTCTCCAAGCATGCGTCTCATCACATCTCATTTTGAAAGTAGTGGGATTACTTGGAGGCTTCCTGTCTTAACTTCATCACCTGCTGACATTCCATGAGGAGTTTGGGTTCTGATGTGCCCTAAAAATGAGGAGTTTTGCATAAACTGGTGATCTTAAAGTTAGTAATATTTTTTCAAAGTCAAGCTTAATACCAGGAGGGGAGAATACCCTCTGCTGCTACATTCTCTGGATACTTGTCTCAACAGAACATAATGTCCTTCACCTAACATGGAAGCTGGTTCTTCGGTAGAGTATTGCTCAGATTGCCAGCTGATGTGGCTGTAATTCAGTTCTCCAGTGCAGATTTGATGACATAAATGACTTCCTGCTCTTGCTGGAGAAAGAAGAGTTGGCTCTGAACATAAAATGGTGTGGCTTCTTCCTCTCTTTTTTGTTACCTTCCATTCTCTTCCCTTTCCACTCTCCATCTTTAAAGGAACCAAATATAGACAATTTCATTGCTGAGGAGACTAGTCTACGGGGCTTTATTCTGAGTTAGTGGCATATAAATTTATGGATATTTATGAGCTGACTTCCTTTCTTCTGATCTTTTTCATTTGTTTTGTTATGCTCCTCACTTTCCACCAGCCACATCTGTTCTTGGGAATTGGATAGTACTTGAGCCCCAGGAAGAGTTTGTAGGAGAAGCTTTTTGATTAAATTACTTAGTATAGAGAGGCTGTTCTCAGAGTGAACCAAAGTCATTTTCCTATGTCTGGAAGGACTCTGTCTGCTCTGCAGTATAACCCTGATTTCCTTACGTAGTGGGGATATGATTTCTTACGGGCTCTTTGGCCTTTCACCAACTGAATAACCCAAATACGTGCACAGGCACATACACCTGCAGTTGCTGAATCTAATGGACAATTTATCAGACGCTAGTGGAAGCCAGATGATTGCCAGGTTAATGATGAGGTGGGAGAGCTGAACGAACAATAATGGTGATAATTTCTTCTTAGTTTTGAAGCTGGATGGTTGAATCTTGGGATGCTAACCACTAGCAAATTGTCAGTAAGGTTGCTGGAGCTCTCTGTTGCTTTGTAGTTTATCAAGTTTTCAAATAAAAAGCAAATGAGCAACCCCCAAAACCAGCACTTCTCTGGGAAGCTAGACTTGGCTAACTTCCATCTAATCGGTCCCTCTTGGTTGGAGTGCAAATGGTAATTTGTTTAGGATCTGTCTGTAAATTCTTAGTTTGTTGAAAAGAAAGGAAAACATATGTAGTTCCAGCAACTTCATGTTCCTGCTAGCTTGTAAGTACATTATCAGCCTGTATTAGCCCAGCATCCATAAAAAATCAATTCCAGAGAAGCGGTGCTGCCTTTGCAATGTGCACATAACTCACTACGTTCTTTCATTTCTGTAAGATGTGAAGTTGTGATGAACAGCTTTGCAGACTTTTTTTTTTCTTTTAGAAGCTGCAGTTGCTGATGTTTTGCTAAGTTCTGTTGTTTCACTTTGATTATTTCTGTGTGTTAATGTTAAATGGGCATGCCAGGCTGCTGGAGGTTGATGACCAAAATGAAGAAATTTCTGTTGTGGTATAGAAGGAATCTGAGAAATATTCAAACTTTTCGTGGCTTTGTCTTTAGCTGCAAAGCAACTTTTCAAAAGTCAAATATGAAAATGTGCTGCACTGCACTTTTTAAAGCTAGTATGTTCTAAATTGGAGAATCCTACTGCAAGTGTATGGTATTCTCAAAACTGAGACTGGGCTTGATAAACAGTCATTTAGCAGATGCATGCAGCCCTACAAGGATATCTAATCTGAATTGGCTTCAGTAGGAGTGGTGGGGTGTGGAGGGAATAGAGGCTGTTTATTAAAGGACAACAGCAGCAAATGCCAAGCATTTTTGTATACAACCTCTGGCTAGAGTCCAGATTGTAGCATTCGCTAGACAACTGGTGTTGAGATGATGTGAAGCATCTAGAGAGAAATGAAGGAGCTATAAAGCAGCCTTGTAAATAGTAAAGCCAATTAGGGACTCTTCTTCGCTAGTCCAAACTATCAGTTATACCTCTTTGTTTCAGAAAATTAGCCAGGTGATTAAGATATCCTTTTCATTACAGGTCTTGACTGTAAATAGCTGTTAATTTGTAGCTCTTCAAGTAATACCTTCCAAGTTTTCCCATGCAATGAGTAAAGCTAGCATAGTCAACAAGTTTCAAGGAACTACTCTCTCAATCACTGGGAAGTTTTGACTAATTGAGCACAGTGATTTTTAATCTCTGGTATTCTGTATTATTTTTCAGTGATGTTTGTCTTATGAGGAACAATGGAACAAAATGGTTTTGGACAGGTTGATGTAGTTGCTTCTGAGAATTCGGGAGCGTGCGGCGCCGGTGCGGTCCGAGAGAGCGGGTCTGTTTTATTGATGTATGCCATCAATAAAATCAGGTGCCTTGATTAACCCTCTAGTATTGCAGGCCACAACTTGGTAACTGAGGCTGTGATAAATATCCCATAGCTTGTCTGCAGAATCAACTTTTTTTTTTAGTGTTTTCAGTTAAAAGTTTTCTCCTGCAAAACCTAGGGACTGATACTGTTCTGTCAGGTCAAACAGATAAGCTGTTTCACCTGAAGTTTGTACCTAGCTCTTGTAGGCTACTTTTCCGTGATGGGTTTGCTAAGCTGCTGTGAGTGCACTTCCTCAGTCTCCATTGCTGCTTGCTCATGGGTGGAGGAGTGCACATATGGCCACCTCATAGCGAGAGGTCACCTCTGCTAGCGCAGCTGTCCCGTGGGCTTTCCGTTATTTGAGAGGGTTGGAAGGTAAGAAGAAATGAGATTGTTTCAGAGTCCATTCTCTTTGAACATCTGGGGTGATATCCTTTCTGGGGTGATATCCTTTCTGTATATGCAAAGTTAAAATTTCAAGTGCTATATTGTCTCATTTTTGCAGAGGTTAAGTGTAATGTGAGGATAGGGATGCTTCTAAGCTGCCTATCTGATCAAGAAGTGCAGGTCTGAAGGTACTAAATACCCAAGTGAATGCAGACTAGCTGCAAAACTGACGTATGCAGCATGGTGGAGGAAGGTGAAGACTGTAAGAATGTGCTTAAACTCCCCCTGCTAAATTAACATTGCTGTTCTGAGTATCTTAGCTGAGAAATATGCAAGCATGCAAAATGTACACTTGTCATTCTTAAAGTAGTTGGTTTCCAACCTTTAATTTCTGAAGGACTGTTGAATGACGGAACTACTTTGACTTTTTCCACACAAATCCCTCTAATGAAATGCGTTTCTGCTTCACACCCGTCAGAGTTGCTAGTGGCAGTCACTGTCTCGCTTGAAATGGGATCTTTCTCCAGTAATCTACTGCCAGTTAATCATGGCTAAGTGAGACCTGGTAATCCCATTGATGTGCCTGGACTTATCTGAAGACAAGACCTAATTTTTATTTTTTTAAAAAGAACTGTAGTAACATCATTTGTAATTATAGTGATATGAACTTGGTCACGCTTCCTGCCTACAATATCATGTATGTAAACACTACAATAAATTCTGTCTAAACACGTTCTGCTTTAACTCTACCTCTGTCTTAAGAAGTAAATGTGCATTTGCTGTCTTTATTTATCTCTGTACTGTACCACTCTGCACTAATAAATTCATTTCTTAATGAATTCATGTAGCCGTATGGCCAGAAATATATTTTTTAACTAGCTAAGAGTCTGTGATAAGCAGTGCAAAGAATCTGTTTCTTTAATATGTTTTACTGTACTTTGAAACTGGCTTCTAAAGATACTGAATGTTTCCATCAACTTGGAAATACTCATAACCAGCTCCTGGTATATACAATATATTAAAATGATGCTAAATATAAAAGTGTGTGTGTATAATGATTTTAAGAAAACTTATATATATGTCTCTGCACTCTGAATAAATCTGTCTCTGGACTTGTGATCAAGGCAGAGGACAGGGCTGTTTCTAGTTACTTAAGGTAACACAGGAATTCAGGCACATAGCAAAAAGCTTTTAATCACACTAATGTGATGCATTGTATCAACATCTTAATGCTAAGATGATCATTAGGATGAAGAAAGTATTTTAAACAAACACCATGTAGCTCCCTGCAACATCAGTGCTTTTTGTTCTAGACAGTGAAGGTCTGTTGTGTAGTCAAAGCCGTAAATGGAATGAAATGAGGTTGCTTTAAACAAAGGTTTCATAAGTTGCTGAAAATCAGTTTTGAGGAAAATGTCTGAAATGTTTTGCAGAGGTGAATCTGGTGCTGGGAAGAATGAAAACCCGAAGAAGGTTATTCAATACCATGCTCATGTTGCTTCCTCCCATAAAGGAAGAAAGGACCATAATATTCCTGTAAGTTGGGATATTTTATCATTTGTTTATTGTTCTTTTTGAAAACTACCATCTTTGCATTTAAAAAAACAACTAACTGCAGTGGACAGGACTTTCCCCTACTTGGACTCCTGTTAGCTCATAATTTTTGTGTTACTCTAGCTAGCAATAACACCTAGTTTTGTGTTTTTGACTTGTTGCCTTTCTTTCCTTTTCATCATGTACCAAGGAACATTATTTTCTTTTATTTAATTTCAGTTGGCTGATGCTAAGAAAAAGGTAAATGATGACTTGGGAACCATTGAAGGCTTGGAGGAAAACAAAAAGAAATTACTGAAGGACGCGGAGTCCTTAAGCCAACGCCTAGAGAAGGCAATGGCTTATGACAAACTGGAAAAGACAAAGAATCGCCTGCAGCAAGAGCTGGATTACGTGGTGGGAGACCTAGATCATCATCGCCAGATTGTTTATAGCCTGAAGAAAAAGCTGAAGAAGTTTGATCAGGTAGTCTAGTTTCCTGTCATCTTGCTGATTTCTATGATTTTTAAATGGCATCTTGTTTGTGTTGATTGATAAATCTTTTGGGAGCAGCTTGGCCTTTGTTAGGAGTAACTTGTTGCTTCTAATTTCAGGGAGCTAAATGCCATCTTGGAGTCTTGTTAGATCAAGTAATAAGCTCTTTATATACAAAAAAGAAATTCTATTGGAACAAAAACTTCAGACTATTATTGTAATCCCTCAGGATAGACTAAGAAAGGGTGTGAAGACTGAACGATGGAAATAATAGGAAAATTATTTAATCTTTATTAGTAGCTTGCTTTCCTCACCTCATTCCAGAGTAGCTGTAGCTGTTTTCTTACTAGCCTTTGGATCAAGACTGAGAGACTAGACAGCTTCTGAATGCCAGTTAAACTTAGAACATGAACCACTTCAGTGACTAAAACACCTCTGAGGCAGGAAGGACCTGATTATAGAACTGATGAGATGGATTAATTATTTCTTATATTCAGATGCTGGCAGAAGAAAAGAACATTTCTGCCAGATATGCAGAGGAAAGAGATCGTGCTGAAGCAGAGGCAAGGGAGAAGGAAACCAAAGCACTGTCTCTGGCTCGGGCTTTGGAAGAAGCCCTGGAAGCTAAGGAAGAGTTTGAAAGACAGAACAAACAGTTGCGGGCAGATATGGAAGACTTAATGAGCTCGAAAGATGATGTGGGCAAAAATGTAAGTAACTTTCCACACCCTATTTTGTTATGAACTGCACAGGGAACAACACAGGAAAATTCCCTGGTTGGAGAAGTGTTTTTGACACAAATATGGAACGTTTTGAGGCTGATTTGTAACCCAAAATTCTGGAGGAATTAATGCTCAGAGCAAGAGGGTGGTCTCTATTAAGATGAGGCCTGTTCAAAAGATGTGAAGACTTGGAGAGCAGCAGTTGCTGGCCAAATGCCTAATGGCACTTGTGCTGGATTTAAGAGCTTGTCTTACTACTACTACTTTTTCTCTGTGAATATTGCACAGCTCATCTCTCCATTCATCTGCAGGGATGTTTGTTTGGTTCTCTAATCTGTATCTTAGAGATGCTGCTCTCCCTGTTCTGATTGTCCAGTTTGGAGCATCACAAAGTGTAGTGTACTGAGTTCATATAATGTCTACTTTTGCTGTTAACTGCTGATTTTGAGAGGGTCTGATTAATGTTTGTGGCTTAGGTCCATGAACTGGAGAAATCAAAAAGAACTTTAGAGCAACAGGTTGAAGAGATGAGGACTCAGCTTGAGGAACTGGAAGATGAACTGCAGGCCACAGAAGATGCTGAACTTCGTTTGGAGGTGAACATGCAAGCTATGAAAGTCCAGTTTGAGAGAGATCTGCAAGCCAGGGATGAACAGAATGAAGAGAAAAAGAGGATGCTGGTTAAACAAGTGTGTATCTTACTGTGCTTCATAGTGGGAAGGGCGTGATGATCTTTTGACAAAGCTCTATGGCTTTGAGAACTTGCTACCAGGAAAATAAAACTCTGTGCTTAAAGATCCCATCCTATAGAAGTCCCAAGCACGGATCTTTACCAACAATACAATAGGTCTTGTGGTGGATTAGCCACTGTTCATGTTAGTCTGCCAGTGATGGTCCTCCAATTCAACTGTACCTTGCCTCAAAAGCACTCAACATGCAAGTAGATTTGGCTGTTGCTGCATGGGTGTCCTTCAAGCCCGTCCTGTTTGGTGTACAGCAACGAATCCATGGATGCCGACATAGACTGAAAGACTGTAATTAAGTGAACAGTTTCTTAAATGAAAAACGTAGCAAAGATTCCAGATTTGCCAGACTTGAGTCTCTTCAGATCTGCTTTATGATACTAGAGTTCTAAAGAAATGCCTTTAAAATTTCATGCTTGTAGGAGAAGATAGATCTAAATTAACATTTCTAAAGCTTTAAGGAAAAAGCACCTAATATTTCAAGATTTATCACAAGAAAACAAAAACCTACTGAGAATTACCTGTATAGAGATCTCCTAGAAATAAATAAAAGCATTGACCTGGAAGGCTTTTGAAGTTCCCTGCAATGCTGAATTGCTATTGTCTTGCACTGGACAAGAGCTCCTGACCTGGCATGAGGAGAGAGGCTTGATTCAAAAGAAACATATTCCTTCATGTTGGTAACCTGTGGCACTTCTGGCTCACTTTTACTGTTGTATGAGTTCATCTTAGTTCTTGTTAGTTGCTTTCTTAGATACTTTGCTTCTCTGTTCTCTTTTGAAAAAAAGAAAAGTTGTTGGTGTATACATTCTAGTAGCACATCTGTTTCAAAGAGAATTATTTCTTTTTTTTTTTCTTGAGAATGTGTGGTGATTCTATGTCGTATTTTCCTCTTAGTGGTTCGATCAGAATTAGCAACATCTGCCCCCAAGTCATACCTAAATGTAGACAGATGTACTGGGCCAGAAGCTGATCATGAAGTAGCTGAACAGATGAAATGGAAATGCTTCAGATGCTGAGCTCTTTTCTTTATTTTCCTTTTGTCAGTTCAGAGATCTCTGCTTCCAGTTTGTGGATTTTTTTGCCGTCTGCAGTGTCTTCCCATGTAGCTTGAGTTCTGTAGGCTCTTCGAATCGAGTAATGCTAATTCTGATCTGCAAAGGCCTTTTGGATTCATCAGCCATTTTGTTAGGATTTTGTGTTTGCTCTGTTCCTGGAGCTTGAGCCTGTTAAATCCCTTGATTTCACAGGTGCGAGAGCTGGAGGCAGAACTGGAAGATGAGTGCAAACAGAGGGCTCTTGCTGTGGCAGCCAAGAAGGAAATGGAGATGGATATGAAAGACCTGGAAGGTCAGATAGAAGCTGCAAACAAGGCTCGAGATGAAGCAATCAAACAGCTCCGTAAGCTCCAGGTAGGCACAGCAAATCAGCTGAGCTGCTTTCCCTCCTGCTGACAGTCTGTCAAGGGTGCTGCTTTTCATTACATGCATTTGTAGTGTGAAGGCAAGAAGGAGTATCAGACTCAGCTATGCTGGCACACGTCACAGTATCTGGCCTGAACTTATCAGCCGCTCAAAACTCCTGTCATCCTTTTTTTGCTAAGGAGTTAAGATTGTCCCCCACGTACTTCTATTCAATAGTCATCATTTTCAACGCTTTGCATAAGGATTTACTGAGGATTGCTTTTGAGGCTGAATCTTTAAAATTTATGGTTGTTTGTATCTTTGAATTTACTGATTTCAGCTCAGCTCTTGCTGATTGCTACTTCCTCTAGTTGAGGAAGCCAAAAATGCTCCAGAGAAATAGGAGGAGTAAATTTTAGTTGCTTTGAAAAAGCTCCAAGATGCCTATTCTTTTTAGATTGGCAAGAAGAATCCAGTACTTGTGTCAAGGATTTATTTCCCATTCCCAGAGAAATACTCCATCTTTAGTAGAGGTCAGTTTTCCCAAGGCTTTCAGTGCCATGGCCCAAAGCTGCAGGAGTATGAGGCCGTGACAAGACCATGTAAAGCATAGAGCAAACTGCATTGCCTTTCTGCCCTGTCAACTCTCCACTCTATTCCTTGGCAATCCTACTTCAACTGAATGAGGGCAATTTTGGAACTTGGTCCAGGCGCTGGATGAGAAGGGAATGGAGATTATAGCAAGAAATGCTGGTACCTAGCAGTAGCGGCTTCTCTATTCCCAGAGGCTGAGTCAGTTACAGAGTTCATACCTGATCCCTGTACACTTTCATGCAAGCACCTGAAATAAGTGGTCTCATGACTGGTGGTATTGCGAAGATGCAGGTACAACTTAAATGCAGTTTCTCCAGCTTTATTCTTTTAGCATCTGAAGTCAAACTTGTGTGAATTAAGATATCAGTCTGTGTTAAGTGTCTTACGGGAAGGGAAAGTATGTGCTTCTACGTTATATGTGCAAAATGGTGAATTGTGGTACTTCTACACTGAGAAGTTTCTTACCTTGAGTACTTGTAATAGGTTTTATCAGTCAATTTAAGTAAATAGGTTTGTTTTTTTCCAAGACAATTGCAAGAGCATTACCTATCTACTACAAAGGTATCTCTACTACCTCTACTAGAGGTTTTTTCCTACAAGAAATACACTAATAAATGAAGTGAAGTCTTCTAATGGGGTATTTCTGATGAGGAGTGAGTGATGGAAAGATGAGAAAATGAAGGGTTTAGACTGAAAGAGGGTAGATTTAAATTGGATATAAGAAAGAAATTCTTCACTCTGAGGGTGATGAGGCACTGGCCCAGGTTGCCCAGAGAAGCTGTGGCTGCCCCCTCCCTGGCAGTGTTCAAGGCCAGGTTGGATGGGGCTTTGAGCAGCCTGGAAGGTGTCTCTGCCCGTGGCAGAGGGATAGAACTCTGATCTTTAAAGGTCCTGTCCAACCCAAACCATTCTATAATTCTATGAAAATAAGAACTGAAAATAAATATATTTAAGTGGAATGAAGCCACTTTAGGAGGAAGGTCTTGCCTCCTAAGGGCAAAAAAGCTTCAGAGCTACTAATAAATCTTGTGGTTGTCCTGCTGTATCATGGCTTATTCTTTCCTCTGCTCTCCAACTGCAGGCTCAAATGAAAGACTACCAGCGGGAGCTAGAAGAAGCCCGTGCATCCAGAGATGAGATCTTTGCACAGTCCAAAGAAAGTGAAAAGAAGCTCAAAGGTCTTGAAGCAGAAGTACTCCAGCTCCAAGAGGTGAGATTGATATCCAAGAAATCTGTTTTTCTTTCTAGAGAAAAGGGGAAGGCCAGAGTGTGTTTGTTTTTTTTAAAACAAAAAAAAAAAGTAAAAAGCCATCCAGTGAGTTGAACAGAAAAGTGGGAGCCTGGAGATGTTTCTCTTCCTCACTGCCCCAGGTCATTAGTGAGCTTCTTATAGCTTTGTAGGAATCCTTCTAGTAGTCTGGACTTCCTTTCCCTGCCTGGGTAGCAGGGAAGCCCTACTACTGCTTGAACAGATTTCAAGCCTCACTGAAATTTGCAAGGTGGTTTGAGAGTCTCTGGAAGCTGTGGTGCACAGTGTCAGTACTAAAACTGGTCACTGGAAGTATATAAAAACCTAACAATCTCTCCAGTACCTCAGTGGACCATGTAAGTCTGTGGAGGTTTATCTCTCTGCTATCTGAGGTCCTCATCCCTTTCTTTTACGGGCATCTCTTCCCTCATTGTTGGCAATTCATGTAAGAGCTCCAAGTCGTGCTACATATCGCTGTCACTTATCTCCGATTATCTCCGTTGTCTGCCACAAGGTTAAACGTTTGAGGTTTGAAGGCAACAGAATTGCCTTGTGTGAGAGACGGCCTCTTTTTGCCCTGTTAGCTGCAAAGGTTGAAGCAATCACTCAGCTTACACTGCACTTAATGGTTGAGACTTTTACGTACAACTTACTAGAGCTTCTCCATGTCATTCTTTCACAGACGTCAAACTGGTCAGTCTTGCACTTGCAGTGCATTAGATTGTGTCCTTCTTGGTGAATGTCTGGGTGTTTCTACCACTCAATACAATTTCACAATACAAGATTCAGCGCTGTTATAGTTTTGTGCTAAAAATTCATTTTCTATACTTTGCTTTCAGTCATACTACGTACTCTGTAGGAACCTAAAAAATTTGCTTAATTTAGTGCTCACGTTATACTTAATGAATTAGAGCATGTGACGGAACGGTTTTCTCCTCCTGCTTAGGGCTTGAATGTTACTGGCCTTTTCAGGGGACGGGGAGAAGTAAATTCATAGTAGTCATGTGGCAGTTACGGGAGGGAAAGATCAAGGTGATGCGTCCTCCTAGCTTTTATAGCTGTTGGTTCTGTTTATCCATTAAAAGACCTCGGCGATATCACACTTCACAGCATCTCCCAGAAGTTATTAGAAGGCATAATTGTTTGCAGAAGTTTTGAGATTCCTAATGCTGTAATGAATATTTCCTAAACCTTCACAGGAGTTTGCTGCGTCTGAAAGAGCTCGTCGTCATGCTGAGCAAGAAAGGGATGAGTTGGCTGATGAGATTGCAAACAGGGCTTCGGGAAAGTGAGTCATCAAATGTATTAATTGTGCATCTGAAGAACTTCAGGCACCAGCAGCTGCAGTTCTTGGTAGCCTGCTTGCAATTTCTGTATTGACCTGTTGTCCCCATAAAAATTCCTTCTTGTTACGAAGAGAATTGCTTACACAGTAGCTTCTCATTACAGTTTGGAATGTCTAAAGTATCAAAAGCAAAATAGCCAGTTGCTTCGTATCAGATCTGAGCGTGTCTTGACCCAAATACTTCTTTTCTAGGTCAGCGCTGCTGGATGAGAAGCGCCGGCTGGAAGCTCGGATTGCGCAATTGGAGGAAGAGCTCGAGGAAGAGCAGAGCAACATGGAGCTTCTCAATGAGCGGTTCCGAAAGACCACGTTGCAGGTGAGTCCGTTGGTGGCAATGCTGTAGGGGCAATCTATGTTTCAGTGTGCAGATAAGTGGAGGATCTCAATAGCACCAAATGATCTTCTATCGTTCTCCTCTGAAAGGTTGACACGCTGAATTCTGAGCTAGCTGGGGAGCGGAGTGCTGCCCAGAAGAGTGAAAATGCACAGCAGCAGCTAGAAAGGCAGAACAAAGAGCTGAAAGCCAAGTTGCGGGATCTGGAGGGATCCGTGAAGTCGAAGTTCAAGGCAACAATTTCTACTCTAGAAGCCAAGATTGTGCAGCTAGAAGAACAGCTTGAGCAGGAAGCCAAGTAAGGAGAAAAAGAAAAAAAAATCTGTTTGCTTGTGTTTGCCATGTCTGAAACCTCTGTGCCTTAGGTTTTTGTGGGGCTGAGATATGAGCTTCCGGCAAAGGCATTGGGGTTTCTGATCAGGAAGCCTACTGTTTGGGGGACACATTTTGACAAGAGATCTGCAAAGTAACTGGGGTTGAAATTTTCAGAAACTATTTGCTCCGTAACTAAAGCTGCTGAATTAACTCTGGACATTAACGAGGTGAATATGTTGACTGGTAGTCCCAGGATGCACAAGGTGATGCAGAAGTTTCTTGAGACAAGATGAAACATCGCCTTGAGACACCTGGTCTCTTTGGTTAGAGGAAGCCAGTTGAAGAGCTTAGGTGTGACAGCTTTAGTTGGTTGAGATGAATCCTGTACTCTGCAGAAGTCTTTCTGCAGTGAGCTCTTCCTGTTTATCTTTGTCATCTTGATCCTCCAAATATATGTATTTGTTTTAAGCTAGTTCCTCCCAGAATGTGAAGGTCTTATAACAATCTTTGTTCTTTTTGTGCTTTTGGCTCTATGGGAGGAACATGTTACTGGTTAGCAATAACTCTGTAAGAAGCACCTTGATATCCCTCTTTTGAGCCTGCATACCATACTGGTATTGCTCCAGTGCTAAGGCTTCATGTTTTCAAAGCTGCATCCCAGCCAACCACCAGCACGCTAAAACTGTTGCTGCTGTTGATGGTGGCAGGCGTGTTAGGAGAACTCAAGTATCAGTTACACCATGAGGCGAGAGCCTTTCAGAAGGAACAGATTTTGTCTTCCTGGCCTTCAAGTACTGGGACAAATGACGGCTTTTGATTATTCTAGGGAAAGAGCAGCTGCTAACAAACTGGTCCGTCGTACGGAGAAGAAATTGAAGGAAGTCTTCATGCAGGTGGAGGATGAGCGTCGACACGCAGACCAGTACAAGGAGCAGGTAGGTGGAAGGGCTTAGCTTTTGAGGCCTATTTCTCAGAAAAGGTAAATAAAACCATACTTTAAGTAGAAAGGGCTTGCTAAGAAGCATGTTAATGAAAAGATTTTGGGGAATCTATCTTGATGACTAAACCACTAGAGTAGTTCCCAGTGGTCAAAACCTCCCCGTGATAGCTCTGATGTGATGGTCCGTTACGCATCCTGGTCTCCCAGACCCAGGAGCTCTGCAGTGTTTCCAGGAGCCCAGGCTGGAATCTGCAGTGAGGCTGTGCTGGTTCATCTCCAGCTGGAGTGGTTGGGTGGACAGGACGTTGGCTAACTCCTGGTCGTGGCGTTGCAGCTGTCTAGTTTGATCCTGAGTCCCTGGGTTTATATTTCAGATGGAAAAGGCAAATGCCAGAATGAAGCAGCTCAAACGCCAGCTGGAGGAGGCCGAAGAGGAAGCCACACGTGCAAATGCTTCCCGACGTAAACTTCAGCGTGAGCTGGACGATGCCACAGAGGCTAACGAGGGCCTGAGCCGGGAGGTCAGCACCCTGAAGAACAGGCTAAGGTAGGTGGTGCCAGTGGCGGTGGGCAGGGTTTGTCTGAGCCCTCGTGTGCCCACAGACTCTCCGCAGTGCATCCTTGGGGAGTATCCAGCTGTGGCACTGCTGGTGTTAGGGATGTTCAGCTCAGGAAGTGTGGGCTGGATGAGTGCTCGGTGCGGTGGATTGAGAACTGGCTGAATGGCAGAGCTCAGAGGGCTGTCATCAGCGGCGCCGAGTCTGGTTGGAGGCTGGTAACTAGTGGTGTGCCTCAGGGGTCAATACTGGGCCCAGTCTTGTTTAACTTCATCAGTGACCTGGATGAAGACACGGAGTGTACCCTCAGCAAGTTTGCTGATGACACCAACCTGGGAGGAGTGGTAGATACACCAGCAGGCTGTGCTGCCATTCAGCGAGACCTGGACAGGCTGGAGAGTTGGGCAGAGAGGAACCTGATGAGGTTCAACAAGGGCAAGTGCAGGGTCCTGCACCTGGGGAGGAACAACCCCACGCACCAGTACAGGCTTGGGGCGGACCTGCTGGAGAGCAGCTCTGCGGAGAGGGACCTGGGTGTTCTGGTGGACGACAGGTTGACCATGAGCCAGCAGCGTGCCCTGGCTGCCAAGAAGGCCAATGGTCTCCTGGGGTGCATTAGGAGGAGTGTGGGCAGCAGGTCGAGGGAGGTTCTCCTTCCCCTCTACACTGCCCTGGTGAGGCCCCATCTGGAGTTCTGTGTCCAATGCTGGGTTTCCCAGTTCAAGAAAGATGAGGAGCTACTGGAGAGAGTTTAGCGGAGGGCTATGAGGATGGTGAGGGGACTGGAGCATCTCTCCTACAAGGAGAGGCTGAGGGAGCTGGGCTTGTTCAGCCTGAAGAAGAGAAGGCAGAGAGGGGACCTTAGAAATGCTGATAAATATCTGCAGGGTGGGTGTCAGGAGGACGGGGCCAGACTCTCTCCAGTGGTGCCCAACGACAGGACAAGGGGCAATGGGCACAAACTGAAGCTGAGGAAGTTCCAGCTGAACATGAGGAAGAACTTCTTCCCTCTGAGGGTGCCGGAGCCCTGGCCCAGGCTGCCCAGGGAGGCTGTGGAGTCTCCTTCTCTGGAGATATTCCAGCCCCACCTGGACGCGGTGCTGTGCAGCCTGCTCTGGGTGACCCTGCTTGGGCAGGGGGTTGGGCTGGGTGACCCACAGAGGTCCCTTCCAACCCCCACCATTCTGTGATTCTGTGATTTTTCCAGTGGCTGGTACCAATCCCTTTTTTTCCCATACCCACTCCAGTGGGAATGTCTCAGCATTTTCCTTGAGAGCACCTCTTGGAGATCAAGGTCTCTACCGAGTACAGATGGGAGACAGCAGTGGTGAGGTTGCTGCAGAACAAAACCATCTCGGGGGTAGAGAGAGGCTTATAGGAGCGGCAGGAGGGGTGCAGCGCAGCGCTGCACAAACGAGTAGTTGGTATTATTTTAGAGACCCTGCTGTGTTTAGGACTTGGTCTGTGCTCGGTGCTTGTACAGAGGCAATATTTTAGGTTGCTTGGGACTTGCAAAATTAAGATGATGGTACGCGCTAAGCAGGAATACCAGAATACCGGAATGTTTGCGCACAGCCTGTCTTCTCCTTGGTCAGAGAAGGGGTTTCAAGAACCTGAGTGTGAAATTTGCCCCGTGGCTGGAGGCAAACTGTTCCCCCATGGTTCAGTGCGGAGGTCTTCCTGGAGCAGCCACCAGCATCGGACCGTGGGCTGTGGGCGAGCCACAACCCTTCATGGATTGTCTGGTTGCTGTTCGCAGGAGGGGGGGCCCCATCACCTTCTCCTCGAGCCGATCCGGGAGACGCCAGCTGCACTTCGAAGGGGCCTCGCTGGAGCTCTCGGACGACGACGCGGAGAGCAAAGGCAGCGACGTGAACTAAGCGCAGCCGGCGCCCGCCGAGTAGAGCCCCGTCTGTACCCTGCTTCAGATATAGTTACAACTGCTTTTTTTCTGTAGTAAATAAAATGGAATTGTCTCTGTTCAGTGCATCTATTTTCCAGATACTCATTGTATAGCCATTTTATAAAGCATCATGTGAAGGATGGAACTTTTTTTTTTATCAACACGGAAACTTCATTCCCAGAGGGTAGGTGGTTGGGGCAGACCCGTCGTCATGACTATGCATGCTTTGTTGTACAGACAGCATCCTTCCGTTTCTCCTGTGCTCAGGCGGCCCGTGGCTCTATCGAGTCTGGTGGATCATTGAAGACCAAACTGCACCTGTATTTTTTTTTTTCTTTTCTCCTAATTGTTGTGATCAGCACACAATCAGCGAGTGAACTGTGAAAAGGCCTTGGGAAGTGTTGGAGGGAGATGTAGGGATGAACGAGTAGCGTCCATTTTTAACCTGCAATACCCTTTTGAAGAGTTCTCAGCACCTGCTTCATCAGTTAGCGTTCCTGCAGTACAGGCAAACTGAAACAGCGTCGCCGTTCCTCATCTGTACAGTACTTCTGCGTTTGTAGAGACCCGCTATCACCACGCCCGACAGATCTGTGTATATATTAAGGCTACTATAATGTGAACACTAGTGGAAAATAAACAGACAACACAGGCAAAATTAATTTATTAATTTAGGGCCGAGTGAGTTAGCCTTCAAGCCGCAGAGCTGAGCGGCTGCACGGTGCGTGGAGGCCGAGGCGGTGCGGCGGCTCCGGCGGGAGCGGCTTCGGGGCCGCGCGGGGCGGGTGCGGAGCCGGCGGTGACAGGGGTTCAGCGACGGATGTTGCCTGCCTAGGAGTTGACATGCCAGTGGATGTGAATCCTTTTTGTTGTTGTTGTGTTTTGTTGTTTTTTTTTATTTTTAACAGTATTACAGCGAGTAGTTAGCATTCTTTTTGTTTAAATAGCTGAAAAACTGACATTACAGAAAGTGCCTTAGACACTACAGTACTAAGACAACGTTACATATATAATTTGCCTATATAACAATGATTTAATGTATTAATTTGACTGTGCTTCATATCACGTACCTCTCTAGTCCAAGTGGTATTATTGATATTAGTGACAATGAATCAGTGTTAACTAGGAACCTTCCTCTGCCACATACTCAAAAACCGTGGATTTCCTTTTTTGGTTAAAAGCTTTAACATCTGTCACAAAGATTTTGTTGTGTGTGTTTGGATACTTTTAATCAAACTGGCTGTTGACCACCAGGCATCTGACTGCAAATATCTTGTTTTCTTGCATACCCATATTTCTAGACAATGATTTTTGTAAGACAATAAATTTATTCATTATAGATGTGGCCGCCTGCTCTGTTTACTTACAGGAAGAGCTATCTCCTGAGGCTGGCGTAGACCTTAATAAACAAGAATATGACTGGAAGCTGCATTTACCCTTCTTCCTCTTTTGTTTGCTCAGGGTTTTTTTTCTCTTTTGACCTAAACACAGTGTAAATGGCCTGGTCAGGGCTGAGCCTTTGTGTTGCCATTAGAGTCCAAAGTCCCCTCCTGCTGACCTGCAGGGCTGGGACCCAGGCAGAGGCCCCATGGCTGCCTTCAGGGGGGTCTGGGCTTTCTGCTGGGCGGTGGAATCTCCTGTTTCAGAGGTCCCAGTGTGCAGTACCTGCTCCCCTGGTCCAAGGCAGTGATGGCGTTGGGTAAGGCCAAGGCTGTCACTGGTGCCCTGGGGCTGGTCCCTGCACAGAGAAGGTGGACCAGCGTGGGGAGCTGATAGGAGCAGGGAGATGGTGGGCTTAAAACTGGAGTGAGAGGAGAGGGGTGGGGGAGAGCAGGAAGCCCCTGCCTGGGCTCTACAGTCCAGGGCTTCTGTCAGTGGTCCCTCTGGTCCCAGCAAGCCTGGGCTGAGGGAGCCTCCAGCACCGAAGGGCTGCTGGGGACCAGAGCTGATCCCAGGCACCAACTCCTGGAACCACCGACTCTGCACCTCCAAGCACCGAGTTAAAACGCATGCAGCTTATCATTGCAAATGAATTCATTTACCCATGACCAAGGTGGGGAATACGACCTTTTCACGCCTAGTGGAGAAAAATTGAAACAGTTTATGCACACGATAAAGACATTCTTGGCCATAGCCCTGGACGCAAGGAATGGGGCAAAGCAAAGGTGTTCAGCTGAACCTCACCAGACCTCTCCCCTTCCACCTCTGCCCAGGCAGACGAGGCATCCTATTTCAGCGACAACCAGCACTCCCACCATACTCCACGGCCGCAAGCGCGTGACCCAGATAAAAGCCTGGAGCATTGCAAAGCACGTTACAGGACATGGGATTACTCACCTGCATCCGAGGTACCCACACGTCCCTCTTTTCCAGGAAAACTTTTTCATAAGGCGGACTAGGGAACGGGAAGACCGCCCTGCTTTCACTGCCTGATGTATTACGATCAGGGTTGGGGTAACTGTGTGCACTGTGTAAATATCCCTACGTGCTTCACGGGACTGCTACAAGTGTGCAAGCAGAGGTGCTTCTCACATTCAAACCTGAGCTTGTTTGAATAAAACAAAGCCCAGCAGATTGACCAAAATAACCTAAGCATAAACACCATCTACAAGGACTTTGATAAGAGTGCAGGCAGGGGAGTGGGGGAGCAGTGAACACGGAGTTCATGCCTCAAGCAACAAACACTACATGCTGGCTCACATGCTGCCTCAGCTCTGCGGTTCAAGTGCCAAGGCTCTGTAGAGCCCATCAAAGTCAGAGCCATTTTGTTCCCCAACTGGATCGAAGTTAATAACCAATTAAGAAATATTACAACACCAAAAAAAACAAGTATCTATTCGAGAACATCCTCAGGTGCTGTTCTGCCATGCCCGGGCATCCGAACAGTAACAGCACATTCTGAAGGAACAGGTCTGCAGGAATCTAATCTCACAGCAGACATTGAGTTTGGAAAAAGTAGGCAAGTCCTGACTCTTCCAATTCCCCAGCAAAGCCTCGCTGCGGGCCCAGCTGTCCTCCAGGCCTCTGCTAAAGTGACGCTCCCCTATGTCAGCTCCTGCCCATCGCTGTCTTCGGCTGCCTGCTCAGCTCCGCTCAGCAAGCAAAGAGCAGATGTTTGACAGGAGATGGAGACTGGCCAAACACTTTAACCAACAAAATGGCAGAGGAAGGAAAGTAAGGGGAAATGTAATGCTGCAGCTGAGTTACCTCTGTCCCATTCCCACCACCCAACAACGGGCTGCTCTTTAGGCAGCGGCTGCAGATGGGATGGCATCTACAATCACATGTGGCTGTTTCAGGTTCCAGCAACAATGAGGGGCAGGGAGGAGAGTACAGGGGCTGGGGAGAGAGGAGGAGAGGGGATAAGCAAGGCATGCCTTGCCTCAGCCCCTCGTACCCAGCCACCGCGGCATGCTCCAGGTCCGACTCCTGCCAGCGCGGCTGGAGCTGAGCGGCTGCTGCAGCGTGCGGGCGTGATGGGGCTGACCACGTTGCAGTTCAGAGCTCGGTTCAGCTTACAAGTGCAAATTGTACAGGTTTTACACGGCAGCTGCGGAGACGCGTGCCCAGCACAGACACTGCGATCAGCCCCAGCACTCAGAGACCTCCACAGGGGCAGCAAGATTGAGCAGGAGCCGATGCGGGGAAGAGGCATGGGCCATCCGCTGTCAACAGCATGTGGGCGCGCAGAGGAGGAGGACAGGACAGCAGGGATCTCTAACAACCTGCCGATAAGGACGTTAGTCATTTCCACCCCCTTTTCTAGCCCACTAACATCCTCCAGCTCTGCTGTAGAAGTTAGTTTTCAGGAGGGTGGGTTTCTAAACCTTTTTCAGCTACAACCTGCTGGTAACTCCAGGCAGCCAGCCCAGATAGCAAGTGTGATGACAATCCAGATCATTAAAAGTGACCCCACCCCACACAGCAATCAGCTTATTTGTCACACCACAACTCGATATAGCCATGCTGCCTCCTAAGAACAGCTATAATCTCTCCCTAGCAACTACCCTGACAGCTTGTACCTGAAATATCGCCCGTGCCCTGCAAGTGTGAGCTGCCGTGGTGATGCACAGGCCCCAGCCAGCCTTGCAGTGCACAGACGACCCAAAAGTCTGTCCGATTTGCACAGGACACTGACTTTGTTATGTCTCCAAACTCTTCTTTTCCAAAACCAGCAAACAACAGTGACTCTAAAAAAACTCTGAATACCAGTTTCTAAGATGCAACTTGCCCCACTACCCACGTAGCAACACAATTCAGCTCAAACGAGGATGATTGTAGGAAGCTCAGCTTGTCTGCTCTGTATACGGCACTCTTCAGGTCGGCAACTGCTCATTTACTTCTCCAAAATAAATTCTGTATTGAGGATGTGCGGAAAGCCCTGACCACAGGCGAGTCACGGGACACACACGGGGTCGTTTCTCCTGTGAAAGCAGTTTCTGGCTTCACGGCTGACGCACAGCACAGACAGCATGGAAGCAGTTGCTCCCTCGATCAGCCAGAACTATGCCCTTAATGACGTTTTCTTTTTCCCCTCATAGAGGGGGAAGTAGAGCAAACAGGGCACCACCCTCCAAGCGAGCATTTGCTGCCTGCACTCAGCTGTTCTCACCAAGGGAACCTCCAGATTTGCCATCACGTACTTCCCCCGTGTGAGCACACCAGTAGCTATGGCAACTCCACCACTACTTACTTGAGATCCTTTCGAAGGGCACATTCACTTCACCAGCAGGTTTGCTGCCTCGGTTGATTTTTTTATTACCTGAGATGCAGCTGCCAAGAGATTCGGCAGCAGAGGGACAGGACAGGCACTGGCACCCTGCCAGCTACGAGACAATCACGCTTGCTTTGCTCTTTGCTTTACAGAAATCAGCACTGTCACCCTCCTCATCCCCTTGAGACTGGCTCCACAATTTATTTGTCCTATAGGATGAAAGCTGTGGTGGGCTAAAGACAAACCAAGAATAACTTCTGCTCCAAGTAGCATCCTGAAACACACTCCCTTTCAGGATAAAAGCATATCTTTACTTACCCTTTGTCAAAGAAAGAAGTATGTCCCGGATGAGGGTACTTTGTGCCATTGCTGTTCATCACGCCGCTGTTAACATTCCCTGAAATGTAGGATTTCCGTGATGCCTGGTCCTTTGCAAAATTTCTGCAAGCAGCTAATTTGGATTCTAAGGCCTGTGAAAGGGGAAAAAAAAAATGACGTCAAAAAAGTAATACCATTAAGAGGAAGTATTTTGCTGCTCAAGTTCAGGCTTTGTCATGACCCCAAGATCACCACGATCAGGAACCCAGTGTGATCACCTTTGACGAAAGCTGAACTGAATGGGAACAAAGCTGTCATTTTCTCTGTCATCCAACCTCAAAGGAAACCCACACAACGAGACGCTGACGCAGACTGCCACGCGTGACTCAGTTCCATCAGGGCTCAGATTTTACAACATATCAACACTCAATTAATTACCTAAAATAAGGAAGCCAATTCCTAGCAGCAGTTACCACAACTTCCTGCTTCAGCAGCTGCGGTAAGGCTGGCATAAGCTAATCAGAAGTCTAAGACAGAGCCTAAAGCAGAATCCTCAAGTTTTGCGAGGGACTTTGTATTTGGGACTTTGTATTTGGAAATTCGAAATTTTTTCTCCAGGGCAATGCCTTCTAGCATTTCTTTCTTAATCTTGGCCTGCAAAACAAAGCCAGTTTCTTAAGTGCCATTGGTATGCTTCACAACAAGAAGTGCTACAGCATCAGATGAGGAACCCAAGGCAGCAACTAAGCCTGTCTCTGTGGTCTGTACCTCATCTGTATTACTTCGCAGCAAGCCTGGTGAGATCTTGTTCCCCTGTACAAGGTGACAGTCTCTGCCTCATCTGCTGACTCCTGCCAGAAGGGAGGCCAAAATCCTGATTCTCTCCTTCACTGCAGCACACCCCCTGCCCTTTCTGCTGTCTGTCACAAACTGAGGCTTTGCTTCAATAGCAGTCCGGTCTAGCAGAAAGTCCTTGCAACAATTTATTACATCCACCCTGCGCATGAGAGCATTCATACACTTGCAAATGCATACAGCGGAGACAAAACCTCATCTCCCCAAACACGGGGCTTGGTCCCATTCCACATAGAAAAATATTCCACTGATAAGACACTGGCATGCTATCACAAGTAAGTGAACACTACACAGTGTTCTAGAAATCCATGCAAGCTTACTCAGTGGCTATATAGGCAGATATATTGTGGTCAGCAGGTCGAGGGAGGTTCTCCTTCCCCTCTACTTGGTCCTAGTGAGGCCCCATCTGCAGTACGCTGTCCAGTTCTGGGCTCCCCAGTTCAAGAAAGATGAGGAGCTACTGGAGAGAGTCCGGCGGAGGGCTGCAAAGATGGTGAGGGGACTGGAGCATCTCTCCTACGAGGAAAGGCTAAGGGAGCTGGGCTTGTTCAGCCTGGAGAAGAGAAGGCAGAGAGGGGACCTTATAACTGCCTAGAAACATCTTCAGGGTCGATGTCAAGAGGATGGGGCCAGATTCTTTTCAGTGGTGCCCAGCGACAAGGGGCAACAGGCACAAATTGAAGAATACGAAGTTCCAGCTGAACATGAAGAACAACTTCTTCACTCTGAGGGTGACAGAGCACTAGAACAGGCTACCCAGAGTGGCTGTGGAGTCTCCTTCTCTAGAGATACTCAGACTCTCCTGGACAAGGTCCTGTGCAGCCTGCTCTGGGTGACCCTGCTTCGGCAGGGGGCTGGACCGGGTGACCCACAGAGGTCCCTTCCAACCCCCACCATTCTGTGACCCTGTGAGATATAGATAACTACCTACCTCTTGGTCTCAAAGCACCTATCAGCTGGAAATAGCCTGTGTGATCTGTGCCAAGTGACTCTATCTCAGCTGCATGCAAGAAAGCTGAGGGGAAACTTCTTGCAGAGAAATGGAGTCTGAGGCTCAGGATGAGGCATCTTATGAGTAGCCAAAGCCACAGAAATCCTAAACATCCTCTAATCATTACTGAACAAATGCATGAGCTGGAATTTTGTACCAGTGGCAGAGCGTGTGTCTCGGAGCAGGCTGGGAACAAGCATGCTTATTTGGCATTTCCTGTCCTTGCAGAGTAATCACACGGGATTGTGCTTAAGCTCTCTCAATCCCCTGCAGACTCTTACTCACAATGATCCCATTTTAAACATGTCACTCCATAACCCCGAGTTATCCTGCTGCCCTTTCAAACCAGCTACGAGCTCACCGACTCCAAACATGAACAATGAGTTAATTTTTAATTTCAAACTTTGCTAAAACAACTGTCTGTACTGCAGCTATTGCTGTTCTCAGTGCTAACCACAAGAGACAGAGGAAAGCCAGCACCGGTGGCGAGACACGGAGGCTACCCATGCTTCCACTCAGAACACCAGCCACTGAGACACGTCAACAAGCTTCTCATAACTCAAGAGTCGCCTTCATTCAACTGGAAAGCCTGGCATCCTAAACAACACTGTAACAGATGTTTAAAACACTTCTTCCTTGCTTATTGTGGGAATCCCTTTAAAGGCTCACACATTTCACTTCCCCATCAACTACAGATGGGAACATTTGGCTTTCTCCTGATTTATTTTCTCACTTTCTTAGCACAGGCTTCTACTTTTTTTTTCTGTTTTCAGCACCTGTTGCAGATCTCCCCGGGCATGATCTCAGCTCCCCTCCCATGACACACAGTTACTGTGCAGCAGGCACCCAGAGTCTGAGTGCCAGTTCTGCACCTGCGTCTCACTAGAGAGGAAGCCACAGGCCACACCTGAGGTAAGAACAAGTGGCTGACAGTGTCTAACCCCATACACCAAAGTGCTTGAGAAACTCCTTACTCCAAATATGAATTTCATCACCCAAAGTTGGAATCAGAACCTTAGTAATATGCTTTCCAAATCAAGATCATTAAAAAAAATACATTATCACATACTAAACACTGAATATGGATGCTTTGGAAACTACAGCACAGGCCAAGACCTTGTGATTGTGCACAAGGATGAAAGCTCAGTGACAACCCCACCGAGACAGGAATACTTCAGTTCAGAGCACTCACCCCCACTTTCCGCAACAGATCTCCCACAATGTTGAGCGCAGATATTCTGGCCGAAGGAGTAAGGGGGCTGGTACCAAATCCATTTGGTATAGCTGCAAACACAGACACATTTTATTACCTGCTCCACTTCTCCACAGGTTTTTTTATTTGGTTTTTTTTTGTTTGTTTCAATTTCAATAAATCAACTCCAACGTAAAAAAGTAAATCTAAAATCCTACAGCATGCTATTCACACAATTACCCCACAATAACACGCAGACTACATGATCACTAGCCATGGAAAAACGAAAAAGCTTAATTCCTGTCCACTGCCCTCTTTCCCATTAGAACTACACACAGAGTTCTCGCACTCTCCATCTGCAAGGCTATTGCCCGCAATCCATCTAATCCAGCCAGAGCTTCCCCTGGAATCTATTCTTTCTAATTTGAAAAATAACGTATTAATCCTTGCAGTTGTCCAGAGCCTTTCAGACAGGGAAGCGGACTGGACTAACACCCTGCTGCCTCATAGAGAAAACAAGACCCCCAAAAAGTATGTGTTGTAACAGGGGCAGTCTAGACTGTTTGAATTACTGCCCACCATTTACTCACCACTGCTGCTCCACATTTAAGCAGAAATATCAGCCACTGCACTTCCCTGCGATCTCAAAGGTCTTCAGAGCTCTGCTGCAGGCATCCACTGCAGAGCACAAACCCTTGCCCCGGTAAAAGCAGTATCTAAGCTTCACCGTCCTGCTTCTCCATGCTGTTTACTGATTATACTCCTTAAATGCACCTGATGCTGCCCCAGGATTTAAACGCACCTGATCCAATGCAGGTGGGATCCACACCTACCTACACTTACTTCAAGTTCACCAACAAGCACCTGGCCTGAAATTGTTTGTTAACAAGCTGCAGGTACTGCCTAACAACTAGACACAGTTTCTACAAATTATACCTTTTGGGGAAGGAAAACTATTTTCCGATCCTTTTCCAACAGGTGTCGCTGGCAAGGAGAGAGATGCCTGGACAGCCGAATCCATCTTTTCGCAGTCTAGAGTCGGAGAACTGGGCGCTGACTTTCGGGTGACTTCTTGTTGCCTCTCCCGTACTGCTAGCTCTTGCCGTAAGTCTGAGGGTTGAAAGAATAAAAAACCCACACGTCTTGGTGACCGAGTTCCCTAATAAACACTGTCTCTATTCATTTGGGAGGGATGAGGAGGAAACACTTTGCAACAACTCTGTACTAACTGCCTGCTGCTGGCTTTCTGCAGCAGCGAGGACCCCCACCTCAGGGCAGTCACAGCCCCAGACCATCACTGCCTGTCACGTGTAAGCACAGCAGGTGACTTTTCCGCAGTATCTTCCCCATCTGTGGTGCGAGTCCCATGGAAAGTGCGTTAAGCGAACCGCAGCTGGTCACAAATGCCTGCGGAACTGCACTCTGCTCCTGCTCAAACAGCGGTGGGGAAAAGGGAGGAATGACCCATTCTTACGTTTCCAGCTCCCCACATCATTCTTTCTGTTAAGCTGTGAGCTATGTGCAGATGTTCGCATATTCAAGGCAGGGCTGCCGGAGGCCCCTGGAATGGAAAACCTAAGCTACATTTGAAGTTTGAGGTGGCAAGACAAGCAAGCAGCCCCAGTCCCTGTGCCTCTGTGCGAGCAGTGCCATGGGCAGATGAGGCTGAGCAACAGCTTTCCAGATTAGCTCTTTCTGCCTGCGAGCTATCAGCAGAAGTTCGCATTTTTGGAGCAGTTCTTCCGGAGGCCCCCTGCATGGACCCCCAAAGATATTTTTGAAGTTTGAGGTGGCAAGACAAGCAAGCAGCTCCAGTCTCTGTGCCTCTGTGCGAGCAGTGCCATGGGCAGATGAGGCTGAGCAACAGCTTTCCAGGCTAGCTCTTTCTGCCTGCGAGCTATCTGCAGACGTTCGCATTTTCAGAGCAGGGCTGCTGGTGGCCCCTGCACGGACTCCCAAAGCTACGTTTGAAGTTGGAGGTGGAAAGACAGGCAAGCAGCCCCAGTCTCTGTGCCTCTGTGCGAGCAGTGCCATGGGCAGATGAGGCTGAGCAACAACTTCCCAGGCTAGCTCTTTCTGCCTGTGAGCTATCTGCAGAAGTTCGCATTTTTGGAACAGGGCTGCCGAATACGCCCGGCATGGACCACTTAAGGTATGTTTTAAGATTGAGGTGGCAAAACAAGCAAGCAGCCCTAGTCTCTGTGCCTCTGTGCGAGCAGTGCCATGTGCAGATGAGGCTGAGCAACAGCTTTGCAGGCTAGCTCTTTCTGCCTGCGAGCTATCTACAGATGTTCACATTTTCAGAGCAGGGCTGCTGTATGCCCCCTTCACGTCTCCCAAAGCTACGTTTGAATTTGGAGGTGGCAAGACAAGCAAGCAGCCCCAGTCTCTGTGCCTCTGTGCGAGCAGTTCCATGGGCAGATGAAGCTGAGCAACAGCTTTCCAGGCTAGCTATTTCTGCCTGCGAGCTATCTGCAGACGTTCGCATTTTGGGAGCAGGGCTGCCGGAGGCGCCGGAAAGGACCACCTAAGAGACTCTTGAAGTTTGAGGGGGCAAGACAAGCAAGCAGCCCCAGTCCCTGTGCCTCTGTGTGAGCAGTGCATTGGGCAGATGAGGCTGAGCAACAGCTTTCCAGGCTAGCTCTTTCTGCCAGTGAGCTATCTGCAGACTTTCGCATTTTCAGAGCAGGGCTGCCGGAAGCGCCCGGCACTGGCAACCTAAGCTACGTTTGAAGTTTGAGGGAGCAAGACAAGCAAGCAGCCCCAGTCTCTGTGCCTCTGTGCAAGCAGTGCCATGGGCAGATGAGGCTGAGCAACAGCTTTCCAGGCTAGCTCTTTCTGCCTGCGAGCTATCTACAGACGTTCGCATTTTCAGAGCAGGGCTGCAAGACGCACCCCTCACGGACAACCTAGTATACTTTTGAAGTTTGAGGGGGCAAGACAAGCAAGCAGCCCCAGTCTTTGTGCCTCTGTGCGAGCAGTGCCATGGGCAGATGAGGCTGAGCAACAGCTTTCCAGGCTAGCTCTTTCTGGCTGCCAGGTATCTGCAGACGTTCTCATTTTCGGAGCACGGCTGTCGGAGGCTTCCGGCATGGACCCCATAAGCTACGTTTGAAGTTTGAGATGGCAAGACAAGCAAGCAGCCCCAGTCTCTTTGCCTCTGTGTGAGCAGTGCCATGGGCAGATGAGGCTGAGCAACAGCTTTCCAGGCTAGCCCCTGCTTCCTGCCAGCTATCTGCAGACGTTCGCATTTTTGGAGCAGGGCTGCAAAAAAGGACCATCACGGACCCCGAAATCTAGGTTTGAAGTTTGAGGTGGCAAGGCAAGCAAGCAGCCCCAGTCTTTGTGCCTCTGTGCGAGCAGTGCCATGGGCAGATGAGGCTGAGCAACAGCTTTCCTGGCTAGCCCCTTCTGGCTGTGAGCTATCTCCAGACGTTTGCATTTTCAGAGCAAGGCTGCGAAATGCGCCTGGCAGGCACCCCTGGTCTACTTTTGAAGTTTCAGATAGCAGGACAAGCAAGCAGCCCCAGTCTCTGTGCCTCTGTGCGAGCATTGCCATGGGCAGATGAGGCTGAGCAAGAGCTTTCCAGGCTAACCTCTTCTGGCTGCGATCTACATGCCCTAATACTAGAAGCATATGTGGTTAGCACAGAATAAAATTTGTTTAGTTTTAACTACTGAAGAAGGAAACATCAGATACACAGTTTCTGTAATGACAAGTAACACTATTTAAATTAATATTTTGTTTGGGCATAGGGAAAGTGTACATAGCTAAGAACCTATCTCTGAGGTAATATGTACATATTTTTTTTGCCAGCTCTCCAAGCAATTAATTCTTTTTTTTTTTTCTTTCTTCTCTTCTCTTGTGTTCACATATAGTATTCTCTTGCGTTCTGTAATATTGTGTTGTGTTCTCCTGTGTTCTGGGGTGTACTCATGTTTAGTGTTCTGTTGTTTTTTGTTGTGTTCTTTTGTGTTCTGTTTTGTTCTGATGTGCAATGTTCTGTTGTATTCTCTTGTGTTCACCTGTAGTGCTCTGTTGTGTTCTGTTGTGTTCTGTTTTTTTCTGTTTTGTTCTGCTGTGTTCTGATGTGTTCTGTTGTGTTCTGCTGTGTTCTGTTGTGTTCTCTGGTGTTCTGCTGTGTTCTGATGTGTTCTGTTGTGTTCTGATATGTTTTCTTGTGTTCTCATTTATATTGTTCTCCTGTGTTCTGATGTGTTCTGTTGTGTTATGTTGTGTTCCGTTGTGTTCTCTGGTGTTCTGATGTGTTCTCATGTGTACTGTTCTGTTGTGTTCTCATGTGTAGTGTTCTGTTCTGTTCTGTTCTGTTGTGTTCAATTCTGTTCACATGTGTAGTGTTCTCGTGTTCTGTTGTGTTCTGATGTGTTCTCATGTGTAGTATTGTGTTGTGTTCTGTTGTGTTCTTTTGTGTTCTGTTGTGTTTTCACGTGTAGTGTTCTGTTGTGTTCTGTTTTGTTCTGATGTGTTCTCAGGTGCAGTGTTCTGTTCTGTTGTGTTCTGTTGTGTTCTCAGTTGTAGTCTTCTGTTGTGTTCTGTTGTGTTTTTATGTGCAGTGTTCTGTTGTATTCTCTTGTGTTCACCTGTAGTGCTCTGTTGTGTTCTGTTTTTTTCTGTTTTGTTCTGCTGTGTTCTGATGTGTTCTGTTGTGTTCTGATATGTTTTCTTGTGTTCTCATTTATATTGTTCTCCTGTGTTCTGATGTGTTCTGTTGTGTTATGTTGTGTTCTGTTGTGTTCTCTGGTGTTCTGATGTGTTCTGTTGTGTTCTGTTGTGTTCCGTTGTGTTCTCTGGTGTTCTGATGTGTACTCATGTGTACTGTTCTGTTGTGTTCTTTTGTGTTCTGTTGTGTTCTGTTGTGTTCTCATGTGTAGTCTTCTGTTGTGTTCTGTTTTGTTCTGACGTGTATTGTTCTGTTGTGTTCTGTTGTGTTCTCAGTTGTAGTCTTCTGTTGTGTTCTGTTGCGTTCTGTTTTTTTCTGATGTGTCCACATGTGTTCTGATGTTCTGCTTGTTCAGCCTGAAGAAGAGAAGGCTACGAGGGGACCTTATAAACGCTTACAAATATCTGAAGGGTGGCTGTCAGGAGGATGAGGCCAAGCTCTTTTCAGTGGTGCCCAGTGACAGGACAAGGGGCAATGGGCACAAACTGAGGCACAGGAAGTTCCACCTGAACATGAGGAAGAACTTCTTCCCTCTGAGGGTGACGGAGCACTGGAACAGGCTGCCCAGGGAGGTTGTGGAGTCTCCTTCTCTGGAGATATTCAAGACCCGCCTGGACGCGGTCCTGTGCAGCTTGCTGTAGGTGACACTGCTTCGGCACGAGGGTTGGACTAGATGACCCACAGAGGTCCCTTCCAACCCCTACTATTCTGTGATTCTGTGTGGTTCTGTAATGCTCTGTTGTGTTCTGTTGTTTTCTGATGTGTTCTCATGTGTAGTGTTCTGTTGTGTTCTCACGTGTAGTGTTCTGTTGTGTTCTGTTGTGTTCAGTTGTGTTGTGTTCTCTTGTGTTCTCTTGTGTTCACTTGTAGTGTTCTGTTGTGTTCTGTTGTGTTCTGTTCAAATGTGTAGCGTTCTGATGTGTTCTGTTATGTTCTATTGTGTTCTCTTGTGTTCTGTTGTCTTCTGTTGTGTTTTCAAGTGTAGTGTTCTGTTGTGTTCTGTTGTGTTCTAATGGGTTCTCATGTGTTCTGATGTGCAGAGATCTGTGTGTTCTGTTGTGTTCTGATGTATTCTTTTGTGTTCTGCTATGTTCTGCTGTGTTCTGTTGTGTTCTAATGTGTTGTGTTCTGTTGTGTTCTGTTGTGTTCTGTTTTGTTCTGATGTGTTCTGCAGCGTTTTGTTGTGTTCTGATGTGTAGTGTTCTGTTTTGTTCTGTTGTGTTCTGTTGTTTTCTGTTGTGTCCTGCTGTGTTCTGATGTGTTCTGTTGTGTTCTGTAGTGTTCTGCTGCTGTTTTTGATGTGTTCTTATGTGTAGTGTTCTCTTGTGTTCTGTAGTGTTCTGTTGTGTTCTGTTGCGTTCTGTTGTGTTTTGCTGTGTTCTCATGTGTTGTGTTCTGTTGTGTTCAGTGGTGTTCTGTTGTGTTCTGTGTCTTCTGTTGTGTTCTCATGTGTTCTCATGTGTAGTGTTCTGTTGTTTTCTGTTGTGTTCTGTTGTTTTCTGTTGTGTTCTGCTGTGTTCTGATGTGTTCTGTTGTGTTCTGTTGTTATGTCTTGTGCTCTTTTGTGTTCTCTTCTGTTCACATGTAGTGTTCTGTTTTGTTCTGTTGTGTTTTGTTGCGTTCTGTTGTGTTCTATTGTGTTCTGTTGTGTTCTCATATTTAGTGTTCTGGGTTTTTTATTGTGTTCTATTGTTTTCTCATGTATTCTGTTGTGTTCTGCTGTGTTCTGCTGTGTTCTGCTGTGTTCTGATGTGTAGTGATCTTTTGTGTTCTCTTGTTTTGTGATGTGTTCTCATGTGTACAGTTCTGTTTTGTTCGGTTTTGTTCTGTTGTGTTCTCATGTGTAGTATTCTGTTCTGTTGTGTACTTTTGTGTTCTGTTGTGGTCTTTTGTGTTCTCTTGTGTTCTCATGTGTAGTGTTCTGCTGTGTTCTGTTGTGTTCTGTTGTGTTGTGACGTGTTCTGATGTTTTCTCATCTGTAGTGTTTTGTTGTGTTCTGTTGTGTTCTGATGTGTTCTCACGTGTTGTGTTCTGTTGTGTTGACTTGACTTCAGCAAGGCTTTCCACACTGCCTCCCATAATATCCTCCTAGGGATGCTCAGGAAGTGTGGGCTGGATGAGTGGTCGGTGAAGTGGATTGAGAACTGGCTGAATGGCAGAACTCAGAGGGTTGTCATCAGCGGCGCTGAGTCTAGTTGGAGGCTGGTAACTAGTGGTGTCCCCCAGGGGTCAGTGCTGGGCCCAGTCTTGTTTAGCTTCTTCATCAACGACCTGGATGAAGAGTTAGAATGCACCCTCAGCAACTTTGCTGATGACACCAAACTGGGAGGTGTGGTGGACACAGTGGAAGGCTGTGCTGCCATTCTGCGTGACCTGGATAGGCTGGAAAGCTGGACAGAGAGGAACCTGAGGAGGTTCAACAAAGCCAAATGCAGGGTCCTGCACCTGGCGAGGAACAACCCCATGCATCAGTACAGGCTTGGGGTGGACCTGCTGGAGAGCAGCTCTGCGGAGAGGGACCTGGGTGTCCTGGTGGACGACAGGTTAACCATGAGCCAGCAGTGTGCCCTGGGTGCCAAGAAAGGCAATGGGATCCTAGGGTGCATCAAGAAGAGTGTGGCCAGCAGGACGAGGGAGGTTCTCCTTCCCCTCTACACTGCCCTGGTGAGGCCTCAAATGGAGTACGCTGTCCAGTGCTGGGCTCCCCAGTTCAAGAAAGATGAGGAGCTACTGGAGAGAGTCCAGCGGAGGGCTATGAGGATGGTGAGGGGACTGGAACATGTTCCTTACGAGGAGAGGCTGAGGGAGCTGGGCTTGTTCAGCCTGAAGAAGAGAAGGCTGAGAGGGGACCTAATAAATGCTGATAAATATCTGAAGGGTGGGTATCAGGAGGATGGGGCCGAGCTCTTTTCAGTGGTGCCCAGTGACAGGACAAGGGGCAATGGGCACAAACTGAGGCACAGGACGTTCCGTCTGAACATGCGGAAGAACTTCTTCCCTCTGAGGGTGACGGAGCCCTGGAACAGACTGCCCAGGGAGGTTTTGGAGTCTCCTTCTCTGGAGATGTTCAAGACCCACCTGGACAAGGTCCTGTGCAGCCTGCTGTAGGTGTCCCGGTGTCCTGGGTTTGGCCAGGACAGGGTTAATTTTCACCGGACTCCAGGAAGGGGCACAGCCGGGGGGTCGGGGCTGACCCCATCTGGCCAAACAGAGCCCGGTATTCCATACCATGTGCCGTCACGCTGGGTTCCGGTGGGGGGGGGGGGGGCGGCCGTGCGGCGCCGGTGCGGTCCGAGAGAGCGGGTTTTGTTTTTGTCGTGTTTTCTCCTTATTTGTACCGTTTTGTTCCTGTTCCCTCTGTTTGCTGTTCTGTTTAAACTGCCCTTATCCCGACCCACCGGTTTCTGCCTGTTTCTTTCCATTCTCCTCCGCTTGCCAGCGGGGGGAGGGCCTGCCGTGTGGCGCTTTTGTTGCCGGCGAGCAGCCGCACCAAACTATAACATTTAATTGGCGCCCAACGTGGGGCGGGGATAACGGCACGGCTGAGCAGCAGGTGTTAAAACAGCTTTCTTAGATTTTGTTAAATTTTGTTATAGGCATTTTTCTGTGTTAGTTAAATAGTCGCCGGTAAATCATGTTTATGTCTGTGATCAGATGGCTGTGGTTTTTGAATCCTTACTTGCACTATGTTTTCCCTGTGGTGCTGTTCATCATCGCAGGGAAAAAGATCAGGATGATGATTTTTTTGTACTGTAAGATGTCGACTTATGACATGATAACGTCAATGTGCATGAAATTAGGCTTGTATTTGCATGCGACACTGCGATCATTTTCATACCTCGGATCCTATGTCTTAGAATTTGTGAATAATCAAACCCAGTCTGTGGGGAAAACCGAAGGGGATACCTTCCCCCACTCTTTCGCCCCCCCTCTCTCCCTCAGGCTGGTCCTAACGGCTTTTGAGAATTTCGAGTACCCGTGGGATGCTCAGGCCAGCACTCTCCTTTTGTTATGCCTCCTGAATGGGTTGCAGGTTTTGTTTAGGGTTAAGCAAGTCGTTAAGAACATCGTGCAGAGACCTGCCCCGGGGCCGGATAGCTGTGAGTGGCTGGGTGTGTGGGACAGCATAGGCAGGTGTCTAGAGCAGTGGGCACCACCGGTGTTTTTTAAACTCACCCCTGAACAAATACACAATTCAGACAATCTGGTAAAATATCTGCAAAAAGTGTGCTGCCACCCTGGCAACTCGAGAGAGACACAGCTCACTGCAATGTGCTGGGGTCTGGCCCATGCCTACCGAGCCCTGTTCAACCTGATTCAGTGCCCTGAAGGGGAAAGTGTGGGGGAACGAAGCAGCAGGCACTGCGGCTGGCGCTGCCCCCCCAGCCGGCCCTGCAGCCCCTCCAGCCCCAGCTCCAGCCGCAGGCATCGCGGCTGAGCCCAATGACCAACCTGTGCCGGTAGCAGTCGCGCCCGTAAAACTAAAGAAAGACGCAAAGAGAGCAGATCACTCCGGGAGGGATGACAATGAGCCAGGGTCATCCCAGGAGATAGAGACAGAGATCATCACCCGGTCCCTGTCCCTGGGCGAGCTGCGAGACATGCGGAAAGATTTCAGCCACCACCCAGGCGAGCACATTGTCACCTGGCTGCTGCGGTGCTGGGATAACGGGGCCAGCAGCTTGGAGTTAGAAGGCAAGGAAGCCAAGCAGCTGGGATCCCTGGCCAAGGACGGGGGCATTGACAAGGCCATTGGGATGAAGGAACAAGTCCTCAGCCTCTGGAGGAGACTTCTGTCAGGCATGAGGGAGAGGTACCCCTTCAGTGACTATTTTGTGTGCTACCCTGGCAAGTGGACCAGTATGGAGAGGGGTATTCAGTACATGAGGGAATTAGCTGTGCGGGAGCTGGTTTATAATGTACCAGATGATGACCAGTTACCCACAGACCCAGATGAAGTCCAGTGCACACCATCTATGTGGAGAAAGTTTGTGCGGAGCGCACTCTCCTCATATGCCAACTCACTCGCAGTAGTAAACTGGAAAGGTAAAGAGGCACCAACAGTGGATGAGGTGGCTGTCAGACTCCAGCAATATGAGGAAAGTCTCTCTTCCTCCCTTGTCTCAGCTGTCAATAAATTCTTCCAGAAGGTCCAGCGACTCGAATAGAGTATGTCTTACTCCCCACCTGTATGGGCCAGTGTCTCAGCTATTAGGGGCAAGGGTTTCTCTGCTCAGGAGAGGAAATAGAGAGACTACACACAACGGGGCACCCTGTGGTTCTACTTGACCACGGAGAGGACATGAGGAAGTGGGATGGAAAACCCACCTCAAGTCTACAGGCAAGAGTGTGTGAGTTGCGAGGTAAAACAGTCACGAAAGGGGATTCTGTTAGGAAAAATGCCACTCCAATTTCCAGCAGTCAGCTCTCCAGACCAGGCAGGCAGTTTGATTTTGATTCCAATCCTCTGGAGGGGACCTCCAAGTCATTTTTACAGCAGGTGAGCAGCAATTTCTCTGACGAGGATTAGAGGGGCCCTGCCTCCAGCCAGGTGGAGGAAAGGGACAACTGCGTTTATTGGACAGTGTGGAGTCGGTGGCCTGGCATGTCAGATCCACAAGAGTATAAAGCTCTAGTGGACACTGGTGCACAGTGTACTTTAATGCCATCAGAGTTCAAAGGGTCAGAGCCCATTTGCATTTCGGGAGTGACAGGGGGGTCCCAAGAGCTGAGTGTACTGGAGGCTGAAGTGAGCCTCACTGGGCAGGACTGGCAGAAGCACCCCATTGTAACTGGCCCCGAGGCTCCGTGCGTCCTTGGGATAGACTATCTTAGGAGAGGGTATTTCAAGGACCCAAGGGGTTATTGGTGGGCTTTTGACATAGCTGCTTTGGAGACGGAAGAAATTAAACAGCTGTCCATTTTGCCTGGTCTCTCAGAGGATCCTTCCGTTGTGGGGTTGCTGAGGGTTGAAGAACAACAGGTGCCAATCGCGACCACAACGGTGCACCAGCGACAGTATCGTACCAACCGAGACTCCCTTCTCCCCATTCATCAGCTGATCCGCCAGCTGGAGAGTCAAGGAGTGATCACGAAAACTCGCTCGCCCTTTAATAGTCCCATATGGCCAGTGAGAAAATCTACTGGAGAGTGGAGACTGACAATAGACTACCGTGGCCTGAATGAAGTCACACCACCACTGAGTGCTGCCGTGCCAGACACGCTGGAACTTCAATATCAGCTGGAGTCAAAGGCAGCCAAGTGGTATGCTACAATTGACATTGCTAATGCATTCTTCTCCATCCCTTTGGCAGCAGAGTGCAGGCCACAGTTTGCATTCACCTGGAGGGGCATCCAGTACACCTGGAATCGACTGCCCCAGGGGTGGAAACACAGTCCCACCATTTGCCATGGACTAATCCAGACTGCACTGGAAAAAGGTGAAGCTCCAGAACATCTGCAGTAGATCGACGACATCATTATATGGGGTGAGACACAGCGGAGGAGGTTTTTGAGAAAGGGGAGAAAATAGTTCAGATCCTTCTGAAAGCCGGTTTTGCCATTAAGCGAAGTAAAGTCAAGGGACCTGCTCAAGAGATCCAGTTTTTGGGAATAAAATGGCAGGATGGGCGCTGTCAAATCCCAATGGATGTCATCAACAAAATAGCAGCTATGTCCCCACCAACCAGCGAAAAGGAAGCACGGGCCTTCTTAGGTGTTGGAGGTTTTTGGAGGATGCACATCCCAAATTACAGCCAGATTGTAAGTCCTCTGTACCACGTGACCTGGAAGAAGAATGATTTTGAATGGGGCCTGAGCAACGACAGGCATTTGAACAAATTAAACAGGAGATAGTTCATGATGTAGCCCTTGGTCCAGTCCCATCAGGGCAAGATGTTAAAAACGTGCTCTACACCGCAGCCGGGGAGAATGGCCCAACCTGGAGTCTCTGGCAGAAAGCACCAGGGGAGACTCGAGGTCGACCCCTGGGGTTCTGGAGCTGGGGATACAAAGGATCGGAGGCCCGCTATACTTCCACTGAAAAAGAGATTCTGGCAGCATATGAAGGCGTTCGAGCTGCTTCAGAAGTGGTGGGCACTGAAGCACAGCTCCTCCTAGTACCACGGTTGCCGGTCCTGGGCTGGATGTTCAAAGAGAGGGTCCCCTCTACGCTTCATGCCACCGATGCTACGTGGAGTAAGTGGGTTGCGCTGATCACCCATCGCGCCCAAATGGGAAACTCCAGTTGCCCAGGAATTCTGGAGGTAATCATGGACTGGCCAGAAGGTAAAGATTTTGGAGCATCGCCAGAGGAGGAGGTGACACGTGCTGAAGAGGCCCCACTGTATAACCAGCTGCCAGAAGATGAGAAAGAGTATGCCCTGTTCACGGATGGGTCCTGTCGCATTGTGGGGAAGCAGCGGAGATGGAAGGCTGCTGTATGGAGCCCTACACAACAAGTCACGGAAACTGCTGAGGGAGAAGGTGAGTCCAGCCAGTTTGCAGGGGTGAAAGCCATCCAGCTGGCTTTAGACATTGCCAGTCGAGAGAAGTGGCCAGTGCTCTGTCTTTACACAGACTCTTGGATGGTGGCCAATGCCTTGTGGGGGTGGCTGCAGCAATGGAACAAGAACAACTGGCAGCGCAGAGGCAAACCTATCTGGGCTGCCCCATTGTGGCAAGATATTGCTGCCCGTCTGGAGCAGTTGGTTGTAAAAGTCCGTCACGTGGACGCTCACATCCCTAAGAGTCTGGCCACTGAGGAACATCAAAACAACCACCAGGTAGATCAGGCTGCTAAGATTGAAGTGGCTCAGGTGGATCTGGACTGGCAACATAAGGGTGAACTGTTTATAGCTCGGTGGGCCCATGACACCTCGGGCCACCAAGGAAGAGACGTGACATACCGATGGGCTCGTGACCGAGGGGTGGACTTGGCCATGGATACCATCGCACAGGTTATGCATGAATGTGAAACATGTGCTGCAATCAAGCAAGCCAAGCGAGTAAAGCCTCAGTGGTCTGGAGGACGATGGCTAAAATATAAATATGGGGAGGCTTGGCAGATTGACTACATCACACTGCCACAAACCCGCCAAGGCAAGCGCTATGTGTTCACAATGTTGGAGGCCACCACCGGATGGCTGGAAACCTACCCTGTGCCCCATGCCACCGCCCGGAATACCATCCTGGGCCTGGAAAAACAAGTCCTGTGGTGACATGGCACCCCCGAAAGAATTGAGTCAGAAAACGGGACTCATTTTCGTAACAGCCTCATAGACACCTGGGCCAAAGAACACGGTATTGAGTGGGTGTATCACATCCCCTACCATGCACCAGCCTCTGGAAAGATCAAGCGGTACAATGGGCTGCTAAAAAACCTATCTGAGGGCAATGGGGGGTGGGACTTTCAAAAATTGGGATCCCCATTTAGCAAAGGTCACCTGGTTGGTTAACAGCCAGGGATCCACCAACCAGCCTGGTCCTGCCCAGTCAAAAACTCAGTGCCCCGTAGAAGGAGATAAAGTCCCTGAGGTGCACATGCGGAACATGTTAGGGAAGACGGTTTGGGTTAGTCCTGCCTCGGGCAAAGGCAAGCCCGTCCGCGGGATTCTTTATGCTCAAGGTCCTGGGTGTACCTGGTGGGTAATGCGGAAGGATGGGGAAGTCGGATGTGTACCTCATGGGGATTTGATTACGGGCGAGAATAGTCCATAAATAAATTGTATAAAGTTAATTGTTAAATAACCCTGTCACTGTCTGTCATCACTGTTATAATTGTTATATTTTGTACCAGTAGTAGCGTAGTAAGAATCATCCAGATTAAAGAAGGATGGACTTTTTCGATGAAAACCTAGCAGAGCACAGCGATGATGGAACTGGACCTGGTTTTCAACAACTGGCATCCAGCAACTTCATCAAGATCAACATCTCCTGCAGACTGTGGGCACGGGCCGCACCAGATACATCAGCCGTGAGCTCCGGATGCAGCAAGTGACCGACCATCACCACACATCACCCCTCCTGCCACGGAAGACCATTACGACAGATGGAGCCCAAAGTCACGGATTAAATGAACTCAATTGACACTTTAGAGTGATGATCCATAGACTAAGGGAATGATATCTGGAGACAGGAGAAGTGGTGGTGATCAATTGGACAATGGGGAACCTGGGCATGACGTAGATGGTATGGAATAAAGGGTGGATAATGTCCTGGGTTTGGCCAGAACAGGGTTAATTTTCACCGAACTCCAGGAAGGGGCACACAGCTGGGGGGTGAGGGCTGACCCCACCTGGCCAAACAGAGCCCGGTGTTCCATACCCTGTGATGTCAAGCTGGGTTACGGTGGGGGGGGCGGGGCGGCGGGAAGGCACTCGCGGCTTGGGGGGACGCAGCGCCGGTCCTGTTTCGGGAGAGCGGCTGTCTGGGTTGTACGGTTCGTTGTTGTGTTTTCTCCTTATTTGTATCGTTGTTGTTCCTGTTTTCCCTCTGTTTGCTGTTCTGTTAAACTGCCCTTATCCCGACCCACCTGTTTCTGCCTCTTTCTTTTCATTCTCCTCCGCACGCCGGCAGGGGGAGGGGCGGCTGCATGGCGCTTTTGTTGCCGGCGGCAGCCGAAACCGAAACAGTTTTTCAGCAATTTAAGTCACAGATACGATCTGTAATGGGACAGATGACACTAACTGCATCTGACCATCCTAATATACTCCAGATGTTTATCTTTGCAAATACTGTTAGCTTGCAGTAGACTTTGTGCAAAGGTAGCAAGAGGAAGAGAAGTCTGTCTTTGAATTTTAAAGCTTTCTTTGCATGTGTCATTTTGTGTCCTTCTGTCTACGTGACTCGCAGCACTACACGGCACGTTCTGCGGAGCCCCTGATCTGCTAGTGACATTAACGGCTAGCTGGGTGGTGGTGGAAGGGTGCCAGTTCTCGCAGTGCGATTTCAGTAAGGAATTTCAAACTAGTTAGACTTCCCTAAAATCCAGAATCTCATTTACCAGTTCAGGAAGAGGTGGTGGTGTTGCCTTGTCCTGCCAGTGCTGAGTGCTGTATGTCCTGGTTTCGGCCAGGACAGGGTTAATTTTCACCGAACTCCAGGAAGGGGCACAGCCGGGGGGTGGGGGCTGACCCCACCTGGCCGAACAGAGCCCGGTGTTCCATACCCTGTGACGTCACGCTGGGTTCCGGTGGGGGGGGCGGGGGGGCGGCGCGAAGGCACTCGCGGCTTGGGGGGACGCAGCACCGGTCCTGTTTTGGGAGAGCGGCTGTCTGGGTTGTACGGTTCGTTGTTGTGTTTTCTCCTTATTTGTATCGTTGTTGTTCCTGTTTTCCCTCTGTTTGCTGTTCTGTTAAACTGCCCTTATCCCGACCCACCTGTTTCTACCTCTTTCTTTTCATTCTCCTCCGCACGCCGGCGGGGGGAGGGGCGGCTGCGTGGCGCTTTTGTTGCCGGCGGCAGCCGAAACCGAAACAGTTTTTCAGCAATTTAAGTCACAGATACGATCTGTAATGGGACAGATGACACTAACTGCATCTGACCATCCTAATATACTCCAGATGTTTATCTTTGCAAATACTGTTAGCTTGCAGTAGACTTTGTGCAAAGGTAGCAAGAGGAAGAGAAGTCTGTCTTTGAATTTTAAAGCTTTCTTTGCATGTGTCATTTTGTGTCCTTCTGTCTACGTGACTCGCAGCACTACACGGCACGTTCTGCGGAGCCCCTGATCTGCTAGTGACATTAACGGCTGACTGGGTGGTGGTGGAAGGGTGCCAGTTCTCGCAGTGCGATTTCAGTAAGGAATTTCAAACTAGTTAGACTTCCCTAAAATCCAGAAACTCATTTACCAGTTGAGGAAGAGGTGGTGGTGTTGCCTTGTCCTGCCAGTGCTGAATGCTGTATGTCCTGTGTTCGGCCAGGACAGGGTTAATTTTCACCGGACTCCAGGAAGGGGCACAGCCGGGGGATGGGGGCTGACCCCACCTGGCCAAACAGAGCCCGGTGTTCCATACCCTGTGACGTCACGCTGGGTTCCGGTGGGGGGGGCGAGGCGGCGCGAAGGCACTCGCAGCTTGGGGGGACGCAGCTTCGGTCCTGTTTCGGGAGAGCAGCTGTCTGGGTTGTACGGTTCGTTGTTGTGTTTTCTCCTTATTTGTATCGTTGTTGTTCCTGTTTTCCCTCTGTTTGCTGTTCTGTTAAACTGCCCTTATCCCGACCCACCTGTTTCTGCCTCTTTCTTTTCATTCTCCTCCGCACGCCGGCGGGGGGAGGGGCGGCTGCGTGGCGCTTTTGTTGCCGGCGGCAGCCGAAACCGAAACAGTTTTTCAGCAATTTAAGTCACAGATACGATCTGTAATGGGACAGATGACACTAACTGCATCTGACCATCCTAATATACTCCAGATGTTTATCTTTGCAAATATTGTTAGCTTGCAGTAGACTTTGTGCAAAGGTAGCAAGAGGAAGAGAAGTCTGTCTTTGAATTTTAAAGCTTTCTTTGCATGTGTCATTTTGTGTCCTTCTGTCTACGTGACTCGCAGCACTACACGGCACGTTCTGCGGAGCCCCTGATCTGCTAGTGACATTAACGGCTAGCTGGGTGGTGGTGGAAGGGTGCCAGTTCTCGCAGTGCGATTTCAGTAAGGAATGTCAAACTAGTTAGACTTCCCTAAAATCCAGAAACTCATTTACCAGTTCAGGAAGAGGTGGTGGTGTTGCCTTGTCCTGCCAGTGCTGAGTGCTGTATGTCCTGGTTTCGGCCAGGACAGGGTTAATTTTCACCGAACTCCAGGAAGGGGCACAGCCGGGGGGTGGGGGCTGACCCCACCTGGCCGAACAGAGCCCGGTGTTCCATACCCTGTGACGTCACGCTGGGTTCCGGTGGGGGGGGCGGGGCGGCGGGAAGGCACTTGCGGCTTGGGGGGACGCAGCACCGGTCCTGTTTCAGGAGAGCGGCTGTCTGGGTTGTACGGTCCGTTGTTGTGTTTTCTCCTTATTTGTATCGTTGTTGTTCCTGTTTTCCCTCTGTTTGCTGTTCTGTTAAACTGCCCTTATCCCGACCCATCAGTTTTCTGCCTGTTTTCTTTCCATTCTCCTCCGCAGCGCGGCGGGGGGGAGGGTCGGCCACGTGGCGCTTTTTTTGCAGGCGGCAACCGAAACCAAAACACTGTAGCTGTCACAAGAAGATGTGCAGATGTTCAAACCTGCCTGACAATAAGAAAAGCAAATGTTTTGCTACCGTTTTCCTTTAGAACAGCATCTTTCCCAGGCAGGCGTTTGACCTGTTCGTGGAATAACAACTGCCATTAGAAGTGGGCCGCATGGGAAGAGCATGCTGTTCTCCTGGAAGTCAGAAGACTGGCTTCCGTTCCTGCGTGTTGCTGATTTGCTTTATGACCTGCGAGTCCTCTCCCGCTATGTTTGCTTTACTTGTTTTCTCGATGGCGATCTGTTCAGCAGAGGAAATGCCTTTTACTTCTGTGCAAGATCTGGGCTCAAGTTGCTTGGGGGGGAAATTGCAGCTGGTTGAGAAGTCAGTCACTAATTTTTGCTAACCAAAGTGTAGCTGAGATAAATTTGCCTGAAAAGTACTTTCCTTTATTGGAAAGGACTCTATAGCTTTACACGCAATGAATTTAAAACCATGTAGAAACTTCAAAGTGCTTATGCCAGCTGAGCTTTTTGTATTTTAAATGTGTTTGAAGCTGCTTCAGAGCAGAAGCTTTTGCTGCTCTAGGGAAAAAGCTTTAATTCTAGATACTGCATCAATTTACCAGCGACTGTCAGACTTTCCTTGACCTGTCTCTGTAACGTAGTTTGTAATGGAGAGATCCTTCAGTTAATTGATGGAATAACCTTGTACCTCCAGCTTGAGGCTATTGCTAAGGAGGGTTTGCTTGCTTGGATGCGCTGTTTGCCGTAGCCCCTGGCTGGAGTTGATACAGCATTTGAATTCGGGCTGGTAAGGTTTTGTTTCTACTGGTAGTGGAATTGAGACTGAAATAAAGCAGGTGAAATTACGACCTTACTGAAGTCATTAGCAAAGCTGCCATTGACTGAAGTAAGGCTAGGATCTCAGCCAAGGGTTTTGGTTGTTTAATTTATGGTAACTTATTAATTGAGTTATATTAAAACAAGGTTTTGAAAAAGTTAATCTTTAGCTTCGTGATACAATCTCCATTCCATAAATATTGTACATAGTGTTACTAAAAGTTTACCTTTTTTTGGCAGGTTGATAGAGGTAGATTTTAATTTATTTTTATAATCTGTGTGTTTGCACTCCTAGGAAAGAACTAAAGTACGCAGATGTCATTATTTCTGTAAATGAAAAGGACTTAATCCTAAATCTTCTAATTCTTTTATAGTATATGGCAGCAGAGCTATCTAACACTCTGTCCTGCAGGAAATATTTGGCATACTTGTAAGCTCCAGGGAGAGGAGAACTAGGATGATAATATCCATTAACGTTGTTTTTGAATGAGAACTTGCATAAAGACTTTCTCGAGGAAAAAAAAGAAAATCACTATTAGATTTAAAGGCTTTTTAGCAAAAGGAATGTATTGCAAGCTTTCGACCTTCCTGTGCTGTATGAAGCTTTACTGGTGCGTATGCCAGAAAATCCTGTTGATTACTGGACTCTTCCAATGTGTGCTGCCCTTCTAGAAAGTCGACATCTGGACTGTATTTATTCTACTATTTTCTCGTCACTGGATGAGTCAGAGTAGATTTTCCTCCTTTAAATTTTGATAAACTTTGTTTCTATGATTTGGCAGAAAAGATTTTGTGCAATTTTAAAGGCACAACTAATAATGCGTTCCCAAGCTCTGATGACAGTTAGAACAAACGGTATTGTTTTAAAACATAAATGTATATTTTGCTGTACTACTCTTCTTGCTTCTCTTATCTGCTAGAATAGTTTTAGCATTGAGCATATTTTAATACACATCTAGAAACAGGCAAGACTGCTTTTATTATATTATTATATTGCTTGAAGTCATGAATTATGTTAATGTAAACACTGTAGTAAAAGGGAGACTGTATTGGCACCTGAGGTCTTTTATTCCTGCTTGTCAGTCTTCACGTTTGTCTTGTATGTGGAGACTCTGGCCTGGGTAGAAATGGGATTGTTCATTAAGAGTCAAAGTGTGTTCTTCCACTTGTAGCAGTCCCAAAGTACACCCAGTTTGTGTTGCACATCGATGGTATCTTGGCAAAAAGGAAACCGAGTTATCCATTAGCTAATTCTCAGAGTAATCTTCTTTGTAACCAGCTCTTCAAGTAATACCTTCCAAGTTTTCCCATGCAATGAGTAAAGCTAGCATAGTCAACAAGTTTCAAGGAACTGCTCTCTCAATCACTGGAAAGTTTTGACTAATTGAGCACAGTGATTTTTAATCTCTGGTATTCTGTATTATTTTTCAGTGATGTTTGTCTTATGAGGAACAATGGAACAAAATGGTTTTGGACAGGTTGATGTAGTTGCTTCTGAGAATTCGGGAGCGTGCGGCGCCGGTGCGGTCCGAGAGAGCGGGTCTGTTTTATTGACGTATGCCATCAATAAAATCAGGTGCCTTGATTAACCCTCTAGTATTGCAGGCCACAACTTGGTAACTGAGGCTGTGATAAATATCCCACAGCTTGTCTGCAGAATCAACTTTTTTTTTTAGTGTTTTCTGTTAAAAGTTTTCTCCTGCAAAACCTAGGGACTGATACTGTTCTGTCAGGTCAAACAGATAAGCTGTTTCACCTGAAGTTTGTACCTAGCTCTTGTAGGTTACTTTTCCGTGATGGGTTTGCTAAGCTGCTGTGAGTGCACTTCCTCAGTCTCCATTGCTGCTTGCTCATGGGTGGAGGAGTGCACATATGGCCACCTCATAGCGAGAGGTCACCTCTGCTAGCGCAGCTGTCCCGTGGGCTTTCCGTTATTTGAGAGGGTTGGAAGGTAAGAAGAAATGAGATTGTTTTAGAGTCCATTCTCTTTGAACATCTGGGGTGATATCCTTTCTGGGGTGATATCCTTTCTGGGGTGATATCCTTTCTGGGGTGATATTCTTTCTGTATATGCAAAGTTAAAATTTCAAGTGCTATATTGTCTCATTTTTGCAGAGGTTAAGTGTAATGTGAGGATAGGGATGCTTCTAAGCTGCCTATCTGATCAAGAAGTGCAGGTCTGAAGGTACTAAATACCCAAGTGAATGCAGACTAGCTGCAAAACTGACGTATGCAGCATGGTGGAGGAAGGTGAAGACTGTAAGAATGTGCTTAAACTCCCCCTGCTAAATTAACATTGCTGTTCTGAGTATCTTAGCTGAGAAATATGCAAGCATGCAAAATGTACACTTGTCATTCTTGAAGTAGCTGGTTTCCAACCTTTAGTTTCTGAAGGACTGTTGAATGACGGAACTACTTTGACTTTTTCCACACAAATCCCTCTAATGAAATGCATTGCTGCTTCACACCCGTCAGAGTTGCTAGTGGCAGTCACTGTCTCGCTTGAAATGGGATCTTTCTCCAGTAATCTACTGCCAGTTAATCATGGCTAAGTGAGACCTGGTAATCCCATTGATGTGCCTGGACTTATCTGAAGACAAGACCTAATTTTTATTTTTTTAAAAAGAGCTGTAGTAACATCATTCGTAATTATAGTGATATGAACTCGGTCACGCTTCCTGCCTACAAAATCATGTATGTAAACACTACAATAAATTCTGTCTAAACACGTTCTGCTTTAACTCTACCTCTGTCTTAAGAAGTAAATGTGCATTTTCTGTCTTTATTTATCTCTGTACTGTACCACTCTGCACTAATAAATTCATTTCTTAATGAATTCATGTAGCCGTATGGCCAGAAATATATTTTTTAACTAGTTAAGAGTCTGTGATAAGCAGTGCAAAGAATCTGTTTCTTTAAAATATGCTTTACTGTACTTTGAAACTGGCTTCTAAAGATACTGAATGTTTCCATCAACTTGGTAATACTCATAACCAGCTCCTGGTATATACAATATATTAAAATGATGCTAAATATAAAAGTGTGTGTGTATAATGATTTTAAGAAAACTAATATATATGTCTCTGCACTCTGAATAAATCTGTCTCTGGACTTGTGATCAAGGCAGAGGACAGGGCTGTTTCTAGTTACTTAAGGTAACACAGGAATTCAGGCACATAGCAAAAAGCTTTTAATCACACTAATGTGATGCATTGTATCGACATCTTAATGCTAAGATGATCTTTAGGATGAAGAAAGTATTTTAAACAAACACCATGTAGTTCCCTGCAACATCAGTGCTTTTTGTTCTAGACAGTGAAGGTCTGTTGTGTAGTCAAAGCCGTAAATGGAATGAAATGAGGTTGCTTTAAACAAAGGTTTCATAAGTTGTTGAAAATCAGTTTTGAGGAAAATGTCTGAAATGTTTTGCAGAGGTGAATCTGGTGCTGGGAAGACTGAAAACACAAAGAAAGTTATTCAATACCTTGCTCCTGTTGTTTCGTCCCATAAAGGAAGAAAGGACCATAATATTCCTGTAAGTTGGGATATTTTATCATTTGTTTATTGTTCTTTTTGAAAACTACCATTTTTGCATTTAAAAAAACCATAACTTTTTTATTAAAGATAAGCTGTAATGTAATCCACATAATTTTCTCAACTGTCATTTTCTCTTTAGTAGGGTCTGAAATGAGCAGTTACATTAAAATTTCCGGTTGATGTTAGCTGTTTAACTTCTCTTCTGAAATTAAAGGCTTTATGCAACCATTGTAACTAGGAACGGTATCAAAGCTTTCTGATGCAGTGTATGCCAGTTTTCCAAAAATTTAATTAACTTGGGCAAGTCTTAGTGAATTTAGTTCCCACAGATGCAGTTTTCAGTACTATATTTGTGAACAAGCTTTCTGTTCTTTCAAAAATTATCTTGTAAATAAGAAAAATCATCAAGCTTCAAAACTGCTGTAGACTTTATATGTCTACAAGCGAGCAGCTAATAAAAAGCTCTAGTTTTAGTACATTACAGACAAAAGCATATACACTTATGTCAGAGTCTTGGGTTTTTTGGTAACTTGTCACTAACTGATTTATGTAGAACTTTCTTCAGATTTACTGCTAGACTTCAAAATTCACAATGAGTTTTTATCAATGTTTTACTTTACGAGATATGGATGGGTTTGAATATCTGTTGCTATGAGCACTTGGATCTCTTTGCAGTGGAATATTAATTCAACTTGCTAGAAGCAAGTGGCTTGCTATATTCGATACTGGCGTATGTGGTTGGAAGTTTTCAAACTATATCAGACTCAGAAGCATCAGCTTCTGTAATTTCTAGAGTATAACACTTAATATTAAGATATTCTGGAATGTGTCAAGACTCAAACTCCTAGAAAACCAGGAGAGGACTTTTGACCAGTCTGTGAAGAAAAAAAAGCAAGAATTTGAAGTTGGAGAGAGGGAAAGATTGCTCTGCAGATAGATTTGGAGGCCTTAGGAGGATGCTGTGACTGGAGTGTCGGCAGCATTAGCATTGTCGTGTGCTAGGGGAATACATGGCTCTGCAGAATGCTATTTAGAAAGTCATCCTTCAGAACTTGTTTTCTGTGTGGGTTTTGATTTATAAATATTCTTGGATTTATGGCTGTGCAGCCTTGAACAAAGCTAGTGTTTTTAAAATTTCTACAGGAGTATAATTGCCTACAACTTTTTTTGGGGGGAAGGCAATTATGCAGAGAATGGAACTGCACAGAGTTTGTATACCAAGTACTTCTAAACACACTATTGACAGCTTGGAATGCACCAGGTTGAAGAGACTTCTGTGAGCCTCTTGTCGAGCCTCCTTTCAAAATATGCTTCCCTTTAAAGCTGAGTTTTGAAAACCTTGTGTGACGAAGATTATACAAACTTTCTGCAAAACTCTTCCTGTGCTTAACCACTTAAACAGTCAAAAACAGGGGTTTAAAAAGTACTCCTTGTTTGTTTGGCTGTGTTTCCATAAGCACTTTGTGCCAGTACCTGTGCTAAAAGTAGTCCCCTTTTTGAGTTTTGTCATCGTAACAATTCCTGTGGCCACTCACTGGGCTTGGAGACTGCAGGCTCAAACTACTGTTCTGAAAGTCATAGAATCATCGAATGGTTTGGGTTGGAAAGGACCTTAAAGATCATCTGGTTCCAACCCCCCTGCCATCAGCAGGGACATCTTCCACCAGACCAGGTTGCTCACAGCTCCATCCAACCTGGCCTTGAACCCTGCCAGGGAGGGGGCAGCCACAGCTTCTCTGGGCAACCTGGACCAGTGTTTCATCACCCTCATGGGGAAGAAATGAAGTCCATCTGGCTTTAGATGAAACAAGTTTCCTCTGTTTGTTGCGTGGCTGCATAACTGATATGAAGTGAAGGCACAGAAAAAAGCTGGGGTGGAAGATGTTGGTGAAGGGAAGGATGAGTTGCTCAGTCTAATGCAGTGCTGGCTAATTCTGTTTAAGTTGCTGGTTGAACTGGAATCTAATTCTCTACTTAGCAGCGTGATCAAATGGGACAGGAGTTTAAGATGGTGGGTGTAATCAGCTGCTTCGTGAGCCATCGAAGACTGTCACGATGAAGAAGACTGGAAAAGTTTTTATTCTTTGTAAAACATAGTTCAGACACAGTAAAAAGAATAGGGTAGTGTCCTGAATAGAAGTTTGATACTTTGATTGTGCGCTTCATTCAATGCACTGCTATAGTAAGCCAGTACTGAATTAAGTATATGTTTATGAAAAATGCAAAATGTTCATGTAACCTAAACCGTTTTGAAAATACAAATGAGTCTCGCTTCTGTAACAATTAATTTTTATTTATATACTGCAGATGAAGAATGTCTAATCTACACACCTAGCACTCAAAAGTTAGGAAGTGTCAGAATTGGTTATATTTAAGCAGCCTTAACTTGTTCCTGTTCACATATATATTAGAAAACTGTAGAGGGCTGGTGGTGATCCGTAGTATCCATCTGTACAGACTTTGCACTGACCTGTGCACAAAGATGATGCTAAACAGGCTTGTTAAATAGACAGCAAGTCATGGATTTACTTTTATCCATCCTGTAACGAATAATTATCAGTGCTATGCATATTACTGAGACTTCTGAAAGTTGCATGGATTTTTTTTTATGAACAATTTGTATGCTGATGAATGAATAATTATCTTCCCGACACCATTCTGAAGTGTAGGGTTAACTTTGTCTCTTTTGCCTGACAGGCAAACCTTTACAGGGTGCTGTAGAAGTATTACAAACAAACGCAGCCCCCAGTTTGACACCTCAGGCCATGGCCAGAGTAACAGTAATGGTCTGCCATGCCACAAATGCTCACCATGTACGTTCTCCAGCGGCACTGGCTGTGAAATGTTTGGCTTACGCAAGGAGCATCACATAGGAGCTCTACTCATCCCTTCAACAGCCTTCTTGTGTCTGGCATTCAGCTGTTTGTCTGTGACACTTTTCTTTCCCAGCCGCCCTGTTTCATCACAGCTGGTGGCTGTGTGCCTGCAGAGGAGTCCTGCGTAGCCCTTGGCACGTCATCCCCAGGCAGGGGTCCTGTGGGGAACGGAGCCAGTAACACAGTGTAACCACGGAGGGTGGAATTACAGCGCCCAACAGCCTGAATACTAACGTTTCCTAGTTTTTGAGTGTTTGAATCTGTAGCCACACTGTCTCATTTCTGTTTAATCACAAAGAATGTTAAAGGTATTGTCTTGGGCACAGTGCTAGGAAGCGTGGGTGGGTGGTGGTGGTAAAAAGGTAGAAGAGAAGCTTTAGTGCTTGTGGGGCTTGGCAGAGCTAGGTGAGACTAGGGTAGTCCCTTAAATTAGGAATTGAGTCTGGGCTTTCTAGAGCCAGGTGATGGAGAGCAGGGAGAAGCGCATGGCAGTGAGTTATGAACAGGCTCATCTATAGATTGAAGGTGGAATGAAACTGAGCCTGAATCCTTGTTTGCAGTGTGCTTGGTTGAGCATCAGAACTAACACGTGTACAGTTCTAGTTGGTGCGTAGCAAGGGAGAAAAGATGGAAGATATCTGTTGTAAATAACTGGAAGCTTTAGCTTCACATCCAACACATCTGCGCTCTAATGAATTTGGGGGGAGTGGGGTGGTAGTGTTAAGAACTTTACCAGTAAATCTGCATATTTTATCTGCACCAGGCATATTGTGGTTTATTCGGTTGTTAACCAGGTCATAGATGGACCAGCTTTCTAAAGGCAACCATTGTGCTTTAGCCTGGGCATCTCAGACCAAAGGTGACCCACACTGGTGTCTGTTGGTCTGGTCAGCTATCCCATGCTCCTAGGCCAGCATAGGAGCCTCTCTTGCCTTTGCTCTCAATTATTCCTCTGTAGACTCAGGTGGTGTGGAGAAAAGGTTATTTAGAATGAAAGGGTGAGGAAGAGAACAAGGACAGGTAACTGGTGAGTGGAGGGGGAGGCTCATGTGTCCAGAGAGGGTTTTTGACAGATTAAGCAAGGAGGGTAGGGAGTAAACAGAGTCTTCTAAACTACTTGGCTTTGTGGCTCATCAATCCTGTGTGCACTAAGTGGCATGGGAAAGAGAGAAAAGAATGAAATCGTGTTAATGCATGTGTTAGAGCTGCTTTAATATGGTTAAGTAATGAGTCCTAATTCTGACTCTTGGGCTCTGCTTTAGTTTAGAAACTTTGTGTTTTTGAATGGGGAGGGAAGTCAGTGCAAAATGTAGAAATAACTAAAAAAAAGTTTGCATACACAGCTTTCCAAAAGAAGGAAAAGTGCTGGTTGTCACTCACTGCCTGGGGGCTGCCATGAACTTGCAGGTTCTCCAGGCTGCGTGAGGTTAAGGGGGTACTCTAAGCTGGACTGTGGACATACCTGGACCCTATTCATGGTCAGATACCTGAAATGGGCATGTGTGTTCCATCGTGGTAGTGTGTGAAGTAAAGTTCTATAAATAACTGCATCCATCTACCACCGCTGTATCCACTTCTAGGCATTCTGGTACTGTGTACCTCTGGTTCAGGTGAATGGAATTAGACTTTTGTTCACTTCCCTGCTCCTCAAAGCCTTCACATCCCAAACCCACTCTTACTGTCACTAAAATTCAGGTTTCTAGGTGGTGCCGTTTTAAGCTTCAGAAATAGAAGCATAGAATCACTTAAGCTGGAAAAGACCTTTAAGGTCATCGAGTTCAACCGTAACATAATTACTGGTACTTGCAGGTTAATGATGGCTTTCAGTGACTGCATTTGCCTTTGTAGCTGAAATACTAAATTGTTTAATCTGTTTTATGAATTTCAGAAGAAATATAATTGGCTTTGAAGTACAGGATCATGGGTAGGCTCATTCAGACTGAAGCTCCCCTTGGTGAGGATTTCCCAGATGAGCTTTAACTGCCCTAATTGAAACACAGAAGTTAAGTGTGTGTCTGATTATGTTCCGTTCTGTTTCTAAGTGAGGACAGAGATGGACACCCTGAGGAAGCAGTCTATCCTGTCTGAAGATAAGCAAAAGAAATGCCTCTTATGTTCCCAGGTGTACCTATCCTTCTCCAGTGATTTCGGAAGGAGCGGTAGCTTCATACTGAAACATCTAACCTTATTTTTAGATCCTGAGTTGTTTTCTGAGCAGGTATGATGCAGCTTTGCAAAATTCACATCACTTAGCTGAGTAAACTAAACCTTTGCTAGCTGCTTTACAGAACTCTGTCAAAACCTGTTATTCTTCACTAAAACAGTGCTAGTTGCTAGTTATTTAAATTAGTAGACATAAACGGAAGAAGTGTGCGTCTCTCTTGGTGTGAAAATTTCTTGTGGTCTGAGTTTCACCACCGCGTTTTCTCCCTAGGCTCTCCGGTGTGAAGCTCAAGATTGTTAAATTTGCTGACTGAGACGAGGGAATAGGGGAATTGAAAATTTCTGCGTTTCTGCAGAAACTGCAAATTTGGATTTGGGGGATTTTTTTGTTTTGCTTTATTACACTCATGTTCCATTTACCCTTTTTTCTGGCAAAAGTTAAAGGTATTCCAGTTTTTTAAGACTTTGCTTCTCATGTGGACGGTAATTCTTGAAAGAAAGCTTCTGTCTCGATTGTAGGATTGCCTTTCTTAAGTACTTGAAGTACAGGGCAAAAACAAAGCCACAGGCTCTGTAAGTATTGCTTTCCTCTTGGTTCTTTCATAACCTTTTTGATTTTTGAAAAATAGTGATGATCTTATCCGTAGAAAAACACCTTGCAGTGACTAAGGCTGTCGAGACAGTTACTTGGTGTTGTGGGTTTATTTTTGTTGTTGTCAAAACTGTGGAAAGCAGGGCTGCCGGAGGTCCGGCCAGTCTGACTAATTGAAGTCTTGCTTGTCTTGCAAGCCCCCCTTTCTGTTTGTTGGAGGACCAAAATTCCAAATTTCTGAAGGTGAGACCAGTATGCGTGGTGGAGATTCTGCTCTTAAGTGATGGTAGTACCAAGTGATAGCTCTCAAAGCATTTCAGGCTGCTGTTGCGTTATCTATAGAGTTTGTGCCTGAAGACTTGTGGGGTTTGACCAAGTGGAAGCTGAGACACTGAGAGCTTTAAAAGGGAGATATTTGCCATGCATTCTTTCCAATTCCATGGGTCTTCCAAACCTAAGAGCTGGAAACAGTGTTTATCATAGCTACTGTTGTTCATTGCAAACAGACTTCCAAAAGTGTAAAACAAAGGCTGTGCTAAAACCAGACCTCCTGTGTGTTCAATTCCAAGTCTCGCTTTCTTGGAAAACAAGTGTTCATGTCTCTGTACGGTTCCAGTTGATCCGTAGTATTGACAGGTCAGTCACTTGAAATGAAATCTGTATTATATCTGGTGTATGAGACCTCTGTATGGATTTTGTATATTCAGTTATTTGTGTTGCTTAGAGACTATTGTTGTGGCGTCTCCTTCTCTGGAGATATTCAAGACCTGCCTAGACGTGGTCCTGTGCAGCCTGGTCTGGGTGACCCTGCTTCGGCAGGGTTGTTGGACTGGGTGACCCACAGAGGTCCCTTCTAACCCCTACAATTCTGTGATTCTGTGATTCAAATTCTATTGTAGAAGTTATTCTTTCTCCCCTTTCTCATGGCTAGGAAAAGAAGCTGATGGAGGATCCAATTGCTGAATGTACTTCTCAGCTGGCTGAAGAAGAAGAAAAGGCCAAAAACTTGGCCAAACTCAAGAACAAACAGGAAATGATGATCACTGATTTGGAAGGTTTGTTCTTGCTACATTTGCCTGTTAACAGGTTGTACATCATGCGAGAAAGGAGTGGATCACTTATTACAGTGTATGCAGTATCTGGTCCAGTCTGCTAAGTGTAACCTTATATGTAGATACCTTAATAGCTGTTGCTTTTTATCTAAATCTTGAAAGAATAATTTATTGCTTGCAAGCCTTGTTGCATTTGGCTGCTCAGTCTTTCTCGTGTTTAATTTGTTAGCTTTTCATTTTTGAGAATCCATTTTATTTAATGATACACTCCAGAAATTCATGTTGTTGCATGCATCCCTTAGTAACAAGGTAAAACATCTGTCTCTTGGGAAGGCGCTACACTTTTCTATAATAACACATTAGAACAACATATTTCTGGAAAAATGTTAGTAGGCATTCATTAGCCTTCTAATATTTTTTGAATAAGCAAATCTGAATTGTTCTGCCTTTCTTGATGCTTTGTTTATCTAAAATGGTTCAATTTCTTTAGCCATTTATTTCTGATTGTTTTGCCTGTGTTGTCACGACTGAATTAGCCCTATATGTAACCTTTCATGATGTTATGGTGGCTTTTTTAATTACTTATGGTTGTAAATAGGTATTGTGCAACATTAATAAACTGCCAAGCCAAAGTTGCAAAATATAAGGCAATGTTGCTATCTGCCCTAATTTGGAAATATTTTTTTCGCTTACTGTTATGGGCTGTCTTGCTACATATTTTAATACTGGTGCGCTTATGGAAAAATACCAAAGTTTAGTCTTATCTGCGTAGGAAGGTATTGAAGTAATATGAGTAATAGATGATTGATGTACCTTTTATTTAAAAAGCCTATTCAGGGAATTTAAGATGGGCATAAGTAAGCTGTACTCGTTGGAAAATAATGCTTGAGTAGTTGTGTACTTAAATTGGGACTAGTGTTCCTGAAGATACTTGACAGATGTGGTTGGTTATGGTGCTGTTCCCAGAGTGATGACCTTAGAAATGGAAATTAAAGCTTAAATATAAGGCATGCAACTGCTTGGCTAGTAAAGCACAGTAAAATGATACTCTCTGAGACAATTCAAGAAGCCATGAAGGTCACTCTGCTAGGGTCTTGACACTGGTAAGTACTGAAATTTGGGGGGGGGGGGCAACAAAAACCCACAAAACCCAAAATACCCCACTAATTCAGTTTACTGTGAGTTTTCCCCATTGCGAAATTGTGTCTTATGACACTCTTCTGTCACCTGCCAGAAATATAATGTAAAAACAGAGAAAAGTGCTATTTTTTTTTTTTTTTTTTGAATGAGGAGCTGTTTAGAGAAAAACAATGTTACTTTAGATTGTCTGGAAAATCCCAAATACCCCTCGGTAGCCCTAAGATATGATTCTTGAACATGGCTCCATTTCCATGTAGAAGATGTCCTGATCTTGTAGCAGTCTTAGGAGGGGTGTGAGAAACCCCTGCACTGAGAACCCACAAAGTATTGAACAAGTCTAATAACTTACATTTATTCTAATAGATGTTGAATTGTGCTAATGCTATGCTAAGCAAAACCTTCCTGTGACTTCAATATATTACATACCTGGTCATTAGCTAACTGTAGACAATGCAGCCAATAACTATCTTAATCAGACCACAGGCAGATCATCTAAATGTATTTTATTGCTAGGGCACTGATAACTGGATGGTGTTCACAAAGAAATACCTTAGGGCAGGAGTATCTTGGCTACACAAAGAAATTACTGGAGGCTATCAGGGTTGCAAAGTCTTGCTAAATATCAATGGGATGTGAGTTAGTGGTACAGATACTTGCAAAAAATGTTTATCCAAGTTTTCTTTAAGTTACACTATTTTCCAGTAGACCTTTTGGAGTCTAGCCTAGCCCTTCCACAACTATGCAAGTCATAATTTTTTCCAGTCTGTAGTTCTTCATTTTTGAATCCTGATGTCTGCGATCACCTGGCCGAGCAGCTCAAACTGCTCTTCTGTTAGATTCTATTCCTTATTTTTCTGTCAACATGTGATTATGTTTGTTACCTTACTTCAAACTTTTTTCTCCAGTCATTGACTTTTTCTTGACTTTCTATCTGAATCATGCAGTTCTACTTTGCTATTTCATCTTTCCCAGTCACCCTTCCAGCTGCAGTCTGGAGAAAGAATTGACACAGTGTATATTAAACTTCCCACCCTTCTTGCTGTCCCATTGCCCTGCCCCTGAACCTTCTGAGGATAACAACAGGAAAAAATTGCTTACAAATATAATCCTTTACTTCCATAGAGGGCTTAAAAAAGGAGGAGAAGACCCGTCAAGAATTAGAAAAAGCTAAAAGAAAACTTGATGGTGAAACAACAGACCTACAGGACCAAATAGCTGAGCTGCAAGCCCAGATTGAAGAACTGAAGATCCAGCTGGCCAAGAAAGAGGAAGAACTGCAAGCTGCTCTTGCTAGGTCAGATCATGATGGAGCTTTATGACTACAGAAGTGTGGTAGAAACCTACTTTCCCAGACAGAATTTCAGCTGACTGCAAACTGATGAGTTAAAACTGGGAGTGTTCAAGCAGAAGCCAGTTCATGTTTGTACTACAGCATCTCTAGACACCTGTGTGTTTTGCGTAGACAGGGCAAAAAAGGAACTCAATCTTTCATCACCATCCTTGCTCTATAAAGCTCCAAAACCAATGTTTCATCAGGGCTTAATAGCACTTTGGCTCTGGAAGCTTTTTAGTCTCCCAGAGTTCAGCCTCAGGAGGGGGAAAAAACATGTAATCGTCGAGAGTGTTCTTAGTTGGTCCAAATACTGGATAATGTCTGTCCAACTCAATCAAAGATCTGTGTGGTAGTCTCGCAGCCACATGTTATAAACTAAACACCACCTGAGTTTTCTGAGTAATGATCTATAACTTTGCAGGAAGAGACAGTCCTACAGACAAGGGTGCATTTTTGGGAGTGTTGAGGTCTACAAAACTGGAATACCTGAATGCAAACTGGAAAGCTTGATCATTCCAGTAGTGCATCTGTAGTACCTGGGGCACTGTGCTCATTAGGATCTTGAGAATAAGAGTGCAGTAGTGGCTTTGTCTATGAAATTTTAGGAGGTGGATTTTGTTCAAGTGGGAAAGATGAGTTATTTTTTGAGTACATAACTTATACTAGACTTATGAGAAGAGATCTGAAGCTATGAAATATCATTAACTGTTGTGGTTCTGTTTAACAGAGGTGATGAAGAAGCAGTTCAGAAAAACAACGCACTGAAAGTGATAAGAGAGTTGCAGGCTCAAATTGCAGAACCGCAGGAGGATCTTGAATCTGAGAAGGCATCTGGCAACAAGGCGGAAAAGCAGAAAAGAGATTTAAGTGAAGAGCTGGAGGCTTTAAAAACTGAAGTAGAAGATACCTTGGATACCACTGCAGCACAGCAAGAGCTGAGGTAGGATCATGTGTCTGTATAAGCAGGCACCATTAAAATTCACCTTGAATTTACAAAAGACTAAAATGTTGATTTTTGATAATTATTGATGCTTCCTCTAGGACAAAGCGAGAGCAGGAGGTGGCTGAACTGAAGAAAGCAATTGAAGAGGAAACCAAAAACCATGAAGCACAGATCCAGGAAATCAGGCAGAGCCATGCTACTGCCCTGGAAGAGCTCTCTGAACAACTGGAACAGGCCAAAAGGGTGAGCAGAAAATTAATTACAGAAATACATTTTTCAGCTTCAGGACTTTTAGAAGTAACATCAGTGGCGTGGTCACTTCCAGTGATATCTGCAGATCTAAATTGTCCTCTGTACATACTTAACTACTGCAGTTGAATCAAATATATCCTGCTGTTTGAACATATAGCAACTTTTCAGATAGATGCCAAGACTATCTAAAAGTGTTTGTTAGACCTGGAAACAGTGCACCTAGAGATAAGTTGATGTAGTACTTTTGTGGGAATTCTCGAGCAGCCTATGTGCTTATTTGGTGAAAAGCAGTTCTCTGCCTAAGCGAACTGCGGAATGGTTCCAAATAAAGTAATTGTCATGTCGACACTCACAAATAACAAACTGTGAGTACGGGTAGCGTAAAAGTTCTTCCAGCCACTCTTCACTTTATGCTTGTACCGTGACCTCCAGTGCTAGATATCTGTGGAGTATCTTGCTATATTTGCAGAGTTCTATTGTGTCTCTGGTAACCCCTGCCAGAGCAGAGGAAGCGGCACACCTGGACAACGTGGTTCCTACTAGTGCAGCTTCAGTGTCTTTGTTCAGAAGTAGAATTAATCCAACACTGCCAAAAAAAAAAAAAAGTATCTCTAGCTTGTAAAAAAAAAAAAAAAAAAACACTTCAGTGACTAAAACACCTCTGAGGCAGGAAGGACCTGATTATAGAACTGATGAGATGGATTAATTGTTTCTTATATTCAGATGCTGGCAGAAGAAAAGAACATTTCTGCCAGATATGCAGAGGAAAGAGATCGTGCTGAAGCAGAGGCAAGGGAGAAGGAAACCAAAGCACTGTCTCTGGCTCGGGCTTTGGAAGAAGCCCTGGAAGCTAAGGAAGAGTTTGAAAGACAGAACAAACAGTTGCGGGCAGATATGGAAGACTTAATGAGCTCGAAAGATGATATGGGCAAAAATGTAAGTAACTTTCCAGACCCTATTTTGTTATGAACTGCACAGGGAACAACACAGGAAAATTCCCTGGTTGGAGAAGTGTTTTTGACACAAATATGGAACGTTTTGAGGCTGATTTGTAACCCAGAATTCTGGAGGAATTAATGCTCAGAACAAGAGGGTGGTCTCTATTAAGATGAGGCCTGTTCAAAAGATGTGAAGACTTGGAGAGCAGCAGTTGCTGGCCAAATGCCTAATGGCACTTGTGCTGGATTTAAGAGCTTGTCTTACTACTACTACTTTTTCTCTGTGAATATTGCACAGCTCATCTCTCCATTCATCTGCACGGATGTTTGTTTGGTTCTCTAATCTGTATCTTAGAGATGCTGCTCTCCCTGTTCATATTGTCCAGTTTGGAGCATCACAAAGTGTAGTGTACTGAGTTCATATAATGTCTACTTTTGCTGTTAACTGCTGATTTTGAGAGGGTCTGATTAATGTTTGTGGCTTAGGTCCATGAACTGGAGAAATCAAAAAGAACTTTAGAGCTACAGGTTGAAGAGATGACGACTCAGCTTGAGGAACTGGAAGATGAACTGCAGGCCACAGAAGATGCTGAACTTCGTCTGGAGGTGAACATGCAAGCTATGAAAGCCCAGTTTGAGAGAGATCTGCAAGCCAGAGATGAACAGAATGAAGAGAAAAAGAGGATGCTGGTTAAACAAGTATGTATCTTACTGTGCTTCATAGTGGGAAGGGCGCGATGATACTTTGACAAAGCTCTATGGCTTTGAGAACTTGCTACCAGGAAAATAAAACTCTGTGCTTAAAGATCCCATCCTATAGAAGTCCCAAGCACGGATCTTTACCAACAAGACAATAGGTCTTGTTGTGGATTAGCCACTGTCCATGTTAGTCTGCCAGTGATGGTCCTCCAATTCAACTGTACCTTGCCTCAAAAGCACTCAACATGCAAGTAGATTGGGCTGTTGCTGCATGGGTGTCCTTCAAGCCCGTCCTGTTTGGTGTACAGCAACAAATCCATGGATGCCGACATAGACTGAAAGACTGTAATTAAGTGAACAGTTTCTTAAATGAAAAACGTAGCAAAGATTCCAGATTTGCCAGACTTGAGTCTCTTCAGATCTGCTTTATGATACTAGAATTCTAAAGAAATGCCTTTAAAATTTCATGCTTGTAGGAGAAGATAGATCTAAATTAACATTTCTAAAGCTTTAAGGAAAAAGCACGTAATATTTCAAGATTTATCACAAGAAAACAAAAACTTACTGAGAATTACCTGTATAGAGATCTCCTAGAAATAAATAAAAGCATTGACCTGGAAGGCTTTTGAAGTTCCCTGCAATGCTGAATTGCTATTGTCTTGCACTGGACAAGAGCTCCTGACCTGGCATGAGGAGGGAGGCTTGATTCAAAAGAAACATATTCCTTCATGTTGGTAACCTGTGGCACTTCTGGCTCACTTTTATTGTTGTATGAGTTCATCTTAGTTCTTGTTAGTTACTTTCTTAGATACTTTGCTTCTCTGTTTTCTTTTGAAAAAAAGAAAAGTTGTTGGTGTATACATTCTAGTAGCACATCTGTTTCAAAGAGAATTATTTCTTTTTTTTTTTCTTGAGAATGTGTGGTGATTCTATGTCGTATTTTCCTCTTAGTGGTTCGATCAGAATTAGCAACATCTGCCCCCAAGTCATACCTAAATGTAGACAGATGTACTGGGCCAGAAGCTGATCATGAAGTAGCTGAACAGATGAAATGGAAATGCTTCAGATGCTGAGCTCTTTTCTTTATTTTCCTTTTGTCAGTTCAGAGATCTCTGCTTCCAGTTTGTGGATTTTTTTGCCGTCTGCAGTGTCTTCCCATGTAGCTTGAGTTCTGTAGGCTCTTCGAATCGAGTAATGCTAATTCTGATCTGCAAAGGCCTTTTGGATTCATCAGCCATTTTGTTAGGATTTTGTGTTTGCTCTGTTCCTGGAGCTTGAGCCTGTTAAATCCCTTGATTTCACAGGTGCGAGAGCTGGAGGCAGAACTGGAAGATGAGCGCAAACAGAGGGCTCTTGTTGTGGCAGCCAAGAAGAAAATGGAGATGGATATGAAAGACCTGGAAGGTCAGACAGAAGCTGCAAACAAGGCTCGAGATGAAGCAAGCAAACAGCTACTTAAGCTCCAGGTAGGCACAGCAAATCAGCTGAGCTGCTTTCCCTCCTGCTGACAGTCTGTCAAGGGTGCTGCTTTTCGTTACATGCATTTGTAGTGTGAAGGCAAGAAGGAGTATCAGACTCAGCTATGCTGGCACACGTCACAGTATCTGGCCTGAACTTCTCAGCCACTCAAAACTCCTCTCATCCTTTTGTTGCTAAGGAGTTAAGATTGTCCCCCACGTACTTCTATTCAATAGTCATCATTTTCAACGCTTTGCATAAGGATTTACTGAGGATTGCCTTTGAGGCTGAATCCTAAAAATTAATGGTTGTTTGTATCTTTGAATTGACTGATTTCAGCTCAGCTCTTGCTGATTGCTACTTCCTCTAGTGGAGGAAGCCAAAAATGCTCCAGAGAAATAGGAGGAGTAAATTTTAGTTGCTTTGAAAAAGCTCCAAGATGCCTATTCTTTTTAGATTGGCAAGAAGAATCCAGTACTTGTGTCAAGGATTTATTTCCCATTCCCAGAGAAATACTCCGTCTTTAGTAGAGGTCAGTTTTCCCAAGGCTTTCAGTGCCATGGCCCAAAGCTGCAGGAGTATGAGGCCGTGGCAAGACCATGTAAAGCATAGAGCAAACTGCATTGCCTTTCTGCCCTGTCCACTCTATTCCTTGGCAATCCTACTTCAACTGAATGAGGGCAATTTTGGAACTTGGTCCAGGCGCTGGATGAGAAGGGAATGGAGATTAAAGCAAGAAATGCTGGTACCTAGCAGTAGCGGCTTCTCTATTCCCAGAGGCTGAGTCAGTTACAGAGTTCATACCTGATCTCTGTACACTTTCATGCAAGCACCTGAAATAAGTGGTCTCATGACTAGTGGTATTGCGAAGATGCAGGTACAACTTAAATGCAGTTTCTCTAGCTTTATTCTTTTAGCATCTGAAGTCAAACTTGTGTGAATTAAGATATCAGTCTGTGTTAAGTGTCTTACGGGAAGGATAAGTATGTGCTTCTACGTTATATGTGCAAAATGGTGAATTGTGGTACTTCTACACTGAGAAGTTTCTTACCTTGAGTACTTGTAATAGGTTTTATCAGTCAATTTAAGTAAATAGGTTTGTTTTTTTCCAAGACAATTGCAAGAGCATTACCTATCTACTACAAAGGTATCTCTACTACCTCTACTAGAGGTTTTTTCCTACAAGAAATATACTAATAAATGAAGTGAAGTCTTCTAATGGGATATTTCTGATGAGGAGTGAGTGATGGAAAGATGAGAAAATGAACGGTTTAGACTGAAAGAGGGTAGATTTAAATTGGATATAAGAAAGAAATTCTTCACTCTGAGGGTGATGAGGCACTGGCCCAGGTTGCCCAGAGAAGCTGTGGCTGCCCCCTCCCTGGCAGTGTTCAAGGCCAGGTTGGATGAGGCTTTGAGCAGCCTGGAAGGTGTCTCTGCCCGTGGCAGAGGGATAGAACTCTGATCTTTAAAGGTCCTGTCCAACCCAAACCATTCTATAATTCTATGAAAATAAGAACTGAAAATAAATATATTTAAGTGGAATGAAGCCACTTTAGGAGGAAGGTCTTGCCTCCTAAGGGCAAAAAAGCTTCAGAGCTACTAATAAATCTTGTGGTTGTCCTGCTGTATCATGGCTTATTCTTTCCTCTGCTCTCCAATTGCAGGCTGAAATGAAAGACTACCAGCGGGAGCTAGAAGAAGCCCGTGCATCCAGAGATGAGATCTTTGCACAGTCCAAAGAAAGTGAAAAGAAGCTCAAAGGTCTTGAAGCAGAAATACTCCAGCTCCAAGAGGTGAGATTGAAATCCAAGAAATCTGTTTTTCTTTCTAGAGAAAAGGGGAAGGCCAGAGTGTGTTTGTTTTTTTAAAAAAAAAAAAAAAATAAAAAGCCATCCAGTGAGTTGAACAGAAAAGTGGGAGCCTGGAGATGTTTCTCTTCCTCACTGCCCCAGGTCATTAGTGAGCTTCTTATAGCTTTGTAGGAATCCTTCTAGTAGTCTGGACTTCCTTTCCCTGCCTGGGTAGCAGGGAAGCCTTACTACTGCTTAAACAGATTTCAAGCCTCACTAAAATTTGCAAGGTGGTTTGAGAGTCTCTGGAAGCTGTGGTGCACAGTGTCAGTACTAAAACTGGTCACTGGAAGTATATAAAAACCTAACAATCTCTCCAGTACCTCAGTGGACCATGTAAGTCTGTGGAGGTTTATCTCTCTGCTATCTGAGGTCCTCATCCCTTTCTTTTACGGGCATCTGTTCCCTCATTGTTGGCAATTCATGTAAGAGCTCCAAGTCGTGCTACATATCGCTGTCACTTATCTCCGATTATCTCCGTTGTCTGCCACAAGGTTAAACGTTTGAGGTTTGAAGGCAACAGAATTGCCTTGTGTGAGAGATGGCCTCTTTTTGCCCTGTTAGCTGCAAAGGTTGAAGCAATCACTCAGCTTACACTGCACTTAATGTTTGAGACTTTTACCTACAACTTACTAGAGCTTCTCCATGTCATTCTTTCACAGACTTCAAACTTGTCAGTCTTGCACTTGCAGTGCATTAGATTGTGTCCTTCTTGGTGAATGTCTGGGTGTTTCTACCACTCAATACAATTTCACAATACAAGATTCAGCGCTGTTATACTTTTGTGCTAAAAATTCATTTTCTATACTTTGCTTTCAGTCATGCTACGTACTCTGTAGGAACCTAAAAAATTTGCTTAATTTAGTGCCCACGTTATACTTAATGAATTAGAGCATGTGACAGAACGGTTTTCTCCTCCTGCTTAGGGCTTGAATGTTACTGGCCTTTTCAGGGGACGGGGAGAAGTAAATTCATAGTGGTCATGTGGCAGTTACGGGAGGGAAAGATCAAGGTGATGCGTCCTCCTAGCTTTTATAGCTGTTGGTTCTGTTTATCCATTAAAAGACCTCGGCGATATCACACTTCACAGCATCTCCCAGAAGTTATTAGAAGGCATAATCGTTTGCAGAAGTTTTGAGATTCCTAATGCTGTAATGAATATTTCCTAAACCTTCACAGGAGTTTGCTGCGCCTGAAAGAGCTCGTCGTCATGCTGAGCAAGAAAGGGATGAGTTGGCTGATGAGATTGCAAACAGTGCTTCGGGAAAGTGAGTCATCAAATGTATTAATTGTGCATCTGAAGAACTTCAGGCACCAGCAGCTGCAGTTCTTGGTAGCCTGCTTGCAATTTCTGTATTGACCTGTTGTCCCGATAAAAATTCCTTCTTGTTACGAAGAGAATTGCTTACGCAGTAGCTTCTCGTTACAGTTTGGAATGTCTAAAGTATCAAAAGCAAAATAGCCAGTTGCTTCGTATCAGATCTGAGCGTGTCTTGACCCAAATACTTCTTTTCTAGGTCAGCGCTGCTGGATGAGAAGCGCCGGCTGGAAGCTCGGATTGCGCAATTGGAGGAAGAGCTCGAGGAAGAGCAGAGCAACATGGAGCTTCTCAATGAGCGGTTCCGAAAGACCACGTTGCAGGTGAGTCCGTTGGTGGCAATGCTGTAGGGGCAATCTATGTTTCAGTGTGCAGATAAGTGGAGGATCTCAATAGCACCAAATGATCTTCTATCGTTCTCCTCTGAAAGGTTGACACGCTGAATTCTGAGCTAGCTGGGGAGCGGAGTGCTGCCCAGAAGAGTGAAAATGCACGGCAGCAGCTAGAAAGGCAGAACAAAGAGCTGAAAGCCAAGTTGCGGGAACTGGAGGGATCCGTGAAGTCGAAGTTCAAGGCAACAATTTCTACTCTAGAAGCCAAGATTGTGCAGCTAGAAGAACAGCTTGAGCAGGAAGCCAAGTAAGGAGAAAAAGAAAAAAAAAATCTGTTTGCTTGTGTTTGCCATGTCTGAAACCTCTGTGCCTTAGGTTTTTGTGGGGCTGAGATATGAGCTTCTGGCAAAGGCATTGGGGTTTCTGATCAGGAAGCCTACTGTTTGGGGGACACATTTTGACAAGACAGCTGCAAAGTAACTGGGGTTGAAATTTTCAGAAACTATTTGCTCCGTAACTGAAGCTGCTGAATTAACTCTGGACATTAACGAGGTGAATATGTTGACTGGTAGTCCCAGGATGCACAAGGTGATGCAGAAGTTTCTTGAGACAAGATGAAACATCGCCTTGAGACACCTGGTCTCTTTGGTTAGAGGAAGCCAGTTGAAGAGCTTAGGTGTGACAGCTTTAGTTGGTTGAGATGAATCCTGTACTCTGCAGAAGTCTTTCTGCAGTGAGCTCTTCCTGTCTATCCTTGTCATCTTGGTCCTCCAAATATATGTATTTGTTTTAAGCTAGTTCCTCCCAGAATCTGAAGGTCTTATAACAATCTTTGTTCTTTTTGTGCTTTTGGCTCTATGGGAGGAACATGTTACTGGTTAGCAATAACTCTGTAAGAAGCACCTTGATATCCCTCTTTTGAGCCTGCATACCATACTGGTATAGCTCCAGTGCTAAGGCTTCATGTTTTCAAAGCTGCATCCCAGCCAACCACCAGCACGGTAAAACTGTTGCTGCTGTTGATGGTGGCAGGCGTGTTAGGAGAACTCAAGTATCAGTTACACCATGAGGCGAGAGCCTTTCAGAAGGAACAGATTTTGTCTTCCTGGCCTTCAAGTACTGGGACAAATGACGGCTTTTGATTATTCTAGGGAAAGAGCAGCTGCTAACAAACTGGTCCGTCGTACGGAGAAGAAATTGAAGGAAGTCTTCATGCAGGTGGAGGATGAGCGTCGACACGCAGACCAGTACAAGGAGCAGGTAGGTGGAAGGGCTTAGCTTTTGAGGCCTATTTCTCAGAAAAGGTAAATAAAACCATACTTTTAGTAGAAAGGGCTTGCTAAGAAGCATGTTAATGAAAAGATGTTGGGGAATCTATCTTGATGACTAAACCACTAGAGTAGTTCCCAGTGGTCAAAACCTCCCCGTGATAGCTCTGATGTGATGGTCCGTTACGCATCCTGGTCTCCCAGACCCAGGAGCTCTGCAGTGTTTCCAGGAGCCCAGGCTGAAATCTGCAGTGAGGCTGTGCTGGTTCATCTCCAGCTGGAGTGGTTGGGTGGACAGGACGTTGGCTAACTCCTGGTCGTGGCGTTACAGCTGTCTAGTTTGATCCTGAGTCCCTGGGTTTATATTTCAGATGGAAAAGGCAAATGCCAGAATGAAGCAGCTCAAACGCCAGCTGGAGGAGGCCGAAGAGGAAGCCACACGTGCAAATGCTTCCCGACGTAAACTTCAGCGTGAGCTGGACGATGCCACAGAGGCTAACGAGGGCCTGAGCCGGGAGGTCAGCACCCTGAAGAACAGGCTGAGGTAGGTGGTGCCAGTGGCGGTGGGCAGGGTTTGTCTGAGCCCTCGTGTGCCCACAGACTCTCCGCAGTGCATCCTTGGGGAGTATCCAGCTGTGGCGTTGCTGGTGTTAGGGATGTTCAGCTCAGGAAGTGTGGGCTGGATGAGTGCTCGGTGCGGTGGATTGAGAACTGGCTGAATGGCAGAGCTCAGAGGGCTGTCATCAGCGGCGCCGAGTCTGGTTGGAGGCCGGTAACTAGTGGTGTGCCTCAGGGGTCAGTACTGGGCCCAGTCTTGTTTAACTTCATCAGTGACCTGGATGAAGAGACGGAGTGTACCCTCAGCAAGTTTGCTGATGACACCAACCTGGGAGGAGTGGTAGATACACCAGCAGGCTGTGCTGCCATTCAGCGAGACCTGGACAGGCTGGAGAGCTGGGCAGAGAGGAACCTGATGAGGTTCAACAAGGGCAAGTGCAGGGTCCTGCACCTGGGGAGGAACAACCCCAGGCACCAGTACAGGCTGGGGCGGACCTGCTGGAGAGCAGCTCTGTGGGGAGGGACCTGGGTGTTCTGGCAGACGACAGGTTGACCATGAGCCAGCAGTGTGCCCTGGGTGCCAAGAAGGCCAATGGGATCCTGGGGTGCATCAAGAGGAGTGTGGGCAGCAGGGCGAGGGAGGTTCTCCTTCCCCTCTACACTGCCGTAGTGAGGCCCCATCTGGAGTGCTGTGTCCAGTGCTGGGCTCCCCAGTTCAAGAAAGATGAGGAGCTACTGGAGAGAGTCCAGCGGAGGGCTATGAGGATGGCGAGGGGACTGGAGCATCTCTCCTACGAGGAGAGGCTGAGGGAGCTGGGCTTGTTCAGCCTGAAGAAGAGAAGGCTGAGAGGGGACCTTAGAAATGCTGATAAATATCTGCAGGGTGGGTGTCAGGAGGACGGGGCCAGACTCTTTCCAGTGGTGCCCAGTGACAGGACAAGGGGCAACGGGCACAAACTGAAGCAGAGAAAGTTCCAGCTGAACACGAGGAAGAACTTCTTCCCTCTGAGGGTGACGGAGCCCTGGCCCAGGCTGCCCAGGGAGGCTGTGGAGTCTCCTTCTCTGGAGATATTCCAGCCCCGCCTGGACGCGGTGCTGTGCAGCCTGCTCTGGGTGACCCTGCTTGGGCAGGGGGTTGGGCTGGGTGACCCACAGAGGTCTCTTCCAACCCCCACCATTCTGTGATTCTGTGATTTTTCCAGTGGCTGGTACCAATCCCTTTTTTTCCCATACCCACTCCAGTGGGAATGTCTCAGCATTTTCCTTGAGAGCAGCTCTTGGAGATCAAGGTCTCTACCGAGTACAGATGGGAGACAGCAGTGGTGAGGTTGCTGCAGAACAAAACCATCTCAGGGGTAGAGAGAGGCTTATAGGAGCGGCAGGAGGGGTGCAGCGCAGCGCTGCACAAACGAGTAGTTGGTATTATTTTAGAGACCCTGCTGTGTTTAGGACTTGGTCTGTGCTCGGTGCTTGTACAGAGGCAATATTTTAGGTTGCTTGGGACTTGCAAAATTAAGATAATGGTAAGCGCTAAGCAGGAATACCAGAATACCGGAATGTTTGCGCACAGCCTGTCTTCTCCTTGGTCAGAGAAGGGGTTTCAAGACCCTGTGTGTGAAATTTGCCCTGTGGCTGGGGGCAAACTGTTCCCCCATGGTTCAGTGCGGAGGTCTTCCTGGAGCAGCCACCAGCATGGGGCCGTGGGCTGTGGGCAAGCCACGACCCTTCATGGATTGTCTGGTTGCTGTTCGCAGGAGGGGGGGCCCCATCACCTTCTCCTCCAGCCGATCCGGGAGACGCCAGCTGCACATCGAAGGGGCCTGGCTGGAGCTCTCAGACGACGACGCGGAGAGCAAAGGCAGCGCTGTGAATGAAGCGCAGCCGGCGCCCGCCGAGTAGAGCCCCGTCTGTACCCTGCTTCAGATATACTTACAACTGCTTTTTTCCTGTAGTAAATAAAATGGAATTGTCTCTGTTCAGTGCATCTATTTTCCAGATACTCATTGTATAGCCATTTTATAAAGCATCATGTGAATAATGGAACTTTTTTTTTTATTAACACGGAAACTTCATTCCCAGAGGGTAGGTGATTGGGGCAGACCCGTCGTCATGACTATGCATGCTTTGTTGTACAGACAGCATCCTTCCGTTTCTCCTGTGCTCAGGCGGCCCGTGGCTCTATCGAGTCCGGTGGATCATTGAAGACCAAACTGCACCTGTATTTTTTTTTTCTTTTCTCCTAATTGTTGTGATCAGCACACAGTCAGCGAGTGAACTGTGAAAAGGCCTTGGGAAGTGTTAGAGGGAGATGTAGGGATGAACGAGTAGCGTCCATTTTTAACCTGCAATACCCTTTTGAAGTGTTCTCAGCACCTGCTTCATCAGTTAGCGTTCCTGCAGTACAGGCAAACTGAAACAGCATCGCCGTTCCTCATCTGTACAGTACTTCTGCGTTTGTAGAGACCCGCTATCACCACGCCCGACAGATCTGTGTATATATTAAGGCTACTGTAATGTGAACACCAGTGGAAAATAAACAGACAACGCAGGCGAAATTAATTTATTAATTTAGGGCCGAGTGAGTTAGCCTTCAAGCCGCAGAGCTGAGCGGCTGCACGGTGCGTGGAGGCCGAGGCGGTGCGGCGGCTCCGGCGGGAGCGGCTTCGGGGCCGCGCGGGGCGGGTGCGGAGCCGGCGGTGACAGGGGTTCAGCGACGGATGTTGCCTGCCTAGGAGTTGACATGCCAGTGGATGTGAATCCTTTTTGTTGTTGTGTTTTGTTTTGTTTTTTAATTTTGAACAGTATTACAGCGAGTAGTTAGCATTCTTTTTGTTTAAATAGCTGAAAAACTGACATTACAGAAAGTGCCTTAGACACTACAGTACTAAGACAATGTTGCATATATAATTTGCCTATATAACAATGATTTAATGTATTTTGACTGTGCTTCATATCACGTACCTCTCTAGTCCAAGTGGTATTATTGATATTAGTGACAATGAATCAGTGTTAACTAGGAACCTTCCTCTGCCACATACTCAAAAACCGTGGATTTCCTTTTTTAGTTAAAAGCTTTAACATCTGTCACAAAGGTTTTGGTGTGTGTGTTTGGATACTTTTAATAAAAGTGGCTGTTGACCACCAGGCATCTGACTGCAAATATCTTGTTTTCTTGTATACCCATATTTCTAGACAATGATTTTTGTAAGACAATAAATTTATTCATTATAGATGTGGCCGCCTGCTCTGTTTACTTACAGGAAGAGCTATCTCCTGAGGCTGGCGTAGACCTTAATAAACAAGAATATGACTGGAAGCTGCATTTACCCTTCTTCCTCTTTTGTTTGCTCAGGGTTTTTTTTCTCTTTTGACCTAAACACAGTGTAAATGGCCTGGTCAGGGCTGAGCCTTTGTGTTGCCATTAGAGTCCAAAGTCCCCTCCTGCTGACCTGCAGGGCTGGGACCCAGGCAGAGGCCCCATGGCTGCCTTCAGCGGGGTCTGGGCTTTCTGCTGGGCGGTGGAATCTCCTGTTTCGGAGGTCCCAGTGTGCAGTACCTGCCTCCCTGGCCCAAGGCAGTGATGGCGTTGGGTAAGGCCAAGGCTGGCACTGGTGCCCTGGGGCTGGTCCCTGCACAGAGAAGGTGGACCAGCGTGGGGAGCTGATAGGAGCAGGGAGATGGTGGGCTTAAAACTGGAGTGAGAGGAGAGGGGTGGGGGAGAGCAGGAAGCCCCTGCCTGGGCTCTACAGTCCAGGGCTGCTGTCAGTGGTCCCTCTGGTCCCAGCAAGCCCGGGCTGAGGGAGCCTCCAGCACCGAAGGGCTGCTGGGGACCAGAGCTGATCCCAGGCACCCGCTCCTGGAACCCAGTTCAGTCAGGGGTACCGTTACCTCAGGTGTCTCCTTCAAGGCAGTGGCTGCTGCTCCTCCTGCTGTGAGGACCATACTGGGGAGGGGGCAGGGGCTGCTGAAGGGCTTTTCCCTGCCTCTCTCATGGCTTCCATACCTCAGGGCAGGGGTTGGGCCACTACCAGGCACAAACACAGGCTGGGCAGAGAATGGGAGCGAGAGCAGCCCTGAGGAGAAAGGCTTGGGGTGCTGCTGGGTGAGAAGCTGGACACGACACAGCCGTGTGTGCTCACAGGGCAAGGGGGGGATTCTGCCTCTCTGCCCCACGCTGGTGAGACCCCCTGGGGTACGGGGCTTGGGAATGTGAGGGCCCGGCTGATGAGGATGTGGGTGAAGCTCCAACCAAGAGGTTGCCCAGCGTGAGTCGGTCAGCCCCATGCATTACGGCTGCCTCAGCTAAGAAAAAAAAGGAGGGTAACTGTCACAGGCGATTCCCTGCGGAGGGGAACAGAGGGCCCGATCTGCTGACAGGACCCATCCCAAGGGAAGTCTGCTGCCTCCCTGGGGTCCGGGTCAGGGATGTTGCTTGGAAACTCCCTGGTCTGGTGTGGTCCTCTGACTCTTACCCCCTCTTGGTAATGCAGGTTAGCGGGGACAAGATCGCGGAGAGAAGTCCCAAGGCCATCAAAGGGGACTTCAGGGCACTGGTCGAGCGATCGGGGGCACAGGTGGTGTTTTCCTCCATCCCATCAGTGGCAGGGAACAGCACTGAAAGGGGAGGAAAGCTCACCTGGTTAACAGGTGGCTCAGGGACTGGTGCCTTCGGTTGAATTTTGGCTTCTTTGATCATGGGGAGGTGCACACAGCACCGGGCCTGCTGGGGACAGACGGAGTACAGCTGTCTCAAAGGGGAAAAAGGATTCACTGAGAGGGCTTTAAACAAGGTTCCAAGGGGGATCACATCACTAGGGATGAGCCCAGGTGTGTCATGGCAGGGTCAGGGGGAGATCGACAGCCCAGCTCAAGTGCATCTACACTAATGCACGTAGCATGGGCAATAAACAGGAGGAGCTGGAAGCCATTGTACAGCAGGAGAGCTAGGTTGTCATCACAGAAATGTGGTGGGACAGCTCGCATGACTGACATGCTGTCATGGATGGCTTCAGACCCTGCTTCGGCGGGGCGGGGGGGGGGGGGGGTGGACGTGGACCAGATGACCCACAGAGGTCCCTTCCAACCCCCACCACTCTGTGATTCCGTGGGAGCCCTGCATCCAGCTCTGGAGCCCTCGGCACAGGACAGACCTGGAGCTGGTGGAGCGGGGCCAGAGGAGGCCCCAGCAATGATCTGAGGGCTGGAACCCCTCTGCTGGGAGGAAAGGCTGGGAGAGCTGGGGCTGTTTAGCCTGGGGAAGGGAAGGCTCCGGGGACACCTTAGAGCAGCCTGAAGGGACCTGCGAGAGAGCTGGAGAGGGTCTTGTGACAAGGGCATGGAGTGATAGGCCAAGGAGTGATGGCTTCAAGCTGCAAGAAGGGAGGGTTTGATTGAACGTGAGAAAGAAATTCTCCACTCTGTGGGTTGTGAGGCCCTGGCCCAGGCTGCCCAGAGAAGCTGTGGCTGCCTCCTCTCTGGCAGGGTTCAAGGCCAGGTTGGAGGGGGCTTGGAGCACCCCAGGCTGGTGGAAGGGATCCCTGCCCATGACATGGGGGGCTGGACCTGGATGACCTGTAAGGCCCCTTCCATCCCAGACCATCCTATGGTTCCATGAACATGCAGAAGGCCCAGGCTCTGTGCAAGAGCAGCATCCTCTTACTGGGGATTTTTTAAGGGGAGGGTGTTCCTGCTCCCCCGAGGAGCGAGCTGGTCCCAGGGTGGGGGGAGCTGTGTGGCCTCCCCCTGCATGGCACTGGGGCTCTGGCGGGAGCTGGAGGCCTCCGTCGCTTTGCAGGCTCTTCCCAAAAATCAGATCTTGAGGTCCAAGACAGTCGGTGCCATGGAGGGAAGGCGCTTGCTCAGCCGCCGCTCCCCTCTCTGCTCAGAGGGAAGGAGGAGGCAACACTGCAAGGGAAAGGCAGCAAGCGCTTCGCAGCGGCGCACAGCAACATCGCTACGTGACAAAACCACGGCCACTGCCACCGGTTCTGCAAAATCCACTGATTTCACATTAGAAGACCTTTATTTTTGGAAGATGACGGTAATTTGGGTTTGGGTTTTTTTTTGAAAACCCCTTCACGATCTGTGTCACCATGGTGGTATGGTACACTGTCCTACTGCAACATGCCATATAGATTTCGAATAAATAAAGCTACAAAGCCCAAGTTATGTACAAAGATCTTCGGCAAAGATAATTATGTTTACAAACCTATGTACAATACAACAAATGGAAACAGTCAAATGCAGCAGAGGATGCACAGGAAAGGACGACCATACAAACCCTGACGGCGAGGGGGGGGCTTCCCGCCTCCCCTCTGCTGGGGCCGATGGTTTTTTTCTCAGCACTTGTAAATAAACCAGCTTGGAGCTGCAGAGCCAAGTGAACGCGACGGCCCCAAGCGGGAATGAAGATTTCTAAACCCACAGATCAAACCCCGGCTGGGTTTGCTGGTTCTTTGTATAAAATCCACCGACTCCGAGGCACACGGACAGAGAACTCGCACAAACACGTTGCTCGAAAGACCCACGAGGTACACGCAGTCGCCCAACACTGTCGCAGAAGCGCGCAGGTGACACTGTGAGATCCAGTCCTATATTACACGGATCGGAACAGGGGTGGGGTGGTGGCGGGGTCCCAGGAGGGGGCTTTGTGGATTTGTGGCTTCCTAACGCTCTGTCGGACTTCCCGGTGTGGCGGTGTGTGGATGTTTGCCTGACGAAGGCACCGGGAGCATGCTCCAGCCGCTCGCTGCGTTGCTGCACGGGTGGGGGAGCACCGAGGGGCCGCTTCACCACGGCTCAGCCGCGCCAGCACCCAGCAAGGCAGGCGATGTTCTGACTGACGAGTGCTGGGCACGGGACCGTCACCCCCGCGCCCCCAGCCCCTCCATCCCTCTGCCCCGTAGGGCCGCGCAGCTCAGCCTCCCATGCCCACACCAACCCACGGCCACGCGCTGGCCCCGCAGTGATTTATTAAGCTGCGGTAACTGAGTCATGGACCTGATTCCTGTCCAAAGAGCCGCGGCGCAGCCTCAGCCAGGGGTCTGAGGTCTGAGCCTTACCGGGAGGGCAGCAGCTGCCCGTCCTGAGCAGCAGGATGCTGGAGGAGGCAGGGAGAAACGCTGCCAAACCTAAGTTAGAGAAGAGATACGGTGAGGGGCTGAGGACTGCCGGGCCGAGCAAGACTCCTGCAGCCCGTGAAACAGAGCACTGCGGGTGGCAGCTTGAGCAGCGCGGGGTGTGGGGCCAAGGCAGAGAACATCCGCTACAGCGACAGGAGAAAACAAACTGTATTAATGTGACATGGAGGGCCATGAGCTCAGGGTCTCCTCGGGCAGCAGGGCGCGGGTCGTGTTCCAGCGGGGCAGGAATGGGCAGCAATCGGGAGCAGTTCCTCTCGTGGTGGGCTGAGAAAAGCATCCGCAAGTCCGAACACGACCTCCTGCGGGCTCATACGCTCAGGGGGAGCATGCCAGGCGCCGAGGACGGTCGAGAGGCTCCCAGTCTGGGGGGACCTTGATCAAAGCCGTTTACTGCCCTGAGGAGCAAGAAGAGACAGGCCGGTAAGTGATGAGCCCCAGGAGATGGCACCGCTCACCCCTCCCGGCCCCAGCAGCTGGAGAACAGACCCCTCTCCTCCCCTCTCACCTCACCCTGGCTGTACGATGGCTGCAAGGCCACTGTGACCACAACAGGGCTCCCATGGCTGCGCCCACCCGCACCCACCACTCCTGCCTGGAGGTGGTGGGTGCTGCCTGATGACCACCCCAGGAGGACAAGCAGCTCCTGCGCAGACCCCAGACCCCCACGCCGGGCTCTGGGCAACTGAGGGGCCGGGCACAGCAGTGCTGCAGGCTCGCTCCCCACGGCCAGCTCCCCTCCCCTCTTCACGGGTGCTGGTGGGCTGCGAGAGGAGAACATGGGTCTGACAGCTTTTCCATCTCTACTCCGTTCTGGCTTTGGCAGATCTTCTGTGATCAGGCTCAACACACAGCGTCTGCCCAGGCTCACCATCTGCTGATCATCACCACCACCACAGCCTTGACAACCAGAAGCGATGGCATCCCCATATCAGGACAGCACGTCTGTAGGCGTGGGTAACGGACCGTTGTAACGATGTGACCCCAATATGAGTATGATCGTACAGCTTTATTAGTCAGCAAAACAAGGTTTATATAGCAAAACTATTACAGCATCTGAATGGTTAAAACCCCAACCCATATATAGGCAAAACTACTGCAACTCGTTGTGATTGATGCAGAGCTGCACCTCGAAGTGAAAACAGTACTGTGGCAGGAAACAGCAACGTGGCAGGAAGGAAGTGACAGTGTGGCAGGAAACGGTGACGTTCCCCCTGCTCCAGTGTCCTGAGCTCGTCGCTCTGCCTTCCCAGCAGGGTTCCGTGTCAGCCGCTCCCAAGGCTCACCTCCGGATCAGAACCTGGGTTGCTCAGCGCACCAAACTATGTCCCCTCTCGTCCAGCCAGGACTCCACAATTCCCCCTTTTTGTTTTTTGAGCAAGCCAGGTTTGCTTCGTCATCTTGGAGAGAGCCTTTTTAAGACAGCTAAAGCAAATACATATTATAACTCCAACAGCAAGTAACACGATACATATGCGCAAAATTTCTATAATTAAACCGTTAAGCCAAGCGGGCAGATTACCAAAGAGCGAGGTGAGAAATCCATCAAAAAATCCCTGGCTTTGTTGTATTTGATTGGCGTGCTGTTCAAGCCATTATAATTGCTTGTGGATGGACTTACTACGATCGGACAAGTTCATACAGCACATGCCTTCGAAATCCTCACAACCATGTCCCTGGGCCAGCAGTAAAAAATCAATTGCGGCTCTATTTTGCAATACTGTATGTCGTAGACTACTCTGATCTTCTAGCAGGGATTGCAAGACTTTTTTGGTAACACTGGCTTGCTTCTCTGCCCAGCGTTCCGTGTTCACCAATCTACTTCTATAGCAGTGTTCCGTGTTCGCTACTTTGAAGGTCTATCTCCATTACCAAGCCTGGGTTGCTCAACAGCACCAAACTATGTCCCCTCTCATCCAGCCAGGACTCCACAATTCCCCCTTTTTGTTTTTTGAGCAAGCCAGGTATAGTTGATGAGGTTGTTGATGATGATGAGAGCTGACACTAATTTTGGTCTTCAGCTTGCTACCACTCTTTCAGAGGCCCACACAAACTACAATACTAACAGTATAAGAACACAAATGCTAGTTGAAGACATAGAGATGTGAAGTGCATACCACAACCTGCTGGATATAAAGAAAGATTAAATTAACTTGAGAATGATTCATACTGATGGTAAATCTGTTACCTAGCATATTGGTGTAGATTGATTTACTTGTATTCAATTTTCTTGCTGGATTTACTTGTATCCAATTTTCTTCCTGTGTGGATGGTGGGACTAAAGTACCGCTTGACCACAACATATCATTATTGTCAATGGGAGGGAATGCATCTCACCACGTCAGGCATCGAAATAGCAGTGTATCGATAGTATGAGCGCAGTAAATTTGCACTTGGGTTATAGGTATACTTATCATATATACAAACATCCATAACATTTAGTATTGGCTATCGATATTAATTACCTAGGTTAAGATCAATGTACCTAGAACTACGACTCATGAACTATATAGGCTAAAATTAATGTACAGAAAAGCATAAAGCTGCAAACATCACCACATCTATTCCCTGCTGCATCAAATGCTTCCGAAGCCCCGACAAATCAGAGTCCAAATACAACAATCTAAAGTCAAAAACCAGAAATAGTCAATACCTGCAGAACTTACCAAACCAAAAGACACAAAACAGTTACTTAGTCCAGACAAATCCGTTAGATCACAGAAACCAAATAAATCCATCAGAACACAGAAATACAAACACGGTAACATAAAATCACACGTTCATGGTCGCGACCACACACACACACAGGCACACCAAGTTTTCAGCATAAATCCAAATATTGCAAAGACAGGACTTACAATAATATTCAACATTTACCAGACAAATACCCAAGCTTCAGTTTCAGGAAGAGTACTCTCTTTTCAATTCAGGATTAGAAAGGACACTTTCCCTTCTCGTCAGGGATATAGCTCAATGCTGTGAAGCTTTTACTATGACTAAAAAATAGGCAACAAAAAACAATACTGGAAGACTGCCTTTGCCTTATTAATAGTTCACGCTCAGAACTTTTTGGTCCAGTGATCAGAGGTTCTCCCCGAGAATCCCTCGGTGCCGGCTGGAGGTCCTGCAATCCCTCGGACCATTGAAGTTCAAGAGCAGCGTCCTACCTGGGTACCCAAAATCTATTACTAGAAAGCAGCAAAATAATTAACTTCCTAAAACTTAATGTTGGAGTTCTAGAAAGCAGGCATTCTTTACTGCAGTACTGAACGCACAGGGAATAGTTCTACTCAAATGTGTGTACCGAAAAGACACTCTTACTAGATATTTATGCCATGTTAACATACATAATCATTACATTTCTGCAAAGTACTTATCATTCTCCATTTCCCCCCTCCCCCTTTTTTTTTTTTTTTTTTAATATTAATGTCTTTTGTACATGCATATTGGCACCTCTAGGCAGTTGTCAGGAGCCCTCAGGTGAAGGTTTATACTTTTCCTCACGGTGTCTGCTAGTTGACCTTTGCTCTTGTGCAGACGCAGTTCTAAAATCGCGTATACCGTGTCCTCCAAGATAGCTTCGTTATACAAAAGCTGTTGTGGGAGATAATTGCCAAATATGCAAGGAATGTATTAACTGGTGTGGGTGGTGCACCCACTGCAGTCATCAGAGTACTTGCGTTTGCTGTAATTTTTTCAGTGTTCCCTGTGTAATAGGATCATCCAGAGTGGATCTCTTCTGCTTCCATGTCAGAGGTTGCTCCCTGAGAGTGAGCGTGGTCACCTCTGGCATCGGATTCTGCGTTATGTTCTTTCAGCTCATGATATAGCTTCACATATTTTACCGGAAACCATCGAGGGCCTGTTGAAAGAAGAACACACGCACACGCTCTTCCCCACGTTATTAGTTCTACAGGACCTGTCCATTGTGATTCCCCAAATTCTTTATACCATGCTTTTGGTCGAACCACAAATGGAGGGACCATCCCGAATTGACGGTCAGCTGCTGTTGTAAATAATTGATCATCAGAACGATTTTAAAAATTAAGTACATATAATGCTTTGTCTAACTGTTCCTGTGGGGTAACACTGCCCATAGGATTCCCCCTTTTTTGTTTATTTAGCATAGCTTTGAGGGTCCCGTGGACACTTTCAACAATGGCTTGTGCAGTAGAAGAATGTTGTATACCTGTAACACGTTGTATACTCCAGTCCTGTAGGAAAACAGAAATTGTCCGTGAAACGTTCCTTTTCTCCCGTATGTGCCGTGGCTACCAGAAATCCTGAGAAAGTATCCACACTAACATGTACACAATGCAGTCGACCAAATGTTGATATATGTGGAACATCACTTTGCCACAACTCATCAGCTCGTAAACCACGAGGGTTCCCTCCTGCACACGACGGTACGGGTGTAATACATTGACAATCAGGGCATGCATGAACATTTTTTGTAGCTTGCCCCTGGGGCAAAGCAAATTGTTTATGCAAGGAAGAGGCGTTTTGATGAAAGAAGTCATGAGATAATCGGGCTTGCTTGAAACCGTGTGGCAGTACTGCTGCCATTGTCAATTTATCTGCTACAACTTTTTCTTCAGTTATTGGTTTTAGTAGAGTAGTATGTAACTACATATGCATTATAAAATATACACATACACGATTTTCTAATTTCAATAGCAATTTCATCTGCAATGCATTGAACAATATTCACAACATGCAGAATCTGAGACAACATTGAGTGGTTCAGTCGAAAACAATTGAAAAAAAGTGCAAGGCCGCTGATAGCTTAAAAATTTGTGTGGATCCTTCAATGACTAAAATAGATGATTGTTAATCTGATGAATTTGTTTGTTTCCAAAACACTATTCGTGCTCCTTTAATAGGAACAGAAACACGTTGTTTTTTTCGCTGCAATGAAATTTGAGAAAGGGAATGTAACAGCTTATTTTGTGGAAGGGTATAACGTATGTTATTTAAATAATCAGCTAGAGCGGCTTGCAGTGATAAGGATTCACTGTTTAAAGCGACAAAGTCATCTTTAGCCAGCAGCAGGTAAATAATATCAACTTGCTGACAGTGATTCCAACCTTGTGCTATTAAGGACACTATGATGTGTACCTTTGAAGTCAATGTTTTCATGGGCGTATGAGACAAAGAGATTCATTCCAGAGTCTTCAACTGCTGCGTGTTAACACACCACTGATCGAAAAGAGGGTAAGGCTGTAAAACAAAACCTTCATAAATGATATACAAATTTGTTGGCAATTCGACATTAATTCTGAAGGTAAAGGCAATTGCAATTCTATCTGAAATCTTTTGTAAAACAGTTTTTGCTTTTGTCATTGATCTTCGGGAAAATAATAAATTTGAGTTCCTTTTAACAAAGTAAATAGAGGGGACAAATCTTCAGCTGTAAAGTCAATATTTTCACCTTTCAGCAGAGTGAATAACATCATCTAGGTAGACCATCTGAACCCTGGAAAGATAATAAAGTCCAGCTGTTTGTTCACAAGGAATTCTACTGCAGTAATTGAATTGTATACATTTTTTGGTAACCAAGTCCTTGAATGTCAGAAAGATGGTTCTCGCCGTGCCGCTTCTGGGCTGGCCAGGACGGGCCGGCGCGCTGGGATCCAGGGAAGGGGGGGGGGGGGGGGGGTGGAGTGGGAGAGAACCCGCCGCCGGTTGCCCGGGGCGGGCCATGTGCCCCACCAGGTGTAAGGTTTGCTGACCCGTTCGATGCGGTGGCTGCTGGCGCGGCGGCTGTACAGCGTCTGAGGGACCGTGCATTTTTATGTTGGAATTCACCTCGTTTGATCTCAGGTCGGGTACGCCAATTGCTGTCGCGAGACCCTGTCGTGCACTTTTGGGATGCCGGATTTTTACACCCCACTTCCCATTTCTCTGGATTCAAAGGATCGTCAGGTTTTGGCAGATTTACTTCCCACATTTCTCATGTTCGGTAGGAATTTCGTCGTATGTAGGGTTAAATTTCAACAGACTGCTGCTCTGTCCTTGCTTTTGAGATAAGGACAGAGGTATAGCAGCTGCTTCTAAGATAGTCTCTGTAAGTTTTAGAGCATTTAAAGCTGTATGCACTGATTTCCAAGTAATGATTTTCTCAGGGATTTTAAACTGCAAGGCTTTGTTCTTTCAAACTTCACTGTAAAAAAGTTTTTAATGGAGCCTTCGCTCCTTTTTTCGGTGACTGTCCCATTCTCCAGGGAGCCGGAGGCGGGGCGCAGACCCGATTACTGCTCAGGGTCTGCTGGACCCAGCCCCTGCTCACGGCTTTTTTCAGGTGCTACATTTGCAACAAAAGGACTTTTCTGAATGACTCTGGCCACTTTTTTTCTCTGCTAACACATTTTTTAACGCTTCATAAACCAAACGCCAAGTTGTTAATACTCGGCTCGCATTCACGTCACGCCTTGAAGTATGTTTAAAAGGTAAATCTCCTAACACCTTCCAAGTTAAAATACCAAAAACACGCGGTGATTCCACGGGCACTCCATTACTTCTGAGTCAGGCTAACAACAGCTCGAAAAACAGGGACTAATTATCGCTCCTCTTTGTTGCCAACCTGTATGCACAGAGTCCACGATTCTCTGCCACACATCCAAGTCGAACAACTGATCTGTTTCCTGATTTTTTGCACTCGCTGGTATTGTGGTTATCCCCCTTACAGTTCACACGCCACTTTAGCTATCCCTCTCCACCGTACCCCCGACCCTTCCCTGGTTCCCAACCCCCCATTCCACGGCACAGCGCAAGGTGGGGCTGGAAGAGAAAACGGGTTATATGGGTTAGGGACTGGTGGCTCCGGCAGCAAAGTATCCGTAACCTTCTCATCTGTACAACGAGTCACTGGAGTCCTTGGAGACGGCGGCGTAGGCAGAGGAAGTGGAGGATACCGCGGTATAGGATTCGGGGACATGGGACAATCGGAAGGGGCAGCGGTGGCGCCTGGCCAATCTGCGGGCGGTGGCGCCTCAGCACATCCCTCTCCGCGGCGCGGTGGCGGTGGTGGTGACTCTGGTGGTGGGGGTGGAAACCCTGTGCCAGTGGGTCTAGCCGCACGTACTCCTTTTCCTGGACCGCAGCTTTCCCTGCCTCCACGGGCTGCCGACTCGGACCCCCTCATGCTTTCAAAGATGGCATAGGGAGGCTAGGACCCTGAAACAGCAGAGTTGTTGCCAAGCAGGTCCCTCCCTCGGGTGTTAATGTAGCGAAAGCAGAGGTAACAGCTTAAGTCCTTTCTCCGTGCAGCAGCAACAGAAACTTCAAGGTAGCTGAGTCATATTGTAACCATCTCACAGAGAGGATGGGTTGGAGGAGATTAGCCACTGCTGACTCTTCCTATATCAGTGTGGACCCCATCTCCTCCCCAGCCCAATCAACTTCACGAGTTGCTTTGCCGTTGCGTCTATTCCTCTCTTAGAGAGCATACCGACAAGCAACGTTGCCGCAGCCTCTATCTTCATGCTTGCGACCCTGGCCTCCACATTCAATTTTAGCTGCGCCAGGCAGCACCAGTGGGGCTCGTTTTCTCCCTGGGAGGCGGCCGTCCGTGTCTGCCCTGCGACGCTGCACCCAGGCAGCACCACTCTCAACCGTTGTTTTCCCACTCCCCTCCTCTAGCTGCTTACTGCAGACTCGGAGATTCTGCAGGAAGATGAATCATTTTTTGCCACAGGAAACTAAACCATCCTCTGCTACCAGTTGTTGGAGTGGGAGACGGACCCGGAGTAACGATGAAATCTCAATGTGAGTGTGATCGTTCTCCTTTATTAGTCAGCAAAACAAGGTTTATATAGCAAAGCAGTTACAGCCTCTGATTGGTTAGTTATCTTAACCATATATAGTCAAAATAGCTACAACTCGCTGTGATTGGTGCAGAGCTGCATCTCGATGCGGAAGCGACAATAAGGCAGGAAGCAACAACGTGGCAGTCCCCCTGCTCCAGTGTTCCGTGTTCGCCACTCTACTTCTGTAGCAGTGTTCCGTGTTCACTACTTTCAAGGTCTGTCTCCGTTACCAAGCCTGGGTTGCTCAACCGCACCAAACTATGTCCCCTCTCGTCCAGCCAGGACTCCACACACGCTGCGACTTCTTCGGTCTCGGCTGGCGCAGGCAACAGGAGTCCTTGCTTCTCGCTCTTCTGATACTCGGAGATCTCCTCTTTGAGCTGTTCATCCTTCAAAAGGAAAACATTTGCTTGTATTTTTGGTGAAGGTTCATCTTACTGTCTTAGAGAATTAAGATTCCCCTCAAATTCGCTGTAGATACGCCGCAGATTTATTAATATTAACCACTCAGCTTGAGGGATCGGTTGAGATCATGCGGCTGCTCCAACCTTGCGGCCTCAGACTATTCAGAGAGCTAAAAGCAGTAAAAGGGGGAACGCTGCTATGTTCAAGGGTAAGCGATTTTTCTCCATTTATTTCAATTACTGATCACGCACATGTCGTACATTCCCTTTTACCGAACAGGACTGGGTGCAGAGGGGTAGACAATCACTGTTTCTGAGGATGCCTTTTGGCCTTTGCTGTTATCGATGGGATCAATAGAATACTGTTATTAGCAGGTAACTCTTCACGTCACACACTCACTCACTCACTCACACACTCACTCACACTCGCTCTTGGCTACCAGTTGGAGCAGCAGCCGGGAAGCAAACCCCAGCCATCGACTCACAAGCACGGGGTCGTACCGCAGTGACTTCTGGCCTGGTGTTGGTGAAGCCCCGCAGAGGGTGCTCACCTTCACCAGATGCAGGTACCATCCCGTGCTCTTCAAGCGTGGCCAGCAGCACCCATGGGTGCCAGCTGAGCCTCACGCAGTCGATGCCACGGACCTCGCATGGGTTCAGCAGAACACTGCCGTCACCACTTTATCATTTTTCACAGATTTAGCAGCACTGCTAGTCTCTGAAGCTACCAGCCCTCGCAAAGCGTTCACAGGCCACCTTCTCAGCACGCATTTTTCCTTTCTTCAGCCTCGTGCTATGCCTCCACCCACACCCACAGGCACCTGGCGAGCCCGCTCACGCCACGCAGATGCTGAATCCTGCAGGGTTAAGGCTCAGTACACCAACTGGTGGAGCACATGGCAGGGATGGGGTCGGTCTCCCACAGACCACCAAGCCAGAGCCAGCTGTCCAGCCTGCTCCTCACCCTGCTGTCCGGAACTCACCGGCAGCAAAAAGACCTCAGGATGCAGAACTTCTGTGTCTCCTAACAAAGTAGAGTTTCAGCTTCTACATACTAAAAATGGTGGGTTTCTAACTTCTGTGCCAACAGTTAAACCTCATTCCTAAGGAATAAAGGTAATTTGCTTTTAGCTTAACAACGTGGTTGGTTGGAAGCAGTCTCACTCTGGCTGCATTTTTTTTCTGTACAGAGAAAACAATATCTTACACTTCTCTGCAAATTTTTTGTGTCTATGTATTTCTCTCTTTATATGTAATAAAAACATAGGTATACACACAAAAGTGTATGTATACATAGCGACCGAAAGAAGCAGTGTGCTAAAGCAAATACAATGTTATCTGGAATTAAAAAAAAGTAAACTGAGCAGTACGAACTAAATTACGTAATGTTTTTGCAGACCCAGAAACAGACTGTCCTGCAAATACAAGCTTTGAGATTACAGACGCGCTTAGATGCTATGCTAAGGAAGAACCAGCAACTTCTTTCAGCGGAAGGAACAGAACTACATACTCAAATTTTTAAATTCTCAAATGTGAATAAATTATATTCAAGAAAGTAAGTTTTCAATATTATCATAAAGAGACGGGCATGGTACTGTCAGAGATACTTCTATTGATTTAAAAATACTCATTTTGATCCGAGAGACCAGCAAGACAGCTGCTGAGCTATCTGTGCTGGGGCAGCATACGTAATTATAGGCTGCCGGCAAGCAATTACAGGCTGCTGAAGGAATGATATAAAGAATTGGAGTTAAGAACAGACACCAAATTTGTGCCAAATGACACTTTTTAATGGGAAACAGACTGTTGTGTTCATTCACTGTTGGCAATCTTGGTAAGAAACTATCTGGTTGATAAAGACTACTGCATTTAGAGAATCCTAAATTCATTACGTCAAACATTAATGGTAATGACAGTCACTTAAGAAAGCCAACACAAAATGAAAAGGAATAAGTTTATCTGCTACTGAGCAAATCAATGCAGCCAAAATAAAAAGCCAAAGAGGTAGAGAAGTATCAAAACATAAGCATAAATTAAAAATTGTTTAAAAATGGCTAGGTATTGGGGTTTAGACTAACTTATTTATTGTCTTTAATAACAGTCCCTAGGAAAAGTTAGGAATGTTGCGTACTCTGTTTGCTCGCTTAAATTGTACAGACGTTGGCCAGTAACAGCAAGCACCGAGCCGATCCTGCTCGCGTCTTTCAGGACTCTGCTGCAAGCCCTAAAGCACATACGCAGTGTGAGCCCGTGCAGCCCCCTCCGTTTGGCGAGGCATCAAACCCTTCCTGCACCAGAGGATGCTCTGAGAGCCGCCTTTTTTCAGGGCTGCAGTAACAGCAGCTGCCTTAAAGCACTCTTTGGATAATTGTTCTGCCCATTTCCCAAAGTCTATTACTCCATGAGTCACACAGCGTCAGAACCGAAGCTCTGGAAAGAGCTGCTGCAGAAAAAGAGAGGGGAAATCAGAGCGGCGAGGCAGGTGAAGGAGCGAGGCGGAACGTCCAGAGCCAGCCCTGGGCTGTCGACCACGCAGAGGCTTCTCGGTGCCGCAGGAGACCCGGCAGCGGGAGATGGCTACTCACCAAATCAAGGAACGCTTTCCTTTCCAAGTCAAGTGCTTGGACCCGTTCTCGCAGCGCCAGGATTTCCTTGTCCAGTCTGCTGTTGTGCTCCATGGTCTTCTGTAGCTCAGTTTTGTCTGTACAGAACAGGAAAAACACCTGGTCACCAGCCCTGGTCTGGACTTTGACCTCCACCAAGCTCAGAGAGGAATAAGGGTTCACAGGAATAAGGGTTCCAAAATTGCACTGCCCTTATGCACAGGTGTACGCGTGCGACAGCAGAGAGAGGAGTTCCCCAGACGTATGGGAACATCTTCTCTTATTCGAATGGTAGAGGTTTATGTTTCTGGAGATCCAGGCTCAATAGCAGTGCTCTGTTTATTACAGCGGTCCCTCCATAGTTATTCCAGAGACTCAGTTTACCTCTAGAATATGGAAAATGCCTCACCTCGGATATTTAGGTACGGGTTTCACAAACAGCTAGGGTAAGTTTTGAAAAGCCCAAACAGCCATATTTCTGATTTTCATCACAAATTTCATAATTTGCTGCAAGCCAAAACACAGTCACAGTTCATGTATCAGTGCTGTGCTAGCACCTATGTTTACGAAATGGCCAGTACAGTAAAAATTGTGGTTGTATACCAACCCTCCAAGCCTGAATCAACAAACATCTGCAACCATCACACCAGTTAATGCAGACTATCCCTTATTTCGAGTGCAAGAAATAGGAAAAGATGTATTAGGAGCAGACTGACAGAAATTTGTCCGCATATACACTGGTATCCTAATCCTAAGCAGAACTAGCAAGAAGACAGTTTTCCTTATAGAAAAGATGAACAAAGATTTTTCCCTTTTCAGCTTCATGCTGGGCACAGGAAATTTCAGCTTAAATTTGACTTTTATTCAGACAAAAATAACAACATACCTTCTTTCTTGGTCCCAATCTGGCAAAAAAAAAACAAAAACACAACCCCAAACCTCTGTTTCAAACAAGGATTTTGATATTGGATTTTCTGTTTTGTTATTTAAAATAAAAGGCAAGGAATGCCTCCTACCGAAGCGTTCATTTTGCTGAAGAGCCTGTTTACCGCTGCAGAAAGCCTTGCTAAAATTCTGGATCTTCTCTGCATGTTGACACCGTGACTTAGCGCTCGCTCTCCGCTCGCTCACCCCTTCCTCCCGGTGCTCGGGCGCTGAGCACGGGGCCGGTTCTACAAGGATAACAGAGTTTTGCTGTGTTCAGGTTTGGAAGGGACCTCTGTGGATCATCTAGTCCAACCCCCTTGCCAAAGCTGGGTGACCTACAGCAGTCTGCACAGGACCTCCTCCAGGTGTGTTTTGAATATCTCCAGAGAAGGAGACTCCACAGCCTCCCTGGGCAGCCTGTTCCAGGACTCCGTCACCCTCAGAGGGAAGAAGTTCTTCCTCAGGTTCAGCTGGAGCTTCCTCTGCTTCAGTTTGTGCCCATTGTCCCTTGTCCTGTCGCTCGGCACCACTGGAAAGAGTCTGGCCACGTCCTCCTGACACCCACCCTGCAGATACTTAGAGGCATTTCGAAGGTCCCCTCGCAGCCTTCTCTTCTTCAGGCTGAACAAGCCCAGCTCTCTCAGCCTCTCCTCGTAGGAGAGAAGCTCCAGTCCCCTCATCATCCTCGTAGCCCTCCGCTGGACTCTCTCCAGTAGCTCTTCATCTCTCTTGAACTGGACACAGCACTGCAGATGGAGCCTCACTAGGGCAGTGTACATGGGAAGGAGAACCTCCCTGGACCTGCTGGCCACACTCCTCCTAATACACCCCAGGAGACCATTGGCCTTCTTGGCAGCCAGGGCACACTGCTGGCTCATGGTCAACCTGTCGTCCACCAGGCCACCTAGGTCCCTCTCCACAGAGATGCTCTCCAGCAGCTCAGCCCCAAGCCTGTACTGGTGCCTGGGGTTGTTCCTCCCCAGGTGCAGGACCCTGCATTTGCCCTTGTTGAACCTTATCAGGTTCCTCTCTGCCCAGCTTTCCAGCCTGTCCAGGTCACGCTTAATGGCAGCACAGCCTGACGGTGTATCCATCACTCCTCCCAGTTTGGTGTCATTAGCAAACTTGCTGAGCGTACACTCTAACTCTTCATCCAGGTCATTGATGAAGAAGTTAAACAAGACTGGGCCCAGTAATGACCCCTGGGGGACACCACTAGTGACCGGCCTCCAACTAGACTCAGCACCGCTGATGACAACCCTCTGAGTTCTGCCATTCAGCCAGTTCCTAATCCACCTCACCGAACACTCATCCAGCCCACACTTCCTGAGCTACCCTAGGAGGATGTTCTGGGAGACTGTGTCGAAAGTCTTGCTGAAGTCTAGGTAGACAACATCCACGGCTCTCTCCTCATCTACCCAGCCAGTCATGCCATCGTAAAAAGCTATCAGATTGGTCAGGCATGATTTCCCCTTGGTGAATCCATGCTGACTACTCCTGATAACCTTCTTTTCCTCCACTGAATCAGTGTCCCCGAGTGGAGGCTCTCTTCCCAGCCAAGGTCAGCCCAGCGCAGTGTCCCTGCGGGCAGGCACAGAGGACAGGCCATCCCCCGGCGTCATGACGGGGCGCTCAGTGCCCAGGGAGGGACTGCAGCTCCCAGCATGCCCCGGCGTGGGGGAGAGGCACTGCAGCTCCCAGCATGCCCCGGGGTGGGGGAGAGGCACTGCAGCTCCCAGCATGCCCCGGGGTGGGGGAGAGGGACTGCAGCTCCCAGCATGCCCCGGGGCCGGGGACTACAGCTCCCAGCATCCCCCGTGCCCTGCCCAGGCCACTGCCGCCCCGCCCACTCCCAGCCCAGGCCCCGGGCCCTCTTCCAGGCCGCTCTCCATGGAGCCCCCACCCTGCCCGAGCCCCAGGCCCCCGGCCCCGCAGCATGGAGCAGCTCCGGGCAGGGCTCGGCTGCCCCGGCCCCAGGGAGAGCCCCCGGGGGCGCCCGCCCTGCCCGGGACTGGCACCGGGCCTCCCCCAGACCCCCCTAGCCAGCCCCCGGCCTGACCCCCGGCCCCCACACCCACGCTGAGGAGAGTCCCGCAGGCCGAGCCGGCCTCCCCCGAGCCGGGATGGCGACCGTGGCCCCTCCAGCAGTGCGGAGACCCCCTCGCTGGGGAGGCAGGCGGGGGACAGCTGCCAGGGCTCTGCTGTCCCCAGCCGTAGAGCCTTGCTGAGCCCCATGCTGTGGGGGCTCACGCAGGGACGCCATGGGAAAGCACGGGAGGATCGGGGCAGACAAACCATTCTGACAAGCTTCCAGGAGTATTGAGTTCCCCTCTAATAGCTGCTGTTGCAAGCGCCACAGTCAGGCGGTGTTGGCCTGCAAGGGCACGTCCTGGGCTTTATTCTGCTTTTGCCAAGGAGCAGGAGATGTATGTGCAGGGAGGATCCCCAGCAGATGCAGTTTCATCTTCACGACCGCGCACAACAGATGAACCCACCCAAATGGCATCTGCTTACACTTCAGAGCCCTGAGGCCCCTTTGCCCTCAAGTGCCCCGTTTTCCCAGGAAGCTCAGCAGAGGGCTTTTCTGGAGCACAAGGTTTTGCACCAGCTTCTGCCTTCCTCCCCACCAAAGCACAGGATCGTGTGTCTTTGAGCAGACAAAGCTCCGCTATCGAAGCCAGGCCAAGGAATTCTCTCAGCACAGCACGGGTCCATCCTTCCCAGGTGGACATAGGTAGAATTTGTCCTGCCAGAACACCTTCTGTGCCCACCCACCTTATGCAGACAAAGCCTCAAAAGCAAATCAGCGCTTTGGGAGCTCAAGACTCCAGAGGAGCAAGGGTCCTGAAATCGGTTCAATTCTTCAAGCCCACCTGACCACTGAAGAGCCACATCTGGAGCTGCTTACCTGAGCCCGATGGGTTTCCGCTCTGTGCCCTGGTCTGGCCCAGACTCTCTGCATTGCCACTGAAGCATCCGCACCGCGGGTCCTGAGGGCTCTTAGCAACGGCTTCTGCTAACATCTCATTAGACCTGTGAAAAAGGCAGGAGCATGCAAGAACGGCTGTTACTCATCGTGGCACAAAGGTGTTCCCCAAGGGTGATGCTACGCTGTTGGACTCATGCACACAAACTTCCCAACCACCCAAAGGTACTGCTTCTCGGGCTCTTCTGAGCAACCTGTCTTATATCTTCCCTTGTAGGACCTTTCCTAGAAGGTGGTAGGGACTGCAGGCTCCCTCCCTCCCCCTGCTGTAAACTCCCACCGATGATGCACCGCCATAACGGCAGCTGAACAAAGTCCTGTTGCCTCACAGGCTCCTCTTGTGTCCCCTCTGCCTTTCCAAGTGCGTCTATCCTAAGGTGGAGCAGAAGAGCAGCAGAAATGAAGCTCCTCTTTTCCACCACCCTGCAGCAAGGAGAGACGGCTACAGAAAACTGTTTGAAGAAAAAGAACCAAAATGTCCTGCAGACAGGCCTGATTCGTTGTGTTACTTCAGGGTCAGTAAAGAGAAAGGCAAAAGGGCCTCCATAATGGGAGAGCCCAAGGCGTGCTCTTCTGAGAAGTACGCCGTCTTGAGCGTACGCATCCTGCTGACCAGATCCAAGAAAGGGAAGTGGGGTGGAAAAGCCATGAAGAAGAGGGTCGTATTCCCATAACGTGGGGGAAAAACAGAAGACATTTGGACTTACATTTTTAATGTCTTCGTAAAGCATCTTCTAATTTCCTGGTCCAGCAGATAACATTTCACCCAACTTTTTAGTTCAGCCTGCGCACGTGCCACTTGCAGTGCGCTCTTCTCCTGCAAGCTCTGTGCTCTCTCCAGCTCCGATTCCAGAGCGCTCACTCTCTGCTCCAGCAGTTTTCTCCAGGAGGCGTCAGTGGTGCAGATCTCCTCTCTTCTGGCTTGAGTGGCTGCCTGTGTCTAAAGCAGAAGGCGCAACTTCAAGAAACAGGAAGAAAAAGACAACCCCCCCGGCTCTCAAAAAGCCTGCTCTTCCTGCCATTTGTACACAAAAGCTAGTATTAAACAGCCTACAGCGCTGCATGGACAGGGAGAAGGAAAAGGCGGCATCTTTCTCATGCACACAGGTCCCACCACACGCACAGAGGCACTTTGACGCAGCCTTTTGCAGCTCCCCAGCTTCCCTACAGGAAAGGCAAACCCACAGCACCAACAAGGAGAGCCGGATGCCCAAGACCAAACACCTAAAACGCCATCACCACCACCACGAATGAACGCAATGCAGACTACAGATGCAAATGGTACATAAACTGACCTGCAAAAGTGGGCTGAGATGCTGCTTCTGTCCCGTTTCTGCCTGTGCTATCTGTTCACACTGTTCTCCAGAAAGCGCTGCTGTCGTACGAGCCACGCCAGCAGTCGCCAAGCCGTGCGGCACAAGAGTAGCCACGAGCCCTCGCAGCTGCTGGTTTGCAGGTGCGAGCTGCAGAGATGTTTCACGCTCCAACTCCAGCTGTGCGGAGAGTTCACACATCTGGATGCAGGGAATAAACAATCTGTCTTAGGCAAAGGGCTCTCAAATCTCCGCCAAACTCATTCACATGGCCACAACCTCTGCACGGTGTCGGAACAGAAGCCCGTCTCCAAAGAGCACGGCCGCTTCGTTCTTCCCCACCGAGGTGCTGTCCCAAGCTCACTGCCTTCCCACAGCCTCGGAACGAGCTCCCTGAAGAGCCAGCTGACTTTTTCAAGGTGAGAGGGGAGAAGGCAGCGAGGAGAAAGGAGCTAAAAGCACCCTCGAGCCTGGACAACTGTTGTTAGTGATGCAGAAGCTCATAACGTCCTCAGAGAAGTCTCTCCTGTATTTGTTCCCAAATTATTTTCTTGTCTGGCACTCTTTGAAGCAACGGAACAGCTTCCTCCATACTGACAGGTTTACAGACTTTGCATACCTTGGCCTTAGCCTTGTCCAAGTCCTCTTGCAAGCGGGAGTTTTCCTCCTTCAGGTAATCGCGTTGGAGTGTGGAAGCTTTCAGTAACGTTTCTGCTATCCTCTGCTTTCTTGAAGCATCAGTGAGCTCTTCTTGCAGCCGTCCCACTGTTCTCTAGGGAAACAATGTCACGGGAGGACAGAGAAAAAGGTAAGAAGCCAAAATCTGTCTTTTGACTTGCAGTTACTAGATAATATACCGAGATCGGTTCTCTAAGTGCATCGCAAAGCAGAGCAGCCTCATCCCCTGGAAGAAGGTGACATCTGCACAGGTGACGGTCTCTAGCCATCCTTGGCAAGTGAAGACAACTACAGAAATGCCATCTCTGAAGGAAGATTTCTGTTTCCAGCACATTCTGCTGGGAAGATGCGGAGACTGTATCTACGTATGTGTCTATAAGCACGTCTCAAGGCTTGCCGGCACCTTCCGCAATTCCAACAAAACCAGAACCAGCTCGAGTGATGGACTCCCACGCACGTAGCTTACACCTGCTGACTTTCCGGAGCACCAGACAGACTTGGGAACTGCTTTGCTTTCAGTCATTCCTGCTCAGTGATCACCTCACCTCTTTTTCTACTTTGTCCGCCTCGCATATAAAGGCATCGCTCACCTTATGTTCTTGGGCGGCCTTGTTCCGCACCTCTCCCAGCTGCTGACGGAGGAAAACATTTTCACTCTGGAGCTGGGACAGTTGTTCCTGCAGCCCTTCTGCCTGCTTGATGACATCTTTTCTCTCTTGAGCGTTCTTCGGGGGTAGAGCGTGCTGCTCCTTTGCCTTCCTCTGGGCCTGATGTAATTCTCTTTCTGCTCTATCTAAAGCCAGTGTCTTCTCCCGAAGAGTTTCTTTCAGTTGCTCCACTTCCTGCTCCAGCCTGTTAGCTTTTCTTTTGGCTTTGTTCAGCTGCTGACACAAGCTCTTGTTGGTTTCCAGCACCTCAGAGATGTGCGCGGGCACAGTGAGCTGGACATCACATGCTCTCAGAATCTCTTGCACATCGGCACTTTCTGGTGTCCCAGGACTTCTGAGGCTCCGGTGGCAAAGGGACGAGTCCAACCCTGGGGTCGGTATTTGGGCTGTGATGTTTCCTGTCTGCTCAAAGGGAAAGAATAAAAATGGACGGAACTTAGGAAATCAGCTCAAAACAGGAGACAGCGGCAGCATGTCAGAGACCCAGAAGAGGACTGTCACTAACTTGACGTCGGATGAGAAAAGAGTTTCCAAGAACCCTGCCTTTGGCATTACTCATGGAAAAGTCTTCTTCTGCATTAGGGTGTGATAGAAGCCTAAAAGGAAGTCTCCAATGTAAAGCCTTGGGGTTTACATACCTCCCCCTCAGAGCTTTTGCCCTCCTCGATGGCTTCTTCATCAGCTGGCGACTCACGGCCGGCAGACTCCCAGTATACGGCAGGCTCATCTACATTAAAACCACACATTTTTGGAACCACAGTGATCTAATACAGCTCCTTGGTGCCTAGAGCGCTTCCCGAATCATCGTGCTTCCCGAGACAATCTTAGCACAAACACACACCCCAAACCCATGAAATCCTAGCGAGAGACCTGTCACAACGCGGATGCGAAATGCATCTCTTCTCCTGCTTGGGAGTTCGTTTCCTCGAGAGCACACGCCTGCGCCATGTGCCAGGGACATCACTCGAAGTGACGAGAAAGGAGCCAAAAAGGAAGCAGTGTCTCGAGAATTCTGCTTCCCAGGGACAACACCTGGCAGAGCATTTGTTCCCGGATGACAAGGAACCCCTCCACACCGTTTCCAAACACCTTGTCTCCCTGGCAGCCCACCAAAAGGGCAGGCGACAGCCCTTTTCCCCATCGCCTCCTCCGCGCTGGAGAGTCCTACCTGCTCTCCCCAGAGCGGGTGCACACCGCCTATCTCCAGCAGCTCCTGCCCTGCGGCGAGCGCTGGGTGCTGACACCCGTTTTGCATGGCCTGGAGCAGCTCCTCCCTCGTTTTCCTGCTCCCTGGGGACCGCAGGGCACACGCTGGGTCTGGGCCTGGAAAGACAGACAGCACAACCTCTTGGACTCACCGCAAGAACAACGGCCCTTTTCATCTTTCCCTCCCTTGGGAACCAACATGCCCAGGCACGAAGTGAAGCCCCAGGGCAGGAGAACAGCCCAGGAGTTTCCCAAACAGCTCCTGCCTGCCTGCGCCTGTTACCTCTCGTCCTCCCGGCAGTTGTTGTCACCAACAGCCGCCTGCTTCTTCACTGGCAGCGGCGCTGGGGCCAAGCCCCCAGTGGTGGACATGCAGTGTGGCTTGTTCCAGACGTCCTGCAAGATCTTGTCAGCGATGCTTCCAAAGGACACATGCTGCTTCTGTGCCCTCCTCCTGCACAGGAACCGCCAGATGCTCTTCATGGCCCAGCAGGAATAGGCACCGCACTGCCTTGCCTCTCACCGACGAGCGGTGGCAGGCAGGATTGGGTGGGCGCTGCCGGGTGCCAGCTGCCAGCAGAGGAGCCGAGCCCTGAGGAGCGGCAGGGCACAGGCAACTGCCTCTGGGCTGAGCACACCACCAGCAGCAACGGCAGCACCAGCACAACACCACTGGCACAGCACCAGAAGCACCAGTACAGCAGCACCAGCACCAGCACAGCACCACTACCACCAGCACGGCACCAGTACCACCAGCACAGCACCAGCACAGCACCAGCAGCACCAGCACAGCACCAGCAGCACCGCCAGGTACTCTGTGTGCAGGGTCTGTGCCAGTGCCCCAGGTCTAGCGAACGCGTGTGCTGACGTCATGAACGGCTCAGTGACATCATAAGGTGCTGGGAACTGGGCGGTGCTGGTGGCAGAGGCCTGCAGGGCGGACGTGCGCGTGTGCTCAGCACCTTTCTGCGCACACCCAGGCCACGTGCTCAAGCAAAACGGCCCCTGGCGCACGGTGTCCAGGTCCACCAGCTTGCCCAAGGCCACCTCTCCAAGGCTCCCAGCACCCTGCACGCTCAGGGCACCCACCGTCCTCCTCTCCTCTCCAACACATGGGGTCGGCAGGGCGGGCTCTGGCCGCCAAGGCTCCCTGCAAGCACGAGAGGCAGTGGCTGGACACCCCGTGTGCCATTTTGGGCTTCCTGGGCTCTGGCTGTGTGTTCTGGGGCACCCTGGACCCCTCGGGGCACCCCTCTCTGCAGCCCTGGGTGTGTCCCTTGGAGGGCACCCTGTGGGGGGATGGCAAGGCTCGACCGAATTGCTTGTTGTAGAAAATCCATTTTAAGCTTAGCACACGGTGTCCTTGACAGAACAAGGAATTTAACAAATCAACTCTGCGGTTAGCAAGAATGTGAAAAACAGGATGCAGCTGGAGAAGAATGAAGAAGTATGGGCGGAGTTGACATTTAGCTGGCTAGCCAATAATGAGCTCTAACTTTGCAATATGTAGTAGCTAATTAACCACTCTATAAATTGTGTAACCAAACTGTAATAAACGAAGCTTGCTTATCACTCACATTGAGTTGGCTGCATTCTTCCGCCGTCTCTCCAGGACAGCAACCCTCGGGGTAGAACTTCGCCCCGACAGCACCCCAAGCCCCCGCTGTCCACTGTGGGATGCCCCTGTGCCTCGCTTTTGCTTGCTGGTCTGCCCGGTCCCCCTCAGCGTGCCGTTTGGGGTGCTCCGAGACCCTCGTTCAGCCCTCTGGGCTTCCCCTGCACGTGCCTCTCTGGCTTTGGATGCTGCCTCAGGCCGTGGCTCTGCCTTTCAGGGTGCCCCAGGCCCCTGTTGTGTGAATTGCAGTGCTCTCTTGGGCAACGGGTGTGCCATTCCCCCGGCCGAGCACCCCGAACGATGCCGTTCTGAGCACCCCAAGGCCCCTCGGAGTGCATTTTCGGCTCCCCCAGCTCCTTGGCGTGCCTTTGGGTGCCTCTGCAGGCCCCGCAGTGTGCTTTCTGCTGCACCCCATCTTCCCTGGTGTGCCTTTCACTACGCCCCAGGGCAATCAGTGTGCCTTTTGGGGCGTCCCTGGGCTCGGTGCGTCCCTGGACGCAGGACTCCCCGGGGGTCTCACCAGAGCGGGGCAGAGGGGCACAGTCACCTCCCTTGCCCTGCTGCCCACGCTGCGGGGGATGCAGCCCGGGATGCGGTTGCCTTCTGGGCTGCGAGCGCACATCACCGGCTCGTGTCCAGCTTTTCATCCCCCAGCACCCCCAAGTCCTTCTCGGCAGGGCTGCTCTCCACCCCTTCATGCCCAGCCTGGATTTATGCGTGTGATTGCACCCACCCCTTGCACTTGGCCTTTTTCAACTTTTGGCAGCTTGTTGCTTTACTAAGCTTTCTGCTGCTTTACGAAGCTTGCATTTGTTGACTGGACAAGTAATTAGGGTTCCGGGGAAGATATGCTTCACCCCACCCCTCTTCCATTTGACTGAGTTTGTCTACAAATTCCAGCCTCCACGTGGCTCTGGGATCACACACACATACACACACACACTTGCCGTTGGGTAAGTTGAAAAAAAACTGTTGAATAATTTAGGTGAAATATATCACAGAAATCACCAGGTCAGTCCATTTGGCAATTCTTCCCCTGCAGTCCTTCTCAACCCATGGCAACAGGAACCCAAAACCTTGCAGTCCAGCTAATATTTTACAAACATTTCTCCCGGTTTAGAAGTTCTCAGAGCTGACACTCTGACTCTCCTCCTGCAGCTGGGAGGCTGTGGTGTCTCCAGGTGAAGCAACATTTAAGTACCCAATCTCAGAAGGTTGAGAGGGGGATAAGGAAAAGGGTGAGTCTTGGCTTTCAGCTTCTCCTTCAGGCTTCATGTCTGGCGTGGCCTTCAGGGTGCTGAGAAAGTCTGGCGGTTCTCTTGACGGGAAGCTGAAAACAAATCTCCTCTCTTAAGTCATTCTGCAAACTTCATCTGACCCTCCATCACCTGCCACAGTCCCAACACTCCTCCCAACGTCTCTGCGAGGCAGTGCAGGGCGATGCTCAATGCCTTTCGCTTGGACTGAGTCTCCGCTACTCCTCCTCTCTAGCTGCTCACCGTAGACTGAGGGACTCATGCAGGGAAACCGTCCATCGTCTGCTATCAAATTTTGGCGTGGGTTACGGATACGTTGCAACGATGTGACCCCAATATGAGTATGATCGTTCACCCTTTATTAGTCAGCAAAACAAGGTTTATATAGCAAAACAATTACAGCATCTGAATGGTTAAACCCCCAACACATATATAGGCAAAATTACTGCAACTCGTTGTGATTGGTGCAGAGCTGCATCTCGAAGTGAAAACAGTACTGTGGCAGGAAAAAACAACGTGGCAGGAAGGAAGTGAGAGTGTGGCAGGAAATGGTGACGTTCGCCCTGCTCCAGAGTCCTGAGCTTGTCGCTCTGCCTTCCCAGCAGGGTTCCGTGTCAGCCGCTCCCAAGGCTCACTTCCGGATCGGAACCTGGGTTGCTCAACACACCAAACTATGTTCCCTCTCTTCCAGCCAGGACTCCACACAGACCCAGTCTCTGTGCCTCTGTGCGAGCAGTGAAATGAGCAGATGAGGCTGAGCAACAGATTTACAGGTTAGCCCCTTCTGGCTGCGAGCTATCTGCAGCCGTTCGAATTTTCGGAGCAGGGCTGCCGGAGGCGCAGAGCAAGCACCTCCTAAGCAGCGTTTGAGGTTTGAGGTGGCAACACAAGCAAGCAGTACCAGTCTCTGTGCCTCTGTGCGATCAGTGCCATGGGCAGATGAGGCTGAGCAACAGCTTTCCAGCCTAGCACCTTCTGGGTGCAAGCTACAGGAAGATGTTCGCATTTCTGGAGCAAGACTGTGAAATGAACCTGCAAGTGATCCCCAAAGACACGTTTGAGGTTTGCGGTGGCAAGACAAGCAAGCAGCCCCAGTCTCTGTGCCTCTGTGCGAGCAGAGCCATGGGCAGATGAGGCTGAGCAACAGCTTTACAGGCAAGCTCTTTCTGCCTGCGAGCTATCTGCAGACGTCCGCATTTTCTGAACAGGGCTGCCAGAGGAACCCGGCATGGACCGCAAAGATACCTTTGAAGTATGAGGGGGCAAGACAAGCAAGCAGCCTCAGTCTCTGTGCCTCTGTGCGAGCAGTGCCATGGGCAGATGAGGCTGAACAACAGCTTTCCAGGCTAGCTCTTTCTGGCTGCAAGCTATCTGCAGACGTTCGCATTTTTAGAGCAAGGCTGCCGGAGGCACCGTGCTTGGAACCCCAAAGCTACATTTGAAGTTTGAGTTGGCAAGACAAGCAAGCAGCCCCAGTCTCTGTGCCTCTGTGCGAGCAGTGCCATGGGCAGATGAGGCTGAGCAACAGCTTTCCATGCTAGCTCTTTCTGGCTGCAATCTATCTGCAGACGTTCGCATTTTCTGAACCGGGCTGCCGGAGGCCCAAGGCACGGACACCAGAATTTACTTTTCAAGTTTGAGATGGCAAGACAAGCAAGCAGCCCCAGTTTCTGTGCCTCTGTGCAAGCAGTGCCATGGGCAGATGAGGCTGAGAAACAGCTTTCCAGGCTAGCTCTTTCCGGCTGCGAGCTATCTGCAGACGTTCGCATATTCAGAGCAGGCCTGCCGGAGGCCCCCTGCACGGAACACCTAATACACGTTTGAAGTTTGAGGTTGTCAAGACAAGCAAGCAGCCCCAGTCTCTGTGCCTCTGTGCGAGCAGTGCCATGGGCAGATGAGGCTGAGCAACAGCTTTCCAGGCTAGCTCTTTCTGGCTGCGAGCTATCTGCAGACGTTCACATTTCCAGAGCAGGGCTGCCGTTGGCGATTGGAAAGGACCACCTAAGTTAGGTTTGAAGTTTGAGGTGGCAAGACAAGCAAGCAGCCCCAGTCTCTGTGCCTCTGTGCGAGCAGTGTCATGGGCAGATGAGGCTGAGCAACATCTTTGCAGGCCAGCTATTTCTGCCTGTGAGCTATCTGCAGACGTTCGCATTTTCGAAACAGCACTGCCCTAAGCCCCCGGCACGGACCACCTAATTTACATTTGAAGTTTGAGGGGGGAAGACAAGCAAGCAGCCCCAGTCTCTGTGCCTCTGTGCGATCAGTGCCATGGGCAGATGAGGCTGAGAAACAGCTTTCCAGGCTAGCTCTTTCTGGCTGCAAGCTATCTGCAGACGTTCGCATTTTCAAAGCAGGGCTGCCGGAGGCGATCGGCAAGGACCACCTAAGATACGTTTGAACTTTGAGGTATGAAAAAAAGCAAGCAGCCCCAGTCTCTGTGCCTCTGTGCGAGCAGTGCCATGGGCAGATGAGGCTGAGCAACAGCTTTCCAGGCTAGCTCTTTCTGGCTGCAAGCTATCTGCAGACGTTCGCATCTTGAAAGAAGGGTTGCCGGATGCAATGGGCAAGGACCACCTAAGATATGTTTGAAGTTGGAGGTGGCAAGACAAGCAAGCAGCCCCAGTCTCTGTGCCTCTGTGCGAGCAGTGCCATGGGCAGATGAGGCTGAACAACAGCTTTCCAGGCTAGCACTTTCTGTCTGCGTGCTATTTGCAGATGTTCGCATTTTCAGAGCATGGCTGAGGGAGGAGACGAGCACGGACCACCTAAAGTACGTTTGAAGTTTGAGATGGCAACACAACAAGCAGCCCCAGTCTCTGTGCCTCTGTGCGAGCAGTGCCATGGGCAGATGAGGCTGAGCAACAGCTTTCCAGGCTAGCACCTTTTGACTGCCAGCTATCTGCAGACGTTCGCATTTTCACAGCATGGCTGCCGGAGGCCCACGGCACGGACACCAGAATTTACTTTTCAAGTTTGAGATGGCAAGACAAGCAAGCAGCCCCAGTCTCTGTGCCTCTGTGCGAGCAGTGCCATGGGCAGATGAGGCTGAGAAACATCGTTCCATGCTAGCTCTTTCTGGCTTCGAGCTATCTGCAGACGTTCGCATTTTCGGAACAGCACTGCCCTAGGCCTTCTGCACGGATCACCTAATTTGCATTTGAAGTTGGAGGTGGCAACACAAGCAAGCAGCCCCAGTCTCTGTGCCTCTGTGCGAGCAGTGCCATGTGCAGATGAGGCTGAACAACAGCTTTTCAGGCTAGCTCTTTCTGGCTGTAAGCTATCTGCAGACGTTCGAATTATTAGAGCAAGGCTGCCGGAGGCACCGTGCTTGGAACCCCAAAGCTACGTTTGAAGTTTGAGGCGGCAAGACAAGCAAGCAGCCCCAGTCTCTGTGCCTCTGTGCGAGCAGTGCCATGGGCAGATGAGGCTGAGCAACAGCTTTCCATGCTAGCTCTTTCTGCCTGCGAGCTATCTGCAGACGTTCGCATTTTCGGAACAGCACTGCCCTAGGCATTCTGCACGGACCACCTAATTTGTATTTGAAGTTGGAGGTGGCAAGACAAGCAAGCAGCCCCAGTCTCTGTGCCTCTGTGCGAGCAGTGCCATGGGCAGATGAGGCTGAGCAACAGCTTTACAGGCAAGCTCTTTCTGGCTGCAAGCTATCTGCAGACGTCCGCATTTTCTGAACAGGGCTGCCAGAGGAACCCGGCATGAACCACAAAGATACCTTTGAAGTCTGAGGGGGCAAGACAAGCAAGCAGCCTCAGTCTCTGTGCCTCTGTGCGAGCAGTGCCATGGGCAGATGAGGCTGAGCAACAGCTTTCCAGCCTAGCTCTTTCCGGCTGCGAGCTATCTGCAGACGTTCACATTTCCAGAGCAGGGCTGCCGTTGGCGATTGGAAAGGACCACCTAAGTTACGTTTGAAGTTTGAGGTGGCAAGACAGGCAAGCAGCCCCAGTCTCTGTGCCTCTGTGCGAGCAGTGTCATGGGCAGATGAGGCTGAGCAACAGCTTTGCAGGCCAGCTGTGCGAGCAGTGTCATGGGCAGATGAGGCTGAGCAACAGCTTTGCAGGCCAGCTATTTCTGCCTGTGATCTATCTGCAGACGTTCGCATTTTCGAAACAGCACTGCACTAAGCCCCCGGCACGGACCACCTAATTTACATTTGAAGTTTGAGGGGGGAAGACAAGCAAGCAGCCCCAGTCTCTGTGCCTCTGTGCGATCAGTGCCATGGGCAGATGAGGCTGAGAAACAGCTTTCCAGGCTAGCTCTTTCTGGCTGCAAGCTATCTGCAGACGTTCGCATTTTCAAAGCAGGGCTGCCGGAGGCGATCGGCAAGGACCACCTAAGATACGTTTGAACTTTGAGGTATCAAAAAAAGCAAGCAGCCCCAGTCTCTGTGCCTCTGTGCGAGCAGTGCCATGGGCAGATGAGGCTGAGCAACAGCTTTCCAGGCTAGCTCTTTCTGGCTGCAAGCTATCTGCAGACGTTCGCATCTTGAAAGAAGGGTTGCCGGATGCAATGGGCAAGGACCACCTAAGATATGTTTGAAGTTGGAGGTGGCAAGACAAGCAAGCAGCCCCAGTCTCTGTGCCTCTGTGCGAGCAGTGCCATGGGCAGATGAGGCTGAACAACAGCTTTCCAGGCTAGCACTTTCTGTCTGCGTGCTATTTGCAGATGTTCGCATTTTCAGAGCATGGCTGAGGGAGGAGACGAGCACGGACCACCTAAAGTACGTTTGAAGTTTGAGATGGCAACACAACAAGCAGCCCCAGTCTCTGTGCCTCTGTGCGAGCAGTGCCATGGGCAGATGAGGCTGAGCAACAGCTTTCCAGGCTAGCACATTCTGGCTGCCAGCTATCTGCAGACGTTCGCATTTTCACAGCATGGCTGCCGGAGGCCCACGGCACGGACACCAGAATTTACTTTTCAAGTTTGAGATGGCAAGACAAGCAAGCAGCCCCAGTCTCTGTGCCTCTGTGCGAGCAGTGCCATGGGCAGATGAGGCTGAGCAACATCGTTCCATGCTAGCTCTTTCTGGCTTCGAGCTATCTGCAGACGTTCGCATTTTCGGAACAGCACTGCCCTAGGCCTTCTGCACGGATCACCTAATTTGCATTTGAAGTTGGAGGTGGCAACACAAGCAAGCAGCCCCAGTCTCTGTGCCTCTGTGCGAGCAGTGCCATGGGCAGATGAGGCTGAGCAACAGCTTTCCAGGATAACTCTTTCTGTCTGCGAGCTATCTGCAGACGTTCGCAATTTCACAGCATGGCTGCCGGAGGCCCAAAGCACGTAATACCTAAGTTAGGTTTGAAGTTTGAGGTGGCAAGACAAGCAAGCAGCCCCAGTCTCTGTGCCTCTGTGCGAGCAGTGCCATGGGCAGATGAGGCTGAGCAACAGCTTTCCAGGCTAGCTCTTTCTGGCTGCGAGCTATCTGCAGACGTTTCCCTTTTCGGAGCAGGGATGCCGGAGGCATCCGGCTCAGACCACCTAAGTTACTTTTCAAGTTTAAGGGGACAAGACAAGCAAGCAGCCCCAGTCTCTGTGCCTCTGTGCGAGCAGTGCCATGGGCAGATGAGTCTGAGAAACAGCTTTCGAGGCTAGCTCTTTCTGGCTGCGAGCTATCTGCAGACGTTCACATTTCCAGAGCAGGGCTGCCGTTGGCGATTACAAAGGACCACCTAAGTTACGTTTGAAGTTTGAGGTGGCAAGACAAGCAAGCAGCCCCAGTCTCTGTGCCTCTGTGCGAGCAGTGTCATGGGCAGATGAGGCTGAGCAACATCTTTGCAGGCCAGCTATTTGTGCCTGTGAGCTATCTGCAGACGTTCGCATTTTCGAAACAGCACTGCCCTAAGCCCCCGGCACGGACCACCTAATTTACATTTGAAGTTTAAGGGGGGAAGACAAGCAAGCAGCCCCAGTCTCTGTGCCTCTGTGCGATCAGTGCCATGGGCAGATGAGGCTGAGCAACAGCTTTCCAACCTAGCACCTTCTGGGTGCAAGCTACAGGAAGATGTTCGCATTTCTGGAGCAAGACTGTGAAATGAACCTGCAAGTGATCCCCAAAGACACGTTTGAGGTTTGCGGTGGCAACACAAGCAAGCAGCCCCAGTCTCTGTGCCTCTGTGCGAGCAGAGCCATGGGCAGATGAGGCTGAGCAACAGCTTTACAGGCAAGCTCTTTCTGGCTGCAAGCTATCTGCAGACGTTCGCATTTTCTGAACAGGGCTGCCAGAGGAACCCGGCATGGACCACAAAGATACCTTTGAAGTCTGAGGGGGCAAGACAAGCAAGCAGCCTCAGTCTCTGTGCCTCTGTGCGAGCAGTGCCATGGGCAGATGAGGCTGAGCAACAGCTTTCGAGGCTAGCTCTTTCTGGCTGCGAGCTATCTGCAGACGTTCACATTTCCAGAGCAGGGCTGCCGTTGGCGATTGGAAAGGACCACCTAAGATACGTTTGAAGTTTGAGGTGGCAAGACAAGCAAGCAGCCCCAGTCTCTGTGCCTCTGTGCGAGCAGTGCCATGGGCAGATGAGGCTGAGCAACAGCTTTCCAGGCTAGCTCTTTCTGGCTGCAAGCTATCTGCAGACGTTCGCATTTTTAGAGCAAGGCTGCCGGAGGCACCGTGCTTGGAACCCCAAAGCTACGTTTGAAGTTTGAGGGGGCAAGACAAGCAAGCAGCCCCAGTCTCTGTGCCTCTGTGCGAGCAGTGCCATGGGCAGATGAGGCTGAGCAACAGATTTCCAGGCTAACGCTTTCTGCCTGCGAGCTATCTGCAGACGTTCGCATTTTCTGAACAGGGCTGCCGGAGGCCCAAGGCACGGACACCAGAATTTACTTTTCAAGTTTGAGATGGCAAGACAAGCAAGCAGCCCCAGTCTCTGTGCCTCTGTGCGAGCAGTGCCATGGGCAGATGAGGCTGAGCAACAGCTTTCCAGGCTAGCTCTTTCTGCCTGCGAGCTATCTGCAGACGTTCGCATTTTCAGAGTAGCGCTTCCGGAGGCCCCCTGCATGGACCACCTAGGCAACGTGTGAAGTTTCAGGGGGCAAGACAAGCAAGCAGTCCCAGTCTCTGTGCCTCTGTGCGAGCAGTGCCATGAGCAGATGAGGCTGAGCAACAGCTTTCCGAGCTCGCGTCTTGTGGCTGTGATCTACATGAAGATGCTTGCATTTTTGGAGCAGGTCTGCGAAATGCTCCTGGCAGAGACCCCGTAATGTATGTTTGAAGTTTGAGGTGGCAAGACAGGCAAGCTGCCCCAGTCTCTGTGCTCCTATGTGAGCAGTGCCATAGCCAGATGAGGCTGAGCAACAGCTTTCCAGGCTAGCCTCTTCTGGCTGCGAGCTACATGCTCTAATACTAGAAGCATATGTGGTTAGCACAGAATACAGTTTGTTTAGGGATAACTACTGAAGAAGGAAACATCAGATATACAGTTTCTTTAATGACATGTAACACTATTTGAATTAATTTTTTGTTTGAACATAGGAAAAGTTTACATAGCTAAGAACCTATCCCTCAGGGAATATGTATATATATTTTTTTGCAACCTGTCCAAGCAATTAGTTCTGTTTTCTTTCTTTCTTCTGTTCTGTTGTGTTCACATGTAGTATTCTCTTGCGTTCTGTAATATTGTGTTGTGTTCTCCTGTGTTCTGATGTGTACTCATTTTTCATGTTCTGTTGTTTTTTGTTGTGTTCTGTTGTGTTCTGCTGTGTTCTGATGTGTTCTTTTGTGTTCTGATGTATTGTGTTCTTTTTTGTTCTGTGTTCTGTTATTTTCTGTTTTGTTCTGATGTGTTCTATTGTGTTCTGATGTGCAGTGTTCTATTGTGTTCTGATATGTTTTCTTGTGTTCTCATTTATAGTATTCTGCTGTGTTCTGATGTGTTCTGCTGTGTTATGTTGTGTTCTGTTGTGTTCTCTGATGTTCTGATGTATTCTCATGTGTACTGTTCTGTTGTGTTCTTTTGTGTTCTGTTGTGTTCTGTTGTGTTCTCATGTGTAGTGTTCTGTTCTGTTCTCTTCTGTTTTGTTCTGTTGTGTTCTATTGTGTTCAATTCTGTTCACATGTGTAGTGTTCTCATGTTCTGTTGTGTTCTTGTGTGTTCTGTTGTGTTCTGATGTGTTCTCATGTGTAGTATTGTGTTGTGTTCTATTGTGTTCTTTTGTGTTCTGTTGTGTCTTCATGTGTAGTGTTGTGTTGTGTTCTGTTTTGTTCTGATGTGTTCTCATGTGTAGTGTTCTTTTGTGTTCTGTTGTGTTCTCTTGTGTTCTGTTGTGTTCTGATGTGTACTCATGTATAGTGTTCTGCTGTGTTCTGTTGTGTTCTGATGTGTAGTGATCTTTTGTGTTCTGTTGTGATGTGTTCTCATCTTTACTGTTCTGTGGTGCTCTGTTGTGTTCGGTTGTGTTCTGTTGTGTTCTCATGTGTAGTGTTCTGTTCTGTTGTGTACTTTTGTGTTCTGTTGTGGTCTTTTGTGTTCTGTTGTGTTCTGATGTGTTCTCATGTGTAGTATTCTGCTGTGTTCTGTTGTGTTCTGTTCTGTTGTGACGTGTTCTGATATTTTCTCATGTGTTGTTTTTTGTTGTGTTCTATTGTGTTCTGATGTGTTCTCACGTGTTGTGTTCTGTTGTGTTGACTTGACTTCAGCAAGGCTTTCGACGCTGTCTCCCATAATATCCTCCTAGGGATGCTCAGGAAGTGTGGGCTGGATGAGTGGTCGGTGAAGTGGATTGAGAACTGGCTGAATGGCAGAACTCAGAGGGTTGTCATCAGTGGCGCTGAGTCTAGTTGGAGACTGGTAACAAGTGGTGTCCCTCAGGGGTCAGTGCTGGGCCCAGTCTTGTTTAGCTTCTTCATCCACAACCTGGATGAAGAGTTAGAATGTACCCTCAGCAAGTTTGCTGATGACACCAAACTGGGAGGTGTGGTGGACACAGCGGAAGGCTGTGCTGCCATTCAGCGTGACCTGGATAGGCTGGAAAGCTGGGCAGAGAGGAACCTGATGAGGTTTAACAAAGGCAAATGCAGGGTCCTGCACCTGGGGAGGAACATCAGTACAAGCTTGGGGTGCACCTGCTGGAGAGTAGCTCTGCAGAGAGGGACCTGGGTGTCCTGGTGGACGACAGGTTAACCATGAGGCAGCAGTGTGCCCTGGCTGCCAAGAAAGCCAATGGGATCCTAGGGTGCATCAAGAAGAGTGTGGCCAGCAGGACGAGGGAGGTTCTGCTTCCCCTCTACACTGCCCTGGTGAGGTCTCATCTGGAGTACGCTGTCCAGTTCTGGGCTCCCCAGTTCAAGAAAGATGAGAAGCTACTGGAAAGAGTCCAGCGCAGGGCTACGAGGATGGTGAGGGGACTGGAACATGTTCCTTACGAGGAGAGGCTGAGGGAGCTGGGCTTGTTCAGCCTGAAGAAGAGAAGGCTGGGAGGGGACCTAATAAATGCTGATAAATATCTGAAGGGTGGGTGTCAGGAGGATGGGGACAAGCTCTTTTCAGTGGTGCCCAGTGACAGGACAAGGGGCAATGGGCACAAACTGAGGCACAGGAAGTTCCACCTGAACATGAGGAAGAAGTTCGTCCCTCTGAGGGTGACGGAACCCTGGAACAGGCTACCCAGGGAGGTTGTGGAGTCTTCTTCTCTGGAGATGTTCAAGACCCACCTGGACAAGGTCCTGTGCAGCCTGCTCTGGGTTTCCCGGTGTCCTGGGTTTGGCCAGGACAGGGTTAATTTTCACCGGACTCCAGGAAGGGGCACAGCCGGGGGGTGGGGGCTGACCCCACCTGGCCGAACAGAGCCCGGTGTTCCATACCCTGTGACGTCACGCTGGGTTCTGGGGGGGGGGGGGGGGGGGGGCGCGGCGGGAAGGCACTTGCGGCTTGGGGGGACGCAGCGCCGGTCCTGTTTCGGGAGAGCGGCTGTCTGGGTTGTACGGTTCGTTGTTGTGTTTTCGCCTTATTTGTATCGTTGTTGTTCCTGTTTTCCCTCTGTTTGCTGTTCTGTTAAACTGCCCTTATCCCGACCCACCTGTTTCTGCCTCTTTCTTTTCATTCTCCTCCGCACGCCGGCGGGGGGAGGGGCGGCTGCGTGGCGCTTTTGTTGCCGGTGGCAGCCGAAACCGAAACAGTTTTTCAGCAATTTAAGTCACAGATACGATCTGTAATGGGACAGATGACACTAACTGCATCTGACCATCCTAATGTACTCCAGATGTTTATCTTTGCAAATATTGTTAGCTTGCAGTAGACTTTGTGCAAAGGTAGCAAGATGAAGAGAAGTCTGTCTTTGAATTTTAAAGCTTTCTTTGCATGTGTCATTTTGTGTCCTTCTGTCTACGTGACTCGCAGCACTACACTGCAGGTTCTGCGGAGCCCCTGATCTGCTAGTGACATTAACGGCTAGCTGGGTGGTGGTGGAAGGGTGCCAGTTCTCACAGTGCAATTTCAGTAAGGAATTTCAAACTAGTTAGACTTCCCTAAAATCCGGAAACTCATTTACCAGTTCAGGAAGAGGTGGTGGTGTTGCCTTGTCCTGCCAGTGCTGAGTGCTGTATGTCCTGGGTTCGGCCAGGACAGGGTTAATTTTCACCGGACTCCAGGAAGGGGCACAGCCGGGGGGTGAGGGCTGACCCCACCTGGCCGAACAGAGCCCGGTGTTCCATACCCTGTGACATCACGCTGGGTTCCGGTGGGGGGGGCGGGGCGGCGGGAAGGCACTCGCAGCTTGGAGGGACGCAGCACCGGTCCTGTTTCGGGAGAGCGGCTGTCTGGGTTGTACGGTTCGTTGTTGTGTTTTCTCCTTATTTGTATCGTTGTTGTTCCTGTTTTCCCTCTGTTTGCTGTTCTGTTAAACTGCCCTTATCCCGACCCACCTGTTTCTGCCTCTTTCTTTTCATCCTCCTCCGCACGCCGGCGGGGGGAGGGGCGGCCGCGTGGCGCTTTTGTTGCCGGCGGCAGCCGAAACCGAAACAGTTTTTCAGCAATTTAAGTCACAGATACGATCTGTAATGGGACAGATGACACTAACTGCATCTGACCATCCTAATATACTCCAGATGTTTATCTTTGCAAATATTGTTAGCTTGCAGTAGACTTTGTGCAAAGGTAGCAAGAGGAAGAGAAGTCTGTCTTTGAATTTTAAAGCTTTCTTTGCATGTGTCATTTTGTGTCCTTCTGTCTACGTGACTCGCAGCACTACACTGCAGGTTCTGCGGAGCCCCTGATCTGCTAGTGACATTAACGGCTAGCTGGGTGGTGGTGGAATGGTACCAGTTCTCGCAGTGCGATTTCAGTAAGGAATTTCAAACTAGTTAGACTTCCCTAAAATCCAGAAACTCATTTACCAGTTCAGGAAGAGGTGGTGGTGTTGCCTTGTCCTGCCAGTGCTGAGTGCTGTATGTCCTGGGTTCGGCCAGAACAGGGTTAATTTTCACCGGGCTCCAGGAAGGGGCACAGCCGGGGGGTGGGGGCTGACCCCACCTGGCCGAACAGAGCCCGGTGTTCCATACCCTGTGACGTCACGCTGGGTTCCGGTGGGGAGGGCGGGGCGGCGGGAAGGCACTCGCGGCTTGGGGGGACGCAGCACCGGTCCTGTTTCGGGAGAGCGGCTGTCTGGGTTGTACGGTTCGTTGTTGTGTTTTCTCCTTATCTGTATCGTTGTTGTTCCTGTTTTCCCTCTGTTTGTTGTTCTGTTAAACTGCCCTTATCCCGACCCACCGGTTTTCTGCCTGTTTTCTTTCCATTCTCCTCCGCACCGCGGCAGGGGGGAGGGTCGGCCACGTGGCGCCTTTGTTGCAGGCAGCAACCGAAACCACATCACTGTAGCTGTCACAAGAAGATGTGCAGATGTTCAAACCTGCCTGACAATAAGAAAAGCAAATGTTTTGCTACCGTTTTCCTTTAGAACAGCGTCTTTCCCAGGCAGGCGTTTGACCTGTTCGTGGAATAACAACTGCCATTAGAAGTGGGCCGCATGGGAAGAGCATGCTGTTCTCCTGGAAGTCAGAAGACTGGCTTCCGTTCCTGCGTGTTGCTGATTTGCTTTATGACCTGCGAGTCCTCTCCCGCTATGTTTGCTTTACTTGTTTTCTTGATGGCGATCTGTTCAGCAGAGGAAATGCCTTTTACTTCTGTGCAAGATCTGGGCTCAAGTTGCTTGGGGGGGAAATTGAAGCTGGTTGAGAAGTCAGTCACTAATTTTTGCTTACCAAATTGTAGCTGAGATAAATTTGCCTGAAAAGTACTTTCCTTTATTGGAAAGGACTCTATAGCTTTACACGCAATGAATTTAAAACCATGTAGAAACTTCAAAGTGCTTATGCCAGCTGAGCTTTTTGTATTTTAAATGTGTTTGAAGCTGCTTCAGAGCAGAAGCTTTTGCTGCTCTAGGGAAAAAAGCTTTAATTCTAGATACTGCATCAATTTACCAGCGACTGTCAGACTTTCCTTGACCTGTCTGTGTAACGTAGTTTGTAATGGAGAGATCCTTCAGTTAATTGATGGAATAACCTTGTACCTCCAGCTTGAGGCTATTGCTAAGGACGGTTTGCTTGCTTGGATGCGCTGTTTGCCGTAGCCCCTGGCTGGAGTTGATACAGCATTTGAATTCGGGCTGGTAAGGTTTTGTTTCTACTGGTAGTGGAATTGAGACTGAAATAAAGCAGGTGAAATTACGACGTTACTGAAGTCATTAGCAAAGCTGCCATTGACTGAAGTAAGGCTAGGATCTCAGCCAAGCGTTTTGGTTGTTTAATTTATGGTAACATATTAATTGAGTTGTATTAAAACAAGGTTTTGAAAAAGTTTATCTTTAGCTTCGTGATACAATCTCCATTCCATAAATATTGTACATAGTGTTACTAAAAGTTTACCTTTTTTTGGCAGGTTGATAGAGGTAGATTTTAATTTATTTTTATAATCTGTGTGTTTGCACTCCTAGGAAAGAACTAAAGTACGCAGATGTCATTATTTCTGTAAATGAAAAGGACTTAATCCTAAATCTTCTAATTGTTTTATAGTATATGGCAGCAGAGCTATCTAACACTCTGTCCTGCAGGAAATATTTGACATACTTGTAAGCTCCAGGGAGAGGAGAACTAGGATGATAATATCTATTAACGTTGTTTTTGAATGAGAACTTGCATAAAGACTTTCTCGAGGAAAAAAAAGAAAATCACTATTAGATTTAAAGGCTTTTTAGCAAAAGGAATGTATTGCAAGCTTTTGACCTTCCTGTGCTGTATGAAGCTTTACTGGTGCGTATGCCAGAAAATCCTGTTGATTACTGGACTCTTCCAATGTGTGCTGCCCTTCTAGAAAGTCGACATCTGGACTGTATTTATTCTACTATTTTCTCGTCACTGGATGAGTCAGAGTAGATTTTCCTCCTTTAAATTTTGATAAACTTTTTTTCTATGATTTGGCAGAAAAGATTTTGTGCAATTTTAAAGGCACAACTAATAATGCGTTCCCAAGCTCTGATGACAGTTAGAACAAACGGTATTGTTTTAAAACATAAATGTATATTTTGCTGTACTACTCTTCTTGCTTCTCTTATCTGCTAGAATAGTTTTAGCATTGAGCATATTTTAATACACATCTAGAAACAGGCAAGACTGCTTTTATTATATTATTATATTGCTTGAAGTCATGAATTATGTTAATGTAAACACTGTAGTCAAAGGGAGACTGTATTGGCACCTGAGGTCTTTTATTCCTGCTTGTCAGTCTTCACGTTTGTCTTGTATGTGGAGACTCTGGCCTGGGTAGAAATGGGATTGTTCATTAAGAGTCAAAGTGTGTTCTTCCACTTGTAGCAGTCCCAAAGTACACCCAGTTTGTGTTGCACATCGATGGTATCTTGGCAAAAAGGAAACCGAGTTATCCATTAGCTAATTCTCAGAGTAATCTTCTTTGTAACCAGCTCTTCAAGTAATACCTTCCAAGTTTTCCCATGCAATGAGTAAAGCTAGCATAGTCAACAAGTTTCAAGGAACTACTCTCTCAATCGCTGGAAAGTTTTGACTAATTGAGCACAGTGATTTTTAATCTCTGGTATTCTGTATTATTTTTCAGTGATGTTTGTCTTATGAGGAACAATGGAACAAAATGGTTTTGGACAGGTTGATGTAGTTGCTTCTGAGAATTCGGGAGCGTGCGGCGCCGGTGCGGTCCGAGAGAGCGGGTCTGTTTTATTGATGTATGCCATCAATAAAATCAGGTGCCTTGATTAACCCTCTAGTATTGCAGGCCACAACTTGGTAACTGAGGCTGTGATAAATATCCTATAGCTTGTCTGCAGAATCAACTTTTTTTTTTTAGTGTTTTCTGTTAAAAGTTTTCTCCTGCAAAACCTAGGGACTGATACTGTTCTGTCAGGTCAAACAGATAAGCTGTTTCACCTGAAGTTTGTACCTAGCTCTTGTAGGCTACTTTTCCGTGATGGGTTTGCTAAGCTGCTGTGAGTGCACTTCCTCAGTCTCCATTGCTGCTTGCTCATGGGTGGAGGAGTGCACATATGGCCACCTCATAGCGAGAGGTCACCTCTGCTAGCGCAGCTGTCCCGTGGGCTTTCCGTTATTTGAGAGGGTTGGAAGGTAAGAAGAAATGAGATTGTTTTAGAGTCCATTCTCTTTGAACATCTGGGGTGATATCCTTTCTGGGGTGATATCCTTTCTGGGGTGATATCCTTTCTGTATATGCAAAGTTAAAATTTCAAGTGCTATATTGTCTCATTTTTGCAGAGGTTAAGTGTAATGTGAGGATAGGGATGCTTCTAAGCTGCCTATCTGATCAAGAAGTGCAGGTCTGAAGGTACTAAATACCCAAGTGAATGCAGACTAGCTGCAAAACTGACGTATGCAGCATGGTAGAGGAAGGTGAAGACTGTAAGAATGTGCTTAAACTCCCCCTGCTAAATTAACATTGCTGTTCTGAGTATCTTAGCTGAGAAATATGCAAGCATGCAAAATGTACACTTGTCATTCTTAAAGTAGTTGGTTTCCAACCTTTAATTTCTGAAGGACTGTTGAATGACAGAACTACTTTGACTTTTTCCACACAAATCCCTCTAATGAAATGCGTTTCTGCTTCACACCCGTCAGAGTTGCTAGTGGCAGTCACTGTCTCGCTTGAAATGGGATCTTTCTCCAGTAATCTACTGCCAGTTAATCATGGCTAAGTGAGACCTGGTAATCCCATTGATGTGCCTGGACTTATCTGAAGACAAGACCTAATTTTTATTTTTTTAAAAAGAGCTGTAGTAACATCATTTGTAATTATAGTGATATGAACTTGGTCACGCTTCCTGCCTACAATATCATGTATGTAAACACTACAATAAATTCTGTCTAAACACGTTCTGCTTTAACTCTACCTCTGTCTTAAGAAGTAAATGTGCATTTGCTGTCTTTATTTATCTCTGTACTGTACCACTCTGCACTAATAAATTCATTTCTTAATGAATTCATGTAGCCGTATGGCCAGAAATATATTTTTTAACTAGCTAAGAGTCTGTGATAAGCAGTGCAAAGAATCTGTTTCTTTAAAATATGCTTTACTGTACTTTGAAACTGGCTTCTAAAGATACTGAATGTTTCCATCAACTTGGTAATACTCATAACCAGCTCCTGGTATATACAATATATTAAAATGATGCTAAATATAAAAGTGTGTGTGTATAATGATTTTAAGAAAACTAATATATATGTCTCTGCACTCTGAATAAATCTGTCTCTGGACTTGTGATCAAGGCAGAGGACAGGGCTGTTTCTTGTTACTTAAGGTAACACAGGAATTCAGGCACATAGCAAAAAGCTTTTAATCACACTAATGTGATGCATTGTATCGACATCTTAATGCTAAGATGATCTTTAGGATGAAGAAAGTATTTTAAACAAACACCATGTAGTTCCCTGCAACATCAGTGCTTTTTGTTCTAGACAGTGAAGGTCTGTTGTGTGGTCAAAGCCGTAAATGGAACGAAATGAGGTTGCTTTAAACAAAGGTTTCATAAGTTGTTGAAAATCAGTTTTGAGGAAAATGTCTGAAATGTTTTGCAGAGGTGAATCTGGTGCTGGGAAGACTGAAAACACAAAGAAGGTTATTCAATACCTTGCTCATATTGCTTCCTCCCATAAAGGAAGAAAGGACCATAATATTCCCGTAAGTTGGGATATTTTATCATTTGTTTATTGTTCTTTTTGAAAACCACCATCTTTGCATTTAAAAAAAACATAACTTTTTTATTAAAGATAAGCTGTAATGTAATCCACATAATTTTCTCAACCGTTATTTTCTCTTTAGTAGGGGCTGAAATGAGCAGTTACGTTAAAATTTCCAGTTGATGTTAGCTGTTTAACTTCTCTTCTGAAATTAAAGGTTTTATGCAACCATTGTAACTAGTAACGGTATCAAAGCTTTCTGATGCAGTGTGTGCCAGTTTTCCAAAAATTTAATTAACTTGGGCAAGTCTTAGTGAATTTAGTTCCCTGAGATGCAGTTTTCAGTACTATATTTGTGAACAAGCTTTCTGTTCTTTCAAAAATTATCTTGTAGATAAGAAAAATCATCAAGCTTCAAAACTGCTGTAGACTTGATATGTCTACAAGCGAGCAGCTAATAAAAAGCTCTAGTTTTAGTACATTACAGACAAAAGCATATGCACTTATGTCAGAGTCTTGGGTTTTTTGGTAACTTGTCACTAACTGATTTATGTAGAAGTTTCTTCAGATTTACTGCTAGACTTCAAAATTCACAATGAGTTTTTATCAATATTTTGCTTTACAAGATATGGATGGGTTTGATTATCTGTTGCTATGAGCACTTGGATCTCTTTGCAGTGGAATATTAATTCAACTTGCTAGAAGCAAGTGGCTTGCTATATTCGATACTGGCGTATGTGGTTGGAAGTTTTCAAACTATATCAGACTTAGAAGCATCAGCTTCTGTAATTTCTAGTGTATAACACTTAATATTAAGATATTCTGGAATGTGTCAAGACTCAAACTCCTAGAAAACCAGGAGAGGACTTTTGACCAATCTGTGAAGAAAAAAAAAGCAAGAATTTGAAGTTGGAGAGAGGGAAAGATTGCTCTGCAGATAGATTTGGAGGCCTTAGGAGGATGCTGTGACTGGAGTGTCGGCAGCATTAGCATTGTCATGTGCTAGGGGAATACATGGCTCTGCAGAATGCTATTTAGAAAGTCATCCTTCAGAACTTGTTTTCTGTGTGGGTTTTGATTTATAAATATTCTTGGATTTATGGCTGTGCAGCCTTGAACAAAACTAGTGTTTTTAAAATTTCTACAGGAGTATAATTGCCTACAACTTTGGGGGGCGGGAAGGGAATTATGCAGAGAATGGAACTGCACAGAGTTTGTATACCAAGTACTTCTAAACACACTATTGACAGCTTGGAATGCACCAGGTTGAAAAGACTTCTGTGAGCCTCTTGTCGAGCCTCCTTTCAAAATATGCTTCCCTTTAAAGCTGAGTTTTGAAAACCTTGTGTGATGAAGATTATACAACCTTTCTGCAAAACTTTTCCTGTGCTTAACCACTTAAACAGTCAAAAATAGGGGTTTAAAAAGTACTCCTTGTTTGTTTGGCTGTGTTTCCATAAGCACTTTGTGCCAGTACCTGTGCTAAAAGTAGTCCCCTTTTTGAGTTTTGTCATCGTAACAATTCCTGTGGCCACTCACTGGGCTTGGAGACTGCAGGCTCAAACTACTGTTCTGAAAGTCATAGAATCATAGAATGGTTTGGGTTGGAAAGGACCTTCAAGATCATCTGGTTCCAACCCCCCTGCCATCAGCAGGGACATCTTCCACCAGACCAGGTTGCTCACAGCTCCATCCAAACTGGCCTTGAACCCTGCCAGGGAGGGGGTAGCCACAGCTTCTCTGGGCAACCTGGACCAGTGTTTCATCACCCTCATGGGGAAGAAATGAAGTCCGTCTGGCTTTAGATGAAACAAGTTTCCTCTGTTTGTTGCGTGGCTGCATAACTGATATGAAGTGAAGGCACAGAAAAAAGCTGGGGTGGAAGATGTTGGTGAAGGGAAGGATGAGTTGCTCAGTCTAATGCAGTGCTGGCTAATTCTGTTTAAGTTGCTGGTTGAACTGGAATCTAATTCTCTACTTAGCAGCGTGATCAAATGGGACAGGAGTTTAAGGTGGTGGGTGTAATCAGCTGCTTCGTGAGCCATCGAAGACTGTCACGATGAAGACTGGAAAAGTTTTTATTCTTTGTAAAACATAGTTCAGACACAGTAAAAAGAATAGGGTAGTGTCCTGAATAGAAGTTTGATACTTTGATTGTGCGCTTCATTCAATGCACTGCTATAGTAAGCACTGAATTAAGTATATGTTTATGAAAAATGCAAAATGTTCACGTAACCTAAACCGTTTTGAAAATACAAATGAGTCTCGCTTCTGTAACAATTAATTTTTATTAATATACTGCAGATGAAGAATGTCTAATCTACACACCTAACACTCAAAAGTTAGGAAGTGTCAGAATTGGTTATATTTAAGCAGCCCTAACTTGTTCCTGTTCACATATACATTAGAAAACTGTAGAGGGCTGGTGGTGATCCGTAGTATCCATCTGTACAGCCTTTGCACTGACCTGTGCACAAAGATGATGCTAAACAGGCTTGTTAAATAGACAGCAAGTCATGGATTTACTTTTATCCATCCTGTAACAAATAATTATCAGTGCTATGCATATTACTGAGACTTCTGAAAGTTGCATACATAAATAACTCTGTAACTCATGAAATACTTATTGCTCTTGAGGGGGTTAAATTCCCAAATATTTGAAGGTAAGAAGAAATAGACATGGTAACAATGAAGAAAAAAATAAATGGTGGGTGAAAATCTTTGTTAAGGCATTAGCAAATGATGCAACTGGTTTCTAGGAAATTGAAGTAGTAATGTAAAATATAATTTAATGAGAAGGCAAAATAATATAAACATGAAAAAGACAAGATAATTTAGAACATTAAAAAAGAAATCTTTTTTTTTTAATACGATGGCATGAATAGAGCCATGTGACGCTCACTGATGAAATCAAGTATTTAAACAAATAATTTGGTCAGTGTTAGAAATGCAAATCTATGGGCACTTTGAGATATCTGTCCCAAAACAAGCGTTCAAAGAAAAGATCTGAAGTGAAAGAGCTGAATAGATTAGGTAATTATAGCAGACTTTTCAGCTCCAGATCTCTGTTTCAAACTGCAACCAAAAAAGTCATTACAGCCTGAAGGCTGAAATAAATTTGCTTTTCTTAGTCCATTTGTTCCAAGTGAACATTTTTCCACATCATACTGATTATTCTGAACAGAGAGGATCAAACTGGCTTTGTTCCTGGATTACTTTTTAACTGCAAGAAAATATTTCCTCTAGGACAGGATGTGCTTTACCTTTATGAATAGAACTCTTCACTTGAGAGTTATCAACAAATATGATCTTACAAAAAAATGGAGAGTACTGAAGGGTTGCAATGAAAGTTCAAAAAGAACAGAACTCAATGCGGTTCAGTTTAACACAAGATAAAGATAAGACTTATAGACAGGAATTTCGGAAGGAGCGGTAGCTTCATATTCAAACATCTAACCTTATTTTTAGATCCTGAGTTGTTTTCTGAGCAGGTATGATGCAGCTTTGCAAAATTCACATCACTTAGCTGAGTAAACTAAACCTTTGCTAGCTGCTTTACAGAACTCTGTCAAAACCTGTTATTCTTCACTAAAACAGTGCTAGTTGCTAGTTATTTAAATTAGTAGACATAAACGGAAGAAGTGTGCGTCTGTCTTGGTGTGAAAATTTCTTGTGGTCTGAGTTTCACCACCACGTTTTCTCTCTAGGCTCTCTGGTGTGAAGCTCAAGATTGTTAAGTTTGTTGACTGAGACAAGGGAATAGGGGAATTGAAAATTTCTGCGTTTTTGCAGAAACTGCAAATTTGGGTTTTGGGGATTTTTTTGTTTTGCTTTATTACACTCATGTTCCATTTACCCTTTTTTCTGGCAAAAGTTAAAGGTATTCCAGTTTTTTAAGACTTTGCTTCTCATGTGGACGGTAATTCTTGAAAGAAAGCTTCTATCTCGATTGTAGGATTGCCTTTCTTAAGTACTTGAAGTACAGGGCAAAAACAAAGCCACAGGCTCTGTAAGTATTGCTTTCCTCTTGGTTCTTTTATAACCTTTTTGATTTTTGAAAAATAGTGATGATCTTATCCATACAAAAACACCTTGCAGTGACTAAGGCTGTCGAGACAGTTACTTGGTGTTGTGGGTTTATTTTTGTTGTTGTTTGTCAAAACTGTGGAAAGCAGGGCTGCCGGAGGCCCGGCCAGTCTGACTAATTGAAGTCTTGCTTGTCTTGCAAGCCCCCCTTTCTGTTTGTTGGAGGACCAAAATTCCAAATTTCTGAAGGTGAGACCAGTATGCGTGGTGGAGATTCTGCTCTTAAGTGATGGTAGTACCAAGTGATAGCTCTCAAAGCATTTCAGGCTGCTGTTGCGTTATCTATAGAGTTTGTGCCTGAAGACTTGTGGGGTTTGACCAAGTGGAAGCTGAGACACTGAGAGCTTTAAAAGGGAGATATTTGCCATGCATTCTTTCCAATTCCATGGGTCTTCCAAACCTAAGAGCTGGAAACAGTGTTTATCATAGCTACTGTTGTTCATTGCAAACAGACTTCCAAAAGTGTAAAACAAAGGCTGTGCTAAAACCAGACCTCCTGTGTGTTCAATTCCAAGTCTCGCTTTCTTGGAAAACAAGTGTTCATGTCTCTGTACGGTTCCAGTTGATCCGTAGTATTGACAGGTCAGTCACTTGAAATGAAATCTGTATTATATCTGGTGTATGAGACCTCTGTATGGATTTTGTATATTCAGTTATTTGTGTTGCTTAGAGACTATTGTTGTGGAGTCTCCTTCTCTGGAGATATTCAAGACCTGCCTAGACTTGGTCCTGTGCAGCCTGGTCTGGGTGACCCTGCTTCGGCAGGGTTGTTGGACTGGGTGACCCACAGAGGTCCCTTCTAACCCCTACAATTCTGTGATTCTGTGGTTCAAATTCTATTGTAGAAGTTATTCTTTCTCCCCTTTCTCATGGCTAGAAAAAGAAGCTGATGGAGGATCCAATTGCTGAATGTACTTCTCAGCTGGCTGAAGAAGAAGAAAAGGCCAAAAACTTGGCCAAATTCAAGAACAAACAGGAAATGATGATCACTGATTTGGAAGGTTTGTTCTTGCTACTTTTGCCTGTTAACAAGTTGTACATCATGCGAGAAAGGAGTGGATCACTTATTACAGTGTATGCAGTATCTGGTCCAGTCTGCTAAGTGTAACCTTATATGTAGATACCTTAATAGCTTTTATCTAAATCTTGAAAGAATAATTTATTGCTTGCAAGCCTTGTTGCATTTGGCTGCTCAGTCTTTCTCGTGTTTAATTTGTTAGCTTTTCATTTTTGAGAATCCATTTTATTTAATGATACACTCCAGAAATTCATGTTGTTGCATGCATCCCTTAGTAACAAGGTAAAACATCTGTCTCTTGGGAAGGCTCTACACTTTTCTATAGTAACACATTAGAACAACACATTTCTGGAAAAACGTTAGTAGGCATTCATTAGTCTTCTAATATTTTTTGAATAAGCAAATCTGAATTGTTCTGCCTTTCTTGATGCTTTGTTTATCTAAAATGGTTCAATTTCTTTGGCCATTTATTTCTGATTGTTTTGCCTGTGTTGTCACGACTGGATTAGCCCTATATGTAACCTTTCATGATGTTATGGTGGGTTTTTTAATTACTTATGGTTGTAAATAGGTATTGTGCAACATTAATATACTGCCAAGCCAAAGTTGCAAAATATAAGGCAATGTTGCTATCTGCCCTAATTTGCAAATATTTTTTTCACTTACTGTTATGGGTTGTCTTACTACATACTTTAATACTGATGCGCTTATGGAAAAATACCAAAGTTTAGTCTTATCTGTGTAGGAAGGTATTGAAGTAATATGAATAATAGATGATTGATGTACCTTTTATTTAAAAAGCCTATTCAGGGACTTTAAGATGGGCATAAGTAAGCTGTACTCATTGGAAAATAATGCTTGAGTAGTTGTGTACTTAAATTGGGACTAGTGTTTCTGAAGATACTTGACAGATGTGGTTGGTTATGGTGCTGTTCCCAGAGTGATGACCTTAGAAATGGAAATTAAAGCTTAAATATAAGGCATGCAACTGCTTGGCTAGTAAAGCACAGTAAAATGATACTCTCTGAGACAATTCAAGAAGCCATGAAGGTCACTCTGCTAGGGTCTTGACACTGGTAAGTACTGAAATTTGGGGGGGGGGCAACAAAAACCCACAAAACCCCAAAAAAACCCCACTAATTCAGTTTACTGTGAGTTTTCCCCATTGCGAAATTGTGTCTTATGCCACTCTTCTGTCACCTGCCAGAAATACAATGTAAAAACAGAGAAAAGTGCTATTTTTTTTTTTTTTTTGAATGAGGAGCTGTTTAGAGAAAAACAATGTTACTTCAGATTGTCTGGAAAATCCCAAATACCCCTCGGTAGCTCTAAGATATGATTCTTGAACATGGCTCCGTTTCCATGTAGAAGATGTCCTGATCTTGTAGCAGGCTTAGGAGGGGTGTGAGAAACCCCTGCACTGAGAACCCACAAAGTATTGAACAAGTCTAATAACTTACATTTATTCTAATAGATGTTGAATTGTGCTAATGCTATGCTAAGCAAAACCTTCCTGTGACTTCAATATATTACATACCTGGTCATTATCTAACTGTAGACAATGCAGCCAATAACTATCTAAATCAGACCACAGGCAGATCATCTAAATGTATTTTATTGCTAGGGCACTGATAACTGGATGGTGTTCACAAAGAAATACCTTAGGGCAGGAGTATCTTGGCTACACAAGGAAATTACTGGAGGCTATCAGGGTTGCAAAGTCTAGCTAAATATCAATGGGATGTGAGTTAGTGGTACAAATACTTGCAAAACATGTTTATCCAAGTTTTCTTTAAGTTACACTATTTTCCAGTACCTTTTGGGCCTAGCCCTTCCACAACTATGCAAGTCATAATTTTTTCCAGTCTGTAGTTCTTCATTTTTGAATCCTGATGTCTGCGATCACCTGGCCGAGCAGCTCAAACTGCTCTTCTGTTAGATTCTATTCCTTATTTTTCTGTCAACATGTGATTATGTTTGTTACCTTACTTCAAACTTTTTTCTCCAGTCATTGACTTTTTCTTGACTTTCTATCTGAATCATGCAGTTCTACTTTGCTATTTCATCTTTCCCAGTCACCCTTCCAGCTGCAGTCTGGAGAAAGAATTGACACAGTGTATATTAAACTTCCCACCCTTCTTGCTGTCCCATTGCCCTGCCCCTGAACCTTCTGAGGATAACAATAGGAAAAAATTGCTTACAAATATAATCCTTTACTTCCATAGAGTGCTTAAAAAAGGAGGAGAAGACCCGTCAAGAATTAGAAAAAGCTAAAAGAAAACTTGATGGTGAAACAACAGACCTACAGGACCAAATAGCTGAGCTGCAAGCCCAGATTGAAGAACTGAAGATCCAGCTGGCCAAGAAAGAGGAAGAACTGCAGGCTGCTCTTGCTAGGTCGGATCATGATGGAGCTTTATGACTACAGAAGTGTGGTAGAAACCTACTTTCCCAGACAGAATTTCAGCTGACTGCAAACTGATGAGTTAAAACTGGGAGTGTTCAAGCAGAAGCCAGTTCATGTTTGTACTACAGCATCTCTAGACACCTGTGTGTTTTGCGTAGACAGGGCAAAAAAGGAACTCAATCTTTCATCACCATCCTTGCTCTATAAAGCTCCAAAACCAATGTTTCATCAGGGCTTAATAGCACTTTGGCTCTGGAAGCTTTTTAGTCTCCCAGAGTTCAGCCTCAGGAGGGGGAAAAAACATGTAATCGTCGAGAGTGTTCTTAGTTGGTCCAAATACTGGATAATGTCTGTCCAACTCAATCAAAGATCTGTGTGGTAGTCTCGCAGCCACATGTTATAAACTAAACACCACCTGAGTTTTCTGAGTAATGATCTCTAACTTTGCAGGAAGAGACAGTCCTACAGACAAGGGTGCATTTTTGGGAGTGTTGAGGTCTACAAAACTGGAATACCTGAATGCAAACTGGAAAGCTTGATCATTCCAGTAGTGCATCTGTAGTACCTGGGGCACTGTGCTCATTAGGATCTTGAGAATGAGAGTGCAGTAGTGGCTTTGTCTATGAAATTTTAGGAGGTGGATTTTGTTCAAGTGGGAAAGATGAGTTATTTTTTGAGTACATAACTTATACTAGACTTATGAGAAGAGATCTGAAGCTATGAAATATCATTAACTGTTGTGGTTCTGTTTAACAGAGGTGATGAAGAAGCAGTTCAGAAAAACAACGCACTGAAAGTGATAAGAGAGTTGCAGGCTCAAATTGCAGAACCGCAGGAGGATCTTGAATCTGAGAAGGCATCTGGCAACAAGGCGGAAAAGCAGAAAAGAGATTTAAGTGAAGAGCTGGAGGCTTTAAAAATTGAAGTAGAAGATACCTTGGATACCACTGCAGCACAGCAAGAGCTGAGGTAAGATCATGTGTCTGTATAAGCAGGCACCATTAAAATTCACCTTGAATTTACAAAAGACTAAAATGTTGATTTTTGATAACTATTGATGCTTCCTCTAGGACAAAGCGAGAGCAGGAGGTGGCTGAACTGAAGAAAGCAATTGAAGAGGAAACCAAAAACCATGAAGCACAGATCCAGGAAATCAGGCAGAGCCATGCTACTGCCCTGGAAGAGCTCTCTGAACAACTGGAACAGGCCAAAAGGGTGAGCAGAAAATTAATTACAGAAATACATTTTTCAGCTTCAGGACTTTTAGAAGTAACATCAGTGGCGTGGTCACTTCCAGTGATATCTGCAGATCTAAATTGTCCTCTGTACATACTTAACTACTGCAGTTGAATCAAATATATCCTGCTGGTTTGAACATATAGCAACTTTTCAGATAGATGCCAAGACTATCTAAAAGTGTTTGTTAGACCTGGAAACAGTGCACCTAGAGATAAGTTGATGTAGTACTTTTGTGGGAATTCTCGAGCAGCCTATGTGCTTATTTGGTGAAAAGCAGTTCTCTGCCTAAGCGAACTGCGGAATGGTTCCAAATAAGGTAATTGTCATGTCGACACTCACAAATAACAAACTGTGAGTACGGGTAGCATAAAAGTTCTTCCAGCCACTCTTCACTTTATGCTTGTACCGTGACCTCCAGTGCTAGATATCTGTGGAGTATCTTGCTATATTTGCAGAGTTCTATTGTGTCTCTGGTAACCCCTGCCAGAGCAGAGGAAGCGGCACACCTGGACAACGTGGTTCCTACTAGTGCAGCTTCAGTGTCTTTGTTCAGAAGTAGAATTAATCCAACACTGCCAAAAAAAAAAAAAAAAAAAGTATCTCTAGCTTGTAAAAAAAAAAAAAAAAAACACTTCAGTGACTAAAACACCTCTGAGGCAGGAAGGACCTGATTATAGAACTGATGAGATGGATTAATTGTTTCTTATATTCAGATGCTGGCAGAAGAAAAGAACATTTCTGCCAGATATGCAGAGGAAAGAGATCGTGCTGAAGCAGAGGCAAGGGAGAAGGAAACCAAAGCACTGTCTCTGGCTCGGGCTTTGGAAGAAGCCCTGGAAGCTAAGGAAGAGTTTGAAAGACAGAACAAACTGTTGCGGGCAGATATGGAAGACTTAATGAGCTCGAAAGATGATGTGGGCAAAAATGTAAGTAACTTTCCAGACCCTATTTTGTTATGAACTGCACAGGGAACAACACAGGAAAATTCCCTGGTTGGAGAAGTGTTTTTGACACAAATATGGAACGTTTTGAGGCTGATTTGTAACCCAGAATTCTGGAGGAATTAATGCTCAGAACAAGAGGGTGGTCTCTATTAAGATGAGGCCTGTTCAAAAGATGTGAAGACTTGGAGAGCAGCAGTTGCTGGCCAAATGCCTAATGGCACTTGTGCTGGATTTAAGAGCTTGTCTTACTACTACTACTTTTTCTCTGTGAATATTGCACAGCTCATCTCTCCATTCATCTGCACGGATGTTTGTTTGGTTCTCTAATCTGTATCTTAGAGATGCTGCTCTCCCTGTTCTTATTGTCCAGTTTGGAGCATCACAAAGTGTAGTGTACTGAGTTCATATAATGTCTACTTTTGCTGTTAACTGCTGATTTTGAGAGGGTCTGATTAATGTTTGTGGCTTAGGTCCATGAACTGGAGAAATCAAAAAGAACTTTAGAGCTACAGGTTGAAGAGATGACGACTCAGCTTGAGGAACTGGAAGATGAACTGCAGGCCACAGAAGATGCTGAACTTCGTCTGGAGGTGAACATGCAAGCTATGAAAGCCCAGTTTGAGAGAGATCTGCAAGCCAGAGATGAACAGAATGAAGAGAAAAAGAGGATGCTGGTTAAACAAGTATGTATCTTACTGTGCTTCATAGTGGGAAGGGCGTGATGTTCTTTTGACAAAGCTCTATGGCTTTGAGAACTTGCTACCAGGAAAATAAAACTCTGTGCTTAAAGATCCCATCCTATAGAAGTCCCAAGCACGGATCTTTACCCACAATACAATAGGTCTTGTTGTGGATTAGCCACTATTCATGTTAGTCTGCCAGTGATGGTCCTCCAATTCAACTGTACCTTGCCTCCAAAGCACTCAACATGCAAGTAGATTGGGCTGTTGCTGCATGGGTGTCCTTCAAGCCCGTCCTGTTTGGTGTACAGCAACAAATCCATGGATGCCGACATAGACTGAAAGACTGTAATTAAGTGAACAGTTTCTTAAATGAAAAACGTAGCAAAGATTCCAGATTTGCCAGACTTGAGTCTCTTCAGATCTGCCTTATGATACTAGAATTCTAAAGAAATGCCTTTAAAATTTCATGCTTGTAGGAGAAGATAGATCTAAATTAACATTTCTAAAGCTTTAAGGAAAAAGCACCTAATATTTCAAGATTTATCACAAGAAAACAAAAACTTACTGAGAATTACCTGTATAGAGATCTCCTAGAAATAAATAAAAGCATTGACCTGGAAGGCTTTTGAAGTTCCCTGCAACGCTGAATTGCTATTGTCTTGCACTGGACAAGAGCTCCTGACCTGGCATGAGGAGGGAGGCTTGATTCAAAAGAAACATATTCCTTCATGTTGGTAACCTGTGGCACTTCTGGCTCACTTTTATTGTTGTATGAGTTCATCTTAGTTCTTGTTAGCTGCTTTCTTAGATACTTTGCTTCTCTGTTTTCTTTTGAAAAAAAGAAAAGTTGTTGGTGTATACATTCTAGTAGCACATCTGTTTCAAAGAGAATTATTTCTTTTTTTTTTTCTTGAGAATGTGTGGTGATTCTATGTCGTATTTTCCTCTTAGTGGTTCGATCAGAATTAGCAACATCTGCCCCCAAGTCATACCTAAATGTAGACAGATGTACTGGGCCAGAAGCTGATCATGAAGCAGCTGAACAGATGAAATGGAAATGCTTCAGATGCTGAGCTCTTTTCTTTATTTTCCTTTTGTCAGTTCAGAGATCTCTGCTTCCAGTTTGTGGATTTTTTTGCCGTCTGCAGTGTCTTCCCATGTAGCTTGAGTTCTGTAGGCTCTTCGAATCGAGTAATGCTAATTCTGATCTGCAAAGGCCTTTTGGATTCATCAGCCATTTTGTTAGGATTTTGTGTTTGCTCTGTTCCTGGAGCTTGAGCCTGTTAAATCCCTTGATTTCACAGGTGCGAGAGCTGGAGGCAGAACTGGAAGATGAGTGCAAACAGAGGGCTCTTGCTGTGGCAGCCAAGAAGGAAATGGAGATGGATATGAAAGACCTGGAAGGTCAGATAGAAGCTGCAAACAAGGCTCGAGATGAAGCAATCAAACAGCTCCGTAAGCTCCAGGTAGGCACAGCAAATCAGCTGAGCTGCTTTCCCTCCTGCTGACAGTCTGTCAAGGGTGCTGCTTTTCGTTACACGCATTTGTAGTGTGAAGGCAAGAAGGAGTATCAGACTCAGCTATGCTGGCACACGTCACAGTATCTGGCCTGAACTTATCAGACGCTCAAAACTCCTCTCATCCTTTTGTTGCTAAGGAGTTAAGATTGTCCCCCACATACTTCTATTCTATAGTCATCATTTTCAACGCTTTGCGTAAGGATTTACTGAGGATTGCTTTTGAGGCTGAATCTTTAAAATTTATGGTTGTTTGTATCTTTGAATTTACTGATTTCAGCTCAGCTCTTGCTGATTGCTACTTCCTCTAGTTGAGGAAGCCAAAAATGCTGCAGAGAAATAGGAGGAGTAAATTTTAGTTGCTTTGAAAAAGCTCCAAGATGCCTATTCTTTTTAGATTGGCAAGAAGAATCCAGTACTTGTGTCAAGGATTTATTTCCCATTCCCAGAGAAATACTCCGTCTTTAGTAGAGGTCAGTTTTCCCAAGGCTTTCAGTGCCATGGCCCAAAGCTGCAGGAGTATGAGGCCATGGCAAGACCATGTAAAGCATAGAGCAAACTGCATTGCCTTTCTGCCCTGTCCACTCTATTCCTTGGCAATCCTACTTCAACTGAATGAGGGCAATTTTGGAACTTGGTCCAGGCGCTGGATGAGAAGGGAATGGAGATTAAAGCAAGAAATGCTGGTACCTAGCAGTAGCGGCTTCTCTATTCCCAGAGGCTGAGTCAGTTACAGAGTTCATACCTGATCTCTGTACACTTTCATGCAAGCACCTGAAATAAGTGATCTCATGATTAGTGGTATTGCGAAGATGCAGGTACAACTTAAATGCAGTTTCTCCAGCCTTATTCTTTTAGCATCTGAAGTCAAACTTGTGTGAATTAAGATACCAGTCTGTGTTAAGTGTCTTACGGGAAGGATAAGTATGTGCTTCTACGTTATATGTGCAAAATGGTGAATTGTGGTACTTCTACACTGAGAAGTTTCTTACCTTGAGTACTTGTAATAGGTTTTATCAGTCAATTTAAGTAAATAGGTTTGTTTTTTTCCAAGACAATTGCAAGAGCATTACCTATCTACTACAAAGGTATCTCTACTACCTCTACTAGAGGTTTTTTCCTACAAGAAATATACTAATAAATGAAGTGAAGTCTTCTAATGGGATATTTCTGATGAGGAGTGAGTGATGGAAAGATGAGAAAATGAAGGGTTTAGACTGAAAGAGGGTAGATTTAAATTGGATATAAGAAAGAAATTCTTCACTCTGAGGGTGATGAGGCACTGGCCCAGGTTGCCCAGAGAAGCTGTGGCTGCCCCCTCCCTGGCAGTGTTCAAGGCCAGGTTGGATGGGGCTTTGAGCAGCCTGGAAGGTGTCTCTGCCCATGGCAGAGGGATAGAACTCTGATCTTTAAAGGTCCTGTCCAACCCAAACCATTCTATAATTCTATGAAAATAAGAACTGAAAATAAATATATTTAAGTGGAATGAAGCCACTTTAGGAGGAAGGTCTTGCCTCCTAAGGGCAAAAAAGCTTCAGAGCTACTAATAAATCTTGTGGTTGTCCTGCTGTATCATGGCTTATTCTTTCCTCTGCTCTCCAATTGCAGGCTGAAATGAAAGACTACCAGCGGGAGCTAGAAGAAGCCCTTGCATCCAGAGATGAGATCTTTGCACAGTCCAAAGAAAGTGAAAAGAAGCTCAAAGGTCTTGAAGCAGAAATACTCCAGCTCCAAGAGGTGAGATTGAAATCCAAGAAATCTGTTTTTCTTTCTAGAGAAAAGGGGAAGGCCAGAGTGTGTTTGTTTTTTTTAAAAAAAAAAAAAAAATAAAAAGCCATCCAGTGAGTTGAACAGAAAAGTGGGAGCCTGGAGATGTTTCTCTTCCTCACTGCCCCAGGTCATTAGTGAGCTTCTTATAGCTTTGTAGGAATCCTTCTAGTAGTCTGGACTTCCTTTCCCTGCCTGGGTAGCAGGGAAGCCTTACTACTGCTTAAACAGATTTCAAGCCTCACTAAAATTTGCAAGGTGGTTTGAGAGTCTCTGGAAGCTGTGGTGCACAGTTGTCAGTACTAAAACTGGTCACTGGAAGTATATAAAAACCTAACAATCTCTCCAGTACCTCAGTGGACCATGTAAGTCTGTGGAGGTTTATCTCTCTGCTGTCTGAGGTCCTCATCCCTTTCTTTTACGGGCATTTGTTCCCTCATTGTTGGCAATTCATGTAAGAGCTCCAAGTCGTGCTACATATCGCTGTCACTTATCTCCGATTATCTCCGTTGTCTGCCACAAGGTTAAACGTTTGAGGTTTGAAGGCAACAGAATTGCCTTGTGTGAGAGACGGCCTCTTTTTGCCCTGTTAGCTGCAAAGGTTGAAGCAATCACTCAGCTTACACTGCACTTAATGTTTGAGACTTTTACCTACAACTTACTAGAGCTTCTCCATGTCATTCTTTCACAGACTTCAAACTAGTCAGTCTTGCACTTGCAGTGCATTAGATTGTGTCCTTCTTGGTGAATGTCTGGGTGTTTCTACCACTCAATACAATTTCACAATACAAGATTCAGCGCTGTTATATTTTTGTGCTAAAAATTCATTTTCTATACTTTGCTTTCAGTCATGCTACGTACTCTGTAGGAACCTAAAAAATTTGCTTAATTTAGTGCCCACGTTATACTTAATGAATTAGAGCATGTGACAGAACGGTTTTCTCCTCCTGCTTAGGGCTTGAATGTTACTGGCCTTTTCAGGGGACGGGGAGAAGTAAATTCATAGTAGTCATGTGGCAGTTACGGGAAGTTTAATCAGGTAGTCTACTTTCCTGTCATCTTGCTGATTTCTATGATTTTGAATGGCATCTTGTTTGTGTTGATTGATAAATCTTTTGGGAGCAGCTTGGCCTTTGTTAGGAGTAACTTGTTGCTTCTAATTTCAGTGAGCTAAATGCCATCTTGGAGTCTTGTTAGATCAAGTAATAAGCTCTTTCTATACAAAAAAGAAATTCTATTGGAACAAAAACTTCAGACTATTATTGTAATCCCTCAGGATAGACTAAGAAAGGGTGTGAAGACTGAACGATGGAAATAATAGGAAAAGTATTTCATCTTTATTAGTAGCTTGCTTTCCTCACCTCATTCCAGAGTAGCTGTAGCTGTTTTCTTACTAGCCTTTGGATCAAGACTGAGAGACTAGAGAGCTTCTGAATGCCAGTTAAACTTAGAGCATTAACCACTTCAGTGACTAAAACACCTCTGAGGCAGGAAGGACCTGATTATAGAACTGATGAGATGGATTAATTGTTTCTTATATTCAGATGCTGGCAGAAGAAAAGAACATTTCTGCCAGATATGCAGAGGAAAGAGATCGTGCTGAAGCAGAGGCAAGGGAGAAGGAAACCAAAGCACTGTCTCTGGCTCGGGCTTTGGAAGAAGCCCTGGAAGCTAAGGAAGAGTTTGAAAGACAGAACAAACTGTTGCGGGCAGATATGGAAGACTTAATGAGCTCGAAAGATGATGTGGGCAAAAATGTAAGTAACTTTCCAGACCCTATTTTGTTATGAACTGCACAGGGAACAACACAGGAAAATTCCCTGGTTGGAGAAGTGTTTTTGACACAAATATGGAACGTTTTGAGGCTGATTTGTAACCCAAAATTCTGGAGGAATTAATGCTCAGAACACGAGGGTGGTCTCTATTAAGATGAGGCCTGTTCAAAAGATGTGAAGACTTGGAGAGCAGCAGTTGCTGGCCCAATGCCTAATGGCACTTGTGCTGGATTTAAGAGCTTGTCTTACTACTACTACTTTTTCTCTGTGAATATTGCACAGCTCATCTCTCCATTCATCTGCACGGATGTTTGTTTGGTTCTCTAATCTGTATCTTAGAGATGCTGCTCTCCCTGTTCTGACTGTCCAGTTTGGAGCATCACAAAGTGTAGTGTACTGAGTTCATATAATGTCTACTTTTGCTGTTAACTGCTGATTTTGAGAGGGTCTGATTAATGTTTGTGGCTTAGGTCCATGAACTGGAGAAATCAAAAAGAACTTTAGAGCAACAGGTTGAAGAGATGAGGACTCAGCCTGAGGAACTGGAAGATGAACTGCAGGCCACAGAAGATGCTGAACTTTGTTTGGAGGTGAACATGCAAGCTATGAAAGCCCAGTTTGAGAGAGATCTGCAAGCCAGAGATGAACAGAATGAAGAGAAAAAGAGGATGCTGGTTAAACAAGTGTGTATCTTACTGTGCTTCACAGTGGGAAGGGCGTGATGATCTTTTGACAAAGCTCTATGGCTTTGAGAACTTGCTACCAGGAAAATAAAACTCTGTGCTTAAAGATCCCATCCTATAGAAGTCCCAAGCACGGATCTTTACCAACAATACAATAGGTCTTGTGGTGGATTAGCTACTGTTAATGTTAGTCTGCCAGTGATGGTCCTCCAATTCAACTGTACCTTGCCTCAAAAGCACTCAACATGCAAGTAGATTGGGCTGTTGCTGCATGGGTGTCCTTCAAGCCCGTCCTGTTTGGTGTACAGCAACGAATCCATGGATGCCGACATAGACTGAAAGACTGTAATTAAGTGAACAGTTTCTTAAATGAAAAACGTAGCAAAGATTCCAGATTTGCCAGACTTGAGTCTCTTCAGATCTGCCTTATGATACTAGAATTCTAAAGAAATGCCTTTAAAATTTCATGCTTGTAGGAGAAGATAGATCTAAATTAACATTTCTAAAGCTTTAAGGAAAAAGCACGTAATATTTCAAGATTTATCACAAGAAAACAAAAACTTACTGAGAATCACCTGTATAGAGATCTCCTAGAAATAAATAAAAGCATTGACCTGGAAGGCTTTTGAAGTTCCCTGCAATGCTGAATTGCTATTGTCTTGCACGGGACAAGAGCTCCTGACCTGGCATGAGGAAGGAGGCTTGATTCAAAAGAAACATATTCCTTCATGTTGGCAACCTGTGGCACTTCTGGCTCACTTTTATTGTTGTATGAGTTCATCTTAGTTCTTGTTAGCTGCTTTCTTAGATACTTTGCTTCTCTGTTTTCTTTTGAAAAAAAGAAAAGTTGTTGGTGTGTACATTCTAGTAGCACATCTGTTTCAAAGAGAATTATTTCTTTCTTTTTTTCTTGAGAATGTGTGGTGATTCTATGTCGTATTTTCCTCTTAGTGGTTCGATCAGAATTAGCAACATCTGCCCCCAAGTCATACCTAAATGTAGACAGATGTACTGGGCCAGAAGCTGATCATGAAGTAGCTGAACAGATGAAATGGAAATGCTTCAGATGCTGAGCTCTTTTCTTTATTTTCCTTTTGTCAGTTCAGAGATCTCTGCTCCCAGTTTGTGGATTTTTTTGCCGTCTGCAGTGTCTTCCCATGTAGCTTGAGTTCTGTAGGCTCTTCGAATCGAGTAATGCTAATTCTGATCTGCAAAGGCCTTTTGGATTCATCAGCCATTTTGTTAGGATTTTGTGTTTGCTCTGTTCCTGGAGCTTGAGCCTGTTAAATCCCTTGATTTCACAGGTGCGAGAGCTGGAGGCAGAACTGGAAGATGAGTGCAAACAGAGGGCTCTTGCTGTGGCAGCCAAGAAGGAAATGGAGATGGATATGAAAGACCTGGAAGGTCAGATAGAAGCTGCAAACAAGGCTCGAGATGAAGCAATCAAACAGCTCCGTAAGCTCCAGGTAGGCACAGCAAATCAGCTGAGCTGCTTTCCCTCCTGCTGACAGTCTGTCAAGGGTGCTGCTTTTCGTTACATGCATTTGTAGTGTGAAGGCAAGAAGGAGTATCAGACTCAGCTATGCTGGCACACGTCACAGTATCTGGCCTGAACTTATCAGACGCTCAAAACTCCTCTCATCCTTTTGTTGCTAAGGAGTTAAGATTGTCCCCCACATACTTCTATTCTATAGTCATCATTTTCAACGCTTTGCGTAAGGATTTACTGAGGATTGCTTTTGAGGCTGAATCTTTAAAATTTATGGTTGTTTGTATCTTTGAATTTACTGATTTCAGCTCAGCTCTTGCTGATTGCTACTTCCTCTAGTTGAGGAAGCCAAAAATGCTGCAGAGAAATAGGAGGAGTAAATTTTAGTTGCTTTGAAAAAGCTCCAAGATGCCTATTCTTTTTAGATTGGCAAGAAGAATCCAGTACTTGTGTCAAGGATTTATTTCCCATTCCCAGAGAAATACTCCGTCTTTAGTAGAGGTCAGTTTTCCCAAGGCTTTCAGTGCCATGGCCCAAAGCTGCAGGAGTATGAGGCCATGGCAAGACCATGTAAAGCATAGAGCAAACTGCATTGCCTTTCTGCCCTGTCCACTCTATTCCTTGGCAATCCTACTTCAACTGAATGAGGGCAATTTTGGAACTTGGTCCAGGCGCTGGATGAGAAGGGAATGGAGATTAAAGCAAGAAATGCTGGTACCTAGCAGTAGCGGCTTCTCTATTCCCAGAGGCTGAGTCAGTTACAGAGTTCATACCTGATCTCTGTACACTTTCATGCAAGCACCTGAAATAAGTGATCTCATGATTAGTGGTATTGCGAAGATGCAGGTACAACTTAAATGCAGTTTCTCCAGCCTTATTCTTTTAGCATCTGAAGTCAAACTTGTGTGAATTAAGATATCAGTCTGTGTTAAGTGTCTTACGGGAAGGATAAGTATGTGCTTCTACGTTATATGTGCAAAATGGTGAATTGTGGTACTTCTACACTGAGAAGTTTCTTACCTTGAGTACTTGTAATAGGTTTTATCAGTCAATTTAAGTAAATAGGTTTGTTTTTTTCCAAGACAATTGCAAGAGCATTACCTATCTACTACAAAGGTATCTCTACTACCTCTACTAGAGGTTTTTTCCTACAAGAAATCTACTAATAAATGAAGTGAAGTCTTCTAATGGGATATTTCTGATGAGGAGTGAGTGATGGAAAGATGAGAAAATGAAGGGTTTAGACTGAAAGAGGGTAGATTTAAATTGGATATAAGAAAGAAATTCTTCACTCTGAGGGTGATGAGGCACTGGCCCAGGTTGCCCAGAGAAGCTGTGGCTGCCCCCTCCCTGGCAGTGTTCAAGGCCAGGTTGGATGGGGCTTTGAGCAGCCTGGAAGGTGTCTCTGCCCGTGGCAGAGGGATAGAACTCTGATCTTTAAAGGTCCTGTCCAACCCAAACCATTCTATAATTCTATGAAAATAAGAACTGAAAATAAATATATTTAAGTGGAATGAAGCCACTTTAGGAGGAAGGTCTTGCCTCCTAAGGGCAAAAAAGCTTCAGAGCTACTAATAAATCTTGTGGTTGTCCTGCTGTATCATGGCTTATTCTTTCCTCTGCTCTCCAATTGCAGGCTGAAATGAAAGACTACCAGCGGGAGCTAGAAGAAGCCCTTGCATCCAGAGATGAGATCTTTGCACAGTCCAAAGAAAGTGAAAAGAAGCTCAAAGGTCTTGAAGCAGAAATACTCCAGCTCCAAGAGGTGAGATTGAAATCCAAGAAATCTGTTTTTCTTTCTAGAGAAAAGGGGAAGGCGAGAGTGTGTTTGTTTTTTTAAAAAAAAAAAAAAAAAATAAAAAGCCATCCAGTGAGTTGAACAGAAAAGTGGGAGCCTGGAGATGTTTCTCTTCCTCACTGCCCCAGGTCATTAGTGAGCTTCTTATAGCTTTGTAGGAATCCTTCTAGTAGTCTGGACTTCCTTTCCCTGCCTGGGTAGCAGGGAAGCCTTACTACTGCTTAAACAGATTTCAAGCCTCACTAAAATTTGCAAGGTGGTTTGAGAGTCTCTGGAAGCTGTGGTGCACAGTTGTCAGTACTAAAACTGGTCACTGGAAGTATATAAAAACCTAACAATCTCTCCAGTACCTCAGTGGACCATGTAAGTCTGTGGAGGTTTATCTCTCTGCTGTCTGAGGTCCTCATCCCTTTCTTTTACGGGCATTTGTTCCCTCATTGTTGGCAATTCATGTAAGAGCTCCAAGTCGTGCTACATATCGCTGTCACTTATCTCCGATTATCTCCGTTGTCTGCCACAAGGTTAAACGTTTGAGGTTTGAAGGCAACAGAATTGCCTTGTGTGAGAGACGGCCTCTTTTTGCCCTGTTAGCTGCAAAGGTTGAAGCAATCACTCAGCTTACACTGCACTTAATGTTTGAGACTTTTACCTACAACTTACTAGAGCTTCTCCATGTCATTCTTTCACAGACTTCAAACTAGTCAGTCTTGCACTTGCAGTGCATTAGATTGTGTCCTTCTTGGTGAATGTCTGGGTGTTTCTACCACTCAATACAATTTCACAATACAAGATTCAGCGCTGTTATATTTTTGTGCTAAAAATTCATTTTCTATACTTTGCTTTCAGTCATGCTACGTACTCTGTAGGAACCTAAAAAATTTGCTTAATTTAGTGCCCACGTTATACTTAATGAATTAGAGCATGTGACAGAACGGTTTTCTCCTCCTGCTTAGGGCTTGAATGTTACTGGCCTTTTCAGGGGACGGGGAGAAGTAAATTCATAGTAGTCATGTGGCAGTTACGGGAAGTTTAATCAGGTAGTCTACTTTCCTGTCATCTTGCTGATTTCTATGATTTTGAATGGCATCTTGTTTGTGTTGATTGATAAATCTTTTGGGAGCAGCTTGGCCTTTGTTAGGAGTAACTTGTTGCTTCTAATTTCAGTGAGCTAAATGCCATCTTGGAGTCTTGTTAGATCAAGTAATAAGCTCTTTCTATACAAAAAAGAAATTCTATTGGAACAAAAACTTCAGACTATTATTGTAATCCCTCAGGATAGACTAAGAAAGGGTGTGAAGACTGAACGATGGAAATAATAGGAAAAGTATTTCATCTTTATTAGTAGCTTGCTTTCCTCACCTCATTCCAGAGTAGCTGTAGCTGTTTTCTTACTAGCCTTTGGATCAAGACTGAGAGACTAGAGAGCTTCTGAATGCCAGTTAAACTTAGAGCATTAACCACTTCAGTGACTAAAACACCTCTGAGGCAGGAAGGACCTGATTATAGAACTGATGAGATGGATTAATTGTTTCTTATATTCAGATGCTGGCAGAAGAAAAGAACATTTCTGCCAGATATGCAGAGGAAAGAGATCGTGCTGAAGCAGAGGCAAGGGAGAAGGAAACCAAAGCACTGTCTCTGGCTCGGGCTTTGGAAGAAGCCCTGGAAGCTAAGGAAGAGTTTGAAAGACAGAACAAACAGTTGCGGGCAGATATGGAAGACTTAATGAGCTCGAAAGATGATGTGGGCAAAAATGTAAGTAACTTTCCAGACCCTATTTTGTTATGAACTGCACAGGGAACAACACAGGAAAATTCCCTGGTTGGAGAAGTGTTTTTGACACAAATATGGAACGTTTTGAGGCTGATTTGTAACCCAAAATTCTGGAGGAATTAATGCTCAGAACACGAGGGTGGTCTCTATTAAGATGAGGCCTGTTCAAAAGATGTGAAGACTTGGAGAGCAGCAGTTGCTGGCCCAATGCCTAATGGCACTTGTGCTGGATTTAAGAGCTTGTCTTACTACTACTACTTTTTCTCTGTGAATATTGCACAGCTCATCTCTCCATTCATCTGCACGGATGTTTGTTTGGTTCTCTAATCTGTATCTTAGAGATGCTGCTCTCCCTGTTCTGACTGTCCAGTTTGGAGCATCACAAAGTGTAGTGTACTGAGTTCATATAATGTCTACTTTTGCTGTTAACTGCTGATTTTGAGAGGGTCTGATTAATGTTTGTGGCTTAGGTCCATGAACTGGAGAAATCAAAAAGAACTTTAGAGCAACAGGTTGAAGAGATGAGGACTCAGCCTGAGGAACTGGAAGATGAACTGCAGGCCACAGAAGATGCTGAACTTTGTTTGGAGGTGAACATGCAAGCTATGAAAGCCCAGTTTGAGAGAGATCTGCAAGCCAGAGATGAACAGAATGAAGAGAAAAAGAGGATGCTGGTTAAACAAGTGTGTATCTTACTGTGCTTCACAGTGGGAAGGGCGTGATGATCTTTTGACAAAGCTCTATGGCTTTGAGAACTTGCTACCAGGAAAATAAAACTCTGTGCTTAAAGATCCCATCCTATAGAAGTCCCAAGCACGGATCTTTACCAACAATACAATAGGTCTTGTGGTGGATTAGCTACTGTTAATGTTAGTCTGCCAGTGATGGTCCTCCCATTCAACTGTACCTTGCCTCAAAAGCACTCAACATGCAAGTAGATTGGGCTGTTGCTGCATGGGTGTCCTTCAAGCCCGTCCTGTTTGGTGTACAGCAACGAATCCATGGATGCCGACATAGACTGAAAGACTGTAATTAAGTGAACAGTTTCTTAAATGAAAAACGTAGTAAAGATTCCAGATTTGCCAGACTTGAGTCTCTTCAGATCTGCCTTATGATACTAGAATTCTAAAGAAATGCCTTTAAAATTTCATGCTTGTAGGAGAAGATAGATCTAAATTAACATTTCTAAAGCTTTAAGGAAAAAGCACCTAATATTTCAAGATTTATCACAAGAAAACAAAAACTTACTGAGAATCACCTGTATAGAGATCTCCTAGAAATAAATAAAAGCATTGACCTGGAAGGCTTTTGAAGTTCCCTGCAATGCTGAATTGCTATTGTCTTGCACGGGACAAGAGCTCCTGACCTGGCATGAGGAGGGAGGCTTGATTCAAAAGAAACATATTCCTTCATGTTGGCAACCTGTGGCACTTCTGGCTCACTTTTATTGTTGTAAGAGTTCATCTTAGTTCTTGTTAGCTGCTTTCTTAGATACTTTGCTTCTCTGTTTTCTTTTGAAAAAAAGAAAAGTTGTTGGTGTATACATTCTAGTAGCACATCTGTTTCAAAGAGAATTATTTCTTTTTTTTTTTCTTGAGAATGTGTGGTGATTCTATGTCGTATTTTCCTCTTAGTGGTTCGATCAGAATTAGCAACATCTGCCCCCAAGTCATACCTAAATGTAGACAGATGTACTGGGCCAGAAGCTGATCATGAAGTAGCTGAACAGATGAAATGGAAATGCTTCAGATGCTGAGCTCTTTTCTTTATTTTCCTTTTGTCAGTTCAGAGATCTCTGCTTCCAGTTTGTGGATTTTTTTGCCGTCTGCAGTGTCTTCCCATGTAGCTTGAGTTCTGTAGGCTCTTCGAATCGAGTAATGCTAATTCTGATCTGCAAAGGCCTTTTGGATTCATCAGCCATTTTGTTAGGATTTTGTGTTTGCTCTGTTCCTGGAGCTTGAGCCTGTTAAATCCCTTGATTTCACAGGTGCGAGAGCTGGAGGCAGAACTGGAAGATGAGTGCAAACAGAGGGCTCTTGCTGTGGCAGCCAAGAAGGAAATGGAGATGGATATGAAAGACCTGGAAGGTCAGATAGAAGCTGCAAACAAGGCTCGAGATGAAGCAATCAAACAGCTCCGTAAGCTCCAGGTAGGCACAGCAAATCAGCTGAGCTGCTTTCCCTCCTGCTGACAGTCTGTCAAGGGTGCTGCTTTTCGTTACATGCATTTGTAGTGTGAAGGCAAGAAGGAGTATCAGACTCAGCTATGCTGGCACACGTCACAGTATCTGGCCTGAACTTATCAGACGCTCAAAACTCCTCTCATCCTTTTGTTGCTAAGGAGTTAAGATTGTCCCCCACATACTTCTATTCTATAGTCATCATTTTCAACGCTTTGCGTAAGGATTTACTGAGGATTGCTTTTGAGGCTGAATCTTTAAAATTTATGGTTGTTTGTATCTTTGAATTTACTGATTTCAGCTCAGCTCTTGCTGATTGCTACTTCCTCTAGTTGAGGAAGCCAAAAATGCTGCAGAGAAATAGGAGGAGTAAATTTTAGTTGCTTTGAAAAAGCTCCAAGATGCCTATTCTTTTTAGATTGGCAAGAAGAATCCAGTACTTGTGTCAAGGATTTATTTCCCATTCCCAGAGAAATACTCCGTCTTTAGTAGAGGTCAGTTTTCCCAAGGCTTTCAGTGCCATGGCCCAAAGCTGCAGGAGTATGAGGCCATGGCAAGACCAAGTAAAGCATAGAGCAAACTGCATTGCCTTTCTGCCCTGTCCACTCTATTCCTTGGCAATCCTACTTCAACTGAATGAGGGCAATTTTGGAACTTGGTCCAGGCGCTGGATGAGAAGGGAATGGAGATTAAAGCAAGAAATGCTGGTACCTAGCAGTAGCGGCTTCTCTATTCCCAGAGGCTGAGTCAGTTACAGAGTTCATACCTGATCTCTGTACACTTTCATGCAAGCACCTGAAATAAGTGATCTCATGATTAGTGGTATTGCGAAGATGCAGGTACAACTTAAATGCAGTTTCTCCAGCCTTATTCTTTTAGCATCTGAAGTCAAACTTGTGTGAATTAAGATATCAGTCTGTGTTAAGTGTCTTACGGGAAGGATAAGTATGTGCTTCTACGTTATATGTGCAAAATGGTGAATTGTGGTACTTCTACACTGAGAAGTTTCTTACCTTGAGTACTTGTAATAGGTTTTATCAGTCAATTTAAGTAAATAGGTTTGTTTTTTTCCAAGACAATTGCAAGAGCATTACCTATCTACTACAAAGGTATCTCTACTACCTCTACTAGAGGTTTTTTCCTACAAGAAATATACTAATAAATGAAGTGAAGTCTTCTAATGGGATATTTCTGATGAGGAGTGAGTGATGGAAAGATGAGAAAATGAAGGGTTTAGACTGAAAGAGGGTAGATTTAAATTGGATATAAGAAAGAAATTCTTCACTCTGAGGGTGATGAGGCACTGGCCCAGGTTGCCCAGAGAAGCTGTGGCTGCCCCCTCCCTGGCAGTGTTCAAGGCCAGGTTGGATGGGGCTTTGAGCAGCCTGGAAGGTGTCTCTGCCCATGGCAGAGGGATAGAACTCTGATCTTTAAAGGTCCTGTCCAACCCAAACCATTCTATAATTCTATGAAAATAAGAACTGAAAATAAATATATTTAAGTGGAATGAAGCCACTTTAGGAGGAAGGTCTTGCCTCCTAAGGGCAAAAAAGCTTCAGAGCTACTAATAAATCTTGTGGTTGTCCTGCTGTATCATGGCTTATTCTTTCCTCTGCTCTCCAATTGCAGGCTGAAATGAAAGACTACCAGCGGGAGCTAGAAGAAGCCCTTGCATCCAGAGATGAGATCTTTGCACAGTCCAAAGAAAGTGAAAAGAAGCTCAAAGGTCTTGAAGCAGAAATACTCCAGCTCCAAGAGGTGAGATTGAAATCCAAGAAATCTGTTTTTCTTTCTAGAGAAAAGGGGAAGGCCAGAGTGTGTTTGTTTTTTTTAAAAAAAAAAAAAAAATAAAAAGCCATCCAGTGAGTTGAACAGAAAAGTGGGAGCCTGGAGATGTTTCTCTTCCTCACTGCCCCAGGTCATTAGTGAGCTTCTTATAGCTTTGTAGGAATCCTTCTAGTAGTCTGGACTTCCTTTCCCTGCCTGGGTAGCAGGGAAGCCTTACTACTGCTTAAACAGATTTCAAGCCTCACTAAAATTTGCAAGGTGGTTTGAGAGTCTCTGGAAGCTGTGGTGCACAGTTGTCAGTACTAAAACTGGTCACTGGAAGTATATAAAAACCTAACAATCTCTCCAGTACCTCAGTGGACCATGTAAGTCTGTGGAGGTTTATCTCTCTGCTGTCTGAGGTCCTCATCCCTTTCTTTTACGGGCATTTGTTCCCTCATTGTTGGCAATTCATGTAAGAGCTCCAAGTCGTGCTACATATCGCTGTCACTTATCTCCGATTATCTCCGTTGTCTGCCACAAGGTTAAACGTTTGAGGTTTGAAGGCAACAGAATTGCCTTGTGTGAGAGACGGCCTCTTTTTGCCCTGTTAGCTGCAAAGGTTGAAGCAATCACTCAGCTTACACTGCACTTAATGTTTGAGACTTTTACCTACAACTTACTAGAGCTTCTCCATGTCATTCTTTCACAGACTTCAAACTAGTCAGTCTTGCACTTGCAGTGCATTAGATTGTGTCCTTCTTGGTGAATGTCTGGGTGTTTCTACCACTCAATACAATTTCACAATACAAGATTCAGCGCTGTTATATTTTTGTGCTAAAAATTCATTTTCTATACTTTGCTTTCAGTCATGCTACGTACTCTGTAGGAACCTAAAAAATTTGCTTAATTTAGTGCCCACGTTATACTTAATGAATTAGAGCATGTGACAGAACGGTTTTCTCCTCCTGCTTAGGGCTTGAATGTTACTGGCCTTTTCAGGGGACGGGGAGAAGTAAATTCATAGTAGTCATGTGGCAGTTACGGGAAGTTTAATCAGGTAGTCTACTTTCCTGTCATCTTGCTGATTTCTATGATTTTGAATGGCATCTTGTTTGTGTTGATTGATAAATCTTTTGGGAGCAGCTTGGCCTTTGTTAGGAGTAACTTGTTGCTTCTAATTTCAGTGAGCTAAATGCCATCTTGGAGTCTTGTTAGATCAAGTAATAAGCTCTTTCTATACAAAAAAGAAATTCTATTGGAACAAAAACTTCAGACTATTATTGTAATCCCTCAGGATAGACTAAGAAAGGGTGTGAAGACTGAACGATGGAAATAATAGGAAAAGTATTTCATCTTTATTAGTAGCTTGCTTTCCTCACCTCATTCCAGAGTAGCTGTAGCTGTTTTCTTACTAGCCTTTGGATCAAGACTGAGAGACTAGAGAGCTTCTGAATGCCAGTTAAACTTAGAGCATTAACCACTTCAGTGACTAAAACACCTCTGAGGCAGGAAGGACCTGATTATAGAACTGATGAGATGGATTAATTGTTTCTTATATTCAGATGCTGGCAGAAGAAAAGAACATTTCTGCCAGATATGCAGAGGAAAGAGATCGTGCTGAAGCAGAGGCAAGGGAGAAGGAAACCAAAGCACTGTCTCTGGCTCGGGCTTTGGAAGAAGCCCTGGAAGCTAAGGAAGAGTTTGAAAGACAGAACAAACTGTTGCGGGCAGATATGGAAGACTTAATGAGCTCGAAAGATGATGTGGGCAAAAATGTAAGTAACTTTCCAGACCCTATTTTGTTATGAACTGCACAGGGAACAACACAGGAAAATTCCCTGGTTGGAGAAGTGTTTTTGACACAAATATGGAACGTTTTGAGGCTGATTTGTAACCCAAAATTCTGGAGGAATTAATGCTCAGAACACGAGGGTGGTCTCTATTAAGATGAGGCCTGTTCAAAAGATGTGAAGACTTGGAGAGCAGCAGTTGCTGGCCCAATGCCTAATGGCACTTGTGCTGGATTTAAGAGCTTGTCTTACTACTACTACTTTTTCTCTGTGAATATTGCACAGCTCATCTCTCCATTCATCTGCACGGATGTTTGTTTGGTTCTCTAATCTGTATCTTAGAGATGCTGCTCTCCCTGTTCTGACTGTCCAGTTTGGAGCATCACAAAGTGTAGTGTACTGAGTTCATATAATGTCTACTTTTGCTGTTAACTGCTGATTTTGAGAGGGTCTGATTAATGTTTGTGGCTTAGGTCCATGAACTGGAGAAATCAAAAAGAACTTTAGAGCAACAGGTTGAAGAGATGAGGACTCAGCCTGAGGAACTGGAAGATGAACTGCAGGCCACAGAAGATGCTGAACTTTGTTTGGAGGTGAACATGCAAGCTATGAAAGCCCAGTTTGAGAGAGATCTGCAAGCCAGAGATGAACAGAATGAAGAGAAAAAGAGGATGCTGGTTAAACAAGTGTGTATCTTACTGTGCTTCACAGTGGGAAGGGCGTGATGATCTTTTGACAAAGCTCTATGGCTTTGAGAACTTGCTACCAGGAAAATAAAACTCTGTGCTTAAAGATCCCATCCTATAGAAGTCCCAAGCACGGATCTTTACCAACAATACAATAGGTCTTGTGGTGGATTAGCTACTGTTAATGTTAGTCTGCCAGTGATGGTCCTCCAATTCAACTGTACCTTGCCTCAAAAGCACTCAACATGCAAGTAGATTGGGCTGTTGCTGCATGGGTGTCCTTCAAGCCCGTCCTGTTTGGTGTACAGCAACGAATCCATGGATGCCGACATAGACTGAAAGACTGTAATTAAGTGAACAGTTTCTTAAATGAAAAACGTAGCAAAGATTCCAGATTTGCCAGACTTGAGTCTCTTCAGATCTGCCTTATGATACTAGAATTCTAAAGAAATGCCTTTAAAATTTCATGCTTGTAGGAGAAGATAGATCTAAATTAACATTTCTAAAGCTTTAAGGAAAAAGCACGTAATATTTCAAGATTTATCACAAGAAAACAAAAACTTACTGAGAATCACCTGTATAGAGATCTCCTAGAAATAAATAAAAGCATTGACCTGGAAGGCTTTTGAAGTTCCCTGCAATGCTGAATTGCTATTGTCTTGCACGGGACAAGAGCTCCTGACCTGGCATGAGGAAGGAGGCTTGATTCAAAAGAAACATATTCCTTCATGTTGGCAACCTGTGGCACTTCTGGCTCACTTTTATTGTTGTATGAGTTCATCTTAGTTCTTGTTAGCTGCTTTCTTAGATACTTTGCTTCTCTGTTTTCTTTTGAAAAAAAGAAAAGTTGTTGGTGTGTACATTCTAGTAGCACATCTGTTTCAAAGAGAATTATTTCTTTCTTTTTTTCTTGAGAATGTGTGGTGATTCTATGTCGTATTTTCCTCTTAGTGGTTCGATCAGAATTAGCAACATCTGCCCCCAAGTCATACCTAAATGTAGACAGATGTACTGGGCCAGAAGCTGATCATGAAGTAGCTGAACAGATGAAATGGAAATGCTTCAGATGCTGAGCTCTTTTCTTTATTTTCCTTTTGTCAGTTCAGAGATCTCTGCTCCCAGTTTGTGGATTTTTTTGCCGTCTGCAGTGTCTTCCCATGTAGCTTGAGTTCTGTAGGCTCTTCGAATCGAGTAATGCTAATTCTGATCTGCAAAGGCCTTTTGGATTCATCAGCCATTTTGTTAGGATTTTGTGTTTGCTCTGTTCCTGGAGCTTGAGCCTGTTAAATCCCTTGATTTCACAGGTGCGAGAGCTGGAGGCAGAACTGGAAGATGAGTGCAAACAGAGGGCTCTTGCTGTGGCAGCCAAGAAGGAAATGGAGATGGATATGAAAGACCTGGAAGGTCAGATAGAAGCTGCAAACAAGGCTCGAGATGAAGCAATCAAACAGCTCCGTAAGCTCCAGGTAGGCACAGCAAATCAGCTGAGCTGCTTTCCCTCCTGCTGACAGTCTGTCAAGGGTGCTGCTTTTCGTTACATGCATTTGTAGTGTGAAGGCAAGAAGGAGTATCAGACTCAGCTATGCTGGCACACGTCACAGTATCTGGCCTGAACTTATCAGACGCTCAAAACTCCTCTCATCCTTTTGTTGCTAAGGAGTTAAGATTGTCCCCCACATACTTCTATTCTATAGTCATCATTTTCAACGCTTTGCGTAAGGATTTACTGAGGATTGCTTTTGAGGCTGAATCTTTAAAATTTATGGTTGTTTGTATCTTTGAATTTACTGATTTCAGCTCAGCTCTTGCTGATTGCTACTTCCTCTAGTTGAGGAAGCCAAAAATGCTGCAGAGAAATAGGAGGAGTAAATTTTAGTTGCTTTGAAAAAGCTCCAAGATGCCTATTCTTTTTAGATTGGCAAGAAGAATCCAGTACTTGTGTCAAGGATTTATTTCCCATTCCCAGAGAAATACTCCGTCTTTAGTAGAGGTCAGTTTTCCCAAGGCTTTCAGTGCCATGGCCCAAAGCTGCAGGAGTATGAGGCCATGGCAAGACCATGTAAAGCATAGAGCAAACTGCATTGCCTTTCTGCCCTGTCCACTCTATTCCTTGGCAATCCTACTTCAACTGAATGAGGGCAATTTTGGAACTTGGTCCAGGCGCTGGATGAGAAGGGAATGGAGATTAAAGCAAGAAATGCTGGTACCTAGCAGTAGCGGCTTCTCTATTCCCAGAGGCTGAGTCAGTTACAGAGTTCATACCTGATCTCTGTACACTTTCATGCAAGCACCTGAAATAAGTGATCTCATGATTAGTGGTATTGCGAAGATGCAGGTACAACTTAAATGCAGTTTCTCCAGCCTTATTCTTTTAGCATCTGAAGTCAAACTTGTGTGAATTAAGATATCAGTCTGTGTTAAGTGTCTTACGGGAAGGATAAGTATGTGCTTCTACGTTATATGTGCAAAATGGTGAATTGTGGTACTTCTACACTGAGAAGTTTCTTACCTTGAGTACTTGTAATAGGTTTTATCAGTCAATTTAAGTAAATAGGTTTGTTTTTTTCCAAGACAATTGCAAGAGCATTACCTATCTACTACAAAGGTATCTCTACTACCTCTACTAGAGGTTTTTTCCTACAAGAAATCTACTAATAAATGAAGTGAAGTCTTCTAATGGGATATTTCTGATGAGGAGTGAGTGATGGAAAGATGAGAAAATGAAGGGTTTAGACTGAAAGAGGGTAGATTTAAATTGGATATAAGAAAGAAATTCTTCACTCTGAGGGTGATGAGGCACTGGCCCAGGTTGCCCAGAGAAGCTGTGGCTGCCCCCTCCCTGGCAGTGTTCAAGGCCAGGTTGGATGGGGCTTTGAGCAGCCTGGAAGGTGTCTCTGCCCGTGGCAGAGGGATAGAACTCTGATCTTTAAAGGTCCTGTCCAACCCAAACCATTCTATAATTCTATGAAAATAAGAACTGAAAATAAATATATTTAAGTGGAATGAAGCCACTTTAGGAGGAAGGTCTTGCCTCCTAAGGGCAAAAAAGCTTCAGAGCTACTAATAAATCTTGTGGTTGTCCTGCTGTATCATGGCTTATTCTTTCCTCTGCTCTCCAATTGCAGGCTGAAATGAAAGACTACCAGCGGGAGCTAGAAGAAGCCCTTGCATCCAGAGATGAGATCTTTGCACAGTCCAAAGAAAGTGAAAAGAAGCTCAAAGGTCTTGAAGCAGAAATACTCCAGCTCCAAGAGGTGAGATTGAAATCCAAGAAATCTGTTTTTCTTTCTAGAGAAAAGGGGAAGGCGAGAGTGTGTTTGTTTTTTTAAAAAAAAAAAAAAAAAATAAAAAGCCATCCAGTGAGTTGAACAGAAAAGTGGGAGCCTGGAGATGTTTCTCTTCCTCACTGCCCCAGGTCATTAGTGAGCTTCTTATAGCTTTGTAGGAATCCTTCTAGTAGTCTGGACTTCCTTTCCCTGCCTGGGTAGCAGGGAAGCCTTACTACTGCTTAAACAGATTTCAAGCCTCACTAAAATTTGCAAGGTGGTTTGAGAGTCTCTGGAAGCTGTGGTGCACAGTTGTCAGTACTAAAACTGGTCACTGGAAGTATATAAAAACCTAACAATCTCTCCAGTACCTCAGTGGACCATGTAAGTCTGTGGAGGTTTATCTCTCTGCTGTCTGAGGTCCTCATCCCTTTCTTTTACGGGCATTTGTTCCCTCATTGTTGGCAATTCATGTAAGAGCTCCAAGTCGTGCTACATATCGCTGTCACTTATCTCCGATTATCTCCGTTGTCTGCCACAAGGTTAAACGTTTGAGGTTTGAAGGCAACAGAATTGCCTTGTGTGAGAGACGGCCTCTTTTTGCCCTGTTAGCTGCAAAGGTTGAAGCAATCACTCAGCTTACACTGCACTTAATGTTTGAGACTTTTACCTACAACTTACTAGAGCTTCTCCATGTCATTCTTTCACAGACTTCAAACTAGTCAGTCTTGCACTTGCAGTGCATTAGATTGTGTCCTTCTTGGTGAATGTCTGGGTGTTTCTACCACTCAATACAATTTCACAATACAAGATTCAGCGCTGTTATATTTTTGTGCTAAAAATTCATTTTCTATACTTTGCTTTCAGTCATGCTACGTACTCTGTAGGAACCTAAAAAATTTGCTTAATTTAGTGCCCACGTTATACTTAATGAATTAGAGCATGTGACAGAACGGTTTTCTCCTCCTGCTTAGGGCTTGAATGTTACTGGCCTTTTCAGGGGACGGGGAGAAGTAAATTCATAGTAGTCATGTGGCAGTTACGGGAAGTTTAATCAGGTAGTCTACTTTCCTGTCATCTTGCTGATTTCTATGATTTTGAATGGCATCTTGTTTGTGTTGATTGATAAATCTTTTGGGAGCAGCTTGGCCTTTGTTAGGAGTAACTTGTTGCTTCTAATTTCAGTGAGCTAAATGCCATCTTGGAGTCTTGTTAGATCAAGTAATAAGCTCTTTCTATACAAAAAAGAAATTCTATTGGAACAAAAACTTCAGACTATTATTGTAATCCCTCAGGATAGACTAAGAAAGGGTGTGAAGACTGAACGATGGAAATAATAGGAAAAGTATTTCATCTTTATTAGTAGCTTGCTTTCCTCACCTCATTCCAGAGTAGCTGTAGCTGTTTTCTTACTAGCCTTTGGATCAAGACTGAGAGACTAGAGAGCTTCTGAATGCCAGTTAAACTTAGAGCATTAACCACTTCAGTGACTAAAACACCTCTGAGGCAGGAAGGACCTGATTATAGAACTGATGAGATGGATTAATTGTTTCTTATATTCAGATGCTGGCAGAAGAAAAGAACATTTCTGCCAGATATGCAGAGGAAAGAGATCGTGCTGAAGCAGAGGCAAGGGAGAAGGAAACCAAAGCACTGTCTCTGGCTCGGGCTTTGGAAGAAGCCCTGGAAGCTAAGGAAGAGTTTGAAAGACAGAACAAACAGTTGCGGGCAGATATGGAAGACTTAATGAGCTCGAAAGATGATGTGGGCAAAAATGTAAGTAACTTTCCAGACCCTATTTTGTTATGAACTGCACAGGGAACAACACAGGAAAATTCCCTGGTTGGAGAAGTGTTTTTGACACAAATATGGAACGTTTTGAGGCTGATTTGTAACCCAAAATTCTGGAGGAATTAATGCTCAGAACACGAGGGTGGTCTCTATTAAGATGAGGCCTGTTCAAAAGATGTGAAGACTTGGAGAGCAGCAGTTGCTGGCCCAATGCCTAATGGCACTTGTGCTGGATTTAAGAGCTTGTCTTACTACTACTACTTTTTCTCTGTGAATATTGCACAGCTCATCTCTCCATTCATCTGCACGGATGTTTGTTTGGTTCTCTAATCTGTATCTTAGAGATGCTGCTCTCCCTGTTCTGACTGTCCAGTTTGGAGCATCACAAAGTGTAGTGTACTGAGTTCATATAATGTCTACTTTTGCTGTTAACTGCTGATTTTGAGAGGGTCTGATTAATGTTTGTGGCTTAGGTCCATGAACTGGAGAAATCAAAAAGAACTTTAGAGCAACAGGTTGAAGAGATGAGGACTCAGCCTGAGGAACTGGAAGATGAACTGCAGGCCACAGAAGATGCTGAACTTTGTTTGGAGGTGAACATGCAAGCTATGAAAGCCCAGTTTGAGAGAGATCTGCAAGCCAGAGATGAACAGAATGAAGAGAAAAAGAGGATGCTGGTTAAACAAGTGTGTATCTTACTGTGCTTCACAGTGGGAAGGGCGTGATGATCTTTTGACAAAGCTCTATGGCTTTGAGAACTTGCTACCAGGAAAATAAAACTCTGTGCTTAAAGATCCCATCCTATAGAAGTCCCAAGCACGGATCTTTACCAACAATACAATAGGTCTTGTGGTGGATTAGCTACTGTTAATGTTAGTCTGCCAGTGATGGTCCTCCCATTCAACTGTACCTTGCCTCAAAAGCACTCAACATGCAAGTAGATTGGGCTGTTGCTGCATGGGTGTCCTTCAAGCCCGTCCTGTTTGGTGTACAGCAACGAATCCATGGATGCCGACATAGACTGAAAGACTGTAATTAAGTGAACAGTTTCTTAAATGAAAAACGTAGTAAAGATTCCAGATTTGCCAGACTTGAGTCTCTTCAGATCTGCCTTATGATACTAGAATTCTAAAGAAATGCCTTTAAAATTTCATGCTTGTAGGAGAAGATAGATCTAAATTAACATTTCTAAAGCTTTAAGGAAAAAGCACCTAATATTTCAAGATTTATCACAAGAAAACAAAAACTTACTGAGAATCACCTGTATAGAGATCTCCTAGAAATAAATAAAAGCATTGACCTGGAAGGCTTTTGAAGTTCCCTGCAATGCTGAATTGCTATTGTCTTGCACGGGACAAGAGCTCCTGACCTGGCATGAGGAGGGAGGCTTGATTCAAAAGAAACATATTCCTTCATGTTGGCAACCTGTGGCACTTCTGGCTCACTTTTATTGTTGTAAGAGTTCATCTTAGTTCTTGTTAGCTGCTTTCTTAGATACTTTGCTTCTCTGTTTTCTTTTGAAAAAAAGAAAAGTTGTTGGTGTATACATTCTAGTAGCACATCTGTTTCAAAGAGAATTATTTCTTTTTTTTTTTCTTGAGAATGTGTGGTGATTCTATGTCGTATTTTCCTCTTAGTGGTTCGATCAGAATTAGCAACATCTGCCCCCAAGTCATACCTAAATGTAGACAGATGTACTGGGCCAGAAGCTGATCATGAAGTAGCTGAACAGATGAAATGGAAATGCTTCAGATGCTGAGCTCTTTTCTTTATTTTCCTTTTGTCAGTTCAGAGATCTCTGCTTCCAGTTTGTGGATTTTTTTGCCGTCTGCAGTGTCTTCCCATGTAGCTTGAGTTCTGTAGGCTCTTCGAATCGAGTAATGCTAATTCTGATCTGCAAAGGCCTTTTGGATTCATCAGCCATTTTGTTAGGATTTTGTGTTTGCTCTGTTCCTGGAGCTTGAGCCTGTTAAATCCCTTGATTTCACAGGTGCGAGAGCTGGAGGCAGAACTGGAAGATGAGTGCAAACAGAGGGCTCTTGCTGTGGCAGCCAAGAAGGAAATGGAGATGGATATGAAAGACCTGGAAGGTCAGATAGAAGCTGCAAACAAGGCTCGAGATGAAGCAATCAAACAGCTCCGTAAGCTCCAGGTAGGCACAGCAAATCAGCTGAGCTGCTTTCCCTCCTGCTGACAGTCTGTCAAGGGTGCTGCTTTTCGTTACATGCATTTGTAGTGTGAAGGCAAGAAGGAGTATCAGACTCAGCTATGCTGGCACACGTCACAGTATCTGGCCTGAACTTATCAGACGCTCAAAACTCCTCTCATCCTTTTGTTGCTAAGGAGTTAAGATTGTCCCCCACATACTTCTATTCTATAGTCATCATTTTCAACGCTTTGCGTAAGGATTTACTGAGGATTGCTTTTGAGGCTGAATCTTTAAAATTTATGGTTGTTTGTATCTTTGAATTTACTGATTTCAGCTCAGCTCTTGCTGATTGCTACTTCCTCTAGTTGAGGAAGCCAAAAATGCTGCAGAGAAATAGGAGGAGTAAATTTTAGTTGCTTTGAAAAAGCTCCAAGATGCCTATTCTTTTTAGATTGGCAAGAAGAATCCAGTACTTGTGTCAAGGATTTATTTCCCATTCCCAGAGAAATACTCCGTCTTTAGTAGAGGTCAGTTTTCCCAAGGCTTTCAGTGCCATGGCCCAAAGCTGCAGGAGTATGAGGCCATGGCAAGACCAAGTAAAGCATAGAGCAAACTGCATTGCCTTTCTGCCCTGTCCACTCTATTCCTTGGCAATCCTACTTCAACTGAATGAGGGCAATTTTGGAACTTGGTCCAGGCGCTGGATGAGAAGGGAATGGAGATTAAAGCAAGAAATGCTGGTACCTAGCAGTAGCGGCTTCTCTATTCCCAGAGGCTGAGTCAGTTACAGAGTTCATACCTGATCTCTGTACACTTTCATGCAAGCACCTGAAATAAGTGATCTCATGATTAGTGGTATTGCGAAGATGCAGGTACAACTTAAATGCAGTTTCTCCAGCCTTATTCTTTTAGCATCTGAAGTCAAACTTGTGTGAATTAAGATATCAGTCTGTGTTAAGTGTCTTACGGGAAGGATAAGTATGTGCTTCTACGTTATATGTGCAAAATGGTGAATTGTGGTACTTCTACACTGAGAAGTTTCTTACCTTGAGTACTTGTAATAGGTTTTATCAGTCAATTTAAGTAAATAGGTTTGTTTTTTTCCAAGACAATTGCAAGAGCATTACCTATCTACTACAAAGGTATCTCTACTACCTCTACTAGAGGTTTTTTCCTACAAGAAATCTACTAATAAATGAAGTGAAGTCTTCTAATGGGATATTTCTGATGAGGAGTGAGTGATGGAAAGATGAGAAAATGAAGGGTTTAGACTGAAAGAGGGTAGATTTAAATTGGATATAAGAAAGAAATTCTTCACTCTGAGGGTGATGAGGCACTGGCCCAGGTTGCCCAGAGAAGCTGTGGCTGCCCCCTCCCTGGCAGTGTTCAAGGCCAGGTTGGATGGGGCTTTGAGCAGCCTGGAAGGTGTCTCTGCCCGTGGCAGAGGGATAGAACTCTGATCTTTAAAGGTCCTGTCCAACCCAAACCATTCTATAATTCTATGAAAATAAGAACTGAAAATAAATATATTTAAGTGGAATGAAGCCACTTTAGGAGGAAGGTCTTGCCTCCTAAGGGCAAAAAAGCTTCAGAGCTACTAATAAATCTTGTGGTTGTCCTGCTGTATCATGGCTTATTCTTTCCTCTGCTCTCCAATTGCAGGCTGAAATGAAAGACTACCAGCGGGAGCTAGAAGAAGCCCGTGCATCCAGAGATGAGATCTTTGCACAGTCCAAAGAAAGTGAAAAGAAGCTCAAAGGTCTTGAAGCAGAAATACTCCAGCTCCAAGAGGTGAGATTGAAATCCAAGAAATCTGTTTTTCTTTCTAGAGAAAAGGGGAAGGCCAGAGTGTGTTTGTTTTTTTTTTTTTAAAAAAAAAAGTAAAAAGCCATCCAGTGAGTTGAACAGAAAAGTGGGAGCCTGGAGATGTTTCTCTTCCTCACTGCCCCAGGTCATTAGTGAGCTTCTTATAGCTTTGTAGGAATCCTTCTAGTAGTCTGGACTTCCTTTCCCTGCCTGGGTAGCAGGGAAGCCTTACTACTGCTTAAACAGATTTCAAGCCTCACTAAAATTTGCAAGGTGGTTTGAGAGTCTCTGGAAGCTGTGGTGCACAGTTGTCAGTACTAAAACTGGTCACTGGAAGTATATAAAAACCTAACAATCTCTCCAGTACCTCAGTGGACCATGTAAGTCTGTGGAGGTTTATCTCTCTGCTGTCTGAGGTCCTCATCCCTTTCTTTTACGGGCATCTGTTCCTTCATTGTTGGCAATTCATGTAAGAGCTCCAAGTCGTGCTACATATCGCTGTCACTTATCTCCGATTATCTCCGTTGTCTGCCACAAGGTTAAACGTTTGAGGTTTGAAGGCAACAGAATTGCCTTGTGTGAGAGACGGCCTCTTTTTGCCCTGTTAGCTGCAAAGGTTGAAGCAATCACTCAGCTTACACTGCACTTAATGTTTGAGACTTTTACCTACAACTTACTAGAGCTTCTCCATGTCATTCTTTCACAGACTTCAAACTAGTCAGTCTTGCACTTGCAGTGCATTAGATTGTGTCCTTCTTGGTGAATGTCTGGGTGTTTCTACCACTCAATACAATTTCACAATACAAGATTCAGCGCTGTTATAGTTTTGTGCTATATTTTCTATACTTTGCTTTCAGTCATGCTACGTACTCTGTAGGAACCTAAAAAATTTGCTTAATTTAGTGCCCACGTTATACTTAATGAACTAGAGCATGTGACAGAACGGTTTTCTCCTCCTGCTTAGGGCTTGAATGTTACTGGCCTTTTCAGGGGACGGGGAGAAGTAAATTCATAGTAGTCATGTGGCAGTTACGGGAGGGAAAGATCAAGGTGATGCGTCCTGCTAGCTTTTACAGCTGTTGGTTCTGTTTATCCATTAAAAGACCTCAGCGATATCACACTTCACAGCATCTCCCAGAAGTTATTAGAAGGCATAATTTTTTGCAGAAGTTTTGAGATTCCTAATGCTGTAATGAATATTTCCTAAACCTTCACAGGAGTTTGCTGCGTCTGAAAGAGCTCGTCGTCATGCTGAGCAAGAAAGGGATGAGTTGGCTGATGAGATTGCAAACAGCGCTTCGGGAAAGTGAGTCATCAAATGTATTAATTGTGCATCTGAACAACTTCAGGCACCAGCAGCTGCAGTTCTTGGTAGCCTGCTTGCAATTTCTGTATTGACCTGTTGTCCCGATAAATATTCCTTCTTGTTACAAAGAGAATTGCTTACACAGTAGCTTCTCGTTACAGTTTGGAATGTCTAAAGTATCAAAAGCAAAATAGCCAATTGCTTTGTATCAGATCTGAGCGTGTCTTGACCCAAATACTTCTTTTCTAGGTCAGCGCTGCTGGATGAGATGCGCCGGCTGGAAGCTTGGATTGCACAATTGGAGGAAGAGCTCGAGGAAGAGCAGAGCAACATGGAGCTTCTCAATGAGCGGTTCCTAAAGACCACGTTGCAGGTGAGTCCGTTGGTGGCAATGCTGTAGGGGCAATCTATGTTTCAGTGTGCGGATAAGTGGAGGATCTGAATAGCACCAAATGATCTTCTATCCTTCTCCTCTGAAAGGTTGACACGCTGAATTCTGAGCTAGCTGGGGAGCGGAGTGCTGCCCAGAAGAGTGAAAATGCACGGCAGCAGCTAGAAAGGCAGAACAAAGAGCTGAAAGCCAAGCTGCAGGAACTGGAGGGATCTGTGAAGTCGAAGTTCAAGGCAACAATTTCTACTCTAGAAGCCAAGATTGTGCAGCTAGAAGAACAGCTTGAGCAGGAAGCCAAGTAAGGAGAAAAAGAAAAAAAAAATCTGTTTGCTTGTGTTTGCCATGTCTGAAACCTCTGTGCCTTAGGTTTTTGTGGGGATGAGATATGAGCTTCCGGCAAAGGCATTGGGGTTTCTGATCAGGAAGCCTACTGTTTGGGGGACACATTTTGACAAGACAGCTGCAAAGTAACTGGGGTTGAAATTTTCAGAAACTATTTGCTCCGTAACTGAAGCTGCTGAATTAACTCTGGACATTAACCAGGTGAATATGTTGACTGGTAGTCCCAGGATGCACAAGGTGATGCAGAAGTTTCTTGAGACAAGATGAAACATCGCCTTGAGACACCTGGTCTCTTTGGTTAGAGGAAGCCAGTTGAAGAGCTTAGGTGTGACAGCTTCAGTTGGTTGAGATGAATCCTGTACTCTGCAGAAGTCTTTCTGCAGTGAGCTCTTCCTGTCTATCCTTGTCATCTTGGTCCTCCAAATATATGTATTTGTTTTAAGCTAGTTCCTCCCAGAATCTGAAGGTCTTATAACAATCTTTGTTCTTTTTGTGCTTTTGGCTCTATGGGAGGAACATGTTACTGGTTAGCAATAACTCTGTAAGAAGCACCTTGATATCCCTCTTTTGAGCCTGCATACCATACTGGTATTGCTCCAGTGCTAAGGCTTCATGTTTTCAAAGCTGCATCCCAGCCAACCACCAGCACGCTAAAACTGTTGCTGCTGTTGATGGTGGCAGCCGTTTTAGGAGAACTCAAGTATCAGTTACACCATGAGGCGAGAGCCTTTCAGAAGGAACAGATTTTGTCTTCCTGGCCTTCAAGTACTGGGACAAATGACGGCTTTTGATTATTCTAGGGAAAGAGCAGCTGCTAACAAACTGGTCCGTCGTACGGAGAAGAAATTGAAGGAAGTCTTCATGCAGGTGGAGGATGAGCGTCGACACGCAGACCAGTATAAGGAGCAGGTAGGTGGAAGGGCTTAGCTTTTGAGGCCTATTTCTCAGAAAAGGTAAATAAAACCATACTGTAAGTAGAAAGGGCTTGCTAAGAAGCATGTTAATGAAAAGATGTTGGAGAATCTATCTTGATGACTAAACCACTAGAGTAGTTCCCAGTGGTCAAAACCTCCCCGTGATAGCTCTGATGTGACGGTCCGTTACGCATCCTGGTCTCCCAGACCCAGGAGCTCTGCAGTGTTTCCAGGAGCCCAGGCTGGAATCTGCAGTGAGGCTGTGCTGGTTCATCTCCAGCTGGAGTGCTGGGTGGACAGGACATTGGCTAACTCCTGGTCGTGGCGTTGCAGCTGTCTAGTTTGATCCTGAGTCCCTGGGTTTATATTTCAGATGGAAAAGGCAAATGCCAGAATGAAGCAGCTCAAACGCCAGCTGGAGGAGGCTGAAGAGGAAGCCACAAGTGCAAATGCTTCCCGACGTAAACTTCAGCGTGAGCTGGACGATGCCACAGAGGCTAACGAGGGCCTGAGCCGGGAGGTCAGCACCCTGAAGAACAGCCTAAGGTAGGTGGTGCCAGTGGCGGTGGGCAGGGTTTGTCTGAGCCCTCGTGTGCCCACAGACTCTCCGCAGTGCATCCTTGGGGAGTATCCAGCTGTGGCGCTGCTGGTGTTAGGGATGTTCAGCTCAGGAAGTGTGGGCTGGATGAGTGCTCGGTGCAGTGGATTGAGAAGTGGCTGAATGGCAGAGCTCAGAGGGCTGTCATCAGCGGCGCCGAGTCTGGTTGAAGGCTGGTAACTAGTGGTGTGCCTCAGGGGTCAGTACTGGGCCCAGTCTTGTTTAACTTCATCAGTGACCTGTATGAAGAGACGGAGTGTACCCTCAGCAAGTTTGCTGATGACACCAACCTGGGAGGAGTGGTAGATACACCAGCAGGCTGTGCTGCCATTCAGCGAGACCTGGACAGGCTGGAGAGTTGGGCAGAAAGGAACCTGATGAGGTTCAGCAAGGGCAAGTGCAGGGTCCTGCACCTGGGGTGGAACAACGCCAGGCACCAGTACAGGCTGGGGCGGACCTGCTGGAGAGCAGCTCTGCAGAGAGGGACCTGGGTGTCCTGGTGGACAACAGGTTGACCACGAGCCAGCAGTGTACCCTGGGTGCCAAGAAGGCCAATGGGATCCTGGGGTGCATTAAGAGGAGTGTGGGCAGCAGGTCGAGGGAGGTTCTCCTTCCCCTCTACACTGCCCTAGTGAGGCCCCATCTGGAGTGCTGTGTCCAGTGCTGGGCTCCCAAGTTCAAGAAAGATGAGGAGCTACTGGAGAGAGCCCAGCGGAGGGCTACGAGGATGGTGAGGGGACTGGAGCATCTCTCCTACGAGGAGAGGCTGAGGGAGCTGGGCTTGTTCAGCCTGAAGAGAAGGCTGAGAGGGGACCTTAGAAATGCTGATAAGTATCTGAAGGGTGGGTGTCAGGAGGACGGGGCCAGACTCTTTCCAGTGGTGCCCAGCGACAGGACAAGGGGCAACGGGCACAAACTGAAGCTGAGGAAGTTCCAGCTGAACACGAGGAAGAACTTCTTCCCTCTGAGGGTGACGGAGCACTGGCCCAGGCTGCCCAGGGAGGCTGTGGAGTCTCCTTCTCTGGAGATATTCCAGCCCCGCCTGGACGCGGTGCTGTGCAGCCTGCTCTGGGTGACCCTGCTTGGGCAGGGGGTTGGGCTGGGTGACCCACAGAGGTCTCTTCCAACCCCCACCATTCTGTGATTCTGTGATTTTTCCAGTGGCTGGTACCAATCCCCTTTTTTTCCCATACCCACTCCAGTGGGAATGTCTCAGCATTTTCCTTGAGAGCAGCTCTTGGAGATCAAGGTCTCTACCGAGTACAGATGGGAGACAGCAGTGGTGAGGTTGCTGCAGAACAAAACCATCTCGGGGGCAGAGAGAGGCTTATAGGAGCGGCAGGAGGGGTGCAGCGCAGCGCTGCACAAACGAGTAGTTGGTATTATTTTAGAGACCCTGCTGTGTTTAGGACTTGGTCTGTGCTCGGTGCTTGTACAGAGGCAATATTTTAGGTTGCTTGGGACTTGCAAAATTAAGATGATGGTACGCGCTAAGCAGGAATACCAGAATACCGGAATGTTTGCGCACAGCCTGTCTTCTCCTTGGTCAGAGAAGGGGTTTCAAGACCCTGTGTGTGAAATTTGCCCCGTGGCTGGGGGCAAACTGTTCCCCCATGGTTCAGTGCGGAGGTCTTCCCGGAGCAGCCACCAGCATGGGGCCGTGGGCTGTGGGCGAACCACGACCCTTCATGGATTGTCTGGTTGCTGTTCGCAGGAGGGGGGGCCCCATCACCTTCTCCTCGAGCCGATCCGGGAGACGCCAGCTGCACTTCGAAGGGGCCTCGCTGGAGCTCTCGGACGACGACGTGGAGAGCAAAGGCAGCGACGTGAACGAAGCGCAGCCGGCGCCCGCCGAGTAGAGCCCCGTCTGTACCCTGCTTCAGATATAGTTACAACTGCTTTTTTCCTGTAGTAAATAAAATGGAATTGTCTCTGTTCAGTGCATCTATTTTCCAGATACTCATTGTATAGCCATTTTATAAAGCATCATGTGAAGGATGGAACTTTTTTTTTTATCAACACGGAAACTTCATTCCCAGAGGGTAGGTGGTTGGGGCAGACCCGTCGTCATGACTATGCATGCTTTGTTGTACAGACAGCATCCTTCCGTTTCTCCTGTGCTCAGGCGGCCCGTGGCTCTATCGAGTCCGGTGGATCATTGAAGACCAAACTGCACCGTATTTTTTTTTTTCTTTTCTCCTAATTGTTGTGATCAGCACACAATCAGCGAGTGAACTGTGAAAAGGCCTTGGGAAGTGTTAGAGGGAGATGTAGGGATGAACGAGTAGCGTCCATTTTTAACCTGCAATACCCTTTTGAAGTGTTCTCAGCACCTGCTTCATCAGTTAGCGTTCCTGCAGTACAGGCAAACTGAAACAGCATCGCCGTTCCTCATCTGTACAGTACTTCTGCGTTTGTAGAGACCCGCTATCACCACGCCCGACAGATCTGTGTATATATTAAGGCTACTATAATGTGAACACCAGTGGAAAATAAACAGACAACGCAGGCGAAATTAATTTATTAATTTAGGGCCGAGTGAGTTAGCCTTCAAGCCGCAGAGCCGAGCGGCTGCACGGTGCGTGGAGGCCGAGGCGGTGCGGCGGCTCCGGCGGGAGCGGCTCCGGGGCTGCGCGGGGCGGGTGCGGAGCCGGCGGTGACAGGGGTTCAGCGATGGATGTTGCCTGCCTAGGAGTTGACATGCCAGTGGATGTGAATCCTTTTTGTTGTTGTGTTTTGTTTTTTTTTTAATTTTGAACAGTATTACAGCGAGTAGTTAGCATTCTTTTTGTTTAAATAGCTGAAAAACTGACATTACAGAAAGTGCCTTAGACACTACAGTACTAAGACAATGTTGCATATATAATTTGCCTATATAACAATGATTTAATGTATTTTGACTGTGCTTCATATCACGTACCTCTCTAGTCCAAGTGGTATTATTGATATTAGTGACAATGAATCAGTGTTAACTAGGAACCTTCCTCTGCCACATACTCAAAAACCGTGGATTTCCTTTTTTGGTTAAAAGCTTTAACATCTGTCACAAAGGTTTTGGTGTGTGTGTTTGGATACTTTTAATCAAAGTGGCTGTTGACCACCAGGCATCTGACTGCAAATATCTTGTTTTCTTGTATACCCATATTTCTAGACAATGATTTTTGTAAGACAATAAATTTATTCATTATAGATGTGGCCGCCTGCTCTGTTTACTTACAGGAAGAGCTATCTCCTGAGGCTGGCGTAGACCTTAATAAACAAGAATATGACTGGAAGCTGCATTTACCCTTCTTCCGCTTTTGTTTGCTCAGGGTTTTTTTTCTCTTTTGACCTAAACACAGCGTAAATGGCCTGGTCAGGGCTGAGCCTTTGTGTTGCCATTAGAGTCCAAAGTCCCCCTCCTGCTGACCTGCAGGGCTGGGACCCAGGCAGAGGCCCCATGGCTGCCTTCAGCGGGGTCTGGGCTTTCTGCTGGGCGGTGGAATCTCCTGTTTCGGAGGTCCCATTGTGCAGTACCTGCTCCCCTGGCACAAGGCAGTGATGGCGTTGGGTAAGGCCAAGGCTGGCACTGGTGCCCTGGGGCTGGTCCCTGCACAGAGAAGGTGGACCAGCGTGGGGAGCTGATAGGAGCAGGGAGATGGTGGGCTTAAAACTGGAGTGAGAGGAGAGGGGTGGGGGAGAGCAGGAAGCCCCTGCCTGGGCTCTACAGTCCAGGGCTGCTGTCAGTGGTCCCTCTGGTCCCAGTAAGCCTGGGCTGAGGGAGCCTCCAGCACCGAAGGGCTGCTGGGGACCAGAGCTGATCCCAGGCACCCGCTCCTGGAACCCAGTTCAGTCAGGGGTACCGTTACCTCAGGTGTCTCCTTCAAGGCAGTGGCTGCTGCTCCTCCTGCTGTGAGGACCATACTGGGGAGGGGGCAGGGGCTGCTGAAGGGCTTTTCCCTGCCTCTCTCATGGCTTCCATACCTCAGGGCAGGGTTTGGGCCACTACCAGGCACAAACACAGGCTGGGCAGAGAATGGGAGCGAGAGCGGCCCTGAGGAGAAAGGCTTGGGGTGCTGCTGGGTGAGAAGCTGGACACGACCCAGCCGTGTGTGCTCACAGGGCCAGGGGGGGATTCTGCCTCTCTGCCCCACGCTGGTGAGACCCCCCGGGGTACGGGGCTTGGGAATGTGAGGGCCCGGCTGATGAGGATGCGGGTGAAGCTCCAACCAGGAGGTTGCCCAGGATGAGTCGGTCAGCCCCATGCATTACGGCTGCCTCAGCTAAGAAAAAAAAGGAGGGTAACTGTCACAGGTGATTCCCTGCGGAGGGGAACAGAGGGCCCGATCTGCTGACAGGACCCATCCCAAGGGAAGTCTGCTGCCTCCCTGGGGCCCGGGTCAGGGATGCTGCTTGGAAACTCCCTGGTCTGGTGTGGTCCTCTGACTGTTACCCCCTCTTGGTAATGCAGGTTGACGGGGACAAGATCGCGGAGAGAAGTCCCAAGGCCATCAAAGGGGACTTCAGGGCACTGGTCAAGGGATCGGGGGCACAGGTGGTGTTTTCCTCCATCCCATCAGTGGCAGGGAACAGCACTGAAAGGGGAGGAAAGCTCACCTGGTTAATAGGTGGCTCAGGGACTGGTGCCATCAGTTGAATTTTGGCTTCTTTGATCATGGGGAGGTGCACACAGCACCGGGCCTGCTGGGGACAGACGGAGTACAGCTGTCTCAAAGGGGAAAAAGGATTCACTGAGAGGGCTTTAAACAAGGTTCCAAGGGGGATCACATCACTAGGGATGAGCCCAGGTGTGTCATGGCAGGGTCAGGGGGAGATCGACAGCCCAGCTCAAGTGCATCTACACTAATGCACGTAGCATGGGCAATAAACAGGAGGAGCTGGAAGCCATTGTACAGCAGGAGAGCTAGGTTGTCATCACAGAAATGTGGTGGGACAGCTCGCATGACTGGCATGCTGTCATGGATGGCTTCAGACCCTGCTTCGGCGGCGGGGGGGGGGGGGGGGGTTGGACCAGATGACGAACAGAGGTCCCTTCCAACCCCCACCACTCTGTGATTCCGTGGGAGCCCTGCATCCAGCTCTGGAGCCCTCGGCACAGGACAGACCTGGAGCTGGTGGAGCGGGGCCAGAGGAGGCCCCAGCAACAATCTGAGGGCTGGAACCCCTCTGCTGGGAGGAAAGGCTGGGAGAGCTGGGGCTGTTTAGCCTGGGGAAGGGAAGGCTCCGGGGACACCTTAGAGCAGCCTGAAGGGACCTGCGAGAGAGCTGGAGAGGGTCTTGTGACAAGGGCATGGAGTGATAGGCCAAGGAGTGATGGCTTCAAGCTGCAAGAAGGGAGGGTTTGATTGAACGTGAGAAAGAAATTCTCCACTCTGTGGGTTGTGAGGCCCTGGCCCAGGCTGCCCAGAGAAGCTGTGGCTGCCTCCTCCCTGGCAGGGTTCAAGGCCAGGTTGGAAGGGGCTTGGAGCACCCCAGGCTGGTGGAAGGGATCCCTGCCCATGACATGGGGGGCTGGACCTGGATGACCTGTAAGGCCCCTTCCAACCCAGACCATCCTATGGTTCCATGAACATGCAGAAGGCCCAGGCTCTGTGCAAGAGCAGCATCCTCTTACTGGGGATTTTTTAAGGGGAGGGTGTTCCTGCTCCCCCGAGGAGCGAGCTGGTCCCAGGGTGGGGGGAGCTGTGTGGCCTCCCCCTGCATGGCACTGGGGCTCTGGCGGGAGCTGGAGGCCTCCGTCGCTTTGCAGGCTCTTCCCAAAAATCAGATCTTGAGGTCCAAGACAGTCGGTGCCATGGAGGGAAGGCGCTTGCTCAGCCGCCACTCCCCTCTCTGCGCAGAGAGAAGGAGGAGGCAACACTGCAAGGGAAAGGCAGCAAGCGCTTCGCAGCGGCGCACAGCAACATCGCTACATGACAAAAACACGGCCACTGCCACCGGTTCTGCAAAATCCACTGATTTCACATTAAAAGACCTTTATTTTTGGAAGATGACGGTAATTTGGGTTTGGGTTTTTTTTTGAAAACCCCTTCACGATCTGTGTCACCATGGTGGTATGGTACACTGTCCTACTGCAACATGCCATATAGATTTCGAATAAATAAAGCTACAAAGCCCAAGTTATGTACAAAGATCTTCGGCAAAGATAATTATGTTTACAAACCTATGTACAATAAAACAAATGTAAACAGTCAAATGCAGCAGAGGATGCACAGGAAAGGACGACCATACAAACCCTGACGGCGAGGGGGGGGCTTCCCGCCTCCCCTCTGCTGGGGCCGATGGTTTTTTTCTCAGCACTTGTAAATAAACCAGCTTGGAGCTGCAGAGCCAAGTGAACGCGACGGCCCCGAGCGGGAATGAAGATTTCTAAACCCACAGATCAAACCCCGGCTGGGTTTGCTGGTTCTTTGTATAAAATCCACCGACTCCGAGGCACACGGACAGAGAACTCGCACAAACACTTTGCTCGAAAGACGCACGAGGTACACGCAGTCGCCCAACACTGTCGCAGAAGCGCGCAGGTGACACTGTGAGATCCAGTCCTATATTACACGGATCGGAACAGGGGTGGGGTGGTGGCGGGGTCCCAGGAGGGGGCTTTGTGGATTTGTGGCTTCCTAACGCTCTGGCAGAGTTCCCGGTGTGGCGGTGTGTGGATGTTTGCCTGACGAAGGCACCGGGAGCATGCTCCAGCCGCTCGCTGCGTTGCTGCACGGGTGGGGGAGCGCCGAGGGGCCGCTTCAGCACGGCTCAGCCGCGCCAGCACCCAGCAAGGCAGGCGATGTTCTCACTGACGAGTGCTGGGCAAGGGACCATCACCCCCACGCCCCCAGCCCCTCCATCCCTCCCCCCCGTAGGGCCACGCAGCTCAGCCTCCCATGCCCACTCCAACCCACGGCCACGCGCTGGCCCCGCAGTGATTTATTAAGCTACGGTAACTGAGTCATGGACCTGATTCCTGTCCAAAGAGCCGCGGCGCAGCCTCAGCCAGGGGTCTGAGGTCTGAGCCTTACCGGGAGGGCAGCAGCTGCCCGTCCTGAGCAGCAGGATGCTGGAGCAGGCAGGGAGAAACGCTGCCAAACCTAAGTTAGAGAAGAGATACGGTGAGGGGCTGAGGACCGCCAGGCCGAGCAAGACTCCTGCAGCCCGTGAAACAGAGCACTGCAGGTGGCAGCTTCAGCAGCGCGGGGTGTGGGGCCAAGGCAGAGAATGTCCGCTACAGCGACAGGAGAAAACAAACTGTATTAATGTGACATGGAGGGCCATGAGCTCAGGGTCTCCTCGGGCAGCAGGGTGCAGGTCGTGTTCCAGCGGGGCAGGAATGGGCAGCAATCGGGAGCAGTTCTTCTCGTGGTGGGCTGAGAAAAGCATCCGCAAGTCCGAACACGACCTCCTGCGGGCTCATACGCTCAGGGGGAGCATGCCAGGCGCCGAGGACGGTCGAGAGGCTTCCAGTCCGGGGGGACCTTGATCAAAGCCGTTTACTGCCCTGAGGAGCAAGAAGAGACAGGCCGGTAAGTGATGAGCCCCAGGAGATGGCACCGCTCACCTCTCCCGGCCCCAGCAGCTGGAGAACAGACCCCTCTCCTCCCCTCTCACCTCACCCTGGCTGTACGATGGCTGCAAGGCCACTGTGACCACAACAGGGCTCCCATGGCTGCGCCCACCCGCAGCCAGGGACAGGCGCAGGTGGGTGCTCACCCCGCTGCCTGGAGGTGGTGGGTGCTGCCTGATGACCACCCCAGGAGGACAAGCAGCTCCTGCGCAGACCCCAGGCCCCCACGCCGGGCTCTGGGCAGCTGAGGGGCCGGGCACAGCAGCGCTGCATGCTCGCTCCCCACAGCCAGCTCCCCTCCCCTCTTCACGGGTGCTGGTGGGCTGCGAGAGGAGAACATGGGTCTGACAGCTTTTCCATCTCTACTCCGTTCTGGCTTTGGCAGATCTTCTGTGATCAGGCTCAACACACAGCGTCTGCCCAGGCTCACCATCTGCTGATCATCACCACCACCACAGCCTTGACAACCAGAAGCGATGGCATCCCCATATCAGGACAGCACGTCCACCCCCACTGTTGTCCCAGAACCAGCACCCTGCCCTCACAGTCGGGTTTGTAATAACAAAGGCGAGGGAGAACTCCCCCGGCCCTGCAAGGTCCCTACCTCGACTTCTGCTGGCTCCCAAGTGCTGCTTCTGCAGTCCTTCACCAGCTTCGCCCGAACCACCGGCACCCCAGAAGATGCCATTGAGATCCCTCCTGGCATAGCTACTTTTGGGAGAGGGGACACCTGAGGAGACAGCCTCTGCTGCCCAGAGCCGTGGTGAGTAGAAGCAAGAAGGAAGAGAAGCCGAGGGCTCTCCTGACGAGCTCGAAGCCAAGCCAGGAGCCGGCAGCTCCGGGGTCTCAGGCTGCGCCCACTCCGCGGAGCACATCCCGCTCGCTGCCGTCACTGCCCACGGGACCGAGATGCCACCAGCCCACGCGCGGTGGCTCACGACTGCATCCCCGGGCAGAGCAGCGCGGTTTCCGCACTCCTGTTCCTGTGCTGCGCACATTCACCGGTGACCTTGCAGCTCCTGCATCAGGGATGAAAAAACCCCGCCAGCAACCCCAGAGGCTGCTGCCGTTGCACTGGGCAGTCGCAAGCTCCTTCCATGAAGAGCTAAAATCCCGACAGTCGCTAGCAAGAACAGATTCCCATGGTAATGCAGCTCGCTGCCGCAGGGAGTCAGGCTGTTTCCTTTCCCCATAGAATCTCAGAATGGTGGGGGTTGGAAGGGACCTCTGTGGGTCTCCAGCCCAACCCCCTGCCCAAGCAGGGTCACCCAGAGCAGGCTGCACAGCACTGCATTCAGGTGGGGCTGGAATATCTCCAGAGAAGGAGACTCCACAGCCTCCCTGGGCAGCCTGGGCCAGGGCTCCGTCACCCTCAGAGGGAAGAAGTTCTTCCTCATGTTCAGGTGGAACTTCCTCAGCTTCAGTTTGTGCCCATTGCCCCTTGTCCTATCGCTGGGCACCACTGGAAAGAGTTTGGCCCCGTCCTCCTGACACCCACCCTGCAGATATTTGTCAGCATTTATAAGGTCCCCTCTCAGCCTTCTCTTCTTCAGGCTGAACAAGTCCAGCTCCCTCAGCCTCTCCTCGTAGGAGAGATGCTCCAGTCCCCTCACCATCCTCGTAGCCCTCCGCTGGACTCTCTCCAGTAGCTCTTCATCTTTCTTGAACTGGGGTGCCCAGAACTGGACACAGTACTGCAGATGGGGCCTCACCAGGGCAGAGTAGAGGGGAAGGAGAACTTCCCTCGACCTGCTGCCCACACTCCTCTTGATGCACCCCAGGATCCCATTGGCCTTCTTGGCACCCAGGGCACACTGCTGGCTCATGGTCACCCTGTCATCCACCAGGACACCCAGGTCCCTCTCTGCAGAGCTGCTCTCCAGCAGGTCCGCCCCAGCCTGTACTGGTGCCTGGGGTTGTTCCTCCCCAGGTGCAGGACCCTGCACTTGCCCTTGTTGAACCTCATCAGGTTCCTCTCTGCCCAGCTCTCCAGCCTGTCCAGGTCACACTGAATGGCAGCACAGCCTTCCGGTGTGTCTATCACACCTCCCAGTTTGGTGTCATCAGCAAACTTGCTGAGGGTACACTCAGTCTCTTCATACAGGTCATTGATGAAGAAGTTGAACAAGGCTGGGCCCAGTACTGACCCCTGGGGGACACCACTAGTTACCAGCCTCCAACTAGACTCAGCACCACTGATGACAACCCGCTGAGCTCTGCCATTCAGCCACTTCTCAATCCACCGCACCGAGCACTCCTCCAGTCCACACTTCCTGAGCTTCCCTAGAAGGATGTTATGGGAAACCGTGTCGAAAGCCTCGCTGTTAAACACCCACACTAGCACAGCCTGGCTCAGAGCAGGGAGAAACCACCTTTCCCACCTCCTCCCCATAGAGCTGGAAACTTCAGCTCCCATTCGAGCATTGCCTTGATACAGGGAGGTGCCTCCCTTTCTGCACGCAGTAAAAAGCTGCTGGAAGAAGCTCAGGGGCAGACGTATCTCACTGTCTACATTTGGATGACGGGCCATGAAGCCAACCTGATCCCGACACGACTCTGCAAATTAGTTAACAGCTCGGAAGCACCTCTGACAAGTAGGACGGGGGGGGGGAAACAAAACCAAACAACAACAAAAAAAAAACCAACCCAAACTGGATTAAAACGTGGTACTTTGCTCCCTTCTGAAAGGATCAGAGAAAAGTGGCATTCCACGTCAGCAGCCTGGGTGTGCTCAGGTCTGATGAGCTGCGTTCAAGCCCAGCTCTACAGCTCTGTCACGTTTCCTGCACTAAACTCCGGGCTGCTCTTTCACAGAATGGTTTGGGTTGGAAGGGACCTTCAGAGGCCATCTAGCCCAACCCCCTGCAGTAAGTAGGTGCCCAGCGACAGGACAAGGGGCAATGGGCACAGACTGAAGCAGAGGAAGCTCCATCTGAACAGGAGGAAGAACTTCTTCCCTCTGAGGGTGACGGAGCCCTGGCCCAGGCTGCCCAGGGAGGCTGTGGAGTCTCCTTCTCTGGAGATATTCCAGACCCGCCTGGATGCGGTGCTGTGCAGCCTGCTCTGGGTGACCCTGCTTGGGCAGGGGGTTGGGCTGGAGACCCACAGAGGTCCCTTGCAACCCCTACCATTCTGTGATTCTCTGAAATTAAAATACATTAAACAGAGGAACTGTGAAAAATAACAAATAAAGTATGCTGGATGACTCCTGGCTAACCTCCCAGAGGAGAGCGGGGAAGAGAAGTCCTTGCGCCCGGTCTCCAAGGTCTCCGACAGTGCCGGGAGGAGCACACGCATCGCTCCAGCCTTCAGCCGCTCTGCCCAGGCCTGACACAGGCGCGGGGCTCCTGCATGCAGCTGACGCTGCCCGACAGCCTGGAGACCTGCCCACAGCCATTAATCCCAGCCAGATCACTTGCCTGCTGCTTCTGCCTCATTTTGCCATCCCTCAGACCCGACCCACTCTGTGGGGCCCGCGCTGCGCCCTTGCTCTGGGCTTCCTAAGAAACTGGGCTCAGGGGTGCTTCACAGGGAGCCGAAGCCCCAGTCCCTGCTGGGAACAGCCCCAGCAGTGGTTTCTGATGGATGCTCCTGACTGCCTGCCCGTGCAGTGGCGTGGACCTTGTGCCCGTTTCCAACTGCTCTCTCTGCCCTGTGATTGCTAAAGACAGATTTTTTCATATTAATCTTTATTCCAAGCTGTATTTTGTGCTTGGCACCTTATCTCCAAGACTCTCTCAACTCTAAGTATCCAATAAAGCCTCAGCAGAAAATTCTCCTGTTGCTGAATAGCCCAGGCTGAGGAGTAAATGGATGGGCTCAAAGCATGCTTGGAGACCAGCCCCCCAATAAAACAAGAGGAAAAGGGAGTTTTCAGTCAGGGCAGTGCTTTGAAACACACCCAAGCAGCAGTAACAGCACAAGGAGGCAGAGGAACGCCCAGCACGGAGATGCAAGGAGGAAGATGGGGACAAGGCTGTGGCAGATGAAGCTGGCAGGGACCTGCACCTTTCGACAGCACAGGGAACCCTCCGCGCTCCCTCGAGAGGCAGATGAGGGAGACGAGCCAGACCCTTGGATGCTGGAGGTGGTGCCTGCACCGAGCCCCTGTGCCCAGGATCCCCCCACAGAGCCCGGGACCCCGGGGTCTGCGCAGGCTGCTTCCAGCTGGCACGGCTGTGGCGGGCAGGGACGGTGGCACCGAGCCGGAGCACTGCTGTCTTGACGCGCACGCTGCTGATCACACTGTCCTCCGCCCCTGCTCTGCAACCCTGGCCGGCTCCCAGCACATCTGTGCCTTTGTTGGCTTTCCCATCGGCCAGAACCACAGCAACCGAGCATCGACAAGACGACAGCAACGAAACGTCGAAGGAAAAACACGACCAAAGGGCAAACTAACTTTCAAAATTCACTAAATTAACAGCAGGGATACTTCATCCTGTATCTCTGATGTGACTGATTCAATCAGAACCATGCATGTATTTGAAGAACTATTGATTAGATCAAGAAAGCAAGCAGCACTCAATCTTATGTTTGCAACAGGTCACAGCAGCAGAGGAGTTTATCTAAAGTAAAAAGAAAGAGAGGGATTGCGGCCTCAGGCTTTGATCATGGACCATTAGTTTGTAACTCTGAGAGAACTACCCCATGCAGTTAGCACAACCACCGACTCTGCACCTCCAAGCACCGAGTTAAAAGGCATGCAGCTTATCATTGCAAATGAATTCATTTACCCATGACCAAGGTGGGGAATACGACCTTTTCACGCCTAGTGGAGAAAAATTGAGACAGTTTATGCACACGATAAAGACATTCTTGGCCATAACCCTGGACGCAAGGAATGGGGCAAAGCAAAGGTGTTCAGCTGAACCTCACCAGATCTCTCCCCTTCCACCTCTGCCCGGGCAGACGAGGCGTCCTATTTCAGCGACAACCAGCACTCCCACCATACTCCACGGCTGCAAGCGCGTGACCCAGATAAAAGCCTGGAGCATTGCAAAGCACGTTACAGGACATGGGATTACTCACCTGCATCCGAGGTACCCACACGTCCCTCTTTTCCAGGAAAACTTTTTCATAAGGCGGACTAGGGAACGGGAAGACCGCCCTGCTTTCACTGCCTGATGTATTACGATCAGGGTTGGGGTAACTGTGTGCACTGTGTAAATATCCCTACATGCTTCACGGGACTGCTACAAGTGTGCAAGCAGAGGTGCTTCTCACATTCAAACCTGAGCTTGTTTGAATAAAACAGAGCCCAGCAGATTGACCAAAATAACCTAAGCATAAACACCATCTACAAGGACTTTGATAAGAGTGCGGGCAGGGGAGTGGGGGAGCAGTGAACACGGAGTTCATGCCTCAAGCAACAAACACTACATGCTGGCTCACATGCTGCCTCAGCTCTGCTGTTCAAGTGCCAAGGCTCTGCAGAGCCCATCAAAGTCAGAGCCATTTTGTTTCCCAACTGGATCGAAGTTAATAACCAATTAAGAAATATTACAACACCAAAAAAAACAAGTATCTATTCGAGAACATCCTCAGGTGCTGTTCTGCCATGCCCGGGCATCCGAACAGTAACAGCACATTCCTGAAGGAACAAGTCTGCAGGAATCTAATCTCACAGCAGACACTGAGTTTTGAAAAAGTAGGCAAGTCCTGACTCTTCCAATTCCCCAGCAAAGCCTCGCTGCGGGCCCAGCTGTCCTCCAGGCCTCTGCTAAAGTGACGCTCCCCTATGTCAGCTCCTGCCCATCGCTGTCTTCGGCTGCCTGCTCAGCTCCGCTCAGCAAGCAAAGAGCAGATGTTTGACAGGAGATGGAGACTGGCCAAACACTTTAACCAACAAAATGGCAGAGGAAGGAAAGTAAGTGGAAATGTAATGCTGCAGCTGAGTTACCTCTGTCCCATTCCCACCACCCAACAACCGGCTGCTCTTTAGGCAGCGGCTGCAGATGGGATGGCATCTACAATCACATGTGGCTGTTTCAGGCTCCAGCAACAATGAGGGGCAGGGAGGAGAGTACAGGGGCTGGGGAGAGAGGAGGAGAGGGGATAAGCAAGGCATGCCTTGCCTCAACCCCTCGTGCCCAGCCACCGCCGCATGCTCCAGGTCCAACTCCTGCCAGCGCGGCTGGAGCTGGGCGGCTGCTGCAGCGTGCGGGCGTGATGGGGCTGACCACGTTGCGGTTCAGAGCTCGGTTCAGCTTACACGTGCAAAGTTGTACAGGTTTTACACGGCAGCCACGGAGACGCGTGCCCAGCACAGACACTGCGATCAGCCCCAGCACTCAGAGACCTCCACAGGGGCAGCGAGATTGAGCAGGAGCCGATGCGGGGAAGAGGCACGGGCCATCCGCTGTCAACAGCATGTGGGCGCGCAGAGGAGGAGGACAGGACAGCAGGGATCTCTAACAACCTGCCGATAAGGACGTCAGTCATTTCCACCCCCTTTTCTAGCCCACTAACATCCTCCAGCTCTGCTGTAGAAGTTAGTTTTCAGGAGGGTGGGTTTCTAAACCTTTTTCAGCTACAACCTGCTGGTAACTCCAGGCAGCCAGCCCAGATAGCAAGTGTGATGACAATCCAGATAATTTAAAGTGACCCCACCCCACACAGCAATCAGCTTATTTGTCACACCACAACTCGATATAGCCATGCTGCCTCCTAAGAACAGCTATAATCTCTCCCTAGCAACTACCCTGACAGCTTGTACCTGAAATATCGCCCGTGCCCTGCAAGTGTGAGCTGCCGTGGTGATGCACAGACCCCAGCCAGCCTTGCAGTGCACAGACGACCCAAAAGTCTGTCCGATTTGCACAGGACACTGACTTTGTTATGTCTCCAAACTCTTCTTTTCCAAAACCGGCAAACAACAGTGACTCTAAAAAAACTCTGAATACCAGTTTCTAAGATGCAACTTGCCCCGCTACCCACGTAGCAACACAATTCATCTCAGACGAGGATGATTGTAGGAAGCTCAGCTTGTCTGCTCTGTATACGGCACTCTTCAGGTCGGCAACTGCTCATTTACTTCTCCAAAATAAATTCTGTATTGAGGATGTGCGGAAAGCCCTGACCATGGGCGAGTCACGGGAGACACACGGGGTCGTTTCTCCTGTGAAAGCAGTTTCTGGCTTCACGGCTGACGCACAGCACAGACAGCATGGAAGCAGTTGCTCCCTCGATCAGCCAGAACTATGCCCTTAATGACGTTTTCTTTTTCCCCTCATAGAGGGGGAAGTAGAGCAAACAGGGCACCACCCTCCAAGCGAGCATTTGCTGCCTGCACTCAGCTGTTCTCACCAAGGGAACCTCCAGATTTGCCGTCAAGTACTTCCCCCGTGTGAGCACACCAGTAGCTATGGCAACTGCACCGCTACTTACTTGAGATCCTTTCGAAGGGCACGTTCACTTCACCAGCAGGTTTGCTGCCTGGGTTGATTTTTTATTACCTGAGATGCAGCTGCCAAGAGATTCTGCAGCAGAGGGACAGGACAGGCACTGACACCCTGCCAGCTACGAGACAATCACGCTTGCTTTGCTCTGTGCTTTACAGAAATCAGCACTGTCACCCTCCCCATCCCCTTGAGACTGGCTCCACAATTTATTTGTCCTATAGGATGAAAGCTGTGGTGGGCTAAAGACAAACCAAGAATAACTTCTGCTCCAAGTAGCATCCTGAAACACACTCCCTTTCAGGATAAAAGCATATCCTTACTTACCCTTTGTCAAAGAAAGAAGTATGTTCCGGATGAGGGTACTTTGTGCCATTGCTGTTCATCACGCCGCTGTTAACGTTCCCTGAAATGTAGGATTTCCGTGATGCCTGGTCCTTTGCAAAATTTCTGCAAGCAGCTAATTTGGATTCTAAGGCCTGTGAAAGGGGAAAAAAAAAATGACGTCAAAAAAGTAATACCATTAAGAGGAAGTATTTTGCTGCTCAAGTTCAGGCTTTGTCATGACCCCAAGATCACCACGATCAGGAACTCAGTGTGATCACCTTTGGCAAAAGCTGAACTGAATGGGAACAAAGCTGTCATTTTCTCTGTCATCCAACCACAAAGGAAACCCACACAACGAGACTCTGACGCAGACTGCCACGCGTGACTCAGTTCCATCAGGGCTCAGATTTTACAACATATCAACACTCAATTAATTACCTAAAATAAGGAAGCCAATTCCTAGCAGAAGTTACCAAAACTTCCTGCTTCAGCAGCTGCAGTAAGGCTGGCATAAGCTAATCAGAAGTCTAAGACAGAGCCTAAAGCAGAATCCTCAAGTTTTGCGAGGGACTTTGTATTTGGAACTTTGTATTTGGAAATTCGAATTTTTTTCTCCAGGGCAATGCCTTCTAGCATTTCTTTCTTAATCTTGGCCTGCAAAACAAAGCCAGTTTCTTAAGTGCCATTGGTATGCTTCAGAACAAGAAGTGCTACAGCATCAGATGAGGAACCCAAGGCAGCAACTAAGCCTGTCTCTGTGGTCTGTACCTCATTTGTACTACTTCGCACCAAGCCTGGTGAGATCTTGTTCCCCTGTACAAGGTGACAGTCTCTGCCTCATCTGCTGACTCCTGCCAGAAGGGAGGCCAAAATCCTGATTCTCTCCTTCACTGCAGCACACCCCCTGCCCTTTCTGCTGTCTGTCACAAACTGAGGCTTTGCTTCAATAGCAGTCCGGTCTAGCAGAAAGTCCTTGCAACAATTTATTACATCCACCCTGCGCATGGGAGCATTCATACACTTGCAAATGCATACAGCGGAGACAAAACCTCATCTCCCCAAACACGGGGCTTGGTCCCATTCCACGTAGAAAAATATTCCACTGATAAGACACTGGCATGCTATCACAAGTAAATGAACACTACACAGTGTTCTAGAAATCCATGCAAGCTTACTCAGTGGCTATATAGGCAGATATATTGTGGTCAGCAGGTCGAGGGAGGTTCTCCTTCCCCTCTATTTGGTCCTAGTGAGGCCCCATTTGCAGTAGTCTGTCCAGTTCTGGGCTCCCCAGTTCAAGAAAGATGAGGAGCTACTGGAGAGAGTCCGGCGGAGGGCTGCAAAGATGGTGAGGGGACTGGAGCATCTCTCCTACGAGGAAAGGCTAAGGGAGCTGGGCTTGTTCAGCCTGGAGAAGAGAAGGCAGAGAGGGGACCTTATAACTGCCTAGAAACATCTTCAGGGTCGGTGTCAAGAGGATGGGGCCAGATTCTTTTCAGTGGTGCCCAGCGACAAGGGGCAACAGGCACAAATTGAAGAATACGAAGTTCCAGCTGAACATGAAGAACAACTTCTTCACTCTGAGGGTGACAGAGCACTAGAACAGGCTACCCAGAGAGGCTGTGGAGTCTCCTTCTCTAGAGATACGCAAACCCTCCTGGACAAGGTCCTGTGCAGCCTGCTCTGGGTGACCCTGCTTCGGCAGGGGGCTGGACCGGGTGACCCACAGAGGTCCCTTCCAACCCCCACCATTCTGTGACCCTGTGAGATATAGATAACTACCTACCTCTTGGTCTCAAAGCACCTATCAGCTGGAAATAGCCTGTGTGATCTGTGCCAAGTGACTCTATCTCAGCTGCATGCAAGAAAGCTGAGGGGAAACTTCTTGCAGAGAAATGGAGTCTGAGGCTCAGGATGAGGCATCTTATGAGTAGCCAAAGCCACAGAAATCCTAAACATCCTCTAATCATTACTGAACAAATGCATGAGCTGGAATTTTGTACCAGTGGCAGAGCGTGTGTCTCGGAGCAGGCTGGGAACAAGCATGCTTATTTGGCATTTCCTGTCCTTGCAGAGTAATCACACGGGATTGTGCTTAAGCTCTCTCAATCCCCTGCAGACTCTTACTCACTACGATCCCATTTTAAACATGTCACTCCATAACCCCGAGTTATCCTGCTGCCCTTTCAAACCAGCTACGAGCTCACCGACTCCAAACATGAACAATGAGTTAATTTTTAATTTCAAACTTTGCTAAAACAACTCTCTGTACTGCAGCTATTGCTGTTCTCAGTGCTAACCACAAGAGACAGAGGAAAGCCAGCACCGGCGGCGAGACACGGAGGCTACCCATGCTTCCACTCAGAACACCAGCCACTGAGGCACGTCAACAAGCTTCTCATAACTCAAGAGTCGCCTTCATTCAACTGGAAAGCCTGGCATCCTAAACAACACTGTAACAGATGTTTAAACCACTTCTTCCTTGCTTATTGTGGTAATCCCTTTAAAGGCTCACACATTTCACTTCCCCATCAACTACAGATGGGAACATTTGGCTTTCTCCTGATTTATTTTCTCACTTTCTTAGCACAGGCTTCTACTTTTTTTTCTGTTTTCAGCACCTGTTGCAGATCTCCCCAGGCATGATCTCAGCTCCCCTCCCATGACACACAGTTACTGTGCAGCAGGCACCCAGAGTCTGAGTGCCATTCTGCACCTGGGTCTCACTAGAGAGGAAGCCACAGGCCACACCTGAGGTAAGAACAAGTGGCTGACAGTGTCTAACCCCATACACCAAAGTGCTTGAGAAACTTCTTACTCCAAATATGAATTTCATCACCCAAAGTTGGAATCAGAACCTTAGTAATATGCTTTCCAAATCAAGATCATTAAAAAAAATACATTATCACATACTAAACACTGAATATGGATGCTTTGGAAACTGCAGCACAGGCCAAGACCTTGTGATTGTGCACAAGGATGAAAGCTCAGTGACAACCCCACTGAGACAGGAATACTTCAGTTCAGAGCACTCACCCCCACTTTCCGCAACAGATCTCCCACAATGTTGAGTGCAGATATTCTAGCTGAAGGAGTAAGGGGGCTGGTACCAAATCCATTTGGTATAGCTGCAAACACAGACACATTTTATTACCTGCTCCACTTCTCCACAGGTTTTTTTTATTTGGTTTTTTTTTGTTTGTTTCAATTTCAATAAATCAACTCCAAGGTAAAAAAGTAAATCTAAAATCCTACTGCAGGCTATTCACACAATTACCCCACAATAACACGCAGACTACATGATCACTAGCCATGGAAAAACGAAAAAGCTTAATTCCTGTCCACTGCCCTCTTTCCCATTAGAACTACACACAGAGTTCTCGCACTCTCCATCTGCAAGGCTATTGCCCGCAATCCATCTAATCCAGCCAGAGCTTCCCCTGGAATCTATTCTTTCTAATTTGAAAAATAACTTATTAATCCTTGCAGTTGTCCAGAGCCCTCCAGACAGGGAAGCGGACTGGACTAACACCCTGCTGCCTCATAGAGAAAACAAGACCCCCAAAAAAGTAAGTGTTGTAACAGGGGCAGTCTAGACTGTTTGAATTACTGCCCACCATTTACTCACCACTGCTGCTCCACATTTAAGCAGAAATATCAGCCACTGCACTTCCCTGCGATCTCAAAGGTCTTCAGAGCTCTGCTGCAGGCATCCACTGCAGAGCACAAACCCTTGCCCCGGTAAAAGCAGTATCTAAGCTTCACCATCCTGCTTCTCCATGCTGTTTACTGATTATACTACTTAAATGCACCTGATGCTGCCCCAGGATTTAAACACACCTGATCCAATGCAGGTGGGATCCACACCTACCTACACTTACTTCAAGTTCACCAACAAGCACCTGGCCTGAAATTGTTTGTTAACAAGCTGCAGGTACTGCCTAACAACTAGACACAGTTCCTACAAATTATACCTTTTGGGGAAGGAAAACTATTTTCCGATCCTTTTCCAGCAGGTGTAGCTGGCAAGGAGAGAGATGCCTGGACAGCCGAATCCATCTTTTCACAGTCTAGAGTCGGAGAACTGGGCGCTGACTTTCGGGTGACTTCTTGTTGCCTCTCCCGTACTGCTAGCTCTTGCCGTAAGTCTGAGGGTTGAAAGAATAAAAAACCCACACGTCTTGGTGACCGAGTTCCCTAATAAACACTGTCTCTATTCATTTGGGAGGGATGAGGAGGAAACGCTTTGCAACAACTCTGTATTAACTGCCTGCTGCTGTCTTTCTGCAGCAGCGAGGACCCCCACCTCAGGGCAGTCACAGCCCCAGACCATCACTGATTGTCACGTGTAAGCACAGCAGGTGAAGTTTCCGCAGTATCTTCCCCATCTGTGGTGCGAGTCCCATGGAAAGTGCGCTACGCGAACCGCAGCTGGTCACAAATGCCTGCGGAACTACACTTCGCTCTTGCTCAAACAGCGGTGGCAAAAAGGGAGGAATGACCCATTCTTACGTTTCCAGCTCCCTACATCATTCTTCCTGTTAAGCTGCGAGCTATCTGCAGACGTTCGCATTTTCAGAGCAGGGCTTCCAGAGGCCCCCTGCACGGACCACATAAGCTACGTTTGAAGTTTGAGGGGGCAAGACAAGCAAGCAGCCCCAGTCTCTGTGCTTCTGTGCGAGCAGTGCCATGGGCAGATGAGGCTGAGCAACAGCTTTCCAGGCTAGCTCTTTCTGGCTGCGAGTTATCTGCAGACGTTGGCATTTTCAGAGCAGGGCTTTCAGAGGCCCCCTGCACGAACTACCTAAGCTACGTTTGAAGTCTGAGGTGGCAAGACATGCCAGCAGCCCCAGTCTCTGTGCCTCTGTGCGAGCAGTGCCATGGGCAGATGAGGCTGAGCAACAGCTTTCCAGGCTAGCTCTTTCTGGCTGCGAGCTATCTGCAGACATTGTCATTTTCGAAGCAGGGCTGCCAGAGTCCCCCTGCATGGACTACCTAAGATACGTTTGAGGTTGGAGGTGGCAAGACAAGCAAGTAGCTCCAGTCTCTGTGCCTCTGTGTGAGCAGTGCCATGGGCAGATGAGTCTGAGCAACAGCTTTCCAGGCTAGCTATTTCTGGCTGCGAGCTATCTGCAGACGTTCGCATTTTCAGAGCAGGGCTGGCAGAGGCGCCCGTCACGAAGCATCTGAGATACGTTTGAAGTTGGAGGGGGCAAGACAAGCAAGCAGCCCCAGTCTCTGTGCCTCTGTGCGAGCAGTGCCATGGGCAGATGAGGCTGAGCAACAGCTTTCCAGGCTAGCTATTTCTGGCTGCGAGCTATCTGCAGACGTTCGCATTTTCAGAGCAGGGCTACCGGAGACGCCCAGTACGGACCATCTAAGTAACATTTGAAGTTCGCGGTGGCAAGACAAGAAATCAACGCAAGTCTCTGTGCCTCTGTGCGAGCAGTGCCATGGGCAGATGAGGCTGAGCAACAGCTTTCAAGGCTAGCTCTTTCTGACTGCGAGCTATCTGCAGACGTTCGCATTTTCAGAGCACGGGTGCTAGAGACCCCATGCACGGACCCCCTAAGATACGTTTGAAGTTTGAGGTGGCAAGACAAGCAAGCAGCCCCAGTCTCTGTGCCTCTGTGCGAGCACTGCCATGGGCAGATGAGGCTGAGCAACAGCTTTCCAGGCTAGCTCTTTCTGGCTGCGATCTATCTGCAGACTTTCGCATTTTCAGAGCAGGGCTGCTGGAGGCTCCCTGCACGGACCCCCAAAGATACTTTTGAAGTTTGAGGGAACAAGACAAGCAAGCAGCCCCAGTCTCTGTGCCTCTGTGCGAGCACTGCCATGGGCAGATGAGGCTGAGCAGCAGCTTTCCAGGCTAGCTCTTTCTGCCTGCGAGCTATCTGCAGACGTTCGCATTTTCGGAGAAGGCCTGCCGGAGGAATCCGGCACAGACCATCTAAGTTACGTTTGAAGTTGAAGGGGCAAGACAAGCAAGCAGCCCCAGTCTCTGTGCCTCTGTGCGAGCAGTGCCATGAGCAGATGAGTGTGACAAATAGCTTTCCAGGATAGCTCTTTGTGGCTGCGAGCTATCTGCAGACGTTCGCATTTTCAGAGCAGCGCTGCCGGAGGCGGAGGGCACAGACCACCTAAGCTACGTTTGAAGTCTGAGGTGGCAAGACAAGCAAGCAGCCACAGTCTCTGTGCCTCTGTGCGAACAGTGCCATGGGCAGATGAGGCTGAGCAACAGCTTTCCAGGCTAGCTCTTTCTGGCTGCGAGCTATCTGCAGACGTTCGCGTTTTCAGAGCAGGGGTGCTAGAGGCCCTATGCACGAACCCCCTAAGCTACTTTTGAAGTTTGAGGTGGCAAGACAAGCAAGCAGTCACCAGTCTCTGTGCCTCTGTGCAAACAGTGCCATGGGCAGATGAGGCTGAGGAACAGCTTTCCAGGCTAGCTCTTTCTGGCTGCCAGCTATCTGCAGACGTTCGCATTTTCGAAGCAGGGCTGCTGGACGCCCCCTGCATGGACCCCCAAAGATACGTTTGACATTTGATGTGGCAAGACAAGCAAGCAGCCCCAGTCTCTGTGCCTCTGTGCGAGCAGTGCCATGGGCAGATGAGGCTGAGCAACAGCTTTCCAGGCTAGCTCTTTCTGGCTGCAAGCTATCTGCAGACGTTCGCATTTTCTGAACAGGGCTGCCGGAGGCCCAAGGCACGGACACCAGAATTTACTTTTCAAGTTTGAGATGGCAAGACAAGCAAGCAGCCCCAGTCTCTGTGCCTCTGTGCAAGCAGTGCCATGGGCAGATGAGGCTGAGAAACAGCTTTCCAGGCTAGCTCTTTCCGGCTGCGAGCTATCTGCAGACGTTCGCATATTCAGAGCAGGCCTGCCGGAGGCCCCCTGCACGGAACACCTAATACACGTTTGAAGTTTGAGGTTGTCAAGACAAGCAAGCAGCCCCAGTCTCTGTGCCTCTGTGCGAGCAGTGCCATGGGCAGATGAGGCTGAGCAACAGCTTTCCAGGCTAGCTCTTTCTGGCTGCGAGCTATCTGCAGACGTTCACATTTCCAGAGCAGGGCTGCCGTTGGCGATTGGAAAGGACCACCTAAGTTAGGTTTGAAGTTTGAGGTGGCAAGACAAGCAAGCAGCCCCAGTCTCTGTGCCTCTGTGCGAGCAGTGTCATGGGCAGATGAGGCTGAGCAACATATTTGCAGGCCAGCTATTTCTGCCTGTGAGCTATCTGCAGACGTTCGCATTTTCGAAACAGCACTGCCCTAAGCCCCCGGCACGGACCACCTAATTTACATTTGAAGTTTGAGGGGGGAAGACAAGCAAGCAGCCCCAGTCTCTGTGCCTCTGTGCGATCAGTGCCATGGGCAGATGAGGCTGAGAAACAGCTTTCCAGGCTAGCTCTTTCTGGCTGCAAGCTATCTGCAGACGTTTGCATTTTCAAAGCAGGGCTGCCGGAGGCGATCGGCAAGGACCACCTAAGATACGTTTGAACTTTGAGGTATGAAAAAAAGCAAGCAGCCCCAGTCTCTGTGCCTCTGTGCGAGCAGTGCCATGGGCAGATGAGGCTGAGCAACAGCTTTCCAGGCTAGCTCTTTCTGGCTGCAAGCTATCTGCAGACGTTCGCATCTTGAAAGAAGGGTTGCCGGATGCAATGGGCAAGGACCACCTAAGATATGTTTGAAGTTGGAGGTGGCAAGACAAGCAAGCAGCCCCAGTCTCTGTGCCTCTGTGCGAGCAGTGCCATGGGCAGATGAGGCTGAACAACAGCTTTCCAGGCTAGCACTTTCTGTCTGCGTGCTATTTGCAGATGTTCGCATTTTCAGAGCATGGCTGAGGGAGGAGACGAGCACGGACCACCTAAAGTACGTTTGAAGTTTGAGATGGCAACACAACAAGCAGCCCCAGTCTCTGTGCCTCTGTGCGAGCAGTGCCATGGGCAGATGAGGCTGAGCAACAGCTTTCCAGGCTAGCACCTTTTGGCTGCCAGCTATCTGCAGACGTTCGCATTTTCACAGCATGGCTGCCGGAGGCCCACGGCACGGACACCAGAATTTACTTTTCAAGTTTGAGATGGCAAGACAAGCAAGCAGCCCCAGTCTCTGTGCCTCTGTGCGAGCAGTGCCATGGGCAGATGAGGCTGAGAAACATCGTTCCATGCTAGCTCTTTCTGACTGCGAGCTATCTGCAGACGTTCGCATTTTCGGAACAGCACTGCCCTAGGCCTTCTGCACGGATCACCTAATTTGCATTTGAAGTTGGAGGTGGCAACACAAGCAAGCAGCCCCAGTCTCTGTGCCTCTGTGCGAGCAGTGCCATGTGCAGATGAGGCTGAACAACAGCTTTTCAGGCTAGCTCTTTCTGGCTGCAAGCTATCTGCAGACGTTCGAATTATTAGAGCAAGGCTGCCGGAGGCACCGTGCTTGGAACCCCAAAGCTACGTTTGAAGTTTGAGGCGGCAAGACAAGCAAGCAGCCCCAGTCTCTGTGCCTCTGTGCAAGCAGTGCCATGGGCAGATGAGGCTGAGCAACAGCTTTACAGGCAAGCTCTTTCTGGCTGCAAGCTATCTGCAGACGTCCGCATTTTCTGAACAGGGCTGCCAGAGGAACCCGGCATGGACCACAAAGATACCTTTGAAGTCTGAGGGGGCAAGACAAGCAAGCAGCCTCAGTCTCTGTGCCTCTGTGCGAGCAGTGCCATGGGCAGATGAGGCTGAGCAACAGCTTTCCAGCCTAGCTCTTTCCGGCTGCGAGCTATCTGCAGACGTTCACATTTCCAGAGCAGGGCTGCCGTTGGCGATTGGAAAGGACCACCTAAGTTACGTTTGAAGTTTGAGGGGGGAAGACAAGCAAGCAGCCCCAGTCTCTGTGCCTCTGTGCGATCAGTGCCATGGGCAGATGAGGCTGAGAAACAGCTTTCCAGGCTAGCTCTTTCTGGCTGCAAGCTATCTGCAGACGTTCGCATTTTCAAAGCAGGGCTGCCGGAGGCGATCGGCAAGGACCACCTAAGATACGTTTGAACTTTGAGGTATCAAAAAAAGCAAGCAGCCCCAGTCTCTGTGCCTCTGTGCGAGCAGTGCCATGGGCAGATGAGGCTGAGCAACAGCTTTCCAGGCTAGCTCTTTCTGGCTGCAAGCTATCTGCAGACGTTCGCATCTTGAAAGAAGGGTTGCCGGATGCAATGGGCAAGGACCACCTAAGATATGTTTCAAGTTTGAGATGGCAAGACAAGCAAGCAGCCCCAGTCTCTGTGCCTCTGTGCGAGCAGTGCCATGGGCAGATGAGGCTGAGCAACAGCGTTCCAGGCTAGCTCTATCTGGCTGCTAGCTATCTGCAGACGTTCGCATTTTCGGAACAGCACTGCCCTATGACTTCTGCACGGACCGCCTAATTTGCATTTGAAGTTGGAGGTGGCAAGACAAGCAAGCAGCCCCAGTCTCTGTGCCTCTGTGCAAGCAGTGCCATGGGCAGATGAGGCTGAACAACAGCTTTCCAGGCTAGCACTTTCTGTCTGCGTGCTATTTGCAGATGTTCGCATTTTCAGAGCATGGCTGAGGGAGGAGACGAGCACGGACCACCTAAAGTACGTTTGAAGTTTGAGATGGCAACACAACAAGCAGCCCCAGTCTCTGTGCCTCTGTGCGAGCAGTGCCATGGGCAGATGAGGCTGAGCAACAGCTTTCCAGGCTAGCCCCTTCTGGCTGCCAGCTATCTGCAGACGTTCGCATTTTCACAGCATGGCTGCCGGAGGCCCACGGCACGGACACCAGAATTTACTTTTCAAGTTTGAGATGGCAAGACAAGCAAGCAGCCCCAGTGTCTGTGCCTCTGTGCGAGCAGTGCCATGGGCAGATGAGGCTGAGCAACGTCGTTCCATGCTAGCTCTTTCTGGCTTCGAGCTATCTGCAGACGTTCGCATTTTCGGAACAGCACTGCCCTAGGCCTTCTGCACGGATCACCTAATTTGCATTTGAAGTTGGAGGTGGCAACACAAGCAAGCAGCCCCAGTCTCTGTGCCTCTGTGCGAGCAGTGCCATGGGCAGATGAAGCTGAGCAACAGCTTTCCAGGATAACTCTTTCTGTCTGTGAGCTATCTGCAGACGTTCGCAATTTCACAGCATGGCTGCCGGAGGCCCAAAGCACGTAATACGTAAGTTACGTTTGAAGTTTGAGGTGGCAAGACAAGCAAGCAGCCCCAGTCTCTGTGCCTCTGTGCGAGCAGTGCCATGGGCAGATGAGGCTGAGCAACAGCTTTCCATGCTAGCTCTTTCTGGCTGCGAGCTATCTGCAGACGTTCGCATTTTCTTAACAGCACTGCCCTAGGCCTTCTGCACGGACCACCTAATTTGTATTTGAAGTTGGAGGTGGCAAGACAAGCAAGCAGCCCCAGTCTCTGTGTCTCTGTGCGAGCAGTGTCATGGGCAGATTTGGCTGAACAACATCTTTCCAGGCTAGCTCTTTCTGGCTGCCAGCTATTTGCAGATGTTCGCATTTTCAGAGCAGGGCTGCCGGATGAGAACTGCACGGACCACCTAAAGTACGTTTGAAGTTTGAGATGGCAAGACAAGCAAGCAGCCCCAGTTTCTGTGCCTCTGTGCGAGCACTGCCATGTGCAGATGAGGCTGAGCAACAGCTTTTCTGGAGAGCTCTTTCTGGCTGCAAGCTATCTGCAGATGTTCGCATTTTCGGAGCAGGGCTGCCGGAGGACCCCGACACAAAAAACCTACTTTATATTTGAAGTTTGAGGGGGTAGACAAGCAAGCAGCCCTAGTCTCTGTGCCTCTGTGCGAGCAGTGCCATGGGCAGATGAGGCTGAGCAACAGCTTTCCAGGCTAGCTATTTCTGCCTGCGAGCTATCTGCAGACGTTCGCATTTCCAGAGCAGGGCTGCCGTTGGCGATTGGAAAGGACCACCTAAGATACGTTTGAAGTTTGAGTTAACAAGACAAGCAAGCAGCCCTAGTTTCTGTGCCTCTGTGCGAGCAGTGCCATGGGCAGATGAGGCTGAGCAACAGCTTTCCAGGCTAGCTCTTTCTGCCTGCGAGCTATCTGCAGACGTTCGCATTTTCAGAGGAGCGCTGCCGGAGGAACACTGCACGGACCCCCAAAGTTACATTTTAAGTTTGAGGTGGCAAGACAAGCAAGCAGTCCCAGTCTCTGTGTCTGTGTGCGAGCAGTGCCATGGGCAGATGAGGCTGAGCAACAGCTTTCCAGGCTAGCTCTTTCTGGCTGCGAGCTATCTGCAGACGTTTCCCTTTTCGGAGCAGGGATGCCGGAGGCATCCGGCTCAGACCACCTAAGTTACTTTTCAAGTTTAAGGGGACAAGACAAGTTTGCAGCCCCAGTCTCTGTGTCTCTGTGCGAGCAGTGCCATGGGCAGATGAGTCTGAGAAACAGCTTTCGAGGCTAGCTCTTTCTGCCTGCGAGCTATCTGCAGACGTTCACATTTCCAGAGCAGGGCTGCCGTTGGCGATTAGAAAGGACCACCTAAGTTACGTTTGAAGTTTGAGGTGGCAAGACAAGCAAGCAGCCCCAGTCTCTGTGCCTCTGTGCGAGCAGTGTCATGGGCAGATGAGGCTGAGCAACATCTTTGCAGGCCAGCTATTTCTGCCTGTGAGCTATCTGCAGACGTTCGCATTTTCGAAACAGCACTGCCCTAAGCCCCCGGCACGGACCACCTAATTTACATTTGAAGTTTAAGGGGGGAAGACAAGCAAGCAGCCCCAGTCTCTGTGCCTCTGTGCGATCAGTGCCATGGGCAGATGAGGCTGAGAAACAGCTTTCCAGCCTAGCACCTTCTGGGTGCAAGCTACAGGAAGATGTTCGCATTTCTGGAGCAAGACTGTGAAATGAACCTGCAAGTGATCCCCAAAGACACGTTTGAGGTTTGCGGTGGCAAGACAAGCAAGCAGCCCCAGTCTCTGTGCCTCTGTGCGAGCAGAGCCATGGGCAGATGAGGCTGAGCAACAGCTTTACAGGCAAGCTCTTTCTGGCTGCAAGCTATCTGCAGACGTTCGCATTTTCTGAACAGGGCTGCCAGAGGAACCCGGCATGGACCACAAAGATACCTTTGAAGTCTGAGGGAGCAAGACAAGCAAGCAGCCTCAGTCTCTGTGCCTCTGTGCGAGCAGTGCCATGGGCAGATGAGGCTGAGCAACAGCTTTCGAGGCTAGCTCTTTCTGGCTGCGAGCTATCTGCAGACGTTCACATTTCCAGAGCAGGGCTGCCGTTGGCGATTGGAAAGGACCACCTAAGATACGTTTGAAGTTTGAGGTGGCAAGACAAGCAAGCAGCCCCAGTCTCTGTGCCTCTGTGCGAGCAGTGCCATGGGCAGATGAGGCTGAGCAACAGCTTTCCAGGCTAGCTCTTTCTGGCTGCAAGCTATCTGCAGACGTTCGCATTTTTAGAGCAAGGCTGCCGGAGGCACCGTGCTTGGAACCCCAAAGCTACGTTTGGAGTTTGAGGGGGCAAGACAAGCAAGCAGCCCCAGTCTCTGTGCCTCTGTGCGAGCAGTGCCATGGGCAGATGAGGCTGAGCAACAGATTTCCAGGCTAGCTCTTTCTGCCTGCGAGCTATCTGCAGACGTTCGCATTTTCAGAGTAGCGCTTCCGGAGGCCCCCTGCATGGACCACCTAGGCAACGTGTGAAGTTTCAGGGGGCAAGACAAGCAAGCAGTCCCAGTCTCTGTGCCTCTGTGCGAGCAGTGCCATGAGCAGATGAGGCTGAGCAACAGCTTTCCGAGCTCGCGTCTTGTGGCTGTGATCTACATGAAGATGCTTGCATTTTTGGAGCAGGTCTGCGAAATGCTCCTGGCAGAGACCCCGTAATGTATGTTTGAAGTTTGAGGTGGCAAGACAGGCAAGCTGCCCCAGTCTCTGTGCTCCTATGTGAGCAGTGCCATAGCCAGATGAGGCTGAGCAACAGCTTTCCAGGCTAACCTCTTCTGGCTGCGAGCTACATGCTCTAATACTAGAAGCATATGTGGTTAGCACAGAATACAGTTTGTTTAGGGATAACTACTGAAGAAGGAAACATCAGATATACAGTTTCTTTAATGACATGTAACACTATTTGAATTAATTATTTGTTTGAACATAGGAAAAGTTTACATAGCTAAGAACCTATCCCTCAGGGAATATGTATATATATTTTTTTGCAACCTGTCCAAGCAATTAGTTCTGTTTTCTTTCTTTCTTCTGTTCTGTTGTGTTCACATGTAGTATTCTCTTGCGTTCTGTAATATTGTGTTGTGTTCTCCTGTGTTCTGATGTGTACTCATTTTTCATGTTCTGTTGTTTTTTGTTGTGTTCTGTTGTGTTCTGCTGTGTTCTGATGTGTTCTTTTGTGTTCTGATGTGCAGTGTTCTATTGTGTTCTGATATGTTTTCTTGTGTTCTCATTTATAGTATTCTGCTGTGTTCTGATGTGTTCTGCTGTGTTATGTTGTGTTCTGTTGTGTTCTCTGATGTTCTGATGTATTCTCATGTGTACTGTTCTGTTGTGTTCTTTTGTGTTCTGTTGTGTTCTGTTGTGTTCTCATGTGTAGTGTTCTGTTCTGTTCTCTTCTGTTTTGTTCTGTTGTGTTCTATTGTGTTCAATTCTGTTCACATGTGTAGTGTTCTCATGTTCTGTTGTGTTCTTGTGTGTTCTGTTGTGTTCTGATGTGTTCTCATGTGTAGTATTGTGTTGTGTTCTATTGTGTTCTTTTGTGTTCTGTTGTGTCTTCATGTGTAGTGTTGTGTTGTGTTCTGTTTTGTTCTGATGTGTTCTCATGTGTAGTGTTCTTTTGTGTTCTGTTGTGTTCTGTTGTGTTCTATTGTGTTCTCATGTGTAGTGTTCTGCGGTGTTCTGTTGTGTTCTCTTGTGTTCTGTTGTGTTCTGATGTGTACTCATGTATAGTGTTCTGCTGTGTTCTGTTGTGTTCTGATGTGTAGTGATCTTTTGTGTTCTGTTGTGATGTGTTCTCTACTGTTCTGTGGTGCTCTGTTGTGTTCGGTTGTGTTCTGTTGTGTTCTCATGTGTAGTGTTCTGTTCTGTTGTGTACTTTTGTGTTCTGTTGTGGTCTTTTGTGTTCTGTTGTGTTCTGATGTGTTCTCATGTGTAGTATTCTGCTGTGTTCTGTTGTGTTCTGTTCTGTTGTGACGTGTTCTGATATTTTCTCATGTGTTGTTTTTTGTTGTGTTCTATTGTGTTCTGATGTGTTCTCACGTGTTGTGTTCTGTTGTGTTGACTTGACTTCAGCAAGGCTTTCGACGCTGTCTCCCATAATATCCTCCTAGGGATGCTCAGGAAGTGTGGGCTGGATGAGTGGTCGGTGAAGTGGATTGAGAACTGGCTGAATGGCAGAACTCAGAGGGTTGTCATCAGTGGCGCTGAGTCTAGTTGGAGACTGGTAACAAGTGGTGTCCCTCAGGGGTCAGTGCTGGGCCCAGTCTTGTTTAGCTTCTTCATCCACAACCTGGATGAAGAGTTAGAATGTACCCTCAGCAAGTTTGCTGATGACACCAAACTGGGAGGTGTGGTGGACACAGCGGAAGGCTGTGCTGCCATTCAGCGTGACCTGGATAGGCTGGAAAGCTGGGCAGAGAGGAACCTGATGAGGTTTAACAAAGGCAAATGCAGGGTCCTGCACCTGGGGAGGAACATCAGTACAAGCTTGGGGTGCACCTGCTGGAGAGTAGCTCTGCAGAGAGGGACCTGGGTGTCCTGGTGGACGACAGGTTAACCATGAGGCAGCAGTGTGCCCTGGCTGCCAAGAAAGCCAATGGGATCCTAGGGTGCATCAAGAAGAGTGTGGCCAGCAGGACGAGGGAGGTTCTGCTTCCCCTCTACACTGCCCTGGTGAGGTCTCATCTGGAGTACGCTGTCCAGTTCTGGGCTCCCCAGTTCAAGAAAGATGAGAAGCTACTGGAAAGAGTCCAGCGGAGGGCTACGAGGATGGTGAGGGGACTGGAACATGTTCCTTACGAGGAGAGGCTGAGGGAGCTGGGCTTGTTCAGCCTGAAGAAGAGAAGGCTGGGAGGGGACCTAATAAATGCTGATAAATATCTGAAGGGTGGGTGTCAGGAGGATGGGGACAAGCTCTTTTCAGTGGTGCCCAGTGACAGGACAAGGGGCAATGGGCACAAACTGAGGTACAGGAAGTTCCACCTGAACATGAGGAAGAAGTTCGTCCCTCTGAGGGTGACGGAACCCTGGAACAGGCTACCCAGGGAGGTTGTGGAGTCTTCTTCTCTGGAGATGTTCAAGACCCACCTGGACAAGGTCCTGTGCAGCCTGCTCTAGGTTTCCCGGTGTCCTGGGTTTGGCCAGGACAGGGTTAATTTTCACCGGACTCCAGGAAGGGGCACAGCCGGGGGGTGGGGGCTGACCCCACCTGGCCGAACAGAGCCCGGTGTTCCATACCCTGTGACGTCACGCTGGGTTCTGGGGGGGGGGGGGGGGGGGGGGGGGCGGCGGGAAGGCACTTGCGGCTTGGGGGGACGCAGCGCCGGTCCTGTTTCGGGAGAGCGGCTGTCTGGGTTGTACGGTTCGTTGTTGTGTTTTCGCCTTCTTTGTATCGTTGTTGTTCCTGTTTTCCCTCTGTTTGCTGTTCTGTTAAACTGCCCTTATCCCGACCCACCTGTTTCTGCCTCTTTCTTTTCATTCTCCTCCGCACGCCGGCGGGGGGAGGGGCGGCTGCGTGGCGCTTTTGTTGCCGGTGGCAGCCGAAACCGAAACAGTTTTTCAGCAATTTAAGTCACAGATACGATCTGTAATGGAACAGATGACACTAACTGCATCTGACCATCCTAATGTACTCCAGATGTTTATCTTTGCAAATATTGTTAGCTTGCAGTAGACTTTGTGCAAAGGTAGCAAGATGAAGAGAAGTCTGTCTTTGAATTTTAAAGCTTTCTTTGCATGCGTCATTTTGTGTCCTTCTGTCTACGTGACTCGCAGCACTACACTGCAGGTTCTGCGGAGCCCCTGATCTGCTAGTGACATTAACGGCTAGCTGGGTGGTGGTGGAAGGGTGCCAGTTCTCACAGTGCAATTTCAGTAAGGAATTTCAAACTAGTTAGACTTCCCTAAAATCCAGAAACTCATTTACCAGTTCAGGAAGAGGTGGTGGTGTTGCCTTGTCCTGCCAGTGCTGAGTGCTGTATGTCCTGGGTTCGGCCAGGACAGGGTTAATTTTCACCGGACTCCAGGAAGGGGCACAGCCGGGGGGTGAGGGCTGACCCCACCTGGCCGAACAGAGCCCGGTGTTCCATACCCTGTGACATCACGCTGGGTTCCGGTGGGGGGGGCGGGGCGGCGGGAAGGCACTCGCGGCTTGGGGGGACGCAGCACCGGTCCTGTTTCGGGAGAGCGGCTGTCTGGGTTGTACGGTTCGTTGTTGTGTTTTCTCCTTATTTGTATCGTTGTTGTTCCTGTTTTCCCTCTGTTTGCTGTTCTGTTAAACTGCCCTTATCCCGACCCACCTGTTTCTGCCTCTTTCTTTTCATTCTCCTCCGCACGCCGGCGGGGGGAGGGGCGGCCGCGTGGCGCTTTTGTTGCCGGCGGCAGCCGAAACCGAAACAGTTTTTCAGCAATTTAAGTCACAGATACGATCTGTAATGGGACAGATGACACTAACTGCATCTGACCATCCTAATATACTCCAGATGTTTATCTTTGCAAATATTGTTAGCTTGCAGTAGACTTTGTGCAAAGGTAGCAAGAGGAAGAGAAGTCTGTCTTTGAATTTTAAAGCTTTCTTTGCATGTGTCATTTTGTGTCCTTCTGTCTACGTGACTCGCAGCACTACACTGCAGGTTCTGCGGAGCCCCTGATCTGCTAGTGACATTAACGGCTAGCTGGGTGGTGGTGGAATGGTACCAGTTCTCGCAGTGCGATTTCAGTAAGGAATTTCAAACTAGTTAGACTTCCCTAAAATCCAGAAACTCATTTACCAGTTCAGGAAGAGGTGGTGGTGTTGCCTTGTCCTGCCAGTGCTGAGTGCTGTATGTCCTGGGTTCGGCCAGAACAGGGTTAATTTTCACCGGGCTCCAGGAAGGGGCACAGCCGGGGGGTGGGGGCTGACCCCACCTGGCCGAACAGAGCCCGGTGTTCCATACCCTGTGACATCACGCTGGGTTCCGGTGGGGAGGGCGGGGCGGCGGGAAGGCACTCGCGGCTTGGGGGGACGCAGCACCGGTCCTGTTTCGGGAGAGCGGCTGTCTGGGTTGTACGGTTCGTTGTTGTGTTTTCTCCTTATCTGTATCGTTGTTGTTCCTGTTTTCCCTCTGTTTGTTGTTCTGTTAAACTGCCCTTATCCCGACCCACCGGTTTTCTGCCTGTTTTCTTTCCATTCTCCTCCGCACCGCGGCAGGGGGGAGGGTCGGCCACGTGGCGCCTTTGTTGCAGGCAGCAACCGAAACCACATCACTGTAGCTGTCACAAGAAGATGTGCAGATGTTCAAACCTGCCTGACAATAAGAAAAGCAAATGTTTTGCTACCGTTTTCCTTTAGAACAGCGTCTTTCCCAGGCAGGCGTTTGACCTGTTCGTGGAATAACAACTGCCATTAGAAGTGGGCCGCATGGGAAGAGCATGCTGTTCTCCTGGAAGTCAGAAGACTGGCTTCCGTTCCTGCGTGTTGCTGATTTGCTTTATGACCTGCGAGTCCTCTCCCGCTATGTTTGCTTTACTTGTTTTCTTGATGGCGATCTGTTCAGCAGAGGAAATGCCTTTTACTTCTGTGCAAGATCTGGGCTCAAGTTGCTTGGGGGGGAAATTGAAGCTGGTTGAGAAGTCAGTCACTAATTTTTGCTTACCAAATTGTAGCTGAGATAAATTTGCCTGAAAAGTACTTTCCTTTATTGGAAAGGACTCTATAGCTTTACACGCAATGAATTTAAAACCATGTAGAAACTTCAAAGTGCTTATGCCAGCTGAGCTTTTTGTATTTTAAATGTGTTTGAAGCTGCTTCAGAGCAGAAGCTTTTGCTGCTCTAGGGAAAAAAGCTTTAATTCTAGATACTGCATCAATTTACCAGCGACTGTCAGACTTTCCTTGACCTGTCTGTGTAACGTAGTTTGTAATGGAGAGATCCTTCAGTTAATTGATGGAATAACCTTGTACCTCCAGCTTGAGGCTATTGCTAAGGACGGTTTGCTTGCTTGGATGCGCTGTTTGCCGTAGCCCCTGGCTGGAGTTGATACAGCATTTGAATTCGGGCTGGTAAGGTTTTGTTTCTACTGGTAGTGGAATTGAGACTGAAATAAAGCAGGTGAAATTACGACGTTACTGAAGTCATTAGCAAAGCTGCCATTGACTGAAGTAAGGCTAGGATCTCAGCCAAGCGTTTTGGTTGTTTAATTTATGGTAACATATTAATTGAGTTGTATTAAAACAAGGTTTTGAAAAAGTTTATCTTTAGCTTCGTGATACAATCTCCATTCCATAAATATTGTACATAGTGTTACTAAAAGTTTACCTTTTTTTGGCAGGTTGATAGAGGTAGATTTTAATTTATTTTTATAATCTGTGTGTTTGCACTCCTAGGAAAGAACTAAAGTACGCAGATGTCATTATTTCTGTAAATGAAAAGGACTTAATCCTAAATCTTCTAATTGTTTTATAGTATATGGCAGCAGAGCTATCTAACACTCTGTCCTGCAGGAAATATTTGACATACTTGTAAGCTCCAGGGAGAGGAGAACTAGGATGATAATATCCATTAACGTTGTTTTTGAATGAGAACTTGCATAAAGACTTTCTCGAGGAAAAAAAAGAAAATCACTATTAGATTTAAAGGCTTTTTAGCAAAAGGAATGTATTGCAAGCTTTTGACCTTCCTGTGCTGTATGAAGCTTTACTGGTGCGTATGCCAGAAAATCCTGTTGATTACTGGACTCTTCCAATGTGTGCTGCCCTTCTAGAAAGTCGACATCTGGACTGTATTTATTCTACTATTTTCTCGTCACTGGATGAGTCAGAGTAGATTTTCCTCCTTTAAATTTTGATAAACTTTTTTTCTATGATTTGGCAGAAAAGATTTTGTGCAATTTTAAAGGCACAACTAATAATGCGTTCCCAAGCTCTGATGACAGTTAGAACAAACGGTATTGTTTTAAAACATAAATGTATATTTTGCTGTACTACTCTTCTTGCTTCTCTTATCTGCTAGAATAGTTTTAGCATTGAGCATATTTTAATACACATCTAGAAACAGGCAAGACTGCTTTTATTATATTATTATATTGCTTGAAGTCATGAATTATGTTAATGTAAACACTGTAGTCAAAGGGAGACTGTATTGGCACCTGAGGTCTTTTATTCCTGCTTGTCAGTCTTCACGTTTGTCTTGTATGTGGAGACTCTGGCCTGGGTAGAAATGGGATTGTTCATTAAGAGTCAAAGTGTGTTCTTCCACTTGTAGCAGTCCCAAAGTACACCCAGTTTGTGTTGCACATCGATGGTATCTTGGCAAAAAGGAAACCGAGTTATCCATTAGCTAATTCTCAGAGTAATCTTCTTTGTAACCAGCTCTTCAAGTAATACCTTCCAAGTTTTCCCATGCAATGAGTAAAGCTAGCATAGTCAACAAGTTCCAAGGAACTACTCTCTCAATCGCTGGAAAGTTTTGACTAATTGAGCACAGTGATTTTTAATCTCTGGTATTCTGTATTATTTTTCAGTGATGTTTGTCTTATGAGGAACAATGGAACAAAATGGTTTTGGACAGGTTGATGTAGTTGCTTCTGAGAATTCGGGAGCGTGCGGCGCCGGTGCGGTCCGAGAGAGCGGGTCTGTTTTATTGATGTATGCCATCAATAAAATCAGGTGCCTTGATTAATCCTCTAGTATTGCAGGCCACAACTTGGTAACTGAGGCTGTGATAAATATCCTATAGCTTGTCTGCAGAATCAACTTTTTTTTTTTAGTGTTTTCAGTTAAAAGTTTTCTCCTGCAAAACCTAGGGACTGATACTGTTCTGTCAGGTCAAACAGATAAGCTGTTTCACCTGAAGTTTGTACCTAGCTCTTGTAGGCTACTTTTCCGTGATGGGTTTGCTAAGCTGCTGTGAGTGCACTTCCTCAGTCTCCATTGCTGCTTGCTCATGGGTGGAGGAGTGCACATATGGCCACCTCATAGCGAGAGGTCACCTCTGCTAGCGCAGCTGTCCCGTGGGCTTTCCGTTATTTGAGAGGGTTGGAAGGTAAGAAGAAATGAGATTGTTTTAGAGTCCATTCTCTTTGAACATCTGGGGTGATATCCTTTCTGGGGTGATATCCTTTCTGGGGTGATATCCTTTCTGTATATGCAAAGTTAAAATTTCAAGTGCTATATTGTCTCATTTTTGCAGAGGTTAAGTGTAATGTGAGGATAGGGATGCTTCTAAGCTGCCTATCTGATCAAGAAGTGCAGGTCTGAAGGTACTAAATACCCAAGTGAATGCAGACTAGCTGCAAAACTGACGTATGCAGCATGGTAGAGGAAGGTGAAGACTGTAAGAATGTGCTTAAACTCCCCCTGCTAAATTAACATTGCTGTTCTGAGTATCTTAGCTGAGAAATACGCAAGCATGCAAAATGTACACTTGTCATTCTTAAAGTAGTTGGTTTCCAACCTTTAATTTCTGAAGGACTGTTGAATGACAGAACTACTTTGACTTTTTCCACACAAATCCCTCTAATGAAATGCGTTTCTGCTTCACACCCGTCAGAGTTGCTAGTGGCAGTCACTGTCTCGCTTGAAATGGGATCTTTCTCCAGTAATCTACTGCCAGTTAATCATGGCTAAGTGAGACCTGGTAATCCCATTGATGTGCCTGGACTTATCTGAAGACAAGACCTAATTTTTATTTTTTTAAAAAGAGCTGTAGTAACATCATTTGTAATTATAGTGATATGAACTTGGTCACGCTTCCTGCCTACAATATCATGTATGTAAACACTACAATAAATTCTGTCTAAACACGTTCTGCTTTAACTCTACCTCTGTCTTAAGAAGTAAATGTGCATTTGCTGTCTTTATTTATCTCTGTACTGTACCACTCTGCACTAATAAATTCATTTCTTAATGAATTCATGTAGCCGTATGGCCAGAAATATATTTTTTAACTAGCTAAGAGTCTGTGATAAGCAGTGCAAAGAATCTGTTTCTTTAAAATATGCTTTACTGTACTTTGAAACTGGCTTCTAAAGATATTGAATGTTTCCATCAACTTGGTAATACTCATAACCAGCTCCTGGTATATACAATATATTAAAATGATGCTAAATATAAAAGTGTGTGTGTATAATGATTTTAAGAAAACTAATATATATGTCTCTGCACTCTGAATAAATCTGTCTCTGGACTTGTGATCAAGGCAGAGGACAGGGCTGTTTCTTGTTACTTAAGGTAACACAGGAATTCAGGCACATAGCAAAAAGCTTTTAATCACACTAATGTGATGCATTGTATCGACATCTTAATGCTAAGATGATCTTTAGGATGAAGAAAGTATTTTAAACAAACACCATGTAGTTCCCTGCAACATCAGTGCTTTTTGTTCTAGACAGTGAAGGTCTGTTGTGTAGTCAAAGCCGTAAATGGAATGAAATGAGGTTGCTTTAAACAAAGGTTTCATAAGTTGTTGAAAATCAGTTTTGAGGAAAATGTCTGAAATGTTTTGCAGAGGTGAATCTGGTGCTGGGAAGACTGAAAACACAAAGAAGGTTATTCAATACCTTGCTCATATTGCTTCCTCCCATAAAGGAAGAAAGGACCATAATATTCCCGTAAGTTGGGATATTTTATCATTTGTTTATTGTTCTTTTTGAAAACCACCATCTTTGCATTTAAAAAAAACATAACTTTTTTATTAAAGATAAGCTGTAATGTAATCCACATAATTTTCTCAACCGTTATTTTCTCTTTAGTAGGGGCTGAAATGAGCAGTTACGTTAAAATTTCCAGTTGATGTTAGCTGTTTAACTTCTCTTCTGAAATTAAAGGTTTTATGCAACCATTGTAACTAGGAACGGTATCAAAGCTTTCTGATTCAGTGTGTGCCAGTTTTCCAAAAATTTAATTAACTTGGGCAAGTCTTAGTGAATTTAGTTCCCTGAGATGCAGTTTTCAGTACTATATTTGTGAACAAGCTTTCTGTTCTTTCAAAAATTATCTTGTAGATAAGAAAAATCATCAAGCTTCAAAACTGCTGTAGACTTGATATGTCTACAAGCGAGCAGCTAATAAAAAGCTCTAGTTTTAGTACATTACAGACAAAAGCATATGCACTTATGTCAGAGTCTTGGGTTTTTTGGTAACTTGTCACTAACTGATTTATGTAGAACTTTCTTCAGATTTACTGCTAGACTTCAAAATTCACAATGAGTTTTTATCAATATTTTGCTTTACAAGATATGGATGGGTTTGATTATCTGTTGCTATGAGCACTTGGATCTCTTTGCAGTGGAATATTAATTCAACTTGCTAGAAGCAAGTGGCTTGCTATATTCGATACTGGCGTATGTGGTTGGAAGTTTTCAAACTATATCAGACTTAGAAGCATCAGCTTCTGTAATTTCTAGTGTATAAAACTTAATATTAAGATATTCTGGAATGTGTCAAGACTCAAACTCCTAGAAAACCAGGAGAGGACTTTTGACCAATCTGTGAAGAAAAAAAAAGCAAGAATTTGAAGTTGGAGAGAGGGAAAGATTGCTCTGCAGATAGATTTGGAGGCCTTAGGAGGATGCTGTGACTGGAGTGTCGGCAGCATTAGCATTGTCATGTGCTAGGGGAATACATGGCTCTGCAGAATGCTATTTAGAAAGTCATCCTTCAGAACTTGTTTTCTGTGTGGGTTTTGATTTATAAATATTCTTGGATTTATGGCTGTGCAGCCTTGAACAAAACTAGTGTTTTTAAAATTTCTACAGGAGTATAATTGCCTACAACTTTGGGGGGCGGGAAGGGAATTATGCAGAGAATGGAACTGCACAGAGTTTGTATACCAAGTACTTCTAAACACACTATTGACAGCTTGGAATGCACCAGGTTGAAAAGACTTCTGTGAGCCTCTTGTCGAGCCTCCTTTCAAAATATGCTTCCCTTTAAAGCTGAGTTTTGAAAACCTTGTGTGATGAAGATTATACAACCTTTCTGCAAAACTTTTCCTGTGCTTAACCACTTAAACAGTCAAAAATAGGGGTTTAAAAAGTACTCCTTGTTTGTTTGGCTGTGTTTCCATAAGCACTTTGTGCCAGTACCTGTGCTAAAAGTAGTCCCCTTTTTGAGTTTTGTCATCGTAACAATTCCTGTGGCCACTCACTGGGCTTGGAGACTGCAGGCTCAAACTACTGTTCTGAAAGTCATAGAATCATAGAATGGTTTGGGTTGGAAAGGACCTTAAAGATCATCTGGTTCCAACCCCCCTGCCATCAGCAGGGACATCTTCCACCAGACCAGGTTGCTCACAGCTCCATCCAAACTGGCCTTGAACCCTGCCAGGGAGGGGGTAGCCACAGCTTCTCTGGGCAACCTGGACCAGTGTTTCATCACCCTCATGGGGAAGAAATGAAGTCCGTCTGGCTTTAGATGAAACAAGTTTCCTCTGTTTGTTGCGTGGCTGCATAACTGATATGAAGTGAAGGCACAGAAAAAAGCTGGGGTGGAAGATGTTGGTGAAGGGAAGGATGAGTTGCTCAGTCTAATGCAGTGCTGGCTAATTCTGTTTAAGTTGCTGGTTGAACTGGAATCTAATTCTCTACTTAGCAGCGTGATCAAATGGGACAGGAGTTTAAGGTGGTGGGTGTAATCAGCTGCTTCGTGAGCCATCGAAGACTGTCACGATGAAGACTGGAAAAGTTTTTATTCTTTGTAAAACATAGTTCAGACACAGTAAAAAGAATAGGGTAGTGTCCTGAATAGAAGTTTGATACTTTGATTGTGCGCTTCATTCAATGCACTGCTATAGTAAGCACTGAATTAAGTATATGTTTATGAAAAATGCAAAATGTTCACGTAACCTAAACCGTTTTGAAAATACAAATGAGTCTCGCTTCTGTAACAATTAATTTTTATTAATATACTGCAGATGAAGAATGTCTAATCTACACACCTAACACTCAAAAGTTAGGAAGTGTCAGAATTGGTTATATTTAAGCAGCCCTAACTTGTTCCTGTTCACATATACATTAGAAAACTGTAGAGGGCTGGTGGTGATCCGTAGTATCCATCTGTACAGCCTTTGCACTGACCTGTGCACAAAGATGATGCTAAACAGGCTTGTTAAATAGACAGCAAGTCATGGATTTACTTTTATCCATCCTGTAACAAATAATTATCAGTGCTATGCATATTACTGAGACTTCTGAAAGTTGCATACATAAATAACTCTGTAACTCATGAAATACTTATGGCTCTTGAGGGGGTTAAATTCCCAAATATTTGAAGGTAAGAAGAAATAGACATGGTAACAATGAAGAAAAAAATAAATGGTGGGTGAAAATCTTTGTTAAGGCATTAGCAAATGATGCAACTGGTTTCTAGGAAATTGAAGTAGTAATGTAAAATATAATTTAATGAGAAGGCAAAATAATATAAACATGAAAAAGACAAGATAATTTAGAACATTAAAAAAGAAATCTTTTTTTTTTAATACGATGGCATGAATAGAGCCATGTGACGCTCACTGATGAAATCAAGTATTTAAACAAATAATTTGGTCAGTGTTAGAAATGCAAATCTATGGGCACTTTGAGATATCTGTCCCAAAACAAGCGTTCAAAGAAAAGATCTGAAGTGAAAGAGCTGAATAGATTAGGTAATTATAGCAGACTTTTCAGCTCCAGATCTCTGTTTCAAACTGCAACCAAAAAAGTCATTACAGCCTGAAGGCTGAAATAAATTTGCTTTTCTTAGTCCATTTGTTCCAAGTGAACGTTTTTCCACATCATACTGATTATTCTGAACAGAGAGGATCAAACTGGCTTTGTTCCTGGATTACTTTTTAACTGCAAGAAAATATTTCCTCTAGGACAGGATGTGCTTTACCTTTATGAATAGAACTCTTCACTTGAGAGTTATCAACAAATATGATCTTACAAAAAAATGGAGAGTACTGAAGGGTTGCAATGAAAGTTCAAAAAGAACAGAACTCAATGCGGTTCAGTTTAACACAAGATAAAGATAAGACTTATAGACAGGAATTTCGGAAGGAGCGGTAGCTTCATATTCAAACATCTAACCTTATTTTTAGATCCTGAGTTGTTTTCTGAGCAGGTATGATGCAGCTTTGCAAAATTCACATCACTTAGCTGAGTAAACTAAACCTTTGCTAGCTGCTTTACAGAACTCTGTCAAAACCTGTTATTCTTCACTAAAACAGTGCTAGTTGCTAGTTATTTAAATTAGTAGACATAAACGGAAGAAGTGTGCGTCTGTCTTGGTGTGAAAATTTCTTGTGGTCTGAGTTTCACCACCACGTTTTCTCTCTAGGCTCTCTGGTGTGAAGCTCAAGATTGTTAAGTTTGTTGACTGAGACAAGGGAATAGGGGAATTGAAAATTTCTGCGTTTTTGCAGAAACTGCAAATTTGGGTTTTGGGGATTTTTTTGTTTTGCTTTATTACACTCATGTTCCATTTACCCTTTTTTCTGGCAAAAGTTAAAGGTATTCCAGTTTTTTAAGACTTTGCTTCTCATGTGGACGGTAATTCTTGAAAGAAAGCTTCTATCTCGATTGTAGGATTGCCTTTCTTAAGTACTTGAAGTACAGGGCAAAAACAAAGCCACAGGCTCTGTAAGTATTGCTTTCCTCTTGGTTCTTTTATAACCTTTTTGATTTTTGAAAAATAGTGATGATCTTATCCATACAAAAACACCTTGCAGTGACTAAGGCTGTCGAGACAGTTACTTGGTGTTGTGGGTTTATTTTTGTTGTTGTTTGTCAAAACTGTGGAAAGCAGGGCTGCCGGAGGCCCGGCCAGTCTGACTAATTGAAGTCTTGCTTGTCTTGCAAGCCCCCCTTTCTGTTTGTTGGAGGACCAAAATTCCAAATTTCTGAAGGTGAGACCAGTATGCGTGGTGGAGATTCTGCTCTTAAGTGATGGTAGTACCAAGTGATAGCTCTCAAAGCATTTCAGGCTGCTGTTGCGTTATCTATAGAGTTTGTGCCTGAAGACTTGTGGGGTTTGACCAAGTGGAAGCTGAGACACTGAGAGCTTTAAAAGGGAGATATTTGCCATGCATTCTTTCCAATTCCATGGGTCTTCCAAACCTAAGAGCTGGAAACAGTGTTTATCATAGCTACTGTTGTTCATTGCAAACAGACTTCCAAAAGTGTAAAACAAAGGCTGTGCTAAAACCAGACCTCCTGTGTGTTCAATTCCAAGTCTCGCTTTCTTGGAAAACAAGTGTTCATGTCTCTGTACGGTTCCAGTTGATCCGTAGTATTGACAGGTCAGTCACTTGAAATGAAATCTGTATTATATCTGGTGTATGAGACCTCTGTATGGATTTTGTATATTCAGTTATTTGTGTTGCTTAGAGACTATTGTTGTGGAGTCTCCTTCTCTGGAGATATTCAAGACCTGCCTAGACTTGGTCCTGTGCAGCCTGGTCTGGGTGACCCTGCTTCGGCAGGGTTGTTGGACTGGGTGACCCACAGAGGTCCCTTCTAACCCCTACAATTCTGTGATTCTGTGGTTCAAATTCTATTGTAGAAGTTATTCTTTCTCCCCTTTCTCATGGCTAGAAAAAGAAGCTGATGGAGGATCCAATTGCTGAATGTACTTCTCAGCTGGCTGAAGAAGAAGAAAAGGCCAAAAACTTGGCCAAATTCAAGAACAAACAGGAAATGATGATCACTGATTTGGAAGGTTTGTTCTTGCTACTTTTGCCTGTTAACAAGTTGTACATCATGCGAGAAAGGAGTGGATCACTTATTACAGTGTATGCAGTATCTGGTCCAGTCTGCTAAGTGTAACCTTATATGTAGATACCTTAATAGCTTTTATCTAAATCTTGAAAGAATAATTTATTGCTTGCAAGCCTTGTTGCATTTGGCTGCTCAGTCTTTCTCGTGTTTAATTTGTTAGCTTTTCATTTTTGAGAATCCATTTTATTTAATGATACACTCCAGAAATTCATGTTGTTGCATGCATCCCTTAGTAACAAGGTAAAACATCTGTCTCTTGGGAAGGCTCTACACTTTTCTATAGTAACACATTAGAACAACACATTTCTGGAAAAACGTTAGTAGGCATTCATTAGTCTTCTAACATTTTTTGAATAAGCAAATCTGAATTGTTCTGCCTTTCTTGATGCTTTGTTTATCTAAAATGGTTCAGTTTCTTTGGCCATTTATTTCTGATTGTTTTGCCTGTGTTGTCACGACTGGATTAGCCCTATATGTAACCTTTCATGATGTTATGGTGGGTTTTTTAATTACTTATGGTTGTAAATAGGTATTGTGCAACATTAATATACTGCCAAGCCAAAGTTGCAAAATATAAGGCAATGTTGCTATCTGCCCTAATTTGGAAATATTTTTTTCACTTACTGTTATGGGTTGTCTTACTACATACTTTAATACTGATGCGCTTATGGAAAAATACCAAAGTTTAGTCTTATCTGTGTAGGAAGGTATTGAAGTAATATGAATAATAGATGATTGATGTACCTTTTATTTAAAAAGCCTATTCAGGGACTTTAAGATGGGCATAAGTAAGCTGTACTCATTGGAAAATAATGCTTGAGTAGTTGTGTACTTCAATTGGGACTAGTGTTTCTGAAGATACTTGACAGACGTGGTTGGTTATGGTGCTGTTCCCAGAGTGATGACCTTAGAAATGGAAATTAAAGCTTAAATATAAGGCATGCAACTGCTTGGCTAGTAAAGCACAGTAAAATGATACTCTCTGAGACAATTCAAGAAGCCATGAAGGTCACTCTGCTAGGGTCTTGACACTGGTAAGTACTGAAATTTGGGGGGGGGGCAACAAAAACCCACAAAACCCCAAAAAAACCCCACTAATTCAGTTTACTGTGAGTTTTCCCCATTGCGAAATTGTGTCTTATGCCACTCTTCTGTCACCTGCCAGAAATACAATGTAAAAACAGAGAAAAGTGCTATTTTTTTTTTTTTTTTGAATGAGGAGCTGTTTAGAGAAAAACAATGTTACTTCAGATTGTCTGGAAAATCCCAAATACCCCTCGGTAGCTCTAAGATATGATTCTTGAACATGGCTCCGTTTCCATGTAGAAGATGTCCTGATCTTGTAGCAGGCTTAGGAGGGGTGTGAGAAACCCCTGCACTGAGAACCCACAAAGTATTGAACAAGTCTAATAACTTACATTTATTCTAATAGATGTTGAATTGTGCTAATGCTATGCTAAGCAAAACCTTCCTGTGACTTCAATATATTACATACCTGGTCATTATCTAACTGTAGACAATGCAGCCAATAACTATCTAAATCAGACCACAGGCAGATCATCTAAATGTATTTTATTGCTAGGGCACTGATAACTGGATGGTGTTCACAAAGAAATACCTTAGGGCAGGAGTATCTTGGCTACACAAGGAAATTACTGGAGGCTATCAGGGTTGCAAAGTCTTGCTAAATATCAATGGGATGTGAGTTAGTGGTACAAATACTTGCAAAACATGTTTATCCAAGTTTTCTTTAAGTTACACTATTTTCCAGTAGACCTTTTGGGCCTAGCCCTTCCACAACTATGCAAGTCATAATTTTTTCCAGTCTGTAGTTCTTCATTTTTGAATCCTGATGTCTGCGATCACCTGGCCGAGCAGCTCAAACTGCTCTTCTGTTAGATTCTATTCCTTATTTTTCTGTCAACATGTGATTATGTTTGTTACCTTACTTCAAACTTTTTTCTCCAGTCATTGACTTTTTCTTGACTTTCTATCTGAATCATGCAGTTCTACTTTGCTATTTCATCTTTCCCAGTCACCCTTCCAGCTGCAGTCTGGAGAAAGAATTGACACAGTGTATATTAAACTTCCCACCCTTCTTGCTGTCCCATTGCCCTGCCCCTGAACCTTCTGAGGATAACAATAGGAAAAAATTGCTTACAAATATAATCCTTTACTTCCATAGAGTGCTTAAAAAAGGAGGAGAAGACCCGTCAAGAATTAGAAAAAGCTAAAAGAAAACTTGATGGTGAAACAACAGACCTACAGGACCAAATAGCTGAGCTGCAAGCCCAGATTGAAGAACTGAAGATCCAGCTGGCCAAGAAAGAGGAAGAACTGCAGGCTGCTCTTGCTAGGTCGGATCATGATGGAGCTTTATGACTACAGAAGTGTGGTAGAAACCTACTTTCCCAGACAGAATTTCAGCTGACTGCAAACTGATGAGTTAAAACTGGGAGTGTTCAAGCAGAAGCCAGTTCATGTTTGTACTACAGCATCTCTAGACACCTGTGTGTTTTGCGTAGACAGGGCAAAAAAGGAACTCAATCTTTCATCACCATCCTTGCTCTATAAAGCTCCAAAACCAATGTTTCATCAGGGCTTAATAGCACTTTGGCTCTGGAAGCTTTTTAGTCTCCCAGAGTTCAGCCTCAGGAGGGGGAAAAAACATGTAATCGTCGAGAGTGTTCTTAGTTGGTCCAAATACTGGATAATGTCTGTCCAACTCAATCAAAGATCTGTGTGGTAGTCTCGCAGCCACGTGTTATAAACTAAACACCACCTGAGTTTTCTGAGTAATGATCTATAACTTTGCAGGAAGAGACAGTCCTACAGACAAGGGTGCATTTTTGGGAGTGTTGAGGTCTACAAAACTGGAATACCTGAATGCAAACTGGAAAGCTTGATCATTCCAGTAGTGCATCTGTAGTACCTGGGGCACTGTGCTCATTAGGATCTTGAGAATAAGAGTGCAGTAGTGGCTTTGTCTATGAAATTTTAGGAGGTGGATTTTGTTCAAGTGGGAAAGATGAGTTATTTTTTGAGTACATAACTTATACTAGACTTATGAGAAGAGATCTGAAGCTATGAAATATCATTAACTGTTGTGGTTCTGTTTAACAGAGGTGATGAAGAAGCAGTTCAGAAAAACAACGCACTGAAAGTGATAAGAGAGTTGCAGGCTCAAATTGCAGAACCGCAGGAGGATCTTGAATCTGAGAAGGCATCTGGCAACAAGGCGGAAAAGCAGAAAAGAGATTTAAGTGAAGAGCTGGAGGCTTTAAAAACTGAAGTAGAAGATACCTTGGATACCACTGCAGCACAGCAAGAGCTGAGGTAAGATCATGTGTCTGTATAAGCAGGCACCATTAAAATTCACCTTGAATTTACAAAAGACTAAAATGTTGATTTTTGATAACTATTGATGCTTCCTCTAGGACAAAGCGAGAGCAGGAGGTGGCTGAACTGAAGAAAGCAATTGAAGAGGAAACCAAAAACCATGAAGCACAGATCCAGGAAATCAGGCAGAGCCATGCTACTGCCCTGGAAGAGCTCTCTGAACAACTGGAACAGGCCAAAAGGGTGAGCAGAAAATTAATTACAGAAATACATTTTTCAGCTTCAGGACTTTTAGAAGTAACATCAGTGGCGTGGTCACTTCCAGTGATATCTGCAGATCTAAATTGTCCTCTGTACATACTTAACTACTGCAGTTGAATCAAATATATCCTGCTGGTTTGAACATATAGCAACTTTTCAGATAGATGCCAAGACTATCTAAAAGTGTTTGTTAGACCTGGAAACAGTGCACCTAGAGATAAGTTGATGTAGTACTTTTGTGGGAATTCTCGAGCAGCCTATGTGCTTATTTGGTGAAAAGCAGTTCTCTGCCTAAGCGAACTGCGGAATGGTTCCAAATAAGGTAATTGTCATGTCGACACTCACAAATAACAAACTGTGAGTACGGGTAGCATAAAAGTTCTTCCAGCCACTCTTCACTTTATGCTTGTACCGTGACCTCCAGTGCTAGATATCTGTGGAGTATCTTGCTATATTTGCAGAGTTCTATTGTGTCTCTGGTAACCCCTGCCAGAGCAGAGGAAGCGGCACACCTGGACAACGTGGTTCCTACTAGTGCAGCTTCAGTGTCTTTGTTCAGAAGTAGAATTAATCCAACACTGCCAAAAAAAAAAAAAAAAAAAGTATCTCTAGCTTGTAAAAAAAAAAAAAAAACACTTCAGTGACTAAAACACCTCTGAGGCAGGAAGGACCTGATTATAGAACTGATGAGATGGATTAATTGTTTCTTATATTCAGATGCTGGCAGAAGAAAAGAACATTTCTGCCAGATATGCAGAGGAAAGAGATCGTGCTGAAGCAGAGGCAAGGGAGAAGGAAACCAAAGCACTGTCTCTGGCTCGGGCTTTGGAAGAAGCCCTGGAAGCTAAGGAAGAGTTTGAAAGACAGAACAAACAGTTGCGGGCAGATATGGAAGACTTAATGAGCTCGAAAGATGATGTGGGCAAAAATGTAAGTAACTTTCCAGACCCTATTTTGTTATGAACTGCACAGGGAACAACACAGGAAAATTCCCTGGTTGGAGAAGTGTTTTTGACACAAATATGGAACGTTTTGAGGCTGATTTGTAACCCAGAATTCTGGAGGAATTAATGCTCAGAACAAGAGGGTGGTCTCTATTAAGATGAGGCCTGTTCAAAAGATGTGAAGACTTGGAGAGCAGCAGTTGCTGGCCAAATGCCTAATGGCACTTGTGCTGGATTTAAGAGCTTGTCTTACTACTACTACTTTTTCTCTGTGAATATTGCACAGCTCATCTCTCCATTCATCTGCACGGATGTTTGTTTGGTTCTCTAATCTGTATCTTAGAGATGCTGCTCTCCCTGTTCTTATTGTCCAGTTTGGAGCATCACAAAGTGTAGTGTACTGAGTTCATATAATGTCTACTTTTGCTGTTAACTGCTGATTTTGAGAGGGTCTGATTAATGTTTGTGGCTTAGGTCCATGAACTGGAGAAATCAAAAAGAACTTTAGAGCTACAGGTTGAAGAGATGACGACTCAGCTTGAGGAACTGGAAGATGAACTGCAGGCCACAGAAGATGCTGAACTTCGTTTGGAGGTGAACATGCAAGCTATGAAAGCCCAGTTTGAGAGAGATCTGCAAGCCAGAGATGAACAGAATGAAGAGAAAAAGAGGATGCTGGTTAAACAAGTATGTATCTTACTGTGCTTCATAGTGGGAAGGGCGTGATGTTCTTTTGACAAAGCTCTATGGCTTTGAGAACTTGCTACCAGGAAAATAAAACTCTGTGCTTAAAGATCCCATCCTATAGAAGTCCCAAGCACGGATCTTTACCCACAATACAATAGGTCTTGTTGTGGATTAGCCACTATTCATGTTAGTCTGCCAGTGATGGTCCTCCAATTCAACTGTACCTTGCCTCCAAAGCACTCAACATGCAAGTAGATTTGGCTGTTGCTGCATGGGTGTCCTTCAAGCCCGTCCTGTTTGGTGTACAGCAACAAATCCATGGATGCCGACATAGACTGAAAGACTGTAATTAAGTGAACAGTTTCTTAAATGAAAAACGTAGTAAAGATTCCAGATTTGCCAGACTTGAGTCTCTTCAGATCTGCCTTATGATACTAGAATTCTAAAGAAATGCCTTTAAAATTTCATGCTTGTAGGAGAAGATAGATCTAAATTAACATTTCTAAAGCTTTAAGGAAAAAGCACCTAATATTTCAAGATTTATCACAAGAAAACAAAAACTTACTGAGAATCACCTGTATAGAGATCTCCTAGAAATAAATAAAAGCATTGACCTGGAAGGCTTTTGAAGTTCCCTGCAACGCTGAATTGCTATTGTCTTGCACTGGACAAGAGCTCCTGACCTGGCATGAGGAGGGAGGCTTGATTCAAAAGAAACATATTCCTTCATGTTGGTAACCTGTGGCACTTCTGGCTCACTTTTATTGTTGTATGAGTTCATCTTAGTTCTTGTTAGCTGCTTTCTTAGATACTTTGCTTCTCTGTTTTCTTTTGAAAAAAAGAAAAGTTGTTGGTGTATACATTCTAGTAGCACATCTGTTTCAAAGAGAATTATTTCTTTTTTTTTTTCTTGAGAATGTGTGGTGATTCTATGTCGTATTTTCCTCTTAGTGGTTCAATCAGAATTAGCAACATCTGCCCCCAAGTCATACCTAAATGTAGACAGATGTACTGGGCCAGAAGCTGATCATGAAGCAGCTGAACAGATGAAATGGAAATGCTTCAGATGCTGAGCTCTTTTCTTTATTTTCCTTTTGTCAGTTCAGAGACCTCTGCTTCCAGTTTGTGGATTTTTTTGCCGTCTGCAGTGTCTTCCCATGTAGCTTGAGTTCTGTAGGCTCTTCGAATCGAGTAATGCTAATTCTGATCTGCAAAGGCCTTTTGGATTCATCAGCCGTTTTGTTAGGATTTTGTGTTTGCTCTGTTCCTGGAGCTTGAGCCTGTTAAATCCCTTGATTTCACAGGTGCGAGAGCTGGAGGCAGAACTGGAAGATGAGCGCAAACAGAGGGCTCTTGTTGTGGCAGCCAAGAAGAAAATGGAGATGGATATGAAAGACCTGGAAGGTCAGACAGAAGCTGCAAACAAGGCTCGAGATGAAGCAAGCAAACAGCTACTTAAGCTCCAGGTAGGCACAGCAAATCAGCTGAGCTACTTTCCCTCCTGCTGACAGTCTGTCAAGGGTGCTGCTTTTCGTTACATGCATTTGTAGTGTGAAGGCAAGAAGGAGTATCAGACTCAGCTATGCTGGCACACGTCACAGTATCTGGCCTGAACTTATCAGACGCTCAAAACTCCTCTCATCCTTTTGTTGATAAGGAGTTAAGATTGTCCCCCACGTACTTCTATTCAATAGTCATCATTTTCAACGCTTTGCATAAGGATTTACTGAGGATTGCTTTTGAGGCTGAATCTTTAAAATTTATGGTTGTTTGTATCTTTGAATTTACTGATTTCAGCTCAGCTCTTGCTGATTGCTACTTCCTCTAGTTGAGGAAGCCAAAAATGCTGCAGAGAAATAGGAGGAGTAAATTTTAGTTGCTTTGAAAAAGCTCCAAGATGCCTATTCTTTTTAGATTGGCAAGAAGAATCCAGTACTTGTGTCAAGGATTTATTTCCCATTCCCAGAGAAATACTCCGTCTTTAGTAGAGGTCAGTTTTCCCAAGGCTTTCAGTGCCATGGCCCAAAGCTGCAGGAGTATGAGGCCGTGGCAAGACCATGTAAAGCATAGAGCAAACTGCATTGCCTTTCTGCCCTGTCCACTCTATTCCTTGGCAATCCTACTTCAACTGAATGAGGGCAATTTTGGAACTTGGTCCAGGCGCTGGATGAGAAGGGAATGGAGATTAAAGCAAGAAATGCTGGTACCTAGCAGTAGCGGCTTCTCTATTCCCAGAGGCTGAGTCAGTTACAGAGTTCATACCTGATCTCTGTACACTTTCATGCAAGCACCTGAAATAAGTGGTCTCATGACTAGTGGTATTGCGAAGATGCAGGTACAACTTAAATGCAGTTTCTCTAGCTTTATTCTTTTAGCATCTGAAGTCAAACTTGTGTGAATTAAGATATCAGTCTGTGTTAAGTGTCTTACGGGAAGGATAAGTATGTGCTTCTACGTTATATGTGCAAAATGGTGAATTGTGGTACTTCTACACTGAGAAGTTTCTTACCTTGAGTACTTGTAATAGGTTTTATCAGTCAATTTAAGTAAATAGGTTTGTTTTTTTCCAAGACAATTGCAAGAGCATTACCTATCTACTACAAAGGTATCTCTACTACCTCTACTAGAGGTTTTTTCCTACAAGAAATCTACTAATAAATGAAGTGAAGTCTTCTAATGGGATATTTCTGATGAGGAGTGAGTGATGGAAAGATGAGAAAATGAAGGGTTTAGACTGAAAGAGGGTAGATTTAAATTGGATATAAGAAAGAAATTCTTCACTCTGAGGGTGATGAGGCACTGGTCCAGGTTGCCCAGAGAAGCTGTGGCTGCCCCCTCCCTGGCAGTGTTCAAGGCCAGGTTGGATGGGGCTTTGAGCAGCCTGGAAGGTGTCTCTGCCCGTGGCAGAGGGATAGAACTCTGATCTTTAAAGGTCCTGTCCAACCCAAACCATTCTATAATTCTATGAAAATAAGAACTGAAAATAAATATATTTAAGTGGAATGAAGCCACTTTAGGAGGAAGGTCTTGCCTCCTAAGGGCAAAAAAGCTTCAGAGCTACTAATAAATCTTGTGGTTGTCCTGCTGTATCATGGCTTATTCTTTCCTCTGCTCTCCAATTGCAGGCTGAAATGAAAGACTACCAGCGGGAGCTAGAAGAAGCCCTTGCATCCAGAGATGAGATCTTTGCACAGTCCAAAGAAAGTGAAAAGAAGCTCAAAGGTCTTGAAGCAGAAATACTCCAGCTCCAAGAGGTGAGATTGAAATCCAAGAAATCTGTTTTTCTTTCTAGAGAAAAGGGGAAGGCCAGAGTGTGTTTGTTTTTTTTTTTTTTAAAAAAAAAGTAAAAAGCCATCCAGTGAGTTGAACAGAAAAGTGGGAGCCTGGAGATGTTTCTCTTCCTCACTGCCCCAGGTCATTAGTGAGCTTCTTATAGCTTTGTAGGAATCCTTCTAGTAGTCTGGACTTCCTTTCCCTGCCTGGGTAGCAGGGAAGCCTTACTACTGCTTAAACAGATTTCAAGCCTCACTAAAATTTGCAAGGTGGTTTGAGAGTCTCTGGAAGCTGTGGTGCACAGTTGTCAGTACTAAAACTGGTCACTGGAAGTATATAAAAACCTAACAATCTCTCCAGTACCTCAGTGGACCATGTAAGTCTGTGGAGGTTTATCTCTCTGCTGTCTGAGGTCCTCATCCCTTTCTTTTACGGGCATTTGTTCCCTCATTGTTGGCAATTCATGTAAGAGCTCCAAGTCGTGCTACATATCGCTGTCACTTATCTCCGATTATCTCCGTTGTCTGCCACAAGGTTAAACGTTTGAGGTTTGAAGGCAACAGAATTGCCTTGTGTGAGAGACGGCCTCTTTTTGCCCTGTTAGCTGCAAAGGTTGAAGCAATCACTCAGCTTACACTGCACTTAATGTTTGAGACTTTTACCTACAACTTACTAGAGCTTCTCCATGTCATTCTTTCACAGACTTCAAACTAGTCAGTCTTGCACTTGCAGTGCATTAGATTGTGTCCTTCTTGGTGAATGTCTGGGTGTTTCTACCACTCAATACAATTTCACAATACAAGATTCAGCGCTGTTATATTTTTGTGCTAAAAATTCATTTTCTATACTTTGCTTTCAGTCATGCTACGTACTCTGTAGGAACCTAAAAAATTTGCTTAATTTAGTGCCCACGTTATACTTAATGAATTAGAGCATGTGACAGAACGGTTTTCTCCTCCTGCTTAGGGCTTGAATGTTACTGGCCTTTTCAGGGGACGGGGAGAAGTAAATTCATAGTAGTCATGTGGCAGTTACGGGAAGTTTAATCAGGTAGTCTACTTTCCTGTCATCTTGCTGATTTCTATGATTTTGAATGGCATCTTGTTTGTGTTGATTGATAAATCTTTTGGGAGCAGCTTGGCCTTTGTTAGGAGTAACTTGTTGCTTCTAATTTCAGTGAGCTAAATGCCATCTTGGAGTCTTGTTAGATCAAGTAATAAGCTCTTTCTATACAAAAAAGAAATTCTATTGGAACAAAAACTTCAGACTATTATTGTAATCCCTCAGGATAGACTAAGAAAGGGTGTGAAGACTGAACGATGGAAATAATAGGAAAAGTATTTCATCTTTATTAGTAGCTTGCTTTCCTCACCTCATTCCAGAGTAGCTGTAGCTGTTTTCTTACTAGCCTTTGGATCAAGACTGAGAGACTAGAGAGCTTCTGAATGCCAGTTAAACTTAGAGCATTAACCACTTCAGTGACTAAAACACCTCTGAGGCAGGAAGGACCTGATTATAGAACTGATGAGATGGATTAATTGTTTCTTATATTCAGATGCTGGCAGAAGAAAAGAACATTTCTGCCAGATATGCAGAGGAAAGAGATCGTGCTGAAGCAGAGGCAAGGGAGAAGGAAACCAAAGCACTGTCTCTGGCTCGGGCTTTGGAAGAAGCCCTGGAAGCTAAGGAAGAGTTTGAAAGACAGAACAAACAGTTGCGGGCAGATATGGAAGACTTAATGAGCTCGAAAGATGATGTGGGCAAAAATGTAAGTAACTTTCCAGACCCTATTTTGTTATGAACTGCACAGGGAACAACACAGGAAAATTCCCTGGTTGGAGAAGTGTTTTTGACACAAATATGGAACGTTTTGAGGCTGATTTGTAACCCAAAATTCTGGAGGAATTAATGCTCAGAACACGAGGGTGGTCTCTATTAAGATGAGGCCTGTTCAAAAGATGTGAAGACTTGGAGAGCAGCAGTTGCTGGCCCAATGCCTAATGGCACTTGTGCTGGATTTAAGAGCTTGTCTTACTACTACTACTTTTTCTCTGTGAATATTGCACAGCTCATCTCTCCATTCATCTGCACGGATGTTTGTTTGGTTCTCTAATCTGTATCTTAGAGATGCTGCTCTCCCTGTTCTGACTGTCCAGTTTGGAGCATCACAAAGTGTAGTGTACTGAGTTCATATAATGTCTACTTTTGCTGTTAACTGCTGATTTTGAGAGGGTCTGATTAATGTTTGTGGCTTAGGTCCATGAACTGGAGAAATCAAAAAGAACTTTAGAGCAACAGGTTGAAGAGATGAGGACTCAGTCTGAGGAACTGGAAGATGAACTGCAGGCCACAGAAGATGCTGAACTTTGTTTGGAGGTGAACATGCAAGCTATGAAAGCCCAGTTTGAGAGAGATCTGCAAGCCAGAGATGAACAGAATGAAGAGAAAAAGAGGATGCTGGTTAAACAAGTGTGTATCTTACTGTGCTTCACAGTGGGAAGGGCGTGATGATCTTTTGACAAAGCTCTATGGCTTTGAGAACTTGCTACCAGGAAAATAAAGCTCTGTGCTTAAAGATCCCATCCTATAGAAGTCCCAAGCACGGATCTTTACCAACAATACAATAGGTCTTGTGGTGGATTAGCTACTGTTAATGTTAGTCTGCCAGTGATGGTCCTCCAATTCAACTGTACCTTGCCTCAAAAGCACTCAACATGCAAGTAGATTGGGCTGTTGCTGCATGGGTGTCCTTCAAGCCCGTCCTGTTTGGTGTACAGCAACGAATCCATGGATGCCGACATAGACTGAAAGACTGTAATTAAGTGAACAGTTTCTTAAATGAAAAACGTAGCAAAGATTCCAGATTTGCCAGACTTGAGTCTCTTCAGATCTGCCTTATGATACTAGAATTCTAAAGAAATGCCTTTAAAATTTCATGCTTGTAGGAGAAGATAGATCTAAATTAACATTTCTAAAGCTTTAAGGAAAAAGCACGTAATATTTCAAGATTTATCACAAGAAAACAAAAACTTACTGAGAATCACCTGTATAGAGATCTCCTAGAAATAAATAAAAGCATTGACCTGGAAGGCTTTTGAAGTTCCCTGCAATGCTGAATTGCTACTGTCTTGCACGGGACAAGAGCTCCTGACCTGGCATGAGGAGGGAGGCTTGATTCAAAAGAAACATATTCCTTCATGTTGGCAACCTGTGGCACTTCTGGCTCACTTTTATTGTTGTATGAGTTCATCTTAGTTCTTGTTAGCTGCTTTCTTAGATACTTTGCTTCTCTGTTTTCTTTTGAAAAAAAGAAAAGTTGTTGGTGTATACATTCTAGTAGCACATCTGTTTCAAAGAGAATTATTTCTTTTTTTTTTTCTTGAGAATGTGTGGTGATTCTATGTCGTATTTTCCTCTTAGTGGTTCGATCAGAATTAGCAACATCTGCCCCCAAGTCATACCTAAATGTAGACAGATGTACTGGGCCAGAAGCTGATCATGAAGTAGCTGAACAGATGAAATGGAAATGCTTCAGATGCTGAGCTCTTTTCTTTATTTTCCTTTTGTCAGTTCAGAGATCTCTGCTTCCAGTTTGTGGATTTTTTTGCCGTCTGCAGTGTCTTCCCATGTAGCTTGAGTTCTGTAGGCTCTTCGAATCGAGTAATGCTAATTCTGATCTGCAAAGGCCTTTTGGATTCATCAGCCATTTTGTTAGGATTTTGTGTTTGCTCTGTTCCTGGAGCTTGAGCCTGTTAAATCCCTTGATTTCACAGGTGCGAGAGCTGGAGGCAGAACTGGAAGATGAGTGCAAACAGAGGGCTCTTGCTGTGGCAGCCAAGAAGGAAATGGAGATGGATATGAAAGACCTGGAAGGTCAGATAGAAGCTGCAAACAAGGCTCGAGATGAAGCAATCAAACAGCTCCGTAAGCTCCAGGTAGGCACAGCAAATCAGCTGAGCTGCTTTCCCTCCTGCTGACAGTCTGTCAAGGGTGCTGCTTTTCGTTACATGCATTTGTAGTGTGAAGGCAAGAAGGAGTATCAGACTCAGCTATGCTGGCACACGTCACAGTATCTGGCCTGAACTTATCAGACGCTCAAAACTCCTCTCATCCTTTTGTTGCTAAGGAGTTAAGATTGTCCCCCACATACTTCTATTCTATAGTCATCATTTTCAACGCTTTGCGTAAGGATTTACTGAGGATTGCTTTTGAGGCTGAATCTTTAAAATTTATGGTTGTTTGTATCTTTGAATTTACTGATTTCAGCTCAGCTCTTGCTGATTGCTACTTCCTCTAGTTGAGGAAGCCAAAAATGCTGCAGAGAAATAGGAGGAGTAAATTTTAGTTGCTTTGAAAAAGCTCCAAGATGCCTATTCTTTTTAGATTGGCAAGAAGAATCCAGTACTTGTGTCAAGGATTTATTTCCCATTCCCAGAGAAATACTCCGTCTTTAGTAGAGGTCAGTTTTCCCAAGGCTTTCAGTGCCATGGCCCAAAGCTGCAGGAGTATGAGGCCATGGCAAGACCATGTAAAGCATAGAGCAAACTGCATTGCCTTTCTGCCCTGTCCACTCTATTCCTTGGCAATCCTACTTCAACTGAATGAGGGCAATTTTGGAACTTGGTCCAGGCGCTGGATGAGAAGGGAATGGAGATTAAAGCAAGAAATGCTGGTACCTAGCAGTAGCGGCTTCTCTATTCCCAGAGGCTGAGTCAGTTACAGAGTTCATACCTGATCTCTGTACACTTTCATGCAAGCACCTGAAATAAGTGATCTCATGATTAGTGGTATTGCGAAGATGCAGGTACAACTTAAATGCAGTTTCTCCAGCCTTATTCTTTTAGCATCTGAAGTCAAACTTGTGTGAATTAAGATATCAGTCTGTGTTAAGTGTCTTACGGGAAGGATAAGTATGTGCTTCTACGTTATATGTGCAAAATGGTGAATTGTGGTACTTCTACACTGAGAAGTTTCTTACCTTGAGTACTTGTAATAGGTTTTATCAGTCAATTTAAGTAAATAGGTTTGTTTTTTTCCAAGACAATTGCAAGAGCATTACCTATCTACTACAAAGGTATCTCTACTACCTCTACTAGAGGTTTTTTCCTACAAGAAATCTACTAATAAATGAAGTGAAGTCTTCTAATGGGATATTTCTGATGAGGAGTGAGTGATGGAAAGATGAGAAAATGAAGGGTTTAGACTGAAAGAGGGTAGATTTAAATTGGATATAAGAAAGAAATTCTTCACTCTGAGGGTGATGAGGCACTGGCCCAGGTTGCCCAGAGAAGCTGTGGCTGCCCCCTCCCTGGCAGTGTTCAAGGCCAGGTTGGATGGGGCTTTGAGCAGCCTGGAAGGTGTCTCTGCCCGTGGCAGAGGGATAGAACTCTGATCTTTAAAGGTCCTGTCCAACCCAAACCATTCTATAATTCTATGAAAATAAGAACTGAAAATAAATATATTTAAGTGGAATGAAGCCACTTTAGGAGGAAGGTCTTGCCTCCTAAGGGCAAAAAAGCTTCAGAGCTACTAATAAATCTTGTGGTTGTCCTGCTGTATCATGGCTTATTCTTTCCTCTGCTCTCCAATTGCAGGCTGAAATGAAAGACTACCAGCGGGAGCTAGAAGAAGCCCGTGCATCCAGAGATGAGATCTTTGCACAGTCCAAAGAAAGTGAAAAGAAGCTCAAAGGTCTTGAAGCAGAAATACTCCAGCTCCAAGAGGTGAGATTGAAATCCAAGAAATCTGTTTTTCTTTCTAGAGAAAAGGGGAAGGCCAGAGTGTGTTTGTTTTTTTTTTTTAAAAAAAAAAGTAAAAAGCCATCCAGTGAGTTGAACAGAAAAGTGGGAGCCTGGAGATGTTTCTCTTCCTCACTGCCCCAGGTCATTAGTGAGCTTCTTATAGCTTTGTAGGAATCCTTCTAGTAGTCTGGACTTCCTTTCCCTGCCTGGGTAGCAGGGAAGCCTTACTACTGCTTAAACAGATTTCAAGCCTCACTAAAATTTGCAAGGTGGTTTGAGAGTCTCTGGAAGCTGTGGTGCACAGTTGTCAGTACTAAAACTGGTCACTGGAAGTATATAAAAACCTAACAATCTCTCCAGTACCTCAGTGGACCATGTAAGTCTGTGGAGGTTTATCTCTCTCTGCTATCTGAGGTCCTCATCCCTTTCTTTTACGGGCATCTGTTCCCTCATTGTTGGCAATTCATGTAAGAGCTCCAAGTCGTGCTACATATCGCTGTCACTTATCTCCGATTATCTCCGTTGTCTGCCACAAGGTTAAACGTTTGAGGTTTGAAGGCAACAGAATTGCCTTGTGTGAGAGACGGCCTCTTTTTGCCCTGTTAGCTGCAAAGGTTGAAGCAATCACTCAGCTTACACTGCACTTAATGTTTGAGACTTTTACCTACAACTTACTAGAGCTTCTCCATGTCATTCTTTCACAGACTTCAAACTAGTCAGTCTTGCACTTGCAGTGCATTAGATTGTGTCCTTCTTGGTGAATGTCTGGGTGTTTCTACCACTCAATACAATTTCACAATACAAGATTCAGCGCTGTTATAGTTTTGTGCTATATTTTCTATACTTTGCTTTCAGTCATGCTACGTACTCTGTAGGAACCTAAAAAATTTGCTTAATTTAGTGCCCACGTTATACTTAATGAACTAGAGCATGTGACAGAACGGTTTTCTCCTCCTGCTTAGGGCTTGAATGTTACTGGCCTTTTCAGGGGACGGGGAGAAGTAAATTCATAGTAGTCATGTGGCAGTTACGGGAGGGAAAGATCAAGGTGATGCGTCCTGCTAGCTTTTACAGCTGTTGGTTCTGTTTATCCATTAAAAGACCTCAGCGATATCACACTTCACAGCATCTCCCAGAAGTTATTAGAAGGCATAATTTTTTGCAGAAGTTTTGAGATTCCTAATGCTGTAATGAATATTTCCTAAACCTTCACAGGAGTTTGCTGCGTCTGAAAGAGCTCGTCGTCATGCTGAGCAAGAAAGGGATGAGTTGGCTGATGAGATTGCAAACAGCGCTTCGGGAAAGTGAGTCATCAAATGTATTAATTGTGCATCTGAACAACTTCAGGCACCAGCAGCTGCAGTTCTTGGTAGCCTGCTTGCAATTTCTGTATTGACCTGTTGTCCCGATAAATATTCCTTCTTGTTACAAAGAGAATTGCTTACACAGTAGCTTCTCGTTACAGTTTGGAATGTCTAAAGTATCAAAAGCAAAATAGCCAATTGCTTTGTATCAGATCTGAGCGTGTCTTGACCCAAATACTTCTTTTCTAGGTCAGCGCTGCTGGATGAGATGCGCCGGCTGGAAGCTTGGATTGCACAATTGGAGGAAGAGCTCGAGGAAGAGCAGAGCAACATGGAGCTTCTCAATGAGCGGTTCCTAAAGACCACGTTGCAGGTGAGTCCGTTGGTGGCAATGCTGTAGGGGCAATCTATGTTTCAGTGTGCGGATAAGTGGAGGATCTGAATAGCACCAAATGATCTTCTATCCTTCTCCTCTGAAAGGTTGACACGCTGAATTCTGAGCTAGCTGGGGAGCGGAGTGCTGCCCAGAAGAGTGAAAATGCACGGCAGCAGCTAGAAAGGCAGAACAAAGAGCTGAAAGCCAAGCTGCAGGAACTGGAGGGATCTGTGAAGTCGAAGTTCAAGGCAACAATTTCTACTCTAGAAGCCAAGATTGTGCAGCTAGAAGAACAGCTTGAGCAGGAAGCCAAGTAAGGAGAAAAAGAAAAAAAAAATCTGTTTGCTTGTGTTTGCCATGTCTGAAACCTCTGTGCCTTAGGTTTTTGTGGGGATGAGATATGAGCTTCCGGCAAAGGCATTGGGGTTTCTGATCAGGAAGCCTACTGTTTGGGGGACACATTTTGACAAGACAGCTGCAAAGTAACTGGGGTTGAAATTTTCAGAAACTATTTGCTCCGTAACTGAAGCTGCTGAATTAACTCTGGACATTAACCAGGTGAATATGTTGACTGGTAGTCCCAGGATGCACAAGGTGATGCAGAAGTTTCTTGAGACAAGATGAAACATCGCCTTGAGACACCTGGTCTCTTTGGTTAGAGGAAGCCAGTTGAAGAGCTTAGGTGTGACAGCTTCAGTTGGTTGAGATGAATCCTGTACTCTGCAGAAGTCTTTCTGCAGTGAGCTCTTCCTGTCTATCCTTGTCATCTTGGTCCTCCAAATATATGTATTTGTTTTAAGCTAGTTCCTCCCAGAATCTGAAGGTCTTATAACAATCTTTGTTCTTTTTGTGCTTTTGGCTCTATGGGAGGAACATGTTACTGGTTAGCAATAACTCTGTAAGAAGCACCTTGATATCCCTCTTTTGAGCCTGCATACCATACTGGTATTGCTCCAGTGCTAAGGCTTCATGTTTTCAAAGCTGCATCCCAGCCAACCACCAGCACGCTAAAACTGTTGCTGCTGTTGATGGTGGCAGCCGTTTTAGGAGAACTCAAGTATCAGTTACACCATGAGGCGAGAGCCTTTCAGAAGGAACAGATTTTGTCTTCCTGGCCTTCAAGTACTGGGACAAATGACGGCTTTTGATTATTCTAGGGAAAGAGCAGCTGCTAACAAACTGGTCCGTCGTACGGAGAAGAAATTGAAGGAAGTCTTCATGCAGGTGGAGGATGAGCGTCGACACGCAGACCAGTATAAGGAGCAGGTAGGTGGAAGGGCTTAGCTTTTGAGGCCTATTTCTCAGAAAAGGTAAATAAAACCATACTGTAAGTAGAAAGGGCTTGCTAAGAAGCATGTTAATGAAAAGATGTTGGAGAATCTATCTTGATGACTAAACCACTAGAGTAGTTCCCAGTGGTCAAAACCTCCCCGTGATAGCTCTGATGTGACGGTCCATTACGCATCCTGGTCTCCCAGACCCAGGAGCTCTGCAGTGTTTCCAGGAGCCCAGGCTGGAATCTGCAGTGAGGCTGTGCTGGTTCATCTCCAGCTGGAGTGCTGGGTGGACAGGACGTTGGCTAACTCCTGGTCGTGGCGTTGCAGCTGTCTAGTTTGATCCTGAGTCCCTGGGTTTATATTTCAGATGGAAAAGGCAAATGCCAGAATGAAGCAGCTCAAACGCCAGCTGGAGGAGGCTGAAGAGGAAGCCACAAGTGCAAATGCTTCCCGACGTAAACTTCAGCGTGAGCTGGACGATGCCACAGAGGCTAACGAGGGCCTGAGCCGGGAGGTCAGCACCCTGAAGAACAGCCTAAGGTAGGTGGTGCCAGTGGCGGTGGGCAGGGTTTGTCTGAGCCCTCGTGTGCCCACAGACTCTCCGCAGTGCATCCTTGGGGAGTATCCAGCTGTGGCGCTGCTGGTGTTAGGGATGTTCAGCTCAGGAAGTGTGGGCTGGATGAGTGCTCGGTGCAGTGGATTGAGAACTGGCTGAATGGCAGAGCTCAGAGGGCTGTCATCAGCGGCGCCGAGTCTGGTTGAAGGCTGGTAACTAGTGGTGTGCCTCAGGGGTCAGTACTGGGCCCAGTCTTGTTTAACTTCATCAGTGACCTGTATGAAGAGACGGAGTGTACCCTCAGCAAGTTTGCTGATGACACCAACCTGGGAGGAGTGGTAGATACACCAGCAGGCTGTGCTGCCATTCAGCGAGACCTGGACAGGCTGGAGAGTTGGGCAGAAAGGAACCTGATGAGGTTCAGCAAGGGCAAGTGCAGGGTCCTGCACCTGGGGTGGAACAACCCCAGGCACCAGTACAGGCTGGGGCGGACCTGCTGGAGAGCAGCTCTGCAGAGAGGGACCTGGGTGTTCTGGTGGACAACAGGTTGACCACGAGCCAGCAGTGTACCCTGGGTGCCAAGAAGGCCAATGGGATCCTGGGGTGCATTAAGAGGAGTGTGGGCAGCAGGTCGAGGGAGGTTCTCCTTCCCCTCTACACTGCCCTAGTGAGGCCCCATCTGGAGTGCTGTGTCCAGTGCTGGGCTCCCAAGTTCAAGAAAGATGAGGAGCTACTGGAGAGAGCCCAGCGGAGGGCTACGAGGATGGTGAGGGGACTGGAGCATCTCTCCTACGAGGAGAGGCTGAGGGAGCTGGGCTTGTTCAGCCTGAAGAGAAGGCTGAGAGGGGACCTTAGAAATGCTGATAAGTATCTGAAGGGTGGGTGTCAGGAGGACGGGGCCAGACTCTTTCCAGTGGTGCCCAGCGACAGGACAAGGGGCAACGGGCACAAACTGAAGCTGAGGAAGTTCCAGCTGAACACGAGGAAGAACTTCTTCCCTCTGAGGGTGACGGAGCACTGGCCCAGGCTGCCCAGGGAGGCTGTGGAGTCTCCTTCTCTGGAGATATTCCAGCCCCGCCTGGACGCGGTGCTGTGCAGCCTGCTCTGGGTGACCCTGCTTGGGCAGGGGGTTGGGCTGGGTGACCCACAGAGGTCCCTTCCAACCCGCACCATTCTGTGATTCTGTGATTTTTCCAGTGGCTGGTACCAATCCCCTTTTTTTCCCATACCCACTCCAGTGGGAATGTCTCAGCATTTTCCTTGAGAGCAGCTCTTGGAGATCAAGGTCTCTACCGAGTACAGATGGGAGACAGCAGTGGTGAGGTTGCTGCAGAACAAAACCATCTCGGGGGCAGAGAGAGGCTTATAGGAGCGGCAGGAGGGGTGCAGCGCAGCGCTGCACAAACGAGTAGTTGGTATTATTTTAGAGACCCTGCTGTGTTTAGGACTTGGTCTGTGCTCGGTGCTTGCACAGAGGCAATATTTTAGGTTGCTTGGGACTTGCAAAATTAAGATGATGGTACGCGCTAAGCAGGAATACCAGAATACCGGAATGTTTGCGCACAGCCTGTCTTCTCCTTGGTCAGAGAAGGGGTTTCAAGACCCTGTGTGTGAAATTTGCCCCGTGGCTGGGGGCAAACTGTTCCCCCATGGTTCAGTGCGGAGGTCTTCCTGGAGCAGCCACCAGCATGGGGCCGTGGGCTGTGGGCGAACCACGACCCTTCATGGATTGTCTGGTTGCTGTTCGCAGGAGGGGGGGCCCCATCACCTTCTCCTCGAGCCGATCCGGGAGACGCCAGCTGCACTTCGAAGGGGCCTCGCTGGAGCTCTCGGACGACGACGTGGAGAGCAAAGGCAGCGACGTGAACGAAGCGCAGCCGGCGCCCGCCGAGTAGAGCCCCGTCTGTACCCTGCTTCAGATATAGTTACAACTGCTTTTTTCCTGTAGTAAATAAAATGGAATTGTCTCTGTTCAGTGCATCTATTTTCCAGATACTCATTGTATAGCCATTTTATAAAGCATCATGTGAAGGATGGAACTTTTTTTTTTATCAACACGGAAACTTCATTCCCAGAGGGTAGGTGGTTGGGGCAGACCCGTCGTCATGACTATGCATGCTTTGTTGTACAGACAGCATCCTTCCGTTTCTCCTGTGCTCAGGCGGCCCGTGGCTCTATCGAGTCCGGTGGATCATTGAAGACCAAACTGCACCGTATTTTTTTTTTTCTTTTCTCCTAATTGTTGTGATCAGCACACAATCAGCGAGTGAACTGTGAAAAGGCCTTGGGAAGTGTTAGAGGGAGATGTAGGGATGAACGAGTAGCGTCCATTTTTAACCTGCAATACCCTTTTGAAGTGTTCTCAGCACCTGCTTCATCAGTTAGCGTTCCTGCAGTACAGGCAAACTGAAACAGCATCGCCGTTCCTCATCTGTACAGTACTTCTGCGTTTGTAGAGACCCGCTATCACCACGCCCGACAGATCTGTGTATATATTAAGGCTACTATAATGTGAACACCAGTGGAAAATAAACAGACAACGCAGGCGAAATTAATTTATTAATTTAGGGCCGAGTGAGTTAGCCTTCAAGCCGCAGAGCCGAGCGGCTGCACGGTGCGTGGAGGCCGAGGCGGTGCGGCGGCTCCGGCGGGAGCGGCTCCGGGGCTGCGCGGGGCGGGTGCGGAGCCGGCGGTGACAGGGGTTCAGCGATGGATGTTGCCTGCCTAGGAGTTGACATGCCAGTGGATGTGAATCCTTTTTGTTGTTGTGTTTTGTTTTTTTTTTAATTTTGAACAGTATTACAGCGAGTAGTTAGCATTCTTTTTGTTTAAATAGCTGAAAAACTGACATTACAGAAAGTGCCTTAGACACTACAGTACTAAGACAATGTTGCATATATAATTTGCCTATATAACAATGATTTAATGTATTTTGACTGTGCTTCATATCACGTACCTCTCTAGTCCAAGTGGTATTATTGATATTAGTGACAATGAATCAGTGTTAACTAGGAACCTTCCTCTGCCACATACTCAAAAACCGTGGATTTCCTTTTTTGGTTAAAAGCTTTAACATCTGTCACAAAGGTTTTGGTGTGTGTGTTTGGATACTTTTAATCAAAGTGGCTGTTGACCACCAGGCATCTGACTGCAAATATCTTGTTTTCTTGTATACCCATATTTCTAGACAATGATTTTTGTAAGACAATAAATTTATTCATTATAGATGTGGCCGCCTGCTACGTTTACTTACAGGAAGAGCTATCTCCTGAGGCTGGCGTAGACCTTAATAAACAAGAATATGACTGGAAGCTGCATTTACCCTTCTTCCGCTTTTGTTTGCTCAGGGTTTTTTTTCTCTTTTGACCTAAACACAGCGTAAATGGCCTGGTCAGGGCTGAGCCTTTGTGTTGCCATTAGAGTCCAAAGTCCCCTGCTGCTGACCTGCAGGGCTGGGACCCAGGCAGAGGCCCCATGGCTGCCTTCAGCGGGGTCTGGGCTTTCTGCTGGGCGGTGGAATCTCCTGTTTCGGAGGTCCCATTGTGCAGTACCTGCTCCCCTGGCACAAGGCAGTGATGGCGTTGGGTAAGGCCAAGGCTGGCACTGGTGCCCTGGGGCTGGTCCCTGCACAGAGAAGGTGGACCAGCGTGGGGAGCTGATAGGAGCAGGGAGATGGTGGGCTTAAAACTGGAGTGAGAGGAGAGGGGTGGGGGAGAGCAGGAAGCCCCTGCCTGGGCTCTACAGTCCAGGGCTGCTGTCAGTGGTCCCTCTGGTCCCAGTAAGCCTGGGCTGAGGGAGCCTCCAGCACCGAAGGGCTGCTGGGGACCAGAGCTGATCCCAGGCACCCGCTCCTGGAACCCAGTTCAGTCAGGGGTACCGTTACCTCAGGTGTCTCCTTCAAGGCAGTGGCTGCTGCTCCTCCTGCTGTGAGGACCATACTGGGGAGGGGGCAGGGGCTGCTGAAGGGCTTTTCCCTGCCTCTCTCATGGCTTCCATACCTCAGGGCAGGGTTTGGGCCACTACCAGGCACAAACACAGGCTGGGCAGAGAATGGGAGCGAGAGCGGCCCTGAGGAGAAAGGCTTGGGGTGCTGCTGGGTGAGAAGCTGGACACGACCCAGCCGTGTGTGCTCACAGGGCCAGGGGGGGATTCTGCCTCTCTGCCCCACGCTGGTGAGACCCCCCGGGGTACGGGGCTTGGGAATGTGAGGGCCCGGCTGATGAGGATGCGGGTGAAGCTCCAACCAGGAGGTTGCCCAGGATGAGTCGGTCAGCCCCATGCATTACGGCTGCCTCAGCTAAGAAAAAAAAGGAGGGTAACTGTCACAGGTGATTCCCTGCGGAGGGGAACAGAGGGCCCGATCTGCTGACAGGACCCATCCCAAGGGAAGTCTGCTGCCTCCCTGGGGCCCGGGTCAGGGATGCTGCTTGGAAACTCCCTGGTCTGGTGTGGTCCTCTGACTGTTACCCCCTCTTGGTAATGCAGGTTGACGGGGACAAGATCGCGGAGAGAAGTCCCAAGGCCATCAAAGGGGACTTCAGGGCACTGGTCAAGGGATCGGGGGCACAGGTGGTGTTTTCCTCCATCCCATCAGTGGCAGGGAACAGCACTGAAAGGGGAGGAAAGCTCACCTGGTTAATAGGTGGCTCAGGGACTGGTGCCATCAGTTGAATTTTGGCTTCTTTGATCATGGGGAGGTGCACACAGCACCGGGCCTGCTGGGGACAGATGGAGTACAGCTGTCTCAAAGGGGAAAAAGGATTCACTGAGAGGGCTTTAAACAAGGTTCCAAGGGGGATCACATCACTAGGGATGAGCCCAGGTGTGTCATGGCAGGGTCAGGGGGAGATCGACAGCCCAGCTCAAGTGCATCTACACTAATGCACGTAGCATGGGCAATAAACAGGAGGAGCTGGAAGCCATTGTACAGCAGGAGAGCTAGGTTGTCATCACAGAAATGTGGTGGGACAGCTCGCATGACTGGCATGCTGTCATGGATGGCTTCAGACCCTGCTTCGGCGGCGGGGGGGGGGGGGGGGGGGGGGTTGGACCAGATGACGAACAGAGGTCCCTTCCAACCCCCACCACTCTGTGATTCCGTGGGAGCCCTGCATCCAGCTCTGGAGCCCTCGGCACAGGACAGACCTGGAGCTGGTGGAGCGGGGCCAGAGGAGGCCCCAGCAACAATCTGAGGGCTGGAACCCCTCTGCTGGGAGGAAAGGCTGGGAGAGCTGGGGCTGTTTAGCCTGGGGAAGGGAAGGCTCCGGGGACACCTTAGAGCAGCCTGAAGGGACCTGCGAGAGAGCTGGAGAGGGTCTTGTGACAAGGGCATGGAGTGATAGGCCAAGGAGTGATGGCTTCAAGCTGCAAGAAGGGAGGGTTTGATTGAACGTGAGAAAGAAATTCTCCACTCTGTGGGTTGTGAGGCCCTGGCCCAGGCTGCCCAGAGAAGCTGTGGCTGCCTCCTCCCTGGCAGGGTTCAAGGCCAGGTTGGAAGGGGCTTGGAGCACCCCAGGCTGGTGGAAGGGATCCCTGCCCATGACATGGGGGGCTGGACCTGGATGACCTGTAAGGCCCCTTCCAACCCAGACCATCCTATGGTTCCATGAACATGCAGAAGGCCCAGGCTCTGTGCAAGAGCAGCATCCTCTTACTGGGGATTTTTTAAGGGGAGGGTGTTCCTGCTCCCCCGAGGAGCGAGCTGGTCCCAGGGTGGGGGGAGCTGTGTGGCCTCCCCCTGCATGGCACTGGGGCTCTGGCGGGAGCTGGAGGCCTCCGTCGCTTTGCAGGCTCTTCCCAAAAATCAGATCTTGAGGTCCAAGACAGTCGGTGCCATGGAGGGAAGGCGCTTGCTCAGCCGCCACTCCCCTCTCTGCGCAGAGAGAAGGAGGAGGCAACACTGCAAGGGAAAGGCAGCAAGCGCTTCGCAGCGGCGCACAGCAACATCGCTACATGACAAAAACACGGCCACTGCCACCGGTTCTGCAAAATCCACTGATTTCACATTAAAAGACCTTTATTTTTGGAAGATGACGGTAATTTGGGTTTGGGTTTTTTTTTGAAAACCCCTTCACGATCTGTGTCACCATGGTGGTATGGTACACTGTCCTACTGCAACATGCCATATAGATTTCGAATAAATAAAGCTACAAAGCCCAAGTTATGTACAAAGATCTTCGGCAAAGATAATTATGTTTACAAACCTATGTACAATAAAACAAATGTAAACAGTCAAATGCAGCAGAGGATGCACAGGAAAGGACGACCATACAAACCCTGACGGCGAGGGGGGGGCTTCCCGCCTCCCCTCTGCTGGGGCCGATGGTTTTTTTCTCAGCACTTGTAAATAAACCAGCTTGGAGCTGCAGAGCCAAGTGAACGCGACGGCCCCGAGCGGGAATGAAGATTTCTAAACCCACAGATCAAACCCCGGCTGGGTTTGCTGGTTCTTTGTATAAAATCCACCGACTCCGAGGCACACGGACAGAGAACTCGCACAAACACTTTGCTCGAAAGACGCACGAGGTACACGCAGTCGCCCAACACTGTCGCAGAAGCGCGCAGGTGACACTGTGAGATCCAGTCCTATATTACACGGATCGGAACAGGGGTGGGGTGGTGGCGGGGTCCCAGGAGGGGGCTTTGTGGATTTGTGGCTTCCTAACGCTCTGGCAGAGTTCCCGGTGTGGCGGTGTGTGGATGTTTGCCTGACGAAGGCACCGGGAGCATGCTCCAGCCGCTCGCTGCGTTGCTGCACGGGTGGGGGAGCGCCGAGGGGCCGCTTCAGCACGGCTCAGCCGCGCCAGCACCCAGCAAGGCAGGCGATGTTCTCACTGACGAGTGCTGGGCAAGGGACCATCACCCCCACGCCCCCAGCCCCTCCATCCCTCCCCCCCGTAGGGCCACGCAGCTCAGCCTCCCATGCCCACTCCAACCCACGGCCACGCGCTGGCCCCGCAGTGATTTATTAAGCTACGGTAACTGAGTCATGGACCTGATTCCTGTCCAAAGAGCCGCGGCGCAGCCTCAGCCAGGGGTCTGAGGTCTGAGCCTTACCGGGAGGGCAGCAGCTGCCCGTCCTGAGCAGCAGGATGCTGGAGCAGGCAGGGAGAAACGCTGCCAAACCTAAGTTAGAGAAGAGATACGGTGAGGGGCTGAGGACCGCCAGGCCGAGCAAGACTCCTGCAGCCCGTGAAACAGAGCACTGCAGGTGGCAGCTTCAGCAGCGCGGGGTGTGGGGCCAAGGCAGAGAATGTCCGCTACAGCGACAGGAGAAAACAAACTGTATTAATGTGACATGGAGGGCCATGAGCTCAGGGTCTCCTCGGGCAGCAGGGTGCAGGTCGTGTTCCAGCGGGGCAGGAATGGGCAGCAATCGGGAGCAGTTCTTCTCGTGGTGGGCTGAGAAAAGCATCCGCAAGTCCGAACACGACCTCCTGCGGGCTCATACGCTCAGGGGGAGCATGCCAGGCGCCGAGGACGGTCGAGAGGCTTCCAGTCCGGGGGGACCTTGATCAAAGCCGTTTACTGCCCTGAGGAGCAAGAAGAGACAGGCCGGTAAGTGATGAGCCCCAGGAGATGGCACCGCTCACCTCTCCCGGCCCCAGCAGCTGGAGAACAGACCCCTCTCCTCCCCTCTCACCTCACCCTGGCTGTACGATGGCTGCAAGGCCACTGTGACCACAACAGGGCTCCCATGGCTGCGCCCACCCGCAGCCAGGGACAGGCGCAGGTGGGTGCTCACCCCGCTGCCTGGAGGTGGTGGGTGCTGCCTGATGACCACCCCAGGAGGACAAGCAGCTCCTGCGCAGACCCCAGGCCCCCACGCCGGGCTCTGGGCAGCTGAGGGGCCGGGCACAGCAGCGCTGCATGCTCGCTCCCCACAGCCAGCTCCCCTCCCCTCTTCACGGGTGCTGGTGGGCTGCGAGAGGAGAACATGGGTCTGACAGCTTTTCCATCTCTACTCCGTTCTGGCTTTGGCAGATCTTCTGTGATCAGGCTCAACACACAGCGTCTGCCCAGGCTCACCATCTGCTGATCATCACCACCACCACAGCCTTGACAACCAGAAGCGATGGCATCCCCATATCAGGACAGCACGTCCACCCCCACTGTTGTCCCAGAACCAGCACCCTGCCCTCACAGTCGGGTTTGTAATAACAAAGGCGAGGGAGAACTCCCCCGGCCCTGCAAGGTCCCTACCTCGACTTCTGCTGGCTCCCAAGTGCTGCTTCTGCAGTCCTTCACCAGCTTCGCCCGAACCACCGGCACCCCAGAAGATGCCATTGAGATCCCTCCTGGCATAGCTACTTTTGGGAGAGGGGACACCTGAGGAGACAGCCTCTGCTGCCCAGAGCCGTGGTGAGTAGAAGCAAGAAGGAAGAGAAGCCGAGGGCTCTCCTGACGAGCTCGAAGCCAAGCCAGGAGCCGGCAGCTCCGGGGTCTCAGGCTGCGCCCACTCCGCGGAGCACATCCCGCTCGCTGCCGTCACTGCCCACGGGACCGAGATGCCACCAGCCCACGCGCGGTGGCTCACGACTGCATCCCCGGGCAGAGCAGCGCGGTTTCCGCACTCCTGTTCCTGTGCTGCGCACATTCACCGGTGACCTTGCAGCTCCTGCATCAGGGATGAAAAAACCCCGCCAGCAACCCCAGAGGCTGCTGCCGTTGCACTGGGCAGTCGCAAGCTCCTTCCATGAAGAGCTAAAATCCCGACAGTCGCTAGCAAGAACAGATTCCCATGGTAATGCAGCTCGCTGCCGCAGGGAGTCAGGCTGTTTCCTTTCCCCATAGAATCTCAGAATGGTGGGGGTTGGAAGGGACCTCTGTGGGTCTCCAGCCCAACCCCCTGCCCAAGCAGGGTCACCCAGAGCAGGCTGCACAGCACTGCATTCAGGTGGGGCTGGAATATCTCCAGAGAAGGAGACTCCACAGCCTCCCTGGGCAGCCTGGGCCAGGGCTCCGTCACCCTCAGAGGGAAGAAGTTCTTCCTCATGTTCAGGTGGAACTTCCTCAGCTTCAGTTTGTGCCCATTGCCCCTTGTCCTATCGCTGGGCACCACTGGAAAGAGTTTGGCCCCGTCCTCCTGACACCCACCCTGCAGATATTTGTCAGCATTTATAAGGTCCCCTCTCAGCCTTCTCTTCTTCAGGCTGAACAAGTCCAGCTCCCTCAGCCTCTCCTCGTAGGAGAGATGCTCCAGTCCCCTCACCATCCTCGTAGCCCTCCGCTGGACTCTCTCCAGTAGCTCTTCATCTTTCTTGAACTGGGGTGCCCAGAACTGGACACAGTACTGCAGATGGGGCCTCACCAGGGCAGAGTAGAGGGGAAGGAGAACTTCCCTCGACCTGCTGCCCACACTCCTCTTGATGCACCCCAGGATCCCATTGGCCTTCTTGGCACCCAGGGCACACTGCTGGCTCATGGTCACCCTGTCATCCACCAGGACACCCAGGTCCCTCTCTGCAGAGCTGCTCTCCAGCAGGCCCGCCCCAGCCTGTACTGGTGCCTGGGGTTGTTCCTCCCCAGGTGCAGGACCCTGCACTTGCCCTTGTTGAACCTCATCAGGTTCCTCTCTGCCCAGCTCTCCAGCCTGTCCAGGTCACACTGAATGGCAGCACAGCCTTCCGGTGTGTCTATCACACCTCCCAGTTTGGTGTCATCAGCAAACTTGCTGAGGGTACACTCAGTCTCTTCATACAGGTCATTGATGAAGAAGTTGAACAAGGCTGGGCCCAGTACTGACCCCTGGGGGACACCACTAGTTACCGGCCTCCAACTAGACTCAGCACCACTGATGACAACCCGCTGAGCTCTGCCATTCAGCCACTTCTCAATCCACCGCACCGAGCACTCCTCCAGTCCACACTTCCTGAGCTTCCCTAGAAGGATGTTATGGGAAACCGTGTCGAAAGCCTCGCTGTTAAACACCCACACTAGCACAGCCTGGCTCAGAGCAGGGAGAAACCACCTTTCCCACCTCCTCCCCATAGAGCTGGAAACTTCAGCTCCCATTCGAGCATTGCCTTGATACAGGGAGGTGCCTCCCTTTCTGCACGCAGTAAAAAGCTGCTGGAAGAAGCTCAGGGGCAGACGTATCTCACTGTCTACATTTGGATGACGGGCCATGAAGCCAACCTGATCCCGACACGACTCTGCAAATTAGTTAACAGCTCGGAAGCACCTCTGACAAGTAGGACGGGGGGGGGAAACAAAACCAAACAACAACAAAAAAAAAACCAACCCAAACTGGATTAAAACGTGGTACTTTGCTCCCTTCTGAAAGGATCAGAGAAAAGTGGCATTCCACGTCAGCAGCCTGGGTGTGCTCAGGTCTGATGAGCTGCGTTCAAGCCCAGCTCTACAGCTCTGTCACGTTTCCTGCACTAAACTCCGGGCTGCTCTTTCACAGAATGGTTTGGGTTGGAAGGGACCTTCAGAGGCCATCTAGCCCAACCCCCTGCAGTAAGTAGGTGCCCAGCGACAGGACAAGGGGCAATGGGCACAGACTGAAGCAGAGGAAGCTCCATCTGAACAGGAGGAAGAACTTCTTCCCTCTGAGGGTGACGGAGCCCTGGCCCAGGCTGCCCAGGGAGGCTGTGGAGTCTCCTTCTCTGGAGATATTCCAGACCCGCCTGGATGCGGTGCTGTGCAGCCTGCTCTGGGTGACCCTGCTTGGGCAGGGGGTTGGGCTGGAGACCCACAGAGGTCCCTTGCAACCCCTACCATTCTGTGATTCTCTGAAATTAAAATACATTAAACAGAGGAACTGTGAAAAATAACAAATAAAGTATGCTGGATGACTCCTGGCTAACCTCCCAGAGGAGAGCGGGGAAGAGAAGTCCTTGCGCCCGGTCTCCAAGGTCTCCGACAGTGCCGGGAGGAGCACACGCATCGCTCCAGCCTTCAGCCGCTCTGCCCAGGCCTGACACAGGCGCGGGGCTCCTGCATGCAGCTGACGCTGCCCGACAGCCTGGAGACCTGCCCACAGCCATTAATCCCAGCCAGATCACTTGCCTGCTGCTTCTGCCTCATTTTGCCATCCCTCAGACCCGACCCACTCTGTGGGGCCCGCGCTGCGCCCTTGCTCTGGGCTTCCTAAGAAACTGGGCTCAGGGGTGCTTCACAGGGAGCCGAAGCCCCAGTCCCTGCTGGGAACAGCCCCAGCAGTGGTTTCTGATGGATGCTCCTGACTGCCTGCCCGTGCAGTGGCGTGGACCTTGTGCCCGTTTCCAACTGCTCTCTCTGCCCTGTGATTGCTAAAGACAGATTTTTTCATATTAATCTTTATTCCAAGCTGTATTTTGTGCTTGGCACCTTATCTCCAAGACTCTCTCAACTCTAAGTATCCAATAAAGCCTCAGCAGAAAATTCTCCTGTTGCTGAATAGCCCAGGCTGAGGAGTAAATGGATGGGCTCAAAGCATGCTTGGAGACCAGCCCCCCAATAAAACAAGAGGAAAAGGGAGTTTTCAGTCAGGGCGGTGCTTTGAAACACACCCAAGCAGCAGTAACAGCACAAGGAGGCAGAGGAACGCCCAGCACGGAGATGCAAGGAGGAAGATGGGGACAAGGCTGTGGCAGATGAAGCTGGCAGGGACCTGCACCTTTCGACAGCACAGGGAACCCTCCGCGCTCCCTCGAGAGGCAGATGAGGGAGACGAGCCAGACCCTTGGATGCTGGAGGTGGTGCCTGCACCGAGCCCCTGTGCCCAGGATCCCCCCACAGAGCCCGGGACCCCGGGGTCTGCGCAGGCTGCTTCCAGCTGGCACGGCTGTGGTGGGCAGGGACGGTGGCACCGAGCCGGAGCACTGCTGTCTCGACGCGCACGCTGCTGATCACACTGTCCTCCGCCCCTGCTCTGCAACCCTGGCCGGCTCCCAGCACATCTGTGCCTTTGTTGGCTTTCCCATCGGCCAGAACCACAGCAACCGAGCATCGACAAGACGACAGCAACGAAACGTCGAAGGAAAAACACGACCAAAGGGCAAACTAACTTTCAAAATTCACTAAATTAACAGCAGGGATACTTCATCCTGTATCTCTGATGTGACTGATTCAATCAGAACCATGCATGTATTTGAAGAACTATTGATTAGATCAAGAAAGCAAGCAGCACTCAATCTTATGTTTGCAACAGGTCACAGCAGCAGAGGAGTTTATCTAAAGTAAAAAGAAAGAGAGGGATTGCGGCCTCAGGCTTTGATCATGGACCATTAGTTTGTAACTCTGAGAGAACTACCCCATGCAGTTAGCACAACCACCGACTCTGCACCTCCAAGCACCGAGTTAAAAGGCATGCAGCTTATCATTGCAAATGAATTCATTTACCCATGACCAAGGTGGGGAATACGACCTTTTCACGCCTAGTGGAGAAAAATTGAGACAGTTTATGCACACGATAAAGACATTCTTGGCCATAACCCTGGACGCAAGGAATGGGGCAAAGCAAAGGTGTTCAGCTGAACCTCACCAGATCTCTCCCCTTCCACCTCTGCCCGGGCAGACGAGGCGTCCTATTTCAGCGACAACCAGCACTCCCACCATACTCCACGGCTGCAAGCGCGTGACCCAGATAAAAGCCTGGAGCATTGCAAAGCACGTTACAGGACATGGGATTACTCACCTGCATCCGAGGTACCCACACGTCCCTCTTTTCCAGGAAAACTTTTTCATAAGGCGGACTAGGGAACGGGAAGACCGCCCTGCTTTCACTGCCTGATGTATTACGATCAGGGTTGGGGTAACTGTGTGCACTGTGTAAATATCCCTACATGCTTCACGGGACTGCTACAAGTGTGCAAGCAGAGGTGCTTCTCACATTCAAACCTGAGCTTGTTTGAATAAAACAGAGCCCAGCAGATTGACCAAAATAACCTAAGCATAAACACCATCTACAAGGACTTTGATAAGAGTGCGGGCAGGGGAGTGGGGGAGCAGTGAACACGGAGTTCATGCCTCAAGCAACAAACACTACATGCTGGCTCACATGCTGCCTCAGCTCTGCTGTTCAAGTGCCAAGGCTCTGCAGAGCCCATCAAAGTCAGAGCCATTTTGTTTCCCAACTGGATCGAAGTTAATAACCAATTAAGAAATATTACAACACCAAAAAAAACAAGTATCTATTCGAGAACATCCTCAGGTGCTGTTCTGCCATGCCCGGGCATCCGAACAGTAACAGCACATTCCTGAAGGAACAAGTCTGCAGGAATCTAATCTCACAGCAGACACTGAGTTTTGAAAAAGTAGGCAAGTCCTGACTCTTCCAATTCCCCAGCAAAGCCTCGCTGCGGGCCCAGCTGTCCTCCAGGCCTCTGCTAAAGTGACGCTCCCCTATGTCAGCTCCTGCCCATCGCTGTCTTCGGCTGCCTGCTCAGCTCCGCTCAGCAAGCAAAGAGCAGATGTTTGACAGGAGATGGAGACTGGCCAAACACTTTAACCAACAAAATGGCAGAGGAAGGAAAGTAAGTGGAAATGTAATGCTGCAGCTGAGTTACCTCTGTCCCATTCCCACCACCCAACAACCGGCTGCTCTTTAGGCAGCGGCTGCAGATGGGATGGCATCTACAATCACATGTGGCTGTTTCAGGCTCCAGCAACAATGAGGGGCAGGGAGGAGAGTACAGGGGCTGGGGAGAGAGGAGGAGAGGGGATAAGCAAGGCATGCCTTGCCTCAACCCCTCGTGCCCAGCCACCGCCGCATGCTCCAGGTCCAACTCCTGCCAGCGCGGCTGGAGCTGGGCGGCTGCTGCAGCGTGCGGGCGTGATGGGGCTGACCACGTTGCGGTTCAGAGCTCGGTTCAGCTTACACGTGCAAAGTTGTACAGGTTTTACACGGCAGCCACGGAGACGCGTGCCCAGCACAGACACTGCGATCAGCCCCAGCACTCAGAGACCTCCACAGGGGCAGCGAGATTGAGCAGGAGCCGATGCGGGGAAGAGGCACGGGCCATCCGCTGTCAACAGCATGTGGGCGCGCAGAGGAGGAGGACAGGACAGCAGGGATCTCTAACAACCTGCCGATAAGGACGTCAGTCATTTCCACCCCCTTTTCTAGCCCACTAACATCCTCCAGCTCTGCTGTAGAAGTTAGTTTTCAGGAGGGTGGGTTTCTAAACCTTTTTCAGCTACAACCTGCTGGTAACTCCAGGCAGCCAGCCCAGATAGCAAGTGTGATGACAATCCAGATAATTTAAAGTGACCCCACCCCACACAGCAATCAGCTTATTTGTCACACCACAACTCGATATAGCCATGCTGCCTCCTAAGAACAGCTATAATCTCTCCCTAGCAACTACCCTGACAGCTTGTACCTGAAATATCGCCCGTGCCCTGCAAGTGTGAGCTGCCGTGGTGATGCACAGACCCCAGCCAGCCTTGCAGTGCACAGACGACCCAAAAGTCTGTCCGATTTGCACAGGACACTGACTTTGTTATGTCTCCAAACTCTTCTTTTCCAAAACCGGCAAACAACAGTGACTCTAAAAAAACTCTGAATACCAGTTTCTAAGATGCAACTTGCCCCGCTACCCACGTAGCAACACAATTCATCTCAGACGAGGATGATTGTAGGAAGCTCAGCTTGTCTGCTCTGTATACGGCACTCTTCAGGTCGGCAACTGCTCATTTACTTCTCCAAAATAAATTCTGTATTGAGGATGTGCGGAAAGCCCTGACCACGGGCGAGTCACGGGAGACACACGGGGTCGTTTCTCCTGTGAAAGCAGTTTCTGGCTTCACGGCTGACGCACAGCACAGACAGCATGGAAGCAGTTGCTCCCTCGATCAGCCAGAACTATGCCCTTCATGACGTTTTCTTTTTCCCCTCATAGAGGGGGAAGTAGAGCAAACAGGGCACCACCCTCCAAGCGAGCATTTGCTGCCTGCACTCAGCTGTTCTCACCAAGGGAACCTCCAGATTTGCCAACACATACTTCCCCCGTGTGAGCACACCAGTAGCTATGGCAACTGCACCGCTACTTACTTGAGATCCTTTCGAAGGGCACGTTCACTTCACCAGCAGGTTTGCTGCCTGGGTTGATTTTTTATTACCTGAGATGCAGCTGCCAAGAGATTCTGCAGCAGAGGGACAGGACAGGCACTGACACCCTGCCAGCTACGAGACAATCACGCTTGCTTTGCTCTGTGCTTTACAGAAATCAGCACTGTCACCCTCCCCATCCCCTTGAGACTGGCTCCACAATTTATTTGTCCTATAGGATGAAAGCTGTGGTGGGCTAAAGACAAACCAAGAATAACTTCTGCTCCAAGTAGCATCCTGAAACACACTCCCTTTCAGGATAAAAGCATATCCTTACTTACCCTTTGTCAAAGAAAGAAGTATGTCCCGGATGAGGGTACTTTGTGCCATTGCTGTTCATCACGCCGCTGTTAACATTCCCTGAAATGTAGGATTTCCGTGATGCCTGGTCCTTTGCAAAATTTCTGCAAGCAGCTAATTTGGATTCTAAGGCCTGTGAAAGGGGAAAAAAAAAAATGATGTCAAAAAAGTAATACCATTAAGAGGAAGTATTTTGCTGCTCAAGTTCAGGCTTTGTCATGACCCCAAGATCACCACGATCAGGAACTCAGTGTGATCACCTTTGGCAAAAGCTGAACTGAATGGGAACAAAGCTGTCATTTTCTCTGTCATCCAACCACAAAGGAAACCCACACAACGAGACTCTGACGCAGACTGCCACGCGTGACTCAGTTCCATCAGGGCTCAGATTTTACAACATATCAACACTCAATTAATTACCTAAAATAAGGAAGCCAATTCCTAGCAGAAGTTACCAAAACTTCCTGCTTCAGCAGCTGCAGTAAGGCTGGCATAAGCTAATCAGAAGTCTAAGACAGAGCCTAAAGCAGAATCCTCAAGTTTTGCGAGGGACTTTGTATTTGGAACTTTGTATTTGGAAATTCGAATTTTTTTCTCCAGGGCAATGCCTTCTAGCATTTCTTTCTTAATCTTGGCCTGCAAAACAAAGCCAGTTTCTTAAGTGCCATTGGTATGCTTCAGAACAAGAAGTGCTACAGCATCAGATGAGGAACCCAAGGCAGCAACTAAGCCTGTCTCTGTGGTCTGTACCTCATTTGTACTACTTCGCACCAAGCCTGGTGAGATCTTGTTCCCCTGTACAAGGTGACAGTCTCTGCCTCATCTGCTGACTCCTGCCAGAAGGGAGGCCAAAATCCTGATTCTCTCCTTCACTGCAGCACACCCCCTGCCCTTTCTGCTGTCTGTCACAAACTGAGGCTTTGCTTCAATAGCAGTCCGGTCTAGCAGAAAGTCCTTGCAACAATTTATTACATCCACCCTGCGCATGGGAGCATTCATACACTTGCAAATGCATACAGCGGAGACAAAACCTCATCTCCCCAAACACGGGGCTTGGTCCCATTCCACGTAGAAAAATATTCCACTGATAAGACACTGGCATGCTATCACAAGTAAATGAACACTACACAGTGTTCTAGAAATCCATGCAAGCTTACTCAGTGGCTATATAGGCAGATATATTGTGGTCAGCAGGTCGAGGGAGGTTCTCCTTCCCCTCTATTTGGTCCTAGTGAGGCCCCATTTGCAGTAGTCTGTCCAGTTCTGGGCTCCCCAGTTCAAGAAAGATGAGGAGCTACTGGAGAGAGTCCGGCGGAGGGCTGCAAAGATGGTGAGGGGACTGGAGCATCTCTCCTACGAGGAAAGGCTAAGGGAGCTGGGCTTGTTCAGCCTGGAGAAGAGAAGGCAGAGAGGGGACCTTATAACTGCCTAGAAACATCTTCAGGGTCGGTGTCAAGAGGATGGGGCCAGATTCTTTTCAGTGGTGCCCAGCGACAAGGGGCAACAGGCACAAATTGAAGAATACGAAGTTCCAGCTGAACATGAAGAACAACTTCTTCACTCTGAGGGTGACAGAGCACTAGAACAGGCTACCCAGAGAGGCTGTGGAGTCTCCTTCTCTAGAGATACACAAACCCTCCTGGACAAGGTCCTGTGCAGCCTGCTCTGGGTGACCCTGCTTCGGCAGGGGGCTGGACCGGGTGACCCACAGAGGTCCCTTCCAACCCCCACCATTCTGTGACCCTGTGAGATATAGATAACTACCTACCTCTTGGTCTCAAAGCACCTATCAGCTGGAAATAGCCTGTGTGATCTGTGCCAAGTGACTCTATCTCAGCTGCATGCAAGAAAGCTGAGGGGAAACTTCTTGCAGAGAAATGGAGTCTGAGGCTCAGGATGAGGCATCTTATGAGTAGCCAAAGCCACAGAAATGCTAAACATCCTCTAATCATTACTGAACAAATGCATGAGCTGGAATTTTGTACCAGTGGCAGAGCGTGTGTCTCGGAGCAGGCTGGGAACAAGCATGCTTATTTGGCATTTCCTGTCCTTGCAGAGTAATCACACGGGATTGTGCTTAAGCTCTCTCAATCCCCTGCAGACTCTTACTCACTACGATCCCATTTTAAACATGTCACTCCATAACCCCGAGTTATCCTGCTGCCCTTTCAAACCAGCTACGAGCTCACCGACTCCAAACATGAACAATGAGTTAATTTTTAATTTCAAACTTTGCTAAAACAACTCTCTGTACTGCAGCTATTGCTGTTCTCAGTGCTAACCACAAGAGACAGAGGAAAGCCAGCACCGGCGGCGAGACACGGAGGCTACCCATGCTTCCACTCAGAACACCAGCCACTGAGGCACGTCAACAAGCTTCTCATAACTCAAGAGTCGCCTTCATTCAACTGGAAAGCCTGGCATCCTAAACAACACTGTAACAGATGTTTAAACCACTTCTTCCTTGCTTATTGTGGTAATCCCTTTAAAGGCTCACACATTTCACTTCCCCATCAACTACAGATGGGAACATTTGGCTTTCTCCTGATTTATTTTCTCACTTTCTTAGCACAGGCTTCTACTTTTTTTTCTGTTTTCAGCACCTGTTGCAGATCTCCCCAGGCATGACCTCAGCTCCCCTCCCATGACACACAGTTACTGTGCAGCAGGCACCCAGAGTCTGAGTGCCATTCTGCACCTGGGTCTCACTAGAGAGGAAGCCACAGGCCACACCTGAGGTAAGAACAAGTGGCTGACAGTGTCTAACCCCATACACCAAAGTGCTTGAGAAACTTCTTACTCCAAATATGAATTTCATCACCCAAAGTTGGAATCAGAACCTTAGTAATATGCTTTCCAAATCAAGATCATTAAAAAAAATACATTATCACATACTAAACACTGAATATGGATGCTTTGGAAACTGCAGCACAGGCCAAGACCTTGTGATTGTGCACAAGGATGAAAGCTCAGTGACAACCCCACTGAGACAGGAATACTTCAGTTCAGAGCACTCACCCCCACTTTCCGCAACAGATCTCCCACAATGTTGAGCGCAGATATTCTAGCTGAAGGAGTAAGGGGGCTGGTACCAAATCCATTTGGTATAGCTGCAAACACAGACACATTTTATTACCTGCTCCACTTCTCCACAGGTTTTTTTTATTTGGTTTTTTTTTGTTTGTTTCAATTTCAATAAATCAACTCCAAGGTAAAAAAGTAAATCTAAAATCCTACTGCAGGCTATTCACACAATTACCCCACAATAACACGCAGACTACATGATCACTAGCCATGGAAAAACGAAAAAGCTTAATTCCTGTCCACTGCCCTCTTTCCCATTAGAACTACACACAGAGTTCTCGCACTCTCCATCTGCAAGGCTATTGCCCGCAATCCATCTAATCCAGCCAGAGCTTCCCCTGGAATCTATTCTTTCTAATTTGAAAAATAACTTATTAATCCTTGCAGTTGTCCAGAGCCCTCCAGACAGGGAAGCGGACTGGACTAACACCCTGCTGCCTCATAGAGAAAACAAGACCCCCAAAAAGTAAGTGTTGTAACAGGGGCAGTCTAGACTGTTTGAATTACTGCCCACCATTTACTCACCACTGCTGCTCCACATTTAAGCAGAAATATCAGCCACTGCACTTCCCTGCGATCTCAAAGGTCTTCAGAGCTCTGCTGCAGGCATCCACTGCAGAGCACAAACCCTTGCCCCGGTAAAAGCAGTATCTAAGCTTCACCATCCTGCTTCTCCATGCTGTTTACTGATTATACTACTTAAATGCACCTGATGCTGCCCCAGGATTTAAACACACCTGATCCAATGCAGGTGGGATCCACACCTACCTACACTTACTTCAAGTTCACCAACAAGCACCTGGCCTGAAATTGTTTGTTAACAAGCTGCAGGTACTGCCTAACAACTAGACACAGTTCCTACAAATTATACCTTTTGGGGAAGGAAAACTATTTTCCGATCCTTTTCCAGCAGGTGTAGCTGGCAAGGAGAGAGATGCCTGGACAGCCGAATCCATCTTTTCACAGTCTAGAGTCGGAGAACTGGGCGCTGACTTTCGGGTGACTTCTTGTTGCCTCTCCCGTACTGCTAGCTCTTGCCGTAAGTCTGAGGGTTGAAAGAATAAAAAACCCACACGTCTTGGTGACCGAGTTCCCTAATAAACACTGTCTCTATTCATTTGGGAGGGATGAGGAGGAAACGCTTTGCAACAACTCTGTATTAACTGCCTGCTGCTGTCTTTCTGCAGCAGCGAGGACCCCCACCTCAGGGCAGTCACAGCCCCAGACCATCACTGATTGTCACGTGTAAGCACAGCAGGTGAAGTTTCCGCAGTATCTTCCCCATCTGTGGTGCGAGTCCCATGGAAAGTGCGCTACGCGAACTGCAGCTGGTCACAAATGCCTGCGGAACTACACTTCGCTCTTGCTCAAACAGCGGTGGCGAAAAGGGAGGAATGACCCATTCTTACGTTTCCAGCTCCCTACATCATTCTTCCTGTTAAGCTGCGAGCTATCTGCAGACGTTCGCATTTTCAGAGCAGGGCTTCCAGAGGCCCCCTGCACGGACCACATAAGCTACGTTTGAAGTTTGAGGGGGCAAGACAAGCAAGCAGCCCCAGTCTCTGTGCTTCTGTGCGAGCACTGCCATGGGCAGATGAGGCTGAGCAACAGCTTTCCAGGCTAGCTCTTTCTGGCTGCGAGTTATCTGCAGACGTTGGCATTTTCAGAGCAGGGCTTTCAGAGGCCCCCTGCACGAACTACCTAAGCTACGTTTGAAGTCTGAGGTGGCAAGACATGCCAGCAGCCCCAGTCTCTGTGCCTCTGTGCGAGCACTGCCATGGGCAGATGAGGCTGAGCAACAGCTTTCCAGGCTAGCTATTTCTGGCTGCGAGCTATCTGCAGACGTTCGCATTTTCAGAGCAGGGCTACCGGAGACGCCCAGTACGGACCATCTAAGTAACATTTGAAGTTCGCGGTGGCAAGACAAGAAATCAACGCAAGTCTCTGTGCCTCTGTGCGAGCAGTGCCATGGGCAGATGAGGCTGAGCAACAGCTTTCCAGGCTAGCTCTTTCTGCCTGCGAGCTATCTGCAGACGTTCGCATTTTCAGAGCACGGGTGCTAGAGGCCCCATGCACGGACCCCCTAAGATACGTTTGAAGTTTGAGGTGGCAAGACAAGCAAGCAGCCCCAGTCTCTGTGCCTCTGTGCGAGCACTGCCATGGGCAGATGAGGCTGAGCAACAGCTTTCCAGGCTAGCTCTTTCTGGCTGCGATCTATCTGCAGACTTTCGCATTTTCAGAGCAGGGCTGCTGGAGGCTCCCTGCACGGACCCCCAAAGATACTTTTGAAGTTTGAGGGAACAAGACAAGCAAGCAGCCCCAGTCTCTGTGCCTCTGTGCGAGCAGTGCCATGGGCAGATGAGGCTGAGCAGCAGCTTTCCAGGCTAGCTCTTTCTGCCTGCGAGCTATCTGCAGACGTTCGCATTTTCGAAGAAGGCCTGCCGGAGGAATCCGGCACAGACCATCTAAGTTACGTTTGAAGTTGAAGGGGCAAGACAAGCAAGCAGCCCCAGTCTCGCTGCCTCTGTGCTAGCAGTGCCATGAGCAGATGAGGGTGACAAATAGCTTTCCAGGATAGCTCTTTGTGGCTGCGAGCTATCTGCAGACGTTCGCATTTTCAGAGCAGCGCTGCCGGAGGCGGAGGGCACAGACCACCTAAGCTACGTTTGAAGTCTGAGGTGGCAAGACAAGCAAGCAGCCACAGTCTCTGTGCCTCTGTGCGAACAGTGCCATGGGCAGATGAGGCTGAGCAACAGCTTTCCAGGCTAGCTCTTTCTGGCTGCGAGCTATCTGCAGACGTTCGCGTTTTCAGAGCAGGGGTGCTAGAGGCCCTATGCACGAACCCCCTAAGCTACTTTTGAAGTTTGAGGTGGCAAGACAAGCAAGCAGTCACCAGTCTCTGTGCCTCTGTGCAAACAGTGCCATGGGCAGATGAGGCTGAGGAACAGCTTTCCAGGCTAGCTCTTTCTGGCTGCGAGCTATCTGCAGACGTTCGCATTTTCGAAGCAGGGCTGCTGGACGCCCCCTGCACGGACCCCCAAAGATACGTTTGACATTTGATGTGGCAAGACAAGCAAGCAGCCCCAGTCTCTGTGCCTCTGTGCGAGCAGTGCCATGGGCAGATGAGGCTGAGCAACAGCTTTCCAGGCTAGCTCTTTCTGGCTGCAAGCTATCTGCAGACGTTCGCATTTTCTGAACAGGGCTGCCGGAGGCCCAAGGCACGGACACCAGAATTTACTTTTCAAGTTTGAGATGGCAAGACAAGCAAGCAGCCCCAGTCTCTGTGCCTCTGTGCAAGCAGTGCCATGGGCAGATGAGGCTGAGAAACAGCTTTCCAGGCTAGCTCTTTCCGGCTGCGAGCTATCTGCAGACGTTCGCATATTCAGAGCAGGCCTGCCGGAGGCCCCCTGCACGGAACACCTAATACACGTTTGAAGTTTGAGGTCGTCAAGACAAGCAAGCAGCCCCAGTCTCTGTGCCTCTGTGCGAGCAGTGCCATGGGCAGATGAGGCTGAGCAACAGCTTTCCAGGCTAGCTCTTTCTGGCTGCGAGCTATCTGCAGACGTTCACATTTCCAGAGCAGGGCTGCCGTTGGCGATTGGAAAGGACCACCTAAGTTACGTTTGAAGTTTGAGGTGGCAAGACAAGCAAGCAGCCCCAGTCTCTGTGCCTCTGTGCGAGCAGTGTCATGGGCAGATGAGGCTGAGCAACATGTTTGCAGGCCAGCTATTTCTGCCTGTGAGCTATCTGCAGACGTTCGCATTTTCGAAACAGCACTGCCCTAAGCCCCCGGCACGGACCACCTAATTTACATTTGAAGTTTGAGGGGGGAAGACAAGCAAGCAGCCCCAGTCTCTGTGCCTCTGTGCGATCAGTGCCATGGGCAGATGAGGCTGAGCAACAGCTTTCCAGGCTAGCTCTTTCTGGCTGCAAGCTATCTGCAGACGTTTGCATTTTCAAAGCAGGGCTGCCGGAGGCGATCGGCAAGGACCACCTAAGATACGTTTGAACTTTGAGGTATGAAAAAAAGCAAGCAGCCCCAGTCTCTGTGCCTCTGTGCGAGCAGTGCCATGGGCAGATGAGGCTGAGCAACAGCTTTCCAGGCTAGCTCTTTCTGGCTGCAAGCTATCTGCAGACGTTCGCATCTTGAAAGAAGGGTTGCCGGATGCAATGGGCAAGGACCACCTAAGATATGTTTGAAGTTGGAGGTGGCAAGACAAGCAAGCAGCCCCAGTCTCTGTGCCTCTGTGCGAGCAGTGCCATGGGCAGATGAGGCTGAACAACAGCTTTCCAGGCTAGCACTTTCTGTCTGCGTGCTATTTGCAGATGTTCGCATTTTCAGAGCATGGCTGAGGGAGGAGACGAGCACGGACCACCTAAAGTACGTTTGAAGTTTGAGATGGCAACACAACAAGCAGCCCCAGTCTCTGTGCCTCTGTGCGAGCAGTGCCATGGGCAGATGAGGCTGAGCAACAGCTTTCCAGGCTAGCTCTTTCTGGCTGCAAGCTATCTGCAGACGTTCGCATTTTCTGAACAGGGCTGCCGGAGGCCCAAGGCACGGACACCAGAATTTACTTTTCAAGTTTGAGATGGCAAGACAAGCAAGCAGCCCCAGTCTCTGTGCCTCTGTGCAAGCAGTGCCATGGGCAGATGAGGCTGAGAAACAGCTTTCCAGGCTAGCTCTTTCCGGCTGCGAGCTATCTGCAGACGTTCGCATATTCAGAGCAGGCCTGCCGGAGGCCCCCTGCACGGAACACCTAATACACGTTTGAAGTTTGAGGTCGTCAAGACAAGCAAGCAGCCCCAGTCTCTGTGCCTCTGTGCGAGCAGTGCCATGGGCAGATGAGGCTGAGCAACAGCTTTCCAGGCTAGCTCTTTCTGGCTGCGAGCTATCTGCAGACGTTCACATTTCCAGAGCAGGGCTGCCGTTGGCGATTGGAAAGGACCACCTAAGTTACGTTTGAAGTTTGAGGTGGCAAGACAAGCAAGCAGCCCCAGTCTCTGTGCCTCTGTGCGAGCAGTGTCATGGGCAGATGAGGCTGAGCATCATGTTTGCAGGCCAGCTATTTCTGCCTGTGAGCTATCTGCAGACGTTCGCATTTTCGAAACAGCACTGCCCTAAGCCCCCGGCACGGACCACCTAATTTACATTTGAAGTTTGAGGGGGGAAGACAAGCAAGCAGCCCCAGTCTCTGTGCCTCTGTGCGATCAGTGCCATGGGCAGATGAGGCTGAGCAACAGCTTTCCAGGCTAGCTCTTTCTGGCTGCAAGCTATCTGCAGACGTTTGCATTTTCAAAGCAGGGCTGCCGGAGGCGATCGGCAAGGACCACCTAAGATACGTTTGAACTTTGAGGTATGAAAAAAAGCAAGCAGCCCCAGTCTCTGTGCCTCTGTGCGAGCAGTGCCATGGGCAGATGAGGCTGAGCAACAGCTTTCCAGGCTAGCTCTTTCTGGCTGCAAGCTATCTGCAGACGTTCGCATCTTGAAAGAAGGGTTGCCGGATGCAATGGGCAAGGACCACCTAAGATATGTTTGAAGTTGGAGGTGGCAAGACAAGCAAGCAGCCCCAGTCTCTGTGCCTCTGTGCGAGCAGTGCCATGGGCAGATGAGGCTGAACAACAGCTTTCCAGGCTAGCACTTTCTGTCTGCGTGCTATTTGCAGATGTTCGCATTTTCAGAGCATGGCTGAGGGAGGAGACGAGCACGGACCACCTAAAGTACGTTTGAAGTTTGAGATGGCAACACAACAAGCAGCCCCAGTCTCTGTGCCTCTGTGCGAGCAGTGCCATGGGCAGATGAGGCTGAGCAACAGCTTTCCAGGCTAGCACCTTTTGGCTGCCAGCTATCTGCAGACGTTCGCATTTTCACAGCATGGCTGCCGGAGGCCCACGGCACGGACACCAGAATTTACTTTTCAAGTTTGAGATGGCAAGACAAGCAAGCAGCCCCAGTCTCTGTGCCTCTGTGCGAGCAGTGCCATGGGCAGATGAGGCTGAGCAACATCGTTCCATGCTAGCTCTTTCTGACTGCGAGCTATCTGCAGACGTTCGCATTTTCGGAACAGCACTGCCCTAGGCCTTCTGCACGGATCACCTAATTTGCATTTGAAGTTGGAGGTGGCAACACAAGCAAGCAGCCCCAGTCTCTGTGCCTCTGTGCGAGCAGTGCCATGTGCAGATGAGGCTGAACAACAGCTTTTTAGGCTAGCTCTTTCTGGCTGCAAGCTATCTGCAGACGTTCGAATTATTAGAGCAAGGCTGCCGGAGGCACCGTGCTTGGAACCCCAAAGCTACGTTTGAAGTTTGAGGCGGCAAGACAAGCAAGCAGCCCCAGTCTCTGTGCCTCTGTGCAAGCAGTGCCATGGGCAGATGAGGCTGAGCAACAGCTTTACAGGCAAGCTCTTTCTGGCTGCAAGCTATCTGCAGACGTCCGCATTTTCTGAACAGGGCTGCCAGAGGAACCCGGCATGGACCACAAAGATACCTTTGAAGTCTGAGGGGGCAAGACAAGCAAGCAGCCTCAGTCTCTGTGCCTCTGTGCGAGCAGTGCCATGGGCAGATGAGGCTGAGCAACAGCTTTCCAGCCTAGCTCTTTCCGGCTGCGAGCTATCTGCAGACGTTCACATTTCCAGAGCAGGGCTGCCGTTGGCGATTGGAAAGGACCACCTAAGTTACGTTTGAAGTTTGAGGTGGCAAGACAGGCAAGCAGCCCCAGTCTCTGTGCCTCTGTGCGAGCAGTGTCATGGGCAGATGAGGCTGAGCAACAGCTTTGCAGGCCAGCTGTGCGAGCAGTGTCATGGGCAGATGAGGCTGAGCAACAGCTTTGCAGGCCAGCTATTTCTGCCTGTGATCTATCTGCAGACGTTCGCATTTTCGAAACAGCACTGCCCTAAGCCCCCGGCACGGACCACCTAATTTACATTTGAAGTTTGAGGGGGGAAGACAAGCAAGCAGCCCCAGTCTCTGTGCCTCTGTGCGATCAGTGCCATGGGCAGATGAGGCTGAGAAACAGCTTTCCAGGCTAGCTCTTTCTGGCTGCAAGCTATCTGCAGACGTTCGCATTTTCAAAGCAGGGCTGCCGGAGGCGATCGGCAAGGACCACCTAAGATACGTTTGAACTTTGAGGTATCAAAAAAAGCAAGCAGCCCCAGTCTCTGTGCCTCTGTGCGAGCAGTGCCATGGGCAGATGAGGCTGAGCAACAGCTTTCCAGGCTAGCTCTTTCTGGCTGCAAGCTATCTGCAGACGTTCGCATCTTGAAAGAAGGGTTGCCGGATGCAATGGGCAAGGACCACCTAAGATATGTTTCAAGTTTGAGGGGGCAAGACAAGCAAGCAGCCCCAGTCTCTGTGCCTCTGTGCGAGCAGTGCCATGGGCAGATGAGGCTGAGCAACAGCGTTCCAGGCTAGCTCTATCTGGCTGCTAGCTATCTGCAGACGTTCGCATTTTCGGAACAGCACTGCCCTATGCCTTCTGCACGGACCGCCTAATTTGCATTTGAAGTTGGAGGTGGCAAGACAAGCAAGCAGCCCCAGTCTCTGTGCCTCTGTGCAAGCAGTGCCATGGGCAGATGAGGCTGAACAACAGCTTTCCAGGCTAGCACTTTCTGTCTGCGTGCTATTTGCAGATGTTCGCATTTTCAGAGCATTGCTGAGGGAGGAGACGAGCACGGACCACCTAAAGTACGTTTGAAGTTTGAGATGGCAACACAACAAGCAGCCCCAGTCTCTGTGCCTCTGTGCGAGCAGTGCCATGGGCAGATGAGGCTGAGCAACAGCTTTCCAGGCTAGCACATTCTGGCTGCCAGCTATCTGCAGACGTTCGCATTTTCACAGCATGGCTGCCGGAGGCCCACGGCACGGACACCAGAATTTACTTTTCAAGTTTGAGATGGCAAGACAAGCAAGCAGCCCCAGTCTCTGTGCCTCTGTGCGAGCAGTGCCATGGGCAGATGAGGCTGAGCAACGTCGTTCCATGCTAGCTCTTTCTGGCTTCGAGCTATCTGCAGACGTTCGCATTTTCGGAACAGCACTGCCCTAGGCCTTCTGCACGGATCACCTAATTTGCATTTGAAGTTGGAGGTGGCAACACAAGCAAGCAGCCCCAGTCTCTGTGCCTCTGTGCGAGCAGTGCCATGGGCAGATGAAGCTGAGCAACAGCTTTCCAGGATAACTCTTTCTGTCTGTGAGCTATCTGCAGACGTTCGCAATTTCACAGCATGGCTGCCGGAGGCCCAAAGCACGTAATACGTAAGTTACGTTTGAAGTTTGAGGTGGCAAGACAAGCAAGCAGCCCCAGTCTCTGTGCCTCTGTGCGAGCAGTGCCATGGGCAGATGAGGCTGAGCAACAGCTTTCCAGGCTAGCTCTTTCTGGCTGCGAGCTATCTGCAGACGTTCGCATTTTCTTAACAGCACTGCCCTAGGCCTTCTGCACGGACCACCTAATTTGTATTTGAAGTTGGAGGTGGCAAGACAAGCAAGCAGCCCCAGTCTCTGTGTCTCTGTGCGAGCAGTGTCATGGGCAGATTTGGCTGAACAACATCTTTCCAGGCTAGCTCTTTCTGGCTGCCAGCTATTTGCAGATGTTCGCATTTTCAGAGCAGGGCTGCCGGATGAGAACTGCACGGACCACCTAAAGTACGTTTGAAGTTTGAGATGGCAAGACAAGCAAGCAGCCCCAGTTTCTGTGCCTCTGTGCGAGCACTGCCATGTGCAGATGAGGCTGAGCAACAGCTTTTCTGGAGAGCTCTTTCTGGCTGCAAGCTATCTGCAGATGTTCGCATTTTCGGAGCAGGGCTGCCGGAGGACCCCGACACAAAAAACCTACTTTATATTTGAAGTTTGAGGGGGTAGACAAGCAAGCAGCCCTAGTCTCTGTGCCTCTGTGCGAGCAGTGCCATGGGCAGATGAGGCTGAGCAACAGCTTTCCAGGCTAGCTATTTCTGCCTGCGAGCTATCTGCAGACGTTCGCATTTCCAGAGCAGGGCTGCCGTTGGCGATTGGAAAGGACCACCTAAGATACGTTTGAAGTTTGAGTTAACAAGACAAGCAAGCAGCCCTAGTTTCTGTGCCTCTGTGCGAGCAGTGCCATGGGCAGATGAGGCTGAGCAACAGCTTTCCAGGCTAGCTCTTTCTGCCTGCGAGCTATCTGCAGACGTTCGCATTTTCAGAGGAGCGCTGCCGGAGGAACACTGCACGGACCCCCAAAGTTACATTTTAAGTTTGAGGTGGCAAGACAAGCAAGCAGTCCCAGTCTCTGTGTCTGTGTGCGAGCAGTGCCATGGGCAGATGAGGCTGAGCAACAGCTTTCCAGGCTAGCTCTTTCTGGCTGCGAGCTATCTGCAGACGTTTCCCTTTTCGGAGCAGGGATGCCGGAGGCATCCGGCTCAGACCACCTAAGTTACTTTTCAAGTTTAAGGGGACAAGACAAGTTTGCAGCCCCAGTCTCTGTGCCTCTGTGCGAGCAGTGCCATGGGCAGATGAGTCTGAGAAACAGCTTTCGAGGCTAGCTCTTTCTGCCTGCGAGCTATCTGCAGACGTTCACATTTCCAGAGCAGGGCTGCCGTTGGCGATTAGAAAGGACCACCTAAGTTACGTTTGAAGTTTGAGGTGGCAAGACAAGCAAGCAGCCCCAGTCTCTGTGCCTCTGTGCGAGCAGTGTCATGGGCAGATGAGGCTGAGCAACATCTTTGCAGGCCAGCTATTTCTGCCTGTGAGCTATCTGCAGACGTTCGCATTTTCGAAACAGCACTGCCCTAAGCCCCCGGCACGGACCACCTAATTTACATTTGAAGTTTAAGGGGGGAAGACAAGCAAGCAGCCCCAGTCTCTGTGCCTCTGTGCGATCAGTGCCATGGGCAGATGAGGCTGAGCAACAGCTTTCCAGCCTAGCACCTTCTGGGTGCAAGCTACAGGAAGATGTTCGCATTTCTGGAGCAAGACTGTGAAATGAACCTGCAAGTGATCCCCAAAGACACGTTTGAGGTTTGCGGTGGCAACACAAGCAAGCAGCCCCAGTCTCTGTGCCTCTGTGCGAGCAGAGCCATGGGCAGATGAGGCTGAGCAACAGCTTTACAGGCAAGCTCTTTCTGGCTGCAAGCTATCTGCAGACGTTCGCATTTTCTGAACAGGGCTGCCAGAGGAACCCGGCATGGACCACAAAGATACCTTTGAAGTCTGAGGGGGCAAGACAAGCAAGCAGCCTCAGTCTCTGTGCCTCTGTGCGAGCAGTGCCATGGGCAGATGAGGCTGAGCAACAGCTTTCGAGGCTAGCTCTTTCTGGCTGCGAGCTATCTGCAGACGTTCACATTTCCAGAGCAGGGCTACCGTTGGCGATTGGAAAGGACCACCTAAGATACGTTTGAAGTTTGAGGTGGCAAGACAAGCAAGCAGCCCCAGTCTCTGTGCCTCTGTGCGAGCAGTGCCATGGGCAGATGAGGCTGAGCAACAGCTTTCCAGGCTAGCTCTTTCTGGCTGCAAGCTATCTGCAGACGTTCGCATTTTTAGAGCAAGGCTGCCGGAGGCACCGTGCTTGGAACCCCAAAGCTACGTTTGGAGTTTGAGGGGGCAAGACAAGCAAGCAGCCCCAGTCTCTGTGCCTCTGTGCGAGCAGTGCCATGGGCAGATGAGGCTGAGCAACAGATTTCCAGGCTAACGCTTTCTGCCTGCGAGCTATCTGCAGACGTTCGCATTTTCTGAACAGGGCTGCCGGAGGCCTAAGGCACGGACACCAGAATTTACTTTTCAAGTTTGAGATGGCAAGACAAGCAAGCAGCCCCAGTCTCTGTGCCTCGGTGCGAGCAGTGCCATGGGCAGATGAGGCTGAGCAACAGCTTTCCAGGCTAGCTCTTTCTGCCTGCGAGCTATCTGCAGACGTTCGCATTTTCAGAGTAGCGCTTCCGGAGGCCCCCTGCATGGACCACCTAGGCAACGTGTGAAGTTTCAGGGGGCAAGACAAGCAAGCAGTCCCAGTCTCTGTGCCTCTGTGCGAGCAGTGCCATGAGCAGATGAGGCTGAGCAACAGCTTTCCGAGCTCGCGTCTTGTGGCTGTGATCTACATGAAGATGCTTGCATTTTTGGAGCAGGTCTGCGAAATGCTCCTGGCAGAGACCCCGTAATGTATGTTTGAAGTTTGAGGTGGCAAGACAGGCAAGCTGCCCCAGTCTCTGTGCTCCTATGTGAGCAGTGCCATAGCCAGATGAGGCTGAGCAACAGCTTTCCAGGCTAGCCTCTTCTGGCTGCGAGCTACATGCTCTAATACTAGAAGCATATGTGGTTAGCACAGAATACAGTTTGTTTAGGGATAACTACTGAAGAAGGAAACATCAGATATACAGTTTCTTTAATGACATGTAACACTATTTGAATTAATTATTTGTTTGAACATAGGAAAAGTTTACATAGCTAAGAACCTATCCCTCAGGGAATATGTATATATATTTTTTTGCAACCTGTCCAAGCAATTAGTTCTGTTTTCTTTCTTTCTTCTGTTCTGTTGTGTTCACATGTAGTATTCTCTTGCGTTCTGTAATATTGTGTTGTGTTCTCCTGTGTTCTGATGTGTACTCATTTTTCATGTTCTGTTGTTTTTTGTTGTGTTCTGTTGTGTTCTGCTGTGTTCTGATGTGTTCTTTTGTGTTCTGATGTGCAGTGTTCTATTGTGTTCTGATATGTTTTCTTGTGTTCTCATTTATAGTATTCTGCTGTGTTCTGATGTGTTCTGCTGTGTTATGTTGTGTTCTGTTGTGTTCTCTGATGTTCTGATGTATTCTCATGTGTACTGTTCTGTTGTGTTCTTTTGTGTTCTGTTGTGTTCTGTTGTGTTCTCATGTGTAGTGTTCTGTTCTGTTCTCTTCTGTTTTGTTCTGTTGTGTTCTATTGTGTTCAATTCTGTTCACATGTGTAGTGTTCTCATGTTCTGTTGTGTTCTTGTGTGTTCTGTTGTGTTCTGATGTGTTCTCATGTGTAGTATTGTGTTGTGTTCTATTGTGTTCTTTTGTGTTCTGTTGTGTCTTCATGTGTAGTGTTGTGTTGTGTTCTGTTTTGTTCTGATGTGTTCTCATGTGTAGTGTTCTTTTGTGTTCTGTTGTGTTCTGTTGTGTTCTATTGTGTTCTCATGTGTAGTGTTCTGCGGTGTTCTGTTGTGTTCTCTTGTGTTCTGTTGTGTTCTGATGTGTACTCATGTATAGTGTTCTGCTGTGTTCTGTTGTGTTCTGATGTGTAGTGATCTTTTGTGTTCTGTTGTGATGTGTTCTCTACTGTTCTGTGGTGCTCTGTTGTGTTCGGTTGTGTTCTGTTGTGTTCTCATGTGTAGTGTTCTGTTCTGTTGTGTACTTTTGTGTTCTGTTGTGGTCTTTTGTGTTCTGTTGTGTTCTGATGTGTTCTCATGTGTAGTATTCTGCTGTGTTCTGTTGTGTTCTGTTCTGTTGTGACGTGTTCTGATATTTTCTCATGTGTTGTTTTTTGTTGTGTTCTATTGTGTTCTGATGTGTTCTCACGTGTTGTGTTCTGTTGTGTTGACTTGACTTCAGCAAGGCTTTCGACGCTGTCTCCCATAATATCCTCCTAGGGATGCTCAGGAAGTGTGGGCTGGATGAGTGGTCGGTGAAGTGGATTGAGAACTGGCTGAATGGCAGAACTCAGAGGGTTGTCATCAGTGGCGCTGAGTCTAGTTGGAGACTGGTAACAAGTGGTGTCCCTCAGGGGTCAGTGCTGGGCCCAGTCTTGTTTAGCTTCTTCATCCACAACCTGGATGAAGAGTTAGAATGTACCCTCAGCAAGTTTGCTGATGACACCAAACTGGGAGGTGTGGTGGACACAGCGGAAGGCTGTGCTGCCATTCAGCGTGACCTGGATAGGCTGGAAAGCTGGGCAGAGAGGAACCTGATGAGGTTTAACAAAGGCAAATGCAGGGTCCTGCACCTGGGGAGGAACATCAGTACAAGCTTGGGGTGCACCTGCTGGAGAGTAGCTCTGCAGAGAGGGACCTGGGTGTCCTGGTGGACGACAGGTTAACCATGAGGCAGCAGTGTGCCCTGGCTGCCAAGAAAGCCAATGGGATCCTAGGGTGCATCAAGAAGAGTGTGGCCAGCAGGACGAGGGAGGTTCTGCTTCCCCTCTACACTGCCCTGGTGAGGTCTCATCTGGAGTACGCTGTCCAGTTCTGGGCTCCCCAGTTCAAGAAAGATGAGAAGCTACTGGAAAGAGTCCAGCGGAGGGCTACGAGGATGGTGAGGGGACTGGAACATGTTCCTTACGAGGAGAGGCTGAGGGAGCTGGGCTTGTTCAGCCTGAAGAAGAGAAGGCTGGGAGGGGACCTAATAAATGCTGATAAATATCTGAAGGGTGGGTGTCAGGAGGATGGGGACAAGCTCTTTTCAGTGGTGCCCAGTGACAGGACAAGGGGCAATGGGCACAAACTGAGGCACAGGAAGTTCCACCTGAACATGAGGAAGAAGTTCGTCCCTCTGAGGGTGACGGAACCCTGGAACAGGCTACCCAGGGAGGTTGTGGAGTCTTCTTCTCTGGAGATGTTCAAGACCCACCTGGACAAGGTCCTGTGCAGCCTGCTCTAGGTTTCCCGGTGTCCTGGGTTTGGCCAGGACAGGGTTAATTTTCACCGGACTCCAGGAAGGGGCACAGCCGGGGGGTGGGGGCTGACCCCACCTGGCCGAACAGAGCCCGGTGTTCCATACCCTGTGACGTCACGCTGGGTTCTGGGGGGGGGGGGGGGGGGGGGGGCGGCGGGAAGGCACTTGCGGCTTGGGGGGACGCAGCGCCGGTCCTGTTTCGGGAGAGCGGCTGTCTGGGTTGTACGGTTCGTTGTTGTGTTTTCGCCTTCTTTGTATCGTTGTTGTTCCTGTTTTCCCTCTGTTTGCTGTTCTGTTAAACTGCCCTTATCCCGACCCACCTGTTTCTGCCTCTTTCTTTTCATTCTCCTCCGCACGCCGGCGGGGGGAGGGGCGGCTGCGTGGCGCTTTTGTTGCCGGTGGCAGCCGAAACCGAAACAGTTTTTCAGCAATTTAAGTCACAGATACGATCTGTAATGGGACAGATGACACTAACTGCATCTGACCATCCTAATGTACTCCAGATGTTTATCTTTGCAAATATTGTTAGCTTGCAGTAGACTTTGTGCAAAGGTAGCAAGATGAAGAGAAGTCTGTCTTTGAATTTTAAAGCTTTCTTTGCATGTGTCATTTTGTGTCCTTCTGTCTACGTGACTCGCAGCACTACACTGCAGGTTCTGCGGAGCCCCTGATCTGCTAGTGACATTAACGGCTAGCTGGGTGGTGGTGGAAGGGTGCCAGTTCTCACAGTGCAATTTCAGTAAGGAATTTCAAACTAGTTAGACTTCCCTAAAATCCGGAAACTCATTTACCAGTTCAGGAAGAGGTGGTGGTGTTGCCTTGTCCTGCCAGTGCTGAGTGCTGTATGTCCTGGGTTCGGCCAGGACAGGGTTAATTTTCACCGGACTCCAGGAAGGGGCACAGCCGGGGGGTGAGGGCTGACCCCACCTGGCCGAACAGAGCCCGGTGTTCCATACCCTGTGACATCACGCTGGGTTCCGGTGGGGGGGGGCGGGGCGGCGGGAAGGCACTCGCAGCTTGGAGGGACGCAGCACCGGTCCTGTTTCGGGAGAGCGGCTGTCTGGGTTGTACGGTTCGTTGTTGTGTTTTCTCCTTATTTGTATCGTTGTTGTTCCTGTTTTCCCTCTGTTTGCTGTTCTGTTAAACTGCCCTTATCCCGACCCACCTGTTTCTGCCTCTTTCTTTTCATCCTCCTCCGCACGCCGGCGGGGGGAGGGGCGGCCGCGTGGCGCTTTTGTTGCCGGCGGCAGCCGAAACCGAAACAGTTTTTCAGCAATTTAAGTCACAGATACGATCTGTAATGGGACAGATGACACTAACTGCATCTGACCATCCTAATATACTCCAGATGTTTATCTTTGCAAATATTGTTAGCTTGCAGTAGACTTTGTGCAAAGGTAGCAAGAGGAAGAGAAGTCTGTCTTTGAATTTTAAAGCTTTCTTTGCATGTGTCATTTTGTGTCCTTCTGTCTACGTGACTCGCAGCACTACACTGCAGGTTCTGCGGAGCCCCTGATCTGCTAGTGACATTAACGGCTAGCTGGGTGGTGGTGGAATGGTACCAGTTCTCGCAGTGCGATTTCAGTAAGGAATTTCAAACTAGTTAGACTTCCCTAAAATCCAGAAACTCATTTACCAGTTCAGGAAGAGGTGGTGGTGTTGCCTTGTCCTGCCAGTGCTGAGTGCTGTATGTCCTGGGTTCGGCCAGAACAGGGTTAATTTTCACCGGGCTCCAGGAAGGGGCACAGCCGGGGGGTGGGGGCTGACCCCACCTGGCCGAACAGAGCCCGGTGTTCCATACCCTGTGACGTCACGCTGGGTTCCGGTGGGGAGGGCGGGGCGGCGGGAAGGCACTCGCGGCTTGGGGGGACGCAGCACCGGTCCTGTTTCGGGAGAGCGGCTGTCTGGGTTGTACGGTTCGTTGTTGTGTTTTCTCCTTATCTGTATCGTTGTTGTTCCTGTTTTCCCTCTGTTTGTTGTTCTGTTAAACTGCCCTTATCCCGACCCACCGGTTTTCTGCCTGTTTTCTTTCCATTCTCCTCCGCACCGCGGCAGGGGGGAGGGTCGGCCACGTGGCGCCTTTGTTGCAGGCAGCAACCGAAACCACATCACTGTAGCTGTCACAAGAAGATGTGCAGATGTTCAAACCTGCCTGACAATAAGAAAAGCAAATGTTTTGCTACCGTTTTCCTTTAGAACAGCGTCTTTCCCAGGCAGGCGTTTGACCTGTTCGTGGAATAACAACTGCCATTAGAAGTGGGCCGCATGGGAAGAGCATGCTGTTCTCCTGGAAGTCAGAAGACTGGCTTCCGTTCCTGCGTGTTGCTGATTTGCTTTATGACCTGCGAGTCCTCTCCCGCTATGTTTGCTTTACTTGTTTTCTTGATGGCGATCTGTTCAGCAGAGGAAATGCCTTTTACTTCTGTGCAAGATCTGGGCTCAAGTTGCTTGGGGGGGAAATTGAAGCTGGTTGAGAAGTCAGTCACTAATTTTTGCTTACCAAATTGTAGCTGAGATAAATTTGCCTGAAAAGTACTTTCCTTTATTGGAAAGGACTCTATAGCTTTACACGCAATGAATTTAAAACCATGTAGAAACTTCAAAGTGCTTATGCCAGCTGAGCTTTTTGTATTTTAAATGTGTTTGAAGCTGCTTCAGAGCAGAAGCTTTTGCTGCTCTAGGGAAAAAAGCTTTAATTCTAGATACTGCATCAATTTACCAGCGACTGTCAGACTTTCCTTGACCTGTCTGTGTAACGTAGTTTGTAATGGAGAGATCCTTCAGTTAATTGATGGAATAACCTTGTACCTCCAGCTTGAGGCTATTGCTAAGAACGGTTTGCTTGCTTGGATGCGCTGTTTGCCGTAGCCCCTGGCTGGAGTTGATACAGCATTTGAATTCGGGCTGGTAAGGTTTTGTTTCTACTGGTAGTGGAATTGAGACTGAAATAAAGCAGGTGAAATTACGACGTTACTGAAGTCATTAGCAAAGCTGCCATTGACTGAAGTAAGGCTAGGATCTCAGCCAAGCGTTTTGGTTGTTTAATTTATGGTAACATATTAATTGAGTTGTATTAAAACAAGGTTTTGAAAAAGTTTATCTTTAGCTTCGTGATACAATCTCCATTCCATAAATATTGTACATAGTGTTACTAAAAGTTTACCTTTTTTTGGCAGGTTGATAGAGGTAGATTTTAATTTATTTTTATAATCTGTGTGTTTGCACTCCTAGGAAAGAACTAAAGTACGCAGATGTCATTATTTCTGTAAATGAAAAGGACTTAATCCTAAATCTTCTAATTGTTTTATAGTATATGGCAGCAGAGCTATCTAACACTCTGTCCTGCAGGAAATATTTGACATACTTGTAAGCTCCAGGGAGAGGAGAACTAGGATGATAATATCCATTAACGTTGTTTTTGAATGAGAACTTGCATAAAGACTTTCTCGAGGAAAAAAAAGAAAATCACTATTAGATTTAAAGGCTTTTTAGCAAAAGGAATGTATTGCAAGCTTTTGACCTTCCTGTGCTGTATGAAGCTTTACTGGTGCGTATGCCAGAAAATCCTGTTGATTACTGGACTCTTCCAATGTGTGCTGCCCTTCTAGAAAGTCGACATCTGGACTGTATTTATTCTACTATTTTCTCGTCACTGGATGAGTCAGAGTAGATTTTCCTCCTTTAAATTTTGATAAACTTTGTTTCTATGATTTGGCAGAAAAGATTTTGTGCAATTTTAAAGGCACAACTAATAATGCGTTCCCAAGCTCTGATGACAGTTAGAACAAACGGTATTGTTTTAAAACATAAATGTATATTTTGCTGTACTACTCTTCTTGCTTCTCTTATCTGCTAGAATAGTTTTAGCATTGAGCATATTTTAATACACATCTAGAAACAGGCAAGACTGCTTTTATTATATTATTATATTGCTTGAAGTCATGAATTATGTTAATGTAAACACTGTAGTCAAAGGGAGACTGTATTGGCACCTGAGGTCTTTTATTCCTGCTTGTCAGTCTTCACGTTTGTCTTGTATGTGGAGACTCTGGCCTGGGTAGAAATGGGATTGTTCATTAAGAGTCAAAGTGTGTTCTTCCACTTGTAGCAGTCCCAAAGTACACCCAGTTTGTGTTGCACATCGATGGTATCTTGGCAAAAAGGAAACCGAGTTATCCATTAGCTAATTCTCAGAGTAATCTTCTTTGTAACCAGCTCTTCAAGTAATACCTTCCAAGTTTTCCCATGCAATGAGTAAAGCTAGCATAGTCAACAAGTTCCAAGGAACTACTCTCTCAATCGCTGGAAAGTTTTGACTAATTGAGCACAGTGATTTTTAATCTCTGGTATTCTGTATTATTTTTCAGTGATGTTTGTCTTATGAGGAACAATGGAACAAAATGGTTTTGGACAGGTTGATGTAGTTGCTTCTGAGAATTCGGGAGCGTGCGGCGCCGGTGCGGTCCGAGAGAGCGGGTCTGTTTTATTGATGTATGCCATCAATAAAATCAGGTGCCTTGATTAATCCTCTAGTATTGCAGGCCACAACTTGGTAACTGAGGCTGTGATAAATATCCTATAGCTTGTCTGCAGAATCAACTTTTTTTTTTTAGTGTTTTCAGTTAAAAGTTTTCTCCTGCAAAACCTAGGGACTGATACTGTTCTGTCAGGTCAAACAGATAAGCTGTTTCACCTGAAGTTTGTACCTAGCTCTTGTAGGCTACTTTTCCGTGATGGGTTTGCTAAGCTGCTGTGAGTGCACTTCCTCAGTCTCCATTGCTGCTTGCTCATGGGTGGAGGAGTGCACATATGGCCACCTCATAGCGAGAGGTCACCTCTGCTAGCGCAGCTGTCCCGTGGGCTTTCCGTTATTTGAGAGGGTTGGAAGGTAAGAAGAAATGAGATTGTTTTAGAGTCCATTCTCTTTGAACATCTGGGGTGATATCCTTTCTGGGGTGATATCCTTTCTGGGGTGATATCCTTTCTGTATATGCAAAGTTAAAATTTCAAGTGCTATATTGTCTCATTTTTGCAGAGGTTAAGTGTAATGTGAGGATAGGGATGCTTCTAAGCTGCCTATCTGATCAAGAAGTGCAGGTCTGAAGGTACTAAATACCCAAGTGAATGCAGACTAGCTGCAAAACTGACGTATGCAGCATGGTAGAGGAAGGTGAAGACTGTAAGAATGTGCTTAAACTCCCCCTGCTAAATTAACATTGCTGTTCTGAGTATCTTAGCTGAGAAATACGCAAGCATGCAAAATGTACACTTGTCATTCTTAAAGTAGTTGGTTTCCAACCTTTAATTTCTGAAGGACTGTTGAATGACAGAACTACTTTGACTTTTTCCACACAAATCCCTCTAATGAAATGCGTTTCTGCTTCACACCCGTCAGAGTTGCTAGTGGCAGTCACTGTCTCGCTTGAAATGGGATCTTTCTCCAGTAATCTACTGCCAGTTAATCATGGCTAAGTGAGACCTGGTAATCCCATTGATGTGCCTGGACTTATCTGAAGACAAGACCTAATTTTTATTTTTTTAAAAAGAGCTGTAGTAACATCATTTGTAATTATAGTGATATGAACTTGGTCACGCTTCCTGCCTACAATATCATGTATGTAAACACTACAATAAATTCTGTCTAAACACGTTCTGCTTTAACTCTACCTCTGTCTTAAGAAGTAAATGTGCATTTGCTGTCTTTATTTATCTCTGTACTGTACCACTCTGCACTAATAAATTCATTTCTTAATGAATTCATGTAGCCGTATGGCCAGAAATATATTTTTTAACTAGCTAAGAGTCTGTGATAAGCAGTGCAAAGAATCTGTTTCTTTAAAATATGCTTTACTGTACTTTGAAACTGGCTTCTAAAGATACTGAATGTTTCCATCAACTTGGTAATACTCATAACCAGCTCCTGGTATATACAATATATTAAAATGATGCTAAATATAAAAGTGTGTGTGTATAATGATTTTAAGAAAACTAATATATATGTCTCTGCACTCTGAATAAATCTGTCTCTGGACTTGTGATCAAGGCAGAGGACAGGGCTGTTTCTTGTTACTTAAGGTAACACAGGAATTCAGGCACATAGCAAAAAGCTTTTAATCACACTAATGTGATGCATTGTATCGACATCTTAATGCTAAGATGATCTTTAGGATGAAGAAAGTATTTTAAACAAACACCATGTAGTTCCCTGCAACATCAGTGCTTTTTGTTCTAGACAGTGAAGGTCTGTTGTGTGGTCAAAGCCGTAAATGGAATGAAATGAGGTTGCTTTAAACAAAGGTTTCATAAGTTGTTGAAAATCAGTTTTGAGGAAAATGTCTGAAATGTTTTGCAGAGGTGAATCTGGTGCTGGGAAGACTGAAAACACAAAGAAGGTTATTCAATACCTTGCTCATATTGCTTCCTCCCATAAAGGAAGAAAGGACCATAATATTCCCGTAAGTTGGGATATTTTATCATTTGTTTATTGTTCTTTTTGAAAACCACCATCTTTGCATTTAAAAAAAACATAACTTTTTTATTAAAGATAAGCTGTAATGTAATCCACATAATTTTCTCAACCGTTATTTTCTCTTTAGTAGGGGCTGAAATGAGCAGTTACGTTAAAATTTCCAGTTGATGTTAGCTGTTTAACTTCTCTTCTGAAATTAAAGGTTTTATGCAACCATTGTAACTAGGAACGGTATCAAAGCTTTCTGATTCAGTGTGTGCCAGTTTTCCAAAAATTTAATTAACTTGGGCAAGTCTTAGTGAATTTAGTTCCCTGAGATGCAGTTTTCAGTACTATATTTGTGAACAAGCTTTCTGTTCTTTCAAAAATTATCTTGTAGATAAGAAAAATCATCAAGCTTCAAAACTGCTGTAGACTTGATATGTCTACAAGCGAGCAGCTAATAAAAAGCTCTAGTTTTAGTACATTACAGACAAAAGCATATGCACTTATGTCAGAGTCTTGGGTTTTTTGGTAACTTGTCACTAACTGATTTATGTAGAAGTTTCTTCAGATTTACTGCTAGACTTCAAAATTCACAATGAGTTTTTATCAATATTTTGCTTTACAAGATATGGATGGGTTTGATTATCTGTTGCTATGAGCACTTGGATCTCTTTGCAGTGGAATATTAATTCAACTTGCTAGAAGCAAGTGGCTTGCTATATTCGATACTGGCGTATGTGGTTGGAAGTTTTCAAACTATATCAGACTTAGAAGCATCAGCTTCTGTAATTTCTAGTGTATAACACTTAATATTAAGATATTCTGGAATGTGTCAAGACTCAAACTCCTAGAAAACCAGGAGAGGACTTTTGACCAATCTGTGAAGAAAAAAAAAGCAAGAATTTGAAGTTGGAGAGAGGGAAAGATTGCTCTGCAGATAGATTTGGAGGCCTTAGGAGGATGCTGTGACTGGAGTGTCGGCAGCATTAGCATTGTCATGTGCTAGGGGAATACATGGCTCTGCAGAATGCTATTTAGAAAGTCATCCTTCAGAACTTGTTTTCTGTGTGGGTTTTGATTTATAAATATTCTTGGATTTATGGCTGTGCAGCCTTGAACAAAACTAGTGTTTTTAAAATTTCTACAGGAGTATAATTGCCTACAACTTTGGGGGGCGGGAAGGGAATTATGCAGAGAATGGAACTGCACAGAGTTTGTATACCAAGTACTTCTAAACACACTATTGACAGCTTGGAATGCACCAGGTTGAAAAGACTTCTGTGAGCCTCTTGTCGAGCCTCCTTTCAAAATATGCTTCCCTTTAAAGCTGAGTTTTGAAAACCTTGTGTGATGAAGATTATACAACCTTTCTGCAAAACTTTTCCTGTGCTTAACCACTTAAACAGTCAAAAATAGGGGTTTAAAAAGTACTCCTTGTTTGTTTGGCTGTGTTTCCATAAGCACTTTGTGCCAGTACCTGTGCTAAAAGTAGTCCCCTTTTTGAGTTTTGTCATCGTAACAATTCCTGTGGCCACTCACTGGGCTTGGAGACTGCAGGCTCAAACTACTGTTCTGAAAGTCATAGAATCATAGAATGGTTTGGGTTGGAAAGGACCTTAAAGATCATCTGGTTCCAACCCCCCTGCCATCAGCAGGGACATCTTCCACCAGACCAGGTTGCTCACAGCTCCATCCAAACTGGCCTTGAACCCTGCCAGGGAGGGGGTAGCCACAGCTTCTCTGGGCAACCTGGACCAGTGTTTCATCACCCTCATGGGGAAGAAATGAAGTCCGTCTGGCTTTAGATGAAACAAGTTTCCTCTGTTTGTTGCGTGGCTGCATAACTGATATGAAGTGAAGGCACAGAAAAAAGCTGGGGTGGAAGATGTTGGTGAAGGGAAGGATGAGTTGCTCAGTCTAATGCAGTGCTGGCTAATTCTGTTTAAGTTGCTGGTTGAACTGGAATCTAATTCTCTACTTAGCAGCGTGATCAAATGGGACAGGAGTTTAAGGTGGTGGGTGTAATCAGCTGCTTCGTGAGCCATCGAAGACTGTCACGATGAAGACTGGAAAAGTTTTTATTCTTTGTAAAACATAGTTCAGACACAGTAAAAAGAATAGGGTAGTGTCCTGAATAGAAGTTTGATACTTTGATTGTGCGCTTCATTCAATGCACTGCTATAGTAAGCACTGAATTAAGTATATGTTTATGAAAAATGCAAAATGTTCACGTAACCTAAACCGTTTTGAAAATACAAATGAGTCTCGCTTCTGTAACAATTAATTTTTATTAATATACTGCAGATGAAGAATGTCTAATCTACACACCTAACACTCAAAAGTTAGGAAGTGTCAGAATTGGTTATATTTAAGCAGCCCTAACTTGTTCCTGTTCACATATACATTAGAAAACTGTAGAGGGCTGGTGGTGATCCGTAGTATCCATCTGTACAGCCTTTGCACTGACCTGTGCACAAAGATGATGCTAAACAGGCTTGTTAAATAGACAGCAAGTCATGGATTTACTTTTATCCATCCTGTAACAAATAATTATCAGTGCTATGCATATTACTGAGACTTCTGAAAGTTGCATACATAAATAACTCTGTAACTCATGAAATACTTATGGCTCTTGAGGGGGTTAAATTCCCAAATATTTGAAGGTAAGAAGAAATAGACATGGTAACAATGAAGAAAAAAATAAATGGTGGGTGAAAATCTTTGTTAAGGCATTAGCAAATGATGCAACTGGTTTCTAGGAAATTGAAGTAGTAATGTAAAATATAATTTAATGAGAAGGCAAAATAATATAAACATGAAAAAGACAAGATAATTTAGAACATTAAAAAAGAAATCTTTTTTTTTTAATACGATGGCATGAATAGAGCCATGTGACGCTCACTGATGAAATCAAGTATTTAAACAAATAATTTGGTCAGTGTTAGAAATGCAAATCTATGGGCACTTTGAGATATCTGTCCCAAAACAAGCGTTCAAAGAAAAGATCTGAAGTGAAAGAGCTGAATAGATTAGGTAATTATAGCAGACTTTTCAGCTCCAGATCTCTGTTTCAAACTGCAACCAAAAAAGTCATTACAGCCTGAAGGCTGAAATAAATTTGCTTTTCTTAGTCCATTTGTTCCAAGTGAACGTTTTTCCACATCATACTGATTATTCTGAACAGAGAGGATCAAACTGGCTTTGTTCCTGGATTACTTTTTAACTGCAAGAAAATATTTCCTCTAGGACAGGATGTGCTTTACCTTTATGAATAGAACTCTTCACTTGAGAGTTATCAACAAATATGATCTTACAAAAAAATGGAGAGTACTGAAGGGTTGCAATGAAAGTTCAAAAAGAACAGAACTCAATGCGGTTCAGTTTAACACAAGATAAAGATAAGACTTATAGACAGGAATTTCGGAAGGAGCGGTAGCTTCATATTCAAACATCTAACCTTATTTTTAGATCCTGAGTTGTTTTCTGAGCAGGTATGATGCAGCTTTGCAAAATTCACATCACTTAGCTGAGTAAACTAAACCTTTGCTAGCTGCTTTACAGAACTCTGTCAAAACCTGTTATTCTTCACTAAAACAGTGCTAGTTGCTAGTTATTTAAATTAGTAGACATAAACGGAAGAAGTGTGCGTCTGTCTTGGTGTGAAAATTTCTTGTGGTCTGAGTTTCACCACCACGTTTTCTCTCTAGGCTCTCTGGTGTGAAGCTCAAGATTGTTAAGTTTGTTGACTGAGACAAGGGAATAGGGGAATTGAAAATTTCTGCGTTTTTGCAGAAACTGCAAATTTGGGTTTTGGGGATTTTTTTGTTTTGCTTTATTACACTCATGTTCCATTTACCCTTTTTTCTGGCAAAAGTTAAAGGTATTCCAGTTTTTTAAGACTTTGCTTCTCATGTGGACGGTAATTCTTGAAAGAAAGCTTCTATCTCGATTGTAGGATTGCCTTTCTTAAGTACTTGAAGTACAGGGCAAAAACAAAGCCACAGGCTCTGTAAGTATTGCTTTCCTCTTGGTTCTTTTATAACCTTTTTGATTTTTGAAAAATAGTGATGATCTTATCCATACAAAAACACCTTGCAGTGACTAAGGCTGTCGAGACAGTTACTTGGTGTTGTGGGTTTATTTTTGTTGTTGTTTGTCAAAACTGTGGAAAGCAGGGCTGCCGGAGGCCCGGCCAGTCTGACTAATTGAAGTCTTGCTTGTCTTGCAAGCCCCCCTTTCTGTTTGTTGGAGGACCAAAATTCCAAATTTCTGAAGGTGAGACCAGTATGCGTGGTGGAGATTCTGCTCTTAAGTGATGGTAGTACCAAGTGATAGCTCTCAAAGCATTTCAGGCTGCTGTTGCGTTATCTATAGAGTTTGTGCCTGAAGACTTGTGGGGTTTGACCAAGTGGAAGCTGAGACACTGAGAGCTTTAAAAGGGAGATATTTGCCATGCATTCTTTCCAATTCCATGGGTCTTCCAAACCTAAGAGCTGCAAACAGTGTTTATCATAGCTACTGTTGTTCATTGCAAACAGACTTCCAAAAGTGTAAAACAAAGGCTGTGCTAAAACCAGACCTCCTGTGTGTTCAATTCCAAGTCTCGCTTTCTTGGAAAACAAGTGTTCATGTCTCTGTACGGTTCCAGTTGATCCGTAGTATTGACAGGTCAGTCACTTGAAATGAAATCTGTATTATATCTGGTGTATGAGACCTCTGTATGGATTTTGTATATTCAGTTATTTGTGTTGCTTAGAGACTATTGTTGTGGAGTCTCCTTCTCTGGAGATATTCAAGACCTGCCTAGACTTGGTCCTGTGCAGCCTGGTCTGGGTGACCCTGCTTCGGCAGGGTTGTTGGACTGGGTGACCCACAGAGGTCCCTTCTAACCCCTACAATTCTGTGATTCTGTGGTTCAAATTCTATTGTAGAAGTTATTCTTTCTCCCCTTTCTCATGGCTAGAAAAAGAAGCTGATGGAGGATCCAATTGCTGAATGTACTTCTCAGCTGGCTGAAGAAGAAGAAAAGGCCAAAAACTTGGCCAAATTCAAGAACAAACAGGAAATGATGATCACTGATTTGGAAGGTTTGTTCTTGCTACTTTTGCCTGTTAACAAGTTGTACATCATGCGAGAAAGGAGTGGATCACTTATTACAGTGTATGCAGTATCTGGTCCAGTCTGCTAAGTGTAACCTTATATGTAGATACCTTAATAGCTGTTGCTTTTATCTAAATCTTGAAAGAATAATTTATTGCTTGCAAGCCTTGTTGCATTTGGCTGCTCAGTCTTTCTCGTGTTTAATTTGTTAGCTTTTCATTTTTGAGAATCCATTTTATTTAATGATACACTCCAGAAATTCATGTTGTTGCATGCATCCCTTAGTAACAAGGTAAAACATCTGTCTCTTGGGAAGGCTCTACACTTTTCTATAGTAACACATTAGAACAACACATTTCTGGAAAAACGTTAGTAGGCATTCATTAGTCTTCTAACATTTTTTGAATAAGCAAATCTGAATTGTTCTGCCTTTCTTGATGCTTTGTTTATCTAAAATGGTTCAGTTTCTTTGGCCATTTATTTCTGATTGTTTTGCCTGTGTTGTCACGACTGGATTAGCCCTATATGTAACCTTTCATGATGTTATGGTGGGTTTTTTAATTACTTATGGTTGTAAATAGGTATTGTGCAACATTAATATACTGCCAAGCCAAAGTTGCAAAATATAAGGCAATGTTGCTATCTGCCCTAATTTGGAAATATTTTTTTCACTTACTGTTATGGGTTGTCTTACTACATACTTTAATACTGATGCGCTTATGGAAAAATACCAAAGTTTAGTCTTATCTGTGTAGGAAGGTATTGAAGTAATATGAATAATAGATGATTGATGTACCTTTTATTTAAAAAGCCTATTCAGGGACTTTAAGATGGGCATAAGTAAGCTGTACTCATTGGAAAATAATGCTTGAGTAGTTGTGTACTTCAATTGGGACTAGTGTTTCTGAAGATACTTGACAGACGTGGTTGGTTATGGTGCTGTTCCCAGAGTGATGACCTTAGAAATGGAAATTAAAGCTTAAATATAAGGCATGCAACTGCTTGGCTAGTAAAGCACAGTAAAATGATACTCTCTGAGACAATTCAAGAAGCCATGAAGGTCACTCTGCTAGGGTCTTGACACTGGTAAGTACTGAAATTTGGGGGGGGGGCAACAAAAACCCACAAAACCCCAAAAAAACCCCACTAATTCAGTTTACTGTGAGTTTTCCCCATTGCGAAATTGTGTCTTATGCCACTCTTCTGTCACCTGCCAGAAATACAATGTAAAAACAGAGAAAAGTGCTATTTTTTGTTTTTTTTTGAATGAGGAGCTGTTTAGAGAAAAACAATGTTACTTCAGATTGTCTGGAAAATCCCAAATACCCCTCGGTAGCTCTAAGATATGATTCTTGAACATGGCTCCGTTTCCATGTAGAAGATGTCCTGATCTTGTAGCAGGCTTAGGAGGGGTGTGAGAAACCCCTGCACTGAGAACCCACAAAGTATTGAACAAGTCTAATAACTTACATTTATTCTAATAGATGTTGAATTGTGCTAATGCTATGCTAAGCAAAACCTTCCTGTGACTTCAATATATTACATACCTGGTCATTATCTAACTGTAGACAATGCAGCCAATAACTATCTAAATCAGACCACAGGCAGATCATCTAAATGTATTTTATTGCTAGGGCACTGATAACTGGATGGTGTTCACAAAGAAATACCTTAGGGCAGGAGTATCTTGGCTACACAAGGAAATTACTGGAGGCTATCAGGGTTGCAAAGTCTTGCTAAATATCAATGGGATGTGAGTTAGTGGTACAAATACTTGCAAAACATGTTTATCCAAGTTTTCTTTAAGTTACACTATTTTCCAGTAGACCTTTTGGGCCTAGCCCTTCCACAACTATGCAAGTCATAATTTTTTCCAGTCTGTAGTTCTTCATTTTTGAATCCTGATGTCTGCGATCACCTGGCCGAGCAGCTCAAACTGCTCTTCTGTTAGATTCTATTCCTTATTTTTCTGTCAACATGTGATTATGTTTGTTACCTTACTTCAAACTTTTTTCTCCAGTCATTGACTTTTTCTTGACTTTCTATCTGAATCATGCAGTTCTACTTTGCTATTTCATCTTTCCCAGTCACCCTTCCAGCTGCAGTCTGGAGAAAGAATTGACACAGTGTATATTAAACTTCCCACCCTTCTTGCTGTCCCATTGCCCTGCCCCTGAACCTTCTGAGGATAACAATAGGAAAAAATTGCTTACAAATATAATCCTTTACTTCCATAGAGTGCTTAAAAAAGGAGGAGAAGACCCGTCAAGAATTAGAAAAAGCTAAAAGAAAACTTGATGGTGAAACAACAGACCTACAGGACCAAATAGCTGAGCTGCAAGCCCAGATTGAAGAACTGAAGATCCAGCTGGCCAAGAAAGAGGAAGAACTGCAGGCTGCTCTTGCTAGGTCGGATCATGATGGAGCTTTATGACTACAGAAGTGTGGTAGAAACCTACTTTCCCAGACAGAATTTCAGCTGACTGCAAACTGATGAGTTAAAACTGGGAGTGTTCAAGCAGAAGCCAGTTCATGTTTGTACTACAGCATCTCTAGACACCTGTGTGTTTTGCGTAGACAGGGCAAAAAAGGAACTCAATCTTTCATCACCATCCTTGCTCTATAAAGCTCCAAAACCAATGTTTCATCAGGGCTTAATAGCACTTTGGCTCTGGAAGCTTTTTAGTCTCCCAGAGTTCAGCCTCAGGAGGGGGAAAAAACATGTAATCGTCGAGAGTGTTCTTAGTTGGTCCAAATACTGGATAATGTCTGTCCAACTCAATCAAAGATCTGTGTGGTAGTCTCGCAGCCACGTGTTATAAACTAAACACCACCTGAGTTTTCTGAGTAATGATCTATAACTTTGCAGGAAGAGACAGTCCTACAGACAAGGGTGCATTTTTGGGAGTGTTGAGGTCTACAAAACTGGAATACCTGAATGCAAACTGGAAAGCTTGATCATTCCAGTAGTGCATCTGTAGTACCTGGGGCACTGTGCTCATTAGGATCTTGAGAATAAGAGTGCAGTAGTGGCTTTGTCTATGAAATTTTAGGAGGTGGATTTTGTTCAAGTGGGAAAGATGAGTTATTTTTTGAGTACATAACTTATACTAGACTTATGAGAAGAGATCTGAAGCTATGAAATATCATTAACTGTTGTGGTTCTGTTTAACAGAGGTGATGAAGAAGCAGTTCAGAAAAACAACGCACTGAAAGTGATAAGAGAGTTGCAGGCTCAAATTGCAGAACCGCAGGAGGATCTTGAATCTGAGAAGGCATCTGGCAACAAGGCGGAAAAGCAGAAAAGAGATTTAAGTGAAGAGCTGGAGGCTTTAAAAACTGAAGTAGAAGATACCTTGGATACCACTGCAGCACAGCAAGAGCTGAGGTAAGATCATGTGTCTGTATAAGCAGGCACCATTAAAATTCACCTTGAATTTACAAAAGACTAAAATGTTGATTTTTGATAACTATTGATGCTTCCTCTAGGACAAAGCGAGAGCAGGAGGTGGCTGAACTGAAGAAAGCAATTGAAGAGGAAACCAAAAACCATGAAGCACAGATCCAGGAAATCAGGCAGAGCCATGCTACTGCCCTGGAAGAGCTCTCTGAACAACTGGAACAGGCCAAAAGGGTGAGCAGAAAATTAATTACAGAAATACATTTTTCAGCTTCAGGACTTTTAGAAGTAACATCAGTGGCGTGGTCACTTCCAGTGATATCTGCAGATCTAAATTGTCCTCTGTACATACTTAACTACTGCAGTTGAATCAAATATATCCTGCTGGTTTGAACATATAGCAACTTTTCAGATAGATGCCAAGACTATCTAAAAGTGTTTGTTAGACCTGGAAACAGTGCACCTAGAGATAAGTTGATGTAGTACTTTTGTGGGAATTCTCGAGCAGCCTATGTGCTTATTTGGTGAAAAGCAGTTCTCTGCCTAAGCGAACTGCGGAATGGTTCCAAATAAGGTAATTGTCATGTCGACACTCACAAATAACAAACTGTGAGTACGGGTAGCATAAAAGTTCTTCCAGCCACTCTTCACTTTATGCTTGTACCGTGACCTCCAGTGCTAGATATCTGTGGAGTATCTTGCTATATTTGCAGAGTTCTATTGTGTCTCTGGTAACCCCTGCCAGAGCAGAGGAAGCGGCACACCTGGACAACGTGGTTCCTACTAGTGCAGCTTCAGTGTCTTTGTTCAGAAGTAGAATTAATCCAACACTGCCAAAAAAAAAAAAAAAAAAAGTATCTCTAGCTTGTAAAAAAAAAAAAAAAAACACTTCAGTGACTAAAACACCTCTGAGGCAGGAAGGACCTGATTATAGAACTGATGAGATGGATTAATTGTTTCTTATATTCAGATGCTGGCAGAAGAAAAGAACATTTCTGCCAGATATGCAGAGGAAAGAGATCGTGCTGAAGCAGAGGCAAGGGAGAAGGAAACCAAAGCACTGTCTCTGGCTCGGGCTTTGGAAGAAGCCCTGGAAGCTAAGGAAGAGTTTGAAAGACAGAACAAACAGTTGCGGGCAGATATGGAAGACTTAATGAGCTCGAAAGATGATGTGGGCAAAAATGTAAGTAACTTTCCAGACCCTATTTTGTTATGAACTGCACAGGGAACAACACAGGAAAATTCCCTGGTTGGAGAAGTGTTTTTGACACAAATATGGAACGTTTTGAGGCTGATTTGTAACCCAGAATTCTGGAGGAATTAATGCTCAGAACAAGAGGGTGGTCTCTATTAAGATGAGGCCTGTTCAAAAGATGTGAAGACTTGGAGAGCAGCAGTTGCTGGCCAAATGCCTAATGGCACTTGTGCTGGATTTAAGAGCTTGTCTTACTACTACTACTTTTTCTCTGTGAATATTGCACAGCTCATCTCTCCATTCATCTGCACGGATGTTTGTTTGGTTCTCTAATCTGTATCTTAGAGATGCTGCTCTCCCTGTTCATATTGTCCAGTTTGGAGCATCACAAAGTGTAGTGTACTGAGTTCATATAATGTCTACTTTTGCTGTTAACTGCTGATTTTGAGAGGGTCTGATTAATGTTTGTGGCTTAGGTCCATGAACTGGAGAAATCAAAAAGAACTTTAGAGCTACAGGTTGAAGAGATGACGACTCAGCTTGAGGAACTGGAAGATGAACTGCAGGCCACAGAAGATGCTGAACTTCGTCTGGAGGTGAACATGCAAGCTATGAAAGCCCAGTTTGAGAGAGATCTGCAAGCCAGAGATGAACAGAATGAAGAGAAAAAGAGGATGCTGGTTAAACAAGTATGTATCTTACTGTGCTTCATAGTGGGAAGGGCGTGATGTTCTTTTGACAAAGCTCTATGGCTTTGAGAACTTGCTACCAGGAAAATAAAACTCTGTGCTTAAAGATCCCATCCTATAGAAGTCCCAAGCACGGATCTTTACCCACAATACAATAGGTCTTGTTGTGGATTAGCCACTATTCATGTTAGTCTGCCAGTGATGGTCCTCCAATTCAACTGTACCTTGCCTCCAAAGCACTCAACATGCAAGTAGATTTGGCTGTTGCTGCATGGGTGTCCTTCAAGCCCGTCCTGTTTGGTGTACAGCAACAAATCCATGGATGCCGACATAGACTGAAAGACTGTAATTAAGTGAACAGTTTCTTAAATGAAAAACGTAGTAAAGATTCCAGATTTGCCAGACTTGAGTCTCTTCAGATCTGCCTTATGATATTAGAATTCTAAAGAAATGCCTTTAAAATTTCATGCTTGTAGGAGAAGATAGATCTAAATTAACATTTCTAAAGCTTTAAGGAAAAAGCACCTAATATTTCAAGATTTATCACAAGAAAACAAAAACTTACTGAGAATTACCTGTATAGAGATCTCCTAGAAATAAATAAAAGCATTGACCTGGAAGGCTTTTGAAGTTCCCTGCAACGCTGAATTGCTATTGTCTTGCACTGGACAAGAGCTCCTGACCTGGCATGAGGAGGGAGGCTTGATTCAAAAGAAACATATTCCTTCATGTTGGTAACCTGTGGCACTTCTGGCTCACTTTTATTGTTGTATGAGTTCATCTTAGTTCTTGTTAGCTGCTTTCTTAGATACTTTGCTTCTCTGTTTTCTTTTGAAAAAAAGAAAAGTTGTTGGTGTATACATTCTAGTAGCACATCTGTTTCAAAGAGAATTATTTCTTTTTTTTTTTCTTGTGAATATGTGTGTTGATTCTATGTCGTATTTTCCTCTTAGTGGTTCAATCAGAATTAGCAACATCTGCCCCCAAGTCATACCTAAATGTAGACAGATGTACTGGGCCAGAAGCTGATCATGAAGCAGCTGAACAGATGAAATGGAAATGCTTCAGATGCTGAGCTCTTTTCTTTATTTTCCTTTTGTCAGTTCAGAGATCTCTGCTTCCAGTTTGTGGATTTTTTTGCCGTCTGCAGTGTCTTCCCATGTAGCTTGAGTTCTGTAGGCTCTTCGAATCGAGTAATGCTAATTCTGATCTGCAAAGGCCTTTTGGATTCATCAGCCGTTTTGTTAGGATTTTGTGTTTGCTCTGTTCCTGGAGCTTGAGCCTGTTAAATCCCTTGATTTCACAGGTGCGAGAGCTGGAGGCAGAACTGGAAGATGAGCGCAAACAGAGGGCTCTTGTTGTGGCAGCCAAGAAGAAAATGGAGATGGATATGAAAGACCTGGAAGGTCAGACAGAAGCTGCAAACAAGGCTCGAGATGAAGCAAGCAAACAGCTACTTAAGCTCCAGGTAGGCACAGCAAATCAGCTGAGCTACTTTCCCTCCTGCTGACAGTCTGTCAAGGGTGCTGCTTTTCGTTACATGCATTTGTAGTGTGAAGGCAAGAAGGAGTATCAGACTCAGCTATGCTGGCACACGTCACAGTATCTGGCCTGAACTTATCAGACGCTCAAAACTCCTCTCATCCTTTTGTTGATAAGGAGTTAAGATTGTCCCCCACGTACTTCTATTCAATAGTCATCATTTTCAACGCTTTGCATAAGGATTTACTGAGGATTGCTTTTGAGGCTGAATCTTTAAAATTTATGGTTGTTTGTATCTTTGAATTTACTGATTTCAGCTCAGCTCTTGCTGATTGCTACTTCCTCTAGTTGAGGAAGCCAAAAATGTTCCAGAGAAATAGGAGGAGTAAATTTTAGTTGCTTTGAAAAAGCTCCAAGATGCCTATTCTTTTTAGATTGGCAAGAAGAATCCAGTACTTGTGTCAAGGATTTATTTCCCATTCCCAGAGAAATACTCCGTCTTTAGTAGAGGTCAGTTTTCCCAAGGCTTTCAGTGCCATGGCCCAAAGCTGCAGGAGTATGAGGCCGTGGCAAGACCATGTAAAGCATAGAGCAAACTGCATTGCCTTTCTGCCCTGTCCACTCTATTCCTTGGCAATCCTACTTCAACTGAACTGAATGAGGGCAATTCTGGAACTTGGTCCAGGCGCTGGATGAGAAGGGAATGGAGATTAAAGCAAGAAATGCTGGTACCTAGCAGTAGCGGCTTCTCTATTCCCAGAGGCTGAGTCAGTTACAGAGTTCATACCTGATCTCTGTACACTTTCATGCAAGCACCTGAAATAAGTGGTCTCATGACTAGTGGTATTGCGAAGATGCAGGTACAACTTAAATGCAGTTTCTCTAGCTTTATTCTTTTAGCATCTGAAGTCAAACTTGTGTGAATTAAGATATCAGTCTGTGTTAAGTGTCTTACGGGAAGGATAAGTATGTGCTTCTACGTTATATGTGCAAAATGGTGAATTGTGGTACTTCTACACTGAGAAGTTTCTTACCTTGAGTACTTGTAATAGGTTTTATCAGTCAATTTAAGTAAATAGGTTTGTTTTTTTCCAAGACAATTGCAAGAGCATTACCTATCTACTACAAAGGTATCTCTACTACCTCTACTAGAGGTTTTTTCCTACAAGAAATCTACTAATAAATGAAGTGAAGTCTTCTAATGGGATATTTCTGATGAGGAGTGAGTGATGGAAAGATGAGAAAATGAAGGGTTTAGACTGAAAGAGGGTAGATTTAAATTGGATATAAGAAAGAAATTCTTCACTCTGAGGGTGATGAGGCACTGGCCCAGGTTGCCCAGAGAAGCTGTGGCTGCCCCCTCCCTGGCAGTGTTCAAGGCCAGGTTGGATGGGGCTTTGAGCAGCCTGGAAGGTGTCTCTGCCCGTGGCAGAGGGATAGAACTCTGATCTTTAAAGGTCCTGTCCAACCCAAACCATTCTATAATTCTATGAAAATAAGAACTGAAAATAAATATATTTAAGTGGAATGAAGCCACTTTAGGAGGAAGGTCTTGCCTCCTAAGGGCAAAAAAGCTTCAGAGCTACTAATAAATCTTGTGGTTGTCCTGCTGTATCATGGCTTATTCTTTCCTCTGCTCTCCAATTGCAGGCTGAAATGAAAGACTACCAGCGGGAGCTAGAAGAAGCCCTTGCATCCAGAGATGAGATCTTTGCACAGTCCAAAGAAAGTGAAAAGAAGCTCAAAGGTCTTGAAGCAGAAATACTCCAGCTCCAAGAGGTGAGATTGAAATCCAAGAAATCTGTTTTTCTTTCTAGAGAAAAGGGGAAGGCCAGAGTGTGTTTGTTTTTTTTTTTTTAAAAAAAAAAGTAAAAAGCCATCCAGTGAGTTGAACAGAAAAGTGGGAGCCTGGAGATGTTTCTCTTCCTCACTGCCCCAGGTCATTAGTGAGCTTCTTATAGCTTTGTAGGAATCCTTCTAGTAGTCTGGACTTCCTTTCCCTGCCTGGGTAGCAGGGAAGCCTTACTACTGCTTAAACAGATTTCAAGCCTCACTAAAATTTGCAAGGTGGTTTGAGAGTCTCTGGAAGCTGTGGTGCACAGTTGTCAGTACTAAAACTGGTCACTGGAAGTATATAAAAACCTAACAATCTCTCCAGTACCTCAGTGGACCATGTAAGTCTGTGGAGGTTTATCTCTCTCTGCTATCTGAGGTCCTCATCCCTTTCTTTTACGGGCATCTGTTCCCTCATTGTTGGCAATTCATGTAAGAGCTCCAAGTCGTGCTACATATCGCTGTCACTTATCTCCGATTATCTCCGTTGTCTGCCACAAGGTTAAACGTTTGAGGTTTGAAGGCAACAGAATTGCCTTGTGTGAGAGACGGCCTCTTTTTGCCCTGTTAGCTGCAAAGGTTGAAGCAATCACTCAGCTTACACTGCACTTAATGTTTGAGACTTTTACCTACAACTTACTAGAGCTTCTCCATGTCATTCTTTCACAGACTTCAAACTTGTCAGTCTTGCACTTGCAGTGCATTAGATTGTGTCCTTCTTGGTGAATGTCTGGGTGTTTCTACCACTCAATACAATTTCACAATACAAGATTCAGCGCTGTTATATTTTTGTGCTAAAAATTCATTTTCTATACTTTGCTTTCAGTCATGCTACGTACTCTGTAGGAACCTAAAAAATTTGCTTAATTTAGTGCCCACGTTATACTTAATGAATTAGAGCATGTGACAGAACGGTTTTCTCCTCCTGCTTAGGGCTTGAATGTTACTGGCCTTTTCAGGGGACGGGGAGAAGTAAATTCATAGTAGTCATGTGGCAGTTACGGGAAGTTTAATCAGGTAGTCTACTTTCCTGTCATCTTGCTGATTTCTATGATTTTGAATGGCATCTTGTTTGTGTTGATTGATAAATCTTTTGGGAGCAGCTTGGCCTTTGTTAGGAGTAACTTGTTGCTTCTAATTTCAGTGAGCTAAATGCCATCTTGGAGTCTTGTTAGATCAAGTAATAAGCTCTTTCTATACAAAAAAGAAATTCTATTGGAACAAAAACTTCAGACTATTATTGTAATCCCTCAGGATAGACTAAGAAAGGGTGTGAAGACTGAACGATGGAAATAATAGGAAAAGTATTTCATCTTTATTAGTAGCTTGCTTTCCTCACCTCATTCCAGAGTAGCTGTAGCTGTTTTCTTACTAGCCTTTGGATCAAGACTGAGAGACTAGAGAGCTTCTGAATGCCAGTTAAACTTAGAGCATTAACCACTTCAGTGACTAAAACACCTCTGAGGCAGGAAGGACCTGATTATAGAACTGATGAGATGGATTAATTGTTTCTTATATTCAGATGCTGGCAGAAGAAAAGAACATTTCTGCCAGATATGCAGAGGAAAGAGATCGTGCTGAAGCAGAGGCAAGGGAGAAGGAAACCAAAGCACTGTCTCTGGCTCGGGCTTTGGAAGAAGCCCTGGAAGCTAAGGAAGAGTTTGAAAGACAGAACAAACAGTTGCGGGCAGATATGGAAGACTTAATGAGCTCGAAAGATGATGTGGGCAAAAATGTAAGTAACTTTCCAGACCCTATTTTGTTATGAACTGCACAGGGAACAACACAGGAAAATTCCCTGGTTGGAGAAGTGTTTTTGACACAAATATGGAACGTTTTGAGGCTGATTTGTAACCCAAAATTCTGGAGGAATTAATGCTCAGAACACGAGGGTGGTCTCTATTAAGATGAGGCCTGTTCAAAAGATGTGAAGACTTGGAGAGCAGCAGTTGCTGGCCAAATGCCTAATGGCACTTGTGCTGGATTTAAGAGCTTGTCTTACTACTACTACTTTTTCTCTGTGAATATTGCACAGCTCATCTCTCCATTCATCTGCACGGATGTTTGTTTGGTTCTCTAATCTGTATCTTAGAGATGCTGCTCTCCCTGTTCTGACTGTCCAGTTTGGAGCATCACAAAGTGTAGTGTACTGAGTTCATATAATGTCTACTTTTGCTGTTAACTGCTGATTTTGAGAGGGTCTGATTAATGTTTGTGGCTTAGGTCCATGAACTGGAGAAATCAAAAAGAACTTTAGAGCAACAGGTTGAAGAGATGAGGACTCAGCCTGAGGAACTGGAAGATGAACTGCAGGCCACAGAAGATGCTGAACTTTGTTTGGAGGTGAACATGCAAGCTATGAAAGCCCAGTTTGAGAGAGATCTGCAAGCCAGAGATGAACAGAATGAAGAGAAAAAGAGGATGCTGGTTAAACAAGTGTGTATCTTACTGTGCTTCACAGTGGGAAGGGCGTGATGATCTTTTGACAAAGCTCTATGGCTTTGAGAACTTGCTACCAGGAAAATAAAACTCTGTGCTTAAAGATCCCATCCTATAGAAGTCCCAAGCACGGATCTTTACCAACAATACAATAGGTCTTGTGGTGGATTAGCTACTGTTAATGTTAGTCTGCCAGTGATGGTCCTCCAATTCAACTGTACCTTGCCTCAAAAGCACTCAACATGCAAGTAGATTGGGCTGTTGCTGCATGGGTGTCCTTCAAGCCCGTCCTGTTTGGTGTACAGCAACGAATCCATGGATGCCGACATAGACTGAAAGACTGTAATTAAGTGAACAGTTTCTTAAATGAAAAACGTAGCAAAGATTCCAGATTTGCCAGACTTGAGTCTCTTCAGATCTGCCTTATGATACTAGAATTCTAAAGAAATGCCTTTAAAATTTCATGCTTGTAGGAGAAGATAGATCTAAATTAACATTTCTAAAGCTTTAAGGAAAAAGCACGTAATATTTCAAGATTTATCACAAGAAAACAAAAACTTACTGAGAATCACCTGTATAGAGATCTCCTAGAAATAAATAAAAGCATTGACCTGGAAGGCTTTTGAAGTTCCCTGCAATGCTGAATTGCTATTGTCTTGCACGGGACAAGAGCTCCTGACCTGGCATGAGGAGGGAGGCTTGATTCAAAAGAAACATATTCCTTCATGTTGGCAACCTGTGGCACTTCTGGCTCACTTTTATTGTTGTATGAGTTCATCTTAGTTCTTGTTAGCTGCTTTCTTAGATACTTTGCTTCTCTGTTTTCTTTTGAAAAAAAGAAAAGTTGTTGGTGTATACATTCTAGTAGCACATCTGTTTCAAAGAGAATTATTTCTTTTTTTTTTTCTTGAGAATGTGTGGTGATTCTATGTCGTATTTTCCTCTTAGTGGTTCGATCAGAATTAGCAACATCTGCCCCCAAGTCATACCTAAATGTAGACAGATGTACTGGGCCAGAAGCTGATCATGAAGTAGCTGAACAGATGAAATGGAAATGCTTCAGATGCTGAGCTCTTTTCTTTATTTTCCTTTTGTCAGTTCAGAGATCTCTGCTTCCAGTTTGTGGATTTTTTTGCCGTCTGCAGTGTCTTCCCATGTAGCTTGAGTTCTGTAGGCTCTTCGAATCGAGTAATGCTAATTCTGATCTGCAAAGGCCTTTTGGATTCATCAGCCATTTTGTTAGGATTTTGTGTTTGCTCTGTTCCTGGAGCTTGAGCCTGTTAAATCCCTTGATTTCACAGGTGCGAGAGCTGGAGGCAGAACTGGAAGATGAGTGCAAACAGAGGGCTCTTGCTGTGGCAGCCAAGAAGGAAATGGAGATGGATATGAAAGACCTGGAAGGTCAGATAGAAGCTGCAAACAAGGCTCGAGATGAAGCAATCAAACAGCTCCGTAAGCTCCAGGTAGGCACAGCAAATCAGCTGAGCTGCTTTCCCTCCTGCTGACAGTCTGTCAAGGGTGCTGCTTTTCGTTACATGCATTTGTAGTGTGAAGGCAAGAAGGAGTATCAGACTCAGCTATGCTGGCACACGTCACAGTATCTGGCCTGAACTTATCAGACGCTCAAAACTCCTCTCATCCTTTTGTTGCTAAGGAGTTAAGATTGTCCCCCACATACTTCTATTCTATAGTCATCATTTTCAACGCTTTGCGTAAGGATTTACTGAGGATTGCTTTTGAGGCTGAATCTTTAAAATTTATGGTTGTTTGTATCTTTGAATTTACTGATTTCAGCTCAGCTCTTGCTGATTGCTACTTCCTCTAGTTGAGGAAGCCAAAAATGCTGCAGAGAAATAGGAGGAGTAAATTTTAGTTGCTTTGAAAAAGCTCCAAGATGCCTATTCTTTTTAGATTGGCAAGAAGAATCCAGTACTTGTGTCAAGGATTTATTTCCCATTCCCAGAGAAATACTCCGTCTTTAGTAGAGGTCAGTTTTCCCAAGGCTTTCAGTGCCATGGCCCAAAGCTGCAGGAGTATGAGGCCATGGCAAGACCATGTAAAGCATAGAGCAAACTGCATTGCCTTTCTGCCCTGTCCACTCTATTCCTTGGCAATCCTACTTCAACTGAATGAGGGCAATTTTGGAACTTGGTCCAGGCGCTGGATGAGAAGGGAATGGAGATTAAAGCAAGAAATGCTGGTACCTAGCAGTAGCGGCTTCTCTATTCCCAGAGGCTGAGTCAGTTACAGAGTTCATACCTGATCTCTGTACACTTTCATGCAAGCACCTGAAATAAGTGATCTCATGATTAGTGGTATTGCGAAGATGCAGGTACAACTTAAATGCAGTTTCTCCAGCCTTATTCTTTTAGCATCTGAAGTCAAACTTGTGTGAATTAAGATATCAGTCTGTGTTAAGTGTCTTACGGGAAGGATAAGTATGTGCTTCTACGTTATATGTGCAAAATGGTGAATTGTGGTACTTCTACACTGAGAAGTTTCTTACCTTGAGTACTTGTAATAGGTTTTATCAGTCAATTTAAGTAAATAGGTTTGTTTTTTTCCAAGACAATTGCAAGAGCATTACCTATCTACTACAAAGGTATCTCTACTACCTCTACTAGAGGTTTTTTCCTACAAGAAATCTACTAATAAATGAAGTGAAGTCTTCTAATGGGATATTTCTGATGAGGAGTGAGTGATGGAAAGATGAGAAAATGAAGGGTTTAGACTGAAAGAGGGTAGATTTAAATTGGATATAAGAAAGAAATTCTTCACTCTGAGGGTGATGAGGCACTGGCCCAGGTTGCCCAGAGAAGCTGTGGCTGCCCCCTCCCTGGCAGTGTTCAAGGCCAGGTTGGATGGGGCTTTGAGCAGCCTGGAAGGTGTCTCTGCCCGTGGCAGAGGGATAGAACTCTGATCTTTAAAGGTCCTGTCCAACCCAAACCATTCTATAATTCTATGAAAATAAGAACTGAAAATAAATATATTTAAGTGGAATGAAGCCACTTTAGGAGGAAGGTCTTGCCTCCTAAGGGCAAAAAAGCTTCAGAGCTACTAATAAATCTTGTGGTTGTCCTGCTGTATCATGGCTTATTCTTTCCTCTGCTCTCCAATTGCAGGCTGAAATGAAAGACTACCAGCGGGAGCTAGAAGAAGCCCGTGCATCCAGAGATGAGATCTTTGCACAGTCCAAAGAAAGTGAAAAGAAGCTCAAAGGTCTTGAAGCAGAAATACTCCAGCTCCAAGAGGTGAGATTGAAATCCAAGAAATCTGTTTTTCTTTCTAGAGAAAAGGGGAAGGCCAGAGTGTGTTTGTTTTTTTTTTTTTAAAAAAAAAGTAAAAAGCCATCCAGTGAGTTGAACAGAAAAGTGGGAGCCTGGAGATGTTTCTCTTCCTCACTGCCCCAGGTCATTAGTGAGCTTCTTATAGCTTTGTAGGAATCCTTCTAGTAGTCTGGACTTCCTTTCCCTGCCTGGGTAGCAGGGAAGCCTTACTACTGCTTAAACAGATTTCAAGCCTCACTAAAATTTGCAAGGTGGTTTGAGAGTCTCTGGAAGCTGTGGTGCACAGTTGTCAGTACTAAAACTGGTCACTGGAAGTATATAAAAACCTAACAATCTCTCCAGTACCTCAGTGGACCATGTAAGTCTGTGGAGGTTTATCTCTCTCTGCTATCTGAGGTCCTCATCCCTTTCTTTTACGGGCATCTGTTCCCTCATTGTTGGCAATTCATGTAAGAGCTCCAAGTCGTGCTACATATCGCTGTCACTTATCTCCGATTATCTCCGTTGTCTGCCACAAGGTTAAACGTTTGAGGTTTGAAGGCAACAGAATTGCCTTGTGTGAGAGACGGCCTCTTTTTGCCCTGTTAGCTGCAAAGGTTGAAGCAATCACTCAGCTTACACTGCACTTAATGTTTGAGACTTTTACCTACAACTTACTAGAGCTTCTCCATGTCATTCTTTCACAGACTTCAAACTTGTCAGTCTTGCACTTGCAGTGCATTAGATTGTGTCCTTCTTGGTGAATGTCTGGGTGTTTCTACCACTCAATACAATTTCACAATACAAGATTCAGCGCTGTTATAGTTTTGTGCTATATTTTCTATACTTTGCTTTCAGTCATGCTACGTACTCTGTAGGAACCTAAAAAATTTGCTTAATTTAGTGCCCACGTTATACTTAATGAACTAGAGCATGTGACAGAACGGTTTTCTCCTCCTGCTTAGGGCTTGAATGTTACTGGCCTTTTCAGGGGACGGGGAGAAGTAAATTCATAGTAGTCATGTGGCAGTTACGGGAGGGAAAGATCAAGGTGATGCGTCCTGCTAGCTTTTACAGCTGTTGGTTCTGTTTATCCATTAAAAGACCTCAGCGATATCACACTTCACAGCATCTCCCAGAAGTTATTAGAAGGCATAATTTTTTGCAGAAGTTTTGAGATTCCTAATGCTGTAATGAATATTTCCTAAACCTTCACAGGAGTTTGCTGCGTCTGAAAGAGCTCGTCGTCATGCTGAGCAAGAAAGGGATGAGTTGGCTGATGAGATTGCAAACAGCGCTTCGGGAAAGTGAGTCATCAAATGTATTAATTGTGCATCTGAACAACTTCAGGCACCAGCAGCTGCAGTTCTTGGTAGCCTGCTTGCAATTTCTGTATTGACCTGTTGTCCCGATAAATATTCCTTCTTGTTACAAAGAGAATTGCTTACACAGTAGCTTCTCGTTACAGTTTGGAATGTCTAAAGTATCAAAAGCAAAATAGCCAATTGCTTTGTATCAGATCTGAGCGTGTCTTGACCCAAATACTTCTTTTCTAGGTCAGCGCTGCTGGATGAGATGCGCCGGCTGGAAGCTTGGATTGCACAATTGGAGGAAGAGCTCGAGGAAGAGCAGAGCAACATGGAGCTTCTCAATGAGCGGTTCCTAAAGACCACGTTGCAGGTGAGTCCGTTGGTGGCAATGCTGTAGGGGCAATCTATGTTTCAGTGTGCGGATAAGTGGAGGATCTGAATAGCACCAAATGATCTTCTATCCTTCTCCTCTGAAAGGTTGACACGCTGAATTCTGAGCTAGCTGGGGAGCGGAGTGCTGCCCAGAAGAGTGAAAATGCACGGCAGCAGCTAGAAAGGCAGAACAAAGAGCTGAAAGCCAAGCTGCAGGAACTGGAGGGATCTGTGAAGTCGAAGTTCAAGGCAACAATTTCTACTCTAGAAGCCAAGATTGTGCAGCTAGAAGAACAGCTTGAGCAGGAAGCCAAGTAAGGAGAAAAAGAAAAAAAAAAATCTGTTTGCTTGTGTTTGCCATGTCTGAAACCTCTGTGCCTTAGGTTTTTGTGGGGATGAGATATGAGCTTCCGGCAAAGGCATTGGGGTTTCTGATCAGGAAGCCTACTGTTTGGGGGACACATTTTGACAAGACAGCTGCAAAGTAACTGGGGTTGAAATTTTCAGAAACTATTTGCTCCGTAACTGAAGCTGCTGAATTAACTCTGGACATTAACCAGGTGAATATGTTGACTGGTAGTCCCAGGATGCACAGGGTGATGCAGAAGTTTCTTGAGACAAGATGAAACATCGCCTTGAGACACCTGGTCTCTTTGGTTAGAGGAAGCCAGTTGAAGAGCTTAGGTGTGACAGCTTCAGTTGGTTGAGATGAATCCTGTACTCTGCAGAAGTCTTTCTGCAGTGAGCTCTTCCTGTCTATCCTTGTCATCTTGGTCCTCCAAATATATGTATTTGTTTTAAGCTAGTTCCTCCCAGAATCTGAAGGTCTTATAACAATCTTTGTTCTTTTTGTGCTTTTGGCTCTATGGGAGGAACATGTTACTGGTTAGCAATAACTCTGTAAGAAGCACCTTGATATCCCTCTTTTGAGCCTGCATACCATACTGGTATTGCTCCAGTGCTAAGGCTTCATGTTTTCAAAGCTGCATCCCAGCCAACCACCAGCACGCTAAAACTGTTGCTGCTGTTGATGGTGGCAGCCGTTTTAGGAGAACTCAAGTATCAGTTACACCATGAGGCGAGAGCCTTTCAGAAGGAACAGATTTTGTCTTCCTGGCCTTCAAGTACTGGGACAAATGACGGCTTTTGATTATTCTAGGGAAAGAGCAGCTGCTAACAAACTGGTCCGTCGTACGGAGAAGAAATTGAAGGAAGTCTTCATGCAGGTGGAGGATGAGCGTCGACACGCAGACCAGTATAAGGAGCAGGTAGGTGGAAGGGCTTAGCTTTTGAGGCCTATTTCTCAGAAAAGGTAAATAAAACCATACTTTTAGTAGAAAGGGCTTGCTAAGAAGCATGTTAATGAAAAGATGTTGGAGAATCTATCTTGATGACTAAACCACTAGAGTAGTTCCCCGTGGTCAAAACCTCCCCGTGATAGCTCTGATGTGACGGTCCGTTACGCATCCTGGTCTCCCAGACCCAGGAGCTCTGCAGTGTTTCCAGGAGCCCAGGCTGGAATCTGCAGTGAGGCTGTGCTGGTTCATCTCCAGCTGGAGTGCTGGGTGGACAGGACGTTGGCTAACTCCTGGTCGTGGCGTTGCAGCTGTCTAGTTTGATCCTGAGTCCCTGGGTTTATATTTCAGATGGAAAAGGCAAATGCCAGAATGAAGCAGCTCAAACGCCAGCTGGAGGAGGCTGAAGAGGAAGCCACAAGTGCAAATGCTTCCCGACGTAAACTTCAGCGTGAGCTGGACGATGCCACAGAGGCTAACGAGGGCCTGAGCCGGGAGGTCAGCACCCTGAAGAACAGCCTAAGGTAGGTGGTGCCAGTGGCGGTGGGCAGGGTTTGTCTGAGCCCTCGTGTGCCCACAGACTCTCCGCAGTGCATCCTTGGGGAGTATCCAGCTGTGGCGCTGCTGGTGTTAGGGATGTTCAGCTCAGGAAGTGTGGGCTGGATGAGTGCTCGGTGCAGTGGATTGAGAAGTGGCTGAATGGCAGAGCTCAGAGGGCTGTCATCAGCGGCGCCGAGTCTGGTTGAAGGCTGGTAACTAGTGGTGTGCCTCAGGGGTCAGTACTGGGCCCAGTCTTGTTTAACTTCATCAGTGACCTGTATGAAGAGACGGAGTGTACCCTCAGCAAGTTTGCTGATGACACCAACCTGGGAGGAGTGGTAGATACACCAGCAGGCTGTGCTGCCATTCAGCGAGACCTGGACAGGCTGGAGAGTTGGGCAGAAAGGAACCTGATGAGGTTCAGCAAGGGCAAGTGCAGGGTCCTGCACCTGGGGTGGAACAACCCCAGGCACCAGTACAGGCTGGGGCGGACCTGCTGGAGAGCAGCTCTGCAGAGAGGGACCTGGGTGTTCTGGTGGACAACAGGTTGACCACGAGCCAGCAGTGTACCCTGGGTGCCAAGAAGGCCAATGGGATCCTGGGGTGCATTAAGAGGAGTGTGGGCAGCAGGTCGAGGGAGGTTCTCCTTCCCCTCTACACTGCCCTAGTGAGGCCCCATCTGGAGTGCTGTGTCCAGTGCTGGGCTCCCAAGTTCAAGAAAGATGAGGAGCTACTGGAGAGAGCCCAGCGGAGGGCTACGAGGATGGTGAGGGGACTGGAGCATCTCTCCTACGAGGAGAGGCTGAGGGAGCTGGGCTTGTTCAGCCTGAAGAGAAGGCTGAGAGGGGACCTTAGAAATGCTGATAAGTATCTGAAGGGTGGGTGTCAGGAGGACGGGGCCAGACTCTTTCCAGTGGTGCCCAGCGACAGGACAAGGGGCAACGGGCACAAACTGAAGCTGAGGAAGTTCCAGCTGAACACGAGGAAGAACTTCTTCCCTCTGAGGGTGACGGAGCACTGGCCCAGGCTGCCCAGGGAGGCTGTGGAGTCTCCTTCTCTGGAGATATTCCAGACCCGCCTGGACGCGGTGCTGTGCAGCCTGCTCTGGGTGACCCTGCTTGGGCAGGGGGTTGGGCTGGGTGACCCACAGAGGTCCCTTCCAACCCGCACCATTCTGTGATTCTGTGATTTTTCCAGTGGCTGGTACCAATCCCCTTTTTTTCCCATACCCACTCCAGTGGGAATGTCTCAGCATTTTCCTTGAGAGCAGCTCTTGGAGATCAAGGTCTCTACCGAGTACAGATGGGAGACAGCAGTGGTGAGGTTGCTGCAGAACAAAACCATCTCGGGGGCAGAGAGAGGCTTATAGGAGCGGCAGGAGGGGTGCAGCGCAGCGCTGCACAAACGAGTAGTTGGTATTATTTTAGAGACCCTGCTCTGTTTAGGACTTGGTCTGTGCTCGGTGCTTGTACAGAGGCAATATTTTAGGTTGCTTGGGACTTGCAAAATTAAGATGATGGTACGCGCTAAGCAGGAATACCAGAATACCGGAATGTTTGCGCACAGCCTGTCTTCTCCTTGGTCAGAGAAGGGGTTTCAAGACCCTGTGTGTGAAATTTGCCCCGTGGCTGGGGGCAAACTGTTCCCCCATGGTTCAGTGCGGAGGTCTTCCCGGAGCAGCCACCAGCATGGGGCCGTGGGCTGTGGGCGAACCACGACCCTTCATGGATTGTCTGGTTGCTGTTCGCAGGAGGGGGGGCCCCATCACCTTCTCCTCGAGCCGATCCGGGAGACGCCAGCTGCACTTCGAAGGGGCCTCGCTGGAGCTCTCGGACGACGACGTGGAGAGCAAAGGCAGCGACGTGAACGAAGCGCAGCCGGCGCCCGCCGAGTAGAGCCCCGTCTGTACCCTGCTTCAGATATAGTTACAACTGCTTTTTTCCTGTAGTAAATAAAATGGAATTGTCTCTGTTCAGTGCATCTATTTTCCAGATACTCATTGTATAGCCATTTTATAAAGCATCATGTGAAGGATGGAACTTTTTTTTTTATCAACACGGAAACTTCATTCCCAGAGGGTAGGTGGTTGGGGCAGACCCGTCGTCATGACTATGCATGCTTTGTTGTACAGACAGCATCCTTCCGTTTCTCCTGTGCTCAGGCGGCCCGTGGCTCTATCGAGTCCGGTGGATCATTGAAGACCAAACTGCACCGTATTTTTTTTTTTCTTTTCTCCTAATTGTTGTGATCAGCACACAATCAGCGAGTGAACTGTGAAAAGGCCTTGGGAAGTGTTAGAGGGAGATGTAGGGATGAACGAGTAGCGTCCATTTTTAACCTGCAATACCCTTTTGAAGTGTTCTCAGCACCTGCTTCATCAGTTAGCGTTCCTGCAGTACAGGCAAACTGAAACAGCATCGCCGTTCCTCATCTGTACAGTACTTCTGCGTTTGTAGAGACCCGCTATCACCACGCCCGACAGATCTGTGTATATATTAAGGCTACTATAATGTGAACACCAGTGGAAAATAAACAGACAACGCAGGCGAAATTAATTTATTAATTTAGGGCCGAGTGAGTTAGCCTTCAAGCCGCAGAGCCGAGCGGCTGCACGGTGCGTGGAGGCCGAGGCGGTGCGGCGGCTCCGGCGGGAGCGGCTCCGGGGCTGCGCGGGGCGGGTGCGGAGCCGGCGGTGACAGGGGTTCAGCGATGGATGTTGCCTGCCTAGGAGTTGACATGCCAGTGGATGTGAATCCTTTTTGTTGTTGTGTTTTGTTTTTTTTTTAATTTTGAACAGTATTACAGCGAGTAGTTAGCATTCTTTTTGTTTAAATAGCTGAAAAACTGACATTACAGAAAGTGCCTTAGACACTACAGTACTAAGACAATGTTGCATATATAATTTGCCTATATAACAATGATTTAATGTATTTTGACTGTGCTTCATATCACGTACCTCTCTAGTCCAAGTGGTATTATTGATATTAGTGACAATGAATCAGTGTTAACTAGGAACCTTCCTCTGCCACATACTCAAAAACCGTGGATTTCCTTTTTTGGTTAAAAGCTTTAACATCTGTCACAAAGGTTTTGGTGTGTGTGTTTGGATACTTTTAATCAAAGTGGCTGTTGACCACCAGGCATCTGACTGCAAATATCTTGTTTTCTTGTATACCCATATTTCTAGACAATGATTTTTGTAAGACAATAAATTTATTCATTATAGATGTGGCCGCCTGCTACGTTTACTTACAGGAAGAGCTATCTCCTGAGGCTGGCGTAGACCTTAATAAACAAGAATATGACTGGAAGCTGCATTTACCCTTCTTCCGCTTTTGTTTGCTCAGGGTTTTTTTTCTCTTTTGACCTAAACACAGCGTAAATGGCCTGGTCAGGGCTGAGCCTTTGTGTTGCCATTAGAGTCCAAAGTCCCCTGCTGCTGACCTGCAGGGCTGGGACCCAGGCAGAGGCCCCATGGCTGCCTTCAGCGGGGTCTGGGCTTTCTGCTGGGCGGTGGAATCTCCTGTTTCGGAGGTCCCATTGTGCAGTACCTGCTCCCCTGGCACAAGGCAGTGATGGCGTTGGGTAAGGCCAAGGCTGGCACTGGTGCCCTGGGGCTGGTCCCTGCACAGAGAAGGTGGACCAGCGTGGGGAGCTGATAGGAGCAGGGAGATGGTGGGCTTAAAACTGGAGTGAGAGGAGAGGGGTGGGGGAGAGCAGGAAGCCCCTGCCTGGGCTCTACAGTCCAGGGCTGCTGTCAGTGGTCCCTCTGGTCCCAGTAAGCCTGGGCTGAGGGAGCCTCCAGCACCGAAGGGCTGCTGGGGACCAGAGCTGATCCCAGGCACCCGCTCCTGGAACCCAGTTCAGTCAGGGGTACCGTTACCTCAGGTGTCTCCTTCAAGGCAGTGGCTGCTGCTCCTCCTGCTGTGAGGACCATACTGGGGAGGGGGCAGGGGCTGCTGAAGGGCTTTTCCCTGCCTCTCTCATGGCTTCCATACCTCAGGGCAGGGTTTGGGCCACTACCAGGCACAAACACAGGCTGGGCAGAGAATGGGAGCGAGAGCGGCCCTGAGGAGAAAGGCTTGGGGTGCTGCTGGGTGAGAAGCTGGACACGACCCAGCCGTGTGTGCTCACAGGGCCAGGGGGGGATTCTGCCTCTCTGCCCCACGCTGGTGAGACCCCCCGGGGTACGGGGCTTGGGAATGTGAGGGCCCGGCTGATGAGGATGCGGGTGAAGCTCCAACCAGGAGGTTGCCCAGGATGAGTCGGTCAGCCCCATGCATTACGGCTGCCTCAGCTAAGAAAAAAAAGGAGGGTAACTGTCACAGGTGATTCCCTGCGGAGGGGAACAGAGGGCCCGATCTGCTGACAGGACCCATCCCAAGGGAAGTCTGCTGCCTCCCTGGGGCCCGGGTCAGGGATGCTGCTTGGAAACTCCCTGGTCTGGTGTGGTCCTCTGACTGTTACCCCCTCTTGGTAATGCAGGTTGACGGGGACAAGATCGCGGAGAGAAGTCCCAAGGCCATCAAAGGGGACTTCAGGGCACTGGTCAAGGGATCGGGGGCACAGGTGGTGTTTTCCTCCATCCCATCAGTGGCAGGGAACAGCACTGAAAGGGGAGGAAAGCTCACCTGGTTAATAGGTGGCTCAGGGACTGGTGCCATCAGTTGAATTTTGGCTTCTTTGATCATGGGGAGGTGCACACAGCACCGGGCCTGCTGGGGACAGACGGAGTACAGCTGTCTCAAAGGGGAAAAAGGATTCACTGAGAGGGCTTTAAACAAGGTTCCAAGGGGGATCACATCACTAGGGATGAGCCCAGGTGTGTCATGGCAGGGTCAGGGGGAGATCGACAGCCCAGCTCAAGTGCATCTACACTAATGCACGTAGCATGGGCAATAAACAGGAGGAGCTGGAAGCCATTGTACAGCAGGAGAGCTAGGTTGTCATCACAGAAATGTGGTGGGACAGCTCGCATGACTGGCATGCTGTCATGGATGGCTTCAGACCCTGCTTCGGCGGCGGGGGGGGGGGGGGGGGTTGGACCAGATGACGAACAGAGGTCCCTTCCAACCCCCACCACTCTGTGATTCCGTGGGAGCCCTGCATCCAGCTCTGGAGCCCTCGGCACAGGACAGACCTGGAGCTGGTGGAGCGGGGCCAGAGGAGGCCCCAGCAACAATCTGAGGGCTGGAACCCCTCTGCTGGGAGGAAAGGCTGGGAGAGCTGGGGCTGTTTAGCCTGGGGAAGGGAAGGCTCCGGGGACACCTTAGAGCAGCCTGAAGGGACCTGCGAGAGAGCTGGAGAGGGTCTTGTGACAAGGGCATGGAGTGATAGGCCAAGGAGTGATGGCTTCAAGCTGCAAGAAGGGAGGGTTTGATTGAACGTGAGAAAGAAATTCTCCACTCTGTGGGTTGTGAGGCCCTGGCCCAGGCTGCCCAGAGAAGCTGTGGCTGCCTCCTCCCTGGCAGGGTTCAAGGCCAGGTTGGAAGGGGCTTGGAGCACCCCAGGCTGGTGGAAGGGATCCCTGCCCATGACATGGGGGGCTGGACCTGGATGACCTGTAAGGCCCCTTCCAACCCAGACCATCCTATGGTTCCATGAACATGCAGAAGGCCCAGGCTCTGTGCAAGAGCAGCATCCTCTTACTGGGGATTTTTTAAGGGGAGGGTGTTCCTGCTCCCCCGAGGAGCGAGCTGGTCCCAGGGTGGGGGGAGCTGTGTGGCCTCCCCCTGCATGGCACTGGGGCTCTGGCAGGAGCTGGAGGCCTCCGTCGCTTTGCAGGCTCTTCCCAAAAATCAGATCTTGAGGTCCAAGACAGTCGGTGCCATGGAGGGAAGGCGCTTGCTCAGCCGCCACTCCCCTCTCTGCGCAGAGAGAAGGAGGAGGCAACACTGCAAGGGAAAGGCAGCAAGCGCTTCGCAGCGGCGCACAGCAACATCGCTACATGACAAAAACACGGCCACTGCCACCGGTTCTGCAAAATCCACTGATTTCACATTAAAAGACCTTTACTTTTGGAAGATGACGGTAATTTGGGTTTGGGTTTTTTTTTGAAAACCCCTTCACGATCTGTGTCACCATGGTGGTATGGTACACTGTCCTACTGCAACATGCCATATAGATTTCGAATAAATAAAGCTACAAAGCCCAAGTTATGTACAAAGATCTTCGGCAAAGATAATTATGTTTACAAACCTATGTACAATAAAACAAATGTAAACAGTCAAATGCAGCAGAGGATGCACAGGAAAGGACGACCATACAAACCCTGACGGCGAGGGGGGGCTTCCCGCCTCCCCTCTGCTGGGGCCGATGGTTTTTTTCTCAGCACTTGTAAATAAACCAGCTTGGAGCTGCAGAGCCAAGTGAACGCGACGGCCCCGAGCGGGAATGAAGATTTCTAAACCCACAGATCAAACCCCGGCTGGGTTTGCTGGTTCTTTGTATAAAATCCACCGACTCCGAGGCACACGGACAGAGAACTCGCACAAACACTTTGCTCGAAAGACGCACGAGGTACACGCAGTCGCCCAACACTGTCGCAGAAGCACGCAGGTGACGCTGTGAGATCCAGTCCTATATTACACGGATCGGAACAGGGGTGGGGTGGTGGCGGGGTCCCAGGAGGGGGCTTTGTGGATTTGTGGCTTCCTAACGCTCCGGCGGAGTTCCTGGTGTGGCGGTGTGTGGATGTTTGCCTGACGAAGGCACCGGGAGCACGCTCCAGCCGCTCGCTGCGTTGCTGCACGGGTGGGGGAGCACCGAGGGGCCGCTTCAGCACGGCTCAGCCGCGCCAGCACCCAGCAAGGCAGGCGATGTTCTGACTGACGAGTGCTGGGCACGGGACCGTCACCCCCGCGCCCCCAGTCCCTCCATCCCTCCCCCCCGTAGGGCTGCGCAGCTCAGCCTCCCATGCCCACTCCAACCCACGGCCACGCGCTGGCCCCGCAGTGATTTATTAAGCTGCGGTAACTGAGTCATGGACCTGATTCCTGTCCAAAGAGCCGCGGCGCAGCCTCAGCCAGGGGTCTGAGGTCTGAGCCTTACCGGGAGGGCAGCAGCTGCCCGTCCTGAGCAGCAGGATGCTGGAGCAGGCAGGGAGAAACGCTGCCAAAACTAAGTTAGAGAAGAGATACGGTGAGGGGCTGAGGACCACCGGGCCGAGCAAGACTCCTGCAGCCCGTGAAACAGAGCACTGCGGGTGGCAGCTTGAGCAGCGCGGGACGTGGGGCCAAGGCAGAGAACATCCGCTACAGCGACAGGAGAAAACAAACTGTATTAATGTGACATGGAGGGCCATGAGCTCAGGGACTCCTCGGGCAGCAGGGCGCAGGTCGTGTTCCAGCGGGGCAGGAATGGGCAGCAATCGGGAGCCGTTCTTCTCGTGGTGGGCTGAGAAAAGCATCCGCAAGTCCGAACACGACCTCCTGCGGGCTCATACGCTCTGGGGGAGCATGCCAGGCGATGAGGACGGTCGAGAGGCTCCCAGTCCGGGGGGACCTTGATCAAAGCCGTTTACTGCCCTGAGGAGCAAGAAGAGACAGGCCGGTAAGTGATGAGCCCCAGGAGATGGCACCGCTCACCCCTCCCGGCCCCAGCAGCTGGAGAACAGACCCCTCTCCTCCCCTCTCACCTCACCCTGGCTGTACGATGGCTGCAAGGCCACTGTGACCACAACAGGGCTCCCATGGCTGCACCCACCCGCAGCCAGGGACAGGCGCAGGTGGGTGCTCACCCCGCTGCCTGGAGGTGGTGGGTGCTGCCTGATGACCACCCCAGGAGGACAAGCAGCTCCTGCGCAGACCCCAGGCCCCCACGTCGGGATCTGGGCAGCTGAGGGGCCGGGCACAGCAGCGCTGCAGGCTCGCTCCCCACGGCCAGCTCCCCTCCCCTCTTCACGGATGCTGGTGGGCTGTGAGAGGAGAACATGGGTCTGACAGCTTTTCCATCTCTACTCCGTTCTGGCTTTGGCAGATCTTCTGTGATCAGGCTCAACACACAGCGTCTGCCCAGGCTCACCATCTGCTGATCATCACCACCACCACAGCCTTGACAACCAGAAGCGATGGCATCCCCATATCAGGACAGCACGTCCACCCCCACTGTTGTCCCAGAACCAGCACCCTGCCCTCACAGTCGGGTTTGTAATAACAAAGGCGAGGGAGAACTCCCCCAGCCCTGCAAGGTCCCTACCTCGACTTCTGCTGGCTCCCAAGTGCTGCCTCTGCAGCCCTTCACCAGCTTCGCCCGAACCACCGGCACCCCAGAAGATGCCATTGAGATCCCTCCTGGCAGAGCTACGTTTGGGAGAGGGGACACCTGAGGAGACAGCCTCTGTTGCCCAGAGCTGCGAGCTGCGGTGAGTAGAAGCAAGAAGGAAGAGAAGCCGAGGGCTCTCCTGACGAGCTCAAAGCCAAGCCAGGAGCCGGCAGCTCCGGGGTCCCAGGCTGCGCCCACTCCGCGGAGCACATCCCACTCGCTACCGTCACTGCCCACGGGACCGAGATGCCACCAGCCCACGCGCGGTGGCTCACGACTGCATCCCCGGGCAGAGCAGCGCGGTTTCCGCACTCCTGTTCCTGTGCTGCGCACATTCACCGGTGACCTTGCAGCTCCTGCATCAGGGATGAAAAAACCCCGCCAGCAACCCCAGAGGCTGCTGCCGTTGCACTGGGCAGTCACAAGCTCCTTCCATGAAGAGCTAAAATCCCGACTGTCGCTAGCAAGAACAGATTCCCATGGTAACGCAGCTCGCTGCCGCAGGGAGTCAGGCTGTTTCCTTTCCCCATAGAATCTCAGAATGGTGGGGGTTGGAAGGGACCTCTGTGCGTCACCCAGCCCAACCCCTTGCCCAAGCAGGGTCACCCAGAGCAGGCTGCACAGCACCGCGTCCAGGCCGGGCTGGAATATCTCCAGAGAAGGAGACTCCACAGCCTCCCTGGGCAGCCTGGGCCAGGGCTCCGTCACCCTCAGAGGGAAGAAGTTCTTCCTCGTGTTCAACTGGAACTTCCTCAGCTTCAGTTTGTGCCCATTGCCCCTTGTCCTGTCGCTGGGCACCACTGGAAAGAGTCTGGCCCCATCCTCCTGACACCCACCCTGCAGATATTTATCAGCATTTCTAAGGTCCCCTCACAGCCTTCTCTTCTTCAGGCTGAACAAGCCCAGCTCCCTCAGCCTCTCCTCGTAGGAGAGATGCTCCAGTCCCCTCACCATCCTCGTAACCCTCCGCTGGACTCTCTCCAGTAGCTCTTCATCTTTCTTGAACTGGGGAGCCCAGCACTGGACACAGCACTCCAGATGGGGCCTCACCAGGGCAGAGTAGAGGGGAAGGAGAACCTCCCTCGCCCTGCTGCCCACACTCCTCTTAATGCACCCCAGGATCCCATTGGCCTTCTTGGCACCCAGGGCACACTGTTGGCTCATGGTCACCCTGCATCCACCAGGACACCCAGGTCCCTCTCTGCAGAGCTGCTCTCCAGCAGCTCCGCCCCAGCCTGTACTGGTGCCTGGGGTTATTCCTCCCCAGGTGCAGGACCCTGCACTTGCCCTTGTTGAACCTCATCAGGTTCCTCTCTGCCCAGCTCTCCAGCCTGTCCAGGTCACACTGAATGGCAGCACAGCCTTCCGGTGTGTCTATCACACCTCCCAGTTTGGTGTCATCAGCAAACTTGCTGAGGGTACACTCAGTCTCTTCATACAGGTCATTGATGAAGAAGTTGAACAAGGCTGGGCCCAGTACTGACCCCTGGGGGACACCACTAGTTACCGGCCTCCAACTAGACTCAGCACCACTGATGACAACCCTCTGAGCTCTGCCATTCAGCCAGTTCTCAATCCACCGCACCGAGCACTTCTCCAGTCCACACTTCCTGAGCTTCCCTATAAGGATGTTATGGGAAACCGTGTCGAAAGCCTCGCTGTTAAACACCCACACTAGCACAGCCTGGCTCAGAGCAGGGAGAAACCACCTTTCCCACCTCCTCCCCATTGAGCTGGAAACTTCAGCTCCCATTCGAGCATTGCCTTGACACAGGGAGGTGCCTCCCTGGCTGCACGCAGTAAAAAGCTGCTGGAAGAAGCTCAGGGGCAGACGTATCTCACTGTCTACATTTGGATGACGGGCCATGAAGCCAACCTGATCCTGACACGACTCTGCAAATTAGTTAACAGCTCGGAAGCACCTCTGACAAGTAGGACGGGGGGGGGAAACAAAACCAAACAACAACAAAAAAAAAACCAACCCAAACTGGATTAAAACGTGGTACTTTGCTCCCTTCTGAAAGGATCAGAGAAAAGTGGCATTCCACGTCAGCAGCCTGGGTGTGCTCAGGTCTGATGAGCTGCGTTCAAGCCCAGCTCTACAGCTCTGTCACGTTTCCTGCACTAAACTCCGGGCTGCTCTTTCACAGAATGGTTTGGGTTGGAAGGGACCTTCAGAGGCCATCTAGCCCAACCCCCTGCAGTAAGTAGGTGCCCAGCGACAGGACAAGGGGCAATGGGCACAGACTGAAGCAGAGGAAGCTCCATCTGAACAGGAGGAAGAACTTCTTCCCTCCGAGGGTGACGGAGCCCTGGCCCAGGCTGCCCAGGGAGGCTGTGGAGTCTCCTTCTCTGGAGATATTCCAGACCCGCCTGGATGCGGTGCTGTGCAGCCTGCTCTGGGTGACCCTGCTTGGGCAGGGGGTTGGGCTGGAGACCCACAGAGGTCCCTTGCAACCCCTACCATTCTGTGATTCTCTGAAATTAAAATACATTAAACAGAGGAACTGTGAAAAATAACAAATAAAGTATGCTGGATGACTCCTGGCTAACCTCCCAGAGGAGAGCGGGGAAGAGAAGTCCTTGCGCCCGGTCTCCAAGGTCTCCGACAGTGCCGGGAGGAGCACACGCATCGCTCCAGCCTTCAGCCGCTCTGCCCAGGCCTGACACAGGCGCGGGGCTCCTGCATGCAGCTGACGCTGCCCGACAGCCTGGAGACCTGCCCACAGCCATTAATCCCAGCCAGATCACTTGCCTGCTGCTTCTGCCTCATTTTGCCATCCCTCAGACCCGACCCACTCTGTGGGGCCCGCGCTGCGCCCTTGCTCTGGGCTTCCTAAGAAACTGGGCTCAGGGGTGCTTCACAGGGAGCCGAAGCCCCAGTCCCTGCTGGGAACAGCCCCAGCAGTGGTTTCTGATGGATGCTCCTGACTGCCTGCCCGTGCAGTGGCGTGGACCTTGTGCCCGTTTCCAACTGCTCTCTCTGCCCTGTGATTGCTAAAGACAGATTTTTACATATTAATCTTTATTCCAAGCTGTATTTTGTGCTTGGCACCTTATCTCCAAGACTCTCTCAACTCTAAGTATCCAACAAAGCCTCAGCAGAAAATTCTCCTGTTGCTGAATAGCCCAGGCTGAGGAGTAAATGGATGGGCTCAAAGCATGCTTGGAGACCAGCCCCCCAATAAAACAAAAGGAAAAGGGAGTTTTCAGGCAGGGCAGTGCTTTGAAACACACCCAAGCAGCAGTAACAGCACAAGGAGGCAGAGGAACGCCCAGCACGGAGATGCAAGGAGGAAGATGGGGACAAGGCTGTGGCAGATGAAGCTGGCAGGGACCTGCACCTTTCGACAGCACAGGGAACCCTCCGCGCTCCCTCGAGAGGCAGATGAGGGAGACGAGCCAGACCCTTGGATGCTGGAGGTGGTGCCTGCACCGAGCCCCTGTGCCCAGGATCCCCCCACAGAGCCCGGGACCCCGGGGTCTGCGCAGGCTGCTTCCAGCTGGCACGGCTGTGGCGGGCAGGGACGGTGGCACCGAGCCGGAGCACTGCTGTCTCGACGCGCACGCTGCTGATCACACCGTCCTCCGCCCCTGCTCTGCAACCCTGGCCGGCTCCCAGCACATCTGTGCCTTTGTTGGCTTTCCCATTGGCCAGAACCACAGCAACCGAGCATCGACAAGACGACAGCAACGAAACGTCGAAGGAAAAACACGACCAAAGGGCAAACTAACTTTCAAAATTCACTAAATTAACAGCAGGGATACTTCATCCTGTATCTCTGATGTGACTGATTCAATCAGAACCATGCATGTATTTGAAGAACTATTGATTAGATCAAGAAAGCAAGCAGCACTCGATCTTATGTTTGCAACAGGTCACAGCAGCAGAGGAGTTTATCTAAAGTAAGGAGAAAGAGAGGGATTGCGGCCTCAGGCTTTGATCATGGACCATTAGTTTGTAACGCTGAGAGAACTACCCCATGCAGTTAGCACAACCACCGACTCTGCACCTCCAAGCACCGAGTTAAAAGGCATGCAGCTTATCATTGCAAATGAATTGATTTACCCATGACCAAGGTGGGGAATATGACCTTTTCACGCCTAGTGGAGAAAAATTGAAACAGTTTATGCACACGATAAAGACATTCTTGGCCATAGCCCTGAACACAAGGAATGGGGCAAAGCAAAGGTGTTCAGCTGAACCTCACCAGACCTCTCCCCTTCCACCTCTGCCCGGGCAGACGAGGGGTCCTATTTCAGCGACAACCAGCACTCCCACCATACTCCACGGCCGCAAGCGCGTGACCCAGATAAAACCCTGGAGCATTGCAAAGCACGTTACAGGACATGGGATTACTCACCTGCATCCAAGGTACCCACACGTCCCTCTTTTCCAGGAAAACTTTTTCATAAGGCGGACTAGGGAACGGGAAGACCGCCCTGCTTTCACTGCCTGATGTATTACGATCAGCGTTGGGGTAACTGTGTGCACTGTGTAAATATCCCTACGTGCTTCACGGGACTGCTACAAGTGTGCAAGCAGAGGTGCTTCTCACATTCAAACCTGAGCTTGTTTGAATAAAACAAAGCCCAGCAGATTGACCAAAATAACCTAAGCATAAACACCATCTACAAGGACTTTGATAAGAGTGCAGGCAGGGGAGTGGGGGAGCAGTGAACACGGAGTTCATGCCTCAAGCAACAAACACTACATGCTGGCTCACATGCTGCCTCAGCTCTGCTGTTCAAGTGCCAAGGCTCTTCAGAGCCCATCAAAGTCAGAGCCATTTTGTTCCCCAACTGGATCGAAGTTAATAACCAATTAAGAAATATTACAACACCAAAAAAAACAAGTATCTATTCGAGAACATCCTCAGGTGCTGTTCGGCCATGCCCGGGCATCCGAACAGTAACAGCACATTCCTGAAGGAACAAGTCTGCAGGAATCTAATCTCACAGCAGACACTGAGTTTTGAAAAAGTAGGCAAGTCCTGACTCTTCCAATTCCCCAGCAAAGCCTCGCTGCGGGCCCAGCTGTCCTCCAGGCCTCTGCTAAAGTGATACTCCCCTATGTCAGCTCCTGCCCATCGCTGTCTTCGGCTGCCTGCTCAGCTCCGCTCAGCAAGCAAAGAGCAGATGTTTGACAGGAGATGGAGACTGGCCAAACACTTTAACCAACAAAATGGCAGAGGAAGGAAAGTAAGTGGAAATGTAATGCTGCAGCTGAGTTACCTCTGTCCCATTCCCACCACCCAACAACCGGCTGCTCTTTAGGCAGCGGCTGCAGATGGGATGGCATCTACAATCACATGTGGCTGTTTCAGGCTCCAGCAACAATGAGGGGCAGGGAGGAGAGTACAGGGGCTGGGGAGAGAGGAGGAGAGGGGATAAGCAAGGCATGCCTTGCCTCAGCCCCTCGTGCCCAGCCACCGCCGCATGCTCCAGGTCCGACTCCTGCCAGCGCGGCTGGAGCTGGGCGGCTGCTGCAGCGTGCGGGTGTGATGGGGCTGACCACGTTGCGGTTCAGAGCTCGGTTCAGCTTACACGTGCAAAGTTGTACAGGTTTTACATGGCAGCCACGGAGACGCGTGCCCAGCACAGACACTGCGATCAGCCCCAGCACTCAGAGACCTCCACAGGGGCAGCAAGATTGAGCAGGAGCCGATGCGGGGAAGAGGCACGGGCCATCCGCTGTCAACAGCATGTGGGCGCGCAGAGGAGGAGGACAGGACAGCAGGGATCTCTAACAACCTTCTGATAAGGACGTCAGTCATTTCCACCCCCTTTTCTAGCCCACTAACATCCTCCAGCTCTGCTGTAGAAGTTAGTTTTCAGGAGGGTGGGTTTCTAAACCTTTTTCAGCTACAACCTGCTGGTAACTCCAGGCAGCCAGCCCAGATAGCAAGTGTGATGACAATCCAGATAATTTAAAGTGACCCCACCCCACACAGCAATCAGCTTATTTGTCACACCACAACTCGATATAGCCATGCTGCCTCCTAAGAACAGCTATAATCTCTCCCTAGCAACTACCCTGACAGCTTGTACCTGAAATATCGCCCGTGCCCTGCAAGTGTGAGCTGCCGTGGTGATGCACAGGCCCCAGCCAGCCTTGCAGTGCACAGATGACCCAAAAGTCTGTCCCATTTGCACAGGACACTGACTTTGTTATGTCTCCAAACTCTTCTTTTCCAAAACCAGCAAACAACAGTGACTCTAAAAAAACTCTGAATACCAGTTTCTAAGATGCAACTTGCCCCGCTACCCACGTAGCAACACAATTCAGCTCAAAGAAGAATGATTGTAGGAAGCTCAGCTTGTCTGCTCTGTATACGACACTCTTCAGGTCGGCAACTGCTCATTTACTTCTCCAAAATAAATTCTGTATTGAGGATGTGCGGAAAGCCCTGACCACGGGCGAGTCACGGGAGACACACGGGGTCGTTTCTCCTGTGAAAGCAGTTTCTGGCTTCACGGCTGACGCACAGCACAGACAGCATGGAAGCAGTTGCTCCCTCGATCAGCCAGAACTATGCCCTTAATGACGTTTTCTTTTTCCCCTCATAGAGGGGGAAGTAGAGCAAACAGGGCACCACCCTCCAAGCGAGCATTTGCTGCCTGCACTCAGCTGTTCTCACCAAGGGAACCTCCAGATTTGCCATCACGTACTTCCCCCGTGTGAGCACACCAGTAGCTATGGCAACTGCACCGCTACTTACTTGAGATCCTTTCGAAGGGCACGTTCACTTCACCAGCAGGTTTGCTGCCTGGGTTGATTTTTTATTACCTGAGATGCAGCTGCCAAGAGATTCTGCAGCAGAGGGACAGGACAGGCACTGACACCCTGCCAGCTACGAGACAATCACGCTTGCTTTGCTCTGTGCTTTACAGAAATCAGCACTGTCACCCTCCCCATCCCCTTGAGACTGGCTCCACAATTTATTTGTCCTATAGGATGAAAGCTGTGGTGGGCTAAAGACAAACCAAGAATAACTTCTGCTCCAAGTAGCATCTTGAAACACACTCCCTTTCAGGATAAAAGCATATCCTCACTTACCCTTTGTCAAAGAAAGAAGTATGTCCCGGATGAGGGTACTTTGTGCCATTGCTGTTCATCACGCCGCTGTTAACATTCCCTGAAAAGTAGGATTTCCGTGATGCCTGGTCCTTTGCAAAATTTCTGCAAGCAGCTAATTTGGATTCTAAGGCCTGTGAAAGGGGAAAAAAAAAAATGACGTCAAAAAAGTAATACCATTAAGAGGAAGTATTTTGCTGCTCAAGTTCAGGCTTTGTCATGACCCCAAGATCACCACGATCAGGAACTCAGTGTGATCACCTCTGGCGAAAGCTGAACTGAATGGGAACAAAGCTGTCATTTTCTCTGTCATCCAACCACAAAGGAAACCCACACAACGAGACGCTGACGCAGACTGCCACGCGTGACTCAGTTCCATCAGGGCTCAGATTTTACAACATATCAACACTCAATTAATTACCTAAAATAAGGAAGCCAATTCCTAGCAGAAGTTACCAAAACTTCCTGCTTCAGCAGCTGCAGTAAGGCTGGCATAAGCTAATCAGAAGTCTAAGACAGAGCCTAAAGCAGAATCCTCAAGTTTTGCAAGGGACTTTGTATTTGGGACTTTGTATTTGGAAATTCGAATTTTTTTCTCCAGGGCAATGCCTTCTAGCATTTCTTTCTTAATCTTGGCCTGCAAAACAAAGCCAGTTTCTTAAGTGCCATTGGTATGCTTCAGAACAAGAAGTGCTACAGCATCAGACAAGGAACCCAAGGCAGCAACTAAGCCTGTCTCTGTGGTCTGTACCTCATCTGTATTACTTCGCAGCAAGCTTGGTGAGATCTTGTTCCCCTGTACAAGGTGACAGTCTCTGCCTCATCTGCTGACTCCTGCCAGAAGGGAGGCCAAAATCCTGATTCTCTCCTTCACTGCAGCACACCCCCTGCCCTTTCTGCTGTCTGTCACAAACTGAGGCTTTGCTTCAATAGCAGTCCGGTCTAGCAGAAAGTCCTTGCAACAATTTATTACATCCACCCTGCGCATGGGAGCATTCATACACTTGCAAATGCATACAGCGGAGACAAAACCTCATCTCCCCAAACATGGGGCTTGGTCCCATTCCACGTAGAAAAATATTCCACTGATAAGACACTGGCATGCTATCACAAGTAAGTGAACACTACACAGTGTTCTAGAAATCCATGCAAGCTTACTCAGTGGCTATATAGGCAGATATATTGTGGTCAGCAGGTCGAGGGAGGTTCTCCTTCCCCTCTACTTGGTCCTAGTGAGGCCCCATCTGCAGTACTCTGTCCAGTTCTGGGCTCCCCAGTTCAAGAAAGATGAGGAGCTACTGGAGAGAGTCCAGCGGAGGGCTATGAGGATGGTGAGGGGACTGGAGCATCTCTCCTATGAGGAAAGGCTAAGGGAGCTGGGCTTGTTCAGCCTGGAGAAGAGAAGGCAGAGAGGGGACCTTATAACTGCCTAGAAACATCTTCAGGGTCGGTGTCAAGAGGATGGGGCCAGATTCTTTTCAGTGGTGCCCAGCGACAAGGGGCAACAGGCACAAATTGAAGAATACGAAGTTCCAGCTGAACATGAAGAACAACTTCTTCACTCTGAGGGTGACAGAGCACTAGAACAGGCTACCCAGAGAGGCTGTGGAGTCTCCTTCTCTAGAGATACTCAAACCCTCCTGGACAAGGTCCTGTGCAGCCTGCTCTGGGTGACCCTGCTTCGGCAGGGGGCTGGACCGGGTGACCCACAGAGGTCCCTTCCAAACCCCACCATTCTGTGACCCTGTGAGATATAGATAACTACCTACCTCTTGGTCTCAAAGCACCTATCAGCTGGAAATAGCCTGTGTGATCTGTGCCAAGTGACTCTATCTCAGCTGCATGCAAGAAAGCTGAGGGGAAACTTCTTGCAGAGAAATGGAGTCTGAGGCTCAGGATGAGGCATCTTATGAGTAGCCAAAGCCACAGAAATGCTAAACATCCTCTAATCATTACTGAACAAATGCATGAGCTGGAATTTTGTACCAGTGGCAGAGCGTGTGTCTCGGAGCAGGCTGGGAACAAGCATGCTTATTTGGCATTTCCTGTCCTTGCAGAGTAATCACACGGGATTGTGCTTAAGCTCTCTCAATCCCCTGCAGACTCTTACTCACAATGATCCCATTTTAAACATGTCACTCCATAACCCCGAGTTATCCTGCTGCCCTTTCAAACCAGCTACGAGCTCACCGACTCCAAACATGAACAATGAGTTAATTTTTAATTTCAAACTTTGCTAAAACAACTCTCTGTACTGCAGCTATTGCTGTTCTCAGTGCTAACCACAAGAGACAGAGGAAAGCCAGCACCGGCGGCGAGACACGGAGGCTACCCATGCTTCCACTCAGAACACCAGCCACTGAGGCACGTCAACAAGCTTCTCATAACTCAAGAGTCGCCTTCATTCAACTGGAAAGCCTGGCATCCTAAACAACACTGTAACAGATGTTTAAACCACTTCTTCCTTGCTTATTGTGTGGGCTCACACATTTCACTTCCCCATCAACTACAGATGGGAACATTTGGCTTTCTCCTGATTTATTTTCTCACTTTCTTAGCACAGGCTTCTACTTTTTTTTCTGTTTTCAGCACCTGTTGCAGATCTCCCCAGGCATGATCTCAGCTCCCCTCCCATGACACACAGTTACTGTGCAGCAGGCACCCAGAGTCTGAGTGCCAGTTCTGCACCTGGGTCTCACTAGAGAGGAAGCCACAGGCCACACCTGAGGTAAGAACAAGTGGCTGACAGTGTCTAACCCCATACACCAAAGTGCTTGAGAAACTTCTTACTCCAAATATGAATTTCATCACCCAAAGTTGGAATCAGAACCTTAGTAATATGCTTTACAAATCAAGATCATTAAAAAAAATACATTATCACATACTAAACACTGAATATGGATGCTTTGGAAACTACAGCACAGGCCAAGACCTTGTGATTGTGCACAAGGATGAAAGCTCAGTGACAACCCCACCGAGACAGGAATACTTCAGTTCAGAGCACTCACCCCCACTTTCCGCAACAGATCTCCCACAATGTTGAGCGCAGATATTCTAGCCGAAGGAGTAAGGGGGCTGGTACCAAATCCATTTGGTATAGCTGCAAACACAGACACATTTTATTACCTGCTCCACTTCTCCACAGGTTTTTTTATTTGTTTTTTTTTTTTTGTTTGTTTCAATTTCAATAAATCAACTCCAAGGTAAAAAAGTAAATCTAAAATCCTACTGCAGGCTATTCACACAATTACCCCACAATAACACGCAGACTACATGATCACTAGCCATGGAAAAACGAAAAAGCTTAATTCCTGTCCACTGCCCTCTTTCCCATTAGAGCTACACACAGAGTTCTCGCACTCTCCATCTGCAAGGCTATTGCCCGCAATCCATCTAATCCAGCCAGAGCTTCCCCTGGAATCTATTCTTTCTAATTTGAAAAATAACTTATTAATCCTTGCAGTTGTCCAGAGCCTTCCAGACAGGGAAGCAGACTGGACTAACACCCTGCTGCCTCATAGAGAAAACAAGACCCCCAAAAAGTATGTGTTGTAACAGGGGCAGTCTAGACTGTTTGAATTACTGTCCACCATTTACTCACCACTGCTGCTCCACATTTAAGCAGAAATATCAGCCACTGCACTTCCCTGCGATCTCAAAGGTCTTCAGAGCTCTGCTGCAGGCATCCACTGCAGAGCACAAACCCTTGCCCCGGTAAAAGCAGTATCTAAGCTTCACCATCCTGCTTCTCCATGCTGCTTACTGATTATACTCTTTAAATGCACCTGATACTGCCCCAGGATTTAAACACACCTGATCCAATGCAGGTGGGATCCACACCTACCTACACTTACTTCAAGTTCACCAACAAGCACCTGGCCTGAAATTGTTTGTTAACAAGCTGCAGGTACTGCCTAACAACTAGACACAGTTTCTACAAATTATACCATTTGGGGAAGGAAAACTATTTTCCGATCCTTTTCAAACAGGTGTAGCTGGCAAGGAGAGAGATGCCTGGACAGCCGAATCCATCTTTTCACAGTCTAGAGTCGGAGAACTGGGCGCTGACTTTCGGGTGACTTCTTGTTGCCTCTCCCGTACTGCTAGCTCTTGCCGTAAGTCTGAGGGTTGAAAGAATAAAAAACCCACACGTCTTGGTGACCGAGTTCCCTAATAAACACTGTCTCTATTCATTTGGGAGGGATGAGGAGGAAACACTTTGCAACAACTCTGTATTAACTGCCTGCTGCTGGCTTTCTGCAGCAGCGAGGACCCCCACCTCAGGGCAGTCACAGCCCCAGACCATCACTGCCTGTCACATGTAAGCACAGCAGGTGACTTTTAGCAGTATCTTCCCCATCTGTGGTGCGAGTCCCATGGAAAGTGCGTTACACGAACTGCAGCTGGTCACAAATGCCTGCGGAACTACACTCTGCTCCTGCTCAAACAGCGGTGGGGAAAAGTGAGGAATGACCCATTCTTACGTTTCCAGCTCCCCACATCATTCTTCCTGTTAAGCTGTGAGCTATGTGCAGACGTTCGCATATTCAGAGCAGTGCTGCCAGAGGCCCCTGAAACGGAAAACCTAAGATACATTTGAAGTTTGAGGTGGCAAGACAAGTAAGCAGCCCCAGTTCCTGTGCCTCTGTGCGAGCAGTGCCATGGGCAGATGAGGCTGAGCAACAGCTTCCCAGGCTAGCTATTTCTGGCTGCGAGCTATCTGCAGACGTTCGCATTTTCAGAGCATGGCTGCCGGATGCCACCGGCATGGACCCCCAAAGTTACGTTTGAAGTTTGAGTTGGTAGGACAAGCAAGCAGTCCCAGTCTATGTGCCTCTGTGCGAGCAGTGCCATGGGCAGATGAGGCTGAGCAACAGCTTTCCAGACTAGCTTTCTGCCTGCGAGCTATCTGCAGACATTCGCATTTCCAGAGCAGGTCTTCCAGAGGCCCCCTGCACGGACCCCCAAAGATACTATTGAAGTTTGAGGTGGTAAGACAAGCAAGCAGCCCCAGTCTCTGTGCCTCTGTGTGAGCAGTGCCATGGGCAGATGAGGCTGAGCAACAGCTTTCCAGGCTACCTCTTTCTGGCTGCCAGCTATCTGCAGACGTTCGCATTTTCAGAGCAGGGCTACCGGAGGCTAACATCACGGACCACCTAAGCTACGTTTGAAGTTTGAGGGGGCAAGACAAGCAAGCAGCCCCAGTCTCTGTGCCTCTGTGTGAGCAGTGCCATGGGCAGATGAGGCTGAGCAACAGCTTTCCAGGCTAGCTCTTTCTGGCTGCGAGCTATCTGCAGACGTTTGCATTTTTGGAGCAGGGCTGCCGGAGGCCCCATACACGGACCCCCAAAGCTACGTTTGAAGTTTGAGATGGCAAGACAAGCAAGTAGCCTCAGTCTCTGTGCCTCTGTGCGAGCAGTGCCATGGGCAGATGAGGCTGAGCAACAGCTTTCGAGGCTAGCTCTTTCTGGCTGCGAGCTATCTGCAGACGTTCGCATTTTAGGAGCAGGGCTGTCGGAGGACCCCATCACGAACTCCCAAAGGTACGTTCGAAGTTTGAGGGGACAAGACAAGCAAGCAGCCCCAGTCTCTGTGCCTCTGTGCGAGCAGTGCCATGGGCGGGCAGATGAGGCTGAGCAACAGCTTTCCAGGCTAGCTCTTTCTGCCTGCGAGCTATCTGCACAGGTTCGCATTTTTGAAGCAGGGCTGCGAAGGAGCCTCGCAGGTAACACCCCCATTCCCTGGCTACCTTTGATGGTTGAGATGGCAAGACAAGCAAGCAGCTCCAGTCTCTGTGCCTCTGTGTGAACAGTGCCACGAGCAGAGGAGGCTGAGCAACAGCTTTCCAGGCTAGCCCCTTCTGCCTGCGAGCTATCTGCACAGTTTCGCATATTTGAAATAGGGCTGCCGAGGCTCTCGGCATAGACCCTTATGGTACGTATGAAGTTTGAGGTGGCAAGACAAGCAAGCAGCCCCAGTCTCTGTGCCTCTGTGCGAGCAGTGCCATGGGCAAATGAGGCTGAGCAACAGGTTTCCAGGCTAGCTCTTTCTGCCTGCCAGCTATCTGCACAGGTTCGCATTTTTGAAGCAGGGCTGCAAAGGAGCCTGGCAGGGAACACCCCCATTCCCTGGCTACATTTGATGGTTGAGATGGCAAGACAAGCAAGCAGCTCCAGTCTCTGTGCCTCTGTGCGAGCAGTGCCATGGGCAGATGAGTCTGAGCAACAGCTTTCCAGGCTAGCCCCTTCTGCCTGCCAGCTATCTGCAGACGTTCGCATTTTCAGACCAGGGCTGCCGGAGGCGCCCAGCACGGACCCACAAATCTACGTTTGAAGTTTGAGGTGGCAAGACAAGCAAGCAGCCCCAGTCTCTGTGCCTCTGTGTAAGCAGTGCCATGGGCAGATGAGGCTGAGCAACAGCTTTCCAGGCTATCTCATTCTGGCTGCCAGCTATCTGCAGACGTTCGCATTTTCGGAGCAGGGCTGCCGGAGGCGCCCGGCACGTACGTCCTAAGCTACGTTTGAAGTTTGAGTTGGCAAGACAAGCAAGCAGCCCCAGTCTCTGTGCCTCTGTGCGAGCAGTGCCATGTCCGGGCAGATGAGGCTGAGCAACAGCTTTCCAGGTGTCCTGGGTTTGGCCAGGACAGGGTTAATTTTCACCAGACTCCAGGAAGGGGCACAGCCGGGGGGTGGGGGCTGACCCCACCTGGCCAAACAGAGCCGGGTATTCCATACCATGGGACGTCACGCTGGGTTCCAGTGGGGGGGGGCGGTGCGGCGGGAAGGCACTCGCGGCTTGGGCGGGCGCAGCGTCGGTCCGGTTTCGGGAGAGCGGCTGTTGTACGGTTCGTGGTTGTGTTTTCTCCTTATTTGTATCGTTGTTGTTCCTGTTTTCCCTCTGTTTGCTGTTCTGTTAAACTGCCCTTATCCCGACCCACCAGTTTCTGCCTCTTTCTTTCCATTCTCCTCCGCACGCCGGCGGGGGGAGAGGCGGCCGCGTGGCGCTTTTGTTGCCCGCGGCAGCCGAAACCAAAACATTAAATTGGCGCCCAGACGTGGAGCGGGGATAACGGCAGGGCTGAGCAGCGAGTGTTAAAACTGCTTTCATAGATTTTGTTAAAATTTATTATACGCATTTACTGTGCTAGTTTAAGTCGCCGGTAAAAATGTTTCTGACTTTGATCAAATATCTGTGCTACGTAAATCCTTACTTGCTGTATGTGTTTACTGCCATGCTGTTCATCATCGCTGGGAAAAAGATCAGGATGATGATTTTGCTCTACCTTACGATATCGACTTATGATATGATAACATCACTGTGCATGAAATTAGTCTTGTATTTGCATGCGGCACTGCGGTCATTTCCGTACCTCGGATCCTATGTCTTAGATTTTGTTAATAATCAAACCCAGTCTGTGGGGAAAGCCGAAGGGGATGCCTTCCCCCACTCTTTCGCCCCCCCTCTCTCCCTCAGGCTGGTCCTAACTGCTTTTGAGAATTTCGAGTACCCATGGGATGCTCAGGGCAGCACTCCCCTTTTGTTCTGCCTCCTGAATGGGTTTCAGCTTTTGTTTAGGGTTTGCAAGTCGTTAAGAACATCCTGCAGAGACCTACCCTGGGGCCGGATAGCTATGAGTGGCTGGGTGTGTGGGACAGCATGGGCAAGTACCTAGGGCAGTGGGCACCTCCGGTGATTTTTAAACTCACCCCTGAGCAAGTACAGAATCTGGAAAAACTAGTAAAATATCTGCAAAAAGTGTGCTGCCACCCTGGGAACTCCAGAGAGACACAGATCACCGCAACGTGCTGGGGTCTGGCCCACGCCTACCGAGCCCTGTTCAACCTGATTCAGTGCCCCGAAAGGGGAAAGGGGGGGAAGCGAAGCGGCAGGCGCTGCGACTGGCACTGCCCCCCCAGCCGGCCCTGCAGCCCCTCCAGCCCAGCAGGCAGTCACAACCCCCCCGACTGGCACCGCCGCTGCCACAGCTGCAGGGTCTGCCTCGGTTTCCCTGGCAGGCACAGCAGCAGCTCCAGCCCCAGCTCCAGCCGCAGGCATCGCAGCTGAGCCCAATGACCAACCTGTGCAGGTAGCAGTCGCCCCTGTAATACTAAAGAAAGATGCAAAGAGAGCAGATCGCTCCGGGAGGGATGATGATGAGCCAGGGTCATCATGGGAGATAGAGACAGAGATCATCACCCGGTCCCTGTCCCTGGGCGAGCTGCGGGACATGCGGAAAGATTTCAGCCGCCACCCAGGCGAGCACATTGTCACCTGGCTGCTGCGGTGCTGGGATAACGGGTCCAGCAGCTTGGAATTAGAGGGCAAGGAAGCCAAGCAGCTGGGATCCCTGGCCAGGGACGGGGGCATTGACAAGGCCATTGGGAAAAAGGAACAAATCCTCAGCCTTTGGAGGAGACTTCTGTCAGGTGTGAGGGAGAGGTACCCCTTCAGTGACGATTTTGTATGCTATCCTGGCAAGTGGACCAATATGGAAAGGGGTATTCAGTACTTGAGGGAATTAGCTGTGCGGGAGCTGGTTTACTGTGACACAGACGATGAGCAGGTACCCACAGACCCAGATGAACTCCAGTGCTCACAATCCATGTGGAGGAAGTTTGTGCGGAGTGCACCCTCCTCGCATGCCAACTCACTGGCAGTTGTAAACTGGAAAGGTAAAGACGCACCAACAGTGGATGAGGTGGCTGTCAGACTCCGCCAATACGAGGAAAGTCTCTCTTCCTCCCTTGTCTCAGCTGTGGAGAAACTGGTCAAGCGACTAGACAGGCATATGTCCTACTCTCCACCTGTACGGGCCAGTGTCTCATCTATTAGGGACAGGCGTTTCTCTGCTCAGGAGAGGGAATACAGAGGCTACACACCCCGGGGCACCCTGTGGTTCTACCTGCGTGACCACGGAGAGGACATGAGGAAGTGGGATGGAAAACCCACCTCAAGTCTAGAGGCACGAGTACGTGAGTTGCGAGGTAAAACAATCACCAAAGGGGATTCTGTTAGGAAAAATGCAGCTGCAGTTTCCAGCAGCCAGCTCTCCAGACCAGGTAGACAGTTTGACCTTGATTCCGATCCTCTGGAGGGGACCTCCAAGTCATTCTTACAGCAGGTGAGCAGCAAATTCTCTGACGAGGATTAGAGGGGCCCTGCCTCCAGCCAGGTGGAGGAAAGGGACAACTGCGTTTATTGGACGGTGTGGATTCTGTGGCCTGGCACGTCAGATCCACAAGAGTATAAAGCTCTAGCGGACACTGTTGCACAGTGTACTTTAATGCCATCAGAGTTCAAAGGGTCAGAGTCCATTTGCATTTCGGGAGTGACAGGGGGGTCCCAAGAGCTGAGTGTACTGGAGGCTGAAGTGAGCCTCACTGGGCAGGACTGGCAGAAGCACCCCATTGTAACTGGCCCCGAGGCTCCGTGCGTCCTTGGGATAGACTATCTTAGGAGAGGGTATTTCAAGGACCCAAGGGGTTATTGGTGGGCTTTTGGCATAGCTGCTGTGGAGACGGAAGAAATTAAACAGCTGTCCATTTTGCCTGGTCTCTCAGAGGATCCTTCCGTTGTGGGGTTGCTGAGGGTTGAAGAACAACAGGTACCCATCGCACCCACAACGGTGCACCGGCGACAGTATCATACCAACCGAGACTCCCTTCTCCCCATTCATCAGCTGATCCGCCAGCTGGAGAGTCAAAGAGTGATCACGAAAACTCGCTCGCCCTTTAATAGTCCCATATGGCCAGTGAGAAAATCTACTGGAGAGTGGAGACTGACAATAGACTACCGTGGCCTGAATGAAGTCACACCACCACTGAGTGCTGCCGTGCCAGACACGCTGGAACTTCAATATCAGCTGGAGTCAAAGGCAGCCAAGTGGTACGCTACAATTGACATTGCTAATGCATTCTTCTCCATCCCTTTGGCAGCAGAGTGCAGGCCACAGTTTGCATTCACCTGGAGGGGCATCCGGTACACCTGGAACCGACTGCCCCAGGGGTGGAAACACAGTCCCACCATTTGCCATGGACTAATCCAGACTGCACTGGAAAAAGGTGAAGCTCCAGAACATCTGCAGTACATCGACGACATCATTATATGGGGTGACACAGCGGAGGAGGTTTTTGAGAAAGGGGAGAAAATAGTTCAGATCCTTCTGAAAGCCGGTTTTGCCATTAAGCGAAGTAAAGTCAAGGGACCTGCTCAAGAGATCCAGTTTTTGGGAATAAAATGGCAGGATGGGCGCTGTCAAATCCCAATGGATGTCATCAACAAAATAGCAGCTATGTCCCCACCAACCAGCGAAAAGGAAGCACGGGCCTTCTTAGGTGTTGGAGGTTTTTGGAGGATGCACATCCCAAATTACAGCCAGATTGTAAGTCCTCTGTACCACGTGACCCGGAACAAGAATGATTTTGAATGGGGCCTGAGCAACGACAGGCATTTGAACAAATTGAACAGGAGATAGTTCATGATGTAGCCCTTGGTCCAGTCCCATCAGGGCAAGATGTTAAAAACGTGCTCTACACCGCAGCCGGGGAGAATGGCCCAACCTGGAGTCTCTGGCAGAAAGCACCAGGGGAGACTCGAGGTCGACCCCTGGGGTTCTGGAGCCGGGGATACAAAGGATCCGAGGCCCGCTATACTCCCACTGAAAAAGAGATTCTGGCAGCATATGAAGGCGTTCGAGCTGCTTCAGAAGTGGTGGGCACTGAAGCACAGCTCCTCCTAGTACCACGGTTGCCGGTCCTGGGCTGGATGTTCAAAGAGAGGGTCCCCTCTACGCTTCATGCCACTGATGCTACGTGGAGTAAGTGGGTCGCGCTGATCACCCATCGCGCCCAAATGGGAAACTCCAGTTGCCCAGGAATTCTGGAGGTAATCATGGACTGGCCAGAAGGTAAAGATTTTGGAGCATCGCCAGAGGAGGAGGTGACACGTGCTGAAGAGGCCCCACTGTATAACCAGCTGCCAGAAGATGAGAAACAGTATGCCCTGTTCACGGATGGGTCCTGTCGCATTGTGGGGAAGCAGCGGAGATGGAAGGCTGCTGTATGGAGCCCTACACAACAAGTCACGGAAACTGCTGAGGGAGAAGGTGAGTCCAGCCAGTTTGCAGAGGTGAAAGCCATCCAGCTGGCTTTAGACATTGCCAGTCGAGAGAAGTGGCCAGTGCTCTGTCTTTACACCGACTCTTGGATGGTGGCCAATGCCTTGTGGGGGTGGCTGCAGCAATGGAACAAGAACAACTGGCAGTGCAGAGGCAAACCTATCTGGGCTGCCCCATTGTGGCAAGATATTGCTGCCCGCCTGGAGCAGTTGGTTGTAAAAGTCCGTCACGTGGACGCCCACGTCCCTAAGAGTCTGGCCACTGAGGAACATCAAAACAACCACCAGGTAGATCAGGCTGCTAAGATTGAAGTGGCTCAGGTGGATCTGGACTGGCAACATAAGGGTGAACTCTTTATAGCTCGGTGGGCCCATGACACCTCGGGCCACCAAGGAAGAGACGCGACATACCGATGGGCTCGTGACCGAGGGGTGGACTTGACCATGGACACTATCGCACAGGTTATCCATGAATGTGAGACATGCGCTGCAATCAAGCAAGCCAAGCGGGTAAAGCCTCAGTGGTCTGGAGGATGATGGCTAAAATATAAATATGGGGAGGCTTGGCAGATTGACTACATCACACTGCCACAAACCCACCAAGGCAAGTGCTATGTGCTCACAATGGTGGAGGCCACCACCGGATGGCTGGAAACCTACCCTGTGCCCCATGCCACCGCCCGGAATACCATCCTGGGCCTGGAAAAACAAGTCCTGTGGCGACATGACACTCCCGAAAGAATCGAGTCGGACAACGGGACTCACTTTTGTAACAGCCTCATAGTCACCTAGGCCAAAGAACAAGGTATTGAGTGGGTGTATCACATCCCCTACCATGCACCAGCCTCTGGAAAGATCGAGCGGTACAATGTGCTGTTAAAAACCATTTTGAGAGCAACGGAGGGTGGGACTTTCAAAAACTGGGATACTCACTTTGCAAAGGCCACCTGGCTGGTTAACACCAGAGGGTCCACCAGCAGGGCTGGTCCTGCCCAGTCAAAACCTCAGCGCCCTGTGGAAGGGGATAAAGTCCCTGTAGTGCACATGCGGAACATGTTAGGGAAGACGGTTTGGGTTAGTCCTGCCTTGGGCAAAGGCAAGCCTGTCTATGGGATTGCTTTTGCTCAAGGACCTGGGTGTACCTGGTGGGTAATGCGGAAGGATGGGGAAGTCCGATGTGTACCTCATGGGGATTAGATTTTGGGTGAGAAGAGTCCATAAATAAATTGTATAAAGTTAATTGTTAAATAACCCTGTCACTGTCTGTTATCACTGTTATAATTGTTATATGTTGTACCAGTAGTATCATAGTAAGAATCGTCCAGATTAAAGAAGGATGGACTTTTTGATGAAAACCTAGCAGAGAACAGCGATGATGGAACTGGACCTGGTTTTTCAACAACTGGCACCCAGCAACTTCATCAGGATCAACATCTCCTGCAGCCTGTGGGCACGGGCCACACCAGATGCATCAGCCGTGAGCTCCGGATGCAGCAAGTGACCGCCCATCATCACACATCACCTGCCACGGAAGACCATTACAACAGATGGAGCCCAAAGTCATGCATTAAATGAACTCAATGGACACTTTAGAGTGATGATCCATAGACTAAGGGAATGATATCAGGAGACAGGAGAAGTGGTGGTGATCAGCTGAACAATGGGGGACCTGGGCATGACGTAGATGGTATGGAATAAGGGGTGGATAATGTCCTGGGTTCGGCCAGAACTGGGTTAATTTTCACCAGAATCCAGGAAGGGGCGCAGTCGGGGCAGGCTGACCCAACCCCAAACTGGCCAAACAGAGCAGGGTATTCCATACCATGTGCCGTCATGCTGGGTTCTGGTGGGGGGGAGCTGGGGGGACGGGAACTCACTCTCGGCTCGGGAGCTCGCGTTGGCAGTCGTGGAGGGCGGCTCTGTGGGCTGTGCAGTTTGTGTTGTGTTTTCTCCTTTTCTGTATTGTAGTTGTTCCTGTTCCCTCTGTTTGCTGTTCTGTTAAACTGCCCTTATCCCAACCCACCAGTTTCTGCCTCTTTCTTTCCGTTCTCCCCCGCAAGCCGGCGGGGGGAGGGGCAGCCGCGTGGCGCTTTTGTTGCCGGCGGCAGCCAAACTATAACAGGGGCTCTGCTGGGGGCTCTGCAGGATTCAGTCAAGCCATGCAGCAATACTCAAATAGGAACACAGGGTCGTCTCAGATTAAATCCATCTGTGATATTGAAGAGCTTTTCAGCGTTCCTGCTCTCAATTCACCCAACTGCAGAGCAGAGCTGAGGGGATTTATTTTTGTTTCTCCTTCTTCTACTTGCCCCACCACACCTGAGGAGTGGTTTTAAGGCAGAAAGTTTTGGCATTTGTGTTGCACTTCAGCAGAACTCCTGTGGGTCCTGTGAGGCAAAGAGACTGTCCCTTAGTGCAGCGTGAGGACAGCCGGTCTGTCTGGAAGGCCTGATCTCAGCTGCCCTGTGCTGGCACCTCTTGCAACTGTAAGTCGATTGCCCCAAGATGTTCCCCTGAGCAGAAAATGGACACTGCTGAGAGCAGAGGAATCCATTTTCCAAGTGCAGATGGCCAAGTCTCTCATCCCCTTCCATCATACCTGAGGAGGATCTAGGCTCTCCCCTCTCAGCCATGGACACAAAGGGCTCATTACAGCTGCCCATATGCAGATGATGAGCAGCATTCCCATGGTCTTAGCACCAAAGCTTCTTCTGCATGGCACTGCTAGATAACTCAGGCATATCAGGGGAAAGCTGTTTGCTTCTGCAGGGCAGCCTGGAGCCCAGGAGGAACCCCCAGGGAAAGAGTCAAATATCCTACATTTTGCATGTCCTGAAAGGAGAATCCGCTCATTTGCATTGCCCTGAACCTGCTAATTAGGAGAGGACTTGGGCGCTTTGCTCCCATTGATACATCCTCATGGCAGGACCCAGAAGAGCCTTCTGGTCCAGTGAATGATGCAGTGAAAAGCCAGAACTGAAGACGCAGTAGTCGGCAGACTATTAAGCAGGTATTCTTTATTACGGCGCCGGGCACACGGGGGACCTCTCCTCCAAACATGCGCGCCAAACACCGTGTCATTTCAGGTTAAATATAATCACAGTATGCATATTCATTATATTTCCGAGAAATGCTTAGCATATTCATGACTTTCCCAAGAACTAATTAGCATATATTAATGTCTGTCATGCCTGTCTGTTAGCGTCCTCGAGTGGTCTTTAGGGGTCCTAAGATGAAGGCTTATACTCCTCATCACAGTGTCCACTGGTTGGCCTTTGTTTCTGCACAAACTCAGTTAGAAGATCACGTATACCATGTCCTTCCAGGCTGTTTTTTTGCTCCGGTCTTGTTGCCCTCTTGGTGCCTCTTTAGCTCTGTAGCTTGGTGCGTCTGCCCTCTCAAGGCTGAGCTGTCCTAGTAATATTATTTAGGAGTCTCTTTATCTTAGAGCTTTCCTGTCTTCTCAAAACAGCAAGGATTTACTTTAGTTTAATTACAATCACTCTAGTAAGTGAAAATTTTACATTTCACAGAATCACAGAATCACAGAATGGTAGGGGTTGGAAGGGACCTCTGTGGGTCATCTAGTTCAACCCTCCTGCCAAAGCAGGGTCACCCAGAGCAGGCTGCACAGGACCTTGTCCAGGAGGGTCTTGAATATCTCCAAACAAGGAGAATCCACAACCTCCCTGGGCAGCCTGTGCCAGGGCTCCGTCACCCTCAGAGTAAAGAAGTTCTTCCTCATGTTTGGACGGAACTTCCTCTGCTTCAATTTGTGCCCGTTAAATTTACGGGTATCAAGAACAAGTTGAGCAAGCACAGGAGAGGAAAAAGGGAGAAATGTCACAGTGTTGCTGCAGATGGAGCCAGGAGAAAGACAGACAGACGAGTGTGTGGTAATTTGCCCTTTTAAAGATTGAGGCCGCTGAGAACGTGATTGAACACCCACAGCCTTAAAAACAGATGTGGGTGAAGAGACGACGAGTTCACTCCATGGTGGGCATCTGCACTGCAGGCAATGGCAGGGACGTGCCCAAATCCCCATCCCACGGCATTGTTTGGATCAGATTCTTCTTCATCCCTGCCCATGCCTCTGCTGCCTGGAGCTTGTCCTTTCTGGGAGCTGTTTCTCTGTCCCTGGGTCTCCTCCCTGTCTTTTCTCACAGAGCCCATCCCACCCGCTGTGTGCTCAACTCGGCCCTGCAGACAACTCCTGGCAGTCGAGTACTGCCCAGGGACATCTCTGTGTGTTCAGTGGCTAAGGAGCAGCTCAGACAAGTGCTGATGAGAACGGAGGTCTCATGACTTTCAAGAACAGAGAAATACATTCCCATCTCCCACTGCCCACTCAGCCAGCCAAGAGTGGAAAACTGAAAGCACAGTCTCCTTCCCTTCCAGGTAAATGCCACACGCTCTCCTACTCCTTGAGTCGCTTCCTTGAGAACAGACCTGGGAGACCTATTGAGGAAAGACTCAGACAAAGAAGGCATTGAGTCCCTCAGCACCATTGCTGTCTGCTGTTCTTAAACTGCTCTCTCCATTCAGCAACAGCCCTGCATTTCCCTTGCTCAGCCTTGGTTACTAACACAGAAATTGAAGCTCTTCCCTTTCTCTTGATATTTCTTGCAGCTACACACTCCAGGTGGTCACCCCATGGCAGCTTCTTTGTGGCTTCCGTCAGTTCCCTGGCCTGTCCTAGCCCAAGCCTGCTGTCACATACTTGGCCCCGTGGCCCCACTGTTCAGGCACTGCATGGGAAATGGTGTATTCGGTGTGAGGGGAAGTTTGCCTCTCATGATCCTCCAGGACATCCCTTTGTACCCTGCGCCCCTTCTGTTATTCCTCGTTGAGATCACTTTCCCCACGTCCTGGAACCTACCCAGCCCTATCTGCATTCAACGTGGGGTTTCGCAGACATCCCCGCTCTGGAGTCTGCCAGGGTCTGGACAAGCAGAGGGGCTCAGGCAGGGCTGGCCATTCCCCTCTTCCAGACACTGAGCCGAGCAGGAGGAGAGATGTGGCCATGCAGCAACAAACACCCGTAAGCCTGTGGTGAGTGGCAATGCTGGAAGTGGCCGAATAGGGAGGCCATCAGTGAGAGCTCACTCCAGTCCCATTCCAAAAGATATCGCCCCATGCCCTCCTCCACTGAGCCCACGGAGAACCCAGCACAGCAGCACGGCCTCACGAGGGCAACCTCTTCAGGCTGCTCCTGAACTCAGCTTTGGTAGAAGGGCAAAACCTCCAAATACTGGCACTGAGGAAATCCCTTTTTATTAGGGAGATGTGACACAGGAATCCATTATATTATCACACCAGATACAATTCCAAAGACCTTTGGATCTGACAGACTGTATTCATGCCTCTAGAGAAGTGGAAAGGATGCAGATATTCCTGGAGAAACAGAATTAACGTAGCTAAAATACCCAAAGATCAGGAAGTTCCCCAACAACATTGGAAATCACTTGTGAAGTGACATGGGCAGCTTATTGCCGCTGAAAGACTGCTGATTGAATGAGCTTCATGACTGCATTTTTGAGCTCCTGGTTCCTCATGCTGTATATGAGGGTGTTCACTGCTGGAGGTACCAGTGAGTAGAGGAATGACAAAACCAGGTCCAGGGATGGGGAAGAGATGGAGGGAGGCTTCAGGTAGGTAAACATGCCAGTGCTTATAAATAGGGAGATCACAGCCAGGTGAGGGAGGCACGTGGAAAAGGCTTTGTGCTTTCCCTGCTCAGAGGGGATCCTCAGCACAGCCATGAAGATCTGCACATAGGACAGCACAATGAAAACAAAACACACAAAAACTAAAGAAAGGCTAAGCAGAAGAAATCCCACTTTCCTGAAGTAGGAGTGTGAACAGGAGAGCCTGAGGATTTGGGGCACTTCACAGAAGAAGTGATGCACGTTATTGCCCTTGCAGAGCGGCATGGAAAAGGTGTTGACAGTGTGCAGGAGAGAATTGAGCAAAGCACTGCCCCAGGCACCTACTGCCATGTGGACACAAGCTCTGCTGCCCAGAGGGTCCCGTAGTGCAGGGGTCTGCAGATGGCAACGTAGCGGTCATAGGCCATGATGGTCACTAGAGAAAATTCAGCTACAGTGAAGAATTCAAACACAAATAGTTGGGCAGCACATCCTGCATAGCAGGTGTCCCTGGTGTCCCAGAGAGAATTGGCCATGGATTTGGGGAGAATGGTGGAAATGGAGCCGAGGTCAAGAAGGGAGAGGTTGAGAAGGAAGAAGTACATGGGGGTGTGGAGGTGGTGGTCACAGATTATAGCTGTGATGATGAGGCAGTTGCTGAGGAGGGCAGCCAGGTAGATGCCCAGAAAGAATCAGAAGTGCAAGAGCTGCATCTCCTGTGTGTCTGTGAATGCCAGGAGGAGGAACTGGGTGATGGAACTGTTGTTGGACATTTGCTTACTCTAGTTGTCTTGTTATCTGTTGGGAAGGCAAGGCAGTACTGAGTTATGCCAGACTTCTCTGAGCAGAATGTGTTGCTTGTCTCATAGCAACCCCATAGTCAGAGTCTCTCTTTTCAGAAAGACCTCTCTGAAGCTCCTTCACCTGAACTCTGGGTTTTGCTGGCTGGGGGGGCCGTTGTGAGCAGAGATTCTGTAATGGGTTCCCGAGCAGTCCTTCTTGATGTGCAGGAAGAGAGAACTGGGAACGCAAGGAGATCTTGGATAAAAGTTACTCGTGATTTACGAAACACCTTTTTGTCACTGTTGTTCCTAATTAGCCCAGCTGCAGAACTGAGCTGAGGGGGTTCTGTTCTGTTTATTTGGTTCCAGTTGCACCTGCCACATTTAGGAGTGGGTTTGGGTGGCTGGAATCCCTGACATTTCTAACGCACTCCAAGCGAAATCCTGTGGCTCCTGAGAGGCAGAGGGACTGTCCCTCAGTGCAGAGTGAGGAGAGCTGCTCTGCCCCTCAGCCCTGTGCTCAGCTGCCCTGTGCTGGCAGCTGGGAGCTGGAGAAGGAGCTCTCTCAGGTGTTGCCCTCAAAAGAAAGTGGACACTGCTGAGGGCAGAGGAATCCAGGTTCAGAGAGCAACTGGGCAGACTACCTGCCTTTTCTCATCTCTCCCCTCCCAGACTGGGACACCGAGGCACCATTGCAGCTGCCCACGTAAAGCTGCCCAACAGCAGTGCCATCACCTTAGCACCGAGGTGTCTTCTCCACAGAGATCCTGGGTAGCACAGAGATACTATGGGAGTGCTGTGCCCTTCGGGAGGGCACCCTGCAGCCCAGCAGGACCCTCCATGGAAAAAGCAGAATGTCCTGAAGTTGTCTGGAGGAGACTGGGGCACTTGGCTCCCACGGACACTTCTGCACTGCAGGACCCAAAGGGTCGGCATCTGAACAGAAGCTGAACCTCCCACCCCCAAAACTCACCCCCCGCACTGACTCAGCAAATCCAGCTGAGAAAACAAGGGCAGCCCAGGCAGGAGGGGATGGCAGTGAGATGGCACAATGCTCCTGGCAAGGGAGGAGGGACACACAAAGACAGATGGAAATCGGGGTTTGTCCTTTTCTGAGACCCAGTTTCTGAGAGGAGTGGCTGAGTGGAAGGTGTCTGTGCCACAGGGACAGCAGGGAGGTTCCCCCATCCCCCTCCCCAGCGTTTCTGGCAGCAGCTCCCTCTCACTCCCTGCCCGTGTCTCTGCTCCTTGGAGCTGCTCCTGGCAGGAGCCATCTCCCTGGCCCCAGCTCAACTCCCTGTCAGTGCTCACACACCCCGTCCCACTCGCTGTGTGCTCACCTCTGCCCTGCCAACACCTCCCAGGGGCAGGGCACTGCCCAGGGACATCTCTGCGTGTGCAAGATCTGCAAATCAGGTCATAGAAACCTGATGTGGCTGGAAAGAGGAAGATGTCACTGAGGTGGCTGGAGGCAGCTGGGTACAGTGCTTTGAGGTACTTCTCCCTGAGTTACCGGTCTCTCAGTGTAACACACTAGGCATCTCAAAGCACATTCTTCAGCAGAAATGAGAACTTTTGTCTCCAGTATCAAACCCAGACAACCAGACAAAGAGTCAGGAAAGGTCCTTGTTTTTCCAGGAGCCACTAAAATGATGTGCTTCTTGAGAAGTCCCCTTAGAAAAGACATGAGGTAGAGCTGAAGCTGTGAGAAGCCCTGACCCATGCAGCACTCTTCAAAGCAAAAAGACCCTGACCTGCTGAGGGACACTCCTTCAACCCAGAACTTCTCCCCACAACACCATGGGAAGTTTCTTAGACAGTCTGAACACTGATCCTGGCAGGCAGCAGAGATCCTTCCCTAGAACACAGCCTCCTGGATTGCAGGGACCCTGCTCTGAAGGACAATCCTGGGGACCTCTGGCTGCACACCTGCCTTCCTAATCCTGCAGACAAGCCTGGGAGAAGAGAGTTGCCTTGCACTATCCCTCTGATGCACCAGAAGCAGTCCTTTCTCTGAAGCACATCCTTCTGCATCAAACCAGAATAACCAGGAGAGCCATCCTGACAGCTCCTATCAGCCATGGCATGTGCCAGGCCTAGGAAACCCCTCCAAGACACTCTTCTGCATTGCCCTGCAGCCACAGACTTACCATATCATGGGTTCTGATGAATTCCCTGCCACTGAGCTCTCCACATCCTCCCACCCCACACTGCCTTTAACCACTCTCTGCCTCGCTCCCCTCCCCTCGCTGCCTGCAGGCAGTGCCCTCAGCCCTGCTGTGCTTGGCAGAGGAGCTGCTCCTGGGCACAGCTGTCTTTGCAGTGCTTGTTGGTTGCCATGATCTCCATCCTTCCCAGGAGCCCAGCCCAGCTCAGCAGCACAGGACCAGCCCAAGGCAGCACTTTCTCTACCCTCTCTGGGCCTTCTCCAGTTGTCCCTGGGGTTCCAGGACAACTTGCTGTGAAACAGGCTGAAGCAATCACTGAAGTTTCCTTCATCACCTCAGGAGTCAAACTTCTTTGCAGCAAATCTTTTGTCTAACTGGTGACAAAGTTAATCCAAGAGTCACCTCTTCCTGTCCCACTATGAGACAGGATACCCAGACTGTGAAAGGCAGGAATATCCTGGACCTATGCAAACAACAGGTGACATTTGAGAGACCAGAGATGGTCCAAGAGATGTGCAGGTAACTATAAGCTCTGATCGAGCCATAAAGAGGGACAGGGAAATGTCTGGGGTCATCATTCTGGAGACTGGTAGAGCCTGCCTTGAGCCACCTGCAGTGACAGCAGATGCCTACATCTAGGACAACATAGCCTGTTCCTGCTCGTTATGTTCAGGGCAGCCTGGAGAGGAATTCCTCTGAACAAATGCAGTCATTGCCATCTGAAGAGCTGGGTTTCTCTCTTCCCCACCAGCTGTATCTGCCAGATCTCCACTGGCAGCTCTGGCAGGGTTCCCACAGACACCCCTACAAGGCCTGACCTAACTCAGAGAGCTGCTCAGTTTGAAGGTGAACTACACCCTGTGATGCTACCTGAGGTACCAGGGCTCTCCAGCACAACCGCATGCATCCAGCAAGGACAGCACAAGGCTTGCAGGAACACTGTCCCCATTCAGAGCAGCCATGCAACAGGCCCCAAGAGAACCTCAGGCATGTTCAGTGCTTTTGTTCTTTCTTGCCATGAGGCAAGTCCTGTCCCATCTCTATCCAGTAGACGTAGGCGATGCTTCTCCCACATCGACGATGTGGAACATCTCCCACATCAACAATCTCCCACATTTGATGATGCAATCAAGGAAGAGATCAATGCTTTTCACAGTGTTCTTGGATCACGGCATGTCCATAACCAAGGACATTATTGAAAGAACCCTGTCCTTCCTGGGGATCAGCTTTAACTTCACCTTAAGCCCTCCTGAGCTGCAGGGGTACCAGGGACAGCAAAGCCCTGTCCTGCCAGGGAGTCCAGCCCTGCGTCCCTCTGGTTCTGAGGGTTCATCAGGTTATTCATTCATTAGGGAGTCCTCATTTCCTCTTTACGTTGCCATTTTCCCTCCAAACTAGCATGCTCTGAAGCAAAGCTTTTGCTTGCATGGGACCTTGGGAACTTGGGAACACCTTTCATTGTTTCATGTCTGAGCCTGGCCCTGGTGCCATGGCTGAAGTCCAGCAAATCTGTGTTCTGACATAAAGAATCTGTAGTCAGGGAGAGGAAGGGGCCTAAATCTTATTTAGCCAGCCTGAGGAAGTCTTGTGGTCAAAGGCCTCACATATTAGCGGGGACTTTAATGACCCTGTGTATTGGGTTTCCATGGCAAGGCTTTGGTGGCAGTGAGGGGGGCTGCAGCAGTGGTTTAGGTGAGAAGAGATCAAGAGTTGACTCCGTTTTGAAGAGACCAGGTTTCAGCTGCCTCTGAAATGGACCAACCACTGCCCAAAACTGAGCCAATACACAATTGTGGTGGCCCTTCTCTGCTGACCTGTTGGAGAAAAGACAAAAGAGAGTGGGCAGCAGCTGTAAAAGAAATGAATGAGAGAAGCAACCCTGCAGACACCAAGGTGAGCGAAGAAGGAGATGGAATGAGAGAGAGATTTGGTGGGCAGCTGGCGGCAAAGAGTCAACTGACTCCCATGACATTCACTGGACAGCAGAGTGCAAATTATCCTTTAGGTGTCTGGCGGTTCTTTGCATCAGCTGTTTAGCACAGATGGACCAACAAACTTGATGCTCACCAGGATATGAAAACCTGTGTCATCCTGGTCAGCCTTGGCTCCAGTAGCAAACCACGGTGGAGTCTCAGCTCCCAAAGGGAGTGGGGAAGGAGAGCAGCAGAGTGCAGACACCAGGTCTCAGGGTGTCAGAAGTTGGCCGAGGCCGAGAACTTTCAATGGGCAGTGTCACTCAAGGGCAGAAGAATTCAGTGCAACTGCTTTTCAAGGACAGCATCCTCTGTGCCCATAAAGTGTCTGTGCTGATACTCCAGCAACCAAGAGGACCTCACAGGACACCAGCTTGGCTAAACAAGCAACTTCTTGGGAAGCTCCATGGAAAAAGTGTAATAGAGAGGTTGTGGACAGAGGACTTCACTTCCAAGGAGGAATTTAGAAATAGGGAGGGTTTTAGGAAGGCCAAATCTCCCCAGGAGGTAATACTTGCAAGGGGGTCCAAGGGCATCAGGATGAGCTGTTAGTACTGAAGGTACAGCTCAAGAATAAGTAACAAAAATAATGTGTGGCCACTGCTGAACTTGGTGAGAGAAGGTACAGATCACTGTGAGGTACTCTGTCCTCTTCCCCTCTGTTTTCACCCACAAAGTCTGCCAGGCCTTGGTGCCTTGAAGCAGGACTCTGCAGAAGAAAGACCAGCAGAGGATGTAGATCATTTCTGAACTTTCCCAACTTTCCCTTCAGCACTTTCTTAACCCTTTCCGGGCCCTGACAGGTATCCCTGGAGTTCCAGGGGAAGCTGCTGTGAAACAAGCTGAAGGAATCTCTCATGTTCCCTCGCTCACCTGGGGAGAGAAAAATTTAGGTCCAGCAGTGGCATTTACCTCATCAGAGACAGATTTAGGTACAAGGGGCAATGTTCAGAGTGATGGGATTTTTTCCCAAGGAACCATCACTCGCGGTGTAGCCCTGCTTTCCTGGAAATGGCTAGGTATCAGCCTGCCGATGGGAAGTAGTGGATAAATTGCTTGTTTTTCTTAGCTTTTTTTCCTTTTCCACACAGCATTTGCTTTCCCTGTCAAACTGTCTTTATCTCCACCCATGAGTTGTCTTACTTTTACTTTGCTCATCATCTCTCCCATCCCACCAGGGGGAGTGAGCGAGCAGCTGTGTGGTGCTCAGCTGCCTAGCAGGGGTTAAACCACAACATTTATTAAACTCTGCTCCTGGCTATCTGCTGTGTGAGTAGGCTCACTGATGTGTGTGTGTTTGGGCGTCAATGCACCTACCTGCTTTGCTGGTCAATTCTAAGTGGGGCTAGCAAGAAGGTGGATGACAGCAGGATGTGGAGAGGCAGAGGTTTGGAATTGCCAGTTGGGTAACATCTCTGAGACTGGTCAGACCCATAGCCCAGGCCCACACTGCAGGGACCACAGTGGGATGTGAGCCTGCAAGTAAGTTCTGCTGGGAAGGTACAGAGCACTGGTGTAACCTTCACATCAGATCAGCCTGCGAGGGGGAACAGCATGAGGCCGATTGTGTTGCTGATGGTTGTGTAAATGCTGCTGTTGGTGGGGTGGCTGTAAAGACACTGTTGCCTGTTAGAGTTGGTGTGTGTCAGGTTGGCTGTGTCCATCTTTGTCTCCTTGCAGATACCTGGAATGAGTCCTTTCCCTTTGGTTGACTCCAACTTGGGTTGCTCTCTCACTTGGTGAGGCACCAGTCAGTGACCAGCCCAGGCACATATGGCCCATGCATATCTCATGGGCTCTCCAGGCAGCTCCAGATTCCCCTCCTGGAGGATCTCCTCTGCCCTATCACATCTGGGACACTGTAGTATGGTAGTATCTCAGGGACCGTCCACCATCTACACTGTCAATAGAAAACAACAGATGTGTCCTAAATCCAACCCTTGTTCTCGAACAGCTGCCAATGTGAAAATGAACTTTCTGCTGAGGTCCTTTTGAGGCTGAAATTCCTGAGCCTGTTGACATCAGCATTGGAAGAACAGCCAAACATTCAACAACTTCACAGGACAGATGCCATTTTGTTAGAGAGATACTAAGAGAGAGTCAGCTGTGAAACAGTGTTTGAAAAAAATTTATACAAGTTTAAGGTGTTTAAATAAAAATTTATACGGGGTCCTCTTCTCAGGAGAGTGAACTGAATACAAGCAACTACGAAGGAACGTAATAACCTTAAATAACAACACAGGTATTGCTATCAAAAAAGAATTATAACACAACAAATAGCACACAGACCTGCATTTGAATACACTAGATGTCATTTCTAGAGAGTGATGACAGATTTATCAGCATTGACAAATATCCATGAAATGAATTTTCTAATGGACCCTTTGAGCTCCTGGTTCCTCATGCTATAGATGAGGGGGTTCACTGCTGGAGGAACCACTGAGTACAAAACTGCCACCACCAGATCCAACGATGGGGAGGAGATGGAGGGAGGCTTCAGGCAGGCAAATATGCAAGTACCGATAAAAAGGGAGAGCACGACCAGGTGAGGGAGGCACGTGGAAAAGGCTTTGTGCTGTCCCTGCTCAGAGGGGATCCTCAGCACGGCCCTGAAGATGTGCACATAGGACAGCACAATGAAAATAAAATAAGCACAAACTAAAAAAGAACTAATCATGAGGAGCCAAACTTCCCTGAGGTAGGAGTGTGAGCAAGAGAGTTTGAGGATCTGTGGAAGTTCACAGAAGAACTGATCCACAGCATTGCCCTTGCAGAGGGGTATGGGAAATGCATTGGCAGTGTGCAGCACAGCATGGAGAAAGCCATTGCCCCAGGCAGCTGCCGCCATGCAGACACAAGCCCTGTTGCCCAGAAGGGTCCCGTAGCTCAGGGGTCTGCAGATGGCAACGTAGCGGTCATAGGCCATGATGGTCAGAAGGGTGCACTCTGCTCCAAGGAAGAAGAAAAAAAAAAAACCTGGGTAGCACATCCTGCATAGGAGATGTCCGTGCTGTCCCAGAGGGAACTGGCCATGGATTTAGGGACAGTGGTGGAGATGGAGCCCAGGTCGATGAGGGAGAGGTTGAGGAGGAAGAAGTACATGGGGGTGTGGAGGCGGTGGTCACAGGCTATGTCTGTGATGATGAGGCCGTTGCTGAGGAGGGCAGCCAGGTAGATGGCCAAGAAGAGCCAGAAGGTCAAGAGCTGCATCTCTCGCGTGTCTGAGAACACCAGGAGGAGGAACTGTGTGGCGGAGCTGCTGTTAGACATGCATTTGGGCATGGGTGACTGTTGAAGAAGGAAAGACAGTGACATGTTATGAGAGACTTTTCATGGAAGAAAGCTAAAATCTTTCATTTTTTCATTGTGGGTTTTTTCCATTTTTTTTTTCTTTCAGATACTCCTGTTCATCCTGGGGAGTCTTTTCCCAAGGTAGAAATGCTCAGCTTTTCTTTCACGAGACCTGAGTGGCAATAGGATTTGCTGTCACTTACTGCAGGCGGGGGGAAGATGGTCTATCCATCAGTCTTATTCCCAGATACCCAGCACTCACATGTGCTTGAGTTGAAGGCTGATCATAGTTATGTGTTTCCCTCAAAAGAAGCCGGACCTTGCTGAGAGTAGTGGAGTCCATATTCAAAGCTCTCATCTCCAAACTTCTCCCTCTTTCCCAGGGTGCCCGAAGGCAGCCTCCACACTCCATTTCTAGGCAAGGACACGCAGGGCACGTTTCAGCTGGCCACATACGGCTGCTCAGCATCATTTCTATAGTCTTAGCACCTCTGGGGTTTCTTTATGGGTGTCTCGGGTACCACAAAGATGCTGTGACACAGCTGTGTCTGGTGTCAAGCTCACAGCCTGGCAGGACACTGCAGGGAAATGGTCAAGTGTTCTACAGACAGGATCTTCTTTGGGGACAGCCATTCATTTCCCAAGACTACAGCCCACATTTCCTGGAGCCCCACAGGTTAGAAGGGTGCTGGGGCACCTCACTGCCACCCAGAACCTTGCCTGGCATGGCTTGAAGAGTCAGTGTCTCAAAAACTGCACATGTTCTGAAGCTTCAGTGTCTGAAACTCCCCCAAACCCTCAGAGACCCAGAACACCAATAGGAGCAGCACTGACAGGTAGGAAAAGAAAGAGCGGCACCAGGGTCCTTGCACCAAGGGATACACAAAGAGAGAAAGTCATCACCTCAAGCAGCTGTGCCTGCAGCCTTCGGGACACCAATGCTGTGAGACAGTCGCATTCAGCCCTTGCGCACTGCAGAGGGAAATGGGCCCATGGCTGGAGAGAGGCACCTCTCCTCTGCCAGAGCTCTGGCTGCAGCGCGGGCGGGTGATGCCTTGTGCCCCACGGCCATGAGCACAGAGGCTTAGCTGGGTCAGAGAGGGGGCATAGGGGCTTGCTCAGAGGAGGGGTCTGCCCTGGAGGGGATGACAGGGAATTTTCCCAATTCTCTTTCCCATGACATTATGGCTTTTAGTTTTGTGTTCTTCCCTGCCCACACCTCTGCTTCCTGGACCTTTCCCACCTGCTTCTCTGTTCCCACATCATTTTCCTCACAGCAAATGCTGAGAGAACCCCTCTCACCATCTGTGTGCTCAGTTCTACCCTACAGAAAATTCCCCATGGGAGGGAACAGTCTAGGGACACTTCGCTGCTTGCAGGTGGTAAAGAGCAGGTCAGACAAACCATGATGCTGTCAGCACAGGTGATGCTGGTGCTGCCTGCAGGCTTAGGGGGAGCTGAAGGCAGTTTATGAGGTTCCTAGCAGACCTACTGATCATGCCACACAATGGTTAGAAACTTTCAGTCACTTGTAAAATTAGAAGCTCCTTTCCCCTTTACAACTCCACAGCATGAATCAAGGGAAGAACCTTCCTTTCCAGGTAATCCCTGCCTGGACCCTCCTCTTCAAAGGAAGCTCCTCAGAAGGAGGAAGGAGCCCTCAGAAGTGCCCTGAGGATGATCTGGAGCTCTGAGCAGCGCTGACTCATGCAGCAGCCTCTGAGAGCAGAAGGACCCTACCCTGCCCTACCACTCCTGCCACCCAGAGCTGCTCCCCACAGCACCATGGGGAGCTCCCGGGCACACTGAGTGGTGATCCTGGCAGGTGACAGAGTTCCTGCCCTGTCTCAGAGTCCCCTGGGGTGCAGGGACTCTGTTCAGATCCTGGGGCACCCCTGCATGCACCCCTAAGTTGGCACAGCTGCAGCCATCCCTGGGAGGAGGCAGACATCCTGCCCTGTCCCTCTGATGGTGCATCAGGCAATCGCTGCCCTGGAGCACGTCCTCCTCCTCTATACCATCAGAACTAGGTAAGCCGTCCTGACAGGTCCTATAAGCTGTCACATGTGTCAGGTCTAGGAGACACTTCCAGGAACAAAACTGCATTGCCCTGCAGCCAGAGTCTTACCGCATCAGGGGCTGTGAAGATGTCTTCCTCCATGAGCTCTCAGCATCCTCCCACCCCACACTGCCTTCAATGTCCCTCTCACTCCTCTTGTCTACCCTCGCTGCCTGCAGGCAGTGCCCTCAGCCCTGCTGCGCTTGGCAGAGGAGCTGCTCCTGGGCAGAGCTCTCTCTTTGCAGTGCTGTGCAGTTGCCATGAGCTCCCTCCATCCCAGGAGCCCAGCCCAGCTCAGCAGCTGAGGACCAGCCCAAGGCAGCACTTACTCTGTCCCTCTGGGCTCCCTCCAGATGTCCCTGGGGGTCCAGGTGAATTGGCTGTGAAACAGGCTGAAGTCATCACTGATGTTGCCTCCCTCAGCTGGTGAGAAGCACTTCTTTCCAGAAGAGCCATTTCTCTTAATCAGAGTACAGCTGGGCATAAGAGTCACTTTTCCTTGTCCCACTATGAGACAGGACACCCAGACGGTTACAGGGAAGGATCTCCTTCACCCCTGCTGAGGGAAGGGATTCTGCTCAGTCAGCTGAGGCATCTGATCCTTGGTTTTCTGTTCTGGGGCTGAAAGAGGACTCGGCTCCCTCTATGCCTGCCACAAACCAGTGGGAGGCAAGATTCTTCTTCCCTCACTTCAGGTGGGCAGAAAATGGGACCATGCTGCCTGGGAGCTGCTTGTGTCATCTCCCATGGTAATTACTGGAGACAGATGCCAGGAGTGGCCTGTTCAGACTCAAACCCCTGGTGACACCTGGTGTACCAGAGGTGGTCCAAGATCCCCACAGGTGACTGAAAACTCTAACAGAGGAATTAACAGGAACAGGATGATATCCGGGAGCATTGTCTTTGAGGCTGTTGACAGACTCCTTTGCCCAACTGAAACCACAGCAGGTGTCCAATGGGAAACTGACCCTGACCCTCCGGAGCACGTGTAGGGCAGCCAGTGGAGGTATTCATCTGAGTCATGTGCCATACAGAGAGCTAAGTTTCCCTCTTATTTCCATCAGCTGTATGTACTAATTCTCTGCTGAGTCTAGTGGAAGGTTTCTCATGTTCATCCACGCATTCCTTTCTGGAATTCAGGGCAGCTCTGCAATTTAATGTTGAAGTCTGGGCCCACATGGCTAAGATGCCATGGCTGGCAGAGAAAACACAGGAGACCTACAGAAAAGCAATTCCCATTCAGAGTGGTTGGATGACAGACACCCAGACTGTATCACAGACAGATTTGATTGGCAAATCCAATTTAAGGGATTATTTTTGAGACAAATTGGACAATCAGCCACCATCGATTTAACTATTCCTGTCATTCCTACACACACTGCAGATGATTTTAAACTGTAGACCATAGCATCTACACCCCAATGTGTCTGCGCATGCTTTTCTTTCGCAAGTTCTAACATGACTTGCGGGGCTACTATTCCCTGCTTTTCTGGCGTTACCCACCACCCTTGTGTATTTTGTGGTGCTTTTAATTCTTCCGTCAATTGCTCATCCAATTTACTATATTTTGGTTTCAGATTCGGGATTTTCATCTGTTTTACTGGTACTAGTGCAAGGATACCTCATTCCGCAGCCTCTTTTGCCGTTTTATCTGCCAATCTATTACCTATGTTTACAGCTGTCTGACCAAATTGATGAGCCTTGCAATGCATTACTGCCACTTCCTTTGGCTCATGCACCTCTTCTAAGAGCTGGAGGATTTCTTCTTTATGTTTTATCGATGATCCTTGGACTGAGAGCAGTCCTCTTTCTTTCCAGGTAGCCCCATGAGCGTGAATCACACCAAATGCACATTTGGAATCACCCGTATATTTACCCTCTTTCCTTCTGCCATTCGCAAGGCTTACTTCAAAGCCACCAGTTCTGCTTTCTGTGCCGAGGTATTTGCAGGCAGCGTTCCTGACTCCAGTACCTTGGTGGTGGTGACAGCAGCGTATCCAGCCGTTCGTCTTCCTTCTTTCACAAAGCTGCTTCCATCCATAAATAACTCCAAATCAGGATTTTCCAGAGGTTCATCTTTTCAGGTCCGATCTGCTGGAATAGACTTGTTCAACAGTTAGCAAGCAGTCATGTTCTAGACTTCCTGTCGGATTTTCCATCGACAGAAACATTGCTGGATTTACAACAGTTGTGGTTTTCAATTCCACATCATATTGTTCCAGCAAGACAGCCTGATATTTCAGCATTCTGCTGGGGGATAGCCAATGACCCTCCTTTTGTTCTAAAACAGTTACCACCATGTGTGGTACATACACCACCATCTTTTGGCCCATAGTCAATTCTCGAGCTTCCTGAATCAGCAATACCATTGCTGCCACAGCGCGCAAACATCCCGGTCATCCTTTACTGACATTGTCGAGTTGTTTAGAGAAGTATCCTACTGGCCACTTCCAGGATCCCAGACGTTGTGCCAGCACTCCAAGGGCCAGATGTTGCCTCTCATGTACAAACAGCTCCAAAGTTTTGGTTAGATCAGGTAAACCCAAAGCAGGGGCCATCATCAATGCCTTTTTAAGTTCCCTAAATGATTTTTGGCATTTAGGCCATCCTGTAGCAAGTTTCTCCCATTCAAAAGCAAATATGCTTTGACTTTGTATATCCAGAGGTGTGCAAAAAAAGGCATCCTTTAAATCTAGTACAGTAAACCATTTATGTTCCTCTTTAGAGACGTCAGCAAAGTATAAGGATTGGCTACTACTGGATGTATATCTTGAACTATCTGGTTTATAGCTCTTAAATCCTGGACTAGCCGATATTCCTTTCCTCCAGATTTTCTTACCGGTAATATAGGAGTGTTATATTCTGACTCGCATTTTACCAAAAGTCCATATTCCAAAATTTTCATGATTAACCTCTCCAATCCTTCTCGAGTCTCCCATTTAAGAGGATATTGTTTTTGTCTTACCGGTTTGGATCCAGGTTTTAAGGTCACTTTTACCGGTTCTGCCAATTTGGACTGTCCCGGAACTTCATTTGCCCAAACCAAGGGGGTCACTGCGTTTTTCACCTCTTCTGGAATTTGCTCCTCCTTAGGGGAATCCTGTAACATAAACACTCTCGCCTCTATGGCTTTTGAGTCTGGTATTAATAGTTTAGTTTCCCCATTCTTAAAAGTTATTTGTGCCTCTAATTTACTTAGCAAGTCTCGCCCTAATAAAGGCAGAGGGCATTCAGGCATATATAAAAACTGGTGTGTTACCCACTGTTTTCCCAACTTAAATTTCAATGGTTCCAAAAAAGGCCGATTTTCTCTTTGTCCTGTCGCACCAACGACATCTACCGACTGATGACTGCATTTTCATTTACATGTGTTTAATATCGAATAAGTGGCTCCCGTATCTACTAAAAATTCTATTTCTTCATTCCCTAGCTTTCATGTAACCAGGGGTTCAGCTAGGGTTGACTCTCCCGGTCCTCTTCATGATTTCTCATTTAAGTCATCAATTTGATCGCATGAAGAGTCGTATCTAATTCCCCAGCCTTAGGACATTCCCTCTTCCAGTGCCCATGCTCCTTACAAATAACACATTGGTCTGGTGTTAATCGAGGATTTATCCTTCCTCTTTCTCCAACATTCATCCCTCTCCCTCTTCCTCTACCTCTCCTATTATTCCCAGTCAGAGCTGCCAATAACTTCCTATCCCTCCGGGCCTGTTTTACTTCTTTTTCTTTTTCTCTATTATTATATACAGTCCAAGCTACTTCAAGCATCTTACCCAAATCTCTAGACTCAGGTCCTTCTAATTTCTGGAGCTTTTTTCTAATATCAGGGGCTGATTGACACATAAATACGGAGGCCAACTGTGATGCTTCCTCTGGCTTTTCCTGGGTCCAGATTAGTATATTTTCGGGCAGTTTCCTTCAGTCTCTCCATGAAGGCTGAAGGGGATTCATTTAATTCCTGCCTTACTTCATAAATTTTTGACCAATTTATCGCTTTTGGCATCGCATGTTTAACACCAAACAAAATCCACCTCTGATATCTGGTCAATATACCCCTGGGTCCCGGCTGATTCGGGTCCCAGTCAGTATCCGAGGAGGGGAAGTTCTGATCTACCTTTCCCTGAAAATCTCCATGGGAGTGGGCTCCTTCTACCTGTTTCCTAGCAGTATTCAGTACCATTCTTTTTTCCGCGTCATCAAGCAAAGTGTCTAAAATCACCTGCAAATCATTCCAATCAGGGTCCTGGGTCCTAATTATTGTCTCAAAAACCTTTGCTACTCTCTCAGGGTCTTCTCGATAAGTGCCTGCTACCTCTTTCCATGACCTTAAATCAGTTATTGAAAATGGAACTTTTACTGTCACCGGACCAGTATTTCCTACTGCCTCTCAGAGAGGGGCCTGGAGGGGAGCTGGTTCCACTACCCCTCCTGTTCTTCCCCGCGTTCTTCCTGAAACCGGACTAAATCCTCCCGCTCCCTCCCCCAGAGGAGAGGCGGAAGGGCTACCGATCTCGGATTCCTGTTCCTCCTGATTATCCCCCTGTCTCCGACGGGGTGCTACCATTAGCTAAACATCGTCCTCCTCAGACTCAAATTTCAAACACTTTTTCCCGACGCTACAATTGGCGCAGCATTTCTTTAAACCTTTTTCACATTGTCCCTTTCCCAAAGCCATTACCATAGAAACGCGCGGATGTATCCCACACTGCCTCTGCCATTCCAGATGATTTCTCAATGAGAAAAACAAATCTACATATGTCACTTCTTCCCATTTGCCTTCCCTTTTATGGAACGACATCAATTGCAAAATGGTATTATAACACAGTGTCCCATCCTCCGGCCACTTCTCCCCATCATCCAGAGTATATAACGGCCACCAATGATTACAATACTCAATTAACTGTTTCCGAGTTAAAGGGTCCTCCCCCAGCTCTTTCCAGTGTTTTAAAATACATCCCAAAGGCGTGCCCCGTGGGATGGGTCTTTTACTCGGAAAGGTGCCCATCCTTCAAATGACCAGTGCTAGTGATTGTGCACTACATCACAGACACTAGCCAGAGGGATCTCAAACCTTGTTGGAGCTCCCTTTGGGATCCCATCCCCCTACTGAGATCTTGGAGACTTCAACCCCCTGTTGAAGACCTCACCCTTGGGCCCCGCTCCACCGGCTTTCACAGAGCAGAGATTTTTCACAAAGGTACCTTTTTAGCCTAACTCTGCGTGGCTTTTACTGCGACTTACGAGCAGGCATGTGTTATACCTAAAGAATGTCTTAATTAAATTCCAGGGGACTTACTTGGAATCCTTTGGTCCGGGGATCAGAGGTTCTCCTCGAGAATCCCTCGATGCCGGCTGGAGGTCCCGTGATCCTACGGATCCGTCGGTATTCACAAGCAGGGTCCCATCTGGGTCACCAGAAACTGTCACCGAAAATCCAGGAATAAAACCTCGTCACACCAATGTAGTGTTAACAGCCAGGCATTCTTTATTGCTGCGCCGGATGCACGGGGGATAATTCCACCGAACGTGCATACCCCGTACCCCTTCCGTGCAGTCTATATAGATCAAAATACACATATTTATCTGATTACATGAGCCCTTCCTTTCATGGTCAAATCAGTCCATTTTCATACACTCCTCCCACCCGCGCTTGCGCAGTGCCTCCTAGTGGTGGTCGTCGGGGGTCCCAAGATGCAGTCTTATCCTCTTCATCACAGTTTCTGTGCAAACTCAGTTTTATTCTGGCTCTTGTCCCTGCGGCATGGGTCATCTTGACCAGTTCTGGGCAACTGCTAGTTTTAATTAAAACTAACTTCTTTGGGGGAGATGTATGACTTTTTGCTTCAGTTAATTTACACAATAGATAGGTACCACAAATGCACCTGCAACTATTAGGTAACGCTATTTCTATTAAAAATCTCCCTCCACCACTATTGTTTAACATTAATGATTACCTAGGGACTAAACCCTCTGTTCCCAGACCTAATGTCCAGATGGGCAGGGCTGTAGCAGGGACATTGCAGCATTGTTCATATTTATGGTTAACTGATTCCATCACCCTGGTTACAGTATCAGCTCATCTTGCAGCCCATACCATCCTCTGCAAGTATCAAGACTACGGGAGCTTTGGCTTTGTCATCATTGCCACATCCACAGAAACGGTTTCTAAATTCCCCCTTTGTATCTTCTACTGTTTCCAGCTCCTGTGTTCTGCCTTTTTGCTGTGGAACTCAAACAGCTCACGTCCTCAGCCTCCTGAGAAGAATGCTTCTCTTCATGAGTGTTCAGATAGATCATTCTTGTGCTCTGAGGAGGCTGTAAGCTTTATCAGATTTCCTGATCTCCTTCCCCCTGCAGAGCTGCTTCCCACTTTCCTGTTGCCTTCAGAGGCGTGGCAACCTGGTTCAGGAACGGCATGGCGACAAACCCCAGGCCGCTCGGGCCATCAGCTCACAGACACCAAAGTGGTGGGTGGCAAATGGCGTTTATTGGTGAGTAGCACAGCATTATATAGCTTGGGTTTACAGTGTCACTTCCGTCTGCTTACGTCACAGGCTAAACGCTATTGGCTATTCAGAGAGGGGCCCTGTCTTTCCGTACAGCGCGACATCTTCCAACCGCAAGCTCTAACTATCCACATTTCCCCCCTCCTTATGTTTAACAAAATAGGTTAATATGAAAATTTTTGTACTCAGGTTTAAGATTTAAGTTTAATATTTAGTTCTGAGATTTACTCGTTAGACACAACTATAAGACTTAACGTTAACTAACTTAAACTTCAAGTAAAGAATGTAAGTATCAAAATCTTATGATAACAAACATAAGGCACATTAGACAAATGTATTTCTAAATTAGCTGAAATATAACAATTTTAACACTTTTAAAAAGTATATGCCATAAACTTGAATAAAAAACATAAGGCACAGTAAACGGGTGAAAGTTGAGGTAACTTTAGGGATAACTGGGGGTAGCACTGGGTAGGTACATTTTTAAAGCAGCTGCTGGTGTTCTACCAACATAATGTTAACTTTCTCTAGCCGGCTCTTGACGAACGACACGATTCTATTCAGTATGCAGGGTCCAAAAATTAGTGTCATCATGATCATGGCGATCGGTCCTACTGTTATGTTTTCTCTTATCACTCGATCACTTGCAAGGTCCCGTAGGATCCACCTGTATGGCTGATGGTGATGGTAATCTAGTTCTGCCTGTCCTATAGTGACAAGCTCCAAAATCAGGATCACACAAAGGCATCGTAGTCCCCCTTTGCGGAGGCTATTATGCCGTTGTCTGGGTTCTGCCAGTGAGGAACTTCCAGGCTTGGACAGGACACTTGCCAACTCGTCATCTTCTTTTGTCACCGCGGTGTACGGGTTACGGGGGTGTCCGATGATCCGGCCCTGTGAACAAAAACTCACAGTTTTCATTAGTTTTATTCTGGAGGTCTGGTTTAACGGACTTAAGTGGACACCACTTAACTTTTCCATCTTTTTTGACAGCGGCAGGGTTAGATGCTCTTCCTTCGCGACATGCTTAATCATGTCCGCGATGCTTGACCCCACCGGTAGCGATCGCAGGATTTCTTTGGTTGTTGAATTACACTGCTGACGCAAAAATTCTGCCATGACTGGGCCTTTTGCCTCCGCAGGCAAGGCCGAAGAGTCGACCGCCGCTTGGAGACGATACACAAATGGTGTAAAGCTCTCAATTTCACTTTGCTTTATTGTGGACCATAGTGATGGTTTGGCAATGACTCTAGAGGCTGTGCGAATAGCTTCTGTGGCCGCACGAGTAGTTGTAATAACTTCATGGGCCCGCAGGCCCTGGGCTTGCGCCTGGGGGGTAATCTTTGTGGGATCTGTGCCCATTAACCGCTGCGGGCTGAAGCCATGCAGTGGATGATCTGCCCCAGTTACTTGGGCTAGTTGCCTCGCACAGTTGTCCTCCCAATCTTGTTTAAAAACGATCATCCCTGCCTCGTCAAAGATTAATCTACAAGTCTGTTTTATATCGAACGGGAGCATATCATCTCCCCCGAAGACACCATCTATGAGGGTGGAGACCATGGCAGAATTAAGCCCTTTATCCGCGATTGCTTTAACAATCGCTTGTATATCCTTAGGGTTTATTGGCGAGTGGACCCTCTGTCCCCCGTCCGTCACCCGGACCGGGAACGCTAGCGCGGCCGATGGGGCCCAGTCGGAGCAGGCAATCTTTATTTTCCTCCAGTCCGTGAGAGGGATTTCTCCCCCTCGCGGTTCCTGTTTAATTTGGATGGGGATATTTTGGCTCTTGACTTTGTCTATCTCTGTTTTCTCCTCTGCTAAGTTTGAATCAGTTGCGAGCCACTCATCCCAGCTAGTGTCTGATTTGGAGTCGGAACTCGACTGACTGGTTACTTTCGGTTTCCAGTGCCTTTGTGTCGGGCTTTGGCCCTGCCCGCTTCCTTTGTGGGCGGGCCGTTCCCTCCCTCTTGACTCGCCCCGCCTTCCGCTCAGCGGGGTGTTTACCCGATAAGAGCATTTTTTGAAATGCACGTTCTGATTGGTTCTCTGCCCCTCGCTCGTTTTCTTGTCCCCTTTTTGGTCGCTCCTATCACCCTTTTCTTTCTTGTTCTCCTCCCCCTCCCGTTTGTGTGCGCTTGTTAATTCTAGCACTCCTTCCCTGTTCGCGCCAAGGGCATTTTCGCCCCGCCCTTCTGCTTTGTGCTTGGCGCCATCTTGGGGCGCATAGGGCGGTGGTTTAGCCCAGACTTCTTCAGACTCTGTTTTTTTCGCGGTGCCCCTAGCCTCCTCGGCTAACCCGCCCCAGAAGGATTTAACTCGTTTCTGTCCCTCCGTAAGTGGGTCGGGGTTCGGGAATAGAGGGGACGTGTCGCCCTCTTGCTGATTTTTAGGCTCAGCAGAGCCGTTATCGTCTGGGGGGTGCAAATTCTGTGTGGCTGCCCCGATTCCCAATTTTGGGGTGGCCAACAAACAGTTCTTTGCCGCCCTCCAGGTCTCCTGTTCCTGTATGGCCTTCTGCAGGGCCTGCACGACTTTCCCCCACGACTTAAGGTTTTTCCCACAACCCGAGGACATCGTCTCCTCGGCTAACGCTTTAGTGCACTTATCCCACACCTCAGGGTGGAGAATATCCACCGGCTGGTCAATGACCCCAATTTGCAAAAGCCTCACAACTGCGAGAGTAAAATCTTTGGGCTTACAATCAATACCCCACTGCTTATGTAATTGCGATACGACCTTCACAAGGGCTTCCATCCTCCTTGTCGGTCCGGGAGCATCCTCCCCGCCAGGCTGGTCCTGCCGCTCCGGCCGCCGTTCACCCGACTCCAGGCGAGTCTTTCCCGGGTTTCGGCACCACTTGTTGCCTTCGTTGGCGTGGCGACCTGGTTCAGGAACGGCACGGCAACCAACCCCAGGCCGCTCTGGCCATCAGCTCACAGACGCCAATGTGGTGGATGGCAAATGGCGTTTATTGGTGAGTAGCACAGCACTATATAGCTTAGGTTTACGGTGTCACTTCCGTCTGCTTACGTCACAGGCTAAACGCTATTGGCTATTCAGAGAGGGGCCCTGTCTTTCCGTACAGCGCGACATCTTCCGATCGTCAAGCCCTAACTATCCACACATGACACTACCAATATCAGTCTCCCAGGTATGTCAAAATCTTCGTCTCTGGAGTTCACCCATCTGTACTCCACTACTGGCCTTCCTCACTCCTGGCACCTGGGACCCCACCATTCTCTGGTCACGACAGCCAAGGCAGACACTGATGATCACATCCCTGATCCCGGAGCCAGGGCCAGGTCCTGGTGAGCATCACGCTTCTCAGCCCACTTGGCAGCTGTGTTAACAAGTTGTCCCAAGATCCTCCAGACTGCTGACACCCTGTTTCCTTGCCTGGCTGGGGAATGCCAGGGCAGTTACTGTCCCCCATGGGAACCTGCTCATTGACCTGAGACTTCCTCGGGTTGCAGACAGAAGACTTCTTCTGCTTCCTCACCCTGCTCAAGTAGTTTGTAACTGCCAAAACAAAGTCACTCTTGCTGACTTCTCCTCTCATCCTCACTCATAAAAGCTAATCAAACAGGTTACCCAGGTCTTAGAGGAGCTCCATATATCTGAGGTGCTCCTTCACGCAGAGAGCATCCCCCTGGTACTCATCCTCCCTGCGGCAGAGCCTGTATCCTTCTACTGCATCACCCAAGCTCAGAAATCTGTCCCACCACATCTCAAGTAATCTAAAAACTTCACAGTACTGTGACAAGTCATGGGGCTTCAGCTCCTCCTGCCCGTGCTCCAGCTCCTCCTGTCCATGCACATTCGGGTTGCAACATCTCAGCTGTCGCACCAAGGTAGAGCACAGACTGCTCACAGGGAAAACTGAGCTCTGCTCCTGACCAGAAGACCACTGTAGACTAAGCAGTTCGTGCTGCGCTGCATAGATCGCTCAGCAGCAGGACAACCTCAGCAGCTCATTGTCACAGTGGAGCCTGCAGGCAGCTCCCACTCGGTACTGACCATTCCACCACCTGCGTGGCCTTGTCTCCATCTAGCCATGTAGCATGAAGTTCTCATGAGAACATCCTTTCTGTTGGATTTAGAGATGATGAACAGAGTTGTTACCTTGCAGGGAAATACAAGAAGAGGTTGAATGACTGAAATAAGACACTTTTTTTTCTGTGGAGAGGGTCTGCAAGGCATTCTGCATGTGGATAGGATTACCATTTGATGCTACACCACCCAGGCATCCCACCACCTAAAAGGAAGAAAGACTATCAATACTTTTCTCTCCTTACAATCTTAGTCCTAACAGCATTTTACCTCACAGAATCAGAGTACCTTTCTTAACTAGGATCATAACAGACCAGCACCTCCTGGTAAAAAAACTCTCTAGGCATACTAAGGTGCAGTTCCTCTGCTCCCACGGACTGGTAAGGCCGTAGTCTGCAAAACTAACCACTGGCCTGATCCCCACCCACCACTGGTTGTTGTGCTCCTGAGTCCTGCCTCAAAGCTCAAAGGCCTGGGAGACCTTGGTGGCGGTAACGGAGGCAAAGAGGTCATAGACTATGTGAGATCTAGCTAGACCTCCTCTTACTAAATTCAGCAGTGGCCCCACACTCCCTGTTTCTTCTTTACCTCTTCCTAATGCAGCACAGCTCATTTTGGTGCCTGTTGCATTACCTTTTCAGTTGGAATTCAGTTAAGGATTAATGCTTTAAAGAATAAGGATTCTAGCTGGGCCTGGAGGAGGCTTTGCTTGAGGACAAGATGTATCCAGGCACACTGCAAAAAGGATTGTGCTGTTCCTCGACAGTGTCATCGTAGGTGTGAGTAACGAGCCCAGTTTTTTGTGCTTTGTGTTTACACAATAGCTGTAGCTACTGGATAGAGGAGGGACAGACCTTGCCTCTCTAATGGCACCTGATGGCTGATAGCTCTGACTGAAGGCATCAGTCAATGGCACAGAGACACCAAGTCGCACTCTTTGTGATGCCATCTGGAGGGACCTGTCACACACACCCCAAAGGGAAACTGCTTTCCTCTAGGTCCTCTGCTGTCCCTGCCAGCCCTGGCATCACATGTAGCTTTGTGGGCCTGGATTTGGACATGAAACTGAGTGGCTGCCCTAAATTCTCAGTGTCAACATGGGGATAAACATGAAACAACTGCCGATGTAGTCAGTGGTGATCTAGTAAATACAGCAGAAGGATGAGAGAGACTGAGCTCTTCCTATGGTACAGGACACGAACTACTCAGATGACTGCCTCTGTAGGCCACCCTGAACATGATTAGTAGCGACAGGTTCAACTGCCCTTATTTTGGGCATCAGCTGTCATTTCCTTTGGCGAAAGCAGCCTCTAAGAGGATGCGTCCAGATGTTGCCCTGTCTCTACAAACTGCTCCGTTTGTACCTGCACATATCTTAGACCACCTCTGCCATCTCACATGCCAGCAGACAGCTTCATCTGAACTCCTCAGTTTTGGTCTTCAATTCCATTAGTTAGCATGGGAGCTTCGAAAAGGAGCTCACCTGCAGGTGCCCATTTAATGCCCACCTGAAGAGAGACAAGAGGAATCCCACCTCCTGTGGGGTTGTGGCAGGCACTGGGGGGAGCTGAATCCCCTTTGAGTCCCAGGACTACAGACCCAGGATGAGATGCCTCAGTTGACTCATCTGAATGCCTTCCATCAGCAGGGGTGAAGGAGATCCCAGCCTGTCCTGCTCTGGCTGTCCTGCCTAAAGATGGGATAAGAAAAGGGGATACTTGGAGCTAACTCTTTTGGTGATAGGAGAAGTGCCACTGCTGAAATTGTGTCTCTGGAGCTGAGGGAGAAAATATCAGTGATTGCTTCAGTTTGTTTCACAGCAAGTTGTCCTGGAGACCAAGAGACACCTCAAGGGAGGCCAGAGTGGGTAGACATAATGCTGCCTTGGGCTGGTTCTGTGCTGCTGAGCTGAACTGGGCTCCTGGCAACCAGGTAGCTCTGCAGAGAGACAGCTGTGCCCAGGAGCAGCTCCTCTGCAAAGCACAACAGGGCTGAGGGCACTGCCTGCAGGCAGCAAGGGGAGAGGACTGAGGCAGAGAGAGGTTAAAAGCAGTGTGAGGCAGGAGGGTGCTCTGCACTCACTGAGGGAGCAACCCTCACAGTCCATAACATGGTAAGTCTCTGGCTGTTGGACAATGCAGGTGCCGTTCCTGGAGGGGTCTCCTCAAGCTGGTACATCCCACGGTTTACAGGATCTATCAGGATGTCTCTCACAGTATCTCTTTGATAGAGCAGAAGAACGTGCTCCAGAGCAGGGCCTCCCTGTTGTGCTGTCAGAGGGACAGGCCATGATGGCTGCCTTCTTCTGGGGATGAATGCAGGGCCATGCAGGCAGGGGTGCCCAGGGCTGTCCTTCAGAGGGGGCTCCCTGTACTCCAGGGGTCTTTGTGCTGTCTTCCAGAGTCAGCATTCAGCCTGCACTGCAGGGATCCCCACAGAGTGGTGAGGAGAAGCTGTGGATGGAAGGAGTGACCCTGACAGAGCAGGATCCTTTGGCTGTCCAGAGGGTGCTGTGTGGGTCAGGGCTGCTCACGGCACCAGATCAGCACTGGGAGCTTTCAAGGGGAAGGTCAACAGAGTGTCTACTAAAAAGATATGAAGTTTTCCAGAGTCTGTGTTACTTGTTCCTACTCTGAGGGCAGGGCACAGGAGGGGATGTGGAGGGGGAGAGGAAAGAGAGATAAAAAATTTTTCCAGATTGAACAAGTCACTGAGATGCTTGAGCTGTATCTTTGAGTTGTCAGTAGGTCTGCTAGGACACTCCTAAAGTGCCTTCAGCCACTCTTCTGACTATGGACAGCAGCAGCATCACCTTTGTTGGACCCATCAGGTTTTTCTACCCTTTTGAATCTCCAAACAGGAAAACATGTCCAGGCAGTTGCCTGCAAACAGGCAGGATTCTGTAGGGCCGGGGTGAGTGCACAGCAGTTGGGATGGGGTCTGTGAGTGCTGACAGGGAGTAGAGATGGAACAGAGAAACACCTCCCAGGAGGAAGATCTCCAGGCAGCAGGAATATGATCAGGGAATGAGAGGAAAGAAAAACCAGAAAGGTTGTAGGAGGAAGAATTCAGTAAATTCTATATAATCTCCTCCAGTGCAGAGCCCTTCCTCTGAGCAAGCCCCCTTGCCCGCTCTCCCACCCACCAAAGCCTCTGCCCTCAGGGCTGTGGGCTCCAAGCCATGAACCACCTCCTCTGCAGCAGAGCTCCAGCAGAGCCAGGGGGCAGCTCTCCAGCCACGCCTCCATTTCTCTGCTGCAGATCACAGGGGCTCAGAGCACAACTGCCCTGCAGTGTTGGTGTCTGGGAGGTGGTGTGATATTACCCTCTACCTCAGAAAGGTCCAAGCACAAGGCAGATGGGAACAAGACGCAGGGACAAACCAGCTCCCCTCACTCTGCATTAAACCACAGGCAATCCTCTTGCCTTGCAGGACTTGGTCTGTGCTCCCCAGCTGCTGCAGAAGTGCTGAGGGTTTCTGAGATCCAAGCACATCACAGAGGTGAGATAAAGGGAGTTGTAAAAAAACCCCAAACCTTTTGAAATGTCTTCTGCTATTCCAGTCCTTAGCAGTGGGAGTGCAAAGGCGGACAAGCCCTGCTGCATTAGGAGCAGTTTCATGTGACAAGGTCAAACACCAGGACTGACCCCTACCCTCATATTTCCCATGAACCCACCGCTGCAGAGCAGGACTGGCTCCTCGGCAGACGGTGGGCAGAGGTTGTTCTCCTTACGGCGCGTTGAGACAGCACCAACAGCAGCTCCAACCTCAGAGCTGATGCAATGTCTCCTAGAAAAAGAAAAAAAGCATGCATGTGTGTGTGTGTGAGTGTGTGTGTTTAGGAGGGAGAGGGGTACTGGGAAATGTATTTGATTTTGCTCAGAAAAGTCTCCACTAAATTGTAACTGTTATTTCCTTCTTGGACAGTGGTCTATACCCAGTGGCAGCAAATGACCAACATCAGCTCCATCACCAGGTTCCTCCTCCTGGCATTCGCAAACACACGGGAGCTGCAGCTCTTGCACTTCTGGCTCTTCCTGGGCATCTACCTGGCTGCCCTCCTGGGCAATGGCCTCATCGTCACTGCCATAGCCTCTGACCACCACCTCCACATCCCCATGTACTTCTTCCTCCTCAACCTCTCCCTCCGTGACCTGGGCTCTGTCACTACCACTCTTCCGAAATCCATGGCCAATTCCCTCTGGGACTCCAGGGTCATCTCCTATGCAGGATGTGTTGTCCAGTTATTTCTCTTTGCCTTCTTCATTGCAGCTGAGTTTTCTCTTCTCACCATCATGGCCTATGACCGCTACGTTGCCATCTACAGACCCCTGCACTATGGGACCCTCCTGGGCAGCAGAGCTTGTGTCCACATGGCAGCAGCTGCTTGGGGCAGTGCTTTTCTCGGTTCTTTCCTGCACACTGCCAATACGTTTTCCATACCCCTCTGCAAGGGCAATACTGTGGACCAGTTCTTCTGCGAAGTACCCCAGATCCTCAAGCTCTGCTGCTCACACTCCTGTCTCAGGGAAATTGGGCTTCTCATGGTTACTGTTGCTTCAGCTTTTGAGTGTTTTGTTTTCATTGTACTGTCCTATGTGCAGATCTTCAGGGCTGTGCTGAGGATCTCCTCTGAGCAGGGACGGCACAAAGCCTCTTCTACGTGCTTCCCTCACCTGGCTGTGGTATCCCTGTTTATCAGCACTGCAGTGTTTGCATACCTGAAGCCCCCCTCCTTCTCTTCCCCATCCCTGGACGTGGTGGTGGCTGTTCTGTACTCAGTGGTTCCTCCAGCAGTGAACCCCCTCATCTACAGCATGAGGAACCAGGAGCTCAAAGACGCCCTGAAGAAGCTCATTCAATCAGCAGTCTTTCAGCAGCAATAAGCTCCTCGTGTCTCTTCCCAAGTCTTTTCCAATGTTTACTGAGACCTCCTGTGCCTTGGGCATTTTATCTGTGACAATTCCATTTCTCCAGGAATGTCTGCATCCCCTCCACTTCTCCAAAGACGTGAACTTAATCTTTCTGACCGAAAGGCTTTAACATATGTATCTGGCACGAAGGTAGAGGTTGCCTCCCATGTCACATCTCTGTAATAAAAGAGAATTTCCTCAGTGGCACTTTCTGCAGGTTGGGTTCTTCTTCCAAAGCTGACATCAGGAACAGACTGAGGAAACTGCTACCACGAGGCCTTGCTGCTGAGCAGGGCTTCTTTGTGGGGTGAGGTGTATATAGGGTGATGCATTGGATAATGAGACTTGGACTGAGCTTTCACTTGTTGCTGCCCAGTGCTCCTGGAGATGGTGACAAGCAGCCGGGATCTGCCTGCGACAGTCCCCCTCTGGCTGCCATGCAGCGCAGCCTGATCGCTGTGCAGAGGCGAGCCATGAGCTTGGGGCCCTGCAGCAAGCATGGAAAGGGGGTAGAATCATCTGGTCAGGCCAGCACAGACACCATCTCCTGGAGAAAGGCTCGCTAGAGGCATGGATGCTCCCAGAGAAGAGAAAGGAAATAGTCTCTTTTTGGGACTCTGCCTGTCTTGGGACAGGCTGCTCTGTCACCGGGGCAGCAGGAGCAGCCAAAGGAGTCCCAGGGCCAGGAATCTTTTGCTGGAGAGAGGGTCTGGCACAGAGAGGCTGCCTGCATGGACACATAAGAATCTCTCTGAGACAACAAGAGGGGAAACAGGGTGACACTGACCTGTGTCTCCTCATGCCACCAGCCCTAGGGCTGATGGGGGAGGCTGACCCAACTCTCTGAGCTCCAAGAGCTGCATTGTCCTTCAGAGAGGCTTGGGCTGTGGGGTGAGTGCTCAGAGCTCTGCAGCAATGTGTGGAGGGGACTGCTATGGGTCCAGGGCAGCCTGGGATGCTGGAATGTGCTGTGCTGGGGAGAGGGCAGAGGAGCTGGGGACATCTGAAGAGGGTTTGGCCTGGGCTGAAAAGTGCCCAGAAAATGCAGAAGTTAGATGAGCTGTGTGACCATGCCAAGTGAGGACACACTCCATTGGGTTTGTGGTACAGAGCCAGGACTGACGGAAGGGATCTGAGACATGCAAGCAGAGGACAGAGGGTTTGGTCTGCACACTTGGTGACATCGACAGACCAGGAAGGTGACCCAGGGCGTCACCCCCCCAGCCTCTCTCACTGGTCATTTCCAGCAGTGGCTGCTCAGCCAAGGTTTCTGGATGAGTTTCGCTGTAAGGTCATCTCCACCTTCCTGCTGGGCTCAGTGCCTGTATCCAGGGAAAGTCCAGCCCTGCCTGGCTGCTCTCCTGGCCCAGACCCTGTCAGACCCTGGAGCAGGGCTGGCTGTGAAGCCTCACATGTGGCATGGCCATTCCAGAAGCGTGGAGAGGCTGCCTAAGAAGGCGGTCATGGGGTGACAAAGTGTGAAGGACTGCTGTGGGCATCGTGTCATAGGCACCATTCCCCACTCAAAAACACCCTCTCCCTAAATGTGGCTACACAGTGGGGCCGAGGGACAATACAAGAGGCAGCAGGGCTGGGACGTTGCAAGACAGGGTGCAGCCATGAAGCAGCTCCCAAAAGCAGACATCAAGGGCAAGTACAGACAAGCAATATCTGTACTTAGCCTGCACTGGTCAGGTATGACTTTGGGAGAAGCAAAGCTCTCTCAGAGTTTGTGGCTGCAAGAAAAGTCAAGAGCAAAGAGCTGGAATTGCTGTGTTAGAGACCAAGGCTGAACAAGGGAAATGCAGGGCTGCTTTTGAGTGGGGAGAGGAAGTCAACAATAGCAGACAGTAATGAGGCTGACGGACTCTATGCCTTCTTTGCCTGAGTCTTCCTGATAAGGTCTCTCAGGCCTCAGTGTTCAAGGAGGGGTTCAAGAGGACGAGAAGACATATTGGCAGGACCCTCATGAAATGCCAGAAAGACGAATGCCAGTTTCTGCCCCTGCACGGGACTCACGCTGGAAATTACAGAGGCTGGGGGCTGCCTGCCTGGGATCAGCCCCGTGGGAAAGGTCTTGGTGGTCAGGGGTCTGGTCGGGAGGCAGCCGTGTGCCCTGGCAGCAAGGGCGGTCTTCAGCTTCCTGGGCTCTACGATCAGGAGCATGGCCAGGAGATCAAGGGAAGGGATTCTCTGAAATACTCAATCCAGGTTTCAGACTCCCAATTCAGGAACGATACTGGCAAGATGGAGTAGGTTTATTAAAGTTCGCTCAGGACAGCCAGGGCCTGGAGCACTTTGCCTGTGAGGAGACTGAGAGAGATAGGCTTGCTGAGCCTCGAGGAGAGAAGGCTGAGGGGGACCTCATCCTAGCCTGCCAGCAGCTACGAGAAGGCCATGGAGAAAACAGAGTCCATCTCTTCTCCACTGTGCATAGCAGGAGAACAACAAATAATGGGAGGAAGATGAAAGAGAAGAGGTTCAACAGGAGAGAAGGACAAATTGTCCCCAGGAGCTCAGCCAAGTGCTGGAATAGGTCACCCAGAGAGGTTGGGCAGTCTCTGTCCATGGGGCTGTGTAAGCCAAAACAGACAGGATGCAGAAACAACCACAAAATCACGGGTGAAATGTAAAGAGTAGATTTATTTTCTCTACCTCGCAAACCAGGGGATCTCTGATACAGTACCTGGGTAGAGGCACAGAAGCCAAGCAGGAATGCAGACACCACAGAGCTAGGTCCTTACTAGAGAAAGAGTGCCAGCTACTGAACCTGCTGCTTTTGCCTGGATTTATCAGGGATTTGCTCAGACAGAGCTTTCCACTGTGCCTTGATCCTTCCCGCAGCAAGGCAGGAATCTCGAGCATGTTCGACACATTACCTTGGAGTCTGTTGCAGGCCTGTGTTATCTAAAGGCAGATGTTCTACTTGTCAAGCACACAAGACTAAACAGTGATATGTGTGTTTTTCGACACCCAGCTGCAAGTCACTTGAGCATGTTCACAATCGTCTTCGCCAACCTTCCATGATTATCCCACATGCAGCATGTGACAATCCAACAGCACACGCCATCTCTCCTGCCTTGAAATGCTATTGTGACAGATGGAGCCCAAAGTCACGGGCTAAGTGAACTCAATGGACATTACGGAGGGATGGCCCATAACGTAAGGAACATCTCTGTGTGCAAATGAAAAGACAGCAAAAGTGGTGGTAATTTATAGGAAAGTGTTGGATCTGAGCATGAGGTAGATGGTAGAAAATAAGGGGTGGATACTGTCCCGGTTTCAGCTGGGACAGAGTTAATTTTGATCTGAGCAGCTGCTGTTTTGTATTTAGTATGAGAAGAAAGGTGGTACCACTGAAGTTTATGGCTGTTTCTAGGAAACTAAGGTCTTTTTCTGGTTTCTTTTGTTCAGCTAATGAGTAGGTCTGCAGGAGCTGGGAGGTGGCAGAGCCAGGCAGCTAACCCAAGATGACCAATGGAAATATTCCATATCACAGGTGGCATGCTCAGTATAGAAGTGGGGGTTGTTTGGGGACAGATCCATGAATTCCAGGAGTTCCGCGGATTCTGCGATGGCTTCTTAGGGACAGACTGTGCAACTGGGCATTGGGCAGTGAGAAAAATTGCATTGTGTATCACTTGTTTTGCATAATCGTTTGTAGTAGTAGTATAAAAATTAGTCTTAGTATAGTTCCTTCCTTTAATTTCTTAGTAAACTGCCTTTATCTCAACCCATGAGTTTTAGTTTTGTCCATTCTCCTCCCCATCCCACTGCAGGATAGGAGCAGAGAGCAAGCAGCTGTCTGGTCCTTGTTGCAAGCTACCACATTAAATCACTACACCATGGGAATTCCTCCCTGGGTCAGCAATTCCATTCAACAGGTACCTCCTTCTTCTACCGGTAGTGTCCTGCAAGTCCTCATGCTGCTGTCTTGTCAGAGGCACCACAAATCTGGTATGCACAAACTAAAAGCTTTTAACATAGAGCTTCCCTCGAAGGGGGCTATGAGAAACTGTTAGATTTGGCAATAGAAACCTCATGAAATTTTAGAAGAAGTTACAAGTCTTATTGAGGGAAGAGAATAACTCAAAAAATGAGGGAGGTGGGGACGTGAACAGCTCAGGAGTGACCCTGAGGAGAAGGGCCTGGGCATTCCCAGGGATGCCACATGAGCGAGTTGCACATGCTCAAGGCGAATAAGGCCAAGAGCATACCGGGCTGCATTAGGAGGAGTGTGGCCACCCAGAGAAGAGCGTTATCATCCCCATTGGCTCAACACTGGTATAACCACATCTGGACTAGTGTGTCTGCATGTGGGGCTCCCCAGTGGGGAGGAACTAAAAATGTTCTAGAGGAGATCTACCAGGAAGGGGTTTTGGGCATCTGTAGAGAGGCTGAGGGTCCTGGGCTTCTTTAGCCTCGTGAATTGGAGGCTGACGGCACTAAAGTAGCAGCCTGTGACTCCTTGAAGGATTATTTCAGAGATGATGGAGCTTTTCTTGGTAGTGAGAAGGAAAGGAAATCTTCATGAAGTGCATCTTGGAAGGTTCAGAATGGACATGAGGAATGAGAAACGTCACTCGAAGTGTAGCAGTGTTGTGCAAGAGGTCACCCACGGGGTGTTTGGATCAGCCCCTGGATTTCAATTTGAAGGAACAGCCATTGAGGGTGAAGAGACAACAGCTAGGCGGGAACACAAAATGAGTATCTACAGGCTGAAGTGAAAGAGGTGCAGGCACGGAACAGTGTAGGACAGCCTGCAGTAGAGATGGCTGAGGACTCTGGCAGGGCCAAAATTTTAACAGGACCGAAGGCTTTGTCTGCTTGACTATGGATGTTGCCTGTACCACTGAGGCCAAGCAGGAGAAATATTCTTTTGAGGCTCTAGACTTTGTTTCTTCCTCATCTCTTCATTGGAAGGCTGGGAGGTTTCACAGACTTTTCCTACACTTTTCATTGCTCACCCTCACATCCAGCAGTATCCAGCAAGAACCCTGAGCCACAGGTGAGGGACAGGATCTGCCTTCCCAGGGCCTGGGGCTCAGGCCTTGGCCTTTCTGCTTCGTAAAGCAGAACAAGGGGTTTTTTTTCTTAGCTATGCAGCCACCTGCACAGTGCCTCTGCCTACCTGCAATCATGGCCTCCAATTCTCTGCTCTAACGAGTCCCTGGGGAGGCTTTGTCAGTAATGGCCCTCAGTGGGGCCAATCAATGCTTCCAGGTACTTTCCGTTTTGCTTCTGCCTTCCTGAGCATTTTTTCTCTCTCCTCTCAGTATCTGAGGTTCATTAACTAAACACCAAATACCCCATGGGGCTCATTAAAATACAGAAAGTGCCAAGCTAACAAGCTCATGTAATTTTCTTCAATTCTTCAAGACATGTACCGCTAGCAGGAGCTTTGTCATAGTGTAGATAAGGAGGAAGATGTCATCCTGTGCCTAATAAAAATATTTATTTATTTTAAGGTATATTTTTAATTGCTTTTCAATTTAGAGAGGAAGTGGTAGGAACATTCTCCAAGCAATACTGATCCATGGTGTTTCCTCAGGATATCTGGACAGGTAGGAAAAGGAGTGCCTTGAGGTCAGACACTCTATGGAAAAGTTTGCTCCTCACCTCCCCAACCTCAACATTTCTCTCATCGGCCACCTGGGAGTTGTGTCACTGTTTCTTGCATCAGCCTTCTCCGCTGATCTCTGCAGCTGGATGTTACAGCTCCATTGCACCGTCTCCCACCTCCTCTCCATAGAGAGCTGCCTGCACACAGGCACAGAAGGAGTTTTCCTATTTGCAAGAAAGGAATAATTAAAGCATAATCATGTTCCATAAACAAAATACATAGTAATTACAATCTACCTCTAATGAGGTTGCCTTCCTATAAGTCATAATCTTATAAGAAATATTATGGCTATGTAGAGGAAAACAAAAGTTATAAACACACTTAAAGAGTTGGCAAAGGAGACAATTAGACTGCTGAAAGGCAGGCAAACTTTTAACTCCCTGATGTCAAAATAGCAGCTCGGTAGGTGGCAGGAATCTGAATGAACAAAGAGTAAAGGGAGGAGAAAACTGGACAATGATGGAAAGGGTCTTTGTCTAGGTAGCCTGCATCTGAAAAAAATTACTTTAGAAATAGTGAAGACAGGTGAAAATATATGAAAAATTAGAGAAATTCAATACACCATTTAACAGGAAGAATAGCAGTTATGATGTTATAAGGGGAGATCGACATTTCTTTGGAATATAGCTTTCTAAACTTCCTGGCATTGGTCGAGGGCTCTTGTGAGTGAGGACAAGGCAATGTTGCTCCTGTTGTTGAAAGAGGTCAGAACGTCAACCCAGGGAACCCCAGGCTGTACAAGGTCAATTTGGCATTTCTGTGCACCTAAAAAAGAAGAACGTGTCTGAAAGCAGTCAGCATGGACTGATGATGGATCAATCATGCCTCTCAAACCTAGTTGCTGTCATGATGAAGTATCAGCATTTGTGCATGAGTGAAGAACAGTGGATGCCATTTTTGACCCTTTTGACATGGTCTCCCTCAATGTCCTTTCACCCTGGTTAGGCCATTACAGCCAGGATGTCTTGACAAAAAATGGGTAAAAAAATAGCTGGATGATCAGGCTGAGGGAGCAGTGGTGAAGGAGTCATGCCCTACCTGGAGGTCACTGGGACATACTGGGGCATTGTGGGGCAGCAGAGGGAATTATCCTTGACTCCTCACGCATTTCTTCCCAAGCTCAACATCACTCCTAACTCCTAACACCCAAGTGTCATAGGGAGGATGTGGAATGGGAGTGGCAGTCAGGTCATAACACTCTGTTTCTGAAATTCTCCATTGTGGGTCCTTCCCAATGGCTGCAGTTCTCCACAAATTGCTCCAGCATGAATCCTTTCCACAGGGTACAGTCCTTCAGGAATGGACTGCTCGACCGTGGGTCCCTCACAGGCCGCAGGTCCTGCCGGAAAACCTGCTGCTGCATTGGCTTCTCTTCATGGGCAGCACATCCTTGGTCCTCCATGGGCTGCAGGTTTGCTTTCACTATGCTAAGGCATAAAGGCCAGCCCAGCACGGCTTCTCTTCTGGGACAGACCACCAGAAGTCCTGGAGGATGGATGTTTCCTGTGCCCTTGGGAGCTGAGAAAATTGAATGCTTGTTACACACCAGTGTCTTGGCTACTGTTTCTCACTCTGCTCCCTTGTAGTGAGTACACAGGGAGCTGGAAAGAAGTTGAAAGGGAACACAGCCAGGACAGCTGATCCAAACTGCCCAGAGGGATATTCCATACCATAGGACCTCATGCTCAGGAATAAAAGTATGGAACAGAGGAAGAAGGAGGTGGAGGTTTTGATTGTTGAAGGATTCTGCTGCTTGGAGAGTGGCTGGGCATCAGTCTGCTTGTGGGAGGTGGTGAAAGATGGTCTTTGTTTCACTTGATGAGGCTTTTAACATCTCTTCACCTATTAAACTGTTCTTATCTTGAGCTGAAACTTCTCACACTTTATTTCTTCCTGTTCTCTGCCCAGTCCCACTGGGGAAGGGGAGGGAAGAGTGAGAAGCTGCTGGGCTATTGGCCAGGGTCTACCCACCACAGCAAGGAATGTGTTGATAACTGTGAATGATTTTCTGCAGGGCTGCCAAGATTCTCAGAGGCTGAAGCACTTGTCTGGCAGGAGAAATGGAGGGCAAGGGCCTTGTTTAGCCTGGAGAGTGGAAGATCTCAAGAATTTCACAACAGCCTGTCTGTCCCTATGCGGAAGCGTTCATGAAGATGGAGCCAGTCTTGTCACCGTGGTGCTTGGCAGGAGGATACCAGACAATAGTAAGATGTGGAGCTAAGGAACATTCAGGATAGAGATAAGGAAATTATTTTTGTCCACGAGGGCATCCAAACATTGCAGCAAGTCTTCCAGAGACATTGTTCCATCTCAGTCCTTGGAAGCTTTCCAGCCACCACTGGATCAAGCCTTGAGCAATTTGGTCTGACTCCATAGCTGGCCCTAATGTGAATGCAAGACCAGACCAGAGACCTCCTCAAGTCCCATGAAGGAGACGGGAAACCTAAATGATACTGGGGTTCCTTGCTCTCTTGCTCTTCCCTTAAGAATGCTAGTGAAATCTCCCAGATACCCCACGACTGTGGAAGTAAGTCAGATGTTGGTATAGTCAGATCAGCTGCAACTTTCTTCTCCTGATCCAGACAGTGTTGTCCAGAAGCAAGGCTGCTTGACAAGGATGCCCAAAAGAGTCCCAATCAATTTCTTTGCTTCCCCTTTTGTTCCCTTTTCACTCTTCCCACCTCTCCAGTACTCTTTAACCATCCTTATCACCTCCTATGCAAAAAACTGCTGAGTCTTCTTTACCATTTCCCAACTGAACCTGCGTTTGATCATTTTGGACCCTCCGTTCTATTGATGATTACAGCACTGCTCTTAGCTTGCTTAGAAACTCCATGAACACTAGTACTCATTTCTTATCTCCAACAACTTAATTTACAGTAATGTTGGAAGCACCATAACTTAGGATGACCATTGTTACACATACTTTAAAAGCTGGATTCTTGCAGGTCCTGTCCTTGGGACCTTGACACACCTGGGGATTTGGCAAACAGGAACCTGAAGACTTAGGAGGAAAAGCTGCAGAACAAGTCCATGCAGCAGAAAGGGGAGGGATCTGACCGGCTAACGAGTGCTCTGAGGAGAAGGGCCTGGGCATCATGATAGCAGATGCCATAGGAGCCAGTGGGCCTCACATTTCAAAAGGAAAGTGGAGAAATTGAAGAAGGTCCAGACAAGGTTTGCCAAGATGAAACAAGGCAGCGTAAATCACGAACTGTGAGGAGAGTCTGAGGGAATTATGCATCTCTGGCCTCCTGAAGGGGAGGCATGGGTTGCCGTGGTATGAGCCTACAGCTACATGGAGGGTTGACCGAGCCAAGCTCTCCACTGTAGCGACAAGTGATCATAGGAATCATAGGAATCATAGAATCATAGGTTGGAAAAGACCTCATCAAGTCCAACCATCCACCCAAAACCACCATGCTTACTAAACCATATCCCGAAGAGCGGTATCTACACATTTTTTGAACACCTCAAAAAACAACGTTTAGATATGACACTTTGGGATATGCTTTAGTAAGATAGGACAGAAGCAACAGCCACCAAATGCTTCTTGGGAGCTTTAGGCTGAGCTTTAAGCAAAATAAAATGTACTAGGAGGAGCACTGATGAGATCTCTACCTTTGGAGCTCTTCATGTTTCAGCTCCACAATGTCACCGCCAGACTGGAGGTTGCCCTAGAGACCCCCAACAGTCTCTTCCCCACCAAACCTTCCATGAGCCTCTTCCTTACTACACATTCTGCAAGAAGAGATGCAGGTGGCTATGCGGGCCTCTACTTTATAGGACAGCTCAGGGTGGAATGGAGTTCAGAAGGTCTCAACTCCAGCGCCCAGCTCAAAGAGAGGCCAGCTCTGAGGTCAGACCTGCTTGCACAATAAATGTCTTCACCCACAGAAAGAGGTTACACATGAACCAGGCATCGAAGCCTCCATTACGCAAATGGAGACGATGCATTTGATCAGCTCCCTGAACACAGCTATTGGTATTCCAGGCCTCCTGAGATTCCTGGGAATGTTCACCTTCTACAAGCTTCCTGGGATGTCTTCCCACCATGGGGTGCTTTAGGCTGTAAACAAAATTGAAAGCAAGGCTCTGACTTGGGTACTCTCAACTTCAGTGCTAAAAGACAGCAAGCTGGAAGGAGCAAAATTTAAAACCTGTGAGAAATGAGCTGAAGATAAGAGTATGGAACAAGCATAGCCTTTAGATCACTCCACATGTGATGGCTCTGCTCTCAGTTTGCAATCATTGGCACTCAGAAACCTCACCTGTTCCTGGTAGATGACAGGTTGACCATGAGCCAGTCATCATGCCCTTGTTGCCAAGAAGGCCAATGGGATCCTGGGATGCATTATGAAGAGCGTGGCCAGCAGGTCGAGGGAAGTTCTCCTTCCCCTCTACAATGCCCTAGTGAGGCCCCACCCGGAGTACTCTGTCCAGTTCTGGGCTCCCCAGTTCAAGAAAGATGAGGAGCTACTGGAGAGAGTCCAGCGGAGGGCCACAAGGATGATGAGGGGACTGGAGCATCTCTGCTACGAGGAGAGGCTGAGGGAGCTGGGCTTGTTCAGCCTGAAGAAGACAAGGCTGAGAGGGGACCTTATAAATGCTCACAAATATCTGCAGGGTGGGTGTCAGGAGGATGGGGCCAAACTCTTTTCAGTGGTGCCCAGCGACAGGACAAGGAGCAATGGGCACAAACTTAAGCAGAGGAAATTCTGTCTGAACATGAGGAAGAACTTCTTCCCTCTGAGGGTGACGGAGCCCTGGCCCAGGCTGCCCAGGGAGGCTGTGGAGTCTCCTTCTCTGGAGATATTCAAGACCCGCCTGGACAAGGTCCTGTGCAGCCTGCTGTAGGTGACCCTGCTTTGGCAGGAGGGTTGGACTAGATGACCCACAGAGGTCTCTTCCAACCCCTACCATACTCTGATTCTGTGATTCTGTGATATAATGAATAATGAATAATTGTATTATTGTAGAATTTGATCATTATTAGCAATAGATATTGAATCAATGTGTAATAAAATGTAATTTGATTTAACATGGAAGTATTGAAAGTAATGATTATTTCAACACTTCGAAAAGGGGGAAATGTATCCAGGGTGATAGAATCAGTTGACCATAAACATGAACAGTGCTGCTGTGTTCCTAGTACAGCCCAACCCACCTGGACATCAGGTCCGGGAACAGAGGTCTATTCTCTAGGTAACCACTAACGCTAACCATAGTGGGTAATGCTGTTTTTGTCAAGAGAAATGATGGAGTGTGGTTCTGTGAAACGGACTGAAGAGACTGACCAGGTTTGCCAAGATTGAGAGCCTAGTGGGCAAAAGGTGATTCCGGCAGGGGGAGACCACGACCACCAACTCACTGACCCCCTACTCAAGTAATGCCACCTACCCAAAAACAAATAATAGAAGAGGGTGACTGAGTCTGCGCAACAATCTACGTAAGAAGCGAGAAAGTCTACATCAGTCGGCAAAGAGAATAATATGGAATATGCATGAATAAAATAAATATATATATTTTTAATCTATATAAACTGCATGGAAATGTTATGAGGTATGCACGTCTGGAGGAATTATCCCTCGTGCATCCAGCGCTGCAATAAAGAATGCCTGCCTTTTAACACTACAGTGGTGTTACGAGGTGTTATTCCTGGATTTTCGGTGACAAGAGGAGGAAGATCATTAAGTATTGACATAAACAGCATAAGAAAAGTCATGTAAACCGAAACTTAACGGACATGGAAGCTTTCAACCTCAACCATTCTTCAAAATAGTTTTTCAATTTTTCTTCTAGTATGTACAGCTTTTGAGTCTATTAAAAATAACAGATAAAGAATCTTTTGACTCACTTGTACAATATCAAATGTATTCTGAACATGTGAGGCCTCATGTCCACAGCAAACAGTTTTGTATTATCTGCCTATACCTCTGAAAAGAACAATTATTTCAGAATTTCAAGTGTAACTAATATTCTTGGTAAGAGTCTTTACTTGCACAGACAATAAATATTGTTTGTTTACTGTTAAATGAATGGAAGGCAAAAGAGTGTAAGAAGTAAAAAAAGCAAAAAAAATATTGCAGAGAGAGCAGGAGAAAGATTCTCTTGCAGAATCTATGCAAATTCTTAACAGAGACTATGCTAAGAATATCAGACCTAAAAATATTGCTTGATAGAAAAGATGAATTCTGAATATACAGAAGAGCATGTTTTAACACATTCAAAGTCAGATTGGACGGGGCTCTGAGCAACCTGATCTAGTTGAATATGTCCCTGCTCAAAGTAGGGGGGTGGACTAGATGACTTAAAGGTCCCTTTCAACCCAAGATATTCTGCAATTCTGTATTCTTCCTGGATTTTCCTGGTGATTATTACAGTCTTCTTTGCTGCCTCATGGTGAGCTTTCTCATGCATAGCAGGGCCTTTATGGTTATCTCTTATGAAACTGCTGTCTTTTTATGTACGCATCTGCAGAAAGAGTCACAGAAAAGCACCACATGGATCAAAACAGATGCCGAGTGATGTGCCCTTAAGAACCAGGTGAGCTCCCCCATGCCTGTGGCTTCCTGGTAAGGAGTGTGTCCTGAGGAGGGGATCCAGCCTCTGCTACTCTCTGGGGAGGGAAATTAGCAGTGTCCATGCTGCCTCGGAATACACATGGTGACTTTTTCAAGATCATCCTTCATCTGAAGGGCTTCAGACATGTACTTGTGGATTAGGTGTTGCAAATACTGATTCCACTGACATTGCCCAGAGGGGCTACCACAGATGCAGATTGCTCCCCTGCAGATATTTATACTTAGGCAGATTAGTTCTCTGGTTGTTGTTGTTGCAGATATTGATGCTTTTAGGGAAATCACACAAACACTTGAAGGACAGTGGAGGATTATCACCTTAGTGGCCCTTCAGTGAACCTGTTCCTCTTTGCCATTGTCTCACTGTCATTGTGCAGGGTGTGGTGTGAAAGGTGCTGAGCAGAGGGTGACAATCACTATTTTTGCCTGGGCTCCTGCTCATACAGGATGCTGTTGGCTGCCTTTGCTGCTGGGTCGTGGTTTGCCTAATGAAGTCAAGGACCACCAGCACCATTTCCAGAGAGCTGCTGCCCAGCCACACAGCTCCTTGCTTCTGTCTCTGCAGCCTGTAATTCCCCTGATCAGTCCTTGGGTCTCTACAAGATGTATGAAAGAGGTGCTTTCTGCTTTCTCCAGTCACAATGAAATTCCATTGTGTATCAGAGTAGCCCTGCTATGACATCAGCCTGGTCTCTCAACATCCTTGGACTCATCCCCTCTGGTCCAGTGGGTTATAAAGGGTTGACCTTATCTAAGTAACCCCTGACTTGATCTCCATCCACTGCTGTGTTTCACCTAGGGTTCTTCCTCTTAGACACCCAGAACAGGGAGACCTTGCAGGTGGATTCTGAGGCAAAGAGGACACAGATAATTTCAGACCTATTCACCTCTGCTCTTCCTGAATTCTGCAGTGGCCACACACTGTCTTTGTTTCTTTTTTAATTGTTCTAAAGGATTCAGTGCTGTGGCCTTTAACTCCCTTGCAAATGTCAACTCTAAAGGAGCTCTGGCTTTTCTAAAACCCATAGCATTTCTGAATTCCTCCTTTGTTTCCATCCTTGCATCCATCTCTTGTATGCTCCCTTTTATTCTTGGAGCTTCTCCCTGAGTTTCTTATTTGCCCAAGCTTCTCTCCTGATAGTTCTGCTTCTTGTCCTGGCTATTGACATGCACAGTCTCCTGCCTGGAAGACACTGTCCTTGAAGACCAGCTGTGCTGAGCTCTGTTGCCCTTGTGTGCTGCTCACATGGGCTTACTCACTAAAAGTCACAAGAGTAGGCCAAAATCAGCTTCTTTGAGGCACAGCATCTGCATTTTTCTGCTCTCCTCCTTGGGAGATCAGAGTCCACTATTTCACAGTTATGACAGCGACAGTTGACACAGGTTTTTACATCCTTGAACCAGCTTTTCATTCTTTTTGACTAACAGATGCATATGAGCATCACCACTCTTGAACAATCTGACAGCTGAGCTACAAAGATTGGTGTCCCAAGCTGTGTCTTCACCCAGGCTCTCCAGAAACCTCCAGGACTAATTGCATGCTATGGTGGTCCCCTTCCAGTGAATGCCAAGGTAACTGAGGTCAGCAAAGGGACATTAATTCATTCTTTGCCTCCCACCAGGACGTCACCCTTACCAGTCTCTCCCCTGACTCTGACTGATAAAGACTCACTCAGCTTGTTCATCCCATAGAGGAGCTCCACACACCTAAGCAGCTCCTTCTCACTCAGGACACCAACCTCCTGAGCTTTCTGGCCTGTTTCTCCTTCTCATCCTGTATCCACCCATCACAGCACCCCAATTATGTCAGCTGTCTCAACATGCCTCAGTTGTTCTTCCCTCCAAGTGGGATGAAAAGATGCCCTGGGGGTCTCCAGCTTCCCCTCCCTGTGCCTCAGGCTGAGGCCATTGGAGCATGTCTGGGCTGCAGCACCTCAGCTGTGGCCCATCTGTGCTGAGAGCAGACTGGCAAAAAGAAACCTTCTACCAAGTGCCCAAGACCTTGTGTGTGCAAAGTCTTTCCTTCACAGCAGAGACATGCTGGAGTGGATAACAGGTGGCAATGTAAAGGAGAAGCGAGGTGCCCACAAGTAGAGCAAACCCTGCTTTTGACAATGCCAGGAAAGGAGTTTGATGTCTGCTCTGTCTCTGCAGCCCTGAGGGCCTGTGGTGGAGGTGAAGCTGACCTCAGGAAGGAAGAGATGAGGTCGAAAATGTTCTTGGGTGTGGATGTCACTGTGAAAATTATCGGCCTGATCCATGATTGTGACATCAAAGGGATGGTTAAATACTGGAGGAGAGAACAACGAGCAGAGTTTGAGAAGGAATGCCCTCAAGTGAACACCCTGCTGTGAAGTGCTTGCTGTTCACGCTCTGCTGTTCATCCACTGGATAGAGAAGGGACAGAACTTGTGTCACTGCAGTGGTGGGATTCCATCACTGCCCAAAGGCACCAAATCTGTGTGAGATGCCCTGGGTGGTGCCTGTCACACAGCGAGTCTGAGTGGGGATGGGGTTCCCGCATAGGACCTGTGCTGTGCATGTCAGGTGCATACTGTTATCCTGGAGAGCCCTAGCACCTTCAGTAGTCATAGATGTCTGTAAATGTAAAATACATGAGGATTCAGCTGCCCTGAATGAGGTTAGGCAATGAGGGGATGCACATGAGACAAATCGCATCATACTATTAAGGCTATGCGGACAATACAGCTGATGGAGAATAGGAAGAAAGAGACCTGCCTCTCCCTGTGCTGCAGGACTCCATATGGTCAAGCTGATTACATCGATCAACAGCCCTGGACATATATAAATATTTGCAGGTTCAGTTCTCTTGAATGTGGGCACTTTCTGTCATTGAAGTTGACCGAAGGCATTTCCCACCAGCCTCCAGGAAGGTGCCCTCAGACACTGCTGTGTCTCTATGAACTGCTCCAATAGAGCTTGCAGTTGCCCACAAGCATCTTGGTCACCTTCGAAATCAATCCTGTCACCAGGTATCTGTGTCTAAAGTTCTTCCTCCTGCCCTCCATGTTTATTAATAATGAAGGGAGCTGAGACAAGGAGCTCCCATGCAGAAGCCTTTTTGGTGCCCATCTGAACTGAGGCAAGAGGAATCCCGCCTCCTGTGGGTTTGTGGTGTGCATGAGAGTGAGCTGAGTCCTCTTCTAGCTCCAGGACTTCAGATCAAGGATGAGATGCCTCAGATGAATAGGCTGAAACCCTTCCCTCAGCAGGGGTAAAGGAGATCTCTCCCTGTCACTCTCTGGTTGTCTTGTCTAATGATGGATCAAGGAAAGATGACTTTTGTTTCTTACTCTTTTTCCAATAAAGTTATGACACTGTAGAACAGAAGTGTTTCTCCCTAACAGAGGGAGGGAACATGAGTGATGACTTCATCCTGTTTCACAGCAGGTTCCCTGGGGGGAGCCCGGAGAGGGCAGAACCAGAGACACATTGGACGGTCTTGTGCTGCTGATCTGAGCTGGGCTCCTGGGATGGAGGGAGCTCATGGCAACAGGGAAACACTTCAAAGAGACAGCTCTGCCCAGAAGCAGCTCCTCTGCAAAGCACAGCAGGGCTGCTGGCACTGCCTGCAGACACAGAGGGGAAAGGAGTGAGGCAGAGAGGTTAAAGGCAGTCTGGAGTGGAAGGATGCTGAGAGCTCACTGAGAGAAAGATTTTTTCAGCCATTGGCACGGTAAGTCTCCACGTGAAGGGCAACATATCTGCACTTTATGAAAAGATCTACTAAAGCTGTCACACCCCCCAGCCTACGGGATGGACCTTGAGGAATATCACAGTTTTTCTCTTGCTGTAGGTGAGAATGTGCTGCAAAGAAGGACTTGCCTGCTGCACCACGACAGGTAGAGGGCAAGTCAGTTCCCTTCTCGCAAGGACGGCTGCAGGGCTATGAAGGTGGATGTGCAGCCCGGGCTGCCCGAAATTGTCCTGCAGAACAGGGTCTCTGCACAAACATGAGGCTTTGTGCTGGGGCAGGGACTCTGCTGCCTGCCAGGGTCAGCACTCAGCCTGCCCAAGGAGCTCCCCAGGTTACTGCGAGGAGAAGCTGTGTGAGGAACAGAAAACCCCAGTAAGGCAGGGCAGGTTCCTTCTGCTATCAAGAAACAGCTACATGGGGTCAGGGAATCTCACAGATCCAGATCTCCCCAGGATATTTTCCTGTTGATATGTGAAGGGGAAGGTCAAAGAAGGGGTGACTATCAAGCTCTCAAGTTACTTGCCCTGTTCCCTCTGAGGATCTCAGGGACTGAGAGCACAACGACCTGGCAATGTGTGCAACTGGGTGAGGGTAGCAGTGTCCTGAGTGCCTGGCTGCCTCTGCCTCTTTCGTCTCGAACCTCAATGTATTTCTCCTTCCTGCTCCACTTGTCTGTGTTACTGAAGTAGTACCCATGTTCACTCCATCAGGCTCTCTGGGGATGGGAGTTTCAGCTGCAGAGTCAGACACTGATTGTGTGGGCCCTCCCAGGCAGGCGTGTCCATGGGAATGAGGTGCGCCAGTCTTCTCTAAGCTGTGGTACATAGGACAGTGAAGTCTGTGGGCCCAGAGAACAAGCTAGATTTCCCATAGTCAGAATCCATCACTAGGACACATGGCTATCTTCCTGAGGTGTTCTTCAAAGCTATGAGCAGGACTCAAGAATGCATATCTTTCTAATAACACAATTGTGTTATCTGAAAAGCCCCATGAAGCAGCGCAGAGATGCTACGCCCAACTGAGGAAATGCTCTTGGGTTGGTGAAATGAGCCGCATGTGTCCTTGACTAGAAGTGGGGTGCTGAGACCTTGAGTAAGGGTGAGATGTTTAGTAGTCTGCTGTGTATCCTGCTGCTCTTCAGCTGTGTCTGGTGGCTTTTCAGGATAACATGGGAGTGCGATCACTCTCAATCTCAGAATAGTGTAAGCCCAGAGCAGCTGGGCAGCCCTGTTCTCCCTGAGTGCAACAGAAATGCTGAGGGTTTCTGACATCCCAGAACACTGCCCAGGTGCGTTGGGGGCAACTCTGAAAATCCCAAAGGACTCAGCCTGACTTTGCCTTCCTCATTTCTTAGCACTGGGAGTGCAGGTGTTGAAAAGCCCTTTTGAGTCAGGAGCAGTTTCAAAGGCCAAAGTCGAACACCAGGATGTCCCCTTACCCCCACCATGCCCACGAACCCCAGTGCTGCACAGCATGGCTGAATCCTTGGCAGCCAGTGCACAAAGGTCCTTTTCCTCATGGCACATTCAGCCAGCACCAACCAGAGCTATGGCCACTGAGCTTAAAGAAAGTATCCTAAAGAAAGAAAGGGGGGTGGGGGGGGCGTAGCAGGGGGAAAGTCTGCAAGAAAAGGCTCAGAGACGTATCCCCTAAATTCCCACTGTTTTTTCTTCCTTGGACAGGAATATTTTCCTAGAGAGAGCAAATGCCTAATGGCAGCTCCATCACCAAGTTCATCCTCCTGGAATTTGCAGACAAGAGGGAGCTGCAGCTCTTGCACTTCTGGTTCTTCCTGGCCATCTACCTGGCTGCCCTCCTCAGCAATGGCCTCATCATCACTGTCATAGCCTGTGACCACCGCCTCCACACTCCCATGTATTTCTTCCTCCTCAACCTCTCCCTCCGCGACCTGGGCTCCATCTCCACTACTGTCCTCAAATCTATGACCAATTCCCTGTGGAACACCAGGGCCATTTCCTTCACTGGATGTGCTGCCCAGCTCTTTCTGTCTATCTTCTTTGTTGGAGCAGAGCATTGTCTTCTTACTGTTATGGCCTATGACCGCTACGTTGCCATCTGCAAACCCCTGCACTACGAGACCCTCCTGGGCAGCAGAGCTTGTGTCCACATGGCAGCAGCTGCCTGGGGCAGTGGCTTTCTCAATGCTCTCCTGCACACTGCCAATACATTTTCCATACCCCTCTGCAAGGGCAATGCTGTGGACCAGTTCTTCTGTGAAATCCCACAGATCCTCAAGCTCTCCTGCTCACACTCCTACCTCAGGGAAGGCGGGCGGCTTGTAGTCAGTGTTTCTTTAGTTTTTGGGTGTTTTGTTCTCATCGTGCTGTCCTATGTGCAGATCTTCAGGGCCGTGCTGAGGATCCCCTCTGAGCAGGGACGGCACAAAGCCTTTTCCACATGTCTCCCTCACCTGGCCGTGGTCTCCCTCTTCATAGGTACTCTATTGTTTGCCTACCTGAAGTCCCCCTCCATATCGTTCCCATTGCTTGATCTAGTGGTGGCTGTTCTATACACAGTGGTACCCCCAGCAGTGAACCCCCTTATCTACAGCATGAGGAACCAGGAGCTCAAGGACGCTGTGCAGAAACTGGTGACTGGATGTTCTTAAGTAACAATACACTTCCCACCTTCTTCTGCATATCGCTCACATTGTAAAGCACTGCAGGACCAGGCTGTCTTTGGTTGTTTGTTTGGTTTGGGTTTTGGGATTTTTTGATTGTGATAATATTCCCTGCAAGGAATCGCCATTTTTCCTCCCACTGCTATGTCAGTATCTGCTTGGCTTCTGTGACCCAGAGACTGTGTAAAAGAGGAGCCATGCTCTCGGTGTGCTTCAAGAATATGAAGACTGCTGCAGCCACTTGTTTGTCTAAGATCCTTCCTTCAAAGCTTTCTCTAGACCTTCAGGGGCACCTCTGGAGGTGGAGGGGAAAAGAGTCGCAGCACAGCAGCAGTGCCAGGGAGCACCAGCTCTTGGTCTTTCCTGAACTGCAGTCTTTCTGCCCTCCTGAAGTCCTGCTGAGCCCTTTTGTGACTGTAATTCCTGAGTGCTCTGGCAGCTCTGCCACAGTGCTGCGGTGTGGCAGGCCTGTGACAGCAGGCAGGGACAAGCACTGGGCACTCCTGTGACAGAGGTGACACACATAACAGCATTTCCATCATGAAATGGGATCTCCTTAAGGCAGGGCCTGAAGGCTTCGGGCTGCTTCTAGTGATGTTCTCAAGAATATTCCCAGGAAAGTGCCCTGGAGAGGAAAACATCTTTGTTGGCAACACAGAAGGTTGGATTGAGTGGACCCTCAGCAAGTTTGCCAACGACACCAAGATGTGTGGTGAGGTCGACATGGTGCAGGGAAGGGATGCCACCCAGAGGGAACTGGACAGGCTTGAGAGGTGAGCCTCTGCAAACAACATGAAGTTCGACAAGGCCAAGTGCAAGGTCCTGTACATGGGTCAGGGCAATCCCAAGCACAACTAAAGGCACGGAGAATGGGTTGAGAGCAGCCCTGAGGAGACAGACTTCAGTTTCTGGATTGATGAGAAGCTTTACATGACGCCCCAATGGGTGCTCGTAGCCCAGAAGGCCAACCCTATCCTGGGCTGACTCCTCAGCAGCGTGGGCAGCAGGTCAAGGGAGGGGATTTCGCCCCTCTGCTCCACTCTAGTGAGACCTCCCTTGGAGTTCTGCATTCAGGTCCAGAGTCCTCAACACAGGACAGACCCAGAGCTGTTGGAGTGGGGCCAGAGGAGACCATAGCAATGGTCGGAGGCCTGGAAAGCCTCTGCTGTGAGGAAAGGCTGAGACAGTTCGGGCTGTTCAGTCTGGAGAAGAGAAGGCTGCGGGGAGACCTTAAAGCAGCCTTCCAGTGCCTGAAGGGGCCTGCAAGAAACCTGGAGAGGGACTTTTTACAAAGGCATGCAGTGACAGGACAAGGGCTAATGGCTTTAAACTAAAATAGGGTTGACTGAGATTAAATTTTAGTAAGAAATTCTTTCCTATGATCATGATGAGGCCCTGGCACAGGTAGTCCAGAGAAGATGTGGCTGCCCCCTCCCTGCTGGCAGTGTTCAAGGCCAGGTTGGACGGGGCTTTGAGCAACCTGGTCTAGTGGCACGTGTCCCTGCCCATGGCAGGGAAGTTGGAATGAGATGCTCTTTAAAGTCCATTCCAACCCAAACCACTCACTGATTTTATGACTTTATGAAGCCAGTTTTGCTACAAAACTTGATTGTTTGAAGCATTCAAGGGTTTCCCCTCCATCTGCCCCCCCTTGGCTCTTGCATGCTGAGCACCTCCAGGACCTGGCTGTACAAGCACTGCAGTCGAATGGCTTTGCTGGAACTTTGTGTGTTGCCTGGAGTATGGCACTTGGAGGGACAGGGTTCTGTGCCATTGGGCGCCCATAAAGGATCAAGCTGGGAAGTCAGTCTGCAAGTCAGAACCAGCAAGGTCCACGGCCAGGCCTGGCTATACCCATGGCTGTGGCTGGGCACCAGTATGCCCACAGCATAGCTCAGGTCAGCCTGGCACTGGATTTCACATCCCTGATCCACTTCTGTCTGTTTGCAAATACCACATCCAGGAGAGCGTCGCCTGTGTTGACACATCTGCAAGCTGTGCTAAGAAGCTGGCCCCAAGAACCGGCAGAAACTTCTGGGGCTGATGGCACCCTGCACTTTCCCCTTCCCATGAGGTCGGGGCAATTAAAGTCCCCAAGGGTGATGTGGGGTCAATCATCTGGAATTGGTAAAATAAGCCTTTCTCCTCTTCCTTATGTGATTCCAGGTATTTGTCTCCTAACATGATGTCTCCTTAACTGGCCTATCCGCTGACCCTCACCCAAAAGAGCTCAGTCTGCTGCCCAACCCTTAGAGGATCTCTGTTCATGCAGGCAGCTCCTACATTGAGGGCATCCTGACATCTTCCCCACTGTGTCCTTCGAGTCTGTATCCATCCGTTACAGCACCTCAAGCTTTCTGACTTGCTGTGCTGGTTTTGGCCAGGATAGAGTCAGTTCTTCTTCACAGCAGCTAGTAAAGGGCTGTGTTTTGGATTTGTGTTGAAAACCATGTTGACAATAGCAGGATGTTGCAGTTACTGCTGAGCAATGCTTACACAGGGATAAGGCCTCCTCTGTTTCTCACACCACCTCTCCAGCGAGTAGGCGGGAAGTGCACACAAAGTTGGCAGGGGACATCTGACCCCAACTGACCAAGGCAATATTCCATACCAGATGTCATCATGCTCAGCATATAAACCTAGGGTAAGAAGAAGGAAGGTGGAGGACATTCAGAGTTCTGGCTTTTGTCTTCCCACGTAACCTTTACATGTGATGGAGTTGTGCTTACCTGGAGATGGCTGAACACCTGCCTATGGGAAGTAGTGAAGGAAATCCTTGTTTCGTTTTAGTTGCGCTTGTGTCTTTTCCTTTACCTATTAAAATGTCTTGATCTCAACCCATGAGTTTTCTCACTTTTACCCTTCTGATTCTCTCCCCTGTCCCTTCAGGGGAGAATGAGCGAGCGGCTGCTCGGGGCTGAGTTGCCATCTGGGCTTAAACCACCACATTGTCCCACACACCTCAGCAGGTACTGCATCAATGTTGGAGCTCTGTGACAGCACACAGGGCTTCAGCTTCTCCTGTCTCTGCCCCAGGCTGAGGGCACTGATACATTTTTGAGGTGTTGCACCTCAGCTGTGGTGCAAGCGCTAAGCTCAAGCCTGCCACTGATCTTGAACCCAAGACCCTGTGCAAGTAGAGGCTTCCATTCACACCAGAGACATGGAGTGGACAGCAGCTGGCAACACAAGCACAAAATGAGGTGCCCACAAGGTGAGAAAATCACATGCTTCCCAAGGCAAGAGAGAAACTGGGCCGGCCTTTGCAGTCCTGACAGGAGAGGGCTTTGCTGCCCATGGTGTCTCTGCAGTCCATGCGCGTCTGTGGAGGAGGTCAAGCTGATCTCCAGGCAGGACAAGGTGCTGCTGAGAAAGTGCATGACTATGGACATGGTGTGATTCAGGTAGACTGTGAAAATCATTCCCCTTGTTAACTATTTTACTGTACCATGACTGGGTTATATTAGGTGTTGCTTTGTTCTCAACTCAGAGCTGGGTCATCACCTCAGTGAGTGGCAAAGCTCAACTCATTAGACCAGTTTATATACATTTATTAAACCGATTACACCAAGTCTAGAATCTTCATAAGTTTCTAAGCAACCATTCTGTTTCTTTAAGTACATCTTTTCTTAAGTTCTCTCTATTCTTCTGTCTTTGTGGAATTCTCCCTCGCTGGTTGCAGGTCCTGCTCGGTTTCAGGGTCGTCTCGGGGTTGTCATCTGTCCTTCATCTTCTTCTGTGAATTCTGTTTGGTACAATCCTGAGAAAGACTTCGAGAGACTTCAAGATGTTCTGTTAAACTTAGTCCTATTTCTAAAACGTAACCTATTGACCTATGACATTCATCTTGCTACACCTTATTCTTCTCTTATGCTAGGTCAGTTGGTTATTAACCCAACCATGATAAGGCCTATACAGGGGACAACTGAGTGGAGCATTCCATGGTCGTATGGTTTCCTAAACACACCTGTATTCACACAAATGAATCTATGGTCTATTTTTATGATTTTATTCTATTCTATAGTCATAATCAGTCTCCTCTACAATCACTGAATCACAGAATCACAGAATGGTAGGAGTTGGAAGGGACGTCTGTGGGTCACTCAGTCCAACTCCCCGCTGAAGCAGGGTCGCCTACAGATGGCTGCACAGGACCACGTCCAGGCGGGGCTGGAATATCTCCAGAGAAGGAGACTCCACAACCTCCCTGGGCAGCCTGTTCCTGGGCTCTGTCCCCCTCAGAGGGAAAAAGTTATTCCTGGAACTTTCTGTGCTTCAGTTTGTGCCCACTGCCCCTTGTCCTGTCACTGGGCACCACTGGAAAGAGTCTGGCCCCATCCTCCTGACACCCACCCTGCAGATATTTAGAAGCGTATATTAGGTCCCCTCTCAGGCTTCTCTTCTTCAGGCTGAACAAGCCCAGCTCCCTCAGTATCTCCTCATAGGAGAGATGCTCCAGTCCCCTCCTCATCCTCGTAGCCTTCCTCTGGACTCTCTCCAGTGATCAATCTCTAATACCCATGTTCCTTGATTGTATCATCAGGAGGGTGAATAAAGGATGAGAGTAAGAAGGATCAGCAGCATTTCAAAGTGTTGGCACACAAGTGGAGACCTTGCTGTGATCTTCCTCAGATTTATGCACCACCTGCATCTGCTGGAAAGACGTTGGACAGACCTTGTCTCACTGCAGGGCTGGCAGTCTGACCCTTGCTCACACGCCCCAAATCTCCCTGAGATGCCCTGGGGTGTCTTTTATGGACCAGCTCTCAGGGGGAGTAGCTGTCCTGCAGGTCCTGCACTGTCCAGCCAGCTGTACACTCCAGTGGTGCTGGGCAGCTTTGGCATCTGAGGGAGCACTACAGGCCTGGAGTTGGCCATGAAGTTGGGCAGCTGCCCTGGAATAGGTTAGGCAGTGTAGGGATGTCCATGGGGAAACCTTCGGTTCCACTTAGCGGAGATGCAGGAAATACAGCTGATGGAGAAGAGATTGACAGACGGAGCTCCCCCCGTGGCACATGGCTCAGTTTCATCAGATGAACACCTCCATCAACTGCCCTAAGCCTACTTCGTAGGTACAGGTTGAGTTGTCCTAAATATGATCACCTTCTATCATTTCAGTTGGCCAAAGGGACTCCCCACCAGCCTCCACGACAAGGCCCCAGATGCTGCCCCTCCCCTGCCAGGGCTGCCCAGCCCAGGCCTGTTTCTCTCTGGCCTTTGGGGACTGCAGCTTTTGTTCTTGTTGTGGAACCATCATTCATCATTGTGTTGCCATCTGCCATCCACTGCAGCATGCCTCTGCTGTGGAGCAAAGCCTTTCACACAAGGGGTCACATCTTTGGGTACCAGGTTTCCACGTGAAAATCTACCCTGTCCCTAGTGCCAAAACTGAAGAGCTGTAGCCCAAATGGACAACAAAGCCCACGGCCCAAGGTGCATGAAGAGCCATTGCAGAGCTGTGACATCAGTGGAACAAGAGCTGAGGTGGGGCAGGACAGCTCCCATGGCTCTTGTGGTGGATGGAGATACAACATTCTTGGAGTGACCAACAGGAAAAATGAGGAGCGGGGAATGCCCTGGGGGATTCCCAGGAAGTTCAGACATATGCAGGTCCTCTGTGAATCCCAGAGTACACAGTCCTTTTGACTCTGCTAAGCTGTGTGCTAGCTTTGTGAAATTATCACCTAGCACCCACATCTGTGCATACCTGCAACAAAGAAAATATTTGTGCTCTGAGTTTATCTTGGCTTACTGCACACCGGGTAAACAATCACACTTTTGGGACAACAATTTGAGGTCTAACATCTACAGTCTTCTGTTCTCGTTCCCTGTGGGAAGTGGCACCCCACTTTTCATGGTCACGAGAGCCAAGGCTGACTCTGGATTTCACATCCATGATCAGCTCTCCCTTCTGTGTGAGTAGCAGATGCGTATGACCATCACCATTTTTGATCAGTGTGGCAGCTGAGCTACAAAGATTAGTCTCCCAAACTTTGTTTTGACCAAGATCCTCCAGACACCTCCAGCACTGATTGCACGCTGTTGTGGTCACCTTCCAGGGAATGCCAAGGTGATTAAAGTCAGCAAAGGGACATTAATTCATTCTTTATCTCCCACCAGAGCATCACTCTTACCAGACTCTGCTCTGAACCTGACCCATAAGGGCTTACCCAAATTGTTCATCCCCTAGAGGAGCTCCACACATCTAAGAAGCTCCTTCACACTGAGGACACCTCTCTTTCTGTCCTCTCACTCCTTCTTCTCTGTATTCACCCATCACAGCACACCAATCATGTCAGCTGTCCCAAATTTCCTCAGCTGTTCTTCCCTCCAAGTGGGACGAAGAGATAGCTTGGGGGGGTCCAGCTCGTCCTCTCTGTGTCTGAGGTCGAGGCCATTGGTGCATGGCTGGGCTGCAGCACCTCAGCTGTGGCCCATCTGGGCTGAGAGCAGACTTGCAGAAAGAAACCTGCTACCAATTGCCCAAGGCCTTGTGTGTGCAAAGGCTTTGCTTCAGAGCAGAGACATGCTGGAGGGGATGGCAGGTGGCAATGTAAAGGAGAAATGAGGTGCCCACCAAGAGAGCAAACCCTGCTTTTGGCAAGGCCAGGAGAGGGGTATGTTGTCTGCTGTGTTTCTGCAGCCCTGAGGGCCTGTGTTGGAGGTGAAGCTGACCTTAGGAAGGAAGGCTCTAATGGAGCTTGCAGTTACCAGCAGGCATCTTGGTCACCTCTGCAATCAAACATGTCACCAGGTGTCTGTGTCTGCACATCTTCCTCCTGCCCTCTACCTCCATGAATTAGCAGGGAGCTGAGACAAGGAGCTGCCATGCAGGCTGGTGCCCATCTGAATGACACAAGAGAAATCCCACCTCCTGTGGGTTTTGTGGTGAGCATGAGAGAGACCTGAGTCCTCTTCTAGGACTTCAAACCAAGGATGAGATGCCTTGAATGACCAGGCTGAATCCCTTCCTTCGGCAGGGGTAAAGGAGATCACTCCTTGTCACATTCTGGTTTTCCTTTGTGACGATGAGACAAGGAAAGAAGATTTTTGTTTCTAACCCTTTCTCTGAGAGTAGAAATGCCACTGTCGAAACCAAGTGTCTCTCCCCAGCTGAGGGAGGCAACATCAGTGATGCTTCAGCTTGTTTCACAGCAAGTTGTCCTGGAGACCAAAAGACATCTCAAGGGAGAACAGAGACGGTAGAGAAAGTAGTGCCTTGGGCTGGTCCTCTGCTGCTGAGCTGGGCTGGGCTCCTGGGATGGAGGGAGCTCATGGCAGCAGGCAGAGCTGCAGAGAGACAGCTCTGTCCAGGAGCAGCTCCTGTGCAAAGCACAGCAGGGCTGAGGGCACTGCCTGCAGGCAGTGAGGAGAGAGGAGTGAGGCAGAGAGAGGTTAAAGACAGCGTGGGGTGAGAGGATGCCGAGAGCTCAGAGGGGGAGAGAAATCTTTTCAGCCTTTCACACAGTAAGTCTCTGCATGAAGGACAATGTGTCTGCACTTTGTGGAAAGATCTCCTCAAGCTGGCACAACTCCCCGCCTATGGGATCCACCATGAGGAATATCACAGTTTCTCTGTTGTAGGAGGTGAGGATGTGCTGCAAAGCAGGGACTGCCTGCTGCACCCTCAGAGGGACAGGCCATGACAGCTGCCTTCTCCCAGGGACGACTGCAGGGTTGGGAAGGTGGATGTGCAGCCCGGGCTGCCCCAAGCTGTCCTTCACAGAATCACAGAATCACAGAATAGTAGGGGTTGGAAGGGACCTCTGTGGGTCGTCTAGTCCAACCCCCCCGCCGAAGCAGGGTCACCTACAGCAGGCTGCACAGGACCTTGTCCAGGCGGGTCTTGAATATCTCCAGAGAAGGAGACTCCACAACCTCCCTGGGCAGCCTGTTCCAGTGCTCCGTCACCCTCAGAGGGAAGAAGTTCCTCCTCATGTTCAGACGGAACTTCCTGTGCCTCAGTTTGTGCCCATTGCCCCTTGTCCTGTCACTGGGCACCACTGAAAAGAGCTTGGCCCCATCCTCCTGACACCCACCCTTCAGATATTTGTCAGCATTTATAAGGTCCCCTCGCAGCCTTCTCTTCTTCAGGCTGAACAAGCCCAGTTCCCTCAACCTCTCCTCGTAGGGGAGATGCTCCAGTCCCCTCACCATCCTTGTAGCCCTCCGCTGGACTCTCTCCAGTAGCTCCTCATCCTTCTTGAACTGGGGAGCCCAGAACTGGACACAGTACTCCAGATGAGGCCTCACCAGGGCAGTGTAGAGGGGAAGGAGAACCTCCCTTGTCCTGCTGGCCACACTCTTCTTGATGCACCCCAGGATCCCATTGGCCTTCTTGGCAGCCAGGGCACACTGCTGGCTCATAGTTAACCTGTCGTCCACCAGGACACCCAGGTCCCTCTCCGCAGAGCTGCTCTCCAGCAGGTCCACCCCAAGCCTGTACTGGTGCATGAGGTTGTTCCTCCCCAGGTGCAGGACCCTGCACTTGCCCTTGTTGAACCTCATCAGGTTCCTCTCTGCCCAGCTCTCCAGCCTATCCAGGTCACGCTGAATGGCAGCACAGCCTTCTGGTGTATCTACCACACCTCCCAGTTTGGTGTCGTCAGCAAACTTGCTGAGGGTACATTCTAAAGCAGGGTCTGTGCACCCCAGGGGTTGTGTGCTGGGGCAGAGACTCTGCTGCCTGCCAGGGCCAGCACTCAGCCTGCCCAGGTAGCTCCTTGCAGAGTTGTGAGGAGAAACTATGGGTGGAAGGAGAAACCCCCAGGGAGGCAGGGCAGGGTCCTTCTGTGGTTGAGAAATCACCGCATGGGTCAGGGCTGCTCACAGATCCAGATCAGCCCAGGATATTTACCAGGGGATATGTGAAGTCAAAGGAGGGATGACTATGACAATCTCAAGCCACATGCCTGGTTCCCTCTGAGGAGCACAGGGGCAGAGAGCAATGACCTGGCAATGTTGGTGTCTGGAAAGTGCACAGCTAGGTGAAGGTAGCAGTGTCCTGAGTGCCCAGCTGCCTCTGCCTCTTTCATCTAGAGCCTCACTGTGTTTCTCCTTCTTGCTCTACTTGTCTGTGTTACTGAAGCTGTTCCCTTGCTCTCTCAGTCAGGCTCTCTGGGGATGGGAGTTTCAGCTGCAGAGTCAAGCTCTGATCTTGTGGGTCCTCCCGTGCAGGCGAATGAGGTGTGTCAGCTGTGTCTAAGCTGTGGGGCTGTGGGCAGTTGTCCTGGGTTTGGCCAGAACAGGGTTAATTTTCATCGGAATCCAGTAAGGGGCACAGCCGGGGGGTGGGGGCTGACCCCACCTGGCCAAACAGAGCCCGGTATTCCATACCATGTGACGTCACGCTGGGTTCCGGTGGGGGGGGGGGGGTGCGGTGGGAAGGCACTCGCGGCTTGGGCGGGCGCAGCGCCGGTCCGGTTTCGGGAGAGCGGTTGTTGTACGGTTCGTGGTTGTGTTTTCTCCTTATTTGTATCGTTGTTGTTCCTGTTTTCCCTCTGTTTGCTGTTCTGTTAAACTGCCCTTATCCCGACCCACCAGTTTCTGCCTTTTTCTTTCCATTCTCCTCCGCACGCCGGCGGGGGGAGGGGCGGCCGCGTGGCGCTTTTGTTGCCGGCGGCAGCCGAAACCAAAACATTAAATTGGCGCCCAACGTGGGGCACGGATAACGGCAGGGCTGAGCAGCGGGTGTTAAAACTGCTTTCTTACATTTTGTTAAATTTTGTTATACGCATTTTTCTGTGTTAAAATAGTCGCCGGTAAAAATGTTTCTGTCTTTCATCAGATGGCTGTGGTTTTTGAATCCGTACTTGCTGTACTTGTTCCCTGTGGTGCTGTTCATCATCGCGGGGAAAAGGATCAGGATTATGATTTTGCTATACTGTATGATGTCGACTTATGACATGATAACGTCAATGTGCATGAAATTAGGCTTGTGTTTGCATGCGGCACTGCGGTCATTTCCGTACCTCGGGTCCTATGTCTTAGATTTTGTTAGTAATCAAACCCAATCTGTGGGGAAAACCGAAGGGGATACCTTCCCCCATTCTTTCGCCCCCCCTCTCTCCCTCAGGCTGGTCCTAACGGCTTTTGAGAATTTCGAGTACCCGTGGGATGCTCAGGCCAGCACTCTCCTTTTGTTCTGCCTCCTGAATGGGTTTCAGCTTTTGTTTAGGGTTAAGCAAGTCGTTAAGAACATCGTGCAGAGACCTGCCCCGGGGCCGGATAGCTGTGAGTGGCTGGGTGTGTGGGACAGCATGGGCAGGTGTCTAGAGCAGTGGACACCCCCGATGTTTTTTAAACTCACCCCTGAGCAAGTACAGAATCCGGACAAACTAGTAAAATATCTGCAAAAAGTGTGCTGCCACCCTGGGAACTCCAGAGAGACACAGATCACAGCAACGTGCTGGGGTCTGGCCCACGCCTACCGAGCTGCACTGTTTAACACTGTTCAGTGCCCTAAAGGGGAAAGAGGGGGAAACGAAGCAGCAGGCGCTGCGGCTGGCGCTGCCCCCCCAGCCGGCCCTGCAGCCCCTCCAGCCCAGCAGGCAGTCACAACCCCCCCGACTGGCACCGCCGCTGCCACAGCTGCAGGGTCTGCCTCGGTTTCCCTGGCGGGCACAGCAGCTGCTCCAGCCCCAGCTCCAGCTGCAGGCAGCGTGGCTGAGCCCAGTGACCAACCTGTGCCAGTAGCAGTCGCCCCCGTAAAATTAAAGAAAGACGCAAAGAGAGCAGATCGCTCCGGGAGGGATGATGATGAGCCAGGGTCATCACGGGAGATAGAGACAGAGATCATCACCCGGTCCCTGTCCCTGGGAGAGCTGCGGGACATGTGGAAAGATTTCAGCCGCCACCCTGGCGAGCACATTGCCACCTGGCTGCTGCGGTGCTGGGATAACGGGGCCAGCAGCTTGGAATTAGAGGGCAAGGAAGCCAAGCAGCTGGGATCCCTGGCCAGGGATGGGGGCATTGACAAGGCCATTGGGAAAAAGGAACAAGTCCTCAGCCTCTGGAGGAGACTTCTGTCAGGCGTGAGGGAGAGGTACCCCTTCAGTGACGATTTTGTATGCTATCCTGGCAAGTGGACCAATATGGAAAGGGATATTCAGTACTTGAGGGAATTAGCTGTGCGGGAGCTGGTTTACTGTGACACAGACGATGAGCAGGTACCCACAGACCCAGATGAACTCCAGTGCTCACAATCCATGTGGAGGAAGTTTGTGCGGAGCGCACCCTCCTCGCATGCCAACTCACTGGCAGTTGTAAACTGGAAAGGTAAAGACACACCAACAGTAGACGAGGTGGCTGTCAGACTCCGCCAATATGAGGAAAGTCTCTCTTCCTCCCTTGTCTCAGCCGTGGAGAAACTGGTCAAGCGACTAGACAGGAATATGTCCTACTCCCCACCTGTACGGGCCAGTGTCTCATCTATTAGGGGCAGGCGTTTCTCTGCTCAGGAGAGGGAATACAGAGGCTATACACCCCGAGGCACCCTGTGGTTCTACCTGCGTGACCACGGAGAGGACATGAGGAAGTGGGATGGAAAACCCACCTCAAGTCTAGAGGCACGAGTACGTGAGTTGCGAGGTAAAACAATCACAAAAGGGGATTCTGTTAGGAAAAATGCCGCTCCAGTTTCTAAAAGCCAGCTCTCCAGACCAGGTAGACAGTTTGACCTTGATTCCGATCCTCTGGAGGGGACCTCCAAGTCATTTTTACAGCAGGTGAGCAGCAATTTCTCTGACGAGGATTAGAGGGGCCCTGCCTCCAGCCAGGTGGAGGAAAGGGACAACCGTGTCTATTGGATGGTGTGGATTCGGTGGCCTGGCACGTCAGATCCACAAGAGTATAAAGCTCTAGTGGACACTGGTGCACAGTGTACTTTAATGCCATCAGAGTTCAAAGGGTCAGAGCCCATTTGCATTTCGGGAGTGACAGGGGGGTCCCAAGAGCTGAGTCTACTGGAGGCTGAAGTGAGCCTCACTGGGCAGGACTGGCAGAAGCACCCCATTGTAACTGGCCCCGAGGCTCTGTGCATCCTTGGGATAGACTATCTTAGGAGAGGGTATTTCAAGGACCCAAAGGGGTATCGGTGGGCTTTTGGCATAGCTGCTGTGGAGACGGAAGAAATTAAACAGCTGTCCATTTTGCCTGGTCTCTCGGAGGATCCTTCCGTTGTGGGGTTGCTGAGGGTTGAAGAACAACAGGTACCCATCGCGACCACAACGGTGCACCGGCGACAGTATCGTACCAACCGAGACTCCCTTCTCCCCATTCATCAGCTGATCCGCCAGCTGGACAGTCAAGGAGTGGTCAGAAAAACTCGCTCGCCCTTTAATAGTCCCATATGGCCAGTGAGAAAATCTACTGGAGAGTGGAGACTGACAATAGACTACCGTGGCCTGAATGAAGTCACACCACCGCTGAGTGCTGCCGTGCCAGACATGCTAGAACTTCAGTATCAGCTGGAGTCAAAGGCAGCCAAGTGGTACGCTACAATTGACATCGCTAATGCATTCTTTTCCATCCCTTTGGCAGCAGAGTGCAGGCCACAGTTTGCTTTCACCTGGAGGGGCATCCAGTACACCTGGAATCGACTGCCCCAGGGGTGGAAACACAGTCCCACCATTTGCCATGGACTAATCCAGACTGCACTGGAAAAGGGTGAAGCCCCAGAACATCTGCAGTACATCGACGACATCATTATATGGGGCGACACAGCGGAGGAAGTTTTTGAGAAAGGGGAGAAAATAGTTCAGATCCTTCTGAAAGCCGGTTTCACCATTAAGCGAAGTAAAGTCAAGGGACCTGCGCAAGAGATCCAGTTTTTGGGAATAAAATGGCAGGATGGGCGCCGTCAAATCCCAATGGATGTCATCAACAAAATAGCAGCTATGTCTCCACCAACCAGCAAAAAGGAAGCACAGTCCTTCCTGGGTGTTGTGGGTTTTTGGAGGATGCACATCCCAAATTACAGCCAGATTGTAAGTCCTCTGTACCACGTGACCCGGAAGAAGAATGATTTTGAATGGGGCCCTGAGCAACGACAGGCATTTGAACAGATTAAACGGGAGATAGTTCATGCCGTAGCCCTTGGTCCAGTCCGGTCAGGGCAAGATGTTAAAAACGTGCTCTACACCGCAGCCGGGGAGAATGGCCCAACCTGGAGTCTCTGGCAGAAAGCACCAGGGGACACTCGAGGTCGACCCCTGGGGTTCTGGAGCTGGGGATACAAAGGATCGGAGGCCCGCTATACTCCCACTGAAAAAGAGATTCTGGCAGCATATGAAGGCGTTCGAGCTGCTTCAGAAGTGGTCGGCACTGAAGCACAGCTCCTCCTAGCACCACGATTGCCGGTCCTGGGCTGGATGTTCAAAGAGAGGGTCCCCTCTACGCATCATGCCACCGATGCTACGTGGAGTAAGTGGGTCGCTCTGATCACCCAGCGCGCCCGAATGGGAAACCCCAGTCGCCCAGGAATTCTGGAGGTCATCATGGACTGGCCAGAAGGCAAAGATTTTGGAGCATCGCCAGAGGAGGAGGTGACACGTGCTGAAGAGGCCCCACTGTATAACCAGCTGCCAGAAGATAAGAAACAGTATGCCCTGTTCACGGATGGGTCCTGTCGCATTGTGGGGAAGCAGCGGAGGTGGAAGGCTGCTGTATGGAGCCCTACACGACAAGTCGCGGAAACTGCCGAGGGAGAAGGTGAGTCCAGCCAGTTTGCAGAGTTGAAAGCCATCCAGCTGGCTTTAGACATTGCCAGTCGAGAGAAGTGGCCAGTGCTCTATCTTTACACTGACTCTTGGATGGTGGCCAATGCCTTGTGGGGGTGGCTGCAGCAATGGAAGAAGAACAACTGGCAGCGCAGAGGCAAACCTATCTGGACTGCCCCATTGTGGCAAGATATTGCTGCCCGTCTGGAGCAGTTGGCTGTAAAAGTCTGTCACGTGGACGCCCACGTCCCTAAGAGTCGGGCCACTGAAGAACATCAAAACAACCACCAGGTAGATCAGGCTGCTAAGATTGAAGTGGCTCAGGTGGATCTGGACTGGCAACATAAGGGTGAACTCTTTATAGCTCGGTGGGCCCATGACACCTCGGGCCACCAAGGAAGAGACGCGACATACAGATGGGCTCGTGACCGAGGGGTGTACTTGACCATGGACACTATCGCACAGGTTATCCATGAATGTGAAACATGCGCTGCAATCAAGCAAGCCAAGCGGGTAAAGCCTCAGTGGTCTGGAGGACGATGGCTAAAATATAAATATGGGGAGGCTTGGCAGATTGACTACATCACACTGCCACAAACCCGCCAAGGCAAGCGCTATGTGCTCACAATGGTGGAGGCCACCACCGGATGGCTGGAAACCTACCCTGTGCCCCATGCCACCGCCCGGAATACCATCCTGGGCCTGGAAAAACAAGTCCTGTGGCGACATGGCACTCCCGAAAGAATCGAGTCGGACAACGGGACTCATTTTCGCAACAGCCTCATAGACACCTGGGCCAAAGAACACGGTATTGAGTGGGTGTATCACATCCCCTACCATGCACCAGCCTCTGGAAAGATCGAACGTTACAATGGGCTGCTAAAAACCACTTTGAGGGCAATGGGGGGTGGGACTTTCAAAAATTGGGATACCCATTTAGCAAAGGCCACCTGGTTGGTTAACACCAGAGGGTCCACCAACCGGGCTGGTCCTGCCCAGTCAAAACCTCAGCGCCCCGTAGAAGGGGATAAAGTCCCTGTAGTGCACATGCGGAACATGTTAGGGAAGACGGTTTGGGTTAGTCCTGCCTCGGGCAAAGGCAAGCCCGTCCGCGGGATTGCCTTTGCTCAAGGACCTGGGTGTACCTGGTGGGTAATGAGGAAGGATGGGGAAGTCCGATGTGTACCTCATGGGGATTTAATTTTGGGCGAGAATAGTCCATAAATAAATTGTATAAAGTTAGTTGTTAAATAACCCTGTCACTGTCTGTTATCACTGTTATAATTGTTATATTTTGTACCAGTAGTAGCATAGTAAGAATTGTCCAGATTAAAGAAGGATGGACTTTTTCGATGAAAACCTAGCAGAGCACAGCAATGATGGAACTGGACCTGGTTTTCAACAACTGGCATCCAGCAACTTCATCAAGATCAACATCTCCTGCAGACTGTGGGCACGGGCTGCACCAGATACATCAGCCGTGAGCTCCGGATGCAGCAAGTGACCGCCCATCACCACACATCACCTCCCCTGCCACGGAAGACCATAACGACAGATGGAGCCTGAAGTCATGGATTAAATGAACTCAATGGAAACTTTAGAGTGATGATCCATAGACTAAAGGAATGATATCTGGAGACAGGAGAAGTGGTGATCAACTGGACAATGGGGAACCTGGGCATGACGTAGATGGTATGGAATAAGGGGTGGATAATGTCCTGGGTTTGGCCAGAACAGGGTTAATTTTCATCGGAATCCAGTAAGGGGCACAGCCGGGGGGTGGGGGCTGACCCCACCTGGCCAAACAGAGCCCGGTATTCCATACCATGTGACGTCACGCTGGGTTCCGGTGGGGGGGGGGGTGCGGTGGGAAGGCACTCGCGGCTTGGGCGGGCGCAGCGCCGGTCCGGTTTCGGGAGAGCGGTTGTTGTACGGTTCGTGGTTGTGTTTTCTCCTTATTTGTATCGTTGTTGTTCCTGTTTTCCCTCTGTTTGCTGTTCTGTTAAACTGCCCTTATCCCGACCCACCAGTTTCTGCCTTTTTCTTTCCATTCTCCTCCGCACGCCGGCGGGGGGAGGGGCGGCCGCGTGGCGCTTTTGTTGCCGGCGGCAGCCGAAACCAAAACAGCAGTGAAGTCTGTGAGCCCAGAGAACAAGTAATTTTTCCCATAATCTGAATCCACCATTAGGACACATGGCTATCTTCTTGATGTGTCGTTTCAAGATCTGAGCTGTCCTCAAGAATGCAAATCTTTCTCGTAACACAACTGCGTTATCTGAAAGCCCCAAAGGAGAGGTGCAGAGATGCTATGCCTGACCGAGGAAATGTTCTTGGGTTGGTGAACTGAGCTGCAGGTGTCCTTGACTAGAAGTGATGTCCTGAGATGTCAGGAAAGGGTGACATGTTAGGTGGTCTGCTGTGAATCCCTCTGCTCTCAGCTGTCTGGTGGCTTTTCAGGATAACGTGGGAGTGCGATCGCTCTCCATCTCAGAACAGTGCAAGCCCAGGGCAGCTGGGCAGCCCTGTTCTCCCTGAGTGCAGCTGAAATGCTGAGGGTTTCTGACATCCGAGAACATTCCCAAGGTGAGATGAGGGGAGCTGTTAAAAAATCACAAACTTTTCAAACTTCCTTCTACTATCTCAGTTCCTTAGGGCAGGGAGTGCAGGTGCTGGCCAGCCCTTTTGAGTAAGGAGCAGTTTCATCTGACAAACACCCATACAGGTCCCTTCCTCCACCACGCCCATGAAACCCCATCTGTAGAGCAAGGCTGACTCCTTAACAGCCCGTGGGAAGAGGTCCTTCTCCTCACAGCACAGTCACGGAGCAGCAACCAGAGATTCAGTCACAGAGCTGAAGTAAATTCTCACAGAAAGAGAAAAGAAGGTGTGTGTGTAGCAGGGGGAGGGTCTAATAGCAATGACTCATAGAAGAACCACCTGAACTGTCACTGCCTTTTACTCCTTGGACTGTGTTTCTATTTCCAGAGGGACAAAATGTCCAATGGCAGCACTGTCACTGATCTCATGCTCCTGGCATTCGCAGACACGTCGAAGATGCAGTTCTTGCACTTCTGGCTCTTCCTGGCCATCTACCTGGCTGCCCTCCTCAGCAATGGCCTCATCATCACTGTCATAGCCTGCGACCAACACCTCCACACCCCCATGTACTACTTCCTCCTCAACCTCTCTGTTCTTGACCTGGCCTCCATCTCTACCACTGTGCCCAAATCCATGGCCAATTCCATCTGGGGCAACAGGGCCATTTCCTACTTGGGATGTGCTGCCCAGCTTTTTCTGTTTTCCTTCTTGCTCCCAGCAGAGTGTTGTCTTCTGACGGTCATGGCCTATGACCGCTGCGTTGCCATCTGCAGACCCTTGCACTACGGGACCCTCCTGGGCAGCAGAGCTTGTGTCCACATGGCAGCAGCTGCCTGGGGCAGTGCTTTGCTCAATTCTCTCCTGCACACTGTCAATACATTTTCCATACCCCTCTGCAAGGGCAATGCTCTGGACCAGTTCTTCTGTGAAATCCCACAGATCCTCAAGCTCTCCTGCTCACACTCCTACCTCAGGGAAGTTGGGCTTCTTGGGGTTAGTGTTTCTTTAGCTTCAGGGTGTTTTGTTTTCATTGTGCTGTCCTATGTGCAGATCTTCAGGGCCGTGCTGAGGATCCCCTCTGAGCAGGGACGGCACAAAGTCTTTTCCACGTGCCTCCCTCACCTGGTCATGGTCTCTCTGTTTAACAGCACTGCAGTGTTTGCCTACCTGAAGCCTCCTTCCATCTCCTCGCCATCCCTGAACCTGGTAGTGTCATTCCTCTACTCAGTGGTTCCTCCGGCAGTGAACCCCCTCATCTACAGCATGAGGAACCAGGAGCTCAAAGATGCCCTGAAGAAGCTCATTCAATCAGGATTCTTTCAGAAGCAATAAGCTCCCCATGTCTCTTCACAAGTGATTTCCAATGTATCTAGGAGACCTCCTGTTCTTTGGGCATTTTATCTGTGACAATTCTATTTCTCCAGGAATGTCTGCATTCTCCCCACTTCTCCTGAGGCATGAATGAAGTCTGATGACCCAAGGGTCTTTAGACATTGGTGTGGCATGTAGGTACAGGTGGCCTCCCTGTTGAAACCTCTCTAATAAAAGGGGATTTTGTCAATGCCAGTGTCTGGACTTTGGGCTCTTTTCCAAAAGCTGAGATCAGGGAGATGCTACATAATTTTCTTCCCAAGGCCGTGCTACTGTGCAAGGGTTCTCCATGGGATGAGGGGAGGTGGGCATGGGGCAATGTTTGTGGAAATGGCCTGTCCTGTGTCTCCAACGGTGAGTACCCAGTTCCAATGGAAATGGTGAATGACAAGTAGGGAAATCCCTGCACAGTCTCCTCGTGGCTTTCAGGTGCCACAACACACTTGCCCTGCAGAGTAGCATTGCCACTTCATGGTCTGGTGGGGAGCATGGGGAGGGAGAAAGAGAGACCAGACAGGCCAGCATGGCTGGGGCAGCAGGAGCAGCCTGAGGAGCCCCTTGGCCAGGAGTCTTGTGCTGGGGAGAGGGGCTGGCTCAGAGGGACATGCAATAGTTTTCAATAAGCATCTCTTAGAGACAAGAGGAGGGGACCGTGGGAGACACTGGTCTCTGTCTCCTCATGCTGTGGCTGGCCCTCAGCCCTGGGGCTGATGGGGAAGGCTGAGACCTCTCTCTGCTCCCCAGGAGCTCCTGTGCCCTTCATAGGGTCTGGGGCTGTGGGATGAGTGTTCAGAGTTCTAAAGCAGCCAATGGAGGGCAATTCTATGGGGACTATTCTCCTACACTGGGATGGTGAGAATGCAGGGGAGGTGGAGAAAGCTGGGGAAGGGCTGGCTTGGGCTGGGCAGGAAAGTGTCTGGGAGAGGAAAACACCCATGTAGAGCTCAGCTGTTTCAGTGTGCAGAGTGAGGACACCTAGGAGGGTGTGCGTGGTGCAGAGCCAGATGACACAGTGAAGGAAGCAAAGCATGAAATGTGCAGAAGAGAGAGGCCCGACCTGTGCCATGTTCCCTGGGCACCCCATGGAAGCTGTCCCAGCACATTTTTCCCTGACCATCCCCCACACTCCAGCACTTCCCATCTGTGGATAAAAGGGAGAAAATAACATGGAATAGCTCATGGATCAAGACAGAGACAGAGAGGTCAGTCACCATTTACTGTCACTGGCAAAGAAGAGTTAACCTGGGGAAAGGCAATTTCATTTATTGCCAGTTAAAATAGACTTGGATGGTGACAAATTATGTGTCATGTTTTAACCCCAACAACACTACAAACAATGTCCCATCCCCAGTCTTTTTTCGCCAGCTCAATTTACTCCACCGTTCCCAATGCTTCAACCCACGGTGACTGTGAGAGGTGCAGGCAGGATGGTGAATGTGGGGTTACTGTCAGTGCAGAGCATCTCTGCCACTTTTTCTTCCTCACATTTTTTCCATTCTGAAGCACGGGTCCTCTGCACAGGATCCCACTGGATTTCAGGTCACGGCTATGTGTTGTGCTTTTCTTCCAATCTTATTTTTCTCATTTAAACTCACAAAATTGCAGACACGTTGCGTTTGGAAGGGACTTCTGGAGTTCAACTCCCCAGCTCAGGCAAGGTAAGCTAAAGCAGGTTTCTCAGCACCTTGTCTAGGTGGGTTTGGTGTACCTCCATGGATGGAGGCTCCGCAACCTCTCTGAGTAACCTGTTCCAGTGTTTGATCACCCTCACAGTGATAAAGTTTTTTCTGGACTTCAGATGGAATGTCATGTGTTTTTTTCTGTGTCCATCACCCCTTGTCGTCTCAGAGGGAACTACTGAGAAGAGTTTGGCTCCCTTGTCTTCATTCCTTCCCATCAGGTGTTTATACACACTAGTAAGGTCCCTCAGAGCAATTTTTTGCTCCAGACTCAGCAGTCCCAGTTCTCTCAGCCTTTCCCTCTATGAAAGACGCTGCTGTCCCTTAACGCACCTTATGGCTTTTTGCTGGACTTGCTTTTTTTAGGTCAACAACTTTATTTAACTAAGAAGCCTAGCACTGGACACATCACTCCAGAGATGTCCTCACCAGTGCTGACTAGAGGGGAAGGGTCACCCCACTCTATCTGCTGGCAATGTGTTTCCTAATGCAGCCCAGGAGGATGTTGACCTCTTCCAGGAGGGTGCATTGATAATGCCTGCTCAGGTTGCTGTTCTCCGGGACCCAAAGGTCCTTCTCCGAGGTGCTATCTCGCCATTCAGTCTCCAGCATGATGTGGACAGTGTGGCTGGGTCACATGCTGTCCTCCCCCAGGGACTCCCTCAGTGGCAGCTGATCCATGGAGATCAGCTCCATCTCTCTCACAAGTCCCACAGTGCTGCAGAGTCACCTGGGACAGCAAAGCCCGCTCCTGCCAGGGCTGCCCAGCCCAGACCTGTTTCTCTCTGGCCTTGAGGTCTGCAGCTTTTGCTCTCGTTGTGGGAACCTCATTCTTCATTGTGTTGCCACCTGCCATCCACTCCAGCATGCTCTGCTGTGGAGCAAAGCCTTTCACACAAGGGGTCACATCTCTGGGTAAGGTTTCCATGTGTAAATTCTACCCTTGGCGCTGGTGCCACAGCTAAAGAGCTGCAGCCCAGATGTGCATCAAAGCCCATGGCCTGGGGTGCAGGAAGAGCCATCACAGAGCTGTGACCAGTGGAACAAGAGCTGAGGTGGGGCAGGACAACTCCCATGGCTCTTGTGATGGATAGAGATACAACATCCTTAGGAGAGACCGTCAGGGGAAATGAGGAGCCAGGGATGCGCTGGGTGATTTCAGGGCAGTTCAGATACATGCAGCTCCTCCATGGGACAGGCAACAGGTTAAGTGGGAGCTGCTGTGTGGGTCGAAGGAGAGGCTAGAAAGAAGGAGACTGTGGTAGGAGTTCTGTATGCTTTGACCAAACCCAGAAACAGAGCACTCACAAATTCACTTGCCCACTCTCCCACTACATCCCCAGCAGGGCAGGGAAGAAAATCAGAAGCACAAAATTAAAAAAATTTGAAAAGGAGAAGCAAAAGCTGAGCGAGCCAGCAAAGCAAAATGAGTAATTCATTCCCTCACTGCCATGGGTAGGCAGTGGTTTAGCCATTGCCAGGAAAGCAGGGCTTCATCATGTGTGTCAGGGACTCGGGACGACAAACACCATGATCATAAATGTTCCCCCTTCCTCCGTCTTTCCATGAGGTTTTTTTGGCTAAGCATGACATCATGTGGAATGGAATATCCCTTTGGTCATTTAGGGTCAGCTGTCCCAGCTGTGCCCCTGCCAACTTCTTGTGTACCTCCAGCCTACTTGCTGGGCGGGCAGAGTGTGAGGAAGAGGAAGCTTTCATGCTTTACAGCGACTGCTCAGCAGTGTCTGAAGCGCTGGTGTGTTACCAGTGCTGCTTTAGTTACAAATCCAAAGCTGATCACCACATGGTCTGCTGTGAAGAGAACTAACTGCATCCCAGTTGGATCCAGGGTGAGGAGTTAGCAATGTCATATTTAAATAACCTGAGGAAATCTGTGAATCTCAACTACTAGCTCTGATGGGGGACTCCTCAGTCTCCTCAGTATTCACTGGCCAAGTGAGACAGCAGGATGCAAACAATCCAGGAGGTTTCTTGTGATCTTTGTGGAAAAGTTCTTAGCACAGCTCCAAAATGGGCCACAAAGTCTGATGCTCACCTGCACGTGATACTGCCAAAAGAGGATGAGCTGGTCAGGGGTGTGAAGACCAGCATCAGCCTTGGCCATAGCGACCATGAAATTGTGGTCTCTCGGATCCCCAGCTAGGTGGAAGAGAGCAGAAGAGCATAGACCCTGGACATCAAGGAATGAGATGTAGACCTACTGAGCGCACTGGCAAGTGGGATCCCATGCGTGCAGTGTCAGGGCCCTGAGAACATCTGTAGGCCTTCATGGCCCTGACCAGCCTCAACATGTGTACTGGCCTCCAAACACAGCCATAGACACAGCTTTGCCTGTCCATGGACTTCCTTGACTTGGGCTTGCAGACTCACTTCCCAGCTTCATTCTTGATCAGATATACAGGGAAATGACACTGTGGACCTCCAAGTGCCAGATTCCAGATGATTCACAGAGGCCTCAGGCCTTTCTGCTTCCTTTCTTCCCACTGCTTGGTCTGCTTTTGGGAGGAGAGGAACAGGTGAGCTTTCTGGGTGCCAATGATTGAAAGTTGAGGGCACAACCATCACACGTGAAGTGACCTAAAGGCTGTGCTAGTTCCAAACTCTCATCTTCAGCTCCTTTCTTTGATGCCTTAAATCTTCCACAAAAGCCCCTTCCGCCTTGTTCTCCTTTTGCAATTAAGTTGCAGGCACCCAAGGAAGAGCCTTGTTTTCATTTCTGGTATCAGCCTAAAGCATGCCATGGTGGGGAGATCCCAGGAAGCTTGTAGAAGGTGAATGTTCCCAGGAATCCCAGGAGGCCTGCCATACCAATAGCTGTGTTCAGGGAGCTGCTCAAATGCATCATCTCCATTTCTGTAATGGGCTTTTAGATGCCTGGTTCATGTATGAACTCCCCCAGTGGATGCTGATAGTTGCTGCGCAAGCTGCTCTGAACTCAGAGCTGGCCCTGCTTTCAGCTGAGCACTGGATTTGAGAAGTCCTTAACTCCGTTCCACTCTGAGTATTCCTGTGACATAGAAGCCCTCACCTCCAGCTTAATCCCTTCTTTTAGAGCATGTAGAAAGGCACAGTCATGGAAGTGTTTGGGGAGGAGACTGTTGGGGGCTTCTAGTGCAGCCTCCAGTTGGGCTGTGACATTGCAGAGGTGAAACATGAAGAGCTCGAAAGGTAGAGATCACAGCAATGCTCCTCTTGGTCTATTCTTTTTTTCCTAAGGCTCAAGCTAAATCTCCCAAGAGGCACTTTGTGGCTGTTGCTTCTGTCATATCATTGGCCGCTGCAGAAGAGAGCTTGGCTCTATCATCTCTCCAGGGAGTCATGTGGCCATATCCGTAGGTGTCTCAGGGTCCCCATGGACAGAATTTACAACAGTCCAGCTTTGAAAGTACGTGTACTGACGGTCATGCTGAGTCACGGTGTTTCTAATATGACCGTAATTAAGCAGCTGCAGATAAGAAAAGAGTGCCAGTGTTCACGGAGTTCTAATCAAGGTAGAAAGCACCATGGTAATCATTGGAGAAAGAAGGGTCCAAACTCAGCAAATGCAATCAGCTCAGTTGGGAAATTGTAAAGGAGACTTGAATTTTTTCTTTTCTTTTACAATAGAAGGCTAAGTGATGGTTAAAGAGTAGGACTGGAGAGGTGGGAAGAGTGAAAAGGGAATGAAAGGGGAAGCAAAGGAAATCATCAGGACTGTTTTGAGGTTACCTGTCAAGCAGCCTTTCATCTGAGCAACACTGCCTGGAGCAGGACAAGAAAGCTGCAGCTGGTCTGGATATACTAACTTCTGACTTGGTCGTGGGGAGCTTGAGAACTTTCCCTACTGTTCTTAAGAGAAGACCAATAGGGGAAGGAACCCCAACATCATTTAGGTTTCCCATCTCCTTCATGGGAGTTGAGGAGCTCCATGCTCTGTCTTCATGCTCACATCAGAACCAGCTGTGGAGTCAGATCATGTTGCTCAAGGCTTGATTCACTGGTAGCTGGATAGCTTCCATAGACAGAGATGGCACAACGCCTCTGGAAGACCTGCTGCAATGCTTGGATGCCCTCATGGAGATAAATATTATCCTTATCTTTATCCTGAACCTGCCTTAGTTCCACAAGTTACTATTGTCTGTTATCCTCCTGCCAAGCACCACCATGACAAGACTGGCTCCATCTTCCTGAAATCTTCCCCATGGTGACAGACAGGTCGCTCTGAAATTCTTGAGACCTTCCATTCTCCAGGCTAAAAAAGGCCCTCACCCTCAGTTTCTCCTCCCAGAAAAGTGCTTCAGCCCCTGAGCACCTTGGCGGCCGTGCACTGAACTCACTCCCAGCTATCAAGAACTTCCCTGCTGTGGTGGGTTGACTCTGGCCAATAGCCTAGCAGCCACTCAGTTGCTCACTCTTTCCTTCCCTTCCCCAGTGCGACAGGCCAGAGAAGAGGAAGAAATAAAGTGTGAAAAGTTTCAGGTCAAGATAATAATACTTTAATAGGGGAAGAAAAAAGCCTAAAAAGACCTCGCCATGTGAGAAAAAGACCATCCTTCACCACCTCCCACAAGCAGACTGATGCTCTTCCACTCTCCGAGCAGCAGATTCCTTGAACACTAAAAACCTCCACATCCTTCTTCCTCTGTCCCAAGTTTTTATTCCTCAGCGTGAGGCCATACAGTATGGAATATCCTTATGGTCAGTTTTGATCAGTGGTCCTTGCTGTGTCCCCTCTCAACTTCTTTCCAGCTGCCCACTTACTCACTGGGAGGGAGCAGAATGAGAAACCGAGCAGGCCTTGACACTGGACAGACATGGAAGAGCAATAGCCAAGACACTGACGTGGTACGAGCACTGACTTTTCTTGACTCCAACAGGTGTAGGAAATGGCCATCCTTCAGGACATCTGCTTGTCTGGTCCAGAAGAGAAGCCATGCTGGGCTGGCCTTTATATCTTAGGATAGTAAGACCTGCAGCCCATGGAGGACCACAGTGGAGCAGGCTCCTAGCAGGAACTGCTGCCCATGGAGAAAAGCCCATACAGGAGCAGGTTTTCTGGCAGGAAAAAGCCCATGAAGGACCAGGTTTTCTGGCAGGGGACCCACGCTGGAGCAGTCATTCCTGAAGGAGTGTACCCTGTGGAAAGGATCCACTATGGAGCAGTTTGTGGAGAACTTCAGCCGGTGGGAAGGACCCACAATGGAGAATTTCAGAAACAGAGAGTTATGAACGGACTGCACCTCCCATTCCACATCCTCCCTATGACACTTTGGTGTTAGCAGTTAAGAGTGAAGTTGAGCTTGGGAAGAAATACGTGAGGAGTCAAGGATAATTCCCTCTGCTGCCCCACAATGCCCCAGTATGTCCCACTGACTTCCAGGTAGGGTATGATTCCTTCACCACTGCTCTCTCAGCCTGATGGTCCAACTGTTTTTTAACCCTTTCTTTGTCAACCCATCCAGACTGTAATGGCCTAACCTGGGAAAAAGGACATTGAGGGAGACCATGTCAGAAGGGTCAAAAATGGCATCTGCTGTTCTACTGTTCTTTACTCATGCACAAATGCCGATACTTCATCATGATGGTAATCAGGTTTCAGAGGCATGAATGACCCATCATCAATCCGTGCTGACTGCTTTCAGACACGTTCTTGTTTTTTAGGTGCACAGAAATGCCAAAGTGACCTTGTACAGCCTGCGGTTCCCTGGGTTGACTTTCTGAGCTCTTTCAACAACAGGCGCAACATTACCTTGTACTCACTCACAAGAGCCCTCGACCAATGCCAGGAAGCTTTGAAAGGGATATTCCAAAGAAATGTCGATCTCTCCCTATATCTTCATTACAGCTATTTTACCTGCTAAAAAGTGTATTGAATTTCTCTAAATTTCGTATAATTTCATCTATCTTGACTATTTCTAAAGTAATTTTTGGAAGATGGAGGCTGCCTAGACAAAGGCCCTTTCCTTTATTGTCCTGTTTTCTCCTCCCTTTACTCTTCGTTCATTCAGATTCCTGGCACCTACTGAGCTGCTGTTTTGACATCAGGGAGTTAAAAGTTTGCCTGCCTTTCAACAGTCTCATTGTCTCCTTAGCCAACACTTTAATTATATTTGTAACTATTTTTTTCCTCTACCTATCTACAATATTTCTCATAAGATTATGCCTTACAGGAAGGAAACCTCATTAGAAGTAGCTTGTAATTACCGCACGTTTGCGCTGTGTGTTTTGTTTTTGAACTTGATTTTGCTTTAATTTTTTCTTTTCTTGCAAATAGCAAAGCTCCTGCTGTGCCTGTGTGCAGCCAGCTCTCTATGGAGAGGAGGTGGGAGATGGTGCAATGGAGCTGTAACATCCAGCTGCAGAGATCAGTGGAGAAGTCTGATGCAAAGAGCAGTGACACAAGTCCCAGGTGGCCAATGAGAGAAACAATAGGATTGGGGAGGTGAGGAGCAAACTTGTCCACACAGTGTCAGACCTCAAGGGACTGCTTCTCCTACCACTCCAGCCCTCCTGAGGAGACACCATGGATCAGTATCACTTGGAAAATTTTTCTACTACTAATTCTGTAGACTGAAGAGCAGTTAAAAATATCCCTTAAAATATAAACAATATTATTTTTAGGCACAGTATGACATCTTTCGCCTTACCTACACATGAAAAAAATCCAATTAGCTGTACAAGTCTTGAAGACTTGAAGAAATTTACAGGAGCTTGTTAGCTTAGCACTTTCTGTATTTTAATGAGTCCCATGGGGTATCTGGTGTTCTGTTAATGAACCTCAGATACTGAGAGGAGGTCAAAAAAAATGATCAGGAAGACAGAAGCAAAACTGAATGTACCTGGAAGCATTGATTGGCCCCACTGAGGGACATTACTGACAAAGCCTCCCCAGGGACTCCTTAGAGCAGAGAATTGGAGGCCATGATTGCAGGTAGGCAAAGGCACTGTGCAGGTGGCTGCAATGCTGAGAAAAAACTTGGTCTGCTTTATGAAGCAGAAAGGCCAAGGCCTGAGCCCCAGGCCCTGGGAAGGCAGATGCTGTCCCTCACCTGTGGCTCAGGGCTCTTCTTGGGGACAGCTGAATGTGTGGGTGAGCAATGACAATTGCAGGAAAATTCTGCGACACTTCTTTGCCTCCCTAAGAAGAGGCGATGATGGAACACAGTCCAGAGCCTTTAAAGAAAATTTCTTCTGGTAGTGATCAGTGTTAGAGGCAACTGCCATATCGTAGTCAAGGGGACAAAGCCCTTGGTCCTGTTGAAACTGTTAGCCCTGCCAGAGTCCTTAGCCATCTTTTCTGCAGGCTGTCCTACACTGTCCCATGCCCGCACTTCTTTCCATTCAGCCTGTAGTCACACATCTTTACTTCCTACACAGCACTCACACCAGCATTTCCACGCCTTCACTGATATCTCTCTACACTCACTGGCTTTTCTCTGAATTTCGAATACATGGTCTGATTCAGTCTCTCTCCACAACAAGGATACCCTTAGAGGGAGACTTTGTAGTCTTCACCTCTAGTCTGAACCTTCCAAGCAGCATTTGGTGAAGGTTTCCTTGCCTTCTCACTACCAGGAAAAGATCCATTATCTCTGAAACAACCCTTCAGGCAAATGCAGGCTACTACTTTAGTGCCCTCAGCCTCCTCAAGACTAAAGAAGCCCAGGTCTCTCAGCCTCTCCACAGAGGCTGTAAAACTCATATGGCATCCCTTGGAATGCCCAGGCCCTTCTCCTCAGGGTCACTCCTGAGCTGTTCAGGTCCCCACCTGCCCACAGTATTTTGAGTTATTCTCCCCTTTCAAATGATTTGCACCTTCTTGTACAACTTCATCAGGCTTCTACTGCCAAATCTAAAAGATTCTCAAAATCGCCCTCGGAGTGAAACTCTAATTTAAAAACTTTTAATGTGTGTGTACCAGATTTGTGGTGCCTCTGAGAAGACAGCAGAATGAGGAATTGCGGGACACTACTGATAAAAGAAGGAGATAGCTCTTCAATGGAATTGTTGACCAAGGGAGGAATTGCCATGTTGACAAGATTGGAAACACCAAATGAAGGTGCAAAGGAAGCCAAACTAAGGCCAGGGAGGAAGGGGTAAATAGAGATGAGCTGTTTGCATGGGAGCGTACTAGGATGGTCAAGGAGAAGAAGGTGTGAGTGAGACACAGCTGAAGCCAGGACAGTATCCACCCCTTTTTGTATAAAATACAAATAGTATAAAATCTACATCACACTCAGATCCCACACTTTCCAATTAATTACCACCACTTTTCCTGTCTTCTGATTTACACACAGAGATAGCATTCCTTACCAGATGGGGCATGCCTCTAAAGTGGTAGTTGAGTTCACTTAGCCCAGGACTTTGGTCTCCATCTGTCAATAACAATCTTTCAGGGCAGGAGAGATGGTGTGTGCTGTTGGATGGTCACATGCTGCATGTGGGATGATAATAGAAGAATGGCAAGGAAGATTGTAAACACACTCAAATGACTTGCATCTGGAGTGTGAAAAACACATATAGCATACTAGTCATTGTTTAGTCTTGTGTGCTCAGCAAGTAGAAGGTCTGTGTTTGGATAACATAGGCCTGTGATAGACTCCAAGGCAATCTGTCGAACACAGCTGAGATTCCTGCCCTGATGCGGGAAGGATCAAAGCACAGTGGAAAGTTATGTCTGGATGAATCCCTGAAATATTAGGGCAAAAGCAGCAGGTTCAGTAGCTCCCACTTTTTCTCTAGCAAGGACTGATCTCTACATATGGTTCCACAGACCCACTGAGCAGGCACCGCACAGGACAGTGTGCATCCAGAGTGGGGAACAAGTCCCCTGAAACGAAGCCCACAGCAGTCCTCGGTGTGTGTTGTCCCATGGCCTTGCTGTTAGGCAGCTGCTCCAAGCTCCAGGAGAGGCTGTGTTCTATGTAGAGCTTCACAGCCTTGCTCCAGGGTCTGCCAGGATGTATGCCAAAAGAGAGGCCCAGCAGGAGGGTGGAGACATCTCTACAGCAAAACTTACCTAGAAACCTGTGCTGAGCGGCCAGTGATTGAAATGGCCAGTGAGAAATGGCCAGTGGCTGAGTGGTGACAAAGGCCCCTGGGCCACCTTCCTAGTCTGTCTGTGCCACCAGGGGCACAGACCAGTCTCCTCTCTCCTGTACCTGCATGGCTTTGAGCCCTGCCATAAGCCCTGGCTCTGCACCTCAACCCCCCTGGTGTCAGTCTTCCCCCTGCATGGTCACGCAGCACGAGTTATGCACTGATGGTGCATAACTCGTGACTCTGCTAAGCAGCACGCTAGCTTTGTGGAATTATCACCTAGCACCCACATCTGCGCAAATCTGCAAGAAAGACAACACCTCTGCTCTGTGTGTGTATTGGTGTACTGTGCACTGCGTAAATGACCACACTTTTGGGAGAACAATCTGAGGTCTAACATTTACACTCTTTTATTGTTGATCCCCTTGGGAGGTCAGACCCCACTATTTCATGGTCACGACAGTCAAGACTGACACTGGTTTTAACATCCATGATTAGCTCTCCCTTCTTTGTGTGCAGCAGATGCATGTCAACAGCACCATTGTTGAGCAATCTGTAAGTTGACCTGTAAAGACCTGTGTCCCAAGCTGGGTCTTGAGCAAGAGCCTCCAGAAACCTCCTGGACTGATTGCACGCTGTTGTGGTCCCCTTCCAGGGAATGCCAAGGTGATTAAAGTCAGCAAAGGGACAATAATTCATTCTCTATCTCCCACCACATGTCACCCTTACCAGTCTCTTCTCTGACCCGGACCCGTAAGGGCTCACACAGCTTGTTCATGCCATAGAGGAGCTCCAGACATCTGAGCAGCTCCTTCACACTCAAGACAGCTCCCTCCTGATCATTCTGGCCTGTCTCCTCATTCTGTACCCACCCATCACAGCACCCCAATCATGTCAGCTGTCCCTACATGCCTCAGCTGTTCTTCCCTCCAAGTGGCATGAAGTGATGCCCTGGGGGACTCCAGCTCCTCCTCTCTGTGCCCCAGGCTGAGGCCATTGGTGCATGGCTGGGCTGCAGCACCTCAGCTGTGGCCCATCTGGGCTGAGAGCAGACTGGCAAAAAGAACCCTGCTACCAAGTGCCCAAGGCCTTGTGTGTGCAAAGGCTTTGCTTCAGAGCAGAGACATGCTGGAGAGGGTGGCAGGTGGCAATGTAAAGGAGAAATGAGGTGCCCACCAAGACAGCAAGACAACTTTCGTCAAGGCCAGGAGAGGGTTTTGCTGTCTGCTCTGTCTCTGCAGCCCTGAAGGCCTGAGGTGGAGTGGAAGCTGATCTGAGGAAGGAAGAGGTGATGTTGAAAATGTCCTTGGGTGTGGACATCTTGTGATCCAGGCACACTGTGAAAATCATTGACCTGATCCATGACTGTATGATCAAGCAAATAGTTAAATAATGGGGGGGAGAAGAACCAGCACAGTTTAAGAGGGAATGCCCTCAAGAGGAGACCCTGCTGTGATATGTTTGGTATTCACGCTCTGCCCTGTGTCCACTGGGTAGAGAAGGGACAGCTTGGCGTCCCTGCAGTGATGGGATTTCGTCACTGCCCAAAGGCATCGAAGCTGTGTGAGATGCCCTGGGTGGTGCCTGTCACACAACGAGTCTGAGTGGGGATGGGGTTCCTGTACAGGACCTGTGCTGTCCATGTCAGGTGCACGCAGTTGTCCTGGAGGTCCCTGGCACCTTCCTATAGTCATAGATGTCTGTAAATGTAAAACAAATGAAGATTCATCTGCCCTGAATGAGGTTAGGCAATGAAGGGATGCGCAGGAGACAAATGCTGTCATAGTGTTAAGGCCATGTGGACAATACAGCTGATGGAGAACAGAAAGCGAGAGACGTAGCTCTTCCTGTGCCACAGGACTCAATTTGGTCAGGATGATTACATCCACCAGCAGCCCTGAACATAAGGAATAGTTACAGGATCAGTTGTCTTAAATGTGGGCATTTTCTGTCATTTCAGTCTGTCAAAAGCATTTCCCACCAGCCTGCAGGAAGGTGCCCTCAGACACTGCCCTGTCTCTATGAACTGCTCCGTTAGAGCTTGCAGTGACCAGCAAGCATCTTGGCCACCTCTGGAACCAAACCTGTCACCAGGTGTCTGTGTCTGAACATCTTCCTGCCCTCCACCTCGTATAATTAGCAAGGGAGCTGAGACAAGCAGCTTCCATGCAGGAGAATTCTTTGGTGCCCATCTGAACTGAGGCAAGAGGAATCCCACCTCCAGTGTGTTTTATGGTGTGCATGAGAGAGGCCTGAGTCCTCAGGACTTCAAACTCAGGATGAGATGCCTCCAATGACTAGGCTGAATACCTTCCCTCAGCAGGGGCAAAGGAGATTCCTTCCTGTCACTTTCTGGTTGTCCTGTCTTGTGATGGGGCAAGGAAAGGTGATTTTTGTTTCTAACTCTTTCTCTGAGAGGAGAATTGACGCTGTTGAAACTGAGTGTCTCTCCCTAGCTGAGGGAGGCAACAGGAGTGATTGCTTCAGCCTGTTTCACAGCAAGTTGTCCTGGAGAGCAAAAGACACCTCAAGAGAGCCCAGAGGCGACTGACAAAGAGCTGCCTTGTGCTGGTCCTCTGCTGCTGAGCTGGGCTGGGCTGGGCTCCTCAGAGGGAGAGAGCTGAGAGCAACCAGGCAGCGCTGCAGAGACAGCAGTGCCCAGGAGCAGCTCCTCTGCAAAGCCCAGCAGGGCTGAGGGCACTGCCTGCAGGCAGCGAGGGGAGAGGAGCAAGGCAGAGAGAGGTTAAAGGCAGCATGGGGTGGGAGGATGCTGAGAGCTTACTACAGGAGAAATGCTCACAACCCATGAAATGGTCAGTCCCTGTAGGCAGGGCAGTAAATCGGCAGCTGCTGGAGGGATCTCCAAAAGAGGATTGTCACAGCTTCTCAAGCCTAGAGGAGGAAGTCTGGTTCCAGAGAAGTTTTTTCCCTGTCGTACCATCAGAGGAGAAGGGCATGCTGACTGCTTTCTCTGGGAATTACTGGTAGAACTTTAAGCCAGGTGTGCAGTCAGTGGTGCCCAGAGATATCCTTCAGAGCAGGTCCCTTTACCGCAGGAGTCTGTGTGCCGGGGTCAGTGCTCAGCCTGCCCGGGGAGCTCTTGATGGTGCTGTGGGGAGAATCTGTGGGTGGAAGAAGCCATATGCCTCACCAGCGTCCCTCTCTTCTCCCTGAGTGCAGCAGAAATGCTGAAGGTGTCTGAACTCCAAGAAAACTCCCCAGGTAAGCTGGGGGAGCTTTATTAACCCTAAACCTCTCCAACTTTTCTCTGTTATTGCCGTTCCTTAGCACTGAGAGTGCAGAGGCTGGCAAGGTGATTTTCTGTGAGGAACGGTTTCATCTGACCAAGTCGGACACCATGACCGACCCCGGACACCACTGCTCCCATGAGCTCCTTGCTGCATAGCAGGGCAGACTCCTCAAAAGGCAGAGGACAAAGGTTCCGCTCCTTACAGTACCTTCAGCCAGCACCAACCAGACCTTGAACAAGGAAGCTGAAGAATGTTCTCATTGACAATGAATGGAAAATGCTCTGAAGTTTAGCAGGGTTAAAGTTCTAGGAGTATGGCTTTGCATTTCCAATGAGAATTCCCCCCTAACACTTTATTGATTCTTCCTCTAAGGACAGGATCCCATGCCCACAGGAAACATCTGTCCAAAGGCAGATCCATCATCTGCTTCCTCCTCCTGGCATTCGCAGACACGTCGGAGATGCAGTTCTTGCACTTCTGGCTCTTCCTGGCCATCTACCTGGCTGCCCTCCTCAGCAATGGCCTCATCATCACTGTCATAGCCTGCGACCAACACCTCCACACCCCCATGTACTACTTCCTCCTCAACCTCTCTGTTCTTGACCTGGCCTCCATCTCTATCACTGTGCCCAAATCCATGGCCAATTCCATCTGGGACAACAGGGCCATTTCCTACTTGGGATGTGCTGCCCAGCTTTTTCTGTTTTCCTTCTTGCTCACAGCAGAGTGTTGTCTTCTGACTGTCATGGCCTATGACCGCTGCGTTGTCATCTGCTGCCCTTGCACTACGGGACCCTCCTGGGCAGCAGAGCTTGTGTCCACATGGCAGCAGCTACCTGGGGCAGTGCTTTGCTCAATTCTCTCCTGCACACTGTCAATACATTTTCCATACCGCTCTGCAAGGGCAATGTTGTGGACCAGTTCTTCTGTGAAATCCCACAGATCCTCAAGCTCTCCTGCTCACACTCCTACCTCAGGGAAGTTGGGCTTCTTGGGGTTAGTGTTTCTTTAGCTTTTGGGTGTTTTGTTTTCATTGTGCTGTCCTATGTGCAGGGCCGTGCTGAGGATCCCCTCTGAGCAGGGACAGCACAAAGCCTTTTCCACATGCCTCCCTCACCTGGCCGTGGTCTCCCTGTTTCTCAACACTGTCATGATTTGCTATCTGAAGCCCTTCATCCTTCTCTTCCCCATCCTTGGAGATGTTGTTGGCTGTTCTGTACTCGGAGGTTCCATCAATATTGAACCCTCTCATCTATAGCATGAGGAATCAAGAGCTCAAAGATGCACTGAAGAAACTTATTCAGTCAGTAGTCTTTCAGCAACAATAAGCTGCCCATGTCTATTTATAACTGGTTTTCTTTGTATCTGGGAGTCTCTGTGGTCCTGCCACCACCCAGATCACTAGGACATGGGAGATTAAGATCCATTGTGTAGTTATATTGCATACAAGTGCTGTGATGAGAGTATCAGGCACTCTTTGGTCGCACCTAGATCATCTGCTGTTTGAATGACACACCAGGAGAAGTTCTGAGTGCTCTGGGAACAACTGCCACTGTATTGTTATCTTGGTCACTAGAGCAATAGCCTGGAGATGGGGTGGCCAGACACCCCCTGGTCACACTTTGGCCATCCGCTGCCTCATCTCTCTGCCAGAATGACTCAGCACGAATTCTGGCCAGAATGGCGAGTATTGACCGAAGAAAATCATCTCAAGATCCCATAAACCAATATCCAAAGGTGAGACCCTTTGAGCTCTCTGGGTCCACAGCAGGCTGTGTGACCCAGTATCTCCCCATGAGCTGGGACATCTCTCAGGGTAGATTTAACAAGGATTGAATGATTGTCCGTCAATGATTTCACAAGGACTCAAAGGCCTGATTTGGCACACTTCACTGACTGTCCTGTGACGAATGCCAGCACATAAGTTGGAGTATATCCATGAAAGTCACAAGAAGGGCAGTTTTAACCACAGGTTAACCTCTCGCTCTGCGTGTGGAACTGTGTACGTGATTTGGTTCAGAACCATTTCCCTGTCTGTGTGCAATATGATTCAGAATTCTTTGTCTGCTCATAAGCGTGATTTAACTTTCATCTGTGTGTACAACCCTAAATCACTATTACAGCTGTGCTTTCATTGAATCACTCTGTTAATTTGGCTGATGATTAAGTGTTGTTAATAATTCTACAATGTAATCTTGTGATCTACCTCAAAAACATGAATAAATCCTAAATTGCTGCTAAATCAAAGCGGTGTAACAAATTCCTATTCATAACAAACACCTGTGGATTGGTATTCAATCTTTGGTAATTCTGTTAATTTCAGGAATGTCAGCATGCACTCAGCTTTTCCAGAGGCATGAACACAGTCTGTTTGACTCAAAGGTCTTTGCCCATGTGTCTGGCACCACAGTACAGCTGGCCTTCCATGTCGCATCTCTTTGATAAAAGGGCACATCCTCATTGCTGATGTCCAGAAGCTGGGCTATTCTGAAGATGAGGTCAGGAACAGGCTGAAGAAATTGACCCCATGAAGCCTTACTTGGGTTCTCCATGGGATGAGGAGGGCATGGGACAATATGGTAAAGAATGGGACCGGAGTGAGCTTTCACTGGTGGCCTCCCTATTTGGCCAATTCCAGCACTGGCCACTCACCACCACAGGTTTTTGGGTGAGTTTTGCTGCGTGGCCATTTCCCTCCTCCTGCTACTGTGCTTCATGCCTGCAGGAAGGGAATGGCCATCCATGCTCTACCTCTCTCTTTGTCCAGTTGCTGGTAGACCCCAAACAGGGATGTGTTAGAAACACCACATGGGATGCCGATAGAGCTGGGTAGGTTGCAGGACTAAGTGGAGGCTGTCTCCTGTAGGAGGAACAGCAAGGGCCCAAAGCACAGAGGGTTGTCTTGGGGATCATGCAAGAGAAACTGCTCCGCTTACTGAATGCACCTTTTCCCATACTGTGCCTGAACAGTGGGACTGGGGAACTGTGTGTTGTACAGAGGGCTGGGCTGGAACAGGCCAGAGCAGTGACAGGGATCACAAAGAAGCTCCCATGGAGTGGTCACCTGGAGTTATTGGCTGCAAGACAGGTAAAGAGCAAACAGAAGAGCTTAAATTGCCGTGTTAGAAACCAAGGTTGAATAAGGGAAATGCAGGGCTCCTGCTGGATGGGGACGGGTAGTTAGTAACAGAAGACAACAATGGGGCTGATGGACTCAATGCCTTCTTTGCCTGAGTCTTTCCTGAAAAGGTCTCCCAGGCCTCTATGCTCACGGAAGGAGCTGAAGGACGAGAGAACCTATTGGCATGAAGCTCAGGAAATGCCAGCAGGATAAATGCCAGTTTCTGCCCCTGCAGGGGATTCACCTCAGCAATGCAATAGGCTGGGGGCTGCGTGGCTGGGGGCTGCCCTCTGGGAAATTTTGTGGTGGTCAGGGAGCTGGACAGGAGGCAGTCATGTGGCCTGGCAGCAAGGGAGGCCACCCAGATCCTGGGTTGCACAACCAGGAGCGTGGCCAGGAGATCCAGGGAAGGGATACTCTGCAATGCTCCATCCAGATTTCAGATCTCCAATTCAGGAGCAATTTTTGCAAGGTGGAGGGCCCTTAGGAGAGCTAGGGACTGGAGAACTTTGCCTTTGAGGAGGGTAGGCTGAGGGAACTGGGCTTGTCCAAAAGACAATGGGTGGAAGGTGAAAGAGGAGAGGTACAGCCAGGACAGAAGGAGAACTTTTTTCCCCACGATCTCAGCCCAGTGCTGGAACAGGTCACGCAGAGAGGTCGGGCAGTCACCCTCCTTGGCGCTTTTCAAACCCAGGCTGAATCAAGCCTTGAATAAGTTGGTCTGACTGTGTTTCTGACAGGTTGCACTGCAGACTTCCTGAGGGCCCTTCAACCTCGGTTCCCTTGTGATCCTATGATGCTGAGCCCTGGGCATAGAGGATATTTGTGGGGCATGAATCCTCCTGTGCTGTAAGTGACCATCTAAACCAATATCTAATCGAGTGAAGTGGCAAGAAAGGAAAAGTAGTGCCTTGGGGTCTATGTGGACAACCTTGCTCCTCACCTCCCCAAGCCCACCAGTCCCCTCATAAGTCTCCTGGGACTTGCATCACTTCTCCTCACATCAGACTTCTCCACTGAGCTCTGCAGCTGCATGGTACAGCTCCTTTGCACCAGCTGCCACCCGCTTTCCTTCAAGAACTGGGCTGCACACAGGCACAGAAAGGTTTCTCTTCCTTTCCAACAAACAAAAGTGAAACAGGATACAATTTAATCAACTTTAAAACTCTCTCCTCAGCTCTATGCTAAGTCCAAGCAGCATCTAATGTGGTCCATGTTTCACAAGGGATTTCCATGAAAGAACAGTTTTAGACAGAGACATAAGAAAGGAGAGATACAAAGGCAATGAAGGTCTTGACTGTTCATTAGCCTTAAGAAAGATGAGGCAACTGTCTCTCTGCCTGAACCTTGAAGCAGAAACCAGATAGTGGAGAGGCATCTGAGTGACCAAAGAACAAGCACAGGAGGAAACCTGAGTGTAATGGGTAGGGATATGTCCATTGGAGAGTGCTGGTACCCTTTCTCAATAGACTGAAAAAACAGCAAAAATACCCTTAAGAAGCAAACCTAGTTTTTTCTTAAGTACTCATCGTACTCTTTTTCTTTACTTACCTCAAAGGCAGCTTAAATTAGCTGTACAAGGCGTGAAGTCTTGAAAATAGTGTAGGAAGAGAAAGGCACATGAGGGCTTTCTGCATTGTAAGGTCTCCCAAGGTGCATTCTGTGCTGAGTCCATGAATCTGAAATTCGAAGAGGATTTTTGCACAAACTTTTCCAGAAGTCAAAATGAGAAGAAAAACCCAAGGTATCTTGAAGCCTCAGTGTGTTCCACTGAGGGCCATTACTGACACAGGCTCTTCTTGGACATGTTAGAGCAGATAATTGGAAGTCATGATTCCACAGAGGGAAAGGCAAGTTTCAGGCGACCCGTACACTGAGATAACCCTTTGGCTTTTCAATGAAGGAAGATGGCCAAGCCCTGACACCGAGCTCAAAGGAAGGGAGATCCTGTCCCTCACTCGTGGCTCCAGGCTTTTCTTGGAGTTGTGGGGAGTGTGATGACAAGTGAAGGACAATGCTATGACACCTCCTGCTGTCCCCAGGGTGGATGCAAGGAGGCAATGAGGTCCCATTGCCATGAGGACCATTTATCTCCTTCTAGGCCTCGGCTGCAGAGAAACCTGCCACAGTCAAGGAGACAAAGACCCCGGCTCTCTCATGGCCTTTCAGCCCTGCCAGTGCCGTTGGCCATCTCCACCACAGGCCGTTATACACTGTCCCATGCCTGTACCTGTTTCCCTGAAGGCTGCAGACATAAAATGTGCTTCCCCAGCTTGTTCTCACCTCACTGTGTCCCTACCTGTACTGGTGTCTCTCCATCCTTGCCAGAAGGTCCTTGACACTTGAAAATCTTGGGCTGATCCAAACTGCCTCTAAGTGACCTTTTGCACCACAGCACTACCCTCAGAATGACATCTCTTTATCCTCAGGTCCTCTCGGGACCTCCAAAGCTGCACTTTCTGATGGCTGTCCATTCTCACACCGTTTCCCACTACCCATCAAAAAGTGCCATCATCTTGGGGAGAAATTTTCAATCTCTCTCGAACTCCTAGTATTTTTCCCTCAGCCTCCACTTTACCACAATAGAAAGCCCAGTTCTGTCAGCCTCTACACACAAGCCCTAACCCTGTCTTGGCAGACTTTCTCTGGCCATGTGACATGCTTCCTCCATGCTCAGAATTGGTGCATCCCTTCGAGAAAGAGTTCTAGCAAAGGAGGCAGGAGACCCGCATGGATGAGCAAGGAGCTTCTAGCAGAGCTCAGGTGCGAGAGAAAGGTTTATGGAACGTGGAAAGAGAGGCAGGCCACTTGGGAGGAGTACAGGAATGTTGTCAGAGCATGCAGGGATGCAAAGAGGAAGGCTAAGGTTCGTCTGGAATTGAATCTGACAAGGGATGTCAAAGACAATAAGAGGGGCTTCTTGAAGTACGTCAGCAGCAAACGGAAGACTAGGGGCAATGTGGAGCCGTTGCTGAAAGAGGTGGGTGCCCTGGTGACGGACGATGCGGAGAAGGCAGGGTGACTGAATGCCTTCTTTGCTTCAGTCTTCAGTGCCAAGGCAGGCCCTCAAGAATCCCAGGCCCTGGAGGTAAGAGAAGAAGCCTACAGAGAGGATGACTTTCCCTTGGTCAAGGAGGACTGCGTGAGGAATTGCTTAAGTGATCTGGACACTCAAAAATCCATGGACCCCGATGGAAAGCACCCACAAGTGCTGAGGGAGCTGGCGGATGTCATTGCTGAGTCACTCCCCACCATCTTTGAGAGGTCCTGGAGGACAGGAGAGATGCCCGAGGACTGGAGAAAGGCCAATGTCACTCCAATCTTCCAAAAGGCAAGAAGGAGGACCCAGGGAACTACAGGCTGGTCAGCCTCACCTCCATCCTGGAAAGATGATGGAGCAGCTCATTCTAGAGGTCATCTTCAAGCAAGTGGAGGAAAAGAAGGTTATCAGGAGTAGTCAGCATGGATTCACCAAGGGGAAATCATGCCTGACCAATCTGATAGCTTTCTACGCTGGCATGACTGGCTGGGTAGATGAGGGGGGGAGCCGTGGATGTTGCCTACCTCGACTTCAGCAAGGCTTTCGACACCGTCTCCCATAACACCCTCCTAGGGAAGCTCAGGAATTGTGGGCTGGATGAGTGGTTGGTGAGGTGGATTGAGAACTGGTTGAATGGCAGAACTCAGAGGGTTGTCGTCAGCGGCACTGAGTCTTGTTGGAGGCTGGCAACTAGTGGTGTTTCCCAGGGGTCAGTACTCAGTACTCAGGGCAGGTTTGTTCAGCTTATTCATTAATGACCTCTATGAATGAACAAAGCGTACCCTCAGCAAGTTTGCTGATGACATAGAACTTGGAGGAGCGGTGGGTACACCAGCAGGCTGTGCTGCCATTCAGCGAGACCTGGACAGGCTGGAGAGTTGGGCGTAGAGAAACCTGATGAAATTCAACAAGGGCAAGTGCAGGGTCCTGCACCTGGGCCGGAACAACCCAATACACCAGTACAGGCTCAGGGCTGACCTGCTGGAGAGCAGCTCTGTGGAGACGGACCTGGATGTCCTGGTGGATGACAAGTTGACCATGAGCCAGCAGTGTGCCCGGGTTGCCAAGAAGGCTGATGGTGTCCTTGGGTGCCTTAAGAAGAGTTGTGGCCAGCAGGTCAAGGGAGGTTCTCCTCCCCCTCTACACTGCCCAAGTGATGTCCCATTTGCAGTACTATGTCAAGTTCTAGGTTCCCCAGTTCAAGAAAGATGAGGAGCTACTGGAGAGAGTCCAGCACAGGACTACGATGATGACGAGGGGACCAGAGTACCTGTCCTATGAGGAGAGGCTGAAGGAGCTGGGCTTGTTCAGCCTGGAGAAGGCTGCGAGGGGACATTATAAATATCTTAAGGGTGTGTGTCAGCAGGGTGGAGCCGAACTCTTTTCAGTGGTGCCCAGCAACAGGACAAGGGGCAACGGGAACAAATTGAAGCACAGGAAGTTCCGTCTGAACATGAGGAAGAACTTCTTCCCTCTGAGGCAGACGGAGCCCTGGAACAGTTTGCCAGAGGGGTTGTGAATTCTCCTTGTCTGGAGATATTCAAGACCCGCCTAGACGAGGTCCTGTGCAGCCTGCTGTAGGTGACCCTGCTTCGGCAGGGGGGGTTGGACTAGATGATCCCCAGAGGTCCCTTCCAGGCTTTACTGTTCTGTGATTATGATTCTGGGTGTGGATCCAAATTGAGAATAATTGCAAGTTTGGGACTGGGACCTCTTAGGTGATTGAGGACCATTAGCAAAGCTATGAAAGAAGCTGGATGGGTTGTGGGGAACTCACAGGCAATGCCAAATCCTCAGAAGACCATAGCTTTGTGGTTACAGCAACACCACTTCGTACCAAATCCCCACCCTGAAACACAAACATACTCACACACACCATAGCCAGAACCCTGAGATACAGTTGAGAGAAAGGTTCTCCTTTACCAGGCTCTGGTACAGGAGTGGAGGCTCAGGGCTTGGCCATTCTGGTGATAAACAAACACCAAGGGCTTCCATGGCATCAGAGTCACCTCCACGTTGCCTTTGCCACCTGCAGCCAGTGTCTCCAAGTTTTTGCTTCAGCAGCCTCCAGGGACAGGCACCTCGACGGGTTGTTTGCTTCACAGCTTTGTGAGTGATGGCCCTTCGTGGAGTCTCAAACATCCTCAGAAACTTGGGGTTTGCTTCTGCTTTTCACTTCATTGGAGGTTTGTTTCATCTTTCAGTGTCTGCAGTTCAGGAACTCTGTCGCGGAAGATGAACCGGACTCGACACGAAGATCAATATGATCAGGTACAAGCTGTTTATTAGTCCCAGATAGCTCACATTTATATTCCCCATTACATACGCGGCGATCTCCCATTGGCAATAATCAAATTAAGTCACACAGCAACCTGATTATGATTGGTGTACATTACTTGTTCACGCGCTGTGCTCGTGGCCTTCTTGCAGGTGGCAGGTTCCTGTTCAGAATCCGGGAGTTGTTTTTCTCTGCATTTTATTTCCTTGTTTCCACCGTTTTTCCTCTAGATGCCCTTGCGGCCTTATGCTAAGGCTCTGCGGCCTTATGCTAAGGCTTCATGGCCTCATAGAGAAATGCTGGATTGCTCACATGTCCCCAGTTCTTTAACGCTTCATCCTCCGCGAATCCCCCTTCTTTGTTTTGAGCAATCCAGGCCTGGTTGAGGACCTTAAGCATCAATTTCTTTATGCAGCTTAAAGCACAACCTACAATTCCTAAACACACAATAATTGTTACCAAAATAACAATACCTTGTTTAACTAATTCCTTTATCCACCCTGACAGACCCCAAGAAGACAGCCAACTGTCAAACGGTGATGTATTGTACGTAATATGCTCTGTTCTTTCCGGCAAGACAGCTAGCTGTTGGTGAATACTCTGAGAATGATCAGACAGATTCATGCAACACATCCCCTCAAACTCTTGGCACCCATGACCTTGCGCAAGCAATAAGAAATCAATAGCCGCTCAATTTTGTAAGACTGCATGGCGAACGCTATCTACATCCATTAATAACTGCGTTAATATCTCTGAAGTGGTATTAGACTGCTTCAAGCTCCAACAAGCTAATTTTTTAAGAATATTCCAATTCCTGGCGGCAGCACCTCCAGGGAGCAAAAAGGATAACGCTACTGTTCCAGCTACAGATCCTAGCTGTACATTATTATCACACCCTGGATTAAAATGTCTAAGACTTCGCTTACTACGAGTTTTATTGAGACTCAAGAAATCTCTGATACGTGGGGTGAACAATGTTAGCTTTCCTATGTAGCACGGACCTCCTACCGGGTGAACGGGAATCCCTCCCCATGCGCGATCTCCGCAGATGAGGAAATATCCTGATGGCAACAGGAATCCCCCTGAGGTGTTAACCGAAAACCTTCCCATGTTGTTTAGCGAAAAATACCAATGCCTTGAATTCCCACTTACATTTTGATAACCTATAGTATACTGCCTTTCACCTTGGCTATGCAACCAAAGATGCCACGGATTTCCGAACTCAGTCACTCCTGTGCCATTCCACGGCAACCACTGCGACTGCTGATGCAAATCGCTGCAATTTGGCTGGTTAGACACATTTGCCCATTGAGCGGGTGCCATGGAGCCTAGCAGCTCTAGCTCTTGCAGAGGAAGTGAACTAGAGTGATTTAAATGTGTCACGATCCACTGCTGTAAAAAGGCACTCTGCATCACTGGCACATCACTACTTCACGCACACTCACCTTTCTCTGACCCACTTTGCCTGGATTTGTTATACAACTCATTCAAATCGTTTATACTCTCATTCACAAAGTCCTTAAACTCGTCCCCATTCATGATAGGATAGCCAATCAGGCATGTGCGAAAAGGATCTCCTGGAGTAGCTAAAGAAAGACAAAAATCCATCTGACCTGTTTGATTGGCCCAGGTTACCCACATATTCTGTCTCACATCAATGCGATGAATGGCTCCTGCATTCTCAACAAATAGGCAAAGGCATATCGTTATCCCTAGCGCCATGGCTGCTGGCATCCTCGTCTCTTTCACTGATCACACCAGCGTTGTACACGTGCTACTCTACACCACCACTGTTTCCCACAGACATAACAAATTACATAAAATCCATGGATTACACGCCTCACAATAGTTACACTTAATTGTTCCAGTATGTGCTTCCACACCAGCGTCCATTAATCTTCCTTTTCTGAATCCTGGACATCTGCGCCACTGTTATCTCTATCGGGACCTTTCCACGGACGGACCCACTGAGCAGGAGCCCACCTTACTCCGTTTTCTGTAAGCAAGCACATACAACCTCTACCAGTTAATTTCACTTCGGCTGGTCCTTCCCATTGTCCTGTTTGCAAATTCTTGAACGGGACCAACACATTTTCCTGCTTATGTTCCCCTTCCATCAACGCCCTGTGATGTATTAATGCTGGAGGTTCCTTTCTGTCCCCTGTCAAACGTAAAAAATTCAAGACGTACAATAGTTTGTTCAGTCGTTCCTGTGGCATACTCCCAGTTTCCCCCCTTTTTTTTTATGCAATAATTGTTTCAATGTGTGGTGTGCTCTTTCTATCATGGCTTATCCTGTGGGACATATTTGGGATACGTGTGGTATGGTGGATGCCCCAGAGTACACAAAACTGAGCAGATTTTGTTGAGGTGTATGCCGGACCACTGTCTGCTTTTATCTCTGTGGGAATCCCTAGCACCGCAAAACTAGCATACAGATGCTTTGTTACATGCTGTGTGGTCTCTCCTGACTGTGCAGTTGCCCAAAAGGCAATGGAAAATGTGTCAATCACTACAAGTACGTACTTTTAACGCCCAAACTCTGGTACATGCATGACATCCATTTGCCATAGCTGTAAGGATCGTAGTCCTTTGGGGTTGACACCCACTCCGAGACCTGGACTTATATTTTGGCAGTCTGGACAAGACTTCACAATTCCTTGAGCATCATGCATGGGAAAGCGAAATTGTCTCATTAATACCTTCGCGGACTGATGGAAAAATTCATGGGAGTTGCGCACCTGAGCAAAGCTATCTGTGGGTGGACCCGTCCATGTCGGCATAACAAGCTGATCTGCACAGCGGTTTCCTTCTGCAAGGCCTCCTGTCATCAAATGGCTACGAATATGGGTTATAAAATACGGCACTGTTCTATTATTTAGCATAAATAACAACTGCTGTAACATTCTATACAAATGTCTATTGGATACTTCTTTGAGCATAGCACGCTCTAAACGCGTCCCTACTCCTACTACATACAAAGAATCAGAAACAATATTGACTGGCTGCATATTCCACTGTGCAAGAGCCCAAACAACCGCTTTGAGCTCTAACGTTTGTAACGAATCCTGCAAGTCTCCTTCGATTACCTGATCGTGCCGTATACCTGGAGGTCTCTCCCAGGTACACGCCGCCTTCTTGGAGCTTTTCCCTGCATCAGTAAATACTGTTATCCCTTCCAATGGGGTATTGGACTGTATTGGCCATTCCTCGAAAATCATCCCTGACAACAATGGCATTAATTTGTGAGAAGGGTAATTATTGTCAACTGTCCCTGGGAAATTACTAATAGCAATCTGAAATTCTATAGACGTCCTTATCAGCCACTCCATATATTCCTGCATCAGAGGTACCAGGATGGTTTGTGGTTCACATCCTGCAATTTCTACACATCGGTTTCTCCCTTGGATTATCAGCTGACTGAGCAGTTCTATCCGTGTGGTCACCGTCTTTTTCGGCCGGATAGAAAGAAAAATCCATTCAAGAATCCTTAACGGATTTTCTCCAGGCACCCACTGCATTAATATAGGAAACGGATGTTGATGCGTATGAGCAGAGTTGATTAACATCAACGTTAAAGGGTGTTCTGACCTTATTCTGGATGCATGAGAACTAATGATTTTGTTCTGAATGACCTCTAAGGCTTGCTTTTGTCGGGGTCCCATGGTTCTTCTATCGTCGGCTCTCGATGTAGTGCCGAGAAGCTCAACCAAGGGTGCTAAATCATCGCTGGTTATGCCACATAATGCTCTGACCCATTGAATGTCACCCACCAATTTCTGCACATCATTCAATGTCTTAATTTCGGGATTTAACTGTATTTTTGGGGCTTTAATTGTACCTTGTAAAATTATCCACCCCAGATAATTCCAGGGCTCCTGTTTCTGTGTTTTTTCTGGAGCTATTTTTAATCCTCTGAACTCTACCTCTCTAACAATTTTTTGAAGCACGAATTCCCTGTTCATATCTTTTCCTGCAATTAAGATGTCATCCATATAATGATATATTAACAACTGCGGCATCTTTTTACGAATTGGTTGCAAAGCCCATGCTACAAAAATTTGGCACGTGGTTGGTGAATTTTTCATACCCTGAGGTAGGACTATCCAATGAAATCTACAGGCAGGTTCTGCCTTGTTTATTGATGGTACAGAAAAAGCAAACCTTTCAGCATCTTCGGGATGCAAAGGAATAGTAAAAAAACAATCCTTCAAATCTATAACTAGGACTGTCCATTTCTCTGGGATCAAGACCAGTGATGGCAGACCTGGCTGTAGCGCCCCCATGTCTTCCATGACATTGTTAACTGCTCTCGAATCATGTAGTAGATGCCATTCCCCACTCTTTTTTGGAATAGTAAATATTAGTGTGTTCCAAGGGCTAGTAGATGGCTGAATATGTCCAGCTTGTAACTGTTCTTCTACCAGCTCATTGACTTTTTGCAGCCGTTCGGCAGTAAGTGGCCATTGATCAACCCAAACTGGGTTATTCGTTTTCCATTTTATCTTCAAAACCGGCTGCTGTTCAATGGCCGCCCCGAAAAGGCTGGGTAACGATAGTAGTATGCAATTGACCGAGTACATCTCTTCCTATTAACATGATTGGAATTTGCATAATATAAGGTCATGTTGACACTACCGCACCGTCTGAAAAATGAAAAGCCACGAGATCCCGACTAATGCGTGTGGATTGTGCCCCTCCGACACCGTACACTCCCGTGAATGATTCAACCGTTGGCCAATGTGAAGGCCAATGCCGAGCAGATATGATAGTTACATCTGCTCCAGTATCAATCATCATTTTTAATTTTATCATCTCCTGGTCTTTTGATTTCACCAGAACTTCAATTTCTGGCTTGTTTTTCATGATGTCTAATGCTAGGTATACATACGGTTGTCCTGAGGACCCAAAGCCCTCATCTCCACGGTGGTGTGGTGTGGCATGTGGTACACAAGCTCGAAACGGTACCAGCTGGGCAATCCTGCTGCCAGCGGGAATGGACAACGGAGGAGCCAAGGTATACACCATTACCTTTACCACTCCAGTAAAATCAGCTTCGATGACCCCTGGTAAAACAAAAATGCCTTGTTTAGATGTTGACAATCGTCCTAATAATAGGGCACTCAGCCCGTGGCCTAAAGGCCCTTTTACACTGGTGTCAATACACACCACTTCCGTTGTTACCAGGGTTTTATCTACTGCTGTTTCCACGTCCACTCTGGCACTCCCACAAGCAGCGGCCCAGAGGAAGTCGAGGGCTCCGGTGCCACTGTCCATGCCCCCTGCACTTGTGTCGTAGCGCGTGGGACCCTCGCGCTCCCCCCCGGGTTTTCCGACTTACGACATTCGGAGGTGTTATGATTATCTCTACAACAAGTGACACACCACTTGTTTCGGGGGCACGATCCTGAGTCCCCCAACCCTTGGGATGATCTTGTCTGCATCTTACATTGCGCCTTAGAATGCCCTATTTTCCCGCATTTAAAATACCGCTTTTCCGAATTTCTCTTTTCCCGATTTTCGTGTAGCAATGGTGCAATAGCCCCTTGTACCGCTGCAGAAACACACGCAGTGTACTTGGTCTGTTGGATTCATTCCATCAACTCAACCATGTCCGCTACTTGCGCAGATTGCGGCAACGAGCCTAGTATTTGTTTACTCCTTTCATTGGCATTGTCAAAAGCTAGTAACTGAAACATTTCGGTCTTCATATCCCCTGTTAGGTCCGGGTGCGTCTCGATAGCTTTGTAAAGTCGGTCAACAAACTGCTTAAACTGCTCATTTTGTCCCTGCTTAATATGTGCAAAAGCATGAGGTTGACCCGGCTCCTGCACGGAAAAAATTGCTTGTAATGCAAGATGCTGCGACAACTGTATCACCTGCGGTATAAAACCTAATTGCATATCTCCATCCGCAAAAGGACCCTGTCCAGTGAGCGTTTGTGATTGGATGCCATACAAAGGATCATTTTGATCCCGAGGCCGTGCAGCCTCTTGATCACACAGTCACGACCACACCCTGTGGAATAAAAGTTGTTGTGAGGGAGTTAGCACAATCTCAGCAATTTGTAAAATATCCATAGGAAGTAACTGATCAGCAGTAAAAATATACTTTAGCATTTGTTGGGTTACCGTTGATCTTAACCCATTCTGCATTACGGAAGTCTTAACTTTCTCCAATAACTTCCAATCAAATGCCTCCCATTTCGACCCCCCGCCCACTTGTGTCACCACCGGGTACGCTGCAACAAACGTGATGATTTGTCCCTCCACCAGCGCATCTCGAAAGACTCCATCGCTCTCCAGGATGCGTCTCTCCAGCAGGTGGCAGCACAGGATTAAGTAAGTGGCTGGGTAAGGGTGCAGCAGGCGGCAACTGTAAGGGTGGTGCTGGCGGTAACAATGGAACCGGGGGGGGTGGCAGCTCAGGATTCCAGTCCGACCGGAATGGATTCCCCTTCGTCGGCTCTGCCTGCACCGATGGTCCAAGCGCTTCACCAGTCCCCGGCGAAGGTGACCGCAACGACAAATCTTTTAACTGCTGGCTGATCTCCTTCAATACCTGTTTAAGCAAACCGTCCTCCCCCGCCCCCGACTCCTATTCCCCATCTGGGGACCCTGGTCGGGTCGGCGATAGTTGTGGGTATATTTTTTCAGGCAGAATTTCCTTCCTAGCCCTTTCAGCTAAGTCCCCATCACGTGTCTCTGCCACCGTTGTTTCTTTGACCGCCCATAGAGGTGGCATCCGTATGCTATTCTCAAACAAATTCCGCGCTTCGTTGGAAAGCATCATAGCATTTCCCGACGCTGGCAGCGTTGCAGGGGTCAGGGCAACAAAAGCAGACGTGGCGGCAGCTCTTTTGCTTTTCATCTCTCTCAAAGTCTCTTTTACTAACCGCCACAGCGTAGAATAACAGTCTTATCCTCGCTACTGAACTCGTCCCATAGGCTTTGTCCTATGGCTTCCCAGGTGGGTAACTCAAACGTGGCTCCAGCCCCGGAGATTAAGTTACGCTCTCGTGCCCACATCAGTAGCTCTTTCAGTACTTTTGCATCGTAAGAGACCGCTCTCTTAGAGAGCATATGATGGAGGAGCTTCACCACTGCACTTTCTTCCTTTGTCAGCGTGGACCCCATCTCCTCCCCAGCCGCTCACCTGTTCCTGGTGAGATCCCCACGGGGATAACCGTCCCACCTCAATCAGCACGCGTGTCTTCTTCCCAGTCCGATGGGCACTTCGAACCGAAGCCGCCGGGGCAGCAGCTGCTTTCGGCTGGCTTCTCCAGCTTTGGTCGCCTCCTTCTACCTCCAGACGGATTCCATCATCTGAAGTCTTCGGGGCACACAAGGGTCCCTGTTCGGGCGCCAGATGTCGCGGAGGATGAACCAGACTCGACACGAAGATCAATGTGATCAGGTACAAGCCGTTTATTAGCCCCAGATAGCTCGCATTTATATTCCCCATTACATACGCGGCGATCTCCCATTGGCAATAATCAAATTAAATCACATAGTAACACGACTATGATTGGTGTGCATTACTTGTTCACGCGCTGTGCTCGTGGCCTTCTTGCAGGCGGCAAGATCCTGTTCAGCATCTGGGAGTTGTTTTTCTCTGCATTTTACTTCCTTGTTTTCAACTGCAGTTTGTCCTCTAGATGCCCTTGCGGCCTTACGCTAAGGCTCTGCGGCCTTATGCTAAGGCTTCATGGCCTTATAGAGAAATGCTGGATTGCTCACATGTCCCCAGTCCTTTCAAGCTTCATCCTCCACAGTCCTATCCTTAGAGGAAGAAGCAATGAAGAATTAGGGGAGACATCTCAAAGCAAAAGCAAAGCATTTTTCCTTGACCTAAACCCTCATGTACTCCTCCCTCATCCTTTCCTTTGCCAGGAGATCTTCCTTCAGCTCTGTTGCTGCAGCTCTAGCCTTTGCTGGCCGAGCTTGAGGTGATCAGCAGAGGCTCTTCCCACTGGCTGCTGAAGAGTCAACCCTGCTCTGCAGCAGTGGGTTCATGGGAAAAATGAGGGTACTGGTCAGTCTTGGTGTTCGACTTGGTCAGAGGAAACTGCTCCTAACTCAGCAGGGCTTGTCAGCACCTGCACTCCCAGCACTAAACAATGGGGAAAGCAGAAGGCTGTTGGAAAGGTTTGGAGCTTTTAAATCTCCATCCATCTTACTTGAAGATTTTCTTGGGACTTCAGAAACCCTCAGCATTTCTGCTGCACTCTGAGAGAAGAGAGAGAGTCTTGCAAGGTGTAAGAATTTCTTGTGGCCTAGTGCAGCAAGAGGGCAGCTGGTCTGTCCCTCTGTCTTGTTCTTAGCTGCCCTCATCTAGTTCTGCATGAGATGGAGGGTGATCACACTTACCCTGAAAAACATCCGAACGCTACTGAGTACAGAGGGATCCAGTGCAGACAGCTAAATGTCTCACCCTGTCTCAAGGTCCTCAGCACCTCACTTCTAGCCAAGGACGCGCTCAACCTATTTCTCTTCAGCATGAGACTCCCTCCCTCTATGCTATTTTGGGTCTTCTTCCTGCCTTTAACCCACAGATGGCTACACACCCCCCACTCTCTCCCTGCGCTCTCGTGTGTCTCACAAACCCTTCCCTCTTCCCCTGCGGTGATGGGACATCACCCGCTTTGTTTCAGGTCGCTGCATCCACTCCCTCTGTGCATCCCCATGAGTTTTCTGTTTCCCCAAGCTGCTCTCCAGACTGCTCTCTTTACCTGAATGTTGGTATGGACATTCTTGTACATGAAAGACTCCGTCCTTGAAGACCAGATTTATGGAGATCTGCTGCCCCCCTGTGCTGCTCACACATCACCCCCTATTTAAAGTCAACAAAACAGGACCCAAAGTCTGCTTCTTTGAGGTCTGGGTTTGGCAGTCTTCTATTCCTCGTTCTTACTCCCTTTGGGAGGTAAGACCCCACTATTGGCTGTTTTGTGGTCACAACAGCCAAGGCTGAGTCTGGTTTTCACATCCCTGATCAGCACTTCCTTCTTTGTGAGGAACAGATTCAGAGGAGCATCACCACTGTTGACCAATCTGGAAGCTGTGCAATAAAGACCTATGTCCCAAGCTGTGGCCAAAAGCCTGCCAGATACCTCCAGGAGTAATTGCATGCAGCTGTGGTCCCGTTCCAGTGAATACTAAGGTAATGAAAGTCAGCAAAGGGAGTTTAACTGTTCTTACCTCAAAGTGGAATGAAGAGATGTCCTGCAGGGCTTCAGCTCCTCCTCTCTGTGCCCCAGGCTGAGGCCATTGGTGCATATCTTGGCTGCAGCACCTCAACTGTGGCTCATCTTGGCTGAGAGGATACTTGCAAAAAGAAGCCTTCTACCAAATGCCCAAGACCTTGTGTGTGCAAAGGCTTTTCTTCAGAGGAGAGACATGCTGGAGGGAGTGGCACATGACAACATAAAGAAGAAATGAGGTGCCCACAAACAGAGCAAAACCTACTTTGTTCAAGACCAGGAGAGTGGTATTTTGTCTGCTGTGTCTCTGCAGCCCTGAGGACCTATGGTGGAGGTTAGGCTGATCTCAGGAAGGAAGAGATGATGTTGAAAATGTCCTTGGGTGTGGACATCCTGTGATCCAAGTACACTGTGGGCCTGACCCGTGACTGTGAGATCAAGCAAATAGTTAAATCATGGGGGATAGAAGAACCAGCAGAGTTTGAGAGGGAATGCCCTCAAGAGGAGACCCTGCTGTGATGTGCTTGGTGTTCATGCACTGCCCTGTATCCAGTGGGTAGAGAAGGGAGAGATCTTGCGTCCCTGCAGTGGTGGGATTCAGTGACTGGCTGTAAGGCACCAAATCTGTGTGAGATGCCCTGGGTGGTGCCTGTCACACAACGAGTGTGAGTGGGGTTGTGGTTCCTCTACAGAACTTGTGATGTCCCTGTGAAGTGCATACTGTTATCCTGAGAGCTCTGGCATTTCACATAGCACTACAAGCCTCAATTTGTAAATTAAATGAAGATTCAGCTGCCCTGAATGAGGTTAGGCAATGAAGGGATGCACATGAGACCAATGCAAATCTTACTCTTAAGGCCATGTAGACAATACAGCTGATAGAGAACAGAAAGAGAGAGACTTAGCTCTCCCTGTGCCACAGGACTCCTTTTCATGAGCTGATTACATCTATGGGTAGTCCTGGACATAAGGAGAATTTACAGGTTAAGTTGTCTTAGAATGTGAGCACCTTCTGTCATTTAAGGTGGCCAAAGACATTTCCCACCAGCCTCCAGGAAGATGCCCTCAGACACTGTCCTGTCTCTATGAACTGCTCCAGTGGAGTGTTCAGTTACCAGCACACATCTTGGTCACCTCTGGAACCAAACCTGTCACCAGGTGTCTGTGTCTGCACATCTTCCTGCTGCCCTCCACCTCCAATAACTAGCAAGGGAGCTGAGACAAGGAGCTCCCATGCAAGAGCCTATTTAATGTCCATCTGAACTGAGGCAAGAGGAATCCCACCTCTTGTGGGTTTGTGTTGTACATGAGAGGGAGCTGAGTCCTCTTCTAGCCCCAGGACTTCAAACCCAGGATGAGATGTCTCGAATGACTAGGCTGAATCCCTTCCTTCATTAGGGATAAAGGAGATGCCTCCCTGCCACTTACTGGTTTTCCTGTCTAATGATGGGACAAGCAAAGTGGTTTTTTCTTTCTCACTCTTTGTCTGAGAAGAGAAATGACACTAAAGAAAAGAGGAGTTTCTCCCCAGCGGAGGAATCATCAGTGATGACTTCATCCTGTTTCACAGCAGGTTCCCCTGGAGACAAAAAGACACCTTAAGTGAGCCCAGAGGGAGAAGAATCAGAGACACATTGAGCTTGTCCTCTGCTGCTGAGCTGAGGCTGAGCTTCTGGGACAAATGGACGTCGTGGCAAGTGGGCAGCACTGCAGAGAGGCAGCTGTGCCCAGGAGCAGCTCCTCTGCAAAGCACAGCAGGGCTGAGGGCACTGCCTGCAGGCAGCGAGGGGAGAGGAGAAAGGCAGAGAGAGGTTAACGGCAGTCTGGGGTTGGAGGATGCTGAGAGCTCACTGGGGGAGAAATCTTTTCAGCCATTGACACGGTAAGTCTCTGCATGAAGGACAATGTCTTTGAATTTTGTGAAAAGATCTACTAAAGCTGGCACACCGCACAACCTAAAGGATGGACCATGAGCAGTATCACAGTTTCTCTTTTGTAGAAGGTGAGGACGTGCTGCAAAGCAGGGACTGCCTTCTGCACCCTCAGAGGGACAGGCCATGACAGCTGCCTTCTCCCAGGGACGGCTGAAGGGTTGGGAAGGTGGATGTGCAGCCCGGGCTGCCCCAAGCTGTCCTTCAGAGCAGGGTCTATGCACCCCAGGGGCTGTGTGCTGGGGTAGGGACTCTGCTGCCTGCCAGGGTCAGCACTCTGCCTGGCCAAGGAGCTCACCATGACGCTACAGGGAGAAGCTGTAGGTGGAAGGAGCCACCCTTGGCAGGACAGGGTGCTTCTGCTGCATGGGTCAGGGCTGCTCACAGCTCCATATCACCCCCATGGCATTTCCAAGGGAATTATTCAAGATGGAGCTTTATGAAAGGGAAGCTGACTGTCTGCTGAGGTTTCTCCTCTTTGTGTGCTACATGGGCAGTGGGAGATTTCCAAAGGAACTTTTCATTTGGAAAGTTGAAGGAGGGATGACTGTAGAGAGGAGAAGCTTTCCTGAGTCTGCATTTTCACTTTCCAGCTCTGGGGGCTACAGACAGCACCAGCATCCCCTGGCCAGTTTCATCAGGGCTTGTGTGAGCTGCCCTTTAGTCCCTGCACTCACGGAGAGGCTGCAGGGCAGAGCTGGGCACACAGGGGATCGTCTGGGGTCTGTGAGCACTGGCAGGGAGGAGATGTGGGTCCAGAGCAAGAGCTCCTGGCAGGGACAGCTCCAGGCAGTCAAGATGGGCAGGAAGGGAGGGAACTGCTCATGGAAACCCTGTTGCAGGGGAGATATGGGCACCTCCTGGCCATGGCCTGCAGTGCAGATGCCTTCCCTGAGCAGCCCCCTTCCTCTCTTCTCTGCCTCTCCCCTTGCCTCTCTCAGCCAAATCCTCACTATATTCTTCCTTGTTTCTCCTCTTTTCTCCTTTGAATTTATCTTTTTGTTGCTGTCACTCTCTGGGGATGGGAGTCTGAGCTGCAGACTCAAACTGTGATCTTGTTTGTCCGTTCATGCAGATGTGACCACGGCAACAAGTGTCCCACCTTCCCTCTAACCTCTGGGGCTGTGGCCAATGCAGCCTGTGGGGCTGGGGACTGAGTGAATTTTCACTCAATGAGATGACATCATTAGGACAATTGGCTAGCTCCTTGGGATGTCCTTCTAAGCTGTCAGCTGCCCTCCAGGAAGCAAACGTGACCCATAGCACCTCTGTTTTATCTTAGAGCTGCATGAAGAAGTGCAGAGAAGCTACAACCGAGGACATGCTCTTGGGCTGGTGAAATAAGCCATGTGTATTCTTGGCTAGAAGTGGCGTGCTGAGACCCACAGAATGTGTGAGACATTTAGTGGTCTCTGTTGTCAGTAGTATCTCCATCTCTTCATCAGTCCATCAGTCCATCAGGGTGTAAGCCCAGGGCATTTCAGAAATAGAAGGATGGACAGGCCAGCTGCCATATCTCTGCATTAAACCACAGTCATTCCTCTTGCCTCACAGGACTTGCCCTGTTCACCCTGCAGTCAACAGAAACATGGAGAGTTTCCATCATCTAATGACAACAACCACAAGGGGAAATCAGGGAAGCTGTGAAAACCCAAAATTTCGGAGTCTGACCTCTGCAGTTTTGATGCTGAAAATTCCTACTGTGACAGGAGGAGGTTCGTCTGACAAAGTTGTACAACGGGTCTGGACCTTGCCCCACCATGCCCATGCACCCACTGTCCGCAGAGCAGAGCTGGCTTTTTAGCAGCCGGAAGGAAGAGGTCCTGCTGCTCCCGGTACACTCAGGAACAACCAACCAGAGCTGCAGCCACAGAGCTGAAGGAAGGGCTCCTGGAAAACGAATGATGAATGTGTGTAACAGGGTGAGGGTCTTGGAGAAAGGCTTTGATTTTGCTCTGAGAAGTCTGCCCTAAATCTTCACTGGTTCTTCCTCTAAGAACAGAATCCCATGCCCAGATGAAGCAAATGACCAACAGCAGCTCCATCACCCAGTTCCTTCTCCTTGCATTTGCAGACACAAGGGAGATGCAGCTCTTGCACTTCTGCCTCTTCCTGGCCATCTACCTGGCTGCCCTCCTGGGCAACGGCCTCATCATCACTGCCATAGCCTGTGACCACCGCCTCCACACCCCCATGTACTTTTTCCTCCTCAACCTCTCTTTTCTTGAGCTGGGCTCCGTCTCCACCACTCTCCCCAAAGCCATGGCCAATTCCCTCTGGAACACTAGGGCCATCTCCTATGCAGGGTGTGCTGTCCAGCTCTTTTTCTTTCTCTTCTTGATTGTGGGGGAGTACTGTCTTCTCGTCGTCATGGCCTATGACCGTTACATGGCCATCTGCAAACCTCTGCACTATGAACTGATGATGGGCAGCAGAGCTTGTGTCTACATGGCAGCAGCTGCTTGGGGTAGTGCTTTGCTCAATTCTCTCCTGCACACTGTCAATACATTTTCAATTCCTCTCTGCCAAGGCAGTGCCCTGGACCACTTCTTCTGTGAAATACCCCGGATCCTCAAGCTCTCCTGCTCACACTCCTACCTCAGGGAAGTTGGGCTTCTTGGGGTTAGTGTTTCTTTGACTTTTGGGTGTTTTGGTTTCATTGTCGTGTCCTATGTGCAGATCTTCAGGGCTGTGCTGAGGATCCCCTCTGAGCAGGGACAGCACAAAGCCTTTTCCACGTGCCTCCCTCATCTGATTGTTTTGTCTGTTTTTATCAGCACTGGCATGATTTCTTATATGAAGCCCCTCTCCATCTCCTCCCCATACCTGGATCTGGTTTTGTCATTTCTCTACTCGGTGGTTCCTCCAGCAGTGAACCCCCTCTTTTACAGCATGAGGAACCAGGAGCTCAAAGATGCGTTGAAGAAGCTCATTCTGTTATTAGTCTTTCAGCAGCTATAATGTGCCCATTTCTTTTCACAAGTGATTTCTACTGCTTATGGGGAACCTCCTGTGCTCTGGTCATTTTATCTGTGATAATTCTGTTTCTCCAGGAATGTCTGCATGAACTCCACTTCTCCAGAGTCATAAATTGAGCCTGTCTAACCCTGAGGTCTTTACACATGTGTCTGTCACAAGGTTACAGCTGGCCTCCGCTGTAAAATCTCTCTAATAAAAGTGGATTTCCTCAGTGGCATTGGCTAGAGGTTGGGCTTTCCTTGCATGGCTGAGGTCAGGAGCAGGCTGAAGAAACTGACCCTGTGAGTACAGTTTGCTGTGCTGCGGTTCTCCATGGAATGGGGGGAGGAAGACATGGGGTGATGTATTAGGGAATGGGACTCCAGTGAACTTTCACTGGTGGCCTCCCTTTTTGGCCTCTTCCAGCACTGACCTCTCACCACAGGTTTATGTGTGAGCTTTGTTGCATGGCCACTTCCCTCTTCCTGCTGGGCTCAGTGACTGCACAGGTGGAAAGGGAAGCCCTGCTCCACTTCTCTCCTTGTCCAAACCCTGGCAAAACCCAGAGCGAGGACATCTGCGAAACACCACATGGGGTATGGATAAGACTGCGTAGTTATCAGGACTTATGGGAGGCGGTCTCAGGTACAAGAAACTGAAGGGGGACAGGGCACAAAGGAATGTCTTGGGGATCACCTACGAGAAACTGTTCCTCACACCACATACACCCTTTCCAGTGCTGAGCTGGAACAGTGGGTCCATCTGTGGGACAGTGTGGCTGGGCTGGGCACAGGCCGGGGCACTGGCAGCGGTCACAAAGGAACTGCCATGGGGTGACCACCTGGATTTGGTGGCTGCAAGAAAAGTTAAGAGTAAAGAGAAGGGATCCAAAATTCAGATGCCCAGTTTAGGAATGATATTGGCAAGCTGTCGTGGGTTTAGCAAAGGGCTGCAGGACAGCAAGGGACTGGAGCACTTGGCCTGTGAGGAGAGGCTGAGGGAGCTGGGCTTGTCCAGTCTTGAGAAGGGAAGGCTGAGCAGGACATCATCCCAGCCTGCCAGCACCCACAAGAAGGTTATGGAGAACAGAGAGCACGTCTCTTCACCCTATTGCATGGCAGGAGGACAAAAGACCATGGGAGGAAAGTGAACGAAAAATGTTTCAGCCAGGAGAGAAGGACAACATTTTTCCCCAGGAGCTCAACCAAGTGCTGGAACAGGTCACCCATGGAGGCTGGGTAGTCTCTGTCCTTGGGAAGTCTCAAACTCAAACTGAATCAAGCCTTGAACCATTTGGTCTGACCCTGTTTTGGACAGGTTGCACTGCAGACTTCCGGATGTCTCATCCAGGCACTGTTCCTTTAAGATCCTGTTGCGCCCTTTTTGTAACTGGAGCAGAGCAGATGTTTGTGGGGCTTGAATCCTCCTGTGCTGTAAGGGACTGTTTAAACAAACGTTTAAAACCATTAAGAGAGGTTGATACCTCAATGTGACTTGCTCTGGGTATCGACTAAAAAGCCCTGGTCAGGGAAGCTTTTAGGGAGTGAGGTTCTGTGCAAGACACCAAAAGATCCTGTTCTAATGCCTGTAGGCCTGTCAGACGTCATTTAAATAGCAATGAAAATGGAAGTAAGAAGAGCTGAAGACAAAGACCCAAAGCAAAGACACATCTCAAGGGACTTTTCAGGTTTTTCTAAGACTTTCAAGGATATCCTTTTTTGAGAAATGTTGTCCAGAATAGGGAATGGATGTAGGACACACGTATCTTCAGCTACATTGACACAGAAACCTGGTGCCAGTGGAGATGATCTAGCAAACCCTCCCCAGCCTCCTCCTGCAGCTTCCAAGGAGCTCTGGTCTCCCACAGGTCCTCTGAGATAGAAGCCACTCCCAGCACAGCAATCCAGGTACACTGCGGCCCCTAACAGTGGCATTGCCTGTTTATGGTCAGATACCTGATGCCTGTTTTAAAAAGTATACAATTTTATTATTTCTTATATTTTAGAAAAATCTGCAAGCACATTTACATCAGCTGAATTGCTGGAGTCCTTTCTTAGAAATGGAAATGTCCCTTTGGTCATCTGCACTCAGCTGTCCAAGATTTGTTCCCTCCTAACTTCTGGGGCACCCCCAGCCTACTTGCTCATAGGGCAGCATTAGGAGCCAAAAAGTCCTTGATGCTGCACAAACACTGCTCAGCTGTAACTAAAACATACATGTGTTCCCAGGTGTCTCTTGAGTCCCTGGAGCCATTGCAGTGACAAGGGGAGAGCCCTACCTGACTTAGGGCTGGGGCTGGTATGGGGTAATGGGGTCTGGGATGATGTTTCTGGGGCAGTTTCTTCTGTCTGTTTGTCACTGTTTAGAGCAGGGCAGCAATAAATGAGTGGCAGATGCGTGATATTATCACACCCCCCCCCCCCACACCCTACTAGGGGAAGGGAAAAAGGAGGAAAAGGGAGAGGGACTTACAAACTGGAAATTAAAATAACTTTACTAATAACACCAAAAAAAGAGCAATAATGCAAAATACATAAATTCTATTGAGTTTCCCAGAGTTGTGGGGGCTGATGTTGTTCCAGTGGCTGCTGGGCAGACACTAGGAAGTCCTGTCACACCAACCCACATCCTGGGAAGCAAGGATTAAGGACACGTAGTGGTTCCTTAGGAAGACAAATGTCTGACTAAGAAATATCATCTCTTTGCATCCCTCCTTTACCTCAGTATCAATGCTGAGCATGATGTCATAACGTACGGAATATCCCATTGTTCAATTCAGGTAAGCTGTCACATCTATGTCACCTCCCAACCACTGGACCACCCTGAGCCAGCCAGCTTTGGGGTGGTTGGAGAGACAGCCTTCATGTGGTCTGAGCACTGCTCAGTAATAGCCAAAACACTGGTGCGTGATCAACACCGTTCCAGCCATGAGTCTGAAGCACAGCAACATGTGGGCTGCTCTGGCAAAAGTGACTCAGTACCAGCCAGACCCAGTACCGTGGTGCTCAGGGGTCTTTTCCAGCCTGTGTTATTCTGTGATTCAATGAATATTTTCCTTGGAGAGCTCTTGGAAGACAGAATCAGAGAATCACAGAATCACAGAATGCTTGGGGTTGGAAGGGACCTCTGTGGGTCACCCAGTCCAACCCTCTTGCCGAAGCAGGGTCACCCAGAGCAGGCTGCACAGGACCTTGTCCAGGAGGGTCTTGAATATCTCCAGAGAAGGAGACTCCACAACCTCCCTGGGCAGCCTGTTCCAGTGCTCCGTCACCCTCAGAGGGAAGAAGTTCTTCCTCATGTTCAGCTGGAACTTCCTCAGCTTCAGTTTGTGCCCATTGCCCCTTGTGCCCATTGCTGGGCACTACTGAAAAGAGCTTGGTCCCATCCTCCTGACACCCACCCTGCAGAAATTATAGGCATTTATTAGGTCCCCTCGCAGCCTTCTCTTCTTCAGGCTGAACAAGCCCAGCTCCCTCAGCCTCTCCTCATAGGAGAGATGCTCCAGTCCCCTCCTCATCCTCGTAGCCCTGCGCTGGACTCTCTCCAGTAGCTCCTCATCTTTCTTGAACTGGGGAGCCCAGAACTGCACACAGTACTCCAGATGAGGCCTCACCAGGGCAGTGTAGAGGGGATGGAGAACCTCCCTCGTCCTGCTGGCCACACTCCTCCTAATGCACCCCAGAATGCCATTGGCCTTCTTGGCAGCCAGGGCACACTGCTGGCTCATGGGTCCACCAGGTCACCCACGTCCCTCTCTGCAGAGCTGCTCTCCAGCAGGTCTGCCCCAAGCCTGTACTGGTGCATGGGGTTGTTCCTCCCCACGTGCAGGATGCTGCATTTGCCCTTGTTGAACCTCATCGGGTTCCTCTCTGCCCAACTTTCCAGCCTGTCCAGGTCACGCTGAATGGCAGCACAACCTTCTGGTGTATCTACCACTCCTCCCAGAACAGAAAGAGAAACAAGAAAAAGCACAAAGGAAGCAGTAGAGACATAAAATTCACAAGTACAAATACAGCAGTTCCTCCAAGGAACATTCCTCCACTCAAACCATTAGCAAGGAATCTATTAGATAAATTTAATGAAACAGGCTAAATTTTATCTGCTCAGGTGCTGGGCCCCAAAGAGGGTAATTGTTGGTTATGGTACCATGTGCTCAGTTGCATGTCGGCAACTTACAATCCTGTACAAAGTCAGAGGCTGTGAAGGGGGCTGTGAGATCACTTCTGGCTCTGGAGGTCATTTGTCAACTGCAGTTACGCACCTGAGAAAGGGACCATAAAGTCATTTTTCTCTGAAGCCGCTGACAGGGCAGCCTTTGACTCATAGTGGGGATATGTGCTTTTCAGCTCCCCTCTGCCAGTGTCTGTGACAGGCCAGCAGCAGGCACCTGACTGGCACAGTGACTGGGAGATCCCCTCTGCCGAAGGACCCAGGCTCACTGCAGGAAGGGGGCTGGTATTTTGGGTGCCGTGTCTCTTGCGCCCGAGCACATGATGGGACAGCAGTGACCGAGAGGCTTTGTGTAAATGTGGGGTATCTTATTGTATCTATGTGAAATCAATGAAACTGGAGAAATATTTGTGTCTGAGATGCACCCTCAGAGTATAAGCAATGAATGGGAAACGAAACACCTTGCTGGCTGCCCCAGCTCTTGGAAGGCTGGTCTGTGCCTGGAGCAGTCAGAGCTCTTGAGAACCAGAATAGCCAGGGCTTTTGTGCTGGTCTGGGGAGACAGGATGGCATGGAGGGGCTGCAAAGCTCTCAGGATCTCCAGGGGAGGAGAGCAGGGGACACAGGGTGCCTCCTTTGCTTTCTGCCATGCATGATCCCTCATCTCTGGGGCTGACTCCTCTCTGTCCCCCAGCAGCTGCTGTGCCCTTGAGAGGGGCTGAGGCTGTGGAGCGACTGCCCAGAGCACCCTGCGGTGGGCACAGCTGTTAGGCCAGCCCAGACTGAGCTGTGCTGGGGAGAGGGCATTGTCAGTGGAAAGAGGGCAGGGGAGGTGGGAGAGCTTGGAGGGGAGATGGACTGGACTGGGAGATACCTGGGAGAGAAAAACATCAGTGTATAACTCATGAAGGGTGAAGGGTGAAGACTCACACCAGGCGGTTTGTTGTGCAGAGCCATGGCTGACAGAAGGGCTTGATGACATGTAGGTATAGGAGAAGGAGGCTGGTCTGTGCCCTTGGTGGCATGGATAGACCAGGAAGCTGGCCCAGGGCCTTTGTCACCACTCCGCCGTTGGCCATTTCTCATCGGCCTTTTCCAGACCCTGGTATTTTGGCCCAGACCCTGGCAGACCCTGGAGCAGGGCTGTCTGTGAAGCCCCATATGTGACATGGCCTCTCCAGGACCTTGGAGCAGCTGCCTGACAGGAAGGCCATGAGATTACAAAGCACTAAGAAATGCTGTGGGCACCATGTCAGAGTAACCATTCCTCACTCTGAACACACCCTGTCCTGTGCTGTGCCCTCACAGCAGGGCCATGGGAACATACTTGAGGCAGCGGGGTTGTGACAATGCAGGAGAGGGCACAGATATGAAGCAGCTGCCAGGGGGTGACAGCAAGGACAGGCACAGACAAGGAATTTATGTACATTGCCTCTGCTGAGCAAGGAAGAAGGAAGGATTCTGTGAAATACTCTGTGATTCAAGAAAAAGGATTCTGTGAAACATTCTGTCCAGATTTCAGATACTCACGTTAAAGATATAGGCAAGCTGGTGTGGTCTTAGCAAAGGGCCCTCAGGACAGCCAGGCACTGGACCACTTTTCCTGTGAGGAGAGGCTGAGGGAGCTGGGCTTGTCCAGACTCGAGAGGGGAAGGCTGAAGGGGACCTCATCCGAGCCTGCCAGTACCAATGAAGACGTCATGGAGAATGCAGTCAGTCTCTTCATCCCGATGCATGGCAGGAGGACAAAAGACAATGGGAGAAAGGTGAAATGGGAGAGGTTCAACCAAAAAATAAAGACAACTTTTTCCCTGAGGAGCTCAGCCAAGTGCTGGAACAGCTCACACAGAGAGGTTGGGCAGTGTCTGTCCTTGGGGCTGTGTAAGCTAAAACAGGCAGGATGCAGAAACAACAACAAAACCACACATGAAATGTAAAGAGTAGATTTATTTTCATTATCTCACAAAGCAGGGGATCTCTGATACAGCACCTGGGCAGAAGCACCGACACCAAGCAGGAGTGCAGACACCACAGAGCTCAGTCCCTGCTAGACAAAGACTGAGAGCTACTGAACTTGTTTCTTTCACATTGGTATATCAGGGATTCACTCAGACAGAACTTTCCACTGTGCCTGGATCCTTCCCGCAGCAGGGCAGGAATCTCAAGCATGTTCGACAAATTGCCTTGGAGTAAATCACAGGCCTATGTTATCTAAACACAGATGTCGTACTTCTTCAGCACACAAGACTAATCATTGTTCAGTATGCTACATGTGTTTTCCGACACCCCAGCTGCAAGTCACTTGAGTGTGTTGACAATCCTCCTTGCCAATCTTCCATTGTCATCCCACATGCCGCAGGTGACAATCCAACAGCACACACCGTCTCTCCTGCCTGAAAGATTGTTATGGACAGATGGAGAACAAAGTCATGGGCTAAGTGAACTCAATGCATATATTAGAGGGATGGCCCATATGGTAAGGAAGACAGGAAAAGAAGAGGTAATTTATGGGGAAGTGTGGGATCTGAGTGTGATGTAGATGGTATAAAATAAGGGGTGGGCACTGTCCTGGTTTCAGCTGTGTCTCACTCACGATATCTTCCCCTTGACCATCCTTGTACCCTCCCATGCAAACAGCCCGTTTCTCTTTACCTTTCCTCCCTGTTCCTAGTTTGGCTTCCTTTGCACCTTCATTCGGCATTTCCAAGCTTGTCACCATGGCAGTTCCTCCCTTGGTCAGCAATTCCATTGAACAGGTACCTCCTTCTTCTACCATTAGTGTCCCGCAATTCCTCATGTTGCTGTCTTGTCAGAGATACCACAGATCTCGTATGCACACATCAAAAGCTGTCAAAACAGAGCTTCACTCCAGGGGGAACTCTGAGAATCTTTTAGATTTGGCAGTGGAAGCCTGATGAAGCTTGACAAGAAGTTACAAGTCATTCAGTAGGGGAGAATAACTCAAAATATTGTGGGCAGGCTGGGACCTGAACAGCTCAGGAGTGACCCTGAGGAGAAGAGCCTGGGCGTTCCAAAGGATGCCATATAATAAGGCCAACAGCATACAGGTCTGCATTAGGAGGAGTATGGCCAGCCAGACCAGAGAGTTATCACCCCCTTGATTCAGCAGTGGTGTAGCCGCATCTGGACCAGTGTGTCTGTGAGGCTCCCCAGTCCGGAAGAATGAGGAGGAACCAGGAAGGTTCTAGAGGAGATCTGCCAGGATGGGTTATACGGCGTGTGTGGAGAGGCTGAGGGACCTGGGCTTCTTTAATCGTGTGGAGGCTGAGGGCACTGAAGTAGTAGCCTGCATCTGCCTGAAGGGTTGTTTCAGAGATGATGGAGCTTTTCCTGGTAGTGAGAAGGGAAGGAAACCTTCACAAAGTGATGCTTGGAAGGTGCAGACTAGAGGTGAAGAAAAAGAGGTCTCACTCAAAGGGTATCCTTGTTGTGTAAGAGGTCACCCAGAGGGACTCTGGATCAGCCCATAGATTTGAATGTCAAGGAAAAGTCAGTGAGGGTGGAGAGACATCAATTAATGTACGGAAATGCTGGGGTGAGCGCTGGGTAGGAAGTAAAGATGTGTGACTACAGGCTGAAGGGAAAGAAGCGCAGGCATGGGAATGTGTAGGACAACCTGTAGTACAAATTGCAAAGGACTCTGGCAGAGCTGAAAGATTCAACAGGACCAAGGGCTTTGTCCCCTTGGCTATGGCAGCTGCCTCTAACACCGACTCCTACCAGGAGAAACTTACTTTTGAGGCTCTGGACTTTGTTTCATCCTTGCATCTTCTTTGGGAGGCTGGGAGGTATCACAGAATTTACACTTGTCATTGCTCACCCTCACATCCAGCTGTCCCCAAGAAGAGCCCTGAGCCACGCGTGAGGGACAGCATCTGCCTTCCCAGGGCCCGGGGCTCAGATCTTGGCCTTTCTGCTTCATAAAGCAGGCCAAGGGTTTTCTCAGCATTGCAGCCACCTGCACAGTGCCCTTGCCTACCTGCAATCGTGGCCTCCAATTCTCTGCTCTAAGGAGTCCCTGGGGAGGCTTTGTCAGTAATGGACCGCAGTGAGACCAATCAATGCTTCCAGGTACTTTGAATTTTCCTTCTGCCTTCTTGAGCATTTTTTTCTATCTCCTCTCAGTATCTGAGGTTCATGGACTCAGCACCAAATACCCCATGGGGCTCATTAAAACGCAGTAAGTGCTAAGCTGACAAGCTCCTGTAAATTTCTTCAATTCTTCAAGACTTGTACAGCTAATTGGAGAATTTTCATAGTGTAGACAAGGAGGAAGATATTATACTGTTCCTAATAAAAATATTTTTTTTATTTTTAGGAATATTTTAAATTGCTTTTCAGCTTACAGAAGAAGTGGTAGAATCATTCTTAAAGTGATCCTGATCCAGGGTGTCTCCTCAGGAGGGCTGGACAGGTAGGAAAAGCAGTCCCTCTTGGTCTGACACTCTATGGATATCTTTGCTCCTCACCTCCCCAACCTCAACATTTCTCTCATCGGCCACCTGGGACTTGTGTCACTGTTCCTTGCATCAGACTTCTCCACTGATCTCTGCAGCTGGATGTTACAGCTCCATTGCACCATCTCCCACCTCCTCTCCACAGAGAGCTGCCTGCACACAGGCACAGAAGGAGTTTTCCTATTTGTAAGAAAGGAGTAATTAAAGCACAAACAAGTTCCATAAATAAAACACACTGTGCAAACATACAGTAATTGCAATCTACCTCTAATGAGGCTGCCTTCTTTTAAGGCATAAATTATGAGAAATATTGTAGCTAGGTAGAGGAAAAAAAATAGTTACAAACATAGTTAAAAAGTTGGCTAAGGAGACGATTAGACTACTGAAAGGGAAGCAAACCTTTAACTCCCTGATGTCAAAAGAGCAGTTCGATAGGTGACAGGAATCTGAATGAACAAAGAGTAAAGGGAGGAAAAAACTGGACAATGATGCAAAGGGCCTTTGTCTAGGCAGCCTGCATCTTTAAAAAATTACTTTGGAAATAGTCAAGACAGCTGAAAATATATGAAAAATTAGAGATATTCAATATACTGTTTAACAGGCAGGATAGCACTGGAACAAGCTGCCCAGGGAGGTTGTGGAGTCTCCTTCTCCGGAGATATTCAAGACCCCCCTGGACAAGGTCCTGTGCAGCCTGCTCTGGGTGACCCTGCTTCGGCAGGGAGGTTGGACTGGGTGACCCACAGAGGTGCCTTGCAAACCCAACCATTCTGTGATTCAGTTTTGAAGTTATAGGGAGAGATCCATATTTCTTTGGAATATCCCTTTCAAAGCTTCCTGGCATTGGTCGAGGGCTCTTGTGAGTGAGGACAAGGCAAGGTTGCGCCTGTTGTTGAAAAAGGTCAGAAAGACAACCCAGGGAACCCCAGGCTGTACAAGGTCACTTTGGCATTTCTGTGCACCTACGTAAGAAGAACATGTCTGATAGCAGTCAGCATGGATTGATGATGGGTCAGTCATGCCTCTCAAACCTGCTTGCCGCCATGACGAAGTATCAGCATTTGTGGATGAGTAAAGAACAGTGGATGCCATTTTTGACCCTTCTGACATGGTCTCCCTCAATGTCCTTTTTCCCAGGTTAGGCCATTACTGTCTGTATGAGCTGACAAAGAAATGGATAAAAAAACAGTTGGACGATCAGGCTGAGAGAGCAGTGGTGAAGGAGTCATGTCCTACCTGGAGGTAACTGGGACATACTGGGGCATTGTGGGGCAGTAGAAAAATAGAAAATTCAAAAAGTAGAAAATTCAATGCTTGGAACACACCAGTGTCTTGGCTATTGTTTATCCATGTTTGCCCAGTGTCAAGGTCTGCTCTGTTTCTCATTCTGCTCCTGCCCAGTGAGTAAGTGGGTGGTGGGAAAGAAGCCGAGAGGGGACAACGCCAGGACATCTGATCCAAACTCCCCAGAGGGATATTCCATACCAAAGGACCTCATGCTCAGGAATAAAAGCATGTGACAGAGGAAGAAGGATGTGGACATATTTATTGTCCAATTTATCTGCTGCTTGGAAAGTGACTGGGCATCAGACTGCTTGTGGGAGGTGGTGAAGGATGGTCTTTGTTTCACTCGGTGAGACCTTATTAGTCTCTTTTCTTCACCTATTAATCTGTTATTATCTTGAGCTGAAACATTTCACACTTTATTTCTCCCTGCGTTCTGCCCTGTCCCACTGGGGAAGGGGAGGAATGAGTGCCTGGCTGCTGGACTAGTGGCCAGATTTAACCCAACACAGCAGGGAAGTTCTTGATAACTGGGAGTGAGTTCAGTGCAGGGCTGCCAAGATGCTCAGGGGCTGAAGCACTTGCCTGGCAGGAGAAACTGAGGGCAAGGGTCTTGTTTAGCCTGGAGAGTGGAAGATCTCAAGAACCTCATAGCAGCCTGTCTGTCCCTATGGGGAATTTTTCATGAAGATGGAGCCAGTCTTGTCACCGTGGTGCCTGGGAGGAGGGTAATAAACAGTAGCAAGATGTGGAAATAAGAATGATTCAGAACAGAGAGAAGGAAAATCTTTCCCTCCATGAGGGCATCCAAGCATTGCAGCAGGTCTTCCAGAGATGTTGTGCCATCTCTGTCCCTGGAAGCTTTCCAGCCACCACTAGAGCAAGACTTGAGCAACGTGGTCAGGCTGTACAGATATTCCTGATGTGAATGTGAGGCCAGAGCAGAGACCTCCTCAAGTCCAATTAAAGATACAGGAAACTCAAGTGTTGCTGGGGTTTCTTCCCCTCTTGGTCTTCCCTTGTGGACAGCAGGAAAAATTCTCAGGTTCCCCATGACCATGGAACTAAGTCAGATGTTAGGGTAGTCAGACCAGCTGCAGATTTCCTGTCCTGCTTCAGGCAGCGTTACTTAGATGGCAGGCTGCTTGGCAAGCATCCCCAAAGAGTCCCCATCATTTTCTTTGCATCCCCTTTCATTCCCTTTTCACTCTTCCCTCCTCTCCAGTCCTACGCTTTAACAATCCTTGTGACCTCCTATGCTAAAAAAAAGCCAAGTCTTCTTTACCATTTCCCCACTGGGCCTGCGTTTGCTCTCTTTGTACCCTTCTTTCTTAGACGATTGCCACGGTGCTTTCTACCTTGATTGGAAACTCCATGAACATGAGTAATCTTTTCTTATCTTAATTGATGGTTGTATTAGAAGCACCATGGCACAGGATGACCATGAGCACACGTACTTTAAAAGCTGGACATCTGGAGGTTTTGTTCATGGGGACCTTGAGATACGTGTGGATTTCACCAGCAGAAGCCTGAAGATATAAAAGGAAAAGTTGCAGAACAACTCCATGCAGCAGCATGGGAAGGGATCTGACCAGCGAAGCGGTGCCCTGAGGAGATGGGCCTGGGCATCATAATGGCAGATGCCATAGGAGCCAGTGGGCCTCCCATTTCAAAAGGAAAGTGAAGAAAGTGGAGAGGGTCCAGAGGAGGTCTGCCAAGAGTCTGCAGCAATGTGGAAGTCTTGCGGAAGGGAGCTGGAGGCGCCTGAGGTATCAGGTGCCAACAAGAAAATACCCATGAAACACCTCAAGGGAAAAAAAGGGTGCTCTGCTATGAAGGTAACAAGGCTGACAGCTCAGATGAAATGCCTCTATACAAACGCACGCAGCATGGGAAACAAACGGGAGGAGCTGGAAGCAATCGTGCTGCTGGAAAGCTACGACCTGATTGCCATCACGGAAACTTGGTGGGATGAATCCCACGACTGGAATGTCTCTCTTGATGGCTACAGACTGTTCAGAAGGGACAGGCGAGGAAGGAGGGCCGGGGGCGTTGCCCTTTACATCAAGAAAACACTACAGAGTGAGGAGCTGTCCCTTAAGAATAACCACGAGCAGGTCGAAAGCTTATGGGTAAGAATCAGAGAGAGAGGCAACAAAGGGAACCTAGTGGTTGGTGTCTACTACAGGCCGCCAGATCAAGAGGAGCTGATAGACGAAGTGTTCTTCCTCCAACTCCAGGAGGCTTCGCGCTCGCAGGCTCTCATCCTACTCGGGGACTTCAACTACCCCGACATCTGCTGGAAAAGCAACACGGCAAGCTGTAGGCAATCCAGCAGGTTCATAGAATGCGTTGAGGACAACTTCTTAAGCCAGGTAATAAGCACCCCTACCCGAGGGGATGCGATACTAGACCTGGTGGTCACCAATGCGAGTGAGCTAGTTGGGGATGTCAAGATCGGAGGTAGCCTGGGCTGCAGTGACCACGCGCTGGTGGAACTGACACTACTGAGGGAAATGGGAATAATGAAGAGCATAGTCAGGACCCTAAATTTTAGGAGGGCAAATTTCCAGCTCTTCAAGGAGATAGTCAGAAGGACTGCCTGGGAAACAGTCCTCAGGGACAGGGGAACAGAACAGCACTGGCAGGTCTTTAAGGATGTATTCCAGAGCGCGCAAGAGCTCTCGATCCCCAAGTGTAAGAAGTTGGGCAGAGAAGGGAAGAGACCAGCATGGCTGAGGCAAGAGATGCTGGTCAAACTAAGGAACAAGAGGGAACTGCACAGGCAGTGGAAGCAGGGACTGGCTTCCTGGGAAGAGTATAGGGAAGCTGTCCGGTTGTGTAGGGATGGGGTCAGGAAGGCCAAGGCACAGCTGGAGCTGAACTTGGCAAGGGATGCAAAAAATAACAAGAAGGGCTTCTACAGGTATGTCAGCCGGAAAAAGATGGTCAAAGAAAGCGTATCCCCGCTCATGAGCGAGACCGGCGAACTGGCAACAGCAGATGAGGAGAAAGCTGAGGTACTCAACAACTTTTTTGCCTCAGTCTTCACTGGCAACCTCTCTCCTCACCCCTTCTGAGTCGATGAATGGCATGAAGGAGACCAGGAGGGTAAAATCCTTGCAGCTGTAAGTGAAGACCAGGTTCGGGACCTCCTGAAGAACCTAAACGTACAGAAGTCCATGGGACCTGATGAGATGCATCCCACAGTCCTGAGGGAACTGGCTGATGTAGTTGCCAAGCCACTCTCCGTGATATTTGAAAAGTCATGGCAGTCAGGGGAAGTCCCCGGTGACTGGAAAAAGGGAAACATCGTGCCCCTTTTCAGAAAGGGTAGAAAGGAAGACCCTGGGAACTACTGACCTGTCAGCCTCACCTCTGTGCCTGGGAAGATCATGGAACAGATCCTCCTAGAAGATATGCTAAGGCACATGGGGGCCAGGGAGGTGATTCGAGACAGCCAGCATGGCTTCACCAAGGGCAAGTCCTGCCTCACCAACCTAGTGGCTTTCTATGATGGTGTAACAACAAGGGTGGACAAGGGAAAACCAATGGATGTCATCCATCTGGATTTTTGTAAAGCCTTTGACACGGTCCCCCACGACATCCTTCTCTCTAAATTGGAGAGCCATGGATTTGATGGGTAGACCGTTTGGTGGATAAGGAATTGGTTGGATGGTCGCAGCCAAAGGGTAGTGGTCAACGACTCAATGTCCGGATGGAGACCAGTGGCGAGTGGAGTCCCTCAGGGGTCCGTACTGGGACCGGTGTTGTTCAATATATTTATCAATGACATGGACAGCGACATTGAGTGTACCCTCAGCAAGTTTGCAGATGACAGCAAACTGAGTGGTACGGTCGAGACACCAGAAGGACGGGATGCCATCCAGAGGGACCTGGACAAGCTGGAGAGTTGGGCCTGTGTGAACCTCATGAGGTTCAACAAGGCCAAGTGCAAGGTCCTACACCTGGGTCGGGGTAATCCCCACTATCAATACAGGCTGGGGGATGAAAGGATCGAGAGCAGCTCTGCTGAGAGGGACTTGGAGGTACTGATAGACGAAAGGCTGGACATGAGCCAGCAATGTGCGCTGGCAGCCCAGAGGGCCAACCGTGTCCTGGGCTGCATCAAGAGAAGTGTGGCCAGCAGGTCGAGAGAGGTGATTCTGCCCCTCTCCTCTGCTCTGGTGAGACCTCACCTGGAGTACTGCGTTCAGCTCTAGTGCCCTCAGCACAAGAAGGACATGGAACTGTTGGAGTGGGTCCAAAGGAGGGTTACAAAAATGATGCGAGGGCTGGAGCACCTCTCCTATGAGGACAGGCTGAGAGAGTTGGGCTTGTTCAGCCTGGAGAAGAGAAGGCTGCGGGGAGACCTGATTGCAGCCTTTCAGTACTTAAAGGGAGCCGATAGGAAAGATGGGGACAATCTTTTTAGTAGAGACAGCAGTGACAGGACGAGGGGTAATGGTTTTAAACTAAAACAGGGTAGGTGTAGGGTAGATATAAGGAAGAAATTCTTTACAATGAGTGTGGTGAAACACTGGAACGGGTTGCCCAGAGAGGTAGTGGAGGCCCCGTCCCTGGAAACATTCAAGACCAGGTTGGACAGGGCTCTGAGCAACCTGATCTAGTTAGTGGTGTCCCTGCTCGCTGCAGGGGGGTTGGACTAGATGACATCTAGGGGTCCCTTCCAACCCAAAACTTTCTATGATTCTATGATTCTAAGATCGAGTGAGGGTGCCTGAAGTGTGAACTGTGAGGAGAGTGTGAGGGAACTGGGCCTTCCTGGCCTGCTGAAGGGAATGTGCGGATAGGGTCGTGTCCCTTCTGTCTGAGTACATGTTGGGACAGCAGCAGGCACACAGCTTGGGCATGTCTATCCAAGAAGCTGAAAGGCTAGCAGACTTGCGAGATGATGGGGAGGCTGCTTCTCAGTGGTCTGGTGAAAGGCTTCAAGAAGGCTGGTGGGTGGGAGATTTCCCTGGAGACAGGAAACAGCAGGATATAGCAACACTGCCATGTAGAACAGCTTGGCAGGCGGAGAATGAACTTTAGGCCGAAGAAATGTCATGCAAAGGGTAGTGCTGTGGTGCAAGAAGTCATCCAGAAGGAGGATGAGACCAGCCCATCTCTTTGTGTTTCAAGGAACAGAAGTGTGAGTGGAGATATGTTCTTTGGAGGAACTCTGTATTTATGCTTCCGCATTTTATATCTCTAATTTTGCCTTTTTTTTTAAATTCCTTTTTCTGTGCAGTGTCAGGACCCGGAGAGCATCCATAGGCCTTCATGGCCCTGACCAGCCATGCCTGGAGCCTCCACCCACACCTCTATTCCTTGGGCCCAGGAGACCCTTTTAGCCCAGGCCTGAGCTGCAGCCCCAGCTTCATCTTTGCTGTACACGTACTGGTCTCCAAACACAGCTGTAGACACAGCTTTGCCTGTTCATGGACTTTGATGACTTGGGCATTCAGACTCACTTCCCATCTTCATCTTTGTCAGATATACAAGGAAATGACACTGTGGACCTCCAAGTGCCAGACTCCAGCTGACTCACAGAGGCCACAGGCCTTTCTGCTTCCTTTCTTTCCACCACTTGTTGAGGTTTTGGGAGGAGAGGAACAGGTGACGTTTGTGGGGGCCAAGGACTGGATGTCAGGAGCAGAGCCGTCACATGTGGAGTGATCTGAAGGCTGTCCTAGTTCCAAACTGTTATCTTCAGCTCCTTCCTCAAAGGCCTGAAATCTCCTACAAGAGCCCCTTCCACCTTGGTCTCATTTAGCAATTGATTTGAGAGTACCCAAGTCAGAGCCTTGCTTTCAGTTCTGTTTACAGCCTAAAGCACCCCATGGTGGGAAGACATCCCAGGAAGCTTGTAGAAGGTGAATGTTCCCAGGAATCTCAGGAGGCCTGGCATACCAATAGCTGTCGTCAGGCAGCTGGCCAAATGCACTGTCTCCATTTGTGTAATCGGGGCTTAGATGCCTGGTTTATGTGTAAACTCTCTCTGTGGATGCTGACATTTGCTGCGCAACAAGGTCTGACCTCAGGGCTGGCCTTGTTTTGAGCTGGGCATTGGACTTGAGACCTTCTGAGCTCCGTTCCACTCTGAGTTGTTCTATGATGTAGAGGACCTCACCTCCAGCTTAATCTCTTCTTGTAGAACACATAGGGAAGCACAGGCTCATAGAAGTGTTGGTGGGGAAGAGACTGTTGGGGGTGTCTCGTCCAGCCTCCAGAATGGCTGTGATGTTTTGGAGCTGAAATGTGAAGAGCTCCAGAGGTAGATATGACAGCAGTCACCTCCTAGTCCATTTTATTTTTCATAAGGCTCAGCTGCAAGCTCCTAAGAGGCACTTTGTGGCTGTTACCTCTATCATATCACTAGCCACTGCAGAGGAGAGCTTGGCTCTGTCATATCTCCAGGTAGCAGTAGGCTTTTACTAGGGCAATCCATGCCTCTCCTTCAGGAGGCCAGATAGACCCAGTTTCCTCGGAATCTCCTCACATTTCATGCTTTAGGCCGCTCCCTCTATTTTGGAAGACCTCCTCTGGACACTGTCACTTTCCTATTGAAGTATGAGGCCCACTGGCTCCTATGGCATCTGCCGTCATGATGCCCTGGTCCTTCTTGTCAAGGCACTCCTTTGCTAGTCAGATCCCTTCCCATGCTGCTGTTTGGACTTATTCTGCAGCTTTTCCTTCTCAACATTCAGGTCCCTGTTGGCCAAATCTCCAGGTGTCTCAAGGTCCCCATGGTCAGAACCTCCAACCATCCAGCTTGGAAAGTATGTGTACTTATTGTCATCCTGTGCCATGGTGCCAATATGACCATGAATTAGGTAGTTACAGATAAGCAAAGAGTGCCAGTATTCATCAAGTTGCTAAGCGAGGTAGTAAGCACCGTGGCAATCATCTAAGAAATGTGGGTACAAAGTGAGCAAACGCAGGTCCAGTGGGGAAATGGAAAAGAAGACTTGGCTTTTTTTTTTTTTTTTTTTGCATAGCAGTGGATAAGGACGGTTAAAGAACAGGACTGGAGAGGTGGGAAGAGTGAAAACACAAATAGAAGGGGAAGCAAAGGAAATGTTTGAGATGAGTGTTTTGAGGATACCTGTCAAGCAACCTGGCATCTGAGCAATGCTGCCTGGAGCAGGACAAGAAAGCTGCAGCTGGTCTGACTATACTAACATCTGACTTAGTTCCATGCTTGTGGGGAACCTGAGAACTTTCCCTACTGTCCTCAAGGGAAGACCAAGAGGGGAAAGGAACCCCAGCATCATTTAAGTTTCCCATCTCCTTAATGGCACTTGAGGAGGTCTCTGCTCTTACCTCGTGCTCATGTTAGGACCAGCTATGGAGCCAGACCACATTGCTCAAGGTGTAATCCAGTGGTGGCTGGAGAGCTGCCAAGAACAGAGATGGCACAACATCTCTAGAAGACCTGCTGCAATGCTTGGATGTCCTCATGGAGAAAAATATTTTTTTCCTTATCTCTGTCCTGATCCTTCCTTATTTCAACATCTCACTATTGTCTATTGTCCTCCTGCCAGGCACCACGCTGACATGACTGGCTCCATCTTCATGAAAACTTCTCCGTAGGGAATGACAGGTTGCTACAAGGTTCTTGAGACCTTCCACTCTCCTGGCTAAACAAGGCCCTTGCCCTCAGTTTCTCCTGCCAGAAAAGTGCTTCAGCCTCTGAGCAGGCGGCCCTGCACTGAACTCACTCCCAGTTATCAAGAGCTTCCTTGCTGTTGTGTGTTGACTCTGGCCAGTAGCCCAGCTGCTACTCACTCTTTCCTCCCCTTCCCCAGTGGGACAGGGAAGAGAACAAGAAGAAATGAAGTGTGAAAAGTTTCTGCCCTAGATAATAATAAGAGTTTAATAGATGAAGAAAAGAGATTAAAAAAAGACCTCACCAAGTGAAACAAAGACCATCCTTCACCACCTCCCACAAGCAGACTGATGCTCTGCCACTTTCCAGCCTTCAAATTCCTTAAATGATAAAAACCTCCACATCCTTTTCCTCTGTCCCAAGCTTTTATTTCTTAGCATGAGTTCATATGGTACGGAATATTCCTGTGGTCAGTTTGGATCAGCTGTCTTGGCTGTGTCCTCTCACAACTTCTTTCCCACTGCCCACTTACTCACTGGAAAGGAGTAAGTGGAAACAGAGCAGGCCTTGACGCTGGTCAGACATGGATGAGCAGTAGCCAAGACACTGGTGTGTTACAAGCATTGAGTTTTCTTGACTCCCACAGGCACAGGAAACATCCACCCTGCAGGACGTCTGGTGGTCTAGTCCAGAAGAGAAGCCCTGCAGGGCTGGCCTTTCTCCCTTAGGACAGTGAGACCCGCAGCCCATGGAAGACCATTGTGGAGCAGGCTCCTGGCAGGAACTGCTGCCCATGGAGAGAAGCCGACGCAGGAGCAGGTTTTCTGGCAGGACCTGTGGCCTGTGGGGGTGGACCCATGCTGGAGCAGTCCACTCCTGAAGGAATATACCCCAATTGGTTGCTACTAATACATGTGAGAGTTGCTTCGTCTGTACAAAGGATACAGGTCTTACATTGCTTTGGGCCCAGGAGAGTTCCCAGTACTGCCCCACAATGCCCCAGTATGTCCCAGTCACCTCCAGGTAGGGTATGACCCCTTCACCACTGTCCTCTCAGCCTCATCTTCCGACTCGTGTTTTGCCCATCTGTCTCCCCATCCAGACTGTAATGGACTATCCTGAGTACAAGGATATGGAGGGAGACCACTTCAAATATCTCTCTGAAGCAGAGAGAAACAACAGACACTGCTCTCCCCTCATTCACAAATGCTGTTATTCCATCATGAAGGCAATCAGGTCAGTGAGGCATGACTGACCCTTGGTAAGTACATGCTGATGATTCTTGGACACAGTCTTCTATTTCAGCTGCCCAGAAATGTCACCCAAGAGGACCCTACTTGAGGGCTCGCACCTCACCAATGCGACCTTGTACAGCCTGGGGTTCCCTGGGTTGCCGTTTCAACCTCTTTCAACCATGGGCACAACATTGGTCTGTCCTCACTCACAAGAGCCCTCTGCAATCCCATGACCTTTGAAAAGGGATATTCCAAAGAAACGTCGATCTTCCCCTATAAGATGAGTACCACTATTCTGCCTCTTCTGCAGTGTATTTAGTTTCTCTACTCTTTCATATATTCTCACCTGTCCTGAAACAATGACCTTTTCTAACGTCATCTTGTCAAACACAGACTGCCTAGACAAAGGCCATTTCCATTGCTCTCCAATTTCATCTTCCTACTTCTTTTTCGTTCAGATACCTCTCACTTATACCGCTGTTTTGAGCTTCAGGTAGTTGAAAGCTCATCTATATTTCAGTAGTCTAATTGTCTCTTTTGGCACCTCTTTAATTATGTTCACTTCTATCTTCTTTTACCTATTATCTCCGACATTTCTGAGAATTTTATCCCTTACAGAGAAGCAACCTCACTAGAGGCAGCTTCTAGTTAGCATATGGTTACAGAGTGTATTTTGTTCCTTATGAAAATTGGTCATGCTTTAATTTTCCTTCCTTACAAATAGGAAAACTCATTTTGTGTCTGTGAGCAGGCAGTTCTCTAAGGACAGTAGATGGGAGATGGTGCAATGGAGCTGTAACATCCAGCTGCAGAGATCACTGGAGAAGTCTGATGCAAGGAACAGTGACACAAGCCCCAGGTGGCCGATGAGAGAAACATTGGGGTTGGGAAGGTGAGGAGCAAAGTTGTCGGACCTGAAGGGACTGTTTTTCCTATCTGTCCAGACATCGTGAGGAGACACACTGGACTACTAGCACTTGGAGAATGCTTCTACCACTTCTTCTGTAAGCTGAAAAGCAATTAAAAATATCCCTTAAAATAAAAAAAAAAAAAATTTATTAGGTGCAGTAGGGCATCTTCCTCCTTAACTACACTATGAAAAAACTCCAATTAGCTGCATAAGTTGCAGACTCAAAGAAATTTACACATTAGTGTGTTAGCGCTTCCTGTATTTTAATGAGCCCCATGGGGTATTTGGTGTTGAGTCCCTGAAGCTCAGATACTGAGAGGGGATAGAAAAAACTGTTCAAGAAGGCAGAAGGAAAACTGGAAGTACCTGGAAGCATTGATTGGCCCCACTGAGGGCCATTACTGACAAAGCCTCCCCAGGGACTCCTTAGAGCAGAGAATTGGAGGCCATGATTGCAGGTAGGCAGAGGCACTGTGCAGGTGGCTGCAATGCTGAGAAAACCCTTGGTCTGCTTTATGTAGCAGCAAGGCCAAGGGCTGAGCCCCAGGCCCTGGGAAGCTAGACCCTGTCCCTCACGCGTGGCTCAGGGCTCTTCTTGGGAGTAGTGGGGTGTTAGGGTGCTCTGTCCCACTCAGTGGGTTAAGGACAGGGGTTTTTTTATTTCTCTTTGCGATACCCAGAAGTCATAACAATGATCAAGAGGCTTGACTAAAACCGATGCTTTACTTGAAATTCAGTAAGATTACAAAGTATGATTACTTAGTAACTTCATAACATTCATTTGAGCACTGTGGGATTAGAACAGATATTGACTTGGCAAGGCTTACCACAACACTATGTCTGATTTTATGAAACCACAGAACATAGCAGACTGACAAACCTACAACAACATTACCTTTATGTGCCTAGAATGTCAGAGGTAGAGAAAGAGAGGAAAACAAAAGGAAGAAATAAATGAAAAGGTCTCATCACCATTGGATCCAGTGGCAGTCTCTACTGGTGGTCAGTGTCCTCCGGTAGTGGGTGTGTGTCGCAAGGACCTGGCCTCCTCTGCTTTTATAGCCTTCATTTACCTGTTTCACAGCTTCCTGAAAGTTCTCGAAAATAAATCTGTGTGCGTGGGGAGGGGTGCCTTGGCGTTTTCACAGCCCCCCCCCCCGCAAGACTGGTTGTTGCCATGCACAAGTGCTTAACACTTTGCCTGCCTGACGTCTCAGAGGGAGATGGGTTTCACAAGCCAGCTGTGGTGAATGACTTCATGGACCCCAATCTTGTGCTCAATCAGAGTCATTTTATTGCTCAAGTGAATACCATATATACTAATACAATAGTTACTAGAGCCAATTATCTTTGGATTTGTGGCTTTGCGAAGTTCACGGTTGCTATTTTCCAGGATCTTTTGCAGCTGGATGTGTGAAAACAGCTGATCTCCTGAGAACAGCAAAGGGAGGCACAGGATGCGCTGCTCCTTCAGGGTCATGAGACAGTGCTGTTCTGTCTCAAGTTGTACGGTTTCCCACAGCCAGCACCCTGCCTCCACAGGGTTTCCCTTGTATTCCACACTCACTTATCCAGCTGACGAAGTTCCCAAAGCACAAAGCCTGATTTAGGAGTTTGCTTAATTTGTGCATCTTGGTGTCGGTGTCTCATGATGGATGTTTGTGAGAATTGCTAACTTTGGCCTGGGGCTGTACAGAGGGTGAGCAATGCCCAGTGTAGGAAAATTCCACGAAACCTCCCAGCCTCCAAAAGAAGGGATGAGGATGAAACAAAGTCCAGAGCCTCAAATAATGTTTCTTCTGGTAGGCCTTGATGGCAGAGGCAACTGCCATAGCCAAGGCGACAAAGCCCTCGGTCATGTTGAGCCTTTCTGCCCTGCCGCAGTACTTAGCCATCTCCACTGCAGGCTGTCCTACACCATCCCATGCCTGCATCTCTTTACCTTCAGCCGGTAGACACGCATCTTTATTTCCTACCTAACTCTCACCCTGGCATTTCTATGCCTTCCATTGACGTCTCTGTACACTCACTGGCTGTTCCTTGAAACACAAAGCCATGGGTTGATCCAGGTTCCCTCTGAGTGACCTCTTGTACCACAATGCTACCCTTTCAGTGACATCTCTTTTTCTGCACATGCCATTGGAACCTTCCAAACAGCATTTTATTGAGCTTTCCTTCTCTTCTGACTACCAAGAAATGCTTCATCATCAGTTAAACTACCCTTCAAGCAGGGGCATGCTACTACTATAGTTGCCTGAGCTTCCACTTCGTCACGCTAAAGCAGCCCAGGTCCCCCAGCCTCTCCACAGAGACCCCAAACCTCACCCTGGCAGATTTCCTCTGCACCCTCTCCAGTTCTTCCCGCTCCTGCAGACCGCAAAGTCCCACCCTCAGACACAGTTGTCCAGATGAAGCCACACCAGTGCTGAGTCAAGGGGGATGGTAACCCCCTTGTTTGGGTGGCTACGCTCATCCTACTGCAGCCCTGTACGTAGCTGGCGTCTTCACTCTTGGTTGGTAGTGTTTGCTCTGTCAAATGGCCTTTGAAATGATACTTCACAGAGTCTATGCACCTTTCTTCATGGGCACATAACAATCCAGAACCTCTAGGTACAAAACTACAACCCAGTAACGTGCCTGCTGCTGGCTGTCAGGTTCTCAGGCAGAAGTGATGTCATAGTCAGCACCCCAGCCATGTGTCTGCTGGTGGCCAGTCACCTAAGAAGATTGGAGACTGAAGTGACCTCTCACTCACCTTCATGATCGTGTGTTTCCTACTCATCTATGAGCTTCTCAGACACAGTTGATGTCATAATGATATTGCAACCCGTCAGCCTTCTTGCGGCCTATAAACTGACCAAAGAAAAGCAAACACCATAATCTTCCAAGCCAGCTTCTCAGGCAGACACAACCAAGCCATGGGCCTGCTGCTGTCCCATGAGGTACCCAGGTGGAAGGGCTGTGACAACCCATATCCAAGCCTTCTTCCTGGATGGCCCTACCAGGTACCCAAGGAAAGGGATTCACACAATTCCCTTGCCAACCCCAGGCCTTCTGCTGGCCTGTTTGGGGTGCTGGCAGATGTGAGCCGAAAAGCTCATAACCCAGCCATGAGTCAAGGGCTGACCGACCAGCTACTGCAGAGAGAGGTGACCTCACCAGCCCTTTCCCAGCCATGCTCCTGCTGCTGCCTTTTCAACTCTAAAGATAGAAGTGACCTCACAGCCACCTTCACAGCCATGTGCCTCCTGCTGGCCTGTGAGACCCTGAGATACAGCTGACCTCACTATAACATTCCTATCCATCTCCTCTTGTGACCTCTGAGCTGATCAGACACAGGTCACCTCACAGTCCTCTTCCAACGCCATGTGACTCTTCTGGGGCCTCATGATCCCTGCCCTAGCCCAAGAGGCCAAAGAGCATAAGTTAGTATTAAGAAGGCGTCTGACACCATATATTAAAACAGTTGCCTCAAAGCTTTGTTGCAAAGCTTGCTGCAGGACCTCCTGGCAGGTCAGTAAATCTTTGTTTGCAGCCCAGCTGAACCTCCTGGTGGGCCAGCCAAATAGAAATCAGCCACCCGAAACCAGCTTTGAAGGGAGTTGGAGGACAGGTACCTCGTTGTGGAAAATGTGTCTAGGCACCAACCCCCTCCCCGACCTGCTGGAGCCAGGACTGAGAAAAAAGCACATGCACGGGACTGGGGGAAGGTAGGGTATGCGCCATCGCCTAGGGAACAATTTCCCCAAACACATTGGAAAAGATCGTGTGACCAAACAACAGATGGACCCTCACCACTGATGCAAAAGGAAATTATGGACCAACGGGACGCCACTGGATCCATGGTGGTGACTGTCTCTTGCAATTCTGTCATCCCGACTGCTTACTAGGTTTCTTTCTTTCTTGTCTTTTCCTCTCTTTCCTGTCACTGGTTCCTCGTGTCTTCATTTTAATAGTTGATCAATAAACCTCCTTAACTGGTGGCATTTGACCTCGTTTGTGTCTTAATCTCACTCTGGGAATAACAAAGAAGCTTTATGTCTCGGGTCTTCCCGGACCGTAACAGAAGGGTTGAAGGGGAGGGAGTTAGAGCAGAGGAATGAGGGCTTCGGAGGGTTGGGTGTTCAGTTAGAGCAGAGGAATGAGGGCTTTGGAGAGTTGGATGTTCAGCTGAGGTCTCAGGGATCAGAGCTCACCTTTCAGCGTTGCGGGTTAGGCAAAGGCATCAGGGGAGGGGTTGGTGTTCTTCTGAGGGTGCCTGCTTAGTGTTAAGGCTGTGGGCTATCTTGGTGGTTTAGGGTTTGGTTTAGGGCTGGGGTGAGGGCAACAATTAATGCTCGCAATTAAAGCTAAGGATAGAGGCTAGGGGTTAGGGTCAGCAATAAGGTAAGAGTAAGGGTAAGGAGTTGAGGGTTTGGGATATGTCTTTGATGTAAGGTCTGAGGTCAGTGATAGGCTAAGCTCAGCTAGGTTAGTAACTGTGGATTACTGCCAGGATGAGGAGTAGCATTTAGGGTAGGGTTAAGGATTGAGGTTACTGGTTACTGATAGCGTAAGGGCTAAACATGAATGTTTTCACTGTCTGGGTTTTCACAGCAACATCACCATAACACCTTTCACATTTTCTTTAGTGTTTGTTGGCCAAGCCTCCCTTCCTTCCCACAGATCTAGTGACAGGACAAGAGGCAATGGCCTCAAGTTGTGTCAGGGGAGATTCAGATTGGATATTAGGAAAAATTTCTTTACTGAAAGAGTGGTCAGGCATTGGAACAGGCTGCCCGGTGCAGTGGTGGAGTCATCATCCCTGGAGGTGTTCAAAAATCCTGTAGATGTGACACTTCGGGATATGGTTCAGTAGGCCTGGTGGCTTTGGGTTGACAGTTGGACAATGATCTTAGAGGTCTTTTCCAACCTGAATGGCTCTATGATTGAGGCCATTTCCTCTTGTCCTATCGCTAGTTGCTTGGGAGAAGAGACCAACACCTGCCTCACTACAACCTCCTTTCAGGTAGTTGTGATAAGGTCTCCCCTCAGCCTCCTCTTCTCCAGAGTAAACAACCCCAGTTCCCTCAGCAGAGGTGACCTCTGTGCGAACAACTGAATCAAGCCCAGAATCTAAATTTAAAAAAAAATTTGAAACCTATGCAGAAAAAGAACTTTAGAGAGCAGCTGAAAAAAGTCTTGATATCCAGCATTGCTAGGTTATTAATGTTTTTTAATGAAATTTTGCTGATCACTGAGGGGTGCTGAAAGTATCTGGTCCCTCAGAGAACTTTGTACCACAGATGGCATTTGTTCCTGATCACCCAGCCATCTTCCCACCCAAACGCATCATCCACTTTTTCAGCCCAGATATAAATAATTTGCTCTAAGGACACTATATCCCAGAACTTGCAAAAGTCCAGGAACACAACACGCCCTTCTTTCCCCTCCCACATGGGAGAAATCCCTTTCTTGTCCTCCAAGTGCCTGGGGATGCTTGCAAGAGCATTTGCCTCATCACCTTCCCAGGGACTAAGGTGAAGCTGACCAGCCTCTAACTCTCCCAGTCCTCCTTCTTGCCCTTCTTGAAGCTGGGTTTTCTATTTGCCTTTTCTGAGGACCTTGGAACTTCCCTGATCTCTCTGGATTCTCCAAGGTGTTGAAGAGAGGTCTCCCAATGACACCAACTAACTCTGACATCACCTCTCTGCCCCTTCCCACACCAAAAGCCTTCTCCATACTACACACTTCCAGGGGAGTGCCTGGGACACAGCAAACACCTCTTCAAGTCCTCAAGGGCTTTTCAGAAGAACAACAGAAGTAATTTCTTCCATCAGGGCCAAGACTCCGGTGGGATCTCTGTACAGCTCACAGCTTTCCTGGGCATTTTTTCAGCATCTGCCTCTCTGCAACCTTTCTGGTCCTCGGGTTGTGGATGAGGGGATGGTGCAGGAGAGTGAGGATAAAGTAAAAAAAGAGTTTTGTCATACTATTTCAGGAAGGCTGTTCTAGGCATCACACAGACAGGAAAGAGGGTGTCATAGAAAGCAGTGCCACCAGTGAGTTGAGAAGAGGAGCTGGAAAAGGCCTTCTCCCTGCCCACACAGATATGATGCCCACAGAATATAACCACACAAACAGGAAAAAGAGGATGGGTTCTAAAATGCAAGTTAGGAAAGGAAAGAGTATGAGTGTCATGGTGTCATGGCGCGAGAGCTCCAGCAATGAGGTGAAATCATAGAAGAAGCGGTCCTCTCCACTGGGGCCACAGCACTGTATCTGAGTCACCACCAAAACCATTTCTGTAGATGACAGAAATCCCCCTAGATAGAGTGCAGCTGCCCTCTGGAGACAGATGCCCCAGTTCATGGGTCTCGCAGATGGAAGGGTGTGGCACACAGCGTGCTACTGGTCACCAGAAATAAATGCTCTGTACAAGCAATAGGTGCAGGAAACAGTGGTAACACCGTCATGAACAGAGATGGTGCTGTTCCCAACCACAAAGCTGGCCATAGACTGGGTCAGGGTGATGGGTATGCAGGTCTCCAGGGAGAATAAATGTCCTAAAAGAAGCCCGTGGGGATGTGCAAATGCTGGTTTGCCACCACCTGCACAATGATGAGGATTTTCCCAAGCGCAAACACCATTCAGGTCATGAGAGAGAGGAGGGAGAGATTTGTCTAACATTCTGAGTCCCTAGTAGGGGGAAGTTCATGACTACACCATTGCCTTTTCTCCATGGAAGGCTCTACTGTCTGCTTTTCTCCTCTAACATGGCAGGGAACTTACGAGTAAGAACACTGGTTCATTTTTAGCTGCTTGGGGGTCAGACAGACAAATCACTGCAAGCACATTTATTTCCTTTAAAGATGGTATATAGCTCCTTGTTCACACAGTCAGTTGTGAGGTCACACTACTGAGGCAGAAAATAAAATAGAACTGAGGTGTCCACATTTCTTTGTGGCAATGATATTACAAGAAGAAAAAGAAAAAACAAGAAAAATCCCAGCCAACAGCAAGGACAACAAAAACAGCCAAATAAAGACAGACTGGGCCTGTAACGAGTTCCATTATGAGTCATACGTTGAAGACGATAGGCACTCTATACCTTTCGGAAAGCATTCAGTCACCAGTTTCCACACTGCATTCCTGAGCTCCTGGTTCCTCACGCTGTAAATAAGGGGGTTCACTGCTGGAGGCAACACCAAGTACAGCCCAGCCACCACTAGATTCAGGGATGGCAAGGAGATGGAGGGGGGCTTCAGGCAAGCAAATATGGTGGTGATCAAAAACAGAGAGACCACTGCCAGGTGAGGAAGGCACGTGGAAAAGGCTTTGTGCCGTCGCTGCTGAGAGGGGATCTGCAGTACGGCCCTGAAGATCTGCACATAGGACAGCACAATGAAAACAAAACACCCCAAAAAGACAAATGTACTAATCAGAAGCAGCCGAAATTCCCTGAGGTAGGCATCTGAGCAGGAGAGCCTGAGAATCTGGGGAAGTTCACAGAAGAACTGGTCGACAGCATTGCCTTGACAGAGCGGTAGTGAAAATGTATTGGCAGTGTGCAGCACAGCGTAGAGGAAACCACTGCCCCAGGCAGCTGCTGCCATGTGGACACCAGCTCTGCTGCCCAGGAGGGTCCCATAGTGAAGGGGTTTGCAGACGGCAACATAGCGGTCATAAGCCATCACGATGAGTAGAAAATATTCTGCTGAAATGAGAAATACAAACAGAAAGACCTGGGCAGCACATCCTGCGTAAGAGATAGTCCAGGTGTCCCATAGGAAGTTGGCCATGGCTTTGGGCAGAGCGGTGGAGATGGAGCCCACATCAATGAGGGAGAGGTTGAGGAGGAAGAAGTTCATGGGGGTGTGGAGGTGGTGGTTGCAGGCTATGGCGGTTATGATGAGGCCGTTGCTGAGGAGGGCAGCCAGGTAGATGGCCAGGAAGAGGCAGAAATGCCAGAGCTGCATCTCCTGGGTGTCTGCGAATGCCAGGAGGAGGAACTGTGTGATGGAGCTGCTGTTGGACATCTGCTGCCTCTGGGCATGGAGCATTGTCCAAAGAGGAAACAGCAGTGTCAAGTAAGGGGAGAAGTTTCTGGGAACAGTCAAAGCCATTCCCAATACCCCCTCCCTGAGACACACAGTTTTTCTTTTTCTAGGATACCTTCATTTATCTCTGTGGCTGGACTCCCTGTTGGTGCTGGCTGAACATGCTGTGAGGAGCAGGACCTCTGCCCACTGGCTGCTGAGGAGTTTACAGGTTAACAGGCAAGGTGTGGGCAGAGGTCAGTCCTGGTGTTCGACTTTGTCAGCTGAAACTGCTCTTTACTGAAAAGAACTCGGCAGCACCTGCACTCCCAGCGCTAAGGAACCGGGAGAGCAGCAGACAGTTTTAAAGGTCTTGTGTTTTTTGAGCTCTCCTCATCTCACCTGGGGAGTGTTCTGGGATGTCAGAAACCCTCAGCATTTCTGCTGTGCTCAGGGAGAACAGAGCTACCCAGCTGCCCTGGGCTTGCACCATTCTGAGATGGAGATTGGTCGCACTCCCATGTTATCCTGAAAAGCCGTCAGACACTGCTGAGAGGAGAGGGATCCACAGGAGTCCACTAAACATCCTACCCTTTGCCGAGGCCTCAGCATCCCACTTCTAGTCAAGGACACATGTGGTTCATTTCAGTGACCCAAGAGCATTTCCTCGGTCGGGCACAGCATCTCTGCACTTCTCCTTTGAGGCATGCAGATTACATAATTCTGTTATGCGAAAGGTTTGCATTGTTGAGGGCAGCTCACAGCTTGGAAGGACACCTCATAAAGATAGCCAAGTGTCCTAATGATGGCATCTGATTAAGGGAAAACCAGCTTGTTCTCTGGGCTCACAGTCTTCACTGCCCACAGCCCTACAGCTTAGACAAAACTGGAACACCTCATTCCCATGGACACACTGCACGGGAGGACCCACAAGATCAGTGTCTGACTCTGCAGCTGAAACTTCTCTCCCCAGAAAGCCTGACTGAGAGAACATGGGTACTACTTCAGTAACACAGACGAGTGGAGCAATAAGGAGAAACACAGTGAGGTTCTACGTGAAAGAGGGAGAGTCAGCCAGGCACTCAGGACACTGCTACACTTCTCCAGCTGCACACATCCCAGACTCCAACATTGCCAGGCAGTTGCTCTCTGCCCCTGTCCTTCTCAGAGGCAAATGGGCATGTGGCTGGAGAGCTTGATAGTCATCCCTCCTTTGACCTTCCCCTTCACATACTCCCTTAGGAAAATATCCTGAGGTGATCTGAATCTGTGAGCAGCCCTGAACCATTCGGTTCTTTCTCAACAGCAGAAGGACCCTGCCCTGTCCTGCCAAGGGTCACTACTTCCACCCACAGCTACTCCTCGCGATGCCGTGCGCTCCCCAGGCAGGCTTAGTGCTGACCCTGGCAGGCAGCAGAGTCCCTGCCCCAGCACACAGCCTGTGGGGTGTACAGACCCTGCTCTGAAGGACAGCTTGGGGAAGCCCAGGCTGCACATCCACCTTCACAACACTGCAGCCGTCCTTGGGAGAAGGCAGCTGTCATGGCCTGTCCCTCTGAGGGTGCAGCAGGCAATCACTCCTTTGCAGCACGTCCTCATCTTCAATAAGACACAAACTGTGATATTCCTCATGGTACATCATGCCGTACGCTTTGGGGTGTTCCAGCTTGAGGAGATCTTTCCACAAAGTGCAGACACATTGTCCTTCATGCAGAGACTTACTGTGTGAAAGGCTGAAAAGATTCCTGCCTGCAGTGAGCTCTCAGCATCCTTCCACTTCACAGTGCTTTTAACCTCTCTCTGCCTCGCTCCTCTCCCCTCGCTGCCTGCAGGCAGTGCCCTCAGCCCTGCTGCGCTTTGTAGAGGAGCTGCTCCTGGGCAAGAGCTCACTGTCTGCAGCGCTCCTCACCTGCTGTGATCTCCCTCCATCCCAGGAGCCCAGCCCAGCTCAGCAGCACAGGACCAGCCCAAGGCACCACTTCTCCCTACTCTGGGCTCCCTTGAGATGTCTTTTGGTCTCCAGGACAACTTGCTTTGAAACAAGTCAAAGCAATTACTGATGTTTCCTCCCTCAACTATGGAGAGAGAGGAAATCCTTTATTTTCCAAAGTGGCGTTTCTCCTGTCACCAAAAGAGCTAGCTCCAAGGATCATCTTTTCTTGTCCCATCTTTAGGCAGGACAGCCAGTGCAGGGCAGGCAGGGATGTCCTTCACCCCTGCTGAGGGAAGGGAATCAGATGAGTCAAATGAGACATCTCATCCTGGGTCTGTAGCCCTGGGACTCAAAGGGGATTCAGCTCCCCCAGTGCCTGCCACAACCCCACAGGAGGTGGGATTCCTCTTGCTTCTTTTCAGGTGGGCATTAAATGCACAACTCCCATGCTAATTAATGGAGATGGAGGCCAGGACGGAGGGGTTCAGGTGCAAATGTCTGGTGGCATGTGAGATACCAGAGGTGGTCTAAGATATGTGGAGGTACAAATGGAGCAGTTTGTCGAGACAGGGCAACATCTGGGGGCATCCTCTTAGAGGCTGCTGGCTATTTCCTTTGGCCAACAGAAATGACAGCTGATGCCCAAAATAAGGGCAACCGAACCTGTCCCTACTCATTATGTTCAGGGCGACCGACACAGGCATTCACCTGAATGATTCAGGTCGTGGGCCATAGGAAGAGCTCAGTCTCTCTCTTAACCTTTGTCTCTATTTACTAGGTCTCCATTGACCACATTGGCAGTTTCATGTTCTTCCCCCGGTCGCTTTAGAGAATTCAGGGCAGCTCCTCAATTTCATGTTCAAATCCAGGCCCACAGAGCTACCTGAGATGCCAGGGCTTGCAGGGACAGCAGAGGACCTGCTGAAAAGCAATTCTCATATTGGGCAGGGTATGTGTGAAAGGTCACCGCAGATACCATCGCAATGAGTGTGATTTGGTGCCTCAGTGACATTGACTGATGCCTTCAGTCAGAGGCATCGGTCATCAGATGTCACCAGAGAGGCAAGGGCTGTCCCTCCCCTATCCAGTAGCTGCAGGCATTGCGCACAGCCATGATGACACAGTCAAGGAACAGAACAATCCTTTTCACAGTGTGCCTGGATACAGCTTGTCCTCAAGGACAGCCTCCTCCAGGCCCAGCTAAAATCCTTATTATTTAAACATTAATCTTTAACTGAATTGAAACTGAAAATGTAATGCAATGGGCACCAAAATGAGCTGTGCTGCATTAGGAACAGTTAAAGAAGAAAGAGAGAGAGAGGTTCGGACCACTGCTGAATTTAATAAGAGGAGGTCTAGATAGATCTCACATAGTCTATGACCTCTTTGCCTCAGTTACTGCCAGCAAGGTCTCCCAGGACTTGAAGCTTTGAGACAGGAGTCTGGAGAACAGACAGCGGTGGATGGGGATCAGGCCAGTGGTTACTTTTGCAGACCACAGCCTTACCAGTCCGTGGGAGCAGAGGCACTGCATCTATGTATGCCTCGAGAGTTTTTTACCGGGAGGTGCTTGTCAGTTAAGATGCCAATTAAGAAAGGTACTCTGATTCTGTGAGGTAATATGCTGTTAGGATGAAGATTGTAAGGAGAGAATAGTATAGGCAGTCTTTCTTCCTTTTAGGTGGTGGGATGCCTGGGTGGTGTAGCATCAAATGGTAATCCTACCCACATGCAGAATGCCTTGCAGACCCTCTCCACAGAAAAAAAGTGTCTTATTTCAGTCATTCAACCTCTTCTTGTATTTCCCTGCAAGGTAACAACTCTGTTCATCATCTCTAAATGAAACAGAAAGGATGTTCTCATGAGAACTTCATGCTACATGGCTAGATGGAGACAAGGCCACGCAGGTGGTGGAATGGTCAGTACCGGGTGGGAGCTGCCTGCAGGCTCCCCTGTGACAATGAGCTGCTGAGGTTGTCCTGCTGCTGAGCGATCTATGCAGCACAGCACGAACTGCTCAATCTACAGTGGTCTTCTGGTCAGGAGCAGAGCTCAGCTTTCCCTGTGAGCAGTCTGTGCTCTACCTTGGTGCGACAGCTGAGATGTTGCAACCCGAATGTGCATGGCCAGGAGGAGCTGGAGCACGGGCAGGAGCAGCTGAAGCCCAATGACTTGTCACAGCACTACGAAGTTTTTGGATTACTTGAGATGTGGTGGGACAATTACCTGAGCTCGGGTGATGCAACAGAAAGATACAGGCTCTGCCGCAGGAAGTAGCAGGGAGGAGGAGTACCAGGGGGAGGCTCTGTGTGTGAGGGATCAGCTCGGATATATGGAGCTCCTCTAGAAGCTGAGTAACATGTTTGGTTAGCTTTTGTGTGTGAGGTTGAGCGGAGAAGTCAGCAAGAGTGACATTGTGTTGGAAGTTACAAACTACTTGATCAGGGTGAGGAAGCAGAAGAAGTCTTTTGTGTGCAACCCGAGGAAGTCTCAGGTCAATGAGCAGGTTCCCATGGGGGACAGTAACTGCCCTGGCATTCCTCAGCCAGGCAGGTAAACAGGGTGCCAGCAGTCTGGAGGATCTTGGGACAACTTGTTAACACAACAGCCAAGTGGGCTGAGAAGGGAGATGCTCACCAGGACCTGGCCCCGGCCAACAAGGAAGAGCTGACTGGGGATGTGATCATCAGCGTGTGCCTTGGCTGTAGTGACCAGAGAATGGTGGGGTCCCAGGTGCCAGGAGTGAGGAAGGCCAGCAGTGGAGTACAGACGGGTGAAGTCCAGAGAAGAAGACTTTGACATACCTGGGAGACTGATACCGGTGGTGTGGTGGGAAGCAGCTCTGCAGGGGGAAGGAGCTCAGGAAATCTGATAAGGCTTACAGCCTCCTCGGAGGACAAGAACGCTCTATCTGAACACCCATGAAGAGAAGCATTCTTCTCAGGAGGCTGAGGACGTGAGCTGTTTGAGTTCCAGGGCAGAAAGGCAGAACACAGGAGCTGGAAACAGGGGAAGATGCAAAGGAGGAATTTAGAAACCTCGTCCGTGGATGTGAGAATGACGACAAAGCCAAAGCTCCCGTAGTCTTGATACTTGCAGAGGATGGTAAGGGCTGCAAGATGAGCTGATACTGCTTCATTAGAAGAATGTAGAGATATAACGTGAGCCTGCTGCTGAGCTTCATTAGAGTAGGAGCAGGTAGGGCTGAGGTACTCAATGGCTTCTTTGACTCTGTGTTCTCCCAGACCTTTGTGGCTGAAGGCAGGACCCTGGAGGAGAAAAACCTGCAGTGGATGGTTAGACTTCATGCCACTGATATCCACTCTCTAGGCCTGCAAGTTTTCAGTCCACCTCTCTTTCTTCTCATCCAGTCCAGATTTTAACAGCTTCTATATGACGATATCATAGGGGGACAGTGCTGAAAGATTTTCTGAAATACAGGCAAATCACCACTCCTCTCTCTTCATCTACCAAGCCAGTCATGTCATTGGAGAAGGTTATAAGGTCAGATAAAAATGACTTCCCCTTTGTGAAGCCAGACTGACTGCTCCTGATGACTCTCTTGTCCTTCCTGTACCTGGAAATGGTTGACAGGATTAGCTGCTCCTTCACCTTAGTGGAGGCTGAGGTGAGGCTGACCAACCTGTCGTTCCCTGAGTCCTCCTTTAATTCCTTCTTGAAAAAAGGAGTCATTTTGTTTTACTTGAGTGTGACTTGGGCCTCTTGACACCCCTGTGCTCCGGGCCTCACTTGGGGTCTGGCACTTGGAGGCCCATAGTGATATGCCATTATGCACCTGACGTCTTCATTTGGGGGTTGATTCAGTTGCCCACACAGAGGTGGGCACTGCCTCCAGGACACCCTGAGGTAGCTGAAGACCCCACGTGGGACTGGGAAATGTGACCCGGGTCCTATAGGAGCATACGTGGAGGAGGAGCTGGTGGCCAGGCAGGGAAGCCCAAGGCATCTCAGTTAAGAGAGCTGATTTTTTTCTCTTGACTAGAAAGGGAAGCCTGGGCGATTGAGGGCAAGGTGTCCAACACCAGATGAGATAACTCTGTTCTCTGCCTTCCCCTACTTTGGAGACACATGTAGTTTACCCTGCAGAAAATAAAGAAATGAGTGGTGGTAGATGCTGCAGGGTACACTTGGTAAAGTCCCTGTAACCTCAAAATATTGGGATTAGTGCAGATTTGGCTGTGCAAAAGAGAGCACTTCTCCTTTCTTCGCCCTATGAATCGAGGGAGCTAGTGACTTTAGTGGGCAGCTTGTTGTGTGCAAAGAAGAAATATCGACAGAGTCTGGGACAGGGGACAGTGTTCGGAGGGATCTTGGGGTCTGTGCTTGACACAGAAGGTGTTTTCTGTTGGTCTAAGGTTATCTGTTGTGGAAAGTGCACTTCAGTAGGGGTAAAGCGGATTTAATATAAAGCAGAGGAATGATTTTTTTTTTCTTTAAATCATGCCTTTTTCTTTTTATTTGTTGACCATTAAGAAAAAGCCTTCTGTGTCTACACGCAGCTCGTTCTCCAAGTAAAACAGGTGGGAGTTTGTGCCAACAGGCTGAGACGTGTATCTACAGCCTTAAGGGGAGGAAGTTGAGATTGGAACAAGGCTTCTTGAAGTCCCAGGTGTTTGATGAGGGAAATGGTGGGGTTGGGGGAAGGGACAAAGACTACTTGATTGTCGTAAACAAAGGGCCTTTATTTTCATATATATTCAGACTGCTTTAGGAGAAGCTCAGGATTATTATGAGATGGAGATTGCTGACACCAAGTAACGTGTAAAGAATCCAAAAAAAGGGGGAAAAATCTTTTCTTATTGTTGTTTTTTCACTTTGACTTTCGCTCCTGAAAGCTCTTTAGTTAACCACAGAAAAATTGAGAACTTCAAGAGAAGTTCTTCCCAGAGAACAAGTCTCTAGAGAAGTAAAATTCATCAGCAGACGTTCAAGTTTCTAAGGATGTCGGCATGCCCCACTGAGGACCATCATTGCAAAGGGATCGTGGAGGGAATTACAAGAAGAGGTGACCATCCCTGATGCATCCCCCAGGGTGAAGCAAGAAGTCAGAGGCACTGGTTACAGGTGGAAAATCAGATGTGGAGTGTGGCTGTGGAAGGCCTTGACGTCTTTTGCAAAGTAGGACAGCCAAGCTCTGATCCCCATCCCCTGGGCATGGGGGTCTGTTGCCTCACAGCCTGTTCGTGGCTCTTCTTTGGAGCAGTGTGATGTGGGGTGTGGAATGTTCAGTGCAGGAGAGCAATGGGAAACCTCCCAGGCTCTGTAGGGGTGAGTGAGGAGCCAACAATGCCCTGGGGTTGTAAGGCACTGGTCTCTTCTCATGGGCCTCAGTGGAAGGGAGAGTAGCCATAGCCAAAAGGAAGAAGACCTCATTTGTGTTGTCAGGGGGTGGTCCCAGCCACACCAAGGCCCTTGGTCATCCCCACCACAGGCTGTCCTACACTGTCCTATGCCTGTGCTCGTTTCCTTGCAGACTTTAGCTACTGCCCCATTTCCCCACCTCACTCCGACCCTCGGATCTCCCAAGCTTTACTGATGTCCCTCTGTCCTCATTCACTGTTGCTTCAAACAAAAAGCTGTGTTTACCTGGGGGTATGCCAATGCCTCTCGGTTTCCCAGCAACTGCTTTTTTCCAACACCCTGTTAATGCTTCTCTAGCACGCAAGATGTCACAGCCACAGACTTGCTTGGATCTGCTATTGCTCTCCGCATCCCAGCACTGGAATGCACGTCCTCCTTCTGCTGCCTCGAATTCGAAACTCAACCTATTCCACAATAATTCAGGTCTTCTTCCTGCCTTTAGCACAATCACAGAATAGTAGGGGTTGGAAGGGACCTCTGTGGGACATGTAGTCCAACCCCCCTGCCAAAGCAAGGACACCCAGAGATGGCTGCACAGGAACACGTCCAGGAGGGTCTTGAATATCTCCAGAGAAGGAGACTCCAGAACCTCCCTGGGCAGCCTGTTCCAGTGCTCCGTCACCCTCAGAGGGAAGAAGTTCTTCCTCATGTTCAGATGGAACTTCCTGTGCTTCAGTTTATGCCCGTTGCCCCTAGTCCTGTCGCTGGGCACCACTGAAAAGAGTCTGGCCCCGTCCTCCTGACACCCACCCTGCAGATATTTAGAGCCATTTCTAAGGTCCCCTCGCAGCCTTCTCTTCTCCAGGCTGAACAAGCCCAGCTCCCTCAGCCTCTCCTCGCAGGAGAGATGCTCCAGTCCCCTCCTCATCCTCGTAGACCTGCGCTGGACTCTCTCCAGTAGCTCTTCATCTTTCTTGAACTGGGGAGCCCAGAACTGAACAGAGTACTCCAGATGGGACCTCACCAGGGCAGAGTAGCAGGGGAGGAGAACATCCCTTGACCTGCTGGTCACACTCTTCTTAATGCACCCCAGGATCCCATTGGCCTTCTTGGCAGCCAGGGCACACTGCTGGCTCATGGTCAACTTGTTGTCCATCAAGACACCCATGTCCCTCTCCACAGAGCTGCCTTGCAGCAGGTCAGCTCCTACTCTGTACTGATGTAAGTCTGCTGAGAAGATATGCTTAGACATGGCCATTGGATCTGGAGTGGTAACAACTCCTGAATGATGAGGGAGATGAAATAAGAGACACAGTATTGGTAACAGAAGTAAGTCACAAAAGACACCTGAAGACTGAAAAAAAGCTGAGAAGTGTTGACACATTTCTTGCTTTAGATCTTTGTTTTCAGTTAATCTTGCAGAAATTTTCATTGTCATTAAATGACATCTGAAAAACCTAAAGGTATTAAAAATAGATCATTTGGTGTCTTGCAAAGAGCCCTGTGTGTCCCAAAACTTCTTTGCCTGGCACTTCTCAGTCTTTGCCCAGAGCAAGTCACACTCTGGTGTCAGCCTCTCTACCCCTGTTTAGATGTTGGTGTAAATGGTCCCTTACAGCACAGAAGGACTCAAGCCCCACAGACCTCTGCTCTGCTCCTGTTAGAAACAGGGCCCATAGTCGCAGGAATTGAAGACAACTGCAGCTGGATGGGACATAAGGAAATCTTCAACGCAACCTGTCTGAAAATTGGTCAGACCAAGTAGTTCAATGCTTGCTTCAGTCCAAGTTTGAAACTCCTAGGGACAGAGACTGCCCAGCTTCTCTGGGTGACCTGTTCCTGCACTTGGATGAGCTCCTGGGGAAAAATCTTGTCCTTCTGTCCTGGCTGAACCTCTCCTCTTTCACCTTCCTCCCACTGAATTTTGTCTTCTCACCATGAATCTTGTTGAAGAGATGGGTCTGTATTCTCCATGATCTCCTTGTAAGTACTGGCAGGCTGGGATGATGTCAGCCTCAGCCATCCCTTCTCTGGGCTTGACAAGCCCAGCTCCCTCAGCCTCTTCTAACAGGCAATGCTCTCCAGTCCATGGCTGTCCTGGGAAATCTTTGCTAAACCCACTCCAGCTCGTCAGTACTATTCCTGGGGATGTGAAATCTGAATCTCTTCCCTTTGCTCTTGACTCCTTGAAGCCACAAATTCCAGGTGGTCACCCCGTGGCAAGTGGTGCTTAGTGGCTCCTGTCAGTTCCCTGGCCTGTCCCAGCCCAGCCCTGCTGTCCCACACATGGTCCAATGGCTGCAGTGTTCAGGTGCAGCATGGGGAAGGGTGTATTCGGTGTGAGGAGCAGCTTGCCTCTCATGATCTGCAGTACATCCCTTTGTACCCTGTTCCCCTTCTGTTCCTCCTACTTGAAACAGCCTCCCACAGGTTGTGGAACCTACCCAGCCCTATCCGCATCCCACGTGGGGTTTCGCAGACATCCCTGCTCTGAGGTCTGCCAGGGTCTGTACAAGGAGAGAGGTCGAGAAGGGCTGGTTGTCCTCCCTGTGCAGGGACTGAACACAGCGGGAGGAGCAAAGAGGCCGTGCAGAAAAGCTCACACATAAACCTTTGGTGAGTGGCTGGTGCTGGATAGGGCTGAACAGGGAGGACACCAGTGAAAGCTCACTCTAGTCCTATTCCCTAACATATCACCCCATATACTCCTCCCCTCAGTGCATGGAGAACCCCAGCACAGCAGCACAGCCTCATGGGGAGAATATTTTCAGCTTTTTCATGACCTCAGTTTTGGGAAGAGAGCAAAGCCTGGAGACACTGGCATTTAGAAAATCCTGTTTTATTACAGAGACATGGCATGGGAGGGCACCTTTTCCACTGTGCCAGACACATATGCAAAGGTAACTCTGTCAGACAAGCTGGGTTCATGGTTCTTGAGAAGCAGAATTGTCACAGGTAAAATGTCCAAAGCACAGGAGGTTCCCTAGATATGTTGGAAACCACTTGTGAAGAGATGTGGCACCTTACTGCTGCTGAAATACTACAGATTGAATTTGCTTCTTCAGGGCGTCTTTGAGCTCCTGGTTCCTCATGCTGTAAATGAAGGGGTTCATTGCTGGAGGAACCACTGAGTACAGCACTGTAATCACCAGATCAAGCAATGGGGAAGAGATGGAGGGAGGCTTCAGGTAGGCAAACACTGCAGTGCTGAAAAACAGGGAGACCACAGCCAGGTGAGGGAGGCACGTGGAAAAGGCTTTGTACCGTCCCTGTGCAGAGGGGATCCTCAGCACGGCCCTGAAGATCTGCACATAGGACAGCACAATGAAAACAAAACACCCAAAAGATAAAGAAACACTAAACCCAAGAAGCCCAGCTTCCCTGAGGTAGGAGTGTGAGCAGGAGAGCTTGAGGATCTGGGGGATTTCACAGAAGAACTGATCCACAGCATTGCCGTGGCAGAGAGGAATTGAAAATGTATTGGCAGTGTGCAGCAGAGAATTGAGAAAGCCACTGCTCCAGGCAGCTACTGCCATGTGGACACAAGCTCTGCTGCCCAGGAGGGTCCTGTAGTGCAGGGGTTTGCAGATGGCAATGTATCGGTCATAGGCCATGATGGTCAGAAGACAATGCTCTGCTACTACTAAGAAGGAAACCAAAAAGAGCTGGGCAGCACACCCTGCATAGGAGATGGTCCTGGTGTCCCAGAGCAAATTGGCCATGGCTTTGGGGACAGTCGTAGAGATGGATGCCAGGTCAAGGAGGGAGAGGTTGAGGAGGAAAAAGTACATGGGAGTTTGGAGGTGGTTGTCACAGGCTACAGAGATGACGATGAGGGCGTTTCCAAGGAGGGCAGCCAGGTAGATGCCCAGGAGGAGCCAGAAGTGCAAGAGCTGCAGCTCCCGTGTGTCTGCGAATGCCAGGAGGAGGAACTGGGTGATGGAGCTGCTGTTGGACAGGTGTTTCCTTTGGGCATGGGATCCTGTCCTTAGAGGAAGAATCAATAAATTGTTAGGGGAGAATTGTCATTGGAAATGCAAAGCCATACTCCTAGAACTTTAACACTGCTGAACTTCTGAGCATTTTCCATTCATTTTCAATGAGAACTTTCTTCAGCTTCCTTGTTCGAGGTCTGGTTGGTGCTGGCTGAAGGTACTGTAAGGAGCAGGACCTCTGTCCTCTGCCTTTTGAGGAGTCTGCCCTGCTATGCAGCAAGGAGCTCATGGGAGTAGTGATGTCAGGGGTCTATCCTGGTGTCCGACTTGGTCAGATGAAACCGCTCCTCACAGAAAATCACCTTTTCAGCCTCTGCACTCTCAGTGCTAAGGAACGGCAATAACAGAGAAAAGTTGGAGAAGTTTGGGGTTCATAAAGCTCCCCCAGCTTACCTGGGGAGTTTTCTTGGAGTTCAGACACCTTCAGCATTTCTGCTGCACTCAGGGAGAAGAGAGGGACACTGGTGAGGCATATGAAATTGCTTCTGGCTTAATGCAGAGTGAGGGCAGCTGGTCTGTCCCTCTGCCTTCTTCTGACCTGCCCTGGGCTTGTTCTTTGTGAGATGGAAGGTGATCACACTGCTGCATTACCCTGAAAAATAACCAGACGTTACTGAAAACAGAGGGATTCAGTGCAGACTGCTAAATGTCTCACTCTTTCTAAAGGTCTCAGCACCTCACTTCTAGCCAAGGACACTCATGGCTCCTTTCACCAACCCAACAGCATTTCCTCCATTGTAGCATCTCTGTGGTTCTCTGTGGGGCTTTTAGATAATAAAAGATTGTGAGGAGAGAAGTTCACTTTGTAGAGGGCAGCTCAGAGCTTGGAAGTACACCTCAAGGAGACAGCCAAGTGTCCTAACAATAGCATCTGATGAAGGGAAAAGCAGCTGATCCTCCAGCCCCACAGACTGCATTGACCACAGCCCCACAGGGCAGATGAAAGTTGGGGCACTTGTTCCCACGGACACACCTGCAGGAAAGGACCCACAAGATCAGTCTGTGACTCTGCAGCTGAAACTCCAGCTCCCTAACGAAGCTGATGACAGCAATGAAACAACAATAGGAATAACACAGACAAGAGGAGAAACAAGCAAATATCCAGCAATAGGGAGTCTGAGAAAAGCCAGGGCAGAGGCAGCCACGCCCTCAGCACAGCGTTACCCATACCCAGCTGGGCACGTCCCCTCCCAGACACCAACATTGCCGGGCAGTTGAGCTCTGAGCCCCTGTCATCTGCAGCAGAGAAATGGAGATGTGGCTGGAGAGCTGCCCCCTGGCTCTGCTGGAGCTCTGCTGCAGAGGAGGTGGTTCATGGTTTGGAGACCTCAGCCCTGAGGGCAGAGGCTGTGCTGGGTGGGAGAGAAGGCAAGGGGGCTTACTCAGAGGAAGGGCTCTGCACTGGAGGGGATGATGCAGAGTTTTATGATTTCTCCCTCCCATCATATCTGGTTTTCTGTTCTGCTCCTTCCCTGATGATATATCTGCTGCCTGGAAATTTTCCTCCTGAAAGATGTTTCACTCTCCCATGTCTTTTCCATTACAGCACTCACAGACCCCATCCCAACCCCTGTGCACTCACCCTGGCCCTACAGAAACCTGCCTGTTTGCAGGGCACTGCCTGGGTGTATGTTCCTGTTTGCAGGTGGAAAATGAAAGGTCAGGCTAAGCCTGGTAGGTCCAGGAAAGGTGATGCTGGTGCTGTCCATAGGCAGAGGAATGGCTGAGGGTGCTTTAGGAGGCTCCTATCAGAGTTACTGATCACTGGCTCAGGAATCTCAGTGACTGCTTCAAGGCTGAAAGCTCCTGTTCCATTTATCCCTTTTACACTGCCCTCCCTCTTCCAAAAGGGAAACTGATAACACAAATTGAGGAAGTTTTTGTTATCTTTACAGTAATCCTGCGCATGACCTTCTTCTTGAGTCAGCCTTAGGAAATATTCTGGGGGTAAACTGGAGCTGTGAGCAGCTGACCCATGCAGCAGTCTCCTGGTAGGAGAAAAACACTGCCCTACTGGGGGTCCCTTCTTCCACCCACAGATTCTCCCCACAGCACGATCTGGAGCTCCCCGGGCAGGCTGAGCACTGACCCCAGCATACAGACTCCTGCAGTAAAGGGACCCTGCTCTGGAGGACCGTCCTGGGCACACTTGGCTACACACCTGGCTTAACATCCTACCAGTAATCTCCGGAGAAGGCAGTCAGCATGCCCTGCTCCTCTGATGGCAGGGCAGGGAAAAACTTCTCTGGAAGGTGTCTTCCCCCTCTAGGCTTGAGAAGCTGTGACAATCCTCCACAAAGATCCTGTAGGCTGTAGGATGTGCCAGCTTTTGGAGATCCCTCCAGCAGCAGCAGATTCACTGCCCTGCTTCCAGGGACTTACCATTTCATGGGTTGTGAAAATTTCTCCCTCAGTGAGCTCTCAGCGTCTTCCCACCCCGCACTGCCTTTAACCTATGTCCACCTCGCACCTCTCCCCTCGCTGCCTGCAGGCAGTGCCCTCAGCCCTGCTGTGCTTTGCAGAGGAGCTGCTCCTGGGCACAGCTGTTTCTCTGCAAGTGCTGCCCACTTGCCAGGAGTTCCCTCCATCCCAGGAGCCCAGCCCAGATCAGCAGCACAGGACCAGCACAAGGCAGCAATATCCTTACCCACTCTGGGCTCCCTCGAGGTGTCTTTTGGTCTCCAGGACAACTTGCTGTGAAACAGGCTGAAGCAATCAGTCCTGTTGCCTCCCTCAGCTGGGGAGAGACACTCAGTTTCAACAGCGTCAATTCTCCTCTCAGAGAAAGAGTTAGAAACAAAAATCACCTTTCCTTGCCCCATCACAAGACAGGACAACCAGAAAGTGACAGGAAGGAATCTCATTTGCCCCTGCTGAGGGAAGGGATTGAGCCTAGTCATTGGAGGCATCTCATCCTGAGTTTGAAGTCCTGAGGACTCAGGTCTCTCTCATGCTCACCACAAAACCCACAGGAGGTGGGACTCCTCTTGCCTCAATTGAGATTGGCACAAAACAGCCTCCTGCATGGCAGATCCTTTTCTCAGCTCCCTTGGTAATTAATGGAGGTGGAGAGCAGGAGGAAGATGTTCAGACGCAGACACTTGGTGACAGGTTTAGTTCCAGAGATGACCAAGATGCTTGCTGGTAACTACAAGCTCTGATGGAGCAGTTTAAAGAGACAGGGCAGCGTCTGAGGGCACCTTCCTGGAGGCTGGTGGGAAAACCTTTTGGCCAACTTCAATGACAGAAAGTGCCCACCTTGAAGACAAATCAACCTTTAAATGTTCCTTATGTCCAGGGCTGCTGATGGATGTAATCATCCTGACCAAATGGAGTCCTGTGGCACAGGGAGAACAAAGTCTCTCCCTTTCTGTTCTCCGTCAGCTGTTTTGTCCACGTGGCCTTAACAGTATGATGGGGTTTGTCTCATATGCATCCCTTCATTGCCTAACCTCATTCAGGGCAGCTGAATCTTCATTTATTTCACATTTACAGACATCTATGACTGTGGAATGTGCCAGGGCTCTCCAGGACAACTGCATGCATCTGACATGGACAGTACAAGTCCCATGCAGGAACCCCATCCTCTTTCAGAGTCATTGTGTGACAGGCACCACCCAGGGCATCTCACACAGATTTCGTGCCTTTGTGCAGTCACTGAGTCCCACCACTGCAGTGATGCAAGGTCTGTCCCTTCTCTACCCAGTGGATGCATGGCAGTGCATGAACACCAAGCACGTCACAGCAGGGTCTCCACTTGAGGGCATTCCCTCTCAAACTCTGCTGGATCTTCTCTCACCCATCATTTAACCATCCCTTTGATGGTACAGTCATGGATCAGGCTGGTAGTGATGTCCTAGCTGACAGGGGAAGTCCCAGAGGACTGGAGGATCGCCATTGTAACACTCATCTACAAGAAGGGCTGGAAGGAATGATCCTGGGAGCTACAGGCTTGTCAGCCTGACCTCAGTGCTGGGCAAAATTATGGAGTGATTCATTGTGAGTGCGCTCACAGGACATGTGAGGGACAACCATGGGATCAGCCCCAGCCAGCATGGATACCTGAAAGGCAGGTTCTGCTTCACCAACTTGATCTCCTTCTATGACCAGGTGACCCGCCTAGTGGACAAGGGAAAGGCTGTGGATATTATTTGCCTGGACTTTCGTAAGGTCTTTGACACTGTTCCCCACAGCATCCTCCTGGAGAAACTAGCTGCCCATGGTTTGGATGGGTGTACTCTCTGCTGGATAAAGAACTGGATGAATGGCTGAGTGCAGAGAGTGTTGGTGAATAGTGCCAAATCCAGGTGGTGGTCAGTCACAAGTGGTGTCCCCCAGGGCTCAGTTTTGGGTCCAGCCTTGTTTAACATCATTATCAATGATCTGGATGAGAAGACAGAGCTCTCCCTCAGTAAGATTGCAGATGACACCAAGCTGGGTGGGAGTGTCGATCTGCTCAAGGGTAGGAAAGCTCTGCAGAGGCATGTGGACAGGCTGGATCATGGGCTGAGGCCAACTGTATGAGGTTCAACAAGACCAAGTGCCGCGTCCTGCACTTGGGTCACAACAACCCCATGCAACGCTACAGGCTTGGGGAGGAGTGGCTGGAGAGCTGCCCAGTGGAAAAGGACCTTGGGGTGTTGGTCGGCAGTTGGCTGACCACGAGCCAGCAGTGTGCCCAGGTGGCCAAGAAGGCCAATGGCATCCTGGCTTGTGTCAGGAATAGTGTGGCCAGCAGGAGTAGGGAGGTGATCGTGGCCCTCTGCTCGGCACTGGTGAGGCTGCACCTCGAGTGCTGTGTTCAGTTTTGGGCCCCTCACTACAAGAAGGACATTGAGGTGCTGGAGCGTGTCCAGAGAAGAGCAACAAGGCTGGTGAGGGGTCTAGAGAAGAAGTCTTACGAGGAGCGACTGAGGGAGCTGGGCCTGTTTAGTCTGGAGAAGAGGAGGCTGAGGGGCGACCTTCTTGCTCTCTACAACTACCTGAAAGGCGGTTGTAGTGAGGTGGGTGTTGGTCTCTTCTCCCAGGTACCTAGTTACAGGATGAGAGGCAATGGTCTCAAGTTGCATCAGGGGAGGTTTAGGTTAGATATTAGGAAAAGTTTCTTTCCTGAAAGAGTGGTCAGGCGTTGGAATAGGCTGCACAGAGAGGTGATTGAGTCACCATCCCTGGACATGTTCAAAAAATATGTGAATATTGCACTTTGGGACATGGTTTAGTAGGCATGGTGGTGTTGGGTTGATGGTTGGACCTGATGATCTTAGAGGTCTATTACAACCTATGATTCTATGATTTTCATGGTGTGCCTGGATCACAGGATGTCCACACCCAAGGACATTTTCAACATCATCTCTTCCTTCCTGACATCAGCTTCACCTCCACCACAGGCCCCCAGGGCTGCAGAGACATAGCAGACAGCATACCCCTCTCCTGGCCTTGCCCAAAGCAGGGTTTGCTCTCTTTGTGGGCACCTCATTTCTCCTTTACATTGCCACCTGTCGTCCCCTCCAGCATGTCTCAGCTCTGAAGCAAAGCCTTTGCACACACAAGGCCTTGGGCGCTTGGTAACAGGTTTCTTTCTGTAAGTCTGCTCTCCGCCCCGATAGGCCACAGCTGAGGTGCTGCAGCCCAGACATGCACCAATGGCCTCAGCCTGGGGCACAGGGAGGAGGAGCTGGAGGCCCCAAGCTATCTCTTCATCCCACCTGGAGTGAAGAACGACTGAGGCATGCTGAGACAGCTGACATGATTGGGGTGCTGTGATGGGTGGATACAGATGAGAAGGAGAGACAGGCCAGAAAGATCAGGAGGGAGGTGTCCTCAGTGTGAAGGAGCTGCTTAGATGTGTGGAGCTTCTCTATGGGATGAACTATTTGGGTAAGCCCTTATGGATCAGGTTCAGAGGAGAAACTGGTAAAGGTGACATTGTGGTGGGAGATAATGAATTAATGTCCCTTTGCTGACTTTAATCACCTTGGCATTTCCTGGAAGGGGACCGCAACAGCATGAAAATTGTCCTGGAGGTCTCTGGAGGGTCTTGGTCAAGACCCAGCTTGGGACACTGGTCTTTACAGCTCAGCTGTGAGATTGATCAACAATGGTGATGTTGATATGCATCTACAACTCACAAAGAAGGGAGAGTTAATCATGGAGGTTAAAACCTGTGTCAGCCTTGACTGCCATGACCATGAAATAATGGAGTCTCACCTCCCAAGGGGAATGACAATAAAAGAGAGTAGATGTTAGACCTCAAATTGTTCTCCCAAAAGTGTGGTCATTTACCCAGTGCACAGTACGCCAATACACACACAGAGCAGAGGTGTTGTCTTTCTTGCAGATTTGTGTAGATGTTGGTGCTAGGTGATAATTCCACAAAGCTAGCACAATGTTTAGCAGAGTCACAAGTTCTATATACTCTTACCAAAACAAAGCAATTACTCATTGCATTCTGACTGGTTCACCACGTTACACGCTTGTCATAGAAGTTTACTCCTTCCTTGCTTAACTATGCATACTCGCAAGCTGGGGAGGTGCAGACTTTTTGGTTCTGAATTGAGTCGGTGGTTGCAATCTCCCCTTGCCGCCTTTACCTTTTTCCTAGTTTTCCTCAGTCTTTGTTAACTTCATGCTTCTTTGGCAATCGTCCAGCTTTCAGTGCCTTCTGGGCTGGATGTTCCCCTTTTATCAGTCTGTTAGCTCCTCTTCAAGGACACAATTGTTAGTAAGACATGCATTGATTATACAAAGTAGTCAAGCCTAAAATTAAACAATGTCAGAAGGACAGAAGCATTTCTGCCCTGTGTCATAGCAATGTGAGCATCACTATGCTCAGAATATCACTGCCCGATATGAAGATAAGCAGACTTTGGCCTAGTCCTGCAACTTTTAATGAGGGAGCCCACGCGAGCAGTACACAAAGGCAGCACAGCTCAAGACATCTGGCCTTTGAAGATGGTGTCTTTCAAGCAGGAGGCTGTGCATGTCAATAGTCAGGAAAACAAGCAGAGCTATTGGGAGAGAAACTTGGGGAAACGGGAAACTCATGTGGGAGCTCTATGTAAAAAAAGAAGGATACAAGAGTTGGATGCAAGGGTGGAAACAGAGGAGGAATTCAGAAATGTGCTTGGGTTTAGAAAAGCCAGCGCTCCGCTGGAGTTGACACTTGCAAGGGAGTTCAAGGCCACAGCAACGGGCTGGTACTCCTTTAGCACAGTTAAAGCAGAAACAAAGATGGTGTGTGGCCACTGCTGAATTCAGCAAGAGCGGAGGTAGATATGTCTGAGATTGTATGTGTCCTCTTTGCCTCAGTCTTCTTCAGCAAGATCTCCCCATTCCAGGTGCCTAAGAGGAAGAACTCTAAGCGAAACCCAGCAATGGATGGAGATTAAGTCACGGGTCCCTTGGATAAGGTCAACTCTTAATAGTGCATTGGACCACAGAATCACAGAATCACAGAATGGTAGGGGTTGGAAGGGACCTCTGTGGGACATCTAGTCCAACCCCCCTGCCCAAACAGGGTCACCTACAGCAGGCTGCACAGGACCACGTCCAGGTGGGTCTTGAATATCTCCAGAGAAGGAGACTCCACAGCCTCCCTGGGCAGCCTGTTCCAGTGCTCTGTCACCCTCAGAGGGAAGAAGTTCTTCTTCATGTTCAGACGGAACTTCCTCTGCTTTAGTTGGTGCCCATTGCCCCTTGTCCTGTCACTGGGCACCACTGAAAAGAGTTTGTCCCCATCCTCCTGACACTCACCTTCCAGATATTTATAAGCATTTATTAGGTCCCCTTTCAGCCTTCTCTTCTTCAGGCTGAACAAGCCCAGCTCCCTCAGCCTCTCCTTGCAGGAGAGATGTTCCAGTCCCCTCATCGTCTTTGTAGTCCTCTGCTGGACTCTCTCCAGTAGTTCCTCATCTTTCTTGAATTGGGGAGCCCAGAACTGCACACCGTACTCCAGATGAGGCCTCACCAGGGCACTGTAGAGGGGAAGGAGATCCTCCCTCGACTTGCTGGCCACACTCTTTTTAATGCATCCCAGGATGCCATTGGCCTTCTTGGCAGCCAGGGCACACTGCTGGCTCATGGTTAACCTGTCGTCCACCAGGACACTCACGTCCGTCTCCGCAGAACTGCGCTCCAGCAGGTCCACCCCAAGCCTGTACTGGTGCATGAGGTTGTTCCTCCCCAGGTGCAGGACCCTGCATTTGCCCTTGTTGAACCTCATTAGGTTCCTCTCTGCCCAACTTTCCAGCCTATCTAGGTCTCGCTGAACGGCAGCACAGCCTGCTGGTGTATCTACCACACCTCCCAGTTTGGTGTCGTCAGCAAACTTGTTGAGGGTACATTCTAACTCTTCATCCAGGTAGTTGATAAAGAAGTTAAATAAAACTGGGCCCAGTACTGACCCCTGAGGGACACCACTTGTTACCGGCCTCCAACTAGACTCAGCGCCGCTGATGACAACCCTCTGAGTTCTGCCATTCAGCCAGTTCTCAATCCAGCTTTTGCCAACTTGCCCTGCACTTTTTGTCCACGAGCTCCTCAGCTCTCACAGTGTGGATGTGCTCCTGGCAGGCAGGAGGGAAACTAGAGAGCCTTATCCAGCTGGGAAACCTCTCAAGGGTAGACCCAGCTCCTCTGCAGATATTCATTCAGTCAAGTACCTGGACCCAGAGTCCCGTGGTATCCCCATTGCTAGCACCCAGATGCTGATATTAGCAGCCCTGCTGCAGTTGGTGCTATACACACCCTGTGTCCTGCTCATCAGCTTGAAGTTCACTACCATTCGCACATGTCCACTATGAAGGGAGAAGTCAGTGCAGGGCAGCGTACTCAAGAGAAACCTGGCAAAAATTCAACCAGACCCTTTTATATCCTTTCCCTATGTTTTCCCATTTTAAACCCCAACAACAACTTGCTTGCTGATTGTCTTTTCCTTTAAAATCAAAAGGAATCTTCATGAGCAAAATCACCAAGACCTGGTCTGAGTGTCTTAATCTCATCATTACAAGCCATATGCAGACTGCATGCTGCAGGCATCCTAGTCAAGGGAAGGTTGAAAGGGAAATTGGATGAAGACCACTGCATTGGCTCTGTGGGTCTATGGAAGAGATGTTTCCAAAGAGGGTGTGGAGAAGTTGCTGTGGACACAAGTAGATGGAGATGTGCTCTGGAAAGACAGAGCAGCCAGCGGCTGAACCTGTGAGGAGCTGTGGCCTGTGGGAGACCCAGAGCAAGTCAGGGACATCCCTGAAGGACTGCAGGCCCTGGACTTGGTCATGGGAGGGATTTCATAGTGGGGGCTGGTCAGTGGTCTTGTCATGCCTGGGCTCAGCCACATCAGCTGACTCCAGTGCAGCTGAGCCGCTAAACTTGTATCCTCTCCTGCATAAACAGTGGCAGAAGAGATCATCTATATTCAAGGCAGAATTCAATCCAGACTTCTTCAGCCATTCCCCTATTTATGGAAATATCCTGTGTGGAAAATGTCAAATCACCCATCCTTCCACAAGACTAGCCTCTCCCTGCCCTGCCTCCCAGTCCCTCTGCCCCATTTTGGAGTGGACATAAACTCACTGAGAGTTTCTCTTCAAGTGGGGCTGAGACTGTTGCAAGGTGGAGAAAAAGCCTCCTTCACTGTCAAAGTGATAGGGACACTCAAGAAGAGGGATTGAACCCTCCAAGACAGTACGACTGTTCCATCGTGCTCTGCCCCAGTTCCTCTCAATCACAGCACACAGATCTCGAGATGAAAGATGTGAAATTCAAGGACAGATTTTGGGAGGGAGCAGTGATGACAAGGATCCAGAGCTGCATGCAAACTCTAGCCACCCCAATGGGAAAGATACGCAAACCCTATGGAGACTGGGTGCCTTTTCCTATTGTAGTGTGTCTCTGGAGAGGTTAGGGCTCTCTAAAGCTTTCTCCCTGTGTGTCCTGGGTTTGGCCAGGACAGGGTTAATTTTCACCGGACTCCAGGAAGGGGCACAGCTGGGGGGTGGGGCCTGACCCCACCTGGCCAAACAGAGCCCGGTATTCCATACCATGTGACGTCACGCTGGGTTCCGGTGGGGGGGGGCGGCGTGGCGGGAACTCACTCGTGGCTTGGGGGGACGCGGCGCCGGTGCTGTGCGGGAGAGCAGCTGCCTGGGTCGTGCAGTTCGTTGTTGTGTTTTCTCCTTATTTGTATCGTTGTTGTTCCTGTTTCCCTCTGTTTGCTGTTCTGTTAAACTGCCCTCATCCCGACCCACCTGTTTCTGCCTCTTTCTTTTCATTCTCCTCCGCACCGCAGCGGGGGGAGGGGCGGCCGCGTGGCACTTTTGTTGCCGGCGGCAGCCGAAACCAAAACACTGTGCTCACCTGGGGTTTGTGGCCTAGCTCTTGTTGATCACGTCCTTTCTTATCTGAAGATGCCCTTCTTGCAACTTTAATCCCAAAAATAGGATGTCTTGAGCAGGTCCCTTGACTTTGCTTCCATTTATGGCACAACTGGCTTTCAGAAGGATTTGTATTATTTTCTCTCCTTTCTCAAAAAATTCTTCTGCTGTATTGCCCCATATGCTGATGTCATTGACGTACAGCAGATGTTCTGGAGCTTCACTCCTTTCCAACACAGTCTGGATTAGTCAATGTCAGGGCAGCTGATTCCAGGTGTCCTGAACACCCCTCCAAGGGAAAGCAAACTGTGGCCTGCACTCTGCTGCCAAAGGGATGGAGAAGAATGCATTAGCGATGTCAATTGTAGCGTACCACTTGGCTGCCTTTGACTCCAGCTGATATTGAAGTTCTAGCATGTCTGGCACGGCAGCACTCAGCAGTGCTGTGACTTCATTCAGGCCACGGTAGTCTATTGTCAGTCTCCACTCTCCAGGAGATTTTCTCACTGGCCTTATGGGACTATTAAAGCGTGAGTGAGTTTTGCTGATCACTCCTTGACTCTCCAGCTGGCGGATCAGCTGATGAATGGGTTTAAGGGAGTCTTGGTTGGTGTGGTATTTTCGCCGGTGCACTGTTGTTGTAGTGATTGGCACCTGTTGTTCTTCAACCCTCAGCAACCCCACAACGGAAGGACCCTCCGAGAGACCAGGCAAAATGGACAGCTGTTGAATTTCTTCCGTCTCCAAAGCAGCTATGCCAAAAGCCCAGCGATAACCACTTGGGTCCTTGAAATACCCTCTCCTAAGATAGTCTATCCCAAGGATGCACGGAGCCTCGGGGCCAGTTACGATGGGGTGCTTCTACCACTCCTGCCCAGTGAGGCTCACTTCAGCCTCCAGTACACTCAGCTCTTGGGACCCCCCTGTCACTCCAGAAATGCAAATGGACTCTGACCCTTGGAAATCTGATGGCATTAAAATACACTGTGCACCAGTGTCCACTAGAGCTTTCTACTCTTGTGGATCTGATGTGCCAGGCCACCAAATCCACACCATCCAATAAATGCGGTTGTCGCTTTCCTCCACCTGGCTTGAGGCAGGGCCCCTCTAATCCTGGCAAGAGAAGTTTCTGCACACCTCCTGTAAAAATGACTTAGAAGTCCCTTCAAACGAACTGGAAGCACGATCTAACTGTCTACCTTGTCTGGATGGCTGCCCGCTGGAAACTGGAGTGGCATTTTTCCTAGAAGAATTGTAGTTTGTGATTTTTTTTTCCTTGCAACTCACGTATGATTGCTGTTGCAGTATGACATAAGGGTATGGTACTGTAGCTTTATGCTGTCATAGCTGTACAGTAATAATATTACAGAAGAAGCCAGGTGAAGAAGTCTAGGCTGAATCTCACAATGAACAGGACAAGTGCAGGGGCGATCCAACCTGATTTGATTTTGGTACCCAGCAATCCAAAAAAACCTTGCTCAATAGCCCCTGGAGTGATCCACAGCCACTGCTGGTTGTTCTCCTCCAGAATCCGGCTTCAGGGCACCAAGGGTTGGGAGAACTTGTGGGTGAAGACAGAGTCAAAGAGGACAAAGAGTTCCTCAGACAGATCTACACCTGCTCTTCATCACTTTGATGCCCTTGGACTCCCTTGCAAATGTTAACTCCTGGGGAGCTTTTGCTTTCCTAAAACCCTCCTTATGTCTACATTCCTCCTTGGAAGTGAGATCCTCTGTCCACACCCTCTCTGCTTCCCTTTTTCCATGGAGCTTCCTGACATGTTGCCTGTTTAGCGTAGCTGGTGTCCTGAGAGGTCCCCTTGGTTGCTGGAGTATCAGCTTGTACCCTTTATGGGTTTAGAGAATGTTGTCCTTGAAAGCAGTTGCACTGAATTCTGCTGCCCTTCAGTGACACTGCCCATTGGAAGTTCCCGGTCTTGGCCAAAGTCTGCCACTCTGAGACCTGGCATATGCACTCTGCTGCTCTCCTTCTGCACTCCCTTTGGGAGCTGAGACTCCACTATGGCTTTGCTAGTGGAGCCAAGGCTGACCAGGATGACACAGGTTTTCAGATCCCGGTGAACATCCCGTTTGTTGGTCCATGTGTGCTAAAAAGCTGATGCAAAGAGCCTCCAGACACATAAAGGAGCATTTGCACTCTGCTGTCCTGTGAATGTCATGGGAGTCAGCTGACTCTTGGCTGCCAGCTCCCTACCAAACCTCTCTCTCACTCCCCCTCCTTCTTTGCTCACCTTGGTGTCTGCAGGGTTGTTTCTCTCATTCTTCTCTTTTACAGCTGCTGCCCACTCTCTTTTGTCCTTTCTCCAGTAGGCTATCAGAGAAGGGCCACTGCAATTGCTTACTGGCTCAGGTTTGGGCAGTGGCTGGTGCATTTTGGAGGCAACAGAAACCTGCTATGTCCAACAAGCAGCTGTTGCTCTCTTCTCACCTAAACCACCTCTGCAGCTCCCCTCACCACTACCAAAGCCTTGCCATGGAAACCCAATACACCGGGTCATTAAAGTCCCCAGTAAGATGTGAGGCCTTTGATCGCAAGACTTCCTCAGGCTGGCTAAATAAGAATTAGGACCCTCCCTCACCCTATTATAGGTTCTTTATGTCAGAACAGAGGTGTGCTGGACTTCAGCCATGGCACCAGGAGCAGGCTCAGACATGAAACAATGAAAGGTGTTCCCAAGTGCCCAAGGTCCCATGCAAGCAAAGCTTTGCTTTAGTGCATGCTGGTGTGGAGGTCAGATGGCGACGTAAAGAGGAAATGAGGACTCCCTAACGAGAGAAAAACCTGATGATCCCTCAGGAGCAGAGAGATGCAGGGCTGGACTCTGCATCCCTGCCAGGAGAGGCTTTTGCTGTCTCTGGTGTCCCTGCAGCCTTGGGGGGCCTATGGTGCAGGTGAAGCTGATCACCAGGAAGGACAAGGTGTTTCTGAAAATGTGCTTGGCTATGGAAAAGCCTGGGATAATTATTGATCTGTTCTTTGAATGTATCGTCAAAGACATAACTAAAGGATGTGGGAGAAGCACTGCCTACATCTACTGGATAAAGATGGGACAGACCTCTCCCTGTGCCACAGGACTCAGGCTGATTACATCCATCAACAGTGCTGGACACAGAAATAATTGCAGGTTCAGTTGTCTTAAATGTGATAAGGAGAAGTGACATTGCTAGAAAGAAGTTGTTCTCCCCAGCAGAGGGAGGGAGAGTGATGTCAGTGATGACTTCAGCCTGTTTCACAGCAGTATCTCTGGAGACCCAGAAACACCACAAGGGAGCCCAGAGTGGGCAGAGAAAGAGCCACCTTGAGCTGGTCCTCTGCTGCTGAGCTGGGCTGGGCTCCTGGGATGGAGGGAGCTCATGGCAACAGGGAACACTTCAAAGAGACAGCTGTGCCCAGGAGTAGCTCCTCTGCAAAGCACAGTAGGGCTGAGGGCACTGCCTGCAGGCAGCGAGGGCAGAGGAGTGAGGCAGAGAGGGGTTAAAGGCAGCGTGGCATGGGAGGATGCTGAGAGCTCACTGGGAGAGAAATCTTCACAACCTGTGAAATGAAGTCCCTGGAAGCAGGGCAGTGAATCTGCAGCTGCTGGAGGGATCTTCAAAAGCTGGCACATCCTACAGCCTACAGGATCTTTGTGGAGGATTGTCACAGCTTCTAAGGCATAGAGGAGGAAGACATGTTCCTGAGACGTTTTGCCCTGCCCTGCCATCAGAGGAGTAGGGCATGCTGACTGGATGCCCCCCTTCTCCAGGGATTACTGGTAGGATGTTAAGCTGGATGTGCAGCCAGGGGTGCCCAGGATGGTCCTGCAGAGCAGGGCCCCTTTACCACAGGAGTCTGTATGCTGGGGTCAGTGCTCAGCCTTCCCAGGGAGCTCGTCATGGTGCTGTGGGGAGAATCTGTGGGTCGAAGAAGTGATCCCTGGTAGGGCAGGTTTTTTCTCCTACCAGGAGACTGCTCCATGGGTCAGGGCTGCTCACAGCTCCAGTTCACCCACAGGCTTTTTCTGAAGGGCTCATTCAAGGAGAAGGTCATGGCACGGATTGCATAAAATTAATGAAAATTTCCTGAATTTGTGTTTTCAGTTTCCTGTTTTAGGAGGGGGGGCAGTGGAAAAGGGATAAATGGAAAAGGAGCTGTCAGCTTTGAAGCAGTCACTGAGACTCCTTAGCGAGTGATCAGTAACTCTGATAGGAGCCTCCTAAAGCACCCTCTGCCTATGGACAGCACCAGCATCACCTTTCCTGGACCCATCAGGCTGAATCTCACCTGTCCTGCTTTCAACCTGCAAACAGGAACGGGCTCCCAGACAGCGCCCTGCAAACAGGCAGGTTTCTGTAGGGCCAGGGTGAGTGCACAGGGGGTGGGATGTGAGCACTGACAGGTAAAGACAGGGGACAGGGAAATACCTCCCAGGAGGAAAATCTCCAGGTAGCAGGATTATGATCAGGAAAAGACAGGAAAGGAAAAGCAGAAATGTTGTGGGAGGGAGATGTGAGAAAAATCTGCATCATCCCCTCCGGTGCAGAGTCCTTCCTCTGAGCAAGCCCCCTTGCCTCCTCTCACAGCCACCAAAGCCTCTTCCCTCAGGGCTGTGGGCTCCAAGCCATGAACCACCTCTCCTCTGCAGCAGAGCTCCAGCAGAGCCATGGGACAGCTCTCCAGTCACGTGTCCATTTCTCTTCTGCAGGTCATAGGGGCTCAGAGCTCAACTGCCCAGCAATGTTGGTGTCTGGGAGGCGGCGTGCACAGCTGGGTACGGGTAACGCTGTGCTGAGGGCCCGGTTGCTTCTGCCCTGGCTTCTCTCAGCCAGACCCTCCCTGCATATTTGGTTGTTTCTCCACTTGCCTGTGTTATTGCTGTTCTAATTTCATTGTTTCTGTCAGCTTCTTTAGGGAGCTGGAGATTCACCTGCAGCATCACAGGCTGATCTTTTGGCTCCATTCCTGCAGGTGACTCCATGGGAACAAATGCCCCAGCTTTCATCTCCCCTGTGGGGCTGTGGGCACCGCAGTCTGTGGGGCTGGAGGATCAGCTAATTTTCCCTTCACCAGATGCTATCCTTAGAACACTTGGCTATCTCCTTGATGTGTCCTTCCAAGCTGTGAGCTGCCCTCCACAATGCCAACCTGTCCTCTCACACCCTTTTGTTATGTGCAAGCCCCATGGAGAAGCTCGGAGATGCTACAGGGGAGGAAATCCTGTCGGGTTGGTAAAATGAGCCATGTCCTTGGCTAGAAGTGAGGTGCTGAGACCCTGAAAAAGGGTGAGACATTTAGCGGTCTGCACTGGATCCCTCTCTTCTCTGTAGCATCTGGTTGTTTTCCTGGATAACACAGGAGTGTGCTCATTATCCACCTCATGAAGAATAAGCCCAGGGCAGCTCAGAACAACTCAGAGGGACAGACCAGCTGCCCTCCTTCTGCACTAAGCCACAAGCAATTTTTACACCTCACAAGACTCCCTCTCTTCTCCAGAAGTGCAGTAGGAATGCTGAGAGTTTCTGACATCAAAACACACCCCTAAGGTGACATGAGGGAAGCTGTAGGAACCCAAAACCTCTGAGACTGCCTTCTGCCATCCCCATTCCTTAGCACTGGCCGTGCAGATGCTGAAAATCCCTTCTGCAATAAGAGCAGATTCCTCTGGCAAAGTCTCACACCAGGTCTGGACCTTGGCCCACAATGGCCATGAACCCTTGTGCCACCATGCCCATGAACCCACCGCTGCAGAGCAGAGCTGGCTCCTTGGCAGCCCATGGGAAGAGATCCTGCTCCTCCTGGTATACTCTGCCAGCATCAACCAGAGCTGCAGCCACAGAGCTGAAGGAAGGGCTTTGTGAAAAGGAATGGGGTGTGTAGGAAGCAGGGTGAGATTCTAGGAGAATAGCTTTGATTTTCCTCCGAGAAGTCTGCCCTAACTCTTCACTGATTCTTCCTCTAGAAACAGGATCTCATGCATAGAGGAAGCAAATGACCAACGACAGCTCCATCACCCAGTTCCTCCTTCTGGCATTCGCAGACACACGGGAGCTGCAGCTCTTGCACTTCTGGCTCTTACTGGTCATCTACCTGGCTGCCGTCCTGGGCAATGGACTCATCATCACTGCCATAGCCTGCGACCACCATCTCCACACCCCCATGTACTTCTTCCTCCTCAACCTCTCCCTCATCGACCTGGGTTCCACCTCCACGACTCTGCCCAATGCGATAACCAATTCCCTCTGGAATACCAGGGCCATCTCCTACTGGGGGTGTGCTGCCCAAGTCTTTCTATTTGTCTTTTTCATTTCATCAGAGTTTTATCTGCTTACGGTCATGGCCTATGACCGCTACATTGCCATCTGCAAACCCCTGCACTACGGGACCCTCCTGGGAAGCAGAGCTTGTGTCCACATGGCAGCAGCTGCCTGGGGCAGTGGGATTCTTGATGCTGTGCTGCACACGGCCAGTACATTTTCAGTACCACTCTGCCAAGGCAATTCTGTGGAGCAATTCTTCTGTGAAATCCCCCAGCTCCTCAAGCTTGCCTGCTCAGAATCCTACCTCAGGGAACTTGGGGTCCTTGTGCTTAGTGCCTGTTTATCTTTTGGGTGTTTTGTTTTCATTGTGCTATCCTATGTGCAGATCTTCAAGGCCGTGATGAGCATTCCCTCTCAGCACGGACGATGCAAAGCCTTTTCCACATGCCTCCCTCACCTGGCTGTGGTGTCTCTGTTTATGAGTATCGGTACATTTGCCTACCTGAAGACTCCCTCCGTCTCCTCCCCGTCCCTGGACCTGGTGGTGGCAGTGCTGTACTCGGTGGTTCCTCCTGTCATGAACCCCCTCATCTACAGCATGAGGAACCAGGAGCTCAAGGATGCAGTGTGGAAACTAATGGTTGGATACTTTTAAGACGCAAAAAACTGCCCACCTTCTTCTGCATATCATTTACGTAGTTGGTTTTCTTTGATTTGGTTTGGTTTTCAGCTTTTCTAAACTGTAACAATATTGTCCATAAAGAAATTTCATTGTGCATACCATTCCTAAATTAGTATCTACCTGTCTTGTGTCATCCAGAGACTGCATAATGATGAGCCATGCTCTGTGTTTTACAACAAAATACAGGACCTCACAGTCAATATTTGTCCAAGATCCTTTTGTCTGAGAGCTTTTCTGGGGCTGCAGGGGCAGTGCCTGCGTGCAGAGGTGGCGGGGAGAAGAGTCCCAGCACAGCAAATGCTGCCAGGGAGCACCAGCACTTGGTCTTTCCCAAGGTGGTCTCTTTCAACTGCCACGCTTTCCTTCCAAGCCTTTGTGTTACTGAGAGGCGTGAGAGCACTGGCAGCTTGGTCATAGACCTGCGGCACGACAGTCCTTTGCCAGAGGCAGGAACAAGCAATGGGCACCTCTGTGACAGAGCTGATATTTACAACAGCATTTCCATCAGGAAAGGGGTTCTCCTAAGGGCAGTGCCTGAAGGTTTAGGTCTGCTTCTAATGTTTTTCTCAAGAAAATGCAGCAGAGAGAAAACACCAGCGAAGAGATGAAGTGTGTGAGTGTGCATGGTGGAGGCACATGGCTGTGTCCTATCACAGCTGGGCTTCCTGGGAGAGGCACGAAGGACCAGCAGAACAGGGTACGTTCTCAGCCCGTGTTTGCTGAGCACCTGGGCGAATCTGTCCCAGAGCAATCATCACCGAACAGCCAATAACAACCACCATTTCCAACACTGGACTCTCACCTAAGTTTGGAGATGTTGTTTGTCCCTCCACGGAGGGACACCAAATGACTAGGTCAGAAGTCTTTATTTGCCTTGGCATATGAGACACAAGCATGCACAGAACCTGAGTGGGAACAAATTCTTTCAGCTATTCCTGGGGGCATGTGGAGGGGCACCAGGTGCCCACCAAACCACACTATCAATCCCTCTCCTCAGCTGGACAGGGGGATAAAAGTAAAAAAAGGCCTTATGGGTCAAGATAAGGACAGGCAGATCACTCAGCAGTTACCGTCATGGGCAAAACAGACTCGACTTGGTGAAATTTATTTCATTTCTTACCAATCAAGTCAGAGTAAGGTAAAGAGAAATAAGAACCAATCTAAAAAGCACCTTCCCCTCACCCCTTCCTTCTACCTGGGCTCAGCTTCACTCCCAGGGTCTCTACTTCCTTCCCCCAAGCAGTGCAGGGGAACAGGGAGTGGAGTTGCAGTCAGTTCAGCACATGTTGTCTCTGCCGCTCCTTCCTCCTCAGGGGGAGGACTCCTCACACTCTTCCCTACTCCAGCATGAGGACCCTCTCATGGGAGACAGTCTTCCATGAACTTCTGAAATGTGGGTCCTTCCCACAGGCTGCAGTTCTTCACGAACTGCTCCAGTGTGGGTCCCTTCCATGGGGTGCAGTCCTTCAAAAACAGGCTGCTCCAGCGTGGGCCCCCCCATAGGGTCACAAGTCCTGCCAGAAAATCCACTCTGGCATGGGCTCTTCTTTCCATGAGGCCACAGGTCCTGCCACAAGCCTGCTCCAGCACAGGCTCTCCACGGGGTCACAGCCTCCTGCTCCAGGGTGAGGTCCTCCCTGGCTGCAGATGATTATCTGCTCCACTGTGGACCACTGTGGACTACAGAGGGGACAGCCTGCATCACCATGCTCTTCACCATGGGACTCAGGGGTATCACAGAATAATTAAGGCTGGAAAAGACCTCTAAGATCAAGTGCAACTGTCAACTCAACACCACCATGGCTACTAAATCATATCACAAAGTGCCACATCCAGACATTTTTTGAACACCTCCAGGGACGGGGACTCCACCACTTCTCTGGGCAGTCTGTTCCACTGCCTGACCACTCTTTCAGTAAAGAAATTTTTGACTAATATCCAATCTAAACCTCCCCTGATGTAACTTAAGTCCATTGCCTCTCATCCTATTGCAAGTTACTTGGGAGAAGAGACGAACATCAGCCTCACTACAACCTCGTTTCAGGTAGTTGTGGAGAGCCATAAGGTCTCCCCTCAGCTTCCTCTTCTCCAGAATAAACAACCTCAGTTCCCTCAGCCGCTCCTCATAACCAACGCACGTAGCATGGGCAATAAACAGGAGGAACTGGAAGCCGTTATACAGCAGGACGGATACGTGCTGACAGCTAAGGCCTGGTGGCCATCACAGGAAAATGCTGGGACGACTTGCCTGACTGGCATGCTGTTGTGGATGGCTATGGACTCTTTAGAGAAGACAGGCCAACAAGGAGAGGTGGTGGAGTTGCTTTGTATGTGAGGGAGAAACTGGAATGTATTGAGCTTTGCCTGGGGACAGATGAAGAAGGAGTTGAGAGCTTATGCGTTAGAATTAAGGGACAGGCTCATATCGGTAACGTTATTGTGGGTGTGCACTACAGGCCACCTGACCAGGAGGAGGAAGTTGATGAGGCCTTCTACAAGCAGCTGCAGGCAGCCTCACAGTCACAGGCCCTGGTTCTCTTGGGGGACTTCAACCACCCTGACATCAGCTGGGAAGACCACACAGCCAGGCACGCGCAACGCAGGAGGTTCCTGCAGAGCATAATGATAACTTTCTGATGCAAGTGGTGGAGGAACTCAGGTGTCCTGGTGACAGAGGTTGCAGAGAAGGCAGAGCTACTGAATGCCTTCTTTGCTTCAGTCTTCAGTGCCAAGGCAGGCCCTCAGGAATCCCAGGCCCTGGAGGCAAGAGATGAAGCCTACAGAGAGGATGACCTTCCCTTGGTTGAGGAGGACTGCGTGAGAGATTGCTTAAGCAATCTGGATGCCCACAAATCCATGGGCCCCGATGGAATGCACCCACGAGTGCTGAGGGAGCTGGCGGATGTCATTGCTGAGCCACTCTCCATCATCTTTGAGAGGTCCTGGAGGACAGGAGAGGGGCCCGAGGACAGGAGAAAAGCCAATGTCACTCCAATCTTCAAAAAGGGCAAGAAGAAGGACCCAAGGAACTACAGGCCAATCTGCCTCACCTCCATCCCGGGAAACATGATGGAGCAACTCATTCTAGAGGTCATCATCAAGCAAGTGCAGGAAAAGAAGGTTATCAGGAATAGTCAGCATGGATTCACCAAGAGGGTATCATGCTTGACCAATCTGGTAGCTTTCTACGATGGTGTGACTGGCTGGGTAGATGAAGGGAGAGCCGTGGATGTTGTCTACCTTCACTTCAGCAAGGCTTTTGACACTGTCTCCCATAATATCCTCCTAGGGAAGCTCAGGAAGTGTGGGCTGGATGAGTTGTTGGTGAAGTGGAGCTGGCTGAATGGCAGAACTCAGAGGGTTTTCATCAGCGGCGCTGAGTCTAGTTGGAGGCCGATAACTAGTGGTGTCCCCCAGGGGTCAGTACTGGGCCCAGTCTTGTTTAACTTCTTCATCAACGACCTGGATGAAGAGTTAGAACGTACCCTCAGCAAGTTTGCTGATGACACCAAACTGGGAGGAGTGATAGATACACCAGAAGGCTGTGCTGCCATTCAGCGTGACCTGGACAGGCTGGGAAGTTGGGCAGAGAGGAACATAATGAACTTCAACAAGGGCAAGTGCAGGGTCCTGCACCTGGGGAGGAGCAACCCCATGCATCAGTACAGGCTCGGGGTGGACCTGTTGGAGAGCAGCTCTGTGGAGAGGGATCTGGGTGTCCTGGTGGACGATAGGTTGACCGTGAGCCAGCAATGTGCCCTGGCTGCCAAGAAGGCCAATGAGATCCTGGGGTGCATTAAGCAGAGTGTGGCCAGCAGGTTGAGGGAGGTTCTCCTTCCCCTCTACACTGCCCTAGTGAGGCCCCATCTGGAGTACTCTGTTCAGTTCTGGGCTCCCCACTTCAAGAAAGATGAGAAGCTACTGGAGAGAGTCCAGTGGATGGCTACGAGGATGGTGAGGGGACTGTAGCATCTCTCCTATGAGGAAAGGCTGAGGGAGCTGGGCTTGTTCAGCCTGAAGAAGAGAAGGCTGCGAGGGGACCTTGTAAATGCCTGTAAATATCTTTAAGTTTGGGTGACAGCAGGACGGGGTCAGACTGTTTTTAGTGGTGCCCAGTGACAGGACAAGGGGCAATGGGCACAAACTGAGGCACAGGAAGTTCCGTCTGAACATGAGGAAGAACTTGTTCACTCTGAGGGTGACGGAACACTGGACCAGGCTGCCCAGGGAGGCCATGGAGTCTCATTCTATGGAGATATTCAAGACCCCCCTGGACAAGGTCCTCCACAGTCTACTGTAGGTGACCCTGCTTCGGCGGGAGGGTTGGACTAGATGACCCACAGAGGTCCCTGCCAACCCCTAACATTCTATGATTCTATGATTCTATGAATATTGGAGCTGTCACAAACCAGCATCCCTCTAGCCACTGCAGGAGGGAAGAGCTGACTCCTTGGGAGCCCGCAGTCCTGCTAATCATTAGACACTCAAGACAGCAGGAACCAGAGAAAGGAGATGAACTGGAACAGGGGCGGGGGGTTATGGGAGGGGAGGAATATTAAGAGAGGGGAGCAATATTGTTAGAAATTGTCTGGCTTTGCTCTGAGAAGTCTCACCCAATTTTGTCACTGTCTTTTTCCTCTAGAACAGGTCCCTGTGCTCAGAGGTAGCAAATGTCCAACAGCAGCTCCATCACCCAGTTCCTCCTCCTGGCATTGGCAGACACACAGGAGCTGCAGCTCTTGACCATCTGGCTCTTCCTGGCCATCTACCTGGCTGCCCTCCTCAGCAACAGCCTCATCATCACTGTCATAGCCTGTGACCACCACCTCCACACCCCCGTGTACTTCTTCCTACTCAACCTCTCCTTCCTTGACCTTGGCTGCATCTCCACCATTCTCCCCAAAGCCATGGCCAACTCCCTCTGTGACAGAAGGGCCATCTCCTACTTGGGATGTGCTGCACAAGTCTTTTTTATCGTTTTGTTGATCTCCGCTTAGTACTTTCTCCTCACCATCATGACCTATGACAGCTATGTTGCCATCTGCAGACCCCTGCACTACGGGAACCCTCCTGGGAAGCAGAGCTTGTGTCCCCTCTGAGCAGGGACGGCACAAAGCCTTTTCCACGTGTTTCCCTCACCTGGCCATGATCTCCCTGTTTACCAGCACTGGCACATTTGCTTGCCTGAAACCCCCCTCCATGTCCTCCCCATCCTTAGATGTGGTGGTATCCCTTCTCTACTCAATGATTCCTCAAGCATTGAACACCCTCATCTACAGCATAAGGAACCGGGAGCTCAAGGATGCTCTAAGGAAACTCACCCAATGGATCCTGTTTCACCAACACTAACATTTCCCAGGGTTCATTTCAGGCCACAGGTCTGCTGTTTTCTCTTCTGTCAATCCTGCTTATAGATAATTTTCTGGGTTTATATTCCTTGTCTTTGGGCTTGATCCTGTTGTATCTGACTCTTGCACAACACTCTGTCAGGTGTGGCCTGTCAGATAGCAGTGCTTCAATAGACTGGGATCTCTTGGGTGCAGTGCCTGAAGGTTGGGCTCTTCCTTAAATGTAGCTTCCAAGAAAACATCCAAGGAATGGGTCTTTTAAAGAGTCTGTTCTCTTTGGGTTATCAATGGTTTTGAGGTTAAGATCCTTTTACATTTGTTTTACACTGGACCAAGGGTTCTGGATTCCAAAGCTCTCTTCTTCTTGTCCAATGACAGGGGAGATGGTCCATGAGCTCTCCATTATCTCCTCAGGTTTCCTCCTCTGTGACAGGACTGATGGCATATACTGAACTCTCTGGAATTTAATTTGGAGGGGTGAGGATAGAAGAGCATGTGGACTCACCACGTGCCCTGGTTGAATAGATGGAGACTCAGAAGATGAAACGCTGTCAAAGGTGAAGTTCATGAAATGTAAAGCACTAAATTGGCATACCCATGAAGGAGGACTCTGCAGTGCCATGGGCGTCATTGGGAACACAGCAGTCACAGGAAGAGGTCCTGGAGAGATGTGGGAGCTGCCTGAGGACCCCCAGGGCCAAGATTCTACTGCTGTCCTGGGAAGTGGGGCTGGTGGGAGCAGAGGAGAGGGCAAATTCAGTCAGGGTTGGGGACCACCCACCATATGAATTTAGGAGAGCCAGAGAGTGCCTAGCTTCTGTTTCCTCATGCCCTTGAGGCCAACACAATCCGTGGGGCTGATGGGGATTCTGAACACCCTTCTCTGCTCTCCAGGACATGCTGTGCCCTTCAGAGGGGCTGGGGCTGTGGGTTGACTGTCCCGAGCTCTGCAGCACCCGCCAGTGTGTACTGCCATGGGCCCAGCACAGACTGGGCGGCTCTGCTGGGCTGGGAGAGGGTAGGGGAGGCGGGCAGAGCTGGGGAGAGACTGGGCTGAGCTGGGAAGTGCCCGGGAGAGGAAAGTGCCAGTGTAGAGCTGAGCTGTGTGAGTGTGCAGGGTGGGGGAACAGAGCAGGGTGCTGATGGAAAAGATGCAGAAGAGAGGGCCCTGGTCTGTGCCATTTTGAGGAGGGACCTTTGATGCATGGTCACCCCACTCTCCCGCAGGGCTCAGTGTTGGTCTCTGGTGGATTTCTCAAAAACCCATCTCTCGCAAACTTTGCTGTCCATAATGTGCTCCAGGCCCCAACAATCCTTCATATTCTTTTGGTCATTTGGGGTGAGCTGTCCCAGCTGTTCCCTTGCTAACTTCTTCTGTACCTCCAGTCTACTTGCTGGGCAGGCAGAGTGTGAGGAAAAGGAGGCTTTCATGCTCTGTGAGGACTGCTCAGCAGTGTCCAAAACACTGGTGTGTTATCAGTTTAGTTACAAATCCAAAGCAGATCACCATATGGCCTGCTGTGAAGAGAACTAACTGCATCCCAGCCAGGTCCAGGCTGAGGAGTGAACAATGTCTTATTTAAATGTCCTGAAAAAATCTGTGAATCCCAGTACCTGGCTCTGATGGGGCACTCCTCAGTCTCCCAAGTATTCACCGGCCAAGTGAGACAGGAGGAAGAAAACAGTCCATGTGGTTTCTAGTGGTGTTTGTACAAAAGTTCTGAGCACAGCTGCGCAACAGGCCATCCGCCATGATATTCATCTGCACCGATCAGTCCCAACAGAGGATGAGCTGGCCAGGGGTGTAAAGACTAGTGTCAGCCTTGACCATAGTGACCATGAAGTTGTGATGTCTCAGATCCCCAGGTAGGTGGGGAAGGAGAGTAGCAGAGATCAGACCCTGGACATCAGGCAATGAGAGTTTGTCCTATTGAGGGCACTGGCAAGTGGGATCCCATGGGTGCAGTGTCAGGGCCCTGAGAACATCCATAGGCCTTCTTGCCCCTGAGCAGCCTCACCTGGGGATTCCACCCACTCCTCTGTTCCATAGGCCCAGGAGACTGTCTTAGTGCAAGCCGGAGTTGCAGCCATAGCTTTATCTATGCTGTATGTGTACTGGTCTCCAAACACAGCCATAGACACAGCTTTGCCTGCACATGGACTTCGTTGACTTGGGCTTGCGGACTCGCTTCCCAGCTCATTCTTGATCACTTATACAAGCAAATGACGCTGTGGCCCTCCAAGTGCCAGACCCCAGCTGATTCACAGAGGCCTAGGGCCTTTCTGATTCCTTTTTTCCCACCACTTGGTGAGGTTTTGGGAGGAGAGGAACAGGTGAGGTTTCTGGGTGCCAGTGATTGAAAGTTTAGAAGAAAGACATCACATGAGAAGTGATCTAAAGGCCATGCTAGTTCCAGACTCTTAACTTCAGCTCCTTTCTCGAAGGCCTTCAACCATCCACAAGAGCCCCTTCCACTTCACTGTCTTTTAGCAATGAAGTTGAGAGTACCCAAGTTAGAGCCTTACTTTCAATTCTGTTCCAGCCTAAAGCAACCCAACTGTGGGAAGACATCTGAGGAAGCTTGTAGAAGGTGGATGTTCCCAGGAATTTCAAGAGGCCTGATGTACCAATAGCTGTGTTCAGGGAGCTGGTCAAATGCATCATCTCCATTTCTGTACTGGAGGCTTAGATGCGTGCTTCATGTGTAAACTCTCTCTGTGGGTGCTAACACTTACTGTGTAAGCTGGTCTGACCTCAGAGCTGGCCTCTCTTTGAACTGGGCACTGGAGTTGAGACCTTCTGAGCTCCACTCCACCCTGAGTTGTCCTATAATGTAGAGGCCCGCATCTCCAGCTTCATCTCTTCTGGCAGAACGTGTAGGAAAGCACAGGCTCATGGAAGGGCTGGTGGGAAAGAGACTGTTGGGGGTCTCTAGGGCAGCCTCCAGTCTCACTGTGACATTGTGGAGATGAAATGTGAAGAGATCCAAAGGTAGAGATCACAGCAATGCTCCTCCTAGTCCATTTTATTTTGCTTAAAGCTCAGCCTAAAGCTCCCAAGAAGCACTTTGTGGCTGTTGCTTCTGTCATATCTTACTAAACCATATCCCAAAGTGCCATATCTACACGTTGTGTTTTGAGGTGTTCAAAAAACCTGTAGATACGGCACTTTGGGATATGATTTACTAAGCATGGTGGTATTGGGCGGATGGTTGGACTTGATGATCTAAGAGGTCTTTTCCAACCTATGATTCTATGATTCCTATGATTCCGACGATCACTTGCCACTATAGAGGAGAGCTTGGCTCAGTCAACTCTCCAGGTGGCTGTAGGCTCGTACCACGGCAACCCATGCCTCCCCTTCAGGAGGCCAGAGATGCATAATTCCCTCAGACTCTCCTCACAGTTCATACTTTAGGCCCCCTCGTTTCATCTTGGCAGACCTCATCTGGACCTTCTTCAGTTTCTCCAATTTCATTCTGAAATGTGAGGCCCACTGGCTGCTATGGCATCTGCTATCATGATGCCCAGGCCCTTCTCTTCAGGGCACTCCTTTGCCAGTCAGTTCCTTCCCCATTCTGCTACATGGGCTTGTTCTGTTTCTTCTAAACATTCAGGTTCCTGTTGGCCAAATCACCAGGTGTGTCAAGGTCCCATGGACAGGACCTGCAACAATCTGGCTTTTAAAGTATGTGTACCAATGGTCTTCCTGAGTTATGGCGCTCCTAACATTACTGTAAAATAAGTTTTGGGGATAAGAAAAGAGTACTAGTGTTCATGGAGTTTCTAAGCAAGCTGGAAAGCACTGCTGTAATCATCAGTAAACGGAGGGTCCAAAATGATCAAATGCAGGTTCAGTTGGGAAATGGCAAAGAAGACAGCATTTTTTTGCATAGGAGGGGATAAGAATGGTTAAAGAGGACTGGAGAGGTAGGAAGAGTGAAAAGGGAATGAAAGGGGAAGTAAAGAAATTGATTTGGACTCTTTTGGGAATACTTGTCAAGCAGCCTGGCATCTGGGCAACACCGCCTGGAGCAGGACAAGAAAACTGCAGCTGGTCTGACTGTACTAATATCTGACTTACTTACATGGTCGTGGGTCACCTGAGAACTTTCACTAGTGTTCTTAAGGGAAGAGCAAGAGAGGAAGGAACCCCAGTATCATTTAGGTTTCCCATCTCCTTCGTGGGACTGGAGGAGGTCTCTGGTCTGGCCTTGCATTCACATTAGGGCCAGCTATGGAGTCAGACCACATTGCTCAAGGCTTGATCCAGTGGTGACTGGAAAGCTTCCAAGGACAGAGATGGCACTACATCTCTGGAAGACTTACTGAAATGTTTGTATGTTGGATGCCCTCGTGGACAGCAATACTTTCCTTTTCTCTATCCTGAATCTTTCTTTGTTCCACATCTTACTATTGTCTGTAATCCTCCTGCCAAGCACCATGGTAACAAGACTGGCTCCATCTTCATGGAGACTTTGCACAGGGACAGAAAGCCTGTCATGAGATTCTTGAGCTCTTCCACTCTTCAGGCTAAAGAAGACCCTTGCCCTCAATTTCTCCTGCCAGACAAGTGCTTGAGCCTCTGAGCATCTTGGCGGCCCCGCACCAAACTCTTTCCCAGTTATCAACAAATTCCTTGCTGTGGTGGGGTGACTCTGGCCAATAGCCCAGCAGCTTCTCACTCTTCCCTCCTCTTCCCCAGTGGGACAGGACAGAGAACAGGAAAAAATAAAGTGTGAAAAGTTTCAGCTCAAGAGAAGAACAGTTTAATAGGTGAAGAGAAGAAATTTTAAAAGCCTCACCAAGTTAAACAAAGACCATCTTTCACCACGTCCCACAAGCAGACAGATGCTCTGCCTCTCTCCGAGCAGCAGAATCCTTGAACAATCAAAACCTCCACATCCTTCTTCCTCTGTCCCAAGCTTTTCTTCCTGAGCATGAGGTCATATGGTATGGAATATCCCTCTGGGTAGTTTGGATCAGCTGTCCTGGCTGTGTCCCCTCTCAACTTTTTTCCATCTGCCTACATATTTGTTACAAGGGAGCAGAGTGAGAAACAGAGAAGGCCTTGACACTGGGCAAACATGGATGAGCAATAGCAATACAGTGTTGTGTTACAAGCATGGAGTTTTCTTTACTCCCATGGGCTCAGCAAACAGCCATCCTCCAGGACATCTGGTGGTCTGGTCCAGAAGAGAAGCAATGTTGGGCTGGCCTTTATCCCTTAGGATAGTGAGAGCTGCAGCCCATGGAGGACCTCGGTGGAGCAGGATCCTGGCAGAAACCACTGCATATGGAGAGAAGCCCATGAAGGTGCAGGTTTTCTGGCAGGCCCTGTGGCCTGTGGGGGACCCATGCTGGAACAGCCTGTTCCTGAAGGACTGTACCCTGTGGAAAGGATCCACTCTGCAGCAGTTTGTGGAGAATTGAGGCCAGTGGGAAAGAGCCACAATGGAGAATTTCAGAAACAAAGTGTTATGAACTGACTGCCACTCCCATTCCACATCCTCCCTATGACACTTGGGTGTTAGGAGTTAGGAGTGAAGTGGAGCTTGGGAAGAAAACCATGAGGAGTCAAGGATAATTCCCTCTGCTGCCCCACAGTGTCCAAGTACATCCCAGTGAACTCCAGGTAGGGCATGCCTCCTTCACCACTGCTCTTTCAGATGATCATCCAACTGTTTGTTTACCCATTTCTTTGTCAACCCATCCAGACTGTAATGGCCTAACCTGGGAAAAAGAACATTGAGGGAAACCATGTCAGAAGGGTCAAAAATGGCATCCACTGTTCTTTACTCATCCACAAATGCTGATACTTCATCATGATGGCAATCAGGTTTGAGAGTCATGATTGATCCATCATCAATCCATGCTGACTGCTTTTGGACATGTTCTTTTTTAGGTGCACAGAAATGCCAAAGTGACCTTGTACAGCCTGCGGTTCCCTGGGTTGACTTTCTGAGCTCTTTCAACAACAGGCGCTACATTGCCTTGTCCTCACTCACAAAAGCCCTCGACCAATGCCAGGAAGCTTTGAAAGGGATATTCCAAAGAAATGTCAATCTCCCCCTATCACTTCATTACCATTATTCTCCCTGTGAAATGGTGTATTGAATTTCTCAAAACTTTCATATATTTTCACCTGTCTTCACTATTTCTAAAGTATTTTTTTCAGATGCAGGCTGCCTAGACAAAGGCCCTTTCCGTTATTCTCCAGTTTTCTCCTCCCTTTACTCTTTGTGCATTCAGATTCCTGTCACCTACCGAGCTGCTGTTTTGACATCAGGGAGTTAAAAGTTTACCTGCCTTTCAGTAGTCTGATTGTCTCCTTTGCCAACTCTCTAATTATGTTTAGGACTATTTTTTTTCCTCTACCTAGCTACAATATTTTTCATAGGATTATGTCTTATAGGAAGGCAACCTCATTAGATGTAGATTGTAATTGCCATGTCATTGCAGAGAGTGTTTTGTTTATGGAACTTGATTATGTTTTAATTAGTTTTCTTGCAAATAGGAAAACTCCTGCTGTTCGTGTGTGCAGCCAGCTCTCTGTGGAGAGAAGGTGGGAGATGGTGCAATGGAGCTGTAACATCCAGTTGCAGAGACGAGTGAAGGAGCCTGACGCAAAGAGCAGTGACACAAGTCCCAGGTGGCCGATGAGAGAAATGTTGAGGTTGGGGAGGTGAGGAGCAAAGTTGTCCATAGAGTGTCAGATGTCAAGGGACTGCTTCTCCTACCTGTCCAGCCCTCCTGAGAAGACACCCTGGAACAATATCACTTGAACAATGTTTCTACCACTAATTCTGTAAACTGAAGAGCACTTAAAAACATCCCTTAAAATAAAAACAATATTTTTATTAGGCACAGTATAACATCTTCCTCCTTATCTATACTGTGAAAAAGCTCCTGCTAGTCTTGAAGAATTGAAGAAATTTACGGGAGCTTGTTAACTTGGCACTTTCTGTATTTTAATGACTCCCATGGGGTATTTGGTGTTGAGTCCATGAACCTCAGATGCTGAGAGGAAATGAAAAAAAATGCTCAGGAAGGCAGAAGCAAAACTGAAAGTACCTGGAAGCATTGATTGGCCCCACTGCGGTCCATTACTGACAAAGCCTCCCCAGGGACTCCTTAGAGCAGAGAATTGGAGGCCACGATTGAAGGTAGGCAGAGGCACTGTGCAGGTGGCTGCAATGCTGAGAAAACCCTTGGCCTGCTTTATGAAGCAGAAAGGCCAAGGGCTGAGCCCCAGGCCCTGGGAAGGCAGACCCTGCCCCTCACACATGGCTCAGGGCTCTTCTTGGGGACAGCTGAATGTGGGGGTGAGAAATGACAAGCGTAGGAAAAATCTGCGAAACCTCTCAGCCTCCCTAAGAAGACGCGAGGATGAAACACCGCTTAGAGCCTCAAAAGAAAGTTTCTCCTGGTAGGAATCGGTGATAGAGGTAATTGCCATGGCAAAGGGGACAAAGTCCTCGGTCTTGTTGAAACTTTTTGCCCCATCAGAGTCCTTAGCCATCTCTACTGCACATTGTCCTACTCTGTCCCATGCCTGCAATTCTTTCCCTTCGGCCTGTAGTCACACATCTTTGCTTCCCACCTAGCACTCACACCAGCATTTCCATAACTTCACTGATGTCTCTCCACTCTCACTGGTTTTGCCTTGAATTTCAAATCCATGGGAGGATCCAGAGTCCTTCTGGGTGACCTCTTTCACAGCAAGGATACCCTTTGAGGGAGACTGCTTTTTCTTCACCTCTAGTCTGAACCTTCCAAGCAGCATTTTGGGAAGGTTTCCTTCCCTTCTCACTACCAGGAAAAGCTCCATCATCTCGGAAACAACCCTTCAGGCAGATGCAGGCTTCTACTTCAGCGCCCTCAGCCTTCACAAGACTAAAGAATCCCAGCTCCCTCAGCCTCTCCAACAGAGGCTGTAAACCCGGAGCCCCGCATACAGACACACTAGTCCAGATGTGGCTACACCAGTGTGAGTGAGTCAAGTGGGTGATAACTGTCTTGTCTGTGTGGCCACACTCCTCCTAATGCAGTCCTGTATGCTGTGGGGTTCTTCACTTGGAGCATGCACCACTTGCTCATCTGGCATCTCTTGGAATGCCCAGGCCCTTCTCCTCATTGCGACTCCTGAGCTGTTCAGGTCCCCACCTGCCCACATTTTTCTGAGTTATTCTCCCCCGCAAAAAATGACTTCCAACTTCTTGTCAAAATTCATCAGGCTTCTACTGCCAAATCCCAGAGATTTTGAAGGTCTCGCTGGAGTGAAGCTCTATTTTGACAGCTTTTGATTTGTGCGTACCACATTGGTGGTGCCGCTGATAAGACAGCAGCATGAAGAATTGCAGGACACTACTGATAAAAGAAGGCGGTACCTGTTCAGTGGAATTTATGACCAAGGGAGGAATTGCCATGGTAACAAGCTTGGAAATGCCAAATGAAGGTGCAAAGGAAGCCAAAGTAGGGCCAGGGAGGAAAGGGTAAATAGAGATGGGCTGTTTGCATGGGAGGGTACAAGAATGGTCAAGGGAAAGATATTGTGAATGGCACACAGCTGAAACCAGGACAGTATCCAATTCTTCTTTTAGACCATCTACATCACACTCAGATCCAACAGTTCCCAATAAATCTTTTCCTGTCTTTTGATTTACACACAGAGATATCATTCCTTACTTTCTGGGCCATTCCTCTAAAATGTTCATGGAGTTCACTTAGCCCATGACTTTGGGCTCCATCTGTCCATAACAGTCTTTCAGGGCAGGAGACATGCTGTGTGCTGTTGGATGGTCACATGCTGCATGGGGGATGATAACGGAAGATTGACAAGGAGGATTGCAAACACGTTCAAGTGACTTGCAGCTGGGGTGTCAAAAAAGGACATCAGCATACTAATCATTGTTTGGTCTTGTGTGCTCAACAAGCAGAACATCTGTGTTTAGACAACATAGGTCTGTGATTGACAGACTCCAAGGCAATCTGTCAAACATGCCTGTGATTCCTGCCCTGCTGCGGGAAGGATCAAGGCACAGTGGAATGTTATGTCTGGGTGAACATCGTATGTACCCAGGTGAAAGAACCAAGTTCAGTAGCTGGCACTCTTTCTCTAGCAGGGACTGAGCTCTGTGGTGTCTGCATTCCTGCTTTGCTCCTGTGCCTCTGCCCAGGTGCTGTATCAGAGATCCCCTGGTTTGCGAGATAATGACAATAAATCCACTCTTTACATTTCATGTGTGGTTTTATGGTTTTTGCTGCATTCTGCTGTTTTGGCTTACTTGTCCTTCTCGTGCTCCCAGCTGAGAGGCACCTTTATGGCTGGCAGTAAGAAGGGGTTTTAGCCAGTGCGTCCTTCTGCTGCCTTTTTTCCCGTGCACGAATTAGAACACAAGGAAAATGCAAGCAAATCCCTCTTGGTAACAAGAGAGCCGGGTGTGGGACCTGTGGCTGAGCTCGGGACAGGGAGCACCCCTGGACCAGCCTTGGGGCTTGCTGCCAACCTGCCTTCAAATGAGCTCTCCCAGCAGGTTGGTGCCCAGGGGTTACTTGGAGTTTTGCTCTTCTCCTTGAGGAACCACGTTCGATGCCAAGCACACCCAGAGCCAGGAGAGGACTTCTAGGACAGCTGGGGCTGATGGTGACAGTTCCCACCAGCTGCCCAGGACACAGAGATGCAGGTGAGATAGCAGGGAGGAGACACCAACTAATTGCCTCTTCTCTTGCAGGAACAGGCTTTAGCAGCAGGAGAGAGCCAGGCACAAAGGGCCTCTGAGGTCAAAGAAAGTGTCACACAGCCAGAGCACAAAGAGGCGGGAGGAGAGAAACAGGTGCAGGTCCCATGGGTGGAACAGTGCTTTCAAGGTACCACCTGCCACCGAAACACGAGAACAGAGAAAGGCACTGGCAGGTGATGGAGTGACTGGGAAGAGTGCCTGGCAGAGGGAAGAGCACGGAGAGACAGGAGACAAGACAGAAAAGGAGGTGAACCAGATGGCAGGTTGAGACTGAGGGTGCTCATACTGTGCAGGTCCTGCTGCGCTGAAAACTTAGGCTGTCACGTTGGTAAATACTTCCAGTTTGTAGTGTTTCAGTGTTTGTTGTCCAAATCTGTAGGCGTCAGTGACTGCACTGTGTATTACTGAGGATGACTCGAACTTCTCATAATCTTGATGAATTTGGCCAGTGGCTAGTTTTGATTTTACAAAAAGATGTAAGGAGTGTTGTGATGTATTTAGGACTTGCTCCCCAAAATGAAAGCTATGTACTAAGGGCTCACGAAATATATGAAGTCAGCAAATACTATAAAGGAATGATTTCAGTATTATTTAATTCCTCCTCTCAGCAAATGGACTTGCCTTCATTATTTCACAGTGGCTTCAAAACAAAAGATTCCCTGTGCATCCTTTGTCCAAAGACAGTGGATTTCTTCAGAAAATATGTGGCCTCCTTCTACAACCCTTTCTCCCTGCTGTGCGTACTGTGGTGAGGAGTACCTCCAGTGGCTTCTGGATGAGTTCCTGTGCTGAAAACTGCAGCCCATGAGAACATTGCTTTTGGACCCCCAAAGCATCCCCTGATCCTCAAGCACTTTCCTGCAGGTCGGCAGGAGGGAATTGCAGGGTCACGGGTAAGAAGCTGCTCTCCAAGCCCTTGGCTGAGGTTGTTTTATACAGACAACTCTTCCTGCCCCCCCCGGGAGGACGTTCCTCCCCTTCCCACATGCTCCTCCTGCACCTCCCTGAGCCATTTCTCCAGCCATGACAGTGTCCTCAGTTCTCTGCCATGTTCTTGCCTGGTGCAGGCGGTCTTGGCACTGTGGGGACATTGGGGGAAAGCCCAGAGGGGTGGCAGGGCTGGAGCGTCCCCGGGCTGTGCCCTGTGCCTGTCCCGGCTGGTCCCCAGAGGGGCCATGCTGTGGTGGGAGGGGGCAGTCAGGACCCTGTGGACACTGGGAGGGGGTTGCAAGGCCCCAGGGACTGTGGGGATGGGGTCAGCCAGGCCTGGGGCTAAGGCCCACCCCATTGCGGCCAACATTTGGGTGTCAAGAGGATGGGGCCAAGCTCTTTTCAGTGGTGCCCAGTGACAGGACAAGGGGCAATGGGCACAAAATGAAGCATAGGAAGTTCCGTCTGAACATGAGGAAGAACTTCTTCCCTCTGAGGGTGACGGAGCACTGGAACAGGCTGCCCAGGGAGGTTCTGGAGTCTCCTTCTCTGGAGATATTCAAGACCCGCCTGGACAAGGTCCTGTGCAGCCTGCTGTAGGTGACCCTGCTTCGGCAGGGGGGTTTGACTAGATGACCCACAGAGGTCTCTTCCTTCTGTCATTCTGTCATTCTGTAAAAGTGCCTCTAACACAAGCAAAAATGACATAGCCTTTTTCCCCATACACTTTTTCATTGCAGATGGTAAACATGCCAAACGAAACGGAGACAAATGTAATTCTAAAACTTTCCCTAAAACTTGTAGGAGTTCTGAACTGGTTTTGCTTAAATAGGATGTTCACCTTCTGCCTTTGCCTGCAGCACACATTTTCCCATATTGGCCATATTTTGTTTCTTGATGTCCTTTTGTAATACAGGTCAAACTATAACTGTACTACAGACCAAACTTCTTTTATCAGGGAAAAGAGAAAGTCCAAACTTGATGTTTCCTTTGCTGGTTACCAGCTCAAATATGGCAGTGATCAATGTTAAAGGATAGTTACAATTTGGTAACAGGATTTGAGGACCAGGTGTCTCTTTAACTAAAGCTTCCTTGTAATGACATCCTTCACCTCCTGACAAACGTGAGCAGGCTAGAAACCAAATAGGTGTAGTTGCTGGATTGTCTGCATCTGGCCAAAGTCTCTTGGTCCAGCATGTAAATTAGTATGCATGCTCGGTTTCTTCATCTTTTGAGTCTGGCGCAGAATTGGGGTAGGTGGTCCGTGAGTCTGTGGTCGCAATCAATCTCCCCCTGCTGGAGTTGCCTTTCCCCTAGTTACCTGTTTCTTTTGGCAATCTCTGCAGATTTTCATAGCTCGTTAGCTATTCCTAGGAGTTATCGCTCTCTGCTTTTACTTAGGACAGGTACATCCTTCTTATGAAACAGTAACGTTGTTCAAAACCCTGTTTCTTAGTCTCTAGAGTTAATTTCAAAATTAGTAAGGGCAGGGCTTTACAAAAATACATGTAACAGCAACAGTCTGGTTAATTTGAGTTAGCATTTCACATTTTGATTCCCCTTTTTGTTCCTTAGTATAACAGTATGAAAAGTTTTATGAGGGCTATGCTGTTGGCACTCAGTGCCAAGCTCCAGTAAAGAGAGAGAACTTCTCTCCAGATGACTTTGGTCCACCTGGGACCGGAGGAGAAAACTCACCATATGCTCAGGGACATAGGGAGGATTATCCTGGTGGGCAGAGCCACAGATATCATCACAGAGCTGGAAATTACCCTGAAAAACCTTGTGGAGGAGAGAGCCATGTCACCAAAGATCCTAGCGATAGGACGAGAGGCAATGGCCTGAAGTTGCGTCAGGGAGGTTTAGGTTGGATGCTACTACAGGTGAGTTCTCACCAGGGCTTTGCAGTTGGCTTACCTTTCCTTTGGAAAGGCTTGTAGAGCTTCAGAAATCTCTTTTGTGTTTGCTCCATAGGGTGTCTGAAAATCTGATGGTGTTAATTGACTTTAGAAAGTGTCTAGTTTGGAGCTTTCTCCTTAATTTCATGTTGTTTGCGTTACCAGTAAAGCGCTTGGATCGTCATTTGCTTTAAGCCACGTGGACTGAGCAATTTTTGCCTGCGACGCTCTGGAAAAACTAGTGACTGACTCATTTGTGTAGATGAGTTGAAAAAACCTCTGCTAAATACCACTGAAGGAAAGGGTACCATACGGAGGATAGAGGTTGAGAAACTGGCGTGAAATCACCCCAGCAAGGTTGTGCACATCCTGGAAATGCAGAAGGACTTAGGGTGTCTCTCCCAGAAGGCTTATTTCTGGAGTGGTCTGTCAGGGAAAAAGGCAAAGCCACCGAGTTTGTCACTGGAGATGTTGCTGTGGGGTGCAGCAGGCAGCCCCAGCTGGGTTCCCATCGCAAATGAGGAAACGTGTGTGTCTGTCGGAAGAAACTCTTCTTTTAGGCAAAACACCATTGTTGACCTTGAACACAACAGCACCAAATGCTACTGTCTCTGCCCACTCTTGGTCCCAAATGACCATAACCATTAGGTAGAAAGAACCAGGAAAGAAGAATGCACAGCCCGTCACCTACACCTCTCCCTCTGCCTGTTCGTGTGCCTGTACCTGTCCCTACGCCTTTATCTCTGTCTGTGCCTGTATCTGTATCTAAACTTCCTCCATGGGCGTTCAGTTCCTGTGCCCAGAGCATTCAGAAACAGATGAGGGAGCACTGGCTGTAGAACGCAGCCCTGGGGAACCCCAGTGGGGACTGGCCACCAGCCTGATGGAACCCCAGTTCCTGGAACCCTTGGAGCCCTTTCGAGTCCCCAGAGGCTCATCGGGGGGGCCTGAACCCTCCTTTTCAGGGACCGAGCCTTTCTTTTATCCTCCATAGCCTTCTTTTAGAGCCCACAGTTTCATTTTGAGGGTCTCAACCCCCTCTGTTAGGGCAAAAAGCCTTTTTTTCGCTTCCAAGCTGCCATCCTGAGTGTCCAGACCCTCATTTTCATGGCCCAAACCCCTCTTGTAGTAACTAGAGCCCACTTTTCAGGTCCTAAAGCCTCATTTTTAGTGTCCAAGCCTGTCATGTTAACTCGGCAGAAAATTAATCCCCTTGCTTTCTAACGCTCTTCACCAACGTGAGAGGCTGGGTGCGGCTAGGTTTAAATTCTGAGTGATGTCCAATTTGCCACTACCAGTCCAGTTGCGTTTCCACGATTCTGGAGACACTCATAGCAGTCTGCACCTTCAGTCCAGTCATGCTCATGAACTGGCACGGCCGCATTTGGTCGCGTTCAGTGAGAAACTGTGACAACTGGCGACTGAAACAGTGCAGTGTTATTTCTGCAACAGACATAGAGGTTTTTTGAATTGCCGGTGATAGTGACTGCCTGCAAGAAAGCACGTGCAAATCCAAAAGGCGTGAAAAGTTTGTAAATAATACAGCCTGGCTATAAACATTAGGGAGTAACTCTTCCCGAGAAAAGCGCCTAGTTTAAGTCTCACTCAAGGCTTCCCAAGGAGGGGAGAAGCAAGGCTCACCCCGTCGGCCAATCCCGGCTGTCGGAGGCAGTCTGAGGTGGAGTTTCCCTTGACTTGCTCACGGTGTTATCTTCGTTTTCTCCGAAGATCTACGGTGTTATCTTCTTCTCTGAAAATCCCCCATTTCCCTGGCTATTTTTATAGCCTTTCTACCTTTAAGGTGGAGTTTGAGTGACTGTAGTCATACATAGCTTTTATCATGATTGGTGTAAAATTCTCTCGCTTCACGTTTAAAGGTAGAGTTTATGAAAAATCGAGAGCGCAGACTCGAAGAGGGGTGGTGGCACCTCGGAGGCGGGGAGCCTTCGGGATGGAGGTGTGTTTTAGTATTAAAATGATATTAAAACGTGCAAAGCTCACGAGAGGATAGCACTTTGGCAAGGTTTCGAAAACCTGTTGGCTCAGGGGGCCAGATGAGCTGCTTATCAGTTCTAGAGAACCATTTCTTCCCGCTTTATCATCACGGAGCAGGGCCACGGAGTCTCGACCTTGTTCCGTCCTCTATGGTACCTTGCAGGGAGTTGCTGTGTTAGTGCATTCCTCGCCTGCCTACTGCAGCTGTGTCCCATCCTCAGAGCTCCTTTTGGTTTCATGCTTTTCCTCAGTGGGTGAGCACTGCTACGTTTTTCATATAAAACTTAAAATTAAGGTTTTACATCTCAAAATTACAAATAATTCCACAAGTGGGCAACCAGCATTTCTTTTGGTGCCCACCTGGCATCTTGACAGGCAACCGGACTTTATTTGGTGGACACGTGGCGTATTCGTGGCCAGCTGGCATATTTGTGGGCACACAACTTGTCTTCTCACAGAATATCACAGAATATCACAGAATAGTAGGGGTTGGAAGGGACCTCTGTGGGTCATCTAGTCCAACCCCCCTGCCGAAGCAGGGTCACCTACAGCAGGCTGCACAGGACCTTGTCCAGGCAGGTCTTGAATATCTCCAGAGAAGGAGACTCCACAACCTCCCTGGGCAGCCTGTGCCAGGGCTCCGTCACCCTCAGAGGGAAGAAGTTCTTCCTCATGTTCAGACGGAACTTCCTGTGCCTCAGTTTGTGCCCATTGCTCCTTGTCCTGTCACTGGGCACCACTGAAAAGAGCTTGGCCCCATCCTCCTGACACCCACCCTTCAGATATTTGTAGGCATTTATAAGGTTCCCTCGCAGCCTTCTCTTCTTCAGGCTGAAAAATGCCAGTTCCCTCAACCTCTCCTAGTAGGGGAGATACTCCAGTCCCCTCACCATCCTTGTTGGGCATTTGGTATTTAGTTGGCCAGCTGGCATCTTCATGGGCACCCAGTGTTTCTTTTGGTGGGCATGTGGCATTTTGGTGGGCAGCTGGCATCTTGGTGGGCACCCAGCATTTATTTTCCTAGGCACATTAATTTTTGGTGTCCATCTGGCATCTTTGTGCGCACCGAGAATAAGTTTTGGTGAGCACGTGGTGTTTTGGTGGCCACCTGGCATTTCTTTTCGTGGGCCCCTGGCGTATTGATTGCCACCTGGAATATTGATGGGCACCCAGCGTTTCTTTTGGTGGGCATCTGGAACTTTGTTTGCTGGCCACCAATCGCTTATTCATGTGGGCATCTGGTGTTTTGGTGGACACCTGGCATTTTGGTGGGCACTCAGGATTTCTTTTGGTAGGCAGCTGGCATTTCTTTTGCTGGCCACGTGTCATCTTGTTGGGCGCGTGGCATTTTTTCGGTGGCTACCCAGCATCTTGGTGGGCACCCAGCGTATCTTTTGGTGGGCACGCGGCATTTCTTTTGGTGGCCACCTGGCATCTTGCTGGGCACCCAGCATGTATTTTGGAGAGCACCAACATTTGGTAAGGACCCAGCCTTTCTTTTGTTGGGCATGTGGCATTTTGGTGAGCACCTGGTGTCTTGCTGGGCACCCAGTGTTTATTTTCCTGGGCACATGACTATTTGGTGGCCACCTGACATCTTGGTGGGCATCTGGCATTTATCTGGGTGAGCACATGGCGTTATAGTGACCACCTGGCATCTTTGTGCGCACACAGCATTAGTTTAGGTGGCCACATGGTGTTTTGGTGGCCACCTGGCATTTCCTTTCGTGGGCCCCTGGTGTATTGGTTGCCACCTGGAATACTGATGAGCAGCAAGCGTTTCTTTTGGTGGCCAGCTGGCATCTTGGTGGGCACCTAGTCTTTATCTTGATGATCACCTAAATGCTTACCCCGAGTTTTTCACCAGGTGGCCACCTGGCATGTCCATAAACACCCAGCATTTCCTTTGTTGGGCACCTGGCATCTCGGAGGGCACCCAGCATTTTGTTTGTTGGGCATGTCTCGTTGTGGTGGCCAACTGCCATCTTGATAGGCAACCAGCCTTTATTATGGTGGGCACCCGGAATTTTGGGTGCCACCTGGCATCTTGCTGGGCACCCATCATGTATTTTGGAGAGCACCAACATTTGGTAAGGACCCAGCCTTTCTTTTGGTGGGCACGTGACATCTTGTTGGGCACCCAGTGTTGATTTTCCTGGGCACGTGACTATTTGGTGGCCACCTGCCATCTTGGTGGGCATCTGGCATTTATCTGGGTGAGCACATGGCGTTATAGAGACCACCTGGCATCTTTGTGCGCACGCAGCATTAGTTTAGGTGGCCACATTGTGTTTTGGTGGCCACCTGGCATTTCCTTTCGTGGGCCCCTGGCGCATTAGTTGCCACCTGGAATACTGATGAGCAGCAAGCGTTTAATTTGGTGGCCAGCTGGCATCTTGGTGGGCACCTAGTCTTTATCTTGATGGCCACCTAAATGCTTAGCCCGAGTTTTTCACCAGGTGGCCACCTGGCATCTCCTTAACCACCCAGCAATTCCTTTGGTGGGCAGCTGGCATCTCGGTGGGCACCCAGCATTTTGTTTGTTGGGCATGACGCGTTGTCGTGGCCAACTGCCATCTTGATAGGCAACCAGCCTTTCTTTTGGTGGCCACCTGGCATTTACTTTGGTGGGCTGCTGGCGTTTCTCTTATTGCCACCTGGAATATTGGTGGGCACCCTGTGATATTTTTGGTGGGTACGTGGCATTTTGGTGACAAGCTGGCATCTTGTTGGGCACCCAGCATTTATTTTGCTGGTCACGTGGTCTTTTGGTGGGTACCCAGTGTCTCTTTTGTTGGGCATGTGGCATTAGTCATGGTGGGCACCCAGGCTTTTACTGGTGGGCACCTGGAATTTCTTTTGGTGTGCATGGGGCATTTTTGTGGCCACATGGAATCTTATTAGGCACGCGCTGTAATTTTTGGCGGGCACCTGGCATCTTGGTGGGCACGTGGTCTTTATTCTGTTTGCCAGTTGAGGTCTTGGTGGGCACCCGGTACTTTTCTGGGTCACCACCAAGCACTTAGGTGGCCACCTAGCATCTTTGCAAGCACCCAGCATTTCTTTTCATTGGCACCCAGCATCTTGGTGGGTACCCAGCATTTCTTTTGGTGAGCACATGGTCCTTTGGTTGGCACCCACTTTTTCTGTTGGTAGGCACGTGGCATTCATCTTGGTGGGCAGACAGCGTTTCTTTTCGTGGCCATGTGTCATTTTGGTGGCCACCTGCAATCTTTGTAGGCACCTGGCATTTCTTTTGCAGGGCACGTTGTGTTTTGGTTGCCACCTGGCATCTTGTGGGCACCTCGAGTTTCTTTTAATTTACACCTGGTGTTTTGGTGGCCACCTGTTATCTTGGTGGGCACCCAGCTTTATTTTGGTGAGCACCTGGCATCTTGGTGGGCACCCAGCTTTATTTTGGTGAGCACCATCCATCGTGATTGGCACCCACCATTTCTATTGGTGGGCACCTGGCGTTTTGTTGGGCACTTGGCATTTCGTTTGCTGGGCACCCATCGTTTATTCTTGTGATCATGTGGTGTTTTGGTGGTCACATGGTGTTTTGGTGGGCACCCAGGTTTTCTTTTGTTGGGCACGTGGCATTGATTTTGGTTGGCAGGTGGCATTTTGGTGGGAAGCTGGCATCTCGGTGGGCACCCAGCATTTTGTTTGTTGGGCATGTCGCGTTGTGGTGGCCAACTGCCATCTTGATAGGCAACCAGCCTTTCTTTTGATGGCCACCTGGCATTTCCTTTGGTGGGCTGCCGGCGTTTCTTTTGGTGGCCACCTGGAATTTTGGGTGCCACCTGGGATATTGGTGAGCACCCTATGATAATTTTGGTGGGTACGTGACGTTTTGGTGACAATCTGGCATCTTGTTGGGCACCCAGCATTTATTTTGCTGGGCACGTGGTCTTTTGGTGGGTACCCAGTGTCTCTTTTGGTGGGCATGTGGCATTAATCATGGTAGGCACCCAGGTTTTTGATTGGTGGGCACCTGGCATTTTTTTTGGTGAGCATGGGGCATTTTTGTGTCCACCTGGCATCATAGTGTGCACCCGCTGTTACTTTTGGTAGGCACCTGGCATCTTGGGGGGCACCTGGCTACTTCTTAGGCACCCGGCGTTTCTTATGCTGGCCAAGTGGCGTTTTGGCGGGCACCTGGCATCTTTGTGGGTACCCAGAGTTCCTTTCGGTGGGCACCTGGTTTTTGCTAGCCACCTGGCCTCTTGGTGGACACCTGGTGTTTATTCTGGTTGCCAGCTGCCGTCTTGGTGGGCACCCGGTATTTTTCTGGGTCACCACCAAGCACTTAGGTGGCCACCTAGCATCTTTGCAAGCACCCAGCATTTCTTTTCATTGGCACCCAGCATCTTGGTGGGTACCCAGCATTTGTTTTGGTGGGCACATGGTCCTTTGTTTGGCACCCAGTTTTTCTGTTGGTAGGCACGTGGCATTCATCTTGTTGGGCAGAGAGCATTTCTTTTCGTGTCCATGTGTCATTTTGGTGGCCACCTGCAATCTTGGTAGGCACCTGGCATTTTTTTGCTGGGCACGTTGTGTTTTGGTGGCCACCTGGCTTCTTGGTGGGCAGCCTGCACTTCTTGTGGTGGTCATCTGGCATCTTCATAGGGACGCACCATTTATTTTTGTGGGCACATGGTGTTCTTGTGGTCAGCTGGCATCTTGGTGGACATCAAGCTTTATTTTGGTGGGCCCCCAGCATTTCTTTTGTTGGTCACATGGCATCTTGGTGGGCACCCGGTATTTCTCTTGGCCGACACATGGCATTTTGGTGGTCACCTGGCATCTTGGTGGGCACCCAGCTTTATTTTGGTGAGCGCCCAGCATCTTGGTGGGCACCCATCGTTTCTTTTGGTGGGCACATAGCATCTTGGTGGGCACCCGGTGTTTCTCTTGGCAGGCAAACGGCATTTTGGTGGTCACCTGGCATCTTCGTGACTAGTCGGTGTTCCTTTTGGTGGGCACGCACCATCTTGGTGGGCACCTGGCACTTCTTTTCTTGGCCACAAGGCATTTTGGTGGCCACCTGGCATCTTGGTGGGCACTCGGCACTAGTTTTGGTGGGCACGTGGTATTTTTGTGACCACCTGGCATCTCGGTGCGCAGCCAGCGTTTATTTTGGTGGACACCACCCATCGTGGTTTGCACTCACCATTTCTATTGGTGGGCACCTGGCGTTTTGTTGGGCACTTGGCATTTCGTTTGCTGGGCACCCATCGTCTATTCTTGTGGATATGTGGTGTTTTGGTGGCACCCAGGTTTTCTTTTGGTGAGCACGTGGCATTGATTTTGGTTGGCACGTGGAATTTTGTTGGGCAGCTGGCATTTCTTTTGGTGGCCACCTGGCATCTTTGTGGGCACACAGCGTTTCTTTCGGTGGGCATGTGGAATTTATTTGGGCACCCGGCATCTTCATGGGCACCCAGTGTTTCTGTTGGTGGGCATGTGGCAATTTTGTGTACACCTGGCATCTTAGTGGGCACCCAGCATTTATTTTCCTGCGCACATGGCTTTTTGGTGTCCATCTGGCATCTTTGTGCGCACCCAGCATTGGTTTTGGTGAGCACGTGGTGTTTTGGTGGCCACCTGGCATTTCTTTTCGTGGGCACCTGGCGTATTGATTGCCACCTGGAATATTGATGGGCACCCAGCGTTTCTTTTGGTGGCCAGCTGGCATCTTGGTATGCAGCCAGATTTTATTTTGTTGGCCACCTGGCATCTTGGTTGGCACCCACCGTTTGTTTTGGTGGGCACCTGGCATTGTGTTTGCTGGCCACCAATTGCTTATTCATGTGGGCATCTGGTGTTTTGGTGGCCACATGGCATTTTGGTGGGCACGCAGGATTTCTTTTCGTAGGCAGCTGGCATTTCTTTCGCTGGCCTGGTGTCATCTTGCTGGGCTCGTGGCATTTTTTCGGTGGCCACCTGGCATCTTGGTGGGCACCCAGCGTTTCTTTTGGTGCCCACCTGGCATCTTGACAGGCAACCAGACTTTAGTTGGTTGACACATGGCTTTTTTGTTGCCACCTGGCCTCTTTGTCGGCACCCAGCGTTTCTTTTGGTGGGCACCTAGCATTTTGGGTGCCACCTGGCATCTTGCTGGGCACCCAGCATGTATTTTGGAGAGCACCAACATTTGGTAAGGACCAAGCCTTTCTTATGGTGGGCATGTGGCATTTTGGTGGGCACCTGGCATCTTTCTGGGCACCCAGTGTTTATTTTCCTGGGCACATGACTATTTGGTGGCCACCTGACATCTTGGTGGGCATCTGGCATTTATCTGGGTGAGCACAGGGCGTTATAGAGACCACCTGGCATCTTTGTGCGCACGCTTTCCAGGCTAGCTCTTTCTGCCTGCGAGCTATCTGCGGACGTTCGCATTTTGGGAGCAAGGCTGCCGCAGACGAACAGCATGGACACCCAAATTTAAGTTTGAAGTTTGAGGTGGCAAGACAAGCAAGGAGCCCAAAGCCCAAGTGCATCCGCCAGCACCAGGACGAAGCTGGGAGGGGGGCGGCGGCCACTCTACACCAGGCCAGCAGCACCGGAACCCACGGCAGGCCCCGGCCCCGTGGCTCCATGGCGCTGCTGCCCGGGCAGGCCCAGCGGCCCGCCGACGCTCGTGCTCAGCACGGGTTGTGGCCCGAGCCCGGCACGCGCCACTCAGAGCCGGCAGCCCCCCGGCCGGCAGAGCTCAGGCACCGGCGTGGAGCGGGCAGCCACGTGACCCGGCACCGCCACGGGGCATGCCGGGAGTCGTAGTTCGCCATGGGACAGGGCGGGCATGGGCCGCGCTGGGCCACAGCTCGGTGCTTGGTGCCGGCGGCCTCCTGGGAGCTGAGCCGGCCGCTGGGTGCTGCGGCCGAGGGCGGTTTGCCACCAGCGGGGTCTTCCCAGAGACTGGCCCTCAGCGCGTCCTGGGTCCGGGGGCTGTGGGCTCACCCCGTGTGTCCAGTCCCTGGTCCCGGGGAAGAGGGCTGGTGGCCACCGGCAGCCCGAGCTGATCCCAACTGCACCGGGGCCGGGGCCGGGGCTGGGACGCCGTGAGGCTGTCCGGGGAGGAGACGGGCACCTTGGCGTGGGGCAGTGAGCGATGTGGCGCGTGGTGATCGGGTCGAGCAGACACTCCCAGCACACCCAGCACTGTTTGCTTGCCTTTATTCGGCTAATAAATTGGATACTTTAATTGAAACCCTGTTTGGGACTACCTCATTTATCACATATATATACCAAAAAAAAAAAGGGGGGAGAAAAATGATAAGCACTTCTCAGAAATGTAATGATTATGTATGTTAACATGACATAAATATCTAGTAGTAGTGTCTTTTCAGTACGCGCATTTGGGTAGAACTATCCCCTGTGCGTCCAGTACTGCAGTAAAGAATGCCTGCTTTCTAGAACTCCAAAATTAAGTTTTAGAGAGTTAATTATTTTGCCGCTTTCCGGTAACAGATTTTGGCGTCCCAGATGGGACCCTGCTCCTGAACCTCAACGATCCGAGGGATCACAGGACCTCCCGTCGGCACCGAGTGATTCTCGGGGAGAGCCTCTGATCCCTGGACCGAGATGTTCTGAGCAAGGACCATCAATAAGGTAAAGGCATTCTTCTAGTATTATTTCTTGTTGCTTACCTGTTAGTTGTAGTGAAAGCTTCACAGCACTGGGCTATATCGCTGGGGAGGAGAGAAAGTACCCTTCCTAAAGCAAACTAAAAGAGAGTACTCTTCCTGAAATGGAGGCTTGGGAATTTGTCTGTTAAATGTTGAATATTATTGTAAGTCTCTGTCTATTTGTAATATTTAGATTTATGTTGAAAACTTGGTGTGCTTGTGCATGTGCGGTCGCAACTATGATTGTGTGGTTTTATGTGTTTGCTGTCATAGTGTTTGTATTTCTGTATTCTGATGGATTTATTTGGTTTCTGTGATCTAACGGATTTGTCTGCACGAAGTAGCTGCCTTTGCGTCTTTGGTTTGGTGAGTTCTGCAGGTATTGTGTATAGTTAATGAGTTATAGCCTTAGATACATTGATTTTAGCCTGGGTGATTAATATGAATAGCCAATACTAACTGTTATGGATGTTTGTACGTGTGATGAGTATGCCTATAACCCAAGTGCAAATTTACTGAGCTTATATCATTGATCCACTTTTATTTCGACGCCTGACACAGTGGGTTGCATCCCCTCCAATTGGCAATAATGATACGTTGTGGTCAGGCGGTGCTTGGGTCCCACCGTCCACACAGGAAGAAAATAGGATGCAAGTAAATCAATCTACACCCGTATGTTAGGTAACAGATTTGCCATCAAGATGTATCATTCTAAAGTTTATTTGATCTTTCTTTACACCCAGCAGGTTATGGTATGCACTTCACATCTCTATGTCTTCAATTGGCATTTGTGTTCTTATGTCTGTTTCTAGTATTGTAGTTTGCGTGGGCCTCTGAGAAAGTGGTAGCAAGCTGAAGGCCGAATTATGTCAGCTCTTATCATCAACAGCGTCTGGCTAAACAAAAAAGGGGGAGATGTGGGAAACCATATAATTCGAGACAGAACAGCACTCTCTCATGACCCGGAAAGATCAGCGCGTCCTGCGCCTCCCTTCTCTGTTCTCGGGACATAAGCTGTTTTCACACATCCACCTGACAAAGATCCTGGAAAACAGCAACTGTGAACTGGCATTCACAAAGCCACGAATCCAAAGCTGATTGGCTCTAGTAACTGTTGTATTAGTACATAAGGTATTCACTTGAGCAATAAAAGGATTCTGATCAAGCACAGGATTGGGGTCCGTGAAGTCATTCACCACACTAGGGAATTCTACACACACACACACACACACACAGAGGGATCCCACCAGTAGCCAGCCTAGGACACTTTGTGCTCCCAAATACTCTCCACAAGACCTCTAGTCCCCTGTCACCTGTGTTCACTTCTTGCACCGCACCCACACCCTCCTCTCTGACCAGGCATGGTTCCAGCCCTTCTGAGCCGACTCCTGCCCTTTGTGCCCTCCTTGACTGCCTGCAGCCTCATTTTGCCAGGCACGGAAGTCCTTGCCCTTGCACACGAGGCTGAATTGGACTCCAACATGGTTAGCTGTGAAAACTGGCAACTTAATTTCAAGAACTAAGTCAGCTTCAGCATTTGTGTGCACTCAGAGGAGAGCGGGCAGCACAGAGCAGGCCTTTGATGCTGAGGCTGCCTTTGGAAAAGCAGGCATTGCCCCAGAAGGAAATGGTGGTGGTCCAGTGCAGCCTGCGCTGGCTCCTGTTGATCCTGCTGCTCAAGCCTTTTTTCCCCTGAGGAACTGCAGGAGCTCCTGCAGCACTTTAAAGAATTGCAGCAGCTTCTGGCGTGGAAATGGGCAGGAGCTAATGCTGCCCGACTGTGTTGGTGTTGGCCTTGGCCTTGGCCTCTGAAAGGGGGTTGAGGTGGAGACTGGCTGTGGCGCTGGAGTAGGCCTTAGTGCTGGGCGCAGTCCCATCTGTACCAGGATCCAGTGGCGGAAGTGCTGAGTGGAGGTGTAGACTCCAGGCTGGTTTGGTCTGGCACAGCCTCTCCCCCAGCTGGTCACTCCAACAAGCCAGAAGTAGTCGTTGGTGTTATCTTTGCAGACCAGAGGACCACCGCTGTCACCCTGCAGCGGAGGAGAGAGGGTTAAGGTGGTGTTGGGTGGCCCCTGTCAGCACTCTGGCTGGCTCCTTCTCTCCCGCAGCACCTGCCAGAGCTGTCCTCACTGCACAGAAAGGCTCTGCTCAGGTGCTGGAGCCTACAGAGCCTTGCCTGGGAGCGGGCCATGGGCCAGTAAGGTAGGGCTCTCTCTCTCCTCTTTGCACAGCCATCCTGGATGTGTGGAAGGGGGATGTTGCAGGACTGGGCTCTGGAGCTGTGGGCTGCCAAGAGCAGTAGATGGGCTTTGTGGGCAGAGAGCCAGGCCTCTGGGACAAGGGCACCCCTGGGCAAGGACCTGCATCTGGGCAAGGGGAGGTGAACCCCAAGAGTGGAGGGGACCCAGCAGTGGCAGGGTGACTTGCCAGGCAAAGCACGCGCTGGGGCAGGTTTGGGCGGTTGCCACAGGGCTGCCTGTGCTGTTGGGGGTGGACTTGTAGCACGCTCCTACCTGGCAGGTGTCGATGCCGCCCTGCGGATAGCCAGCACACAAGTTGTGACTGTGGACGGCCCCTCCGTACCAGCGGCTGCTGTTGCAGAGCCAAGCATCGATGAGGCGGACCTTGGCCTCCTGCAGGACATCACTTGGTCCCCCAGCTGTCAGCACAGAAAGGAGTTAACAGCCGGCAGCTCGCTGCCAGTTCTCCCCATCCCCACCCTCGCGTCTGGCTGAAGCCCTGCCCTAGCGCTGGGCTTTGCGTCTCCAGAGGCACTGTGCCGCTGTCTCCCTTCTGTCTTGCTTGGGGTAATGGGCCAGGCCCACCTCTCCATCGGCATGCACCCCGCAGCCCGACTCTGGCTTTCGCCTCTGCTGTCAGGAAGCCCACCCCTCCTCCCCAGTGTGCCCGGCCTGCGCTCAGGACACCACTCCCTTTTGGGAACTCACCTCTTGCAGTCGTGGAACCCCAACCACTGACGTAGCAGGTTCTCAGCTGCGACACTCTCAACGAGGCATCGGGCACACAGGCAAGCTGCACGTAGTAGCTGCACTGGACAGGCTGGTCCAATTCCAGCAACGCAATGTCGTTCCTCTGCGTGATGTTGCTGTAGTGCTCGTGAACCAGCAGCCGCTTAATAGTGCGCACTTGGGCCTCAGGGCCCAGCCAAGTCAACTGGGTGGCCCCGATCATCACGCGCCACATTGTGATGTGCCTGCAAGGCAGGTGGAGAGAGGGGTCAGAGGGAGCGCAGCCACGTGCTGCAGCAGCCCAGCAGTTCCCTGCCTTGTGCTGCACAGGGCAGAGAGGAAGGCAGCGCTACGGAGGGTGCGACTGCCCTAGCACGCCTTGGGCACAAGGAGTGTCGAGCAGGAGGCTGTGAGGAAGCCAGCCCTCTCGCGAGCAGTGTCTCGGCTGGGCTTGAGAGTGCCCAGGCACTGGGCGTGCTGCAAGGAAGCTGCATGGCAGTAGCACGTGGTGCTGTGGACCGGGCACCTGCTAGTGCTGTGGGGCTGTTCCCTGGTCCTCCTTACCTGGCCGTAACGAAGCAGTGGGCCGCGGTGAGCACCCACTGTGGGCTGATGAGCGACCCTCCGCAGACATGCCCCGTGCCTGTTATGCTGGGATCCTGGATGCTGACGATCCAGGGCCAGGCCCCTGGCCGGGCATCGGTGCCACCCACGACGCGTGACATGCCGTAGTAAGAATCCATGGGCCGGTGCCCGCAGGTCCCTCTGTAAGCAGAAACTGATGAATGTCCTGCTCGGTGGCTTGCTGCTGTTCAGGCTGCAGGTCAGCCCCCTTCCCCCCCACCAGGCGCTGCATGGACAGCAGGGCCGCGGAACCCTGTGGGGCATGCGTCCATCTACCCCTGTTTGTGCTGGAGCCCCGTAGGCGAGTTGTGCCAGCGGCCTGGCTGCTGGCAAGGAACTGAGGCTCCCACATGGCGTTTGGGAAGCTTTGGTGTGGCCAGGGGCAAAAGCGAGCACCCACCAGTGAAGCCCACAAGGGCTGCCCCAGCTCCCTCCCAGAGCCTCGGGCCACTTACCCACAGTTGTCCCACATGCCGTACGCTGGCCAGCACACGGCCAGCAGGACCAGGACGGGGAGAAAATTCATGGCTGCCAGCGGCACGTGGCAGCTGCAAGAAGCGAGAGCTGGTGGCCAGCAGTGCAGCAGCCGACGTAGTGCCTGCAGCAGTCCCACTGCCCAGGGAACCCTTGGCCCCGTGGCTGATGTCACAGAGTGGCTGGTTCCGGGTGCTGGGCACGGTGGATTCTAGGGGGGGGCGGGCAACATGGAGGGTTCCGAGCAGGAGGGGAGGCAGAAGCTGGGCTCGGACACCCCCAGCAGACCCCCGCTGAATGCTCTGCTTGCGGGACGAGGCTCTGCAGACCTCATGGCAGGCAGCAGCGCCTGCCTCCCAGTGCTGCCTGCTAACAGCTAGCCGGGAAAACCAAGTGTGGCACCATAGCCTCTTTGGGAAGTTCACTGCCACCCCGCTCTGCGCAGCCGCTTGCCACCAGGTCCTTCCCAAAGAAACTGACACCGCAGAACGGAACTACTACAGGCAGTAGGCACCTGGTTGGGGGCTGAAGAGCCAATCTGCTTACAACCGCGGCAGGCAAGCAGGGATGTGCAAGCCAAATCAACCAAGCATAGCCAAGCACTGCCATCCTGTCCTGCACAAAGCACAGCGAAACACAGATGGAGCACGCTCCACACTGGCTCTGTCTGCCACCGCAACGCCCTCTGACAGGCTCCGTGTCCTTGCTGTCTACCAGCTACATTGCTCTTCTGGGCCAACACTGGTGCGGGCAGTCCACTGCCTGCTATGCGTGGCCACAGACGTGCAATTGGAAGCAGCATGGCTTCATAGGCACTAGAAGACGTCCCCAAACAAACCGCACTCCACGCTGCTTTGGTTTTCAAAAACCAAACCTGAAGGTGGTGCCCGATATCTGCTTAGAGCAGGCAGAAGGTGGCCTTGGAGAACGTCACTTGTCTTCTGTGGATACTCTGTGATGCCAGCAGCAGATTTTTGCAGGTGGTTAAGAGGGAATGGTGTGAGAGGTGGGCACACTTCAGCAATATGTGAAGGAAGAGCTGGGGTCATTCTGGGGAGAGCACTCTGGCAGAGACAGCTTTGCTTGTTTGGCTGAGCCCTGTCCCTAATCACCACAGCCCCCAAACAGGTAGTGCAGAGGGGACGTGCCTAGGTGGGAAGCAGCTCGGGGTATGCGTGGTCAAGCACCTCCAAGTCCTTCCTGACTCCAGCAGGTGGAGATGTGGCCGGTGGTTGGCAGGCCTGGTCCTCTTGTAAGGTCTGTTAATGCTGGGGCTAATCAGTCAGGTAGGCTGCAGCCACATGCCACCCACGGGACTGAAAAGGTCTCTGTCCTCTTGCTCGAGAGCTAGGCCAGCTTCAGGTTTGCTAGTGCACTGCGCACGCACACAGCGCTCCCACCAGGAGCTGTCCCGAGACACTCGGTCTTTCCAACTGCGGGGTCCCTATGACCTGTGTTCCCTTCTGCCATCGCCAGCAGCCAGGCCGCTAGACCCACCCCTCTAGCAGGTACAGATCGGGGCCTCGCAGAAAAGGATGTGGAATGGCTCTCAAGAAGAAGGTCAGACAGGCTGTGGGGATTATTGAGAGGGCTTTAAACAGAGCTGGCGGGGCTCATTGAGAGGGCTTTAAACGAGGTTCAAAGGGGGAAGGGGACATCACCCAGCTCACTAGGGAAGAGCCCAGGTTTGGCATGCCAGGGTCAGGGGTGAGATTTGCTGCCCAGCTCAAGTGTATCTATACCAACGCACGTAGCACGGGCAAAAACAGGAGGAGCTGGAAGCCATTATACAGCAGGACGGCTACGACTTGGTCGCCATCACAGAAACGTGGTGGGACAACTCGCATGACTGGCATGCTGTCATGGATGGCTACAGACTCTTTAGGAAAGACAGGCCAACAAGGAGAGGTGGTGGAGTTGCTCTATATGTGAGGGAGCAACTGGAATGCATTGAGGTTGGCCTGGGGGCAAATGAGGAACGAGTTGAGAGCTTGTGGGTAAGAATTAAGGGACAGTCTCACACGGGTGACATTACAGTGCCACCTGACCAGGAGAAGGAAATTGATGAGGCTTTCTACAGGCAGCTACAAGCAGCTTCAAAATCACAGGCCCTGGTTCTCATGGGGACTTCAACCACCCTGACATCAGCTGGGAAGACCATACAGCTAGGCAGGCACAATCCAGGCGGTTCCTACAGAGCATCGATGATAACTTTCTGACGCAAGTGGTGAAGGAACCCACAAGGAAAGGCACTCTGCTGGACCTTGTATTAACAAACAAGGAGGGACTGGTGGAGGCTGTGAAGGTCGGAGGTAGACTCAGCTGCAGTGACCATGGAATGGTCGAGTTCAGAATCCTGCATGGAGGAAGCAGGGCGATAAGCAGGATCAAAACCTTGGACCTCAGAAGGGCTAACTTTGGCGTCTTCAGGGAGCTACTGGGAAGAATCCCATGGGCCAGGGCTTTCGAAGGCAGGAAGGTCCAAGAGTGCTGGTCGCTGTTTAAATGTCACTTCCTCCACGCTCAGGAGCGGTGCATCCCCCTGAGAAAGAAGTATAACAAAGGAGGAAGGAGACCTGCATGGTTGAACAAGGAGATTCTAGTGGAGATCAGGTGGAAGAGAAAGGTCCGTGGAATGTGGAAAGAGGGGCAGGCCACTTGGGAAGAGTACAAAAACGTGGTGAGAGCGTGCAGGGATGTGACGAGGAAGGCCAAGACCCACTTGGAATTGGAGCTGGCAAGGGATGTCAAAAACTACAAGAAGGGCTTCTTCAACTACATCAGCAGCAAAAGAAAGGCTAGGGACAACGTGGGGCCGCTGCTGAATGAGGTGGGTGTCCTGGTGACAGAGGATGCAGAGAAGGCAGAGCTACTGAATGCCTTCTTTGCTTCAGTCTTCAGTGTCAAGGCAGGCCCTCAAGAATCCCAGGCCCTGGAGGTAAGAGAAGAAACCTACAGAGAGGACGACTTTCCCTTGGTTGAGGAGGACTGTGTGAGGGATCGATTAAACAATCTGGATACCCACAAATCCATGGGCCCCAATGGAATGCACCCACAAGTGCTGAGGGAGCTGGCAGATGTCACTGCTGAGCCACTCTCCATCATCTTTGAGAGGTCCTGGAGGACAGGAGAGGTGCCCGAGGACTGGAGAAAGGCCAATGTCACTCCAATCTTCAAAAAGGGCAAGAAGGAGGACCCAGGGAACTACAGGCCGGTCAGCCTCACCTCCATCCCGGGAAAGGTGATGGAGCAGCTTATCCTGGAGGCCATCATCAAGCAAGTGGAGGAAAAGAAGGTTATCAGGAGTAGTCAGCATGGCTTCACCAAGGGGAAATCATGCCTGACTAATCTGATAGCTTTCTACGATGGCATGACTGGCTGGCTAGATGAAGTTAGAGCCGTGGATGTTTTCTACCTTGACTTCAGCAAGGCTTTCGACACAGTCTCCCATAATATCCTCCTAGGGAAGCTCAGGAAGTGTGGGCTAGATGAGTGGTTGGTGAAGTGGATTGAGAACTGTCTGAATGGCAGAACTCAGAGGGTTGTAGTCAGCGGCGCTGAGTCTAGTTGGAGACCGGTAACTAGTGGTGTCCCTCAGGGGTCAGTACTGGGTCCAGCCTTGTTTCACTTCTTCATCAACGACCTGGATGAAGAGTTTGAATGTACCCTCAGCATATTTGCTGATGACACCAAACTGGGAGGTGTGGTATATACACCAGAAGGCTGTGCTGCCATTCAGCGTGACCTGGATAGGCTGGAGAGCTGGGCAGAGAGGAACCTGATGAGGTTCAACAAAGGCAAATGCAGAGTCCTGCTCCTGGGGAGGAACAACCCCATGCATCAGTACAGGCTTGGAGTGGATCTGCTGGAGATCAGCTGTGCGGAGAGGGATCTGGTTGTCCTGGTGAACGACAGGTTAACCATGAGCAAGCAGTATGCCATGGCTGCCAAGGAAGCTAATGGGATCCTGGGATGCATTAGGAGGAGTGTGGCCAGCAGGATGAGGGAGGATTTTCTTCCCCTTCACACTGCCCTGGTGAGGCCCCATCTGGAACTGTGGTCAGTTCTGGGCTCCCCAGTTCAAGTAAGATGAAGAGCTACTGGAGAGAGTCCAGCGAAGGGCTACGAGGATGGTGAGGGGACTGGAACATCTCTCCTATAAGGAGAGGCTAAGGGAGCTGGGCTTGTTCAGCCTGAAGAGAGAAGGCTGCGAGGGCACCTAATATATACTTACAAATATCTGCAGGGTGGGTGTCAGTAGGATGGGGCCAAGCTCTTTTCAGTAGTGCCCAGTGACAGGACAAGGGGCAACGGGCACAAACTGAAGCACAGGAAGTTCCGTCTGAACATGAGGAAGAACTTCTTCCCTCTGAGGGTGACAGAGCACTGGAACAGGCTGCCCAGGGAGGTTGTGGAGTCTCCTTCTCGGAGATATTCAAGACCCGCCTGAACAAGGTCCTCTACAGGCTGCTGTAGGTGACCCTGCTTGGGCAGGGGGGTTGGACTAGATGACCCACAGAGGTCCCTTCCAACCTCTACCATCTGTGATTCTGTGATTCTATGATCAACCTCCAACATGCTTTTTTTTTTCAAAATTTAGTTGATACTGGTTCAGACAATTACCGGAAAAGTTAGTGCAGTCATGTTATGACAGTTCTGAATTTCTTCAGTCTAGTCCTCTCAAATACCCAAGCTGCACACAAGCCTCTTTCAGACAGTCTGTTTTATCTATTATTGCAATGTCAAGATAGTTCTTCATTTGTTATAGATCGATAGTAAGGGTGGATTGCATTTTGAGATCTTCAAGATAAATCAAACCCCGGGATCAACCCTACAGATTATATAACATATCAAATTCAAAGTAAAAAAATAACAATTCAGGGACAAGAGCAGGCCAAAGACATCATCGTGAGGCAACAACACAGGAAGCGTATGTGGAAGAAGGTAAAAGAAATTTGAGAGAAGATTAGTTAATATTGGTGCAGTGCTCTGAAGATCGGAAGTGTGAAGCATGAAGTGTACCAAGGAGTGGCAGAGGAGGGGTGGGCACTTGGCCCATGGGGCATGGGAGTCTGTGAAGCATGGGCAGCCTCCATCCACAGGCACAAACCTGAGCCTAGGGAGAGAAGGCTGAGTGAATTTTGCGCTTTATTTTATGGTATGGCATTTTCTGTATGTATTCTATTGCATGGCATGGTATTTATTTTTTGTAAGTATTGCATGTGCTGTATGGTATATACAGTATGGGGTTTACTGTATTCTATGGTATGGTCTGCTGGTTTTTATTGTATTCTTTGTATTGTAGTTTGTATTATATTGTACTGTATGTTATCTATTGTATGGTATGGTATTGTATGGTATAATGTTGCACTGCATTTTGTATTGCATTTTATGTATTTTATGTGTCATAATGTATTTTACGTGTTCTCTTTAATGTATTGTACAGTAAGGCATTGATTTTATTGTAGGTATTTTATGTATTATTTTGTACAGAATATATGGAATGGTGTTTCTTGTACTGTATTTTCTCGACTACTGGGATTTGTATTGTCTAGTATGCATTGCATTGTGTGTCACGTATGGTATATGGTGTATTGTATTTTATGTTCTGCACTGTATCTGTTGTATTCTATTTGATGAAGGTTAGGGTATGCACTGTACTGTATGCAGGCATTGTATGTGCTGCATGCTGTGTCGGTATTGTATTGTTTATCGTGTGGTGCCTACTGTGTGTTGTATGGTACTGGATGATACGGTGTTGCATGGTGCGGCGTAGATTGCCTTGTCTATATCCTGTGTTTGTGTTGTAGGCATTTTATTTTGGTTTGTATTGTCTTTAGTACTGTATGCATTTGACTGTATGCAGTACACAGTGTATGCTGTGGCATGTGTTGTATGTGATGCGTGTGTTGTATTTTCTATTGTATGTGCTGTGCGTGTTGTGTTGTGGTGCTGGTGTTGTATCCTATATTGTGTTGTATGTCATGCTACGGCATTATTGTAATGCATGTGTTGTATTGTACGTATCGTATGTGTTGAGTTGCACGGTATGTATTGCAGGGCCTGGCGTTGCGTTTATTGTACGTACTGTATTTTTTATTGCATTGACTGCTGTATGGTGTTTTGGTTTGTATTGTGGTTTATCACAATCAAAATCAAGTGTTATTAAAGAAAACAAGGGGGGAGAAGCAAGGCTCAGCCCATCGGCCAATCCCGGCTGTCGGAGGCAGTCTGAGGTGGAGTTTCCCTTGACTTGCTCACGGTGTTATCTTCGTTTTCTCCAAAGATCTACGGTGTTATCTTCTTCTCCGAAAATCCCCCATTTCCCTGGCTATTTTTATAGCCTTTCTACCTTTAAGGTGGAGTTGGAGTGACTGTAGTCATACATAGCTTTTATCATGATTGGTGTAAAATTCTCTCGCTTCACGTTTAAAGGTAGAGTTTACGAAAAATCGAGAGCGCAGACTCGAAGAGGGGTTGTCGCACCTCGGAGGCGGGTAGCCTTCGGGATGGAGGTGTGTTTTAGTATTAAAATGATATTAAAACGAGCAAAGTTCACGAGAGGATAGCACTTTGGCAAGGTTTCGAAAACCTGTTGGCTCAGGGGGCCAGATGAGCTGCTGATCAGTTCTAGAGAACCATTTCTTCCCGCTTTATCATCACGGAGCAGAGCCACGGAGCCTCCACTCCGTTCCGTCCTCTATGGTACCTTGCAGGGAGTTGCTGTGTTAGTGGATTCCTCGCCTGCCTACTGCAGCTGTGTCCCATCCTCAGAGCTCCTTTTGATTTCATGCTTTTCCTCAGTGTATGAACACTGCTACGTTTTTCATATAAAACTTAATTTTCAGATGTAAAAACTTAATTTTACAAATAATTCCACAGGTGGGCAACCAGCGTTTCTTTTGATGCCCACCTGGCATCTTGACAGGCAAGCGGACATTATTTGGTGGACACGTGGCATATTCGTGGCCACCTGGCATCTCTGTAAGCGCACAGCATTTCTTTCGGTGGGCATGTAAGATTTGGTGGGCCACACAGCATCTTCATGGGCAGCCAGCATTTATTATGGTGAGAACCAGCATCTTGGTAGGGACCTTGACTTTGTTTTGGTGGGTATGTGGCATTTTGGTTGACTCCTGGCATACTCGTGAGAACCCAGTATAAGTTTTGGCGAGCACATGGTGTTTTGGAGGACACCTGACATACAGATGGGCACCCAGCATTTATTTTGTGTGGCCAGCTGGCATCTTGGTGGGCACCTAGTCTTTATCTTGATGGCCACCTAAATGCTTACGCCGAGTTTTTCACCAGGTGGCCACCTGGCATCTCCTTAACCACACAGCATTTCCTTTGGTGGGCACCTGGCATCTCAGTGGGCACCCAGCATTTTGTTTGTTGGGCATGTCGCGTTGTCGTGGCCAACTGCCATCTTGATAGGCAACCAGCCTTTCTTTTACTGGCCACCTGGCATTTCCTTTGGTAAGCTGCCAGCGTTTCTTTTGGTGGACAGCTGGCATTTTGGGTGCCACCTGGAATGTTGGTGTGCACCCTGTGATATTTTTGGTGGGTACGTGGCATTTTGGTGACAAGCTGGCATCTTGTTGGGCACTCAGCCTTGATTTTGTTGGGCACGTGGTCTTTTGGTGGGTACCCAGTGTCTCTTTTGGTGGGCATGTGGCATTAATCATGGTGGGCACCCAGGTTTTTACTGGTGGGAACCTGGCATTTCTTTTGGTGTGCATGGGGCATTTTTGTGGCCACCTGGCATCTTAATGGGCACCCGCTGCCACTTTTGGTAGGCACCTGGCATCTTGGGGGCACCTGGCTACCTCATAGTCACCCGGCGTTTCTTTTGCTGGCCACATGGCGTTTTGACGGGCACTTGGCATCTTGGTGGGCACCCAGAGTTCCTTTTGGTGGGCACCTGGTTTTTGCTGGCCACCTGGCCTCTTGGTGGACACCTGGTGTTTATTCAGATTGTCAATTGCCATCTTGGTGGGCACCCGGTATTTTTCTGGGTCACCACAAGCACTTAGGTGGCCACCTAGTATCTTTGCAAGCACCCAGGATATCTTTTCATTGACACCGAGCATCTTGGTGGGTACCCAGCATTTCTTTTGCTGGGCACATGGTCCTTTGGTTGGCACCCAGTTTTCTGTTGGTAGGCACGTGGCATTCATCTTGTTGGGCAGACAGCGTTTCTTTTCGTGGCCATGTGTCATTTTGGTGGCCACCTGCAATCTTGGTAGGCACCTGGCATTTCTTTTGCTGGGCACGTTGTGTTTTGGTGGCCACCTGTTATGTTGTTGGGCACCCAGCACTTGTTGTGGTGGCCACCTGGCATCTTCATAGGGACGCACCATTTATTTTTGTGAGAACATGGTGTTCTTGTGGTCACCTGGCTTCTTGGTGCACATTCAGCTTTATTTTGGTGGGCCCCCAGTATTTCTTTTGGTGGGCACATCGCATCTTGTTGGACACCCGGTGTTTCTCTTGGCAGGCACATGGAATTTTGGTGGTCACCTGGCATCTTGGTTTGCTCTCGGCACTAGTTTTGGTGGGCACGTAGTATTTTTGTGGCCACCTGGCGTCTCGGTGTGCAGCCAGCATTTATTTTGGTGGACACCAGCCATCGTGGTTGGCACCCACCATTTCTATTGGTGGGCACCTGGCGTTTTGTTGGGCACTTGGCATTTCATTTGGTGGGCACCCATCGTTTATTCTTGTGGACATGTGGTTTTTTTGGTGAGCACCCAGGTTTTCTTTTGGTGGGCACGTGGTATTGATTTTCATTGGCATGTGGCATTTTGTTGGGCAGCTGGCATTTCTTTTGGTGGCCACCTGGCTTCTTTCTGGGCACACAGCGTCTCTTGCGGTGGGCATGTGGAATTTATTTGGCCACTCAGCATCTTCATGGGCTCACAGTGTTTCTTTTGGTGGGCTTGTGGCATTTTTGTGGACCCCAGGCATCTTGGTGGGCACCCAGCATTTATTTTCCTGAGCACATGGCTTTTTGGTGTCAATGTGGCATCTTCGTGCGCACCTAGCATTATTTTTTGTGAGCACGTGGTGCTTTGGTGGCCACCTGGCATTTCTTTTCGTGTGCACCTGTTGTATTAATGGGCACCTGGCGTATTGATTGCCACCTGGAATACTGATGGGCACCCAGCATTTATTTTGATGGCCAGCTGGCATCTTGGTATGCAGCTATCTTTAATTTTGTTGGCCCCCTGGCATTTTGTTTGCTGGGCACCCATCGCTTATTCTTGTGGGCATGTGGTGTTTTGGTGGCCACATGGCGTTTTTGTGGGCACGCAGGATTTTTTTTGGTGGGCACCTGGCATTTCTTTTGCTGGCCACGTGTCATCTTGCTGGGCACGTGGCATTTGTTTTGGTGGGCACCTGGCATCTTGCTGGGCACCCAGCATGTATTTTGGAGAGCACCAACATTTGGTAAGGACCCAGCATTTCTTTTGGTGGGCACGTGGCAATTCGGTTGCCACCTATCATCTTGGTGGGCACCTCGAGATTCTTTTAATTTACACCTGGTGTTTTGGTGGCCACCTGGTATCTTGGTGGGCACCCAGCACTTCTTGTGGTGGCCATCTAGCATCTTCCTACGAACGCACCATTTATTTTTGTGGGCACATGGTGTTCTTGTGGTGACCTGGCTTCTTGGTGGGCACCCAGCTTTATTTTGGTGAGCACCCAGTATCTTGGTGTGCACCCAGCATTTCTTATGGTGGGCACATGGCATCTTGGTGGGCACCCGGTGTTTCTCTTGGCAGGCACATGGCATCTTGGTGGGCACTCGGCACTAGTTTTGGTGGCCACCTGGCATTTACTTTGGTGGGCTGCTGGCGTTTCTTTTGGTGGCCACCTGGCATTTTGTTTGTCACTTGGAATATTGGTGGGCACCCTGTGATATTTTTGGTGAGTACGTGGCATTTTGGTGACAAGCTGGCATCTTGTTGGGCTCCCAGCCTGGATTTTGCTGGGCACGTGTACTTTTGGTGGGTACCCAGTGTCTCCTTTGGTAGGCATGTGGCATTAATCGTGGTGGGCACTCAGGTTTTTCATTGGTGGGCACCTGGCATTTGTTTTGGTGGGCATGGGGCATTTTTGTGGCCACCTGGCATCTTAATGGGCACCCGCTGCCACTTTTGGTAGGCACCTGGCATCTTGATGGGCACCTGGCTACTTCTTAGTCACCCGGCGTATCTTTTGCTGGACACGTAGCGTTTTGGCGGGCACCTGGCATCTTGGTGGGCACCCAGAGTTCTTTTCGGTGGGCACCTGGTTTTTGCTGGCCACCTGGCCTCTTGGTGGACACCTGATGTTTACTCTGGTTGCCAGCTGTCGTCTTGGTGGGTACCCGGTATTTTTCTGGGTCACCACCAAGCACTTAGGTGGCCACCTAGCATCTTTGCAAGCACCCAGCATTTCTTTTCCTTGGCAGCCAGCATCTTGGTGGGTACCCAGCATTTCTTTTGCTGGGCACATGGTCCTTTGGTTGGCACCCAGTTTTTCTGTTGGTAGGCACGTGGCATTCATCTGGTTGGGCAGACAGCGTTTCTTTTCGTGGCCATGTGTCATTTTGGTGGCCACCTGTAATCTTGGTAGGCACCTGGCATTTCTTTTGCTGGGCACGTTGTGTTTTGGTTGCCAGCTGGCATCTTGGTGGGCACCTCGAGTTTCTTTTAATTTACACCTGGTGTTTTGGTGGCCACCTGGTATCTTGGTGGGCACCCAGCACTTCTTGTGGTGTCCACCTGACATCTTCCTAGGGACGCACCATCTATTTTTTGTGGGCACATGATGTTCCTGTGGTCACCTGGCATCTTGGTGAGCACCCAGTTTTATTTTGGTGAGCACCCAGCATCTTGGTGGTCACTGAGCATTTATTTTCGTGTGCACATGGCATCTTGGTGGGCACCCAGTGTTTCTCTTGGCAGGCACATGGCATTTTGGTGGTCACCTGGCATCTTGGTGGGCACTAGGCACTAGTTTTGGTGGGCACGTGGTATTTTTGTGGCCACCTGGCGTCTCGGTGCGCAGCCAGCATCTATTTTGGTGGACACCAGCCGTCGTGGTTGGCACCCAGCATTTCTATTGGTGGGCACCTGGCGTTTTGTTGGGCACTTGGCATTTGGTTAGCTGGGCACCCATCGTTTATTCTTGTTGGCATGTGGTATTTTGGTGGCCACATGGTGTTTTGGTGGATACCCACGGTTTCTTTTGGTGAGCACGTGGCATGTATTTTGGTTGGCACATGGCATTTTGGTGTGCAGCTCGCATTTCTTTTGGTGTCCACCTGGCATCTTTGTGGGCACACAGCGTTTCTTTCGGTGGGCAAGTGGAATTTCTTTGGCCACCCAGCATCTTCATGGGCACCCAGTGTTTCTTTTGGTGGGCATGTGGCATTTTTGTGTACACCTGGCATCTTGGTGTGCACCCAGCATTTATTTTCCTGAGCACATGGCTTTTTGGTGTCCATCTGGCATCTTTGTGTGCACCCAGCATTAGTTTTATTGAGCACGTGGTGTTTTGGTGTCCACCTGGCATTTCTTTTCATGGGCACCTGGTGTATTGATTGCCACCTGGAATATTGATGGACACCCAACTTTTCTTTTGGTGGCCAGCTGGCATCTTGGTATGCAGCCAGCTTTTATTTTGCTGGCCACCTGGCATCTTGGTTGGCACCCACCATTTCTTTTGTTGGGCACCTGGCATTTTGTTTGCTGGCCACCAATCGCTTATTCATGTGGGCATCTGGTGTTTTGGTGGCCACATGGCATTTTGGTGGGCACGCAGGATTTCTTTTGGTAGGAAGCTGGCATTTCTTTTGTTGGCCACGTGTCATCTTGCTGGGCGCGTGGCATTTTTTCGGTGGCCACCTGGTCTCTTTGTGGGCACCCAGCGGTGCCACGATGTGACTCAAGGAGATCCTATGCACGGTAACAACGCGACGCAAGGAGATCTTCTGTGGTGCAACGACGCAATGCAAAGAGATCCAGTGCAATGCAATCATGCGACTCATAGAGATCCTCTGAGGTGCAACGAAGCGAGGCAAAGAGATCATCTGTGGTGCAACGACGCGACACAAAGAAATCCTCTGCGATGCCACAACGTGGCATAACTTTCTGCGGTGAAATGAGGCGAAGAAATCCTCTGCAACGTGCTGCCACGACGCGCTGCCAAGAAGTTCTCTGCGGCACAGTGCAATGACACGACGCAAAGAACGCCTCTGCAACACAGCGCCGTACAAAGACGCGACATGAAAACATCCTCTGCGGTGCAAGGACGCAACGTGATGCAATCCTATGAGGTGCAACGACGCAAAGAGATCCTCTGTGGTGCCACGACGCAAAGAGATCCTCTACGGGAAATGATGCAAAGAGATCCTCTGCGGGGCAACGACGCAATGCAAAGAGATCCTCTGCTGTGCCACGACACGACACAAAGAGATCCTCAGCAGTGCAACGACGCGAGGCAAGGAGATCCTCTGCGGTGCCACAACACGACGCAAAGAGATCGTCTGCGGGGCAACGATGCGAGGCAAAGATGTCCTCTGCCATGGAAATGATGCCGTGAAAAGCCGGAATTGAACACTCAATAGTCGGCATATTATTAAGCAGGTATTCTTTATTGCGGCGCCGGGCACACGGGGGATCTCTCCTCCAAACGTGTGCACCAAAGAGACACAGTTACTAGGTATTTATGCTATGTTAACATACATATTCATTACATTTCCAAGAAATGTTTATCATAGTAATGGCTTTTCCGAGAACTCATTAATATATGGTAATGTCCATCGCACATGTTTGTTTGGCGTCTCTCAGCAGGGGTCTTCAGATTATCCTGCAGCCTCCTTATCTCTGTAGTTTGCATAACTGTTCTCCCAAGGCCCAGGCGCCTAAAGGGATTATTAAGGAGACCGTTGTCTTGCAACCGTCCGAATTATTCACAAAGAACCAAGACTTGTTTCTGACCACCTGAAGTGATAACATCCCCTACAAGTTACATTTGTTACATTTACAGTTATCACCATGATGCAAAGAGATCCTCTGCGGGGCAATGAGGCAAAAAGATCCTCTGCGGGGCAACGACGCGACGCAAAGAGATCCTCTGCGGTGCAAACATGCGACGCAAAGAGATCCTCTGCATCGCCACGATGTGGCATAAGTTTCTGCAGTGCAACAAAGCGAAGAAATCCTCTGCAACGTGCTGCCATGACGCACTGCCAAGAAGTTCTCTGTGGCGCAGTGCAATGACACGACGCAAAGAACTCCTCTGCAACGTGGCGCCGTACAAAGACGCGACGTGAAAACATCCTCTGCGGCACAAGGACGCAACATGTTGCAATCCTATGAGGTGCCACGACGCAAAGAGATCCTCTGTGGTGCCACGATGCAAAGAGATCCTTTGCGGTGCCACGACACAAAGAGATCCTCTACGGGGCAAAGACACGAGGCAAAGAGATCCTATGCTGTGCAACGACGCAGATAGATCCTCTGCCGCGCCATGACGCAAGTCAAAGAGATCCTCTGCGGTGCAACGATGCAAAGCGATCCTCTGTGGTGCAACGACGCGATGCAAAGACATCCTCTGCGGTGCCACGACGTGGTATAAGTTTCTGAGGTGCAACGAAGCGAATAAATCCTCTGAGGCGTGCTGCCACAATGCGTTGCGAAGTTCTCTACGGCGAAGTGCAATGGCACGACGCAAAGAACTCCTCTGTAACGCCGCGTGGTACAAAGACATGACGCAACAACATCCTCTATGCCGCAAGGACGCAACGTGATGCAATCCTATGAGACGCAATGACGCAAAGAGATCCTCTGCAGTGTCACGACGCAAAGAGATCCTCTGCAGGGCAACGACGCGAGGCAAATAGATCCTTTGCGGTGGTACGACGCAAAGAGATCCTCTGTGGTGCCACGATGCGAGGCAAAGAGATCCTCTGCGGGGCAATGAGGCAAAGAGATCCTCTGCGATGCAACGATGCGATGCAAAGAGATACTCTGTGGTGTAACGTCGTGACGTGAAGAGATCCTCTGCGGTGCAACGACGCGACGCAAAGACATCCTCTGCGGGGCAACGACGTGAGGCAAAGAGATCCACTGCAGTACAAAGATGTGAGACAAAGAGATCCTCTGCGGTGCAAAGGCGCGAGGCAAAGACAACTCTGTTGTGCAACTTGAGTCTCTGACCATCAAGCCTGAAAGTCATCCAAGAACGGGACCCTGCGGCGTATCGCTGAGAAGTGACTTGGTGACCACTCTGCTCGAGTCTCCTCGTCTCAGCTGCAAGCTCGTCAGAAGATGCTGCAAGAGACAAGCAGCACCATGATGTTACGATACAGAAGAAAACCCAAGCAGCGAGACTCATTGCCCGGCTGCCAGACACCAGAGCACAGCGAGTTCTGCGAACGGGTACTCAGCAGTGTGCAAGCCAACGCGCTTTAGACGAGACCCTACAAGATTTCCATGAGCATCAGGGCAGGGCGGCCTCTCCGAAAGCCAGTCCCCTCCTCCTCCCACCAGCAGCAGGTGTGCAACAGCAACAGGCACCAACACCACCAGCACAGGCGCATTTGTGATGCTGCTGCCAGAAGAACACTCCACACCGCCTTTTCAGTCCAGCTCTGCACAGCGGGGCACTGCCAGAATGAAGTCTGCTCAGGCAGCCGCTGCTTGGCCCGGCTGCGATGGCCACGGCCATGGCTATTGCCCAAGCCAGGACCCTGCTCCCCACGCCCACCACCGCTCGGCTGCAGCTCCCCAACCACGGAGCCCTCGGCTGGGTTCTGCCCCCCAGACCCCTCAGCTCTCGGTTAGGAACCTTCTGACTTGCCCCTGCGTCAGCGCCAAGGCCACGCCCAGCTCTGCCTTTCCTCACCCGAGGGCCTGGGGCAGACACGCACGGCCACGACACGACTGTCACGATCGCTGCCGGGTGCAAACAGGCGGCACCTCGGGCCCCAGACTCCGGCTCCCGCGCTCAGCCGTGGAACCGCGGGCACCCCGGGCTCCGAGCGCCCGGCCAGACGCCCCGGCTCCCCGGCCCGCAGCGCGCCCGCAGCCGGGGCAGGGCCGGGCTGCCCGCCACCCGCTCCCTGCACGGAAGCGGCTTCCCCCCACCTCGCCGGCACCTCGGCCCCCGCCGCCCCCCCGACACCGCCCGCTCCTTCACCAGGCACCGCTGCTTCGCCCCGCGACCGCCCCGCACCACTCCCAGCTCCGCCCGCAGCTCCGCCCCCAGCACCCTGCGCCGGCCGTTGCCCCCAAAGCTTCCCGAAGCCGCGCACCCGACCCCGGGGAGAGAGGAGCTGGAGGAGGTGGGGGGGAACGGGGGGAGCCCCGGAGGAAGGGGGCACCGACAGCCCTGGCCATAGGCGAGAGCGGCCCGGCAGAGCTTCCCGCCAGGCAGTGCCCGCCTGCACCTCCGGCAGGAGCGGGCACCGCGGGCAGAGAGCGGCGCTCGCGGCAGAGCCCGGCCCCGGGACCGGCCTGGGGGCAGAGCCGGGCCACGCGGGGCAGCACAGGGGAGCCCGGCCCAGCCCGGCCCCAGCGGCCCCTCGGCCCGGCCCCGGCAGCCCCTCCCTGGCCCCGGCTCCACCCGAAGCCCCGCCGGGGCCAAGCCCCAGCCCCGCGCTGCTGACCTGCTCCGGCCGCTCCCTGGGAGGGCTCGCCGAGGCGGCTCCGCCCTCCCGCAGCCCCGGGCACGGCCTCCAGGCCGGCTCTTCCAGGACGGGACGGGAGGGGCCGGGCCGAACCTGCCCGGGCCCTGCCTCGCCGCTGCGAGCCTCGGGCAGCTTCCCCCAAGGGGCTCCACCGCGTCCCCGTCGCCTTGGCGACCGCTCCAGTCTCTCTCTCCTGCGGCACCGCGCCGCCCCATTGGCCGGCAGCCTCGATGCCTCTGGGCGCGGCCAATGGCGAGCGCCCTGCCACCGTTGCTAGGCGACAGGGCCCACAGGCCCAGCTGGGCCCTGGCCCTCCTGCCCGGCCCGGCCCCTCGCCAGCCCCGGGCCAGGCCCGGCCCAGCCGCCCGGCGCTGCCTGGCCCGACACAGCCCCGACGCGGGGGGAGACGGAGGGCTCGGGGCTGCGGGGAGGGCTGAGCCCCCGCACAGCTCGGCGCAGGAGTGGCCAGGCCTGGCTGGTACCAGGTTCGGTTCCCCCTTGGCTTTTCCCCCCAGAGGAGCCTCCTCCCAGCAACCGGACGGGCACGAGCCCGTCAGAACACACGGCCGGGGCCTGGCACAGGCTGTAACCAGGGTGATGGAATCAGCTGACCATAAACACGAACTGTGCTGCTGTGTTCCTGGTACAGCCCGACACACCTGGGCAGTAGGACGGAGGGTCTGTTCTCTAGGTCACCATTAATGCCAACCATAGTAAGTCACTGTGTTTTTGTCAAGGGAACTGATGGAGTGGGACACAGCTGCAGCAGGCACGCGAGGAATCCACTCACACAGCAACTCCCTGCAACACACCATAAAGGATGGAGCGCAGTGCAGATTCCGTGACCACGTTCCGTGATGATACAGTGGGAAGAAATGGTCCTCTAGAACTGATAAGCAGCTCATCTGGCCCCCTGAGCCAACAGGTTTTTGAAACCTTGCCAAAGTGCTATCCTCTCGTGAACTTTGCTCATTTCAATATCATTTTAATACCAAAACACACCTCCATCCCGAAGGCTCCCCGCCTCCGAGGTGCGACCACCCCTCTTCGAGTCTGCGCTCTCGATTTTTCGTGAACTATACCTTTAAACGTGAAGCGAGAGAAGTTTACACCAATCGCCAAAGAGAATAATATTGAATATGCATGAATAAAATAAATGTGTATATTTTTGATTTATATAGACTGCATGGAAGCAGTATGAGGTATGCACGTTCGGTGGAATTATCCCCCGTGCATCCAGTGCTGCAATAAAGCATGCCTGCCTGTTAACTCTACAGTGGTGTTATGAGGTTTTATGCCAGGATTTTCGGTGACAAGGGCACCACGTCCACAAAGACCTCCTCGCCCCTGACCGGGGACTCGGCCAAGCCGTGTGACTCTCTGTCACGTCAGTCTCAACAATGTCCGTGTTGGATCCCTGGAGCAAAAACACCATGGAATAAACTGGGAAAAAACTTGGTAAATCTCCCTGCTGGCATGTGCGGACATCTCCTCTTCCCTTGCTGTTCACACACAGATTTGGTGCAGCACAGGCAAAACACCCGTTGCGGGATCCACAAGGACAGTGTCTCGTGGATGCCTTGTTCGGCAGACACACCTGATGCCGTGAAAAGCCAGAGCTGCAGACTCCATAGTCAGAGGGCTATGAAGCAGGGATTCTTTATTGCGGCGCCGGGCACACGGGGGATCTCTCCTCCAAACGTGCACCCCAAACACCCCATCGTTTCAGGTTAAACACAATCACAATACACATCTTCATTATATTTCCGAGAAATGCTTAGCATATTCATGGCTTTTCCAAGAATGAATTAGCATAAGTTAATATCTTTCAGGCGTGTCTGTTAGAGTCCTGGGTGGTCTTTGGAGGTCTCAAGATGAAGACTCATACTCCTCGTCACAGTGTTGTTATAGATGACAATAAGCCATTCGCGTTATCTTTTTCTTTATTAATATTTAAGGCAATAAAAAGCAAGCAAACAGCGCTGGGTGCGCGGGGAGTCGCTGCTCCACCAACGCGCACACCTGCTCCTGGCACCTGCGGTCTTTATATTCTCTCCAAGCTGTTCGTTTCCACGAAGTCTCCTCCTCCTTTCGATTCTCTGTGCTTACGTGGCATCATTTATTGACGCGTGCATTTTATGATGTTGGTGGTCTTTATAGTTCTTCTGGCAGTCTTCGGGATGAAGAGTCTCTTCTTCCTCGGTGTCCTCTAAATGTCCTTTTCCTATAAGTGCATGCACACTTGGTTTTTTTCTTGCACAAGCGATATAGTTAGCCCGGTCTCAAACCCACAGCTGTCCTGTTTATTGTTCCATGCCTGAGGTGGTTTTGTTATTTCACAGGATGCTGGTTTCCACGGTTGCACAATATGTGCACTCGACAGGAATCATCTTCTAGTCTATTACAGTGTCCGCTGGCCGACCTTTGTTTCTGCGCAGACTCCGTTCTAAGATCACATATCCCGTGTCCTTCCAGGTTGTTTTGCTCCAGTCTTGTTGCCCTCCTGGTGCCTCTTTCTCTCTGTAGCTTGGTGCATCTGCCCTCCCAAGGCTGAGCGGTCTGGGGTAGAATTATTGAGGAGCCTCTCTGTCTTAGAGCTTTCCTGTCTTCTCAAAACAGCAAGGATCTAGTTTAGTTTAATTACAGTCACTCTGGGAAGTGGAAATTTTACATTTACAGGTATCAGATCCCTCCTTTTCTTTTGAGGATTTGTAGCTAGAAAGCTATGAATCTTCACCATTGTATTTTGTAGGTATATTTGCAAATTTCTTCAGTCTCTCATTCCAAGGGTCTGGGAAAAGTATTTTCCGGTTTCTGTTTGGTGCCTAATCTTGTTCCTTTTCCAGTCACTGTGTGTCGCAACAGAATCCTGACAACACCAAAGGAAACATTTGAGAGATATGCAAACAAGTATTCCTAAAGCCATCAGGGTGATTAATCCCATCAATAATTGTTTTAACCATGCTACATTAGGGAGCCAAGAGGTTTCTTTATCCCATAAATCTCGAAACCCCAAGGAAGTATCATCCAAAGGTACTTTATGGAACACTCGTGTTTTCTGCCAGAGCATATTCAGATCTGCTCCTCTCTGTCTGTCTGTATTTATATCTGCACAGCAACTGGTATTAATGATCGTACACACTCCCCCTTCTTTGGCGGTCAATAAATGTAATGCCATTCGGTTCTGTAGCACAACTTTACTAAGGGATGATACTTCTGTCTGTAAATTTTGTATTTTTATTTTTTTTTTAAATGTGGAAATGTTTACTATGGCTTTCTCTAGTTTGCTTACTGCTAGCCACGGCAAAAATCATTTGACAAAGCTATGAAATTTTGTCCCCCTACTTACAAGTGGGTTTTCTTCCCGTTTGGCTCGTCTCCATGATGCTCTCAATATGCCTTTAGGTATTTGGACTGGTTCTATATTCGCTCCTGGCTGACTAGGTGACCTGTGGTACACATTCTCTTCCAACCCGCAGAGAGTCGCTTTCTGCTAATGCCATCGCTGCATCGCCACCAGTACCCATCGGGTAATTTACAGGGCCCATCAGTGGCTGTGAGATCAGCTCCGTAAAATGTTCCACAGTTTACCCAGCCGACTGATACATTCCTAAAATAATCCCAGTTCGAGGGGCTATAGGTTTCTAATTGGGTTCTGTTACAAAAATCAATATATACCACACCTGTCCCTTTCAAATCTCAAGTCCCCAATTCTACTGTAGTTTTGTTTATCCAATAATCCTTTCACCCATCCCTGCAAGTACAATTTTTGTGTGTATGGAAGGGGCTTCAGCACGAACAAGTGTTGGATCTTGCTTTCCATAGGCAACAATTATTGCTGACCAATATCTGGGTGGTGTTGTTTAATATCTGTAGGTCAAATCTTGGCCCTGTCATGTAGGTCGAGTTGTCATAATCGCAGTATCCTGCATCGTGTCTTCTCCGAAACTCGGGCCAAGTGTTATTGTCACAGTTCCAAGGAGTAGACCCTACCCCGTATAAAGGGAGTCTCCTGGCACCTTTTGGTAAGGCAGTACAAATCCAACAATCCTTAGCTCCTGTGGTGTTCGCTATCATCCGAGTTGCGTTGTAATAGAAGTTCTCGCTCCAAGTGTTCATTAATAAGCCTAGGTTTAACAAAGTTACCGCCGTAATCGTAGTTTCAAACCGCCAGCCTTTTTGACGGTCCATCTTGGTTCAGGAGCCTTCTTCAGTCGGGAATAATGGATCCAGGCCGGTTGTTTTTGAATCTCGGTTGCAGTGAAAGTGGTCAGCAGTACCTGGTAAGGTCTATTCCACTCCTCTCTCAGTGGGTCACCTGAAAAAAATAATTTGTCCTAAACTTAATCTCCAGGGCTAAATGGATGGATCGAGTGATCTAACCCTTTAGCCCTGATACTTAAAACATTTTTACTAATCTTTTCTAATTATTTTTCTAGTGATATAACATAATTCTGTAGATACTGATTTCCCAGCTGGTTCAAATTTTTCCCTTGATATTTAGCCTGATATGGTCTCCCATATAGTATCTCAAAAGGGCTCAGATTTTCTTTGGTCCCAGGTTTGACACGTATCCGAAGTAGTGCAATAGGCAATGCTTGGTACCAATATAGATTCGCTTTTTGGCATATTTTTGCTATCTGTTATTTTATCATGTGGTTCATCTTTTCTGCTTGCCCACTGGCTTGTGGTCTGTAGGGCGTATGTAAACTGCCCATCGATTCCTAATAGTCTGCTGACCTGTTGCACTACTTCTGCATAAAAATGTTCCCCCTTATCTGAGGAGATAACTGTTGGTACTCTAAACCGAGGTAGTATTTCGTTTAATAATACTTTATTTACTCCTCTTGCTTCGTTTCTTTTACAAGGGAATGTTTCTGGCCAACCTGAAAAGGTATCCATAAGTGCTGATAAGTACCTGTACCCTCCTTTTCTTGGAAGTTCAGAGAAATCAATTTGCCATTGGTCTCCCGGTACACTTCCATTTCCAATACTTCCTAATTGTACCCGGTTACCTGTGTTGGGGTTATTTTTTAAACATATTTCACACTGTTGGATTACTTGTTGGACTGTAGTATATACATTTTTCACTATTAATTTCTGATTTAAAAATTTATACAGGGAGTTTGCTCCCCAGTGTGTTCTATTGTGTTCTTCTTTAACCACCGCCCAATATCTGTTTAGCAGGGATTATGATTCTGCCATCACTTGAGTAGGCCCATCCCTGGGATGGAATCTGTCCTCCTAATCCCTCTATTAATTCTTCATCATCTTTAGAATACTCAGTATTTTCTTGGTCAATTAGGTTTCTACTTCTATTGTCTGGGATTAAGGCCAAAATCCCTTGCATTCTCTCTGCCGCTTGTTTAGCTTCAGAGTCAGCCAACCTGTTACCTCTCTCCTGGTCAGTGTCACCCTTCGGGTGCCCTCGGCAGTGCATGATGGCAACTCTTGTTGGTAGCTGAACAGCTTCTAGTAGGCGAAGGGTTTCCTCAGCATATTTAATCTGCTTCCCTTGTGCAGTTAGTAGTCCTTGCTCCTTCCAAATTGCCCCATGAGCGTGGACAACTCCAAAGGCATATTTGGAATCTGTCCATATATTTATCTTTTTCCTTTTGCTAACTCCAGAGCCCCCGTTAGGGCAATAATTTCAGCCTTTTGAGCTGATGTTCCAGCAGGTAGTGACCGAGACTCAACTACTTTGTCTGTCGTTGTCACTGCGTACCCGGCCTTTCGAATACCTTGTCAGACAAAGCTGCTTCCATCTGTGAACCGGGAGTCCTGGGCATCTTCCAGGGTTCCTCTTTCAAATCCGGTCTGCTGGAGTACACAGTCTCTATAGTTTCTAAGCAATCATGTACTGATGGTTCAGAGATTGTCCCGCTGAGAAAAGAAGCTGGGTGTGTAATATTAGTTACTTCGATATTAGTATCATCTGATTCAATCAAAATGGCCTGGTATTGTAGGAATCAGGATGGGGAAAGCCAGTGATTCCCTTTTTGTTCCAGTACACCTGATACTGTGTGTGAGACCAGTACTGTGATCTTTTGGCCCAAGGTAAATTTTCGGGCTTCTTGAATATTCAAGACCACCGCCGCCACAGCTCGCAGACATCCTGGCCATCTTTTGCTTACTCCATCCGGCTGTTTAGAAAAATTGGCCACAGCTCTTTTGTATGGTCCCAGCTGTTGAGCTAGGACCCCCAGAACTATGCCTTGTCTCTCATAAGAAAACAGCCAGAAGGGTTCAGTAACATCAGGCAGGCCCAGGGCTCATTAGTTTTTTCTTAAATGCATTTTGGACTAGATCAATCGTGTGGGCTTATTTTTCAAAAGTTCATACAAGGGCTTCACTTTTATTCCGTAATTATAAATCCATAACCGGCACCAACCTGTCATTCCCAGAAAGGTCCTGAGCTCTTTTACCGTCTGAGGGAGGGGAGTCCTGCAGGTGGCTGCTTTCTGTTCTGTTCCTGGTTCTCTCTGTCCTCCAGACAGCTCGTATCCAAGGTAGGTTACCCGCTGGCGCATCATCTGAGCTTTCTGTTGAGAGACTCGAGACTCATTTAGTTCCAAAAAGTTTAACAAACTGATAGTCCACTGTATACAGTCAGGTTTTGTTTCAGTTGTTATTAGTAAATTATTTACATAATGTAAAAGGGTTCCATCTCCAGAGGGGGGGTTCCATGCTTAAGTTCTTGTGTTAAATGATTTCCAAAGATCATTAGGCTGCTCTTAAAACCTTGGGGTAACACTGTCCAGGTAAGCTGGGTTTTTCTACCTGTGGTAGGATTTTCTTATTCAAATACAGATAAATTCTGACTCTCTTTGGCTAAAGGCAGACAGAAGAATGCATCCTTTAAATCCAATACTGTAAATCTTACTTGATTATCTCGTAATTTAGTAAGTAAAGTACAGGGATTAGCCACCACAGGGTGTATGTCTTTAACAAACTTATTCACTTCTCTTAAACCCTGTGCTGCCTGGTAAGTCCTATCTGTTTTGTTTTGGTTTGATTTTGTTTTTTTTCCACTGGTAATATGGGAGTATTATATTCTGACTCACATTCCACTAGTAGTCCATACTGTAAAAAGTTATTAATTGGTCTTTTTATTCCTTTTCGGTCCTCTAATTTTAAGGGATGCTGCTTTTGTCGTATAGGTTTTGCCCCTTTTCACCCCCCCCGCCCCCCTTTTTTATTAGTCTTTCTGTCTCTTGATTTTAAAGTACTCCTCTGCTTTTGTTTTTTTGGTGTTTTTTTTTTTTTTCCATTCAGAGCAGCAGCTAAAGAAGCTGGTAACTTGATACCTTTTTGTCTTAAATCACTTTACGGAACCGTTTGTAAAATCCAGAGGGATTTTACTCTAGTTTTTTTTCCAATACCACGTTAAACTTTTCGTCTCCTATACCTTTTAATTGTCTACAAAATTGTAACAGCATATCATAATTCAATTAATTGTTTCTTTGTGAGGGGATCACCTCCTCCCGAAGCTCGTGTTGCAATAAAATAACTTCTCAATTTCTTCACCAATCGGTTAACGCAACACATGCACACACACACACATCCCAGAACGGATCTTGTAAAATCCTTCTGTTTACAAATTGGGTATCTCTTAAGTACAACAAGATATGCAGGTAAATTATTTCAACTAATATGTTTATATATATATACACATAGAGCTCATTTAAAACAATATACACAGTATATTTAATACATACCCCAAAACCAGAGTCCCAAAATGATCGATCAATGCCAAATCACTAGAGATCTTGTAACCCCACAATATATACCAACTTGTAAGTATTTTAAAACCAGTTCCCAAGTTCCCAGTTCATTTCCTAAATCATGCCAATTTCTCTTTAAACAAACTAAACCCCACACATTATGAAGCTGTATTCAAGTGGGGGGGTCTCCCTGTTTTTCCCAGTGTTTCAATAAACATCCTAGGAGAGACTTTCTCAAAATTCCCTTCCCATGGGAAGACCCTCCAATGATACTGAAGAAATTGTAAACCGCAGCCCCGATAAATCAGAGTCTAAATACAAGAGTCCTAAGTCAAAAACTGGAAATAATCAATGCAGAACATACCAAATGTACATGGGTTTTCTTGTTCTGTTTTTATTTGTCCCCCCGCTTTGATTTTTTTTTCCGTGTTTCTTTTTTTTCCTTTTTTTTTTTTTTTTTTGTCCTGCTTCATTCGTCTCCGGCTGCTTCTGTCACGGGAGAGCAGAACTCCACACTCGCTTCGTACTTATTTATTTGTCATTCACACAGAGGTTTCACACGCAGTCATACAATCTTTCCAATGTGCTAGGATAAATCTTAAGGGGTTTTCTTCAAAATACCGCTGCTTTGCTGTCCCCCCACTTTATTGATTCTGTACTTCTGTTGTCTTTCCACAGATTATCTTGACAACTTTAACCTGTCATCCCCTTCTGTCCCGCTCTGACCACGTTCCACAAATGTCACAATTAATATTCTAGTTGCAGAAAAAAAAAAACAGTTTATAAGAAAAAGAGGTTCACGACGAAATGCAAAGCTTTTCAAGTTTGGTGTTGTTTGGTTTGTTTTTCCCACCCCCACTTTCCAGCTGTACTGTCTTTTGGTCACTCATTCATTCAACAGTTCACTCACATTCACACTCATTCACACTCAATTGCCGGTTTGAGGCTGCCTAACGGGATGTTAACGAGCCAGTGTCCGAGATCTCCGATTTCCGAGTTCAGTGCCAACAAATCCGCATCGCCAGCAGTACAACTCCAGTAGGTTTCCTAAGTGCACCAACACCAAATGTACGTTATTGCAGAAGTGCAAAGCTTAACTCGTGCTTGCACCAATGCACCAAAACGTACACCCTCAAGCACCAGGAGCCTGGTACCAGGCTTGCCTGTGACAGGCTGTGGGATGACATGCCAGGGTCGGAGGGACGGGGTGCTAGCGAGGGCCCTCAGCCTGTTGCTCTGAGATGTGCTGGGTACACTGCAGCACACCTGAGAAGCTTTTTTTAACTCCTGGGGTATTACTCACGTTACTGGCATTCCTCACTCCCCTACAGGCCAATCCTTAATTGAACGCTCTCATCAATCTCTGAAACGTTTGTTACAACAACAAAAAGGGCGAGTAGGGACTGCTACCCCTGAGGAGCGTCTACAGAAAGCCTTATATGTTTTTAATTTTTTAAATTGTTCTCTGTTAGACAGCAACCCTCCGATAGTTCGTCATTTTAATACAAACGCTTCGTTTGAAGCAACAATTAAGGCCCCAGTATTGATTCGAGATCCTGAAACAGGTAAGATCATGGGACCCTACCCCTTATCACGTGGGGCAGAGGTTATGCTTGTGTTTCCACAGAAAGAGGCCCCCGATGGATTCCAGCAAAAAGTGTGCGGCCTTTCCGTGAATCGTTGCCACAACCATCTGAGGACGAATCGGATCGCACCCGGGACCAACCTTCAGAGCAGCAAGTTGGTGAACCTCCTCCAGAGGACCGGGACAATCAGGACGGTTGAATCATAAACATAGAAGGACTGTATGAACCAATATATAGAAAAACCAGTCACAAAAGCTTCGTGTCTTTTCTGTAACACTTGTGAAACATGGGTTGTGTGTAAATGCTACAAAGACAGCAGTGTATGCTTTGGCTGTTTTTATTTTTCTGTTATTGCTCCTTCCATGCCTGTTGCAGTGTTTGCAAAAACTAATAACACGCTCAGTAAAAGGAATTCTTATTGTACAACAGGAAGGGGGAGATGTGGGCCTCAGCAGGGCCCCCAGCGCAGTGCAATTGATGAGGGAGGATGTGTTGGAACTTGTGGGCCATAAACCCTGGGAAGAAAGGAGTTAGTGCCCAGTCATCCTGACCCTGAGAAGAAGAGAGATAGTGCCGAGCCATCCTGAAGGAGGAAGCAAGGCCTTGGATAAGATAAGAAAAGAATGTGTCTGCATGGCCTTAGTTTAGATGAGCTTAGGAAAAGAATGTGTCTGTATTAGCAACTGTGTTAACCAATCAATAGGTGCCTAGTTTGAAACTTAACCAATCAGTTTAAAACATGCTGCCTTCTGATCTGTATAAATGTATGTGTGTAAGAACAATAAAACGATCATCCTGCTTGCATCAAGCGGTGTCCCGTCTCTCAATCGCGGCAGGGGCAAGACAAGCAAGCAGCCCCAGTCTCTGTGCCTCTGTGCGAGCAGTGCCATGGGCAGATGAGGCTGAGCAACAGCTTTCCAGGCTAGCTCTTTCTGCCTGCGAGCTATCTGCAGACGTTCACATTTTCAAGAGCAGGGCTGCCGGAGGCAGCAGTACCTCCAGTGGCTTATGGTTAAGTACCTGTGCTGAAAACTCAAGCCCATGAGAACATTGCTTTTGGACCCCCAAAGCATCCCCTGATCCTCAAGCACTTTCCTGCAGGTCGGCAGGAGGGAATTGCAGGGTCACGGGTAAGAAGCTGCTCTCCAAGCCCTTGGCTGAGGTTGTTTTATACAGACAACTCTTCCTGCCCTCCTCGGGAGGACGTTGGTCCCCTTCCCACATGCTCCTCCTGCACCTCCCTGAGCCATTTCTCTAGCCATGACAGTGTCCTCAGTTCTCTGCCATGTTCTTGCCTGGTGCAGGCGGTCTTGGCACTGTGGGGACATTGGGGGAAAGCCCAGAGGGGTGGCAGGGCTGGAGCGTCCCCGGGCTGTGCCCTGTGCCTGTCCCGGCTGGTCCCCAGAGGGGCCATGCTGTGGTGGGAGGGGGCAGTCAGGACCCTGTGGACACTGGGAGGGGGTTGCAAGGCCCCAGGGGACTGTGGGGATGGGGTCAGCCAGGCCTGGGGCTAAGGCCCACCCCATTGCGGCCAACATTTGGGTGTCAAGAGGATGGCGCCAAGCTCTTTTCAGTGGTGCCCAGCGACAGGACAAGGGGCAATGGGCACAAACTGAGGCACAGGAAGTTCCGTCTGACCATGAGGAAGAACTTCTTCCCTCTGAGGGTGACGGAGCCCTGGAACAGGCTGCCCAGGGAAGTTGTGGAGTCTCCTTCTCTGGAGATATTCAAGACCCGCCTGGACAAGGTCCTCTACAGCCTGCTGTAGGTGACCCTGCTTGGGCAGGGGGGTTTGACTAGATGACCCACAGAGGTCCCTTCCAACCCCTACTACTCTGTGATTCTGCAACATGGTATGGCCACCAGGTCCCCGTGGGCACCGGTGTCCCTGCACCACCATTCCTGACCCAGGGAGCCCCAGGAGGTGACAGGGCCCGGGGTGATGTGACATGGCAGTGGAGTTTGAGGGTGTGGAGAGGGAAACTGGCAGCTCTTACAACCCGGCAGATGGCATTGTCAATTAAATTAACCAAAATCTCTGCTGATGTTCCAAGCCAGACGAGTCAAAAGGACTTCACAGGACAAGGAACACAACTGTACATTTACAGGAGATGGCATTAGGTGACACCAGCTTTGTGAGCTCATGGCCAGGGCACACCTCATAAGGCCACGTGTCCCACCCCTCCTTTGTGAGCTCAGCCCAGGTGTATGAAGCCGCCCTCGCCCACCCCGGCTGGTTGCAGACGCTGTCTCTGCTCCTGCACGGCCACACCTGGCCGCAGCTGTGAGAGGCAGTGACAGGCGACGTCGGTGGCTGTCGGTGGCAGCATTTGGCCATCCCTGCAGCCATGAGCCGGGACGGTGTGGGACGGGGCTCTGCGCCGCGCAGCCGCCCCTCGCCCTGCCAGGGCCCGGCGCAGAGTGACGAGCACGAGCAGCGGCTGGGGAGGCTGCGGGCTGAGCTGGAGGCTGAACGACGCCGCTGCCACGAGCTGCTCCGCTGCTTCATCGCTGAGACACGCGAGATGAAGGATGCGGTGAAGCGGGAGCAGCAGCTCCTGGCCCAACGGCTGCACGCCACGTGGGAGCAGTGGCAGGAGCTGGAGCTGCAGCGGCTGCAGGAGCTGAACCAGCGACTGCGGTCAGTGGAGATCTGCCATCTGCTGCGCTCCAAGGAGGCTGACCTGCACGAGCTGCAGGAGGAGCTGGAGCAGCAACGCGATGATGCCGTCCGTCAGGCACGGCACCTGCAGCAGCAGCTGGCCAAGGAGCTGGGGAGAAGAGCCGGGGGGAGCAGCGAGGCCCATGGTAAGCTCCAGGGCGTCCTCAGAAAACTGTGTGGTGAGACCAATGGCGAGCAGGCTGCTCACATCCTCTGCCCTCAAGAGGAACTGCTCCTGCGAAGAAGACTCTTCCAAAAGTACCTCTCGGAGCAGTTTGAGGAGATCAGTTCCTGCAATGAGGCCAGGACCAAGGCTACAGCCTGGCACTGCCTACCGGCCCTCCTGGGCACTGGGGCCATCGGGCCCTGCTCTTTGGAGAGCCTCATGGCATCTTCCTCCTGTGATGGAGATGCGCAGCAGAAAACCTACCAGAGCTTAAGAGACGCTTGTCTCCAGGAGGAACGGAACAGCGTGGAGGTTTTGCTGAAAGCTGTGGGGCAAGACTTGGTGCCACACAGCTTTGGCTCCCTGCCACACGGAAGGACCGGCAGCGAGCGGTCTGTGGCAGAGGTGGGTGTTCAGACTGTCGGGCAGCAGGACAACTGTCTGCCTGGTGGCCGTCACAGCAGGCTGCTGGAGCAGAACGCCCACCTCCAGAGTGCCCTGAAGGAGCTGGAGAGGCAATGCAGTGTCCTTCAAGAGGAAAACAGTCTTCTGAGGAAGGCAAGCTCTCCTGAAGTGCAGGAAGAGGAAGAGAGGCTCAATCAGAAGACTGCTAAGGTGCATCTCCTTAGCAAGCAGCTGCAAGACACAGCCAGGCAACTGCAGAACATCATTTCCCTGATCAATACTACAGACTGGGAGGCACTGGAGAGGCTGAAGCAGAATATGGCTAAGCTGGGTCTCATTAGCAAGCAGCTACAAGGAATAGCCAGGCAACTGGTCAATACTCAAGTGCCACTGCCCATCCAAAGCTCCGCTGAGGAACTGTGCAGGCCATCATTTCCTCAGCAGAGGGCTGCAGAAATGGGAGAACCCACTGGAGCTTTGCTGGCACAGGACGAGCAGGATGACTTCTCACAGAGGGCAGCTGAGGACCTTCAGGCACAAGTGGCTGCAGATGAAGAGGGCTACCAACTTGTGAAGAGTTACAGGTGCAGCTTACGGAGACGACAAACAAAAACACCCAACTGGATGAAGAAATCACTCGCCTCCATGGGCAGATGGGTTTGGCAGATAGGGCACCTAAGGCGAGTGGCAGAGGAGTGAGATTCTGCCAACTGAACAAACGTCTGTCTTCAGATCCAGCTGGAAGAGACAGAGCGACAACTGAAAGGCATGCGAGAAATGGCAGAAGTCAACAGTTCTAATCTTGCTGAAGAAGTCTCAGATGACCACCCGATGACACCAGAGTCTCCAGAGGCAAGTGACTGGTTGCAGGACACAGATGACATCTGTCCTGTCTTCTTCTAGCTTCTTATTAAATCTTTTCTTGACTATCTCCCTGTGGCATCTCGCTCTCTGTGCTGTGTGTGTGTGAACTGAAAGGACTGTGTGCCAGAGGGGGGGGGGTCTCAGTGCAGCTGCTGGAGCAAGTGGGGGTGTGGGCCAGCAGGCACTGGGGCAGGAACAGTGCCTGTCCTCAAAACCACTTCTTACTGGGGGACTGGCAGGAGTGAGGTGAGTGAGGGGCTCTACGAGGGTCTTCCCCAGAGCTGGTGTGCAAGGGCTGTGCATGTGCATTCTCACTTGCCCAGAGAGGTTGTGGAGTCTCCTTCTCTGGAGATATTTAAAAGCTGCCTGGACAAGGTCCTGTGCAGCCTGCTCTAGGTGACCCTGCTTCGGCAGGGGGCTTGGACTAGGTGACCCACAGAGGTCCCTTGCTTCTGTGATTCTGTGAAAGTGCCTCTAACACAAGCAAAAATGACTTAGCCTTTTTCCCCATACACTTTTTCATTGCAGATGGTAAACATGCCAAACGAAAACGGAGACAAATGTAATTCTAAAACTTTCCCTAAAACTTGTAGGAATTCTGAACTGGTTTTGCTTAAATAGGATGTTCACCTTTTGCCTTTGCCTGCAGCACACATTTTCTCATATTGGCCATATTTTGTTTCTTGATGTTCTTTTGTAATTCAGGTGAAACTATAATTGTACTACAGGACAAACTTCTTTTATCAGGGAAAAGAGAAAGTCCAAACTTGATGTTTCCTGTGCAGGTTACCAGCTCAAATATGGCAGTGATCAATGTTAAAGGATAGTTACAATTTGGTAACAGGATTTGAGGAGCAGGTGTCTCTTTAACTAAAGCTTCCCTCTAATGACATCCTTCACCTCCTGACAAACGTGAGCAGGCTAGAAACCAAATAGGTGTAGTTGCTGGATTGTCTGCATCTGGTCAAAGTCTCTTGGTCCAGCACGTAAATTAGTATGCATGCTGGGTTTCTTCATCGTTTGAGTCTGGGGTAGAATTGGGGTAGGTGGTCCGTGAGTCTGTGGTCGCAATCAGTCTCCCCCTGCTGGAGTTGCCTTTCCCCTAGTTACCTGTTTCTTTTGGCAATCTCAGCAGCTTTTCATAGCTCGTTAGCTATTCCTAGGAATTATCGCTCTCTGGTTTTACTTAGGACAGGTACATCCTTCTTATGAAACAGTAACGTTGTTCAAAACCCTGTTTCTTAGTCTCTAGAGTTAATTTTAAACTTAGTAAGGGCAGGGCTTTACAAAAACACCTGTAACAGCAACAGTCTGGTTAATTTGAGTTAGCATTTCACATTTTGATTCACCTTTTTATTCCTTAGCATAACAGTATGAAAAGTTTCATGAGGGCTATGCTGTTGGCACTCAGTGCCAAGCTCCAGTAAACAGAGAGAACTTTTCTCCAGATGACTTTGGTCCACCTGGGACCGGAGGAGAAAACTCAGAATATGCTCAGGGACATAGGGAGGATTATCCTGGTGGGCACAGCCACAGAAATCATCACAGAGCTGGAAATTACCCTGAAAAACCTTGTGGAGGAGAGAGCCATGTCACCAAAGATCCTAGCGATAGGACGAGAGGCAATGGCCTGAAGTTGCGTCAGGGAGGTTTAGGTTGGATGCTACTACAGGTGAGTTCTCACCAGGACTTTGCAGTTGGCTTACCTTTCCTTTGGAAAGGCTTGTAGAGCTTCAGAAATCTCTTTTGTGTTTGCTCCATAGGGTGTCTGAAAATCCGATGGTGTTAATTGACGTTAGAAAGTGTCTAGTTTGGAGCTTTCTCCTTAATTTCATGTTGTTCGCGTTATCAGTAAAGCGCTTGGATCGTCATGTGCCTTAAGCCACGTGGACTGAGCAATTTTTGACTGCGACACTCTGGAAAAACTAGTAACTGAGTCATTTGTGTAGATGAGTTGAAAAAACCTCTGCTAAATACCACTGAAGGAAAGGGTACCATACGGAGGATAGAGATTGAGCAACTGGCGAGAAATCACCCCAGCAAGGTTGTGCACATCCTGGAAATGCAGAAGGACTTAGGGTCTCTCTCCCAGAAGGCTTATTTCTGGAGTGGTCTGTCAGGGAAAAAGGCAAAGCCACCGAGTTTGTCACTGGAGATGTTGCTGTGGGCTGCAGCAGGGAGCCCCAGCTGGGTTCCCATCGGAAATGAGGAAACGTGTGTGTCTGTCGGAAGAAACTCTTCTTTTAGGCAAAACACCGTTGTCGACCTTGAACACAACAGCACCAAATGCTACTGTCTCTGCCCACTCTTGGTCCCAGATGACCATAACCATTAGGTAGAAAGAACCAGGAAAGAAGAATGCACAGCCCGTCACCTACACCTCTCCCTCTGCCTGTTCGTGTGCCTGTACCTGTCCCTACGCCTTTATCTCTGTCTGTGCCTGTATCTGTATCTAAACTTCCTCCATGGGCGTTCAGTTCCTGTGCCCAGAGCATTCAGAAACAGATGAGGGAGCACTGGCTGTAGAACGCAGCCCTGGGGAACCCCAGTGGGGACTGGCCACCAGCCTGATGGAACCCCAGTTCCTGGAACCCTTGGAGCCCTTTTGAGTCCCCAGAAGCTCATCGGGGGGGCCTGAACCCTCCTTTTCAGGGACCGAGCCTTTCTTTTATCCTCCATAGCCGCCTTTTAGAGCCCACAGTTTAATTTTGAGGTTTTGAACCCCCACTGTTAGGGTAAAAAGCCTTTTTTTCGGTTCCAAGCTGATATCCTGAGCGTCCAGACCCACATTTTCATGGACCAAACCCCTCCTGTAGGGACTAGAGCCCCCTTTTCAGGTCCTAAAGCCTCATTTTTAGTGTAGCACCCACTGACACATCTTTCCTGGTCATTCTCTGTTCTCCTGGTAATCAGAGGGTAGTTTCTGCAGTGGGGCATGTTTTTATCACACCATCAATCCCCATAAATTTGTCTTTGCCTCGGGTGGGTTTTATGCCTAAAAGATGTGCTGTTTTATTAGTGATTATCGACATTCGGGCCCCAGTATCGATGAGAAATTCACTTAATATTTTCTGGGGTCCAATGGGAAGGGCAATAAAAGGTTCATTGATTTTACCAGGGAGCCATTGAATTGATAGTACTCGCCGGGCGGGGTGGCTCACTGCCCTCCCCAGGGATGGGAGTTTTTTTGCTGGGACTCTGACAAATCAACCAAGTTAGATCCTGGTGCAGAAGGCACAACACTGTCATAAGCAAGAGATTCTCCGGTTGGATGCTTTACCCCACGCGAATTATTTTTTCTAGTTAAGGATTGGACCAGTGCACGGAGATCTTCCGTAGGGACGCCGTGCAGCAGCCGTCGAGGTACCCCCAAGTGCAGGGCTTTACGCCACAACTCATTTCCCTCCTTATCAGGTTTAAACCTCCCGTCAGGTTTAGGATTGTGAGTATGCATTCGATCGGATTTGGAGTCTTTTATGTGGACCTGGCGAATCCTTCGGGTAGGATCAGGGGGCTTTTCACCATTTAGGATAGCCCAGCCCATTTGGCATCTGGATTTGTCTATTTCCTGTAGAAATTCATTCCAAGTGGGTATATGGTTACACCGACCCCGACAGCGGTGAGGGTTGTCACAAATCTCCCCTATGCGGTTTTGAGTTTCGACCGTAAATGGCTTAAGGCAATCAGGGAGACCACGGGTGAGAGGGGCTAGTCAGTCTGGGTCAATAGGAGCTAACATCGGGGATTTTCGAAACTCCTCCCGGTCATACATAGCTTGCAGACAAGCTGCTTCTCGTACTGCTGCAGACAGGTCAGAGTAACCCTTAGCTCTGATCTCTAGCGGCTCTCCCCTTTCCCGCGGATCCATACCGCCTGCCCAGTTGGCTGCTCGGGCGGTTAGGGAATAACAAGGATCTCCTGTCATAGTGGTTAAAAACACTCCAGGTCCCCAGGTGTCTCCCGCTTCATCTTCACTTAACATAATTCTATCTCCACCTTCAGCAGAAACTCTTCACACATACTCAACAGGTGACGTGCTTGGCTGCCTGGAGTATGTCTCTTTTATTCTTTCCAACTCTGTCGGTGTCCACGGCACGGTACGTGCAGTGGCATGGATTTCATCATCATCATCAACAGCTGGTTCAGTTTTAACCAAAGGTCTCAGGGGTATCACTTGGGATTCAAAAGTCCCTTCGACTTCACTGACCTCCTCATCATCACCGTTACACCAAAAATCTTCAGTCTGCATTCCTGAGCTCGGGTAACACAATAACTTACGAATCTGCTGGACCTGGGAAGAAGGCTGCATTTTATCTAAAAGCCCATTCACCTTTTCCAACAACATCCTAAGCTGCTGATTTTCCTCCGAGAGCTCATCAACTTGATTTTCTAATTTCTCGTTTTCGCTTGTAAGTTTCCTAACCTGAGTTTCTCATTTTTCTCCTGTCTCCTTCTGGAAAGTTAATGCTGATTTCAGCACCTCATTTTCTGATTTTAAAGCTGCCTGTTCTACGGCAGAGACCAGAGTAGGAGCAGGGGCTTCTTTAGCTTCTTTCTGTGCACAAGATAAACAGGCGCCTAACACTGCACAAATCACTCCTTTACCTTTACCCGTTCGGAGTTTTTGTGAAACCTGACACAGTTTAACACATTCAGCTACTTTCTTTTCGCCCTTCCAAAAATTCTGGGCCCACTCCTTTCCGACTTGAGAAGGGACACAACCACACTTTTGCAGCAGTTTATCCATGGCAATCATGTCTGTGACGCCAATTTTTTTTTGCGTTAATTTGGCAGAAAATAAACCCCCTTGCTTTCTAACGCTCTTCACCAAAGTGAGAGGCTAGGAGAGGCTAGGTTGAAATTCTGAGTGATGTCCAATTTGCCACTACCAGTCCAGTCGCGTTTAATACGTATATTAAACTCCCACGATTCTGGAGACACTCATAGCAGTCTGCACCTTCAGTCCAGTCGTGCTCATGAACTGGCACGGCCGCATTTGGTCGCGTTCAGTGAGAAACTGTGACAACTGGCGACTGAAACAGTGCAGTGTTATTTCTGCAACAGACATAGAGGTTTTTTGAATTGCCGGTGATAGTGACTGCCTGCAAGAAAGCACGTGCAAATCCAAAACGTGTGAAAAGGTTATAAATAATACAGCCTGGCTATAAACATTAGGGAGTAACTATTCCCGAGAAAAGCGCCTAATTTAAGTCTCACTCAAGGCGTCCCAAGGGGGGGAGAAGCAAGGCTCGGTCCGTCGGCCAATCCCGGTTCTCGGAGGCAGTCTGAGGTGGAGTTTCCCTTGACTTGCTCACGGTGTTATCTTCGTTTTCTCCGAAGATCTACGGTGTTATCTTCTTCTCTGAAAATCCCCCATTTCCCTGGCTATTTTTATAGCCTTTCTAGCTTTAAGGTGGAGTTTGAGTGACTGTAGTAATACATAGCTTTTATCATGATTGGTGTAAAATTCTCTCGCTTCACGTTTAAAGGTAGAGTTTATGAAAAATCGAGAGCGCAGACTCGAAGAGGGGTGGTGGCACCTCGGAGGCGGGGAGCCTTCGGGATGGAGGTGTGTTTTAGTATTAAAATGATATTAAAACGTGCAAAGCTCACGAGAGGATAGCACTTTGGCAAGGTTTCGAAAACCTGTTGGCTCAGGGGGCCAGATGAGCTGCTTATCAGTTCTAGAGAACCATTTCTTTCTGCTTTATCATCACGGAGCAGGGCCACGGAGTCTCGACCTTGTTCCGTCCTCTATGGTACATTGCAGGGAGTTGCTGTGTTAGTGCATTCCTCACCTGCCTACTGCAGCTGTGTCCCATCCTCAGAGCTCCTTTTGGTTTCATGCTTTTCCTCAGTGGGTGAGCACTGCTACGTTTTTCATATAAAACTTAAAATTAAGGTTTTACATCTCAAAATTACAAATAATTCCACAAGTGGGCAACCAGCATTTCTTTTGGTGCCCACCTGGCATCTTGACAGGCAACCGGACTTTATTTGGTGGACACGTGGCGTATTCGTGGCCACCTGGCATATTTGTGGGCACACAACTTGTCTTCTCACAGAATATCACAGAATATCACAGAATAGTAGGGGTTGGAAGGGACCTCTGTGGGTCATCTAGTCCAACCCCCCTGCCGAAGCAGGGTCACCTACAGCAGGCTGCACAGGACCTTGTCCAGGCAGGTCTTGAATATCTCCAGAGAAGGAGACTCCACAACCTCCCTGGGCAGCCTGTTCCAGGGCTCCGTCACCCTCAGAGGGAAGAAGTTCTTCCTCATGTTCAGATGGAACTTCCTGTGCCTCAGTTTGTGCCCATTGCTCCTTGTCCTGTCACTGGGCACCACTGAAAAGAGCTTGGCCCCATCCTCCTGACACCCACCCTTCAGATATTTGTAGGCATTTATAAGGTTCCCTCGCAGCCTTCTCTTCTTCAGGCTGAAAAATGCCAGTTCCCTCAGCCTCTCCTAGTAGGGGAGATACTCCAGTCCCCTCACCATCCTTGTTGGGCATTTGGTATTTAGTTGGCCAGCTGGCATCTTCATGGGCACCCAGTGTTTCTTTTGGTGGGCATGTGGCATTTTGGTGGGCAGCTGGCATCTTGGTGGGCACCCAGCATTTATTTTCCTAGGCACATTAATTTTTGGTGTCCATCTGGCATCTTTGTGCGCACCGAGCATAAGTTTTGGTGAGCACGTGGTGTTTTGGTGGCCACCTGGCATTTCTTTTCGTGGGCCCCTGGTGTATTGATTGCCACCTGGAATATTGATGGGCACCCAGCGTTTCTTTTGGTGGGCATCTGGAACTTTGTTTGCTGGCCACCAATCGCTTATTCATGTGGGCATCTGGTGTTTTGGTGGACACCTGGCATTTTGGTGGGCACTCAGGATTTCTTTTGGTAGGCAGCTGGCATTTCTTTTGCTGGCCATGTGTCATCTTGTTGGGCGCGTGGCATTTTTTCGGTGGCTACCCAGCATCTTGGTGGGCACCCAGCGTATCTTTTGGTGGGCACGCGGCATTTCTTTTGGTGGCACCTGGCATCTTGCTGGGCACCCAGCATGTATTTTGGAGAGCACCAACATTTGGTAAGGACCCAGCCTTTCTTTTGTTGGGCATGTGGCATTTTGGTGAGCACCTGGTGTCTTGCTGGGCACCCAGTGTTTATTTTCCTGGGCACATGACTATTTGGTGGCCACCTGACATCTTGGTGGGCATCTGGCATTTATCTGGGTGAGCACATGGCGTTATAGTGACCACCTGGCATCTTTGTGCGCACACAGCATTAGTTTAGGTGGCCACATGGTGTTTTGGTCGCCACCTGGCATTTCCTTTCGTGGGCCCCTGGCGTATTGGTTGCCACCTGGAATACTGATGAGCAGCAAGCGTTTCTTTTGGTGGCCAGATGGCATCTTGGTGGGCACCTAGTCTTTATCTTGATGGCCACCTAAATTCTTAGCTCGAGTTTTTCACCAGGTGGCCACCTGGCATCTCCTTAACCACCCAGCATTTACTTTGTTGGGCACCTGGCATCTCAGTGGGAACCCAGCATTTTGTTTGTTGGGCATGTCGTGTTGTGGTGGCCAACTGTCATCTTGATAGGCAACCAGCCTTTCTTTTGGTGGCCACCTGGCATTTTGGGTGACACCTGGAATATTGGTGAGCACCCTGTGATTTTTTTGGTGGGTACGTGGCATTTTGGTGACAAGGTGACATCTTGTTGGGCACCAAGCCTTGATTTTGCTGGGCACATGGTCTTTTGGTGGGTACCCAGTGTCTGTTTTGGTGGGCATGTGGCATTAATCATGGTGGGCACCCAGGTTTTTGATTAGTGGGCTCCTGGCTTTTCTTTTTGTGGGCATGGAGCATTTTTGTGGCCACCTGGCATCATAGTGGGCACCCGCTGTTACTTTTGGTAGGCACCTGGCATCTTGGGGGGCACCTGGCTACGTCTTAGTCACCCGGCGTTTCTTTTGCTGGCCTCGTGGCGTTTTGGCGGGCACCTGGCATCTTGGTGGGCACCCAGAGTTCCTTTCGGTGGGCACCTGGTATTTGCTGGCCGCCTGGCCTGTTGGTGGAAACCTGGTGTTTATTCTGCTTGCCAGTTGCCGTCTTGGTGGGCACCCGGTATTGTTCTGGGTCACCACCAAGCACTTAGGTGGCCACCTAGCATCTTTGCAAGCACCCAGCATTTCTTTTCCTTGGCAGCCAGCATCTTGGTGGGTACCCAGCATTTCTTTTGGTGGGCACGTGGTCCTTTGGTTGGCACCCAGTTTTTCTGTTGGTAGGCACATGGCAATCATCTGGTTGGGCAGACAGCGTTTGTTTTCGTGTCCATGCGTCATTTTGGAGGTCATCTGCAATCTTGGTAGGCACCTGGCATTTCTTTTGCTGGGCACGTTGTATTTCTTTTGCCAGCTGGCATCTTGGTGGGCACCTCGAGATTCTTTTAATTTACACCTGGTGTTTTGGTGGCCACCTGGTATCTTGGTGGGCACCCAGCACTTCTTGTGGTGGCCACCTGTCATATTCCTAGGGACGCAAAATTTATTTTTGTGGGCACATGGTGTTCTTGTGGTCACCTGGCATCTTGGTGGGCACCCAGCTTTATTTTGCTGAGCACCCTGCATCTTGGTGAGCACCCAGCATTTCTTTTGGTGGGGACATGGCATCTTGGTGGGCACCCGGTGTGTCTCTTGGCAGGCACATGGCATTTTGAGGTCACCTGGCATCTTGGTGACCAGCCGGTGTTCCTTTTGGTGGGCACACAGAATCTTGTTGCGCACCTGGCACTTCTTTTGGTGGCCACATGGCATTTTGGTGGCCACCTGGCATCTTGGTGGGCACTCGGCACCAGTTTTGGTGGGTACATGGTATTTTTGTGGCCACCTGGCGTCTCGGTGCGCAGCCAGCATTTATTTTGGTGGACACCAGCCATCGTGGTTGGCACCCACCATGTCTATTGGTGGGCACCTGGCGTTTTGTTGGGCACTTGGCATTTTGTTTGCTGGGCACCCATCGTTTATTCTTGAGGGCATGTGGTGTTTTGGTGGCCACATGGCGTTTTGTTGTGCACGCAGGTTTTCTACTGGTGGGCAGCTGGAATTTTTTTTCCTGGCCACGTGTCATCTTGCTGGGCACGTGGCATTTCTTTTGGTGGCCACCTGCCATCTTGACAGGCAACCAGCCTATATTTGGTGGACACATGGCTTTTTCGTGGCCACCTGGCTTATATGTGGGCACACAGCATTTCTTTCGGTGGGCATGTGACATTTAGTTGGCCACCCAGCATCTTCATGGGCACCCAGTGTATATTTTGTTGGGCACCCGGCATTTTGGGTGCCACCTGGCATCTTGCTGGGCACCCAGCATGTATTTTGGAGAGCACCAACATTTGGTAAGGACCCAGCCTTTCTTTTGGTGGGCATGTGGCATTATGGTGAGGACCTGGCATCTTGGTGGGCACCCAGTGTATATTTTCCTGGGCACATGACTATTTGGTGGCCACCTGACATCTTGGTGGGCATCTGGCATTTATCTGGGTGAGCACATGGCGTTATAGAGACCACCTGGCATCTTTGTGTGCACGCAGCATTAGTTTGGGTGGCCACACGGTGTTTTGGTGGTCACCCTGGTTTTCTTTTACTGGGCACGTGGCATTGATTTTGGTTGGCACGTGGCATTTTGGTGGGCAGCTGGCATTTCTTTTGGTGGCCACCTGGCATCTTTGTGGGCACACAGAGTTTCTTTCGGTGGGCATGTGGAATTTATTTGGCCACCCAGCATCTTCATGTGCACGCAGTGTTTCTTTTGGTGGGCATGTGGCATTTTTGTGGGCCCCAGGCATCTTGGTGGGCACCCAGCTTTATTTTGGTGATCACCCAGCATCTTGGTGGGCACGCAGCATTTCTTTTGGTGGGCACATATCATCTTGGTGGGCACCCTGTTTTTCTCTTGGCAGGCACATGGCATTTTGGTCGTCACCTGGCATCTTGGTGAGCAGCCGGTGTTCCTTTTGGTGGGCACGCAGCATCTTGGTGGGCACCTGGCACTTCTTTTGGTGGCCACATGGCATTTTGGTGGCCACCTGGTATCTTGGTGGGCACTCGGCTCTAGTTTTGGTGGGCACGTGGTATTTTTGTGGCCACCTGGTGTCTCGGTGCGCAGCCAGCATTTATTTTGGTGGACACCAGACATCGTGGTTGGCACCCACCATTTCTATTGGTGGGCACCTGACATTTTGTTGGGCACTTAGCATTTCGTTTGCTGGGCACCCATCGTTTATTCTTGTGGGCATGTGGTGTTTTGGTGGCCACATGGTGTTTTCTTGGGCAGCCAGGTTTTCTATTGTTGGGCAGCTGGCATTTCTTTTGCTGGCCATGTGTCATCTTGCTGGGCACATGGCATTTGTTTTGGTGGCCACCTGGCCTCTTGGTGGGCACCGAGCTTTTCTTCTGGTGCCCACCTGGCATCTTGACAGGCAACCAGCCTTTATTTGGTGGACACATGACTTTTTCATGGCCACCTGACATCTACGTGGGCACACAGCTTTTCTTTTGGTGGGCATGTGACATTTAGTTGGGCACCCAGCATCTTCATGGGTACCCAGTTATCTTTTGTTGCGTACCCGGCATTTTGGGTGCCACCTGGCATCTTGCTGAGCACCCAGCATGTATTTTGGAGAGCACCAAAATTTGGTAAGAACCCAGTCTTTCTTTTGGTGGGCATGTGGAATTTTTGTGAGCACGTGGTATCTTGGTGGGCACCCAGTGTTGTTTTTCCTAGGCACATGACTATTTGGTGGCCACCTGACATCTTAGTGGGCATCTGGCATTTATCTGGGTGAGCACATGGCGTTGTAGAGACCACCTGGCATCTTTGTGCGCACTCAGTATTAGTTTTGGTGTCCACATGGTGTTTTGGTGACCACCTGGCATTTCCTTTCGTGGGCCCCTGGCGTATTGGTTGCCACCTGGAATACTGATGAGCAGCAAGCGTTTCTTTTGGTGGCCAGATGGCATCTTGGTGGGCACCTAGTCTTTATCTTGATGGCCACCTAAATGCTTAGCCCGAGTTCTTCACCAGGTTGCAACCTGGCATCTCCTTAACCACCCAGCAGTTACTTTTGTGGGCACCTGGCATCTCGGTGGGCACCCAGCATTTTGTTTGTTGGGCATGACGCGTTGTGGTGGCCAACTGCCATCTTGATAGGCAACCAGCCTTTACTTTGGTGGCCAAATCCCAGAGATTTTGAAGGTCTCCCTGGAGTGAAGCTCTATTTTGACAGCTTTTGATTTGTGCGTACCACATTTGTGGTGCCGCTGATGAGACAGCAGCATGAAGAATTGCAGGACACTACTGATAAAAGAAGGCGGTACCTGTTCAGTGGAGTTTATGACCAAGGGAGGAATTTCCATGGTAACAAGCTTGGAAATGTCAAATGAAGGTGCAAAGGAATCCAAAGTAGGGCCAGGGAGGAAAGGGTAAATAGAGATGGGCTGTTTGCATGGGAGGGTACAAGGATGGTCAAGGGAAAGATATTGTGAATGGCACACAGCTGAAACCAGGACAGTATCCAATTCTTCTTTTAGACCATCTACATCACACTCAGATCCAACACTTCCCAATAAATCTTTTCCTGTCTTTTGATTTACACACAGAGATATCATTCCTTACTCTGTGGGCCATTCCTCTAAAATGTTCATGGAGTTCACTTAGCCCATGACTTTGGGCTCCATCTGTCCATGACAGTCTTTCAGGGCAGGAGACATGCTGTGTGCTGTTGGATGGTCACATGCTGCATGGGGGATGATAATGGAAGATTGACAAGGAGGATTGCAAACACGCTCAAGTGACTTGCAGCTGGTGTGTCAAAAAAGACATGTAGCATACTAATCATTGTTTAGTCTTGTGTGCTCAACCAGCAGAACATCTGTGTTTAGATAACATAGGTCTGTGACTGACAGACTCCAAGGCAATCTGTCAAACATGCCTGTGATTGCTGCCCTGCTGCGGGAAGGACCAAGGCACAGTGGAATGTTATGTCTGGGTGAACATCGTACGTACCCAGGTGAAAGAACCAAGTTCAGTAGCTGGCACTCTTTCTCTAGCAGGGACTGAGCTCTGTGGTGTCTGCATTCCTGCTTTGCTCCTGTGCCTCTGTCTGGGTGCTGTATCAGAGATGCCTTGGTTTGCGAGATAATGAAAATAAATCCACTCTTTACATTTCATGTGTGGTTTTATGGTTTTTGCTGCATTCTGCTGTTTTGGCTTACTTGTCCTTCTCGTGCTCCCAGCTGAGAGGCACCTTTATGGCTGGCAGTAAGAAGGGGTTTTAGCCAGTGCGTCCTACTGCTGCCTTTTTTCCCGTGCACGAATTAGAATACAAGGAAAATGCAAGCAAATCCCTCTTGGTAACAAGAGAGCCGGGTGTGGGACCTGTGGCTGAGCTCGGGACAGGGAGCACCCCTGGACCAGCCTTGGGGCTTGCTGCCAACCTGCCTTCAAATGAGCTCTCCCAGCAGGTTGGTGCCCAGGGGTTACTTGGAGTTTTGCTCTTCTCCTTCAGGAACCACGTTCGATGCCAAGCACACCCAGAGCCAGGAGAGGACTTCTAGGACAGCTGGGGCTGATGGTGACAGTTCCCACCAGCTGCACAGGTCAGAGAGATGCAGGTGAGATAGCAGGGAGGAGACACCAACTAATTGTCTCTTCTCTTGCAGGAACAGGCTTTAGCAGCAGGAGAGAGCCAGGCACAAAGGGCCTCTGAGGTCAAAGAAAGTGTCACACAGCCAGAGCACCAAGAGGCGGGAGGAGAGAATCAGGTGCAGGTCCATGGGTGGGACAGTGCTTTCAAGGTACCACCTGCCACCGAAACACGAGAACAGAGAAAGGCACTGGCAGGTGATGGAGTGACTGGGAAGAGTGCCTGGCAGAGGGAAGAGCACGGAGAGACAGGAGACAAGATAGAGAGGGAGGTGAACCAGATGGCAGGTTGAGACTGAGGGTGCTCATACTGTGCAGGTCCTGCTGCGCTGAAAACTTAGGCTGTCACGTTGGTAAATACTTCCAGTTTGTAGTGTTTCAGTGTTTGTTGTCCAAATCTGTAGGCGTCAGTGACTGCACTGTGTATTACTGAGGATGACTCTAACTTCTCATGATCTTGATGAATTTGGCCAGTGGCTAGTTTTGATTTTATAAAAAGATGTAAGAAGTGTTGTGATGTATTTAGGACTTGCTCACTTGAGAGGCAATGCAGTGTCCTTCAAGAGGAAAACAGTCTTCTGAGGAAGGCAAGCTCTCCTGAAGTGCATTAAGCGGAAGAGAGGCTCAAGCAGAAGACTGCTAAGGTTCGTCTCCTTAGCAAGCAGCTGCAAGACAGAGCCAGGCAATTGCAGAACATAATTTCCCTGATCAATACTACAGACTGGGAGGCACTGGAGAGGCTGAAGCAGAATACGGCTAAGCTGGGTCTCATTAGCAAGCAGCTACAAGGAATAGGCAGGCAACTGGTCAATACTCAAGTGCCACTGCCCATCCAAAGCTCCGCTGAGGAACTGTGCAGGCCATCATTTCCTCAGCAGAGGGCTGCAGAAATGGGAGAACCCACTGGAGCTTTGCTGGCACAGGACGAGCAGGATGACTTCTCACAGAGGGCAGCTGAGGACCTTCAGGCACAAGTGGCTGCAGATGAAGAGAGCTACCAACTTGTGAAGAGTTACAGGTGCAGCTTACGGAGACGACAAACAAAAACACCCAACTGGATGAAGAAATCACTCGCCTCCGTGGGCAGATGGGTTTGGCAGAGAGGGCACCTAAGGCGAGTGGCAGAGGAGTGAGATTCTGACACCTGAACAAACGTCTGTCTTCAGATCCAGCTGGAAGAGACAGAGAGCCAACTGAAAGGCACGCGAGAAATGGCAGAAGTCAACAGCTCTAATCTTGCTGAAGAAGTCTCAGATGACCACCCGATGACACCAGAGTCTCCAGAGGCAAGTGACTGGTTGCAGGACACAGATGACATCTGTCCTGTCTTCTTCTAGCTTCTTATTAAATCTTTTCTTGACTATCTCCCTGTGGCATCTCGCTCTCTGTGCTGTGTGTGTGTGAACTGAAAGGACTGTGTGCCAGAGGGGGGGTCTCAGTGCAGCTGCTGGAGCAAGTGGGGGTGTGGGCCAGCAGGCACTGGGGCAGGAACAGTGCCTGTCCTCAAAACCACTTCTTACTGGGGGACTGGCAGGAGTGAGGTGAGTGAGGGGCTCTACGAGGGTCTTCCCCAGAGCTGGTGTGCAAGGGCTGTGCATGTGCATTCTCACTTGCCCAGAGAGGTTGTAGAGTCTCCTTCTCTGGAGATATTTAAAAGCTGCCTGGACAAGGTCCTGTGCAGCCTGCTCTAGGTGACCCTGCTTCGGCAGGGGGCTTGGACTAGATGACCCACAGAGGTCCCTTGCTTCTGTGATTCTGTGAAAGTGCCTCTAACACAAGCAAAAATGACATAGCCTTTTTCCCCATACACTTTTTCATTGCAGATGGTAAACATGCCAAACGAAAACGGAGACAAATGTAATTCTAAAACTTTCCCTAAAACTTGTAGGAATTCTGAACTGGTTTTGCTTAAATAGGATGTTCACCTTTTGCCTTTGCCTGCAGCACACATTTTCTCATATTGGCCATGTTTTGTTTCTTGATGTCCTTTTGTAATACAGGTCAAACTATAACTGTACTACAGGCCAAACTTCTTTTATCAGGGAAAAGAGAAAGTCCAAACTTGATGTTTCCTGTGCAGGTTACCAGCTCAAATATGGCAGTGATCAATGTTAAAGGATAGTTACAATTTGGTAACAGGATTTGAGGAGCAGGTGTCTCTTTAACTAAAGCTTCCCTCTAATGACATCCTTCACCTCCTGACAAACGTGAGCAGGCTAGAAACCAAATAGGTGTAGTTGCTGGATTGTCTGCATCTGGCCAAAGTCTCTTGGTCCAGCATGTAAATTAGTATGCATGCTCGGTTTCTTCATCTTTTGAGTCTGGGGTAGAATTGGGGTAGGTGGTCCGTGAGTCTGTGGTCGCAATCAGTCTCCCCCTGCTGGAGTTGCCTTTCCCCTAGTTACCTGTTTCTTTTGGCAATCTCAGCAGCTTTTCATAGCTCGTTAGCTATTCCTAGGAATTATCGCTCTCTGGTTTTACTTAGGACAGGTACATCCTTCTTATGAAACAGTAACGTTGTTCAAAACCCTGTTTCTTAGTCTCTAGAGTTAATTTTAAACTTAGTAAGGGCAGGGCTTTACAAAAACACCTGTAACAGCAACAGTCTGGTTAATTTGAGTTAGCATTTCACATTTTGATTCCCCTTTTTATTCCTTAGCATAACAGTATGAAAAGTTTTATGAGGGCTATGCTGTTGGCACTCAGTGCCAAGCTCCAGTAAACAGAGAGAACTTCTCTCCAGATGACTTTGGTCCACCTGGGACCGGAGGAGAAAACTCACCATATGCTCAGGGACATAGGGAGGATTATCCTGGTGGGCAGAGCCACAGATATCATCACAGAGCTGGAAATTACCCTGAAAAACCTTGTGGAGGAGAGAGCCATGTCACCAAAGATCCTAGCGATAGGATGAGAGGCAATGGCCTGAAGTTGCGTCAGGGAGGTTTAGGTTGGATGCTACTACAGGTGAGTTCTCATCAGGGCTTTGCAGTTGGCTTACCTTTCCTTTGGAAAGGCTTGTAGAGCTTCAGAAATCTCTTTTGTGTTTGCTCCATAGGGTGTCTGAAAATCTGATGGTGTTAATTGACGTTAGAAAGTGTCTAGTTTGGAGCTTTCTCCTTAATTTCATGTTGTTTACATTATCAGTAAAGCGCTTGGATCGTCATTTGCTTTAAGCCACGTGGACTGAGCAATTTTTGCCTGCGACGCTCTGGAAAAACTAGTGACTGACTCATTTGTGTAGATGAGTTGAAAAAACCTCTGCTAAATACCACTGAAGGAAAGGGTACCATACGGAGGATAGAGATTGAGCAACTGGCGAGAAATCACCCCAGCAAGGTTGTGCACATCCTGGAAATGCAGAAGGACTTAGGGTGTCTCTCCCAGAAGGCTTATTTCTGGAGTGGTCTGTCAGGGAAAAAGGCAAAGCCACCGAGTTTGTCACTGGAGATGTTGCTGTGGGCTGCAGCAGGCAGCCCCAGCTGGGTTCCCATCGGAAATGAGGAAATGTGTGTGTCTGTCGGAAGAAACTCTTCTTTTAGGCAAAACACCGTTGTCGACCTTGAACACAACAGCACCAAATGCTACTGTCTCTGCCCACTCTTGGTCCCACATGACCATAACCATTAGGTAGAAAGAACCAGGAAAGAAGAATGCACAGCCCGTCACCTACACCTCTCCCTCTGCCTGTTCGTGTGCCTGTACCTGTCCCTACGCCTTTATCTCTGTCTGTGCCTGTATCTGTATCTAAACTTCCTCCATGGGCGTTCAGTTCCTGTGCCCAGAGCATTCAGAAACAGATGAGGGAGCACTGGCTGTAGAACGCAGCCCTGGGGAACCCCAGTGGGGACTGGCCACCAGCCTGATGGAACCCCAGTACCTGGAACCCTTGGAGCCCTTTCGAGTCCCCAGAGGCTCATCGGAGGGGCCTAACCCCCCCATTTCAGGGACCGAGCCTTTCTTTTATCCTCCATAGCCTTCTTTTAGAGACCACAGTTTAATTTTGAGGTTCTGAACCCCCACTGTTAGGGCAAAAAGCCTTTTTTTCGGTTCCAAGCTGCCATCCTGAGCGTCCAGACCCACATTTTCATGGCCCATACCCCTCCTGTAGGGACTAGAGCCCCCTTTCAGGTCCTAAAGCCTCATTTTTAGTGTAGCACCCACTAACACTTCTTTCCTGGTCATTCTCTGTTCTCCTGGTAACCAGAGGGTAATCTTTACAGTGGGGCATGTTTTTATCACACCATCAATCCCCATCAATTTGTCTTTGCCTCGGGTGGGTTTTATGCCTAAAAGCTGTGCAGTTTTATTAGTGATTACTGACATTTGGGCCCCAGTATCGATGAGAAATTCGCTTAATATTTTCCGGGGTCCAATAAGAAGGGCAACAATAGGTTCATTGATTTTACCAGGGAGCCATTGAATTGATAGTACTCGCCGGGCGGGGTGGCTCACTGCCCTCCCCAGGGATGGGAGTTTTTTTGCTGGGACTCTGACAAATCAACCAAGTTAGATCCTGGTGCAGAAGGCACAACACTGTCATAACCAAGAGATTCTCCGGTTGGATGCTTTACCCCACGCGAATTATTTTTTCTAGTTAAGGACTGGACCAGTGCACGGAGATCTTCCGTAGGGACGCGATGCAGGAGCTGTCGAGGTACCCCCAAGTGCAGGGCTTTATGCCACAACTCATTTCGCTCCTTATCAGGCTTAAATCTCCCGTCAGGTTTAGGGTTGTGAGTATGCATTCGATCGGATTTGGATTTTTTTAAGTGTACCTGGCGAATCCTTTGGGTAGGATCGGGGGGCTTTTCACCAGTTAAGGTAGCCCAGCCCATTTGGCGTCCGTATTTGTCTATTTGACTGGGAAGAGTGCCTGGCAGACGGAAGAGCATGGAGAGACAGGAGACAAGACAGAAAAGGAGGTGAACCAGATGGCAGGTTGAGACTGAGGGTGCTCATACTGTGCAGGTCCTGCTGCGCTGAAAACTTAGGCTGTCACGTTGGTAAATACTTCCAGTTTGTAGTGTTTCAGTGTTTGTTGTCCAAATCTGTAGGCGTCAGTGACTGCACTGTGTATTACTGAGGATGACTCGAACTTCTCATCATCTTGATGAATTTGGCCAGTGGCTAGTTTTGATTTTATAAAAAGATGTAAGAAGTGTTGTGATGTATTTAGGACTTGCTCACCAAAATGAAAGCTATGTACTAAGGGCTCACGAAATATATGAAGTCAGCAAATACTATAATGGAATGATTTCAGTATTATTTAATTCCTCCTTTCAGCAAATAGACTTGCCTTCATTATTTCACAGTGGCTTCAAAAAGAAAGATTTTTTGTTTTTCAAAACAAAACCTGTGCATCCTTTGTCCAAAGACAGTGGATTTCTTCAGAAAATATGTGGCCTCCTTCTACAACCCCTTCTCCCTGCTGTGCGTACTGTGGTGAGGTGTACCTCCAGTGGCTTATGGATGAGTTCCTGTGCTGAAAACTGCAGCCCATGAGAACATTGCTTTTGGACCCCCAAAGCATCCCCTGATCCTCAAGCACTTTCCTGCAGGTCGGCAGGAGGGAATTGCAGGGTCACGGGTAAGAAGCTGCTCTCCAAGCCCTTGGCTGAGGTTGTTTTATACAGACAACTCTTCCTGCCCCCCCCGGGAGGACGTTCCTCCCCTTCCCACATGCTCCTCCTGCACCTCCCTGAGCCATTTCTCCAGCCATGAGAGTGTCCTCAGTTCTCTGCCATGTTCTTGCCTGGTGCAGACGTCTTGGCACTGTGGGGACATTGAGGGAAAGCCCAGAGGGGTGGCAGGGCTGGAGCATCCCCGGGCTGTGCCCTGTGCCTGTCCCGGCTGGTCCCCAGAGGGGCCATGCTGTGGTGGGAGGGGGCAGTCAGGACCCTGTGGACACTGGGAGGGGGTTGCAAGGCCCCAGGGACTGTGGGGATGGGGTCAGCCAGGCCTGGGCTAAGGCCTACCCCATTGCGGCCAACATTTGGGTGTCAAGAGGATGGCGCCAAGCTCTTTTCAGTGGTGCCCAGTGACAGGACAAGGGGCAATGGGCACAAACTGAAGCACAGGAAGTTCCGTCTGAACATGAGGAAGAGCTTCTTCCCTCTGAGGGTGACGGAGCACTGGAACAGGCTGCCCAGGGAGGTTGTGGAGTCTCCTTCTCTGGAGATATTCAAGACCCTCCTGGACAAGGTCCTGTGCAGCCTGCTCTGGGTGACCCTGCTTCGGCAGGGGGGTTGGACTAGATGACCCACAGAGGTCCCTTCCAACCCCTACTACTCTGTGATTCTGCAACATGGCATGGCCACCAGGTCCCCGTGGGCACCGGTGTCCCTGCACCACCATTCCTGACCCAGGGAGCCCCAGGAGGTGACAGGGCCCGGGGTGATGTGACATGGCAGTGGAGTTTGAGGGTGTGGAGAGGGAAACTGGCAGCTCTTACAACCCGGCAGATGGCATTTGCAATTAAATTAACCCAAAAATTTGCTGATGTTCCAAGCCAGACGAGTCAAAAGGACTTCACAGGACAAGGAACACAACTGTACATTTACAGGAGATGGCATTAGGTGACACCAGCTTTGTGAGCTCATGGCCAGGGCACACCTCATAAGGCCACGTGTCCCACCCCTCCTTTGTGAGCTCAGCCCAGGTGTATGAAGCCGCCCTCGCCCACCCCGGCTGGTTGCAGACGCTGTCTCTGCTCCTGCACGGCCACACCTGGCCGCAGCTGTGAGAGGCAGCGACAGGCGACGTCGGTGGCTGTCGGTGGCAGCATTTGGCCATCCCTGCAGCCATGAGCCGGGACGGTGTGGGACGGGGCTCTGCGCCGCGCAGCCGCCCCTCGCCCTGCCAGGGCCCGGCGCAGAGTGACGAGCACGAGCAGCGGCTGGAGAGGCTGCGGGCTGAGCTGGAGGCTGAACGACGCCGCTGCCACGAGCTGCTCCGCTGCTTCATGGCTGAGACACGCGAGATGAAGGATGCGGTGAAGCGGGAGCAGCAGCTCCTGGCCCAACGGCTGCACGCCACGTGGGAGCAGTGGCAGGAGCTGGAGCTCCAGCGGCTGCAGGAGCTGAACCGGCGACAGCGGTCAGTGGAGATCTGCCATCTGCTGCGCTCGAAGGAGGCTGAGCTGCACGAGCTGCAGGAGGAGCTGGAGCAGCAACGCGATGATGCCATCCGTCAGGCACGGCACCTGCAGCAGCAGCTGGCCAAGGAGCTGGGGAGAAGAGCCGGGGGGAGCAGCGAGGCCCATGGTAAGCTCCAGGGCGTCCTCAGAAAACTGTGCGGCGAGACCAATGGCGAGCAGGCTGCTCACATCCTCTGCCCTCAAGAGGAACTGCTCCTGCGAAGAAGACTCTTCCAAAAGTACCTCTCGGAGCAGTTTGAGGAGATCAGTTCCTGCAATGAGGCCAGGACCAAGGCTACAGCCTGGCACTGCCTACCGGCCCTCCTGGGCACTGGGGCCATCGGGCCCTGCTCTTTGGAGAGCCTCATGGCATCTTCCTCCTGTGATGGAGATGCGCAGCAGAAAACCTACCAGAGCTTAAGAGACGCTTGTCTCCAGGAGGAACGGAACAGCGTGGAGGTTTTGCTGAAAGCTGTGGGGCAAGACCTGGTGCCACACAGCTTTGGCTCCCTGCCACACGGAAGGGCCGGCAACGAAAGGTCTGTGGCAGAGGTGGGTGTTCAGACTGTCGGGCAGCAGGACAACTGCCTGCCTGGTGGCCGTCACAGCAGGCTGCTGGAGCAGAACGCCCACCTCCAGAGTGCCCTGAAGGAGCTGGAGAGGCAATGCAGTGTCCTTCAAGAGGAAAACAGTCTTCTGAGGAAGGCAAGCTCTCCTGAAGTGCAGGAAGAGGAAGAGAGGCTCAATCAGAAGACTGCTAAGGTGCATCTCCTTAGCAAGCAGCTGCAAGACACAGCCAGGCAACTGCAGAACATCATTTCCCTGATCAATACTACAGACTGGGAGGCACTGGAGAGGCTGAAGCAGAATATGGCTAAGCTGGGTCTCATTAGCAAGCAGCTACAAGGAATAGGCAGGCAACTGGTCAATACTCAAGTGCCACTGCCCATCCAAAGCTCCGCTGAGGAACTGTGCAGGCCATCATTTCCTCAGCAGAGGGCTGCAGAAATGGGAGAACCCACTGGAGCTTTGCTGGCACAGGACGAGCAGGATGACTTCTCACAGAGGGCAGCTGAGGACCTTCAGGCACAAGTGGCTGCAGATGAAGAGGGCTACCAACTTGTGAAGAGTTACAGGTGCAGCTTACGGAGACGACAAACAAAAACACCCAACTGGCTGAAGAAATCACTCGCCTCCATGGGCAGATGGGTTTGGCAGAGAGGGCACCTAAGGCGAGTGGCAGAGGAGTGAGATTCTGCCACCTGAACAAACGTCTGTCTTCAGATCCAGCTGGAAGAGACAGAGCAACAACTGAAAGGCATGCGAGAAATGGCAGAAGTCAACAGTTCTAATCTTGCTGAAGAAGTCTCAGATGACCACCCGATGACACCAGAGTCTCCAGAGGCAAGTGACTGGTTGCAGGACACAGATGACATCTGTCCTGTCTTCTTCTAGCTTCTTATTAAATCTTTTCTTGACTATCTCCCTGTGGCATCTCACTCTCTGTGCTGTGTGTGTGTGAACTGAAAGGACTGTGTGCCAGAGGGGGGGGGGTCTCAGTGCAGCTGCTGGAGCAAGTGGGGGTCTGGGCCAGCAGGCACTGGGGCTGGAACAGTGCCTGTCCTCAAAACCACTTACTGGGGGACTGGCAGGAGTGAGGTGAGTGAGGGGCTCTACGAGGGTCTTCCCCAGAGCTGGTGTGCAAGGGCTGTGCATGTGCATTCTCACTTGCCCAGAGAGGTTGTGGAGTCTCCTTCTCTGGAGATATTTAAAAGCTGCCTGGACAAGGTCCTGTGCAGCCTGCTCTAGGTGACCCTGCTTCGGCAGGGGGCTTGGACTAGATGACCCACAGAGGTCCCTTCCTTCTGTGATTCTGTGAAAGTGCCTCTAACACAAGCAAAAATGACATAGCCTTTTTCCCCATACACTTTTTCATTGCAGATGGTAAACATGCCAAACGAAACGGAGACAAATGTAATTCTAAAACTTTCCCTAAAACTTGTAGGAATTCTGAACTGGTTTTGCTTAAATAGGATGTTCACCTTTTGCCTTTGCCTGCAGCATACATTTTCCCATATTGGCCATATTTTGTTTCTTGATGTCCTTTTGTAATACAGGTCAAACTATAACTGTACTACAGGCCAAACTTCTTTTATCAGGGAAAAGAGAAAGTCCAAACTTGATGTTTCCTGTGCAGGTTACCAGCTCAAATATGGCAGTGATCAATGTTAAAGGATAGTTACAATTTGGTAACAGGATTTGAGGAGCAGGTGTCTCTTTAACTAAAGCTTCCCTCTAATGACATCCTTCACCTCCTGACAAACGTGAGCAGGCTAGAAACCAAATAGGTGTAGTTGCTGGATTGTCTGCATCTGGTCAAAGTCTCTTGGTCCAGCACGTAAATTAGTATGCATGCTGGGTTTCTTCATCGTTTGAGTCTGGGGTAGAATTGGGGTAGGTGGTCCGTGAGTCTGTGGTCGCAATCAGTCTCCCCCTGCTGGAGTTGCCTTTCCCCTAGTTACCTGTTTCTTTTGGCAATCTCTGCAGCTTTTCATAGCTCGTTAGCAATTCCTAGGAATTATCGCTCTCTGGTTTTACTTAGGACAGGTACATCCTTCTTATGAAACAGTAACGTTGTTCAAAACCCTGTTTCTTAGTCTCTATAGTTAATTTTAAACTTAGTAAGGGCAGGGCTTTACAAAAACACCTGTAACAGCAACAGTCTGGTTAATTTGAGTTAGCATTTCACATTTTGATTCACCTTTTTATTCCTTAGCATAACAGTATGAAAAGTTTCATGAGGGCTATGCTGTTGGCACTCAGTGCCAAGCTCCAGTAAACAGAGAGAACTTTTCTCCAGATGACTTTGGTCCACCTGGGACCGGAGGAGAAAACTCAGAATATGCTCAGGGACATAGGGAGGATTATCCTGGTGGGCACAGCCACAGAAATCATCACAGAGCTGGAAATTACCCTGAAAAACCTTGTGGAGGAGAGAGCCATGTCACCAAAGATCCTAGCGATAGGACGAGAGGCAATGGCCTGAAGTTGCGTCAGGGAGGTTTAGGTTGGATGCTACTACAGGTGAGTTCTCACCAGGACTTTGCAGTTGGCTTACCTTTCCTTTGGAAAGGCTTGCAGAGCTTCAGAAATCTCTTTTGTGTTTGCTCCATAGGGTGTCTGAAAATCTGATGGTGTTTATTGACGTTAGAAAGTGTCTAGTTTGGAGCTTTCTCCTTAATTTCATGTTGTTTACGTTACCAGTAAAGCGCTTGGATCGTCATTTGCTTTAAGCCATGTGGACTGAACAATTTTTGCCTGCGACACTCTGGAAAAACTAGTAACTGACTCATTTGTGTAGATGAGTTGAAAAAACCTCTGCTAAATACCACTGAAGGAAAGGGTACCATACGGAGGATAGAGATTGAGCAACTGGCGAGAAATCACCCCAGCAAGGTTGTGCACATCCTGGAAATGCAGAAGGACTTAGGGTGTCTCTCCCAGAAGGCTTATTTCTGGAGTGGTCTGTCAGGGAAAAAGGCAAAGCCACCGAGTTTGTCACTGGAGATGTTGCTGTGGGCTGCAGCAGGCAGCCCCAGCTGGGTTCCCATCGGAAATGAGGAAATGTGTGTGTCTGTCGGAAGAAACTCTTCTTTTAGGCAAAACACCGTTGTCGACCTTGAACACAACAGCACCAAATGCTACTGTCTCTGCCCACTCTTGGTCCCACATGACCATAACCATTAGGTAGAAAGAACCAGGAAAGAAGAATGCACAGCCCGTCACCTACACCTCTCCCTCTGCCTGTTCGTGTGCCTGTACCTGTCCCTACGCCTTTATCTCTCTCTGTGCCTGTATCTGTATCTAAACTTCCTCCATGGGCGTTCAGTTCCTGTGCCCAGAGCATTCAGAAACAGATGAGGGAGCACTGGCTGTAGAACGCAGCCCTGGGGAACCCCAGTGGGGACTGGCCACCAGCCTGATGGAACCCCAGTACCTGGAACCCTTGGAGCCCTTTCGAGTCCCCAGAGGCTCATCGGAGGGGCCTAACCCCCCCATTTCAGGGACCGAGCCTTTCTTTTATCCTCCATAGCCTTCTTTTAGAGACCACAGTTTAATTTTGAGGTTCTGAACCCCCACTGTTAGGGCAAAAAGCCTTTTTTTCGGTTCCAAGCTGCCATCCTGAGCGTCCAGACCCACATTTTCATGGCCCATACCCCTCCTGTAGGGACTAGAGCCCCCTTTCAGGTCCTAAAGCCTCATTTTTAGTGTAGCACCCACTAACACTTCTTTCCTGGTCATTCTCTGTTCTCCTGGTAACCAGAGGGTAATCTTTACAGTGGGGCATGTTTTTATCACACCATCAATCCCCATCAATTTGTCTTTGCCTCGGGTGGGTTTTATGCCTAAAAGCTGTGCAGTTTTATTAGTGATTACTGACATTTGGGCCCCAGTATCGATGAGAAATTCGCTTAATATTTTCCGGGGTCCAATAAGAAGGGCAACAATAGGTTCATTGATTTTACCAGGGAGCCATTGAATTGATAGTACTCGCCGGGCGGGGTGGCTCACTGCCCTCCCCAGGGATGGGAGTTTTTTTGCTGGGACTCTGACAAATCAACCAAGTTAGATCCTGGTGCAGAAGGCACAACACTGTCATAACCAAGAGATTCTCCGGTTGGATGCTTTACCCCACGCGAATTATTTTTTCTAGTTAAGGACTGGACCAGTGCACGGAGATCTTCCGTAGGGACGCGATGCAGGAGCTGTCGAGGTACCCCCAAGTGCAGGGCTTTATGCCACAACTCATTTCGCTCCTTATCAGGCTTAAATCTCCCGTCAGGTTTAGGGTTGTGAGTATGCATTCGATCGGATTTGGATTTTTTTAAGTGTACCTGGCGAATCCTTTGGGTAGGATCGGGGGGCTTTTCACCAGTTAAGGTAGCCCAGCCCATTTGGCGTCCGTATTTGTCTATTTGACTGGGAAGAGTGCCTGGCAGACGGAAGAGCATGGAGAGACAGGAGACAAGACAGAAAAGGAGGTGAACCAGATGGCAGGTTGAGACTGAGGGTGCTCATACTGTGCAGGTCCTGCTGCGCTGAAAACTTAGGCTGTCACGTTGGTAAATACTTCCAGTTTGTAGTGTTTCAGTGTTTGTTGTCCAAATCTGTAGGCGTCAGTGACTGCACTGTGTATTACTGAGGATGACTCGAACTTCTCATCATCTTGATGAATTTGGCCAGTGGCTAGTTTTGATTTTATAAAAAGATGTAAGAAGTGTTGTGATGTATTTAGGACTTGCTCACCAAAATGAAAGCTATGTACTAAGGGCTCACGAAATATATGAAGTCAGCAAATACTATAATGGAATGATTTCAGTATTATTTAATTCCTCCTTTCAGCAAATAGACTTGCCTTCATTATTTCACAGTGGCTTCAAAAAGAAAGATTTTTTGTTTTTCAAAACAAAACCTGTGCATCCTTTGTCCAAAGACAGTGGATTTCTTCAGAAAATATGTGGCCTCCTTCTACAACCCCTTCTCCCTGCTGTGCGTACTGTGGTGAGGTGTACCTCCAGTGGCTTATGGATGAGTTCCTGTGCTGAAAACTGCAGCCCATGAGAACATTGCTTTTGGACCCCCAAAGCATCCCCTGATCCTCAAGCACTTTCCTGCAGGTCGGCAGGAGGGAATTGCAGGGTCACGGGTAAGAAGCTGCTCTCCAAGCCCTTGGCTGAGGTTGTTTTATACAGACAACTCTTCCTGCCCCCCCCGGGAGGACGTTCCTCCCCTTCCCACATGCTCCTCCTGCACCTCCCTGAGCCATTTCTCCAGCCATGAGAGTGTCCTCAGTTCTCTGCCATGTTCTTGCCTGGTGCAGACGTCTTGGCACTGTGGGGACATTGAGGGAAAGCCCAGAGGGGTGGCAGGGCTGGAGCATCCCCGGGCTGTGCCCTGTGCCTGTCCCGGCTGGTCCCCAGAGGGGCCATGCTGTGGTGGGAGGGGGCAGTCAGGACCCTGTGGACACTGGGAGGGGGTTGCAAGGCCCCAGGGACTGTGGGGATGGGGTCAGCCAGGCCTGGGCTAAGGCCTACCCCATTGCGGCCAACATTTGGGTGTCAAGAGGATGGCGCCAAGCTCTTTTCAGTGGTGCCCAGTGACAGGACAAGGGGCAATGGGCACAAACTGAAGCACAGGAAGTTCCGTCTGAACATGAGGAAGAGCTTCTTCCCTCTGAGGGTGACGGAGCACTGGAACAGGCTGCCCAGGGAGGTTGTGGAGTCTCCTTCTCTGGAGATATTCAAGACCCTCCTGGACAAGGTCCTGTGCAGCCTGCTCTGGGTGACCCTGCTTCGGCAGGGGGGTTGGACTAGATGACCCACAGAGGTCCCTTCCAACCCCTACTACTCTGTGATTCTGCAACATGGCATGGCCACCAGGTCCCCGTGGGCACCGGTGTCCCTGCACCACCATTCCTGACCCAGGGAGCCCCAGGAGGTGACAGGGCCCGGGGTGATGTGACATGGCAGTGGAGTTTGAGGGTGTGGAGAGGGAAACTGGCAGCTCTTACAACCCGGCAGATGGCATTTGCAATTAAATTAACCCAAAAATTTGCTGATGTTCCAAGCCAGACGAGTCAAAAGGACTTCACAGGACAAGGAACACAACTGTACATTTACAGGAGATGGCATTAGGTGACACCAGCTTTGTGAGCTCATGGCCAGGGCACACCTCATAAGGCCACGTGTCCCACCCCTCCTTTGTGAGCTCAGCCCAGGTGTATGAAGCCGCCCTCGCCCACCCCGGCTGGTTGCAGACGCTGTCTCTGCTCCTGCACGGCCACACCTGGCCGCAGCTGTGAGAGGCAGCGACAGGCGACGTCGGTGGCTGTCGGTGGCAGCATTTGGCCATCCCTGCAGCCATGAGCCGGGACGGTGTGGGACGGGGCTCTGCGCCGCGCAGCCGCCCCTCGCCCTGCCAGGGCCCGGCGCAGAGTGACGAGCACGAGCAGCGGCTGGAGAGGCTGCGGGCTGAGCTGGAGGCTGAACGACGCCGCTGCCACGAGCTGCTCCGCTGCTTCATGGCTGAGACACGCGAGATGAAGGATGCGGTGAAGCGGGAGCAGCAGCTCCTGGCCCAACGGCTGCACGCCACGTGGGAGCAGTGGCAGGAGCTGGAGCTCCAGCGGCTGCAGGAGCTGAACCGGCGACAGCGGTCAGTGGAGATCTGCCATCTGCTGCGCTCGAAGGAGGCTGAGCTGCACGAGCTGCAGGAGGAGCTGGAGCAGCAACGCGATGATGCCATCCGTCAGGCACGGCACCTGCAGCAGCAGCTGGCCAAGGAGCTGGGGAGAAGAGCCGGGGGGAGCAGCGAGGCCCATGGTAAGCTCCAGGGCGTCCTCAGAAAACTGTGCGGCGAGACCAATGGCGAGCAGGCTGCTCACATCCTCTGCCCTCAAGAGGAACTGCTCCTGCGAAGAAGACTCTTCCAAAAGTACCTCTCGGAGCAGTTTGAGGAGATCAGTTCCTGCAATGAGGCCAGGACCAAGGCTACAGCCTGGCACTGCCTACCGGCCCTCCTGGGCACTGGGGCCATCGGGCCCTGCTCTTTGGAGAGCCTCATGGCATCTTCCTCCTGTGATGGAGATGCGCAGCAGAAAACCTACCAGAGCTTAAGAGACGCTTGTCTCCAGGAGGAACGGAACAGCGTGGAGGTTTTGCTGAAAGCTGTGGGGCAAGACCTGGTGCCACACAGCTTTGGCTCCCTGCCACACGGAAGGGCCGGCAACGAAAGGTCTGTGGCAGAGGTGGGTGTTCAGACTGTCGGGCAGCAGGACAACTGCCTGCCTGGTGGCCGTCACAGCAGGCTGCTGGAGCAGAACGCCCACCTCCAGAGTGCCCTGAAGGAGCTGGAGAGGCAATGCAGTGTCCTTCAAGAGGAAAACAGTCTTCTGAGGAAGGCAAGCTCTCCTGAAGTGCAGGAAGAGGAAGAGAGGCTCAATCAGAAGACTGCTAAGGTGCATCTCCTTAGCAAGCAGCTGCAAGACACAGCCAGGCAACTGCAGAACATCATTTCCCTGATCAATACTACAGACTGGGAGGCACTGGAGAGGCTGAAGCAGAATATGGCTAAGCTGGGTCTCATTAGCAAGCAGCTACAAGGAATAGGCAGGCAACTGGTCAATACTCAAGTGCCACTGCCCATCCAAAGCTCCGCTGAGGAACTGTGCAGGCCATCATTTCCTCAGCAGAGGGCTGCAGAAATGGGAGAACCCACTGGAGCTTTGCTGGCACAGGACGAGCAGGATGACTTCTCACAGAGGGCAGCTGAGGACCTTCAGGCACAAGTGGCTGCAGATGAAGAGAGCTACCAACTTGTGAAGAGTTACAGGTGCAGCTTACGGAGACGACAAACAAAAACACCCAACTGGATGAAGAAATCACTCGCCTCCATGGGCAGATGGGTTTGGCAGAGAGGGCACCTAAGGCGAGTGGCAGAGGAGTGAGATTCTGCCACCTGAACAAACGTCTGTCTTCAGATCCAGCTGGAAGAGACAGAGCAACAACTGAAAGGCATGCGAGAAATGGCAGAAGTCAACAGTTCTAATCTTGCTGAAGAAGTCTCAGATGACCACCCGATGACACCAGAGTCTCCAGAGGCAAGTGACTGGTTGCAGGACACAGATGACATCTGTCCTGTCTTCTTCTAGCTTCTTATTAAATCTTTTCTTGACTATCTCCCTGTGGCATCTCACTCTCTGTGCTGTGTGTGTGTGAACTGAAAGGACTGTGTGCCAGAGGGGGGGGTCTCAGTGCAGCTGCTGGAGCAAGTGGGGGTCTGGGCCAGCAGGCACTGGGGCTGGAACAGTGCCTGTCCTCAAAACCACTTACTGGGGGACTGGCAGGAGTGAGGTGAGTGAGGGGCTCTACGAGGGTCTTCCCCAGAGCTGGTGTGCAAGGGCTGTGCATGTGCATTCTCACTTGCCCAGAGAGGTTGTGGAGTCTCCTTCTCTGGAGATATTTAAAAGCTGCCTGGACAAGGTCCTGTGCAGCCTGCTCTAGGTGACCCTGCTTCGGCAGGGGGCTTGGACTAGATGACCCACAGAGGTCCCTTCCTTCTGTGATTCTGTGAAAGTGCCTCTAACACAAGCAAAAATGACATAGCCTTTTTCCCCATACACTTTTTCATTGCAGATGGTAAACATGCCAAACGAAATGGAGACAAATGTAATTCTAAAACTTTCCCTAAAACTTGTAGGAATTCTGAACTGGTTTTGCTTAAATAGGATGTTCACCTTTTGCCTTTGCCTGCAGCATACATTTTCCCATATTGGCCATATTTTGTTTCTTGATGTCCTTTTGTAATACAGGTCAAACTATAACTGTACTACAGGCCAAACTTCTTTTATCAGGGAAAAGAGAAAGTCCAAACTTGATGTTTCCTGTGCAGGTTACCAGCTCAAATATGGCAGTGATCAATGTTAAAGGATAGTTACAATTTGGTAACAGGATTTGAGGAGCAGGTGTCTCTTTAACTAAAGCTTCCCTCTAATGACATCCTTCACCTCCTGACAAACGTGAGCAGGCTAGAAACCAAATAGGTGTAGTTGCTGGATTGTCTGCATCTGGTCAAAGTCTCTTGGTCCAGCATGTAAATTAGTATGCATGCTGGGTTTCTTCATCGTTTGAGTCTGGGGTAGAATTGGGGTAGGTGGTCCGTGAGTCTGTGGTCGCAATCAGTCTCCCCCTGCTGGAGTTGCCTTTCCCCTAGTTACCTGTTTCTTTTGGCAATCTCTGCAGCTTTTCATAGCTCGTTAGCTATTCCTAGGAATTATCGCTCTCTGGTTTTACTTAGGACAGGTACATCCTTCTTATGAAACAGTAACGTTGTTCAAAACCCTGTTTCTTAGTCTCTAGAGTTAATTTTAAACTTAGTAAGGGCAGGGCTTTACAAAAACACCTGTAACAGCAACAGTCTGGTTAATTTGAGTTAGCATTTCACATTTTGATTCACCTTTTTATTCCTTAGCATAACAGTATGAAAAGTTTCATGAGGGCTATGCTGTTGGCACTCAGTGCCAAGCTCCAGTAAACAGAGAGAACTTTTCTCCAGATGACTTTGGTCCACCTGGGACCGGAGGAGAAAACTCAGAATATGCTCAGGGACATAGGGAGGATTATCCTGGTGGGCACAGCCACAGAAATCATCACAGAGCTGGAAATTACCCTGAAAAACCTTGTGGAGGAGAGAGCCATGTCACCAAAGATCCTAGCGATAGGACGAGAGGCAATGGCCTGAAGTTGCGTCAGGGAGGTTTAGGTTGGATGCTACTACAGGTGAGTTCTCACCAGGACTTTGCAGTTGGCTTACCTTTCCTTTGGAAAGGCTTGCAGAGCTTCAGAAATCTCTTTTGTGTTTGCTCCATAGGGTGTCTGAAAATCTGATGGTGTTTATTGACGTTAGAAAGTGTCTAGTTTGGAGCTTTCTCCTTAATTTCATGTTGTTTACGTTACCAGTAAAGCGCTTGGATCGTCATTTGCTTTAAGCCATGTGGACTGAACAATTTTTGCCTGCGACACTCTGGAAAAACTAGTAACTGACTCATTTGTGTAGATGAGTTGAAAAAACCTCTGCTAAATACCACTGAAGGAAAGGGTACCATACGGAGGATAGAGATTGAGCAACTGGCGAGAAATCACCCCAGCAAGGTTGTGCACATCCTGGAAATGCAGAAGGACTTAGGGTCTCTCTCCCAGAAGGCTTATTTCTGGAGTGGTCTGTCAGGGAAAAAGGCAAAGCCACCGAGTTTGTCACTGGAGATGTTGCTGTGGGCTGCAGCAGGCAGCCCCAGCTGGGTTCCCATCGGAAATGAGGAAACGTGTGTGTCTGTCGGAAGAAACTCTTCTTTTAGGCAAAACACCGTTGTCGACCTTGAACACAACAGCACCAAATGCTTCTGTCTCTGCCCACTCTTGGTCCCAAATGACCATAACCATTAGGTAGAAAGAACCAGGAAAGAAGAATGCACAGCCCGTCACCTACACCTCTCCCTCTGCCTGTTCGTGTGCCTGTACCTGTCCCTACGCCTTTATCTCTGTCTGTGCCTGTATCTGTATCTAAACTTCCTCCATGGGCGTTCAGTTCCTGTGCCCAGAGCATTCAGAAACAGATGAGGGAGCACTGGCTGTAGAACGCAGCCCTGGGGAACCCCAGTGGGGACTGGCCACCAGCCTGATGGAACCCCAGTTCCTGGAACCCTTGGAGCCCTTTCGAGTCCCCAGAGGCTCATCGGGGGGGCCTGAACCCTCCTTTTCAGGGACCGAGCCTTTCTTTTATCCTCCATAGCCTTCTTTTAGAGCCCACAGTTTAATTTTGAGGTTCTCAACCCCCACTGTTAGGGTAAAAAGCCTTTTTTTCGGTTCCAAGCTGATATCCTGAGTGTCCTGACCCACATTTTCATGGCCCAAATCCCTCTTGTAGGGACTAGAGCCCCCTTTTCAGGTCCTAAAAGCTCATTTTTAGTGTAGCACCCACTAACACTTCTTTCCTGGTCATTCTCTGTTCTCCTGGTAACCAGGTGGGCACCCGGCATTTCGGGTGCCACCTGGCATCTTGCTGGGCACCCAGCATGTATTTTGGAGAGAACCAACATTTGGTAAGGACCCAACCTTTCTTTTGGTGGGCATGTGGCATTTTGGTGGGCACCTGGCATCTTGGTGGGCACCCAGTGTATATTTTCCTGGGCACATGACTATTTGGTGGCCACCTGACATCTTGGTGGGAATCTGGCATTAATCTGGGTGAGCACATGGCGTTATAGAGACCACCTGGCATCTTTGTGCGCACGCAGCTTTAGTTTTGGTGGCCACATGGTGTTTTGGTGGCCACCTAGGATTTCCTTTCGTAGGCCCCTGGTGTATTGGTTACCACCTGGAATACTTATGAGCAGTAAGCGTTTCTTTTGGTGGCCAGCTGGCATCTTGGTGGGCACCTAGTCTTTATCTTGATGGCCACCTAAATGCTTACGCCGATTTTTTCACCAGGTGGCCACCTGGCATCTCCTTAACCACCCAGCATTTCCTTTGGTGGGCATCTGGCATCTCGGTGGGCACCCAGCATTTTGTTTGTTGGGCATGTCGTGTTGTGGTGGCCAACTGCCATCTTGATAGGCAACCACCCTTTATTTTGGTGTCCACCTGGCAGTTACTTTGGTGGGCTGCCGGCGTTGCTTTTGGTTGCCACCTGGCATTTTGGGTGCCACCTGCAATAATGGTGGGCACTCTGTGATATTTTTGTTGGGTACGTGGCGTTTTGGTGACAAGCTGGCATCTTTTTGGGCACCCAGCATTGATTTTGCTGGTCACGTGGTCTTTTGGTGGGTACCCAGTGTCTCTTTTGGTGGGCATATGGCATTAATCATGGTGGGCACTCAGGTTTTTGATTGGTGGGCACCTGGCATTTCTTTTGGTGTGCATGGGGAAATTTGGGGCCACCTGACATCGTAGTGGGCACCCGCTGTTAATTTTGGTAGGCACCTGGCATCTTGTGGGTCACCTGGCTTCTTCTTAGTCACCCGGCGTTTCTTTTGCTGGCCACGTGGCGTTTTGGCGGGCACCTGCATTATGGTGGGCACCCAGAGTTCCTTTTGGTGGGCACCTGGTTTTTGCTGGCCACCTGGCCTCTTGGTGGACACCTGGTGTTTATTCTGGTTGCCAGTTGCCGTCTTGGTGGGCACCCGGTATTTTTGTGGGTCACTACCAAGCACTTAGGTGGCCACCTAGCATCTTTGCAAGCACCCAGCATTTCTTTTCCTTGGCAGCCAGCATCTTGGTGAGTACCCAGCATTTCTTTTAGTGGGCATATGGTCCTTTGGTTGGCACCCAGTTTTACTGTTGGTAGACACGTGGCATTATTCTTGGTGGGCAGACAGAGTTTCTTTTTGTGGCCATGTGTCATTTTGGTGGCCACCTGCAATCTTGGGAGGAACCTGGCATTTCTTTTGCTGGGCACGTTGTTCTTTGGAGGTCACCTGGCATCATGGTGGGCACCTCGAGTTTCTTTTAATTTACACCTGGTGTTTTGGTGGCCACCTGGTATCTTGGTGGGCAGGCAGCACTTCTTGTGGTGGCCCCCTGGCACCTTCCTAGGGACGCACCATTTATTTTTGTGGGCATGTGGTGTTCTTGTGGTCACCTGGTGTCTTGGTGGTCACCTAGCTTTATTTTGGTGAGGACCCAGCATCTTGGCGGGCACCCAGCATTTCTTTTGCTGGGCACATGACATCTTGGTGGGCACCCGGTGTTTCTCTTGGCAGACACATGGCATTTTGGTGGTCACCTGGCATCTTGGTGAGCAGCCGGTGTTCCTTTTGGTGGGCACGCAGCATCTTGGTGGACACCTGGCACTTCTTTTGCTGGTCATGTGTCATCTTACTGGACACGTGGCATTTGTTTTGGTGGCCACCTTGTATCTTGGTGGGCACCCAGCATTTCTTTTGGTCCCCACCTGGCATCTTGTCAGGCAACCAGCCTTTATTTGCTGGACACATTGCTTTTTCGTGGGCATCTGGCATCTATGTGGGCACACAGCGTATCTTTTGGTGGGTATGTGATATTTCGTTGGCCACCCAGCACCTTCATGGCACCCAGTGTATCTTTTGGAGAGCACCCTGCATTTTGGGTGCCACCTGGCATCTTGCTGGGCACCCAGCATCTATTTTGGAGAGCACCAACATTTGGTAAGGACCCAGCCTTTCTTTTGGTGGGCATGTGGCATTTTGGTGGGCACCTGGCATCTTGGTGGGCACCCAGTGTTGATTTTCCTGGGCACATGACTATTTGGTGGCCACCTGCCATCTTGGTGGGCATCTGGCATTTATCTGGGTTTGCACATGGCGTTATAGAGACCACCTGGCATCTTTGTGCGCACGCACCTTTAGTTTTGGTGGCCACATGGTGTTTTGGTGGCCACCTGGCATTTCCTTTCGTGGGCCCATGGCGTATTGGTTGCCACCTGGAATACTGATGAGCAGCAAGCATTTCTTTTAGTGGCCAGCTGGCATCTTGGTGGGCACCTAGACTTTATCTTGATGGCCACCTAAATGCTTACCCCGAGTGTTTCACCAGGTGGCGCCCTGGTATTACCTTCACCACCCAGTATTTAATTTGGTGGCCACCTGGCAGCTTGGTGGGCACCTCGAGATTCTTTTAATTTACACCTGGTGTTTTGGTGGCCACCTGGTATCTTGGTGGGCACCCAGCACTTCTTGTGGTGTCCATCTGGCATCTTCATAGGGACGCACCATTTATTTTGTTGGGCACATGGTGTTCTTGTGGTCACCTGGCATCTTGGTGGGCACCCAGCTTTATTTTGCTGAGCACCCTGCATCTTGTTGGGCACCCAGCATTTCTTTTGGGTGGGCACATGGAGTCTTGGTGGGCACCCGGTGTTTCTCTTGGCAGACACATGGCATTTTGGTGGTCACCTGGCATCTTGGTGAGCAGCCGGTGTTCCTTTTGGTGGGCACGCAGCATCTTGGTGGGCACCTGGCACTTCTTTTGGTGGCCACATGGCATTTTGGTGGCCACCTGGCATCTTGGTGGGCACTCGGTACTAGCTTTGGTGGGCACGTGGTATTTTTGTGGCCACCTGGCGTCTCGGTGCGCAGCCAGCGTTTATTTTGGTGGACACCAGCCATCATGGTTGGCACCCACCATTTCTATTGGTGGGAACCTGGCATTTTGTTTGGCACTTGGCATTTCGTTTGCTGGGCACCCATCATTTATTCTTGAGGGCATGTGATGTTTTAGTCGCCATGTGGTGTTTTGGTGGCCACATGGTGTTTTGGTGGGCAGCCAGGTTTTCTTTTGTTGGGCACGTGGCATTTATTTTGGTTGGCAGGTTGCATTTTGGTGGGCAGCTGGCATTTCTTTTCGTGGGCACCTGGCATCTTGCTATGCAGCCAGCTTTTATTTTGCTGGCCACCTGGCATCTTGGTTGGCACCCACCGTTTCTTTTGGTGGGCACCTGGCATTTTGTTTGCTGGGCACCCATCGCTTATTCTTGTGGGCATGTGGTGTTTTGGTGGCCACATGGCGTTTTTGTGGGCATGCAGGATTTCTTTTGGTGGGCAGCTGGCATTTCTTTTGTTGGCCACGTGTCATCTTGATGGGCACGTGCAATTTCTTTTGGTGGACACCTGACATCTTGGTGGGCACCCAGCGTTTCTTTTGATGCCCACATAGCATCTTGACAGGCAACCAGCCTTTATTTGGTGGACACATGGCTTTTTCGTGGCCACCTGGCATATATGTGCGCACACACTGTTTATTTTGCTGGGTATGTGACATCTAGTTTGCCACCCAGCATCTTGCTGGGCACCCAGTGTATCTTCTGGTGGGCATGTGGCATTTTGGGTGCCACCTGGCATCTTGCTGGGCACCCAGCATCTATTTTGGAGAGCACCAACATTTGGTAAGGACCCAGCCTTTCTTTTGGTGGGCATGTGGCATTTTGGTGGGCACCCAGTGTTGATTTTCCTGGGCACATGACTATTTGGTGGCCACCTGACATCTTGGTGGGCATCTGGCATTTATCTGGGTGAGCACATGGCGTTATAGTGACCACCTGGCATCTTTGTGCGCACGCAGCATTAGTTTAGGTGGCCACATTGTGTTTTGGTGGCCACCTGGCATTTCCTTTCGTGGGCCCCTGGCGTATTGGTTGCCACCTGGAATACTGATGAGCAGCAAGCGTTTAATTTGGTGGCCAGCTGGCATCTTGGTGGGCACCTAGACTTTATCTTGATGGCCACCTAAATGCTTACCCCGAGTGTTTCACCAGGTGGCGCCCTGGTATTACCTTCACCACCCAGTATTTAATTTGGTGGCCACCTGGCAGCTTGGTGGGCACCTCGAGATTCTTTTAATTTACACCTGGTGTTTTGGTGGCCACCTGGTATCTTGGTGGGCACCCAGCACTTCTTGTGGTGTCCATCTGGCATCTTCATAGGGACGCACCATTTATTTTGTTGGGCACATGGTGTTCTTGTGGTCACCTGGCATCTTGGTGGACACCCAGCTTTATTTTGCTGAGCACCCTGCATCTTGTTGGGCACCCAGCATTTCTTTTGGGTGGGCACATGGCGTCTTGGTGGGCACCCGGTGTTTCTCTTGGCAGACACATGGCATTTTGGTGGTCACCTGGCATCTTGGTGAGCAGCCGGTGTTCCTTTTGGTGGGCACGCAGCATCTTGGTGGGCACCTGGCACTTCTTTTGGTGGCCACATGGCATTTTGGTGGCCACCTGGCATCTTGGTGGGCACTCGGCACTAGCTTTGGTGAGCACGTGGTATTTTTGTGGCCACCTGGCGTCTCGGTGCGCAGCCAGCGTTTATTTTGGTGGACACCAGCCATCATGGTTGGCACCCACCATTTCTATTGGTGGGAACCTGGCATTTTGTTTGGCACTTGGCATTTCGTTTGCTGGGCACCCATCATTTATTCTTGAGGGCATGTGATGTTTTAGTCGCCATGTGGTGTTTTGGTGGCCACATGGTGTTTTGGTGGGCAGCCAGGTTTTCTTTTGTTGGGCACGTGGCATTTATTTTGGTTGGCAGGTTGCATTTTGGTGGGCAGCTGGCATTTCTTTTCGTGGGCACCTGGCATCTTGCTATGCAGCCAGCTTTTATTTTGCTGGCCACCTGGCATCTTGGTTGGCACCCACCGTTTCTTTTGGTGGGCACATGGTCCTTTGGTTGGCACCCAGTTTTTCTGTTGGTAGAAACATGGCATTCATCTGGTTGGGCAGACAGCGTTTCTTTTCGTGGCCATGTGTCATTTTGGTGGCCACCTGCAATCTTGGTAGGCACCTGGCATTTCTTTTGCTGGGCACGTTGTGTTTCCGTTGCCAGGTGATATCTTGGTGGGCACCTCGAGTTTCTTTTAATTTACACCTGATGTTTTGTTGGCCACCTGGTATCTTGGTGGGCACTGAGCTCTTCTTGAGCTGTCCATCTGGCATCTTCCTAGGGACACACCATTTATTTTTAGTGGGCACATGGTGTTCTTGTGGTCAGCTGACATCTTGGTGGGCACCCAGCTTTATTTTGGTGTGCACCCAGCATCCTGGTGGGCACCCAGCTTTTATTTTGGTGAGCACCCGCCAGCGTGATTGGCACCCACCATTTCTATTGGTGGGCACCTGGCGTTTTGTTGGGCACTTGGCATTTCGTTTGCTGGGCACCCATCGTTTATTCTTGTGATCATGTGGTGTTTTGGTGGCCACAATGTGTTTTGTTGGGCACCCAGGTTTTCTTTTGGTGGGCTTGTGGCATTGATTTTAGTTGGCACGTGGCATTTTGTTGTGCAGCTGACATTTCTTTTTGTGGCCACCTGGCATCTCTGTGGGCACACAGCATTTCTTTCGGTGGGCATTTGGAATTTATTTGGCCACCCAGCATTTTCATGGGCACTCAGTGTTTCTTTTGGTGGGCACGTGGCATTTCGGTGAGCACCTGGCATCTTGGTGGGCACCCAGCATTTATTTTCCTGAGCACATGGCTTTTTGGTGTCCATCTGGCATCTTTGTGCGCACCCAGCATTAGTTTTGGTGAGCACGTGGTGTTTTGGTGGCCACCTGGAATTTCTTTTGGTGGGCACCTGGCGTATTGATTGCCACCTGGAATATTGATGGGTACTCAGCGTTTCTTTTGGTGGCCAGCTGGCGTCTTGGTATGCAGCCATCTTTTATTTTGTTGGCCACCTGGCATCTTGGTTTTCACCCACTGGTTTTTTTGGTGGGCACCTGGCATTTTGTTTGCTGGGCACCCATCGCTTATTCTTGTGGGCATCTGGTGTTTTGGAGGCCACATGGCATTGGGGGGGGCACGCAGGTTTTCTTATCGTGGGCAACTGGCATTTCTTTTGCTGGCCACGTGTCATCTTGCTGGGCACGTGGCATTTCTTTTGGTGGCCACCTGCCATACTTCTGGCAATGTGGCATTTCTATTGGTGGCCATCTGGCATCTTGGTGGGCACCCAGCGTTTCTTCTAGTGCCCACCTGGCATCTTGACAGGCAACCAGCCTTTATTTGGTTAACACATGGCTATTTCGTGGCCACCTGGCATCTATGTGGGTACACAGCGTTTCTTTTGGTGGGCATGTGACATTTAGTTGGCCACCCAGCATCTTGCTGGGCACCCAGTGTATCTTTTGGTGGGCATCTGACATTTTGGGTGCTTCCTGGCATCTTGCTGGGCAGCCAGCATGTATTTTGGAGAGCACCAACATTTGGTAAAGACCCAGCCTTTCTCTTGGTGAGCACGTGGCATCTTGCTGGGCACCCAGTGTTGATTTTCCTGTGCACATGACTATTTGGTGGCCACCTGCCATCTTGGTGGGCATCTGGCATTTATCTGGGTGAGCACATGGCGTTATAGAGACCACCTGGCATCTTTGTGCGCACGCAGCATTAGTTTTGGTGGCCACATGGTGTTTTGGTGGCCATATGGCATTTCCTTTCATGGGCCCCTGACGTATTGGTTGCCACCTGGAATACTGATGAGCAGCAAGCGTTTCTTTTGGTGGCCATCTGGCATCTTGGTGGGCACCTAGTCTTTATCTTGATGGCCACCTAAATGCTTACCCCGAGTTTTTCACCAAGTGGCCACCTGGCATCTCCTTAACCACCCAGCATTTCCTTTGGTGGGCACCTGGCATCTCGGTGGGCACCCAGCATTTTGTTTGTTGGGCATGTCGCGTTGTCGTGGCCAACTGCCATCTTGATAGGCAACCAGCCTTTCTTTTGGTGGCCACCTGGCATTTATTTTGGTGGGCTGGTGGCATTTTTTTGGTGGCCACCTGGCATTTTGGGTGCCACCTGAAATATTGGTGTGCACTCTGTGATATTTTTGTTGGGTACGTGGCGTTTTGGTGACAAGCTGACATCTTGTTGGGCACCCAGCATTGATTTTGCTGGGCACGTGGTCTTTTGGTGGGTAGCCAGTGTCTCTTTTGGTGGGCATAATGCATTAATCATGGTGGGCACCCAGGTTTTTTATTCGTTGGCACCTGGCAATTCTTTTGGTGTGCATGGGGCATTTTTGTGGCCACCTGGCATTTTAATGGGCACCCGCTGTAACTTTTGGTAGGCACCTGGCATCTTGGGGGGCACCTGTCTACTTCTTAGTCACCCGGCGTTTCTTTTGCGGGCCATGTGGTGTTTTGGCAGGCACCTAGCATCTTGGGGGGCACCCAGAGTTCCTTTCGGTGAGCACCTGGCTTTTGCTGGCCACCTGGCCTCTTGGTGGACACCTGGTGTTTATTCTGGTTGCCAGTTGCCGTCTTGGTGGGCACCCGGTATTTTTCTGGGTCACCAACAAGCACTTAGGTGGCCACCTAGAATCTTTGCAAGCACCCAGCATGTCTTTTCATTGGCACCCAGCATCTTGGTGGGTACCCAGCATTTCTGTGGTGGGCACATGGTCCTTTGGTTGGCACCCAGTTTTTCTGTTGGTAGGCACGTGGCATTCATCTTGTTGTGCACACAGCGTTTGTTTTCGTGGCCATGTGTCATTTTGGTGGCCACCTGCAATCTTGGTAGGCACCTGGCATCTTGGTGGGCACCCAGCTTTATTTTGGTGAGCAGCCATAACCTTGGTGGGCACCCAGCATTTATTGTGGTGAGCACATGGCATTTTGGTGGGCACCCGGTGTTTCTCTTGGCAGTCACATGGCATTTTGTTGGTCACCTGGCATCTTGGTGACCAGCCGGTGTTCCTTTTGGTGGGCACATAGCATCTTGGTGGGCACCTGGCACTAGTTTTGTGGGGCACGTGGTATTTTTGTGGCCACCTGGCGTCTCGGTGGGCAGCCAGCATTTATTTTGGTGTACACCAACCATCGTGGTTGGCACCCACCATTTCTATTGGGGGTCACCTGGCGTTTTGTTGGGCTCCTGGCATTTCGTTTGCTGGGCACCCATCGTTTATTCTTGTGGGCATGTGGTGTTTTGGTGGCCACATGGTGTTTTGGTGGGCACCCAGGTTTTCTTTTGGTAGGCACGTCGCATTGATTTTGGTTGGCAGGTGTCATTTTGGTGGGCAGCTGGCATTTCTTTTCGTGGCCAACTGTCATATTTGTGAGCACACAGCGTTTCTTTCGGTGTGCATGTGGAATGTCTTTGGCCACCCAGCATCTTCTTGGGCACCCAGTGTTTCTTTTGGTTGGCACCTGTGATTTTGGGTGCCACCTGGCATCTTGCTGTGCACCCAGCATGTATTTTGGAGAGCACCAACATTTGGTAAGGACCCAGCCTTTCTTTTGGTGGACATGTGGCATTTTGGTGGGCACCTGGCGTCTTGCTGGGCACCCAGTGTGTTTTTTTCCTGGGCACATGACTATTTGGTGGCCACCTGACATCTTGGTGGGCATCTGGCATTTATCTGAGTGAGCACATGGCGTTATAGAGACCACCTGGCATCTTTGTGCGCACGCAACATTAGTTTAGGTGGCCACATGGTGTTTTGGTGGCCACCTGGCATTTCCTTTCGTGGGCCTCTGGCGTATTGGTTGCCACCTGGAATACTGATGAGCAGCAAGCGTTTCTTTTGGTGGCCAGCTGGCATCTTGGTGGGCACCTAGTCTTTATCTTGATGGCCACCTAAATGCTTACCCGGAGTTTTTCACCAGGTGGACACATGGCATTTCCTTAACCACCCACCATTTACTTTGGTAGGCACACAGTGTTTCTTTTGGTGGCCACCTGGCATTTTGGGTGCCACCTGGAATATTGGTGTGCACCCTGTGATATTTTTGTGGGTACATGGCGTTTTGGTGACAAGCTGGCATCTTGTTGGGCAGCCAGCATTTATCTTGCTGGGCACGTGGTCTTTTGGTTGGTACCCAGTGTCTCTTTTGGTGGGCATGTGACATTAATCATGGTGGGCACCCAGGTTTTTGATTGGTGGGCACCTGGCATTTCTTTTGGTGTGCATGGGGCATTTTTGTGGCCACCTGGCATCTTAATGGGCACCCGCTGTTACTTTTGGTAGGCACCTGGCATCTTGAGGGCACCTGGCTACTTCTTAGTCACCCGGCGTTTCTTTTGCTGGCCACGTGGCGTTTTGGAGTGCACCTGGCATCTTGGTGGGCACCCAGAGTTCCTTTTGGTGGGCACCTGGTTTTTGCTGGCCACCTGGCCTCTTGGTGGACACCTGGTGTTTATTCTGGTTGCCAGTTGCCGTCTTGGTGGGCACCCGGTATTTTTCTGGGTCACCACCAAGCACTTAGGTGGCCACCTAGCATCTTTGCAAGCACCCAGCATGTCTTCTCATTGGCACCCAGTATCTTGGTGAGTACCCAGCATTTGTTTTGGTGGGCACATGGTCCTTTGGTTGGCACCCAGTTTTTCTGTTGGTAGGCACGTGACATTCATCTTTTTGAGCAGACAGCGTTTCTTTTCGTGGCCATGTGTCATTTTGGTGGCCACCTGCAATCTTGCTGGCACCTGGCATTTCTTTTGCTGGGCACGTTGTGTTTTGGTTGCCACCTGACATCTTGGTGGGCACCTCGAGTTTCGTTTATATTACACCTGGTGTTTTGGTGGCCACCTGGTATCTTGGTGGGCAGCCAGCTATTCTTGTGGTGGCCACCTGGCATCTTCCTAGGGACGCACCATATATTTTTGTGGGCACATGGTGTTCTTGTGGTCACCTGGCATCTTGGAGGGCGCTGATCATTTATTTTGGTGGGCACATGGCATCTTCGTGGGCACCCGGTGTTTCTTTTGGCAGGCACATGGCATCTTGGTGGGCCCTCGGCACTAGTTTTGGTGGTCACCTGGCTTTTACTATGGTGGGCTGCCGGCGTTTCTTTTGGTGGCCACCTAGCATTTTGGCTGCCACCTGGAATATTGGTGGGCACCCTGTGATATTTTTGGTGGGTACGTGGCATTTTGGTTACAAGCTGGCATCTTGTTGGGCACCCAGCATTTATTTTGCTGGGCACGTCGTCTTTTGGTGGGTACCCAGTGTGACTTTTGGTGGGCATGTCGCATTAATCGTTGTGGGCACCCAGGTTTTTGATTGGTGGGCACCTGGCATTTGTTTTGGTGGGCACGGGGCATTTTTGTGGCCACCTGGTATCTAGGTGACCAGCCGGTGCTACTTTTGGTGGGCTCGCAGCATCTTGGTGGGCACCTGGCATTTCTTTTGATGGCCACATGACATTTTGGTGGCCACCTGGCGTCTTGGTGGGCACTCGGCACTAGTTTTGGTGGGAACGTGCTATTTTTGTGGCCACCTGGCGTCTCGGTGTGCAGCCAGCATTTATTTTGGTGGACACCAGCCATCGTGTTTGGCACCCACCATTTCTATTGGTGGGCACTTGGCGTTTTGTTGGGCACTTGGCATTTCATTTGCTTGGAACCCATCGTTTATTCTTGTGGGCATGTGGTGTTTTGGTGGCCACATGGTGTTTTGGTGGGCAGCCAGGTTTTCTTTTGGTGAGCACGTTGCATTGATTTTGGTTGGCAGGTGGCATTTTGGTGGGCAGCTGGCATTTCGTGGGCACCTGGCATCTTGGTATGCAGCCAGCTTTTATTTTGTTTTCCACCTGGCATCTTGGTTGGCACCCACCGTTTCTTTTGGTGGGCACCTGGCATTTTGTTTGCTGGCCACCCATCGCTTATTCTTGTCGGCATGTGGTGTTTTGGTGGCCACATGGCGTTTTGCTTGGCACGCAGGTTTTCTTCTGGTGGGCAGCTGTCATTTCTTTTGCTGGCCATGTGTCGTCTTGCTGGGCAGAAGGCATTTCTTTTGGTGGCCACCATGCATCTTGGTGGGCACCCAGCTTTTCTTCTGGTGCCCACCTGGCATCTTGACAGGCAACCAGCCTTTATTTGGTGCACACATGACTTTTTCGTGGACACCTGTCATCTATGTGTGTACACAGCTTTTCTTTTGGTGGGCATGTGACATTTAGTTCGCCAGCCGGCATCTTCATGGCCACCCAGTGTATCTTTTGTTGGGCAATCAGCATTTTGCATGCCACCTGGCATCTTGCTGGGCACCCAGCATGTGTTTTGGAGAGCACCAACATTTGGTAAAGACCCAGCCTTTCTTTTGGTAGGCATGTGGCATTTTGGTGGGCACCTGGCATCTTGGTGGGCACCCAGTGTTGATTTTCCTGGGCACATGACTATTTGGTGGCCACCTGACATCTTGGTGGGCATCTGGCATTTATCTGGGTGAGCACATGGCGTTATAGAGACCACCTGGCATCTTTGTGCGCACGCAGCATTATTTTTGGTGGCCACATGGTGTTTTGGTGGCCACCTGGCATTTGCTTTCGTGGGCCCATGGCGTATTGGTTGCCACCTGGAATACTGAAGAGCCGTAAGCGTTTCTTTTGGTGGCCAGCTGGCATCTTGGTGGGCACCTAGTCTTTATCTTGATTGCCACCTAAATGCTTAGCCCGAGTTTTTCACCAGGTGGCCACCTGGCATCACCTTAACCAGCCAGCATTTCCTTTGGTAGGCACCTGGCATCTCGGTGGGCACCCAGCATTTTGTTTGTTGGGCATGTCGCTTTGTGGTGGCCAACTGCCATCTTGATAGGCAACCAGCCTTTCTTTTGATGGCCACCTGGCATTTCCTTTGGTAGGCAGCCGGCGTTGCTTTTGGTTGCCACCTGGCATTTTGGGTGCTACCTGGAATGTTGGTGGGCACCCTGTGATATTTTTGGTGGGTACGTGGCGTTTTGGTGACAAGCTGACATCTTGTTGGGCACCCAGCATTTATTTTGCTGGGCACGTGGTCTTTTGGTGCGTAGCCAGTGTCTCTTTTGGTGGGCGTGTGGCATTAATCGTGGTGGTCACACAGGTTTTTGATTGGTGGGCACCTGGCATTTGTTTTGGTTGGCACGGGGCATTTTTGTGGCCACCTGGCATCTTAATGGGCACCCGCTGTTACTTTTGGTAGGCACCTGGCATACTGGGGGGCTCCTGGCTACTTCTTAGTCACCCGGCGTTTCTTTTGCTGGCCACGTGGAGTTTTGGCGTGCACCTGGCATCTTGGGGGGCACCCAGAGTTTGTTTTGGTGGGTACCTGGTATTTGCTGGCCACCTGGCCTCTTGGTGGACACCTGGTGTTTATTCTGGTTGCCAGCTGCCGTCTTGGTGGGCACCCGGTATTTTTCTGGGTCACCACCAAGCACTTAGATGGCCACCTAGCATCTTTGCAAGCACCCAGCATGTCTTTTCATTGGCACCCAGCATCTTGGTGGGTACCCAGCATTTCTTTTGGTGGGCACATGGTCCTTTGGTTGGCAACCAGTTTTTCTGTTGGTAGGCACGTGGCAATAATCTTGGTGGGTAGACAGCGTTTGTTTTCGTGGCCATGTGTCATTTTGGTGGCCACCTGCAATCTTGGTAGGCACCTGGCATTTCTTTTGCTGGGCACGTTGTGTTTTGGTTGCCATCTGGCATCTTGGTTGGGCACCCAGCTTTATTTTGGTGAGCACCCAGCACCTTGGTGGGCACCCAGCATTACTTTTGGTGGGCACATGGTCCTTTGGTTGGCACCCAGTTTTTCTGTTGGTAGGCACGTGGCATTCATCTTGTTGGGCAGAGAGCGTTTATTTTCGTGGCCATGTGTCATTTTGTTGGCCACCTGCAATCTTGGTAGGCACCTGGCATTTCTTGTGCTTGGCACGTTGTGTTTTCGTTGCCAGCTGGCATCTTGGTGGGCACCTCGAGTTTCTTTTAATTTACACCTGGTGTTTTGGTGGCCACCTGGTATCTTGGTGGGCACCAGCACTTCTTGTGGTGGCCACCTGGCATATTCATAGGGACGCACCATTTATGTTTGTGGGCACATGGTGTTGTTGTGGTCACCTGGCATCTTGTTGTGCAGCCAGCTTTATTTTGGTGAGCACCCAGCATCTTGGTGGGCACCCAGCATTTATTTTGGTGAGCACATGGCATCTTGGTGGGCACCCGGTGTTTCTCTTGGCAGGCACATGGCATTTTGGTGGTCACCTGGAATCTCGGTGAGCAGCCGGTGTTCCTTTTGGTGGGCACGCAGCATCTTGGTGCGCAGCTGGCAGTTCTTTTGGTGGACACATGGCATTTTGGTGGCCACCTGGCATCTTTGTGGGCACTCAGCACTAGTTTTGTTGGGCACGTAGTATTTTTGTGGCCACCTGGCATCTTAATGGGAGCCCGCTGTTACTTTTGGTAGGCACATGACATCTTGGTGGGCACCCAGTGTTTATTTTCCTGGGCACACGACTATTTGGTGGCCACCTGGCATCTTGGTGGGCGTCCAGCATTTATTTTTGTGCACACATGCCCTTTTGGTGGTCACCTGGCATCATGGTGGGCACCTGGCATATCTTTTGGTCGGCATTTGGTTATTATCGAGGTAAGCACATGGCGTTGTAGTGCCTACCTGCCATTTTGTGTGCACCCAGCATTAGGTTTGTTGTGCACATGGTGTCTTGGTGGCCACCTGGCATATTGATGGGCACCCAGCGTTTATTTTGGTGGCCAGCTGGCATCTTGGTTGGCACCCAGGATTTCTTTTCTTGGTGGTCACCTAAATGCTAACCTGGTGTTTTTCACCAGGTGGCCACCTGGCATTTTTATAAGCATCCAGAATTTATTCCTTTTGGCACACGGCATCTTGGTGGGCACCCAGCATTTTGTTGGTGGGCATGTCGCATTTTCGTGGCCAGCCACCATCTTGATAGGCAACCAGCCTTTATTTGGTGGGCACATGGCATTTTGGTGTCCATCTGGCATTTATTTTGGTGGGCAGCCTACGTTTCTTTTCGTGGGCACCTGGCATTTTGGGTGCCACCTGGAATGTTGGTGGGCACCAGGCGATGTTTTTTGGTGGGTACATGGAGTTTTGTGACAACCTGGCATCTTGTTGGGCACTCAGCATTTCTTTTGCTGGGCACATAATCTTTTGGTGGGCAGCCATTGTGTCTTGTGGTGGGCATCCAGTGTTATTTTGGTGGGCACCCTGCATTTCTTTTGGTGGGCATGGGGCATTTTTGGGGCCACCTGGCATCTTGGTGGGAATCCAGCATTTATTTTGCTGAGCACATGGCATTTTTGTGGCCTGCTGGCATCTTGGTGGGCACCAGGTGTTTATTTGGTGGCCATGTGGCGTTTTGGTGGGCACCCAGTGTTTTCTTTGGTGGGCACCCGGCATTTAATTTGGTCTGCACATGACGTTCTGGTGGCCACCTTGCATCCCTGTGGGCAACCAACATTTCTCTGGTAGGCATGTCATGATTTGGTGTCCACCTGGCACCTTGGTATGCACCCAGCTCTTCTTTTGGTGGTCATCCATTGTGTCTTCTGGTGGGCATGTGACATTCATCTTGGTGGGTACCTGGTGTTTCTTTTGGTGGGCTGGTGGCACTTTGGTTGCCACCTGACATCTAAATGGGCACTCGGCATTAGTTTTGCTGAGCACCTGGCATCTTGCTGGGAACCAAGCGTTTCTTTTCATGAGTACGTGGCATTTTGGTGGCCACCTGACATTTTTGTGGGCACCTGCTGTTTCTGTTGGTGGGTACATGGCATTGTGATGGCCACCGGGCATCTTGGTGGGAACCCGCATTTATTTTGCTTGACACCCAGCAATTATTTTGGCGGCCACCTGGCACTTTTATGGGCACCAAGTGTTTATTTTGGTTGGCACATGGTGTTTTGATTGGCAACCAGCATTTATTTTGGTGGCTGCATGGTCTTTTGGTGGACACCCAGCGTTTCTTTTGATGGGCATATGGTATTTTTGTGGGCACCTGGCATTTTTGTGTACACCGGGTGTTTCTTTTAGTGGGCGGCTCGTGTTTTTTGGGTCACCTTGCTTTTTGGCGGCCACCCAGCATCTTGGTGGGCACCCAGCATCTTTATGGGCACTCAGCGTTTCTAGTGGTGCACACCTGGCATTCTGGTGGCCACCAAGCATCTTGCTGGGCACCTGCTCTTTTTCTTGGAGGCCACCTAAATGCTACCCCTCTGTTTTTCACTAGGTGGCCACCTGGCGTCTTTGCAAGTACCCAGCATTTCTTTTCATTGGCACCCAGCATCTTGGTGGGTACAGAGCATTTCTTTTGGTGGGCACATGGTCCTTTGGTTGGCACCCAGTTTTTCTGTTGGTAGGCACGTGGCATTCATCTGGATGGGCACACAGCGTTTATTTTCGTGGCCATGTGTCATTTTGATGGCCACCTGCAATCTTGGTAGGCACCTGGCATTTCTTTTGCTGGGCATGTTGTGTTTTGGTTGCCACCTGGCATCTTGGTGGGCACCTCGATTTTCTTTTAATTTACACCTGGTGTTTTGGTGGCCACCTGGTAACTTGGTGGGCACCCAGAACTTTTGTGGTGGCCATCTGGCATCTTCCTAGGGATGTACCATTTATTTTTGTGGGCACGTGGTGTTCTTGGGGTCACCTGGCATCTTGGTGGGCACCCAGCTTTATTTTGGTGAGCACCCAGCATCTTGGTGGCACCCAGCATTACTTTTGGTGAGCACATGGCATCTTGGTGGGCATTCGGTGTTTCTCTTGGCAGTCACATGGCATTTTGGTGGTCACCTGGCATCTTGGTGAGCAGCCAGTGTTCCTTTTGGTGGGCACACAGCATCTTGGTGAGCACCTGGCACTTCTTTTTGTGGCCACGTGGCATTTTGGTGGCCACCTGGCATCTTGGTGGGCACTCAGCACTAGTTTTGGTGGGCACGTGGTATTTCTGTGGCCACCTCGCGTCTCGGTGTGCAGCCAGCATTTATTTTGTTGGATACTAGCCATCGTGGTTGGCACCCACCATTTCTATTGGTGGGCACCTGGCGTTTTGTTGGGCACTTGGCATTTCGTTTGCTGGGCACCCATCATTTATTCTTGTGGGCATGTGGTGTTTTGGTGGCCACATGGTGTTTTGGTGGGCACCCAGGTTTTCTTTTGGTGGGCACGTGGCATTGATTTTGGTTGGCACGTGGCATTTTGGTGGGCAGCTGGCATTTCTTTTGGTGGCCACCTGGCATCTTGGTGGGCACACAGCGTTTCTTTCGGTAGGCATGTGGAATGTCTTTGGCCACCCAGCATCTTCATGGGCACCCAGTGTTTCTTTTGGTGAGCATGTGGCGTTTTTGTGGACACCTAGCATCTTGGTGGGCACCCAGCATTTATTTTCCTGAGCGCATGGCTTTTTGGTGTCCATCTGGCATCTTCGTGCGCACCCAGCATTAGTTTTGGTGAGCACGTGGTGTTTTGGTGGCCACCTGGCATTTCTTTTCGTGGGCACCTGGCGTATTGATTGCCACCTGGAATATTGATGGACACCCAGCGTTTCTTTTGGTGGCCAGCTGGCATCTTGGTATGCAGCCAGCTTTTATTTTGTTGGCCACCTGGCTTCTTGGTTGGCACCCACCGTTTCCTTTGGTGGGCACCTGGCATTTTGTTTGCTGGCCACCCATCGCTTATTCATGTGGGCACCTGGTGTTTTGGTGGCCACATGGCATTTTGGTGGGCACGCAGGATTTCTTTTGGTAGGCAGCTGGCATTTCTTTTGCTGGCCACGTGTCATCTTGCTGAGCGCATGGCATCTTTTCGGTGGCCACCTGGCATCATGGTGGGCACCCAGCTTTTCTTCTGGTACCCACCTTGCATCTTGACAGGCAACCAGACTTTAGTTGGTGGACGCATGGCTTTTTTGTGGCTACCTGGCCTATTTTTGGGCACCCAGCTTTTCTTTTGGTGGGCACCCGGCATTTTGGGTGCCACCTGGCATCTTGCTGGACACCCAGCATGTATTCTGGAGAGCACCAATATTTGGTATGGACCCAGCCTTTCCTTTGGTGGGCATGTGGCATTTTGTGTGCCACCTGGCATCTAGGTGGGCACCCAGAGTTAATTTCGATGGGCACCTGATTTTTGCTGGCCACCTGGCCTCTTGGTGGACATCTGGTGTTTATTCTGTTTGCCAGTTGCCGTCTTGGTGGGCACCCGGTATTTTTCTGGGTCACCACCAAGCACTTAGATGGCCACCTAGCATCTTTGCAAGCACCCAGCATTTCTTTTCATTGGTACCCAGCATCTTGGTGGGTACCCAGCATTTTGTTTGTTGGGTATGTAGCGTTGTCGTGGCCAAGTGCCATCTTGATGGGCAACCAGCCTTTATTTTGGTGGCCACATGGCATTTGTTATGGTGGGCTGCTAGCGTTTTTTTGGTGACCACCTGGCTTTTGCGTGCAACCTGGAAAACTGCTGAGCACCAGACGATATTTTTTGTTGGGTACGTGGCTTTTTGGTGACAAGCAGGCCTCTTTTTGGGCACCCAGCATTTATTTTCCTGGGCACGTCATCTTTTGGTGTGTACCCAGTGTCTCTTTTGGTGGCCATGGGGCATAAATCATGGTGGGCTCCCATGTTTTTAATTTGTGGGCACCTGGCAATTCTTTAGGCGTTCATGGAGCATTTTGGTGGTCACTTGGCATATGAATGGGCACCTGGCATTACTTTTGGTAGGCACCTGGCATCTTGGTGGGCACCTGGCTAATTCTTAGTCACCCAGCGTTTCTTTTGCGGGCCATGTTGCGTTTTGGTGGGCACCCAATGTTTCCTCTGGTGGGTACCCAGCGTTTAATTTGGTCTGCACATGGTGTTCTGGTTGCAACTTTTCATCCCTGTGGGACCCAGTGTTTCTTTGGTAGGCATGTCATGATTTGGTGGCCAGCTGGCATCTTACTGAGCACCCAGCGTTTCTTTCGGTAGGCATATGGTGTTTTGGTGACCACCTGGCATCTTGGTGCGCACCCAGCATTTCTTTTGGTGGCTAGAATAGAATGGAAGACGGAGACAAAAGGAATGACACAAAACTCTTGAAGACAGCGATTTCAAAATCTTACACTTCAAATGAACCTTGAAAGAGGGAGGAAGATTCAGGAAATCAAGGCAAAAACTAAAAACTGAGGGCAGCACACTAAAACAGACATAGCAAGGCGACGCAAAAAGCTAAAGATTTAAAGCAAATCAAGAAATACCTACAAATACAGGCAATGATTTCAAAAACTTAGCCTTCAATAAGATCTCAATAGAAAGGAGGATGAAGGAAGTCAAGGGAAATACTAAACAAAAGAGTGGCAGCAGACTGAAACGGCTGTGGAAAGACAATGTAAAAAGCCAGCATAAAGACACAAACCAAGACAGAATGACTACAACAGAAAGGAAGACCAAGAAATGAATGTCAAAAAGTGAAAAACCGACAGAGATTAAAGAAACAAAGGAAAAATAATAGAACAATAGAAGTAAGTACGAAGGAATGGCACAAAACTCTTGAAGACAACAATATATGAAATCCTCAGACTTCATATGAACACTGAAATTGGGAGGAAGATTAATGAAGTCAAGGGCAAAACTAATAACCCACGGCAGCAAACTAAAACAGCCATAGAAAGACAATGTAGAAAGCACGGCCACTCTGGAAACCCTTCGACTTAGAAAGAAAACTGAACTAGAGAGGAAGATTCAGGAAGTCAAGGCAAAAACGAAAAATCTGAGGGCAGCACACTAAAACAGACATAGAGAGACAATGCAAAAAGCTGGAGATCTATAGCAATGTAGGCGTGGGTAACGGACCGTTGTAACGATGTGACCCCAATATGAGTATGATCGTACAGCTTTATTAGTCAGCAAAACAAGGTTTATATAGCAAAACTATTACAGCATCTGAATGGTTAAAACCCCAACCCATATATAGGCAAAACTACAGCAACTCGTTGTGATTGGTGCAGAGCTGCATCTCGAAGTGAAAACAGTACTGTGGCAGGAAACAACAACGTGGCAGGAAGGAAGTGACAGTGTGGCAGGAAACGGTGACGTTCCCCCTGCTCCAGTGTCCTGAGCTCGTCGCTCTGCCTTCCCAGCAGGGTTCCGTGTCAGCCGCTCCCAAGGCTCACTTCCGGATCGGAACTTGGGTTGCTCAACGCACCAAACTATGTCCCCTCTCGTCCAGCCAGGACTCCACAATTCCCCCTTCTTGTTTTTGAGCAAGCCAGGTTTGCTTCGTCATCTTGGAGAGAGCCTTTTTAAGACAGCTAAAGCAAATACATATTATAACTCCAACAGCAAGTAACACGATACATATGCGCAAAATTTCTATAATTAAACCGTTAAGCCAAGCGGGCAGATTACCAAAGAGCGAGGTGAGAAATCCATCAAAAAATCCCTGGCTTTGTTGTATTTGATTGGCGTGCTGTTCAAGCCATTAAAATTGCTTGTGGATGGACTTATTATGATCGGAGAAGTTCATACAGCACATGCTTTCGAAATCCTCACAATCATGTCCCTGGGCCAGCAGTAAAAAATCAATTGCTGCTCTATTTTGCAATACCGCATGTCGTAGACTACTCTGATCTTCTAGCAGGGATTGCAAGACTTTTGTGGTAACACTGGCTTGCTTCTCTGCCCAGCGTTCCGTGTTCGCCACTCTACTTCTGTAGCAGTGTTCCGTGTTCGCTACTTTCAAGGTCTGTCTCCGTTACCAAGCCTGGGTTGCTCAACAGCACCAAACTATGTCCCCTCACGTCCAGCCAGGACTCCACAATTCCCCTTTTTTGTTTTTTGAGCAAGCCAGGTATGGTTGATGAGGTTGTTGATGATGATGAGAGCTGACATTAATTTTGGTCTTCAGCTTGCTACCACTCTTTCAGAGGCCCACACAAACTACAATACTAACAGTATAAGAACACAAATGCTAGTTGAAGACATAGAGATGTGAAGTGCATACCACAACCTGCTGGATATAAAGAAAGATTAAATTAACTTGAGAATGATTCATACTGATGGTAAATCTGTTACCTAGCATATTGGTGTAGATTGATTTACTTGTATTCAATTTTCTTGCTGGATTTACTTGTATCCAATTTTCTTCCTGTGTGGATGGTGGGACTAAAGTACCGCTTGACCACAACATATCATTATTGTCAATGGGAGGGAATGCATCTCACCACGTCAGGCATCGAAATAGCAGTGTATCGATAGTATGAGCGCAGTAAATTTGCACTTGGGTTATAGGTATACTTATCATATATACAAACATCCATAACATTTAGTATTGGCTATCGATATTAATTACCTAGGTTAAGATCAATGTACCTAGAACTACGACTCATGAACTATATAGGCTAAAATTAATGTACAGAAAAGCATAAAGCTGCAAACATCACCACATCTATTCCCTGCTGCATCAAATGCTTCCGAAGCCCCGACAAATCAGAGTCCAAATACAACAATCTAAAGTCAAAAACCAGAAATAGTCAATACCTGCAGAACTTACCAAACCAAAAGACACAAAACAGTTACTTAGTCCAGACAAATCCGTTAGATCACAGAAACCAAATAAATCCATCAGAACACAGAAATACAAACACGGTAACATAAAATCACACGTTCATGGTCGCGACCACACACACACACAAGCACACCAAGTTTTCAGCATAAATCCAAATATTGCAAAGACAGGACTTACAATAATATTCAACATTTACCAGACAAATTCCCAAGCTTCAGTTTCAGGAAGAGTACTCTCTTTTCAATTTTGGATTAGAAAGGACACTTTCCCTTCTCGTCAGGGATATAGCTCAATGCTGTGAAGCTTTTACTATGACTAACAAATAGGCAACAAAAAACAATACTGGAAGAATGCCTTTGCCTTATTAATGGTTCGTGCTCAGAACATTTTGGTCCAGTGATCAGAGGTTCTCCCCGAGAATCCCTCGGTGCCGGCTGGAGGTCCTGCAATCCCTCGGACCATTGAAGTTCAAGAGCAGCGTCCTACCTGGGTACCCAAAATCTATTACTAGAAAACAGCAAAATAATTAACTTCCTAAAACTTAATGTTGGAGTTCTAGAAAGAAGGCATTCTTTACTGCAGTACTGAACGCACAGGGAATAGTTCTACTCAGATGTGTGTACCGAAAAGACACTCTTACTAGATATTTATGCCATGTTAACATACATAATCATTACATTTCTGCAAAGTACTTATCATTCTCCATTTCTCCCCCCCCCTTTTTTTTTTTTTTTTAATATTAATGTCTTTTGTACATGCATATTGGCACCTCTAGGCAGTTGTCAGGAGCTCTCAGGTGAAGGTTTATACTTTTCCTCACGGTGTCTGCTAGTTGACCTTTGCTCTTGTGCAGACGCAGTTCTAAAATCGTGTATACTGTGTCCTCCAAGAGTGCTTCGTTATACAAAAGCTGTTGTGGGAGATAATTGCCAAATATGCAAGGAATGTATTAATTGGTGTGGGTGGTGCACCCACTGCAGTCATCAGAGTACTTGCTTTTGCTGTAATTTTTTCAGTGTTCCCTGTGTAATAGGATCATCCAGAGTGGGTCTCTTCTGCTTCCATGTCAGAGGTTGCTCCCTGAGAGTGAGTGTGGTCACCTCTGGCATCGGATTCTGTATTACGTTCTTTCAGCTCATGATATAGCTTCACATATTTTGCTGGTAAACATCAAGGGCCTGTTGAAAGAAGAACACACGCATACCCTCTTCCCCACATTATTAGGTCTACAGGACTTGTCCATTGTGATTCCCCAAATTCTTTATACCATACTTTTGGTCGAACCACAAATGGAGGGACCATCCCGAATTGACGGTCAGCTGCTGTTGTAAATAATTGATCATCAGAACGATTTTAAAAATTAAGTACATTAACTGTTCCTGTGGGGTAACACTGCCCATAGGATTCCCCCTTTTTTGTTTATTTAGCATAGCTTTGAGGGTCCCGTGGACACTTTCGACAATGGCTTGTGCAGTAGAAGAATGTTGTATACCTGTAACACGTTGTATACTCCAGTCCTGTAGGAAAACAGAAATTGTCCTTTTCTCCCGTATGTGCCGTGGCTACCAGAAATCCTGAGAAAGTATCCACACTAACATGTACACAATGCAGTCGACCAAATGTTGATATATGTGGAACATCACTTTGCCACAACTCATCAGCTCGTAAACCACGAGGGTTCCCTCCTGCACACGATGGTACGGGTGTAATACATTGACAATCAGGGCATGCATGAACATTTTTTGTAGCTTGCCCCTGGGGCAAAGCAAATTGTTTATGCAAGGAAGAGGCGTTTTGATGAAAGAAGTCATGAGATAATCGGGCTTGCTTGAAACCGTGTGGCAGTACTGCTGCCATTGTCAATTTATCTGCTACAACTTTTTCTTCAGTTATTGGTTTTAGTAGAGTAGTATGTAACTATATATGCATTATAAAATATACACGTACACGATTTTCTAATTTCAATAGCAATTTCATCTGCAATGCATTGAACAATACTCACAACATGCAGAATCTGTGACAACATTGAGTGGTTCAGTCGAAAACAATTGAAAAAAAGTGCAAGGCCGCTGATAGCTTAAAAATTTGTGTGGATCCTTCAATGACTAAAATAGATGATTGTTAATCTGATGAATTTGTTTGTTTCCAAAACACTATTCGTGCTCCTTTAATAGGAACAGAAACACGTCGTTTTTTTCGCTGCAATGAAATTTGAGAAAGGGAATGTAACAGCTTATTTTGTGGAAGGGTATAACGTATGTTATTTAAATAATCAGCTAGAGCGGCTTGCAGTGATAAGGATTCACTGTTTAAAGCGACAAAGTCATCTTTAGCCAGCAGCAGGCAAATAATATCAACTTGCTGACAGTGATTCCAACCTTGTGCTATTAAGGACACTATGATGTGTACCTTTGAAGTCAATGTTTTCATGGGCGTATGAGACAAAGAGATTCATTCCAGAGTCTTCAACTGCTGCGTGTTAACACACCACTGATCGAAAAGAGGGTAAGGCTGTAAAACAAAACCTTCATAAATGATATACAAATTTGTTGGCAATTCGACATTAATTCTGAAGGTAAAGGCAATTGCAATTCTATCTGAAATCTTTTGTAAAACAGTTTTTCCTTTTGTTATTGATCTTCGGGAAAATAATAATTTTGAGTCCCTTTTAACAAAGTAAATAGAGGGGACAAATCTTCAGCTGTAAAGTCAATATTTTCACCTTTCAGCAGAGTGAATAACATCATCTAGGTAGACCATCTGAACCCTGGAAAGATAATAAAGTCCAGCTGTTTGTTCACAAGGAATTCTACTGCAGTAATTGAATTGTATACATTTTTTTGTAACCAACTCCTTTAATGTCAGAAAGATGGTTCTCGCCGTGCCGCTTCTGGGCTGGCCAGGACGGGCCGGCGCGCTGGGATCCAGGGAAGGGGGTGGGGGGGGGTGGAGTGGGAGAGAACCACGCCGCCGGTTGCCCGGGGGGAGCCATGTGCCCCACCAGGTGTAAGGTTTGCTGACCCGTTCGATGTGGTGACTGCTGGCGCGGCGGCTGTACAGCGTCTGAGGGACTGTGCATTTTTATGTTGGAATTCACCTCGTTTTGATCTCAGGTCGGGTACGCCAATTGCTGTCGAGAGACCCTGTCGTGCACTTTTGGGATGCCGGATTTTTACACCCCACTTCCCATTTCTCTGGATTCAAAGGATCGTCAGGTTTTGGCAGATTTACTTCCCACATTTCTCATGTTCGGTAGGAATTTCGTCGTATGTAGGGTTAAATTTCAACAGACTGCTGCTCTGTCCTTTTTTTGAGATAAGGACAGAGGTATAGCAGCTGCTTCTAAGATAGTCTCTGTAAGTTTTAGAGCATTTAAAGCTGTATGCACTGATTTCCAAGTAATGATTTTCTCAGGGATTTTAAACTGCAAGGCTTTGTTCTTTCAAACTTCACTGTAAAAAAGTTTTTAATGGAGTCTTCGCTCCTTTTTTTGGTGACTGTCCCATTCTCCAGGGAGCCGGAGGCGGGGCGCAGACCCGATTACTGCTCAGGGTCTGTTGGACCCAGCCCCTGCTCACGGCTTTTTTCAGGTGCTACATTTGCAACAAAAGGACTTTTCTGAATGACTCTGGCCACTTTTTTTCTCTGCTAACACATTTTTTAACGCTTCATAAACCAAACGCCAAGTTGTTAATACTCGGCTCGCATTCACGTCACGCCTTGAAGTATGTTTAAAAGGTAAATCTCCTAACACCTTCCAAGTTAAAATACCAAAAACACGCGGTGATTCCACGGGCACTCCATTACTTCTGAGTCAGGCTAACAACAGCTCGAAAAACAGGGGCTAATTATCGCTCTTCTTTGTTGCCAACCTGCATGCACAGAGTCCACGATTCTCTGCCACACATCCAAGTCGAACAACTCATCTATTTCCTGATTTTTTGCACTCGCTGGTATTGTGATTACCCCCCTTACAGTTCACACGCCACTTTAGCTATCCCTCTCCACCGTACCCCCGACCCTCCCCTGGTTCCCAACCCCCCGTTCCATGGCACGGCGCAAGGTGGGGCTGGAAGAGAAAATGGGTTATATGGGTTAGGGACTGGTGGCTCCGGCAGCAAAGTATCCGTAACCTTCTCATCTGTACAACGAGTCACTGGAGTCCTTGGAGACGGCGGCGTAGGCAGAGGAAGTGGAGGATACCGCGGTATAGGATTCGGGGACATGGGACAATCGGAAGGGGCAGCGGAGGCACCCGGCCAACCTACGGGCGGTGGCGCCTCAGCGAATCCCTCTCCGCGGCACGATGGCGGTGGTGGTGACTCTGGCAGTGGGGGTGGAAAACCCTGTGCCAGTGGGTCTCGCCGCGCGTACTGCTTTTCCTGGACCGCAGGTTTCCCTTCCTCCACGGGCTGCTGACTCGGACCCCCTCCTGCTTTCAAAGATGGCATAAGGAGGCTAGGACCCTGAAACAGCAGAGTTGTTGCCAAGCAGGTCCCTCCCTCGGGTGTTAATGTAGCGAAAGCAGAAGTAACAGCTTAAGTCCTTTCTCGGTGCAGCAGCAACAGAAACTTCAAGGTAGCTGAGTCATATTGTAACCATCTCATGGAGAGGATGGGTTGGAGGAGCTTAACCACTGCTGACTCTTCCTATATCAGTGTGGACCCCATCTCCTCCCCGGCCCAATCAACTTCACGAGTTGCTTTGCCGTTGCGTCTATTCCTCTCTTAGAGAGCATACCGACAAGCAACGTTGCCGCAGCCTCTATCTCCATGCTTGTGACCCCGGCCTCCACGTTCAATTTTAGCTGCGCCAGGCAGCACCAGTGGGGCTCGTTTACTCCCTGGGATGTGGCCGACCGTGTCTGCCCTGCGACGCTGCACCCAGGCAACACCACTCCCAGCCGTTGTTTTCCCACTCCCCTCCTCTAGCTGCTTACCGCAGACTCGGAGATTCTGCAGGAAGATGAATCATTTTTTGCCGCAGGAAACTACACCATCCTCTGCTACCAGTTGTTGGAGTGGGAGACGGACCCGGAGTAACAATGAAATCTCAATGTGAGTGTGATCGTTCTCCTTTATTAGTCAGCAAAACAAGGTTTATATAGCAAAGCAGTTACAGCCTCTGATTGGTTAGTTATCTTAACCATATATAGTCAAAATAGCTACAACTCGCTGTGATTGGTGCAGAGCTGCATCTCGATGCGGAAGCGACAATAAGGCAGGAAGCAACAACGTGGCAGTCCCCCTGCTCCAGTGTTCCGTGTTTGCCACTCTACTTCTGTAGCAGTGTTCCGTGTTCGCTACTTTCAAGGTCTGTCTCCGTTACCAAGCCTGGGTTGCTCAACAGCACCAAACTATGTCCCCTCTCGTCCAGCCAGGACTCCACACACGCTGCGACTTCTTCGGTCTCGTCTGGCGCAGGCAACGGGAGTTCTTGCTTCTCGCTCTTCTGATACTCGGAGATCTCCTCTTTGAGCTGTTCATCCTTCAAAAGGAAAACATTTGCTTGTATTTTTGGTGAAGGTTCATCTTGCTGTCTTAGAGAATTAAGATTCCCCTCAAATTCGCTGTAGATACGCCACAGATTTATTAATATTAACCACTCAGCTTGAGGGATCGGTTGAGATCATGCGGCTGCTCCAACCGGGCGGCCTCAGACTATTCAGAGAGCTAAAAGCAGTAAAAGGGGGAACGCTGCTATGTTCAAGGGTAAGCGATTTTTCTCCATTTATTTCAATTACTGATCACGCACATGTCGTACATTCCCTTTTACCGAACAGGACTGGGTGCAGAGGGGTAGACAATCACTCTTTCTGAGGATGCCTTTTGGCCTTTGCTGTTATCGATGGGATCAATAGAATACTGTTATTAGCAGGTAACTGTTCACGTCACACACTCACTCACTCACTCACACACTCACTCACACTCGCTCTTGGCTACCAGTCGGAGCAGCAGCCGGGAAGCAAACCCCAGCCATCGACTCACAAGCACGGGGTCGTACCGCAGTGACTTCTGGCCGGGTGTGTTGGTGAAGCCCCGCAGAGGGTGCTCACCTTCACCAGATGCAGGTACCATCCCGTGCTCTTCAAGCATGGCCAGCAGCACCCATGGGTGCCAGCTGAGACTCACGCAGTAGATGCCACGGACCTCACATGGGTTCAGCAGAACACTGCCGTCCCCACTTTATCATTTTTCACAGATTTAGCAGCACTGCTAGTCTCTGAAGCTACCAGCCCTCGCAAAGCGTTCACAGGCCACCTTCTCAGCATGCATTTTTCCTTTCTTCAGCCTCGTGCTATGCCTCCACCCACACCCACAGGCGCCTGGCGAGCCCGCTCACGCCACGCAGATGCCGAATCCTGCAGGGTTAAGGCTCAGTACACCAACTGGTGGAGCACATGGCAGGGATGGGGTCGGTCTCCCACAGACCACCAAGCCAGAGCCAGCCGGCCAGCCTGCTCCTCACCCTGCTGTCCGGAACTCACCGGCAGCAAAAAGACCTCAGGATGCAGAACTTCTGTGTCTCCTAACAAAGTAGAGTTTCAGCTTCTACATACTAAAAATGGTGGGTTTCTAACTTCTGTGCCAACAGTTAAACCTCATTCCTAAGGAATAAAGGTAATTTGCTTTTAGCTTAACAACGTGGTTGGTTGGAAGCAGTCTCACTCTGGCTGCATTTTTTTTCTGTACAGAGAAAACAATATCTTACACTTCTCTGCAAATTTTTTGTGTCTATGTATTTCTCTCTTTATATGTAATAAAAACATAGGTATACACACAAAAGTGTATGTATACATAGCGACCGAAAGAAGCAGTGTGCTAAAGCAAATACAATGTTATCTGGAATTAAAAAAAAGTAAACTGAGCAGTACGAACTAAATTACATAATGTTTTTGCAGACCCAGAAACTGTCCTGCAAATACAAGCTTTGAGATTACAGATGCGCTTAGAGGCTATGCTAAGGAAGAACCAGCAACTTCTTTCAACGGAAGGAACAGAACTACATACTCAAATTTTTAAATCCTCAAATGTGAATAAATTATATTCAAGAAAGTAAGTTTTCAATATTATCATGAAGAGATGGACATGGTACTGTCAGAGATACTACTTGATTTAAAAATACTCATTTTGATCCGAGAGACCAGCATGACAGCTGCTGAGCTATCTGTGCTGGGGCAGCATACGTAATTATAGGCTGCCGGCAACCAATTACAGGCTGCTGAAGGACTGATATAAAGAATTGGAGTTAAGAACAGACACCAAATTTGTGCCAAATGACACTTTTTAATGGGAAACAGACTGTTGTGTTCATTCACTGTTGGCAATCTCAGTAAGGAACTATCTTGTTGATAGAGACTACTGCATTTAGAGAATCCTAAATTCATTACGTCAAACATTAATGGTAATGACAGTCACTTAAGAAAGCCAACACAAAATGAAAAGGAATAAGTTTATCTGCTACTGAGCAAATCAATGCAGCCACAATAAAAAGCCAAAGAGGTAGAGAAGTATCAAAACATAAGCATAAATTAAAAATTGTTTAAAAATGGCTAGGTATTGGGGTTTAGACTAACTTATTTGTTGTCTTTAATAACAGTCCCTAGGAAAAGTTAGGAATGTTGCGTACTCTGTTTGCTCGCTTAAATGTGTGCAGACGTTGGCCAGTAAGAGCAAGCACCGAGCCGATACTGCTCGCGTCTTTCAGGACTCTGCTGCAAGCCCTAAAGCACATACGCAGTGTGAGCCCGCGCAGCCCCCTCCGTTTGGCGAGGCATCGAACCCTTCCTGCACCAGAGGATGCTCTGAGAGCCGCCTTTTTTCAGGGCTGCAGTAACAGCAGCTGCCTTAAAGCACTCTTTGGATAATTATTCTGCCCATTTCCCAAAGTCTGTTACTCCATGAGTCACACAACATCAGAACCGCAACTCTGGAAAGACTTACTGCAGAAAAAGAGAGGGGAAATCAGAGCGGCGAGGCAGGTGAAGGAGCGAGGCGGAATGTCCAGAGCCAGCCCGGGGCTGTCGGCCACGCAAAGGCTCCTCGGTGCCGCAGGAGACCCGGCAGCGGGAGATGGCTACTCACCAAATCAAGGAATGCTTTCCTTTCCAAGTCAGGTGCTTGGACCCATGCTTGCAGCGCCAGGATTTCCTTGTCCAGTCTGCTGTTGTGTTCCATGGCCTTCTGTAACTCAATTTTGTCTGTACAGAACAGGAAAAACACCTGGTCACCAGCCCTGGTCTGGACTTTGACCTCCACCAAGCTCAGAGAGGAATAAGGGTTCACAGGAATAAGGGTTCCAAAATTGCACTGCCCTTATGCACAGGTGTACGCGTGCGACAGCAGAGAGAGGAGTTCCCCAGACGTATGGGAACATCTTCTCTTATTCAAATGGTAGAGGTTTATGTTTCTGGAGATCCAGGCTCAATAGCAGTGCTCTGTTTATTACAGCGGTCCCTCCATAGTTATTCCAGAGACTCAGTTTACCTCTAGAATATGGAAAATGCCTCACCTCGGATATTTAGGTACGGGTTTCACAAACAGCTAGGGTAAGTTTTGAAAAGCCCAAACAGCCATATTTCTGATTTTCATCACAAATTTCATAATTTGCTGCAAACCAAAACACAGTCACAGTTCATGTATCAGTGCTGTGCTAGCACCTATGTTTACGAAATGGCCAGTACAGTAAAAATTGTGGTTGTATACCAACCCTCCAAGCCTGAATCAACAAACATCTGCAACCATCACACCAGTTAATGCAGACTATCCCGTATTTCGAGTGCAAGAAATAGGAAAAGATGTATTAGGAGCAGACTGACAGAAATTTGTCCGCATATACACTGGTATCCTAATCCTAAGCAGAACTAGCAAGAAGACAGTTTTCCTTATAGAAGAGGTGAACAAAGATTTTTCCCTTTTCAGCTTCATGCTGGGCACAGGAAATTTCAGCTTAAATTTGACTTTTATTCAGACACAAATAAAAACATACCTTCTTTCTTGGTCCCAATCTGGCAAAAAAAAACAAAAACACAACCCCAAACCTCTGTTTCAAACAAGGATTTTGATATTGGATTTTCAGTTTTGTTATTTAAAATAAAAGGCAAGGAATGCCTCCTACCGAAGCGTTCATTTTGCTGAAGAGCCTGTTTACCGCTGCAGAAAGCCTTGCTAAAATTCTGGATCTTCTCTGCGTGTTGACACCGTGACTTAGCGCTCGCTCTCCGCTCGCTCACGCCTTCCTCCCGGTGCTCAGGCGCTTGCAGGGCTGAGCACAGGGCCGGTTCTACAAGGATAACAGAGTTTTGCTGTGTTCAGGTTTGGAAGGGACCTCTGTGGATCATCTAGTCCAACCCCTCTGCCGAAGAAGGGTCACCTAGACCAGGCTGCACAGGACTGCGTCCAGGCAGGTCTTGAATATCTCCAGAGAAGGAGACTCCACAGCCTCCCTGGGCAGCCTGTTCCAGGACTCCGTCACCCTCAGAGGGAAGAAGTTCTTCCTCAGGTTCAGATGGAACTTCCTCTGCTTCAGTTTGTGCCCGTTTGCCCCTTGTCCTGTCGCTGGGCACCACTGGAAAGAGTCTGGCCACGTCCTCCTGACACCCACCCTGCAGATACTTAGAGGCATTTCTAAGGTCCCCTCGCAGCCTTCTCTTCTTCAGGCTGAACAAGCCCAGCTCTCTCAGCCTCTCCTCGTAGGAGAGAAGCTCCAGTCCCCTCATCATCCTCGTAGCCCTCCGCTGGACTCTCTCCAGTAGCTCTTCATCTCTCTTGAACTGGACACAGCACTGCAGATGGGGCCTCACTAGGGCAGTGTACATGGGAAGGAGAACCTCCCTGGACCTGCTGGCCACACTCCTCCTAATACACCCCAGGAGACCATTGGCCTTCTTGGCAGCCAGGGCACACTGCTGGCTCATGGTCAACCTGTCGTCCACCAGGCCACCTAGGTCCCTCTCCACAGAGCTGCTCTCCAGCAGCTCAGCCCCAAGCCTGTACTGGTGCCTGGGGTTGTTCCTCCCCAGGTGCAGGACCCTGCATTTGCCCTTGTTGAACCTTATCAGGTTCCTCTCTGCCCAGCTTTCCAGCCTGTCCAGGTCACGCTTAATGGCAGCACAGCCTGACGGTGTATCCATCACTCCTCCCAGTTTGGTGTCATTAGCAAACTTGCTGAGCGTACACTCTAACTCTTCATCCAGGTCATTGATGAAGAAGTTAAACAAGACTGGGCCCAGTACTGACCCCTGGGGGACACCACTAGTGACCGGCCTCCAACTAGACTCAGCACCGCTGATGACAACCCTCTGAGTTCTGCCATTCAGCCAGTTCCCAATCCACCTCACCGAACACTCATCCAGCCCACACTTCCTGAGCTACCCTAGGAGGATGTTCTGGGAGACTGTGTCGAAAGTCTTGCTGAAGTCTAGGTAGACAACATCCACGGCTCTCTCCTCATCTACCCAGCCAGTCATGCCATCGTAAAAAGCTATCAGACTGGTCAGGCATGATTTCCCCTTGGTGAATCCATGCTGACTACTCCTGATAACCTTCTTTTCCTCCACTGAATCAGTGTCCCCGAGTGGAGGCTCTCTTCCCAGCCAAGGTCAGCCCAGCGCAGTGTCCCTGCGGGCAGGGACAGAGGACAGGCCATCCCCCGGCGTCATGACGGGGCGCTCAGTGCCCAGGGAGGGACTGCAGCTCCCAGCATGCCCCGGGGTGGGGGAGAGGCACTGCAGCTCCCAGCATGCCCCGGGGTGGGGGAGAGGGACTGCAGCTCCCAGCATGCCCCGGGGCCGGGGACTACAGCTCCCAGCATCCCCCGTGCCCTGCCCAGGCCACTGCCGCCCAGCCCACTCCCAGCCCAGGCCCCGGGCCCTCTTCCAGGCCGCTCTCCATGGAGCCCCCGCCCTGCCCGAGCCCCAGGCCCCCGGCCCCGCAGCATGGAGCAGCTCCGGGCAGGGCTCGGCTGCCCCGGCCCCAGGGAGAGGCCCCGGGGACGCCCGCCCTGCCCGGGACCGGCACCGGGCCTCCCCCAGACCCCCCTAGCCAGCCCCCGGCCTGACCCCCGGCCCCCACACCCACGCTGAGGAGAGTCCCGCAGGCCGAGCTGGCCTCCCCCGAGCTGGTACGGCGACCGTGACCCCTCCAGCAGAGCGGAGACCCCCTCGCTGGAGAGGCAGGCGGGGGACAGCTGCCAGGGCTCTGCTGTCCCCAGCCATGGAGCCTTGCTGAGCCCCATGCTGTGGGGGCTCACGCAGGGACGCCATGGGAAAGCACAGGAGGATCGGGGCAGACAAACAATTCTGACAAGCTTCCAGGAGTATTGAGTTCCCCTCTAATAGCTGCTGTTGCAAGCGCCACAGTCAGGCGGTGTTGGCCTGCGAGGGCACGTCCTGGGCTTTATTCTGCTTTTGCCAAGGAGCAGGAGATGTATGTGCAGGGAGGATTCCCAGCAGATGCAGTTTCATCTTCACGACCGCACACAACAGATGAACCCACCCAAATGGCATCTGCTTACACTTCAGAGCCCTGAGGCCCCTTTGCCCTCAAGTGCCCCGTTTTCCCAGGAAGCTCAGCAGAGGGCTTTTCTGGAGCACAAGGTTTTGCACCATCTTCTGCCTTCCTCCCCACCAAAGCACAGGATCGTGTGTCTTTGAGCAGACAAAGCTCCGCTATCGAAGCCAGGCCAAGGAATTCTCTCAGCACAGCACGGGTCCATCCTTCCCAGGTGGACATAGGTAGAATTTGTCCTGCCAGAACACCTTCTGTGCCCACCCACCTTATGCAGACAAAGCCTCAAAAGCAAATCAGCGCTTTGGGAGCTCAAGACTCCAGAGGAGCAAGGGTCCTGAAATCGGTTCAATTCTTCAAGCCCACCTGACCACTGAAGAGCCACATCTGGAGCTGCTTACCTGAGCCCGATGGGTTTCCGCTCTGTGCCCTGGTCTGGGCCAGACTCTCTGCCTTGCCACTGAAGCATCCGCACCGTGGGTCCTGAGGGCTCTTAGCAACGGCTTCTGCTAACATCTCATTAGCCCTGTGAAAAAGGCAGGAGCATGCAAGAACGGCTGTTACTCATCGTGGCACAAAGGTGTTCCCCAAGGGTGATGCTGTGCTGTTGGACTCATGCACACAAACTTCCCAGCCACCCAAAGGTACTGCTTCTCAGGCTCTTCTGAGCAACCTGTCTTATATCTTCCCTTGTAGGACCTTTCCTTGAAGGTGGTAGGGACTGCAGGCTCCCTCCCTCCCCCTGCTGTAAACTCCAACAGACGATGCACCGCCATAACGGCAGCTGAACAAAGTCCTGTTGCCTCACAGACTCCTCTTGTGTCCCCTCTGCCTTTCCAAGTGCGTCTATCCTAAGGTGGAGCAGAAGAGCAGCAGAAATGAAGCTCCTCTTTTCCACCACCCTGCAGCAAGGAGAGACGGCTACAAAAAACTGTTTGAAGAAAAAGAACCAAAACGTCCTGCAGACAGGCCTGATTTGTTGTGTTACTTCAGGGTCAGTAAAGAGAAAGGCAAACAGGCCTCCGTAATGGGAGAGCCCAAGGCGTGCTCTTCTGAGAAGTACGCCGTCTTGAGCGTACGCATCCTGCTGACCAGATCCAAGAAAGGGAAGTGGGGTGGAAAAGCCACGAAGAAGAGGGTCGTATTCCCATAACGTAGGGGAAAAACAGAAGACATTTGGACTTACTTTTTTAATGTCTTTGTAAAGCATCTTCTAATTTCCTGGTCCACCAGATAACATTTCTCCCAACTTTTTAGTTCAGCCTGCGCACGTGCCATTTGCAGTGCGCTCTTCTCCTGCAAGCTCTGTGCTCTCTCCAGCTCCGATTCCAGAGCGCTCACTCTCTGCTCCAGCAGTTTTCTCCAGGAGGCGTCAGTGGTGCAGATCTCCTCTCTTCTGGCTGGAGTGGCTGCCTGTGTCTAAAGCAGAAGGCGCAACTTCAAGAAACAGGAAGAAAAAGACAACGCCCCCGGCTCTCAAAAAGCCTGCTCTTCCTGCCATTTGTACACAAAAGCTGGTATTAAACAGCCTACAGCGCTGCATGGACAGGGAGAAGGAAAAGGCGGCATCTTTCTCATGAACACAGGTCCCACCACACGCACAGAGGCACTTTGATGCAGCCTTTTGCAGCTCCCCAGCTTCCCTACGGGAAAGGCAAACCCACAGCACCAACAAGGAGAGCCGGATGCCCAAGACCAAACACCTAAAACACCATCGCCACCACCACGAATGAACGCAATGCAGACTACAGATGCAAATGGTACATAAACTGACCTGCAAAAGTGGGCTGAGATGCTGCTTCTGTCCCGTTTCTGCCTGTGCTATCTGTTCACACTGTTCTTCAGAAAGCGCTGCTGCCGTACGAGCCACGCCAGCAGTCGCCAAGCCGTGCGGCACAAGAGTAGCCACCAGCCCTCGTAGCTGCTGGTTTGCAGGTGCGAGCTGCAGAGATGTTTCACGCTCCAACTCCAGCTGCGCAGAGAGTTCACACATCTGGATGCAGGGAATAAACAATCTGTCTTAGGCAAAGGGCTCTCAAATCTCCGCCAAACTCAATCACATGGCCGCAACCTCTGCACGGTGTCGGAACAGAACCCAGTCTCCAAAGAGCACGGCCGCCTCGTTCTTCCCCACCCAGGTGCTGTCCCAAGCTCACTGCCTTCCCACAGCCTCGGAACGAGCTCCCTGAAGAGCCAGCTGACTTTTTCAAGGTGAGAGGGGAGGAGGCAGCGAGGAGAAAGGAGCTAAAAGCACCCTCGAGCCTGGACAACTGTTGTTAGTGATGCAGAAGCTCATAACGTCCTCAGAGAAGTCTCTCCTGTATTTGTTCCCAAATTATTTTCTTGTCTGGCACTCTTTGAAGCAACGGAACAGCTTCCTCCATACTGACAGGTTTACAGACTTTGCATACCTTGGCCTTAGCCTTGTCCAAGTCCTCTTGCAAGCGGGAGTTTTCCTCCTTCAGGTAATCGCGTTGGAGTGTGGAAGCTTTCAGCGACTTTTCTGCTATCCACTGCTTTCTTGAAGCATCAGTGAGCTCTTCTTGCAGCCGTCCCACTGTTCTCTAGGGAAACAATGTCACGGGAGGACAGAGAAAAAGGTAAGAAGCCAAAATCTGTCTTTTGACTTGCAGTTACTAGATAATATACCGAGATCGGTTCTCTAAGTGCATCGCAAAGCAGAGCAGCCTCATCCCCTGGAAGAAGGTGACATCTGCACAGCTGACGGTCTCTAGCCATCCTTGGCAAGTGAAGACAACTACAGAAATGCCATCTCTGAAGGATGATTTCTGTTTCCAGCACATTCTGCTGGGAAGATGCGGAGACTGTATCTAAGTATGTGTCTATAAGCACGTCTCAAGGCTTGCCGGCACCTTCCGCAATTCCAACAAAACCAGAACCAGCTCGAGTGATGGACTCCAACGCAGGTAGCTTACACCTGCTGACTTTCCGGAGCACCAGACAGCCTTGGGAACTGCTCTGCTTTCAGTCATTCCTGCTCAGTGATCATCTCACCTCTTTTTCTACTTGGTCCGCCTCGCATATAAAGGCATCGCTCACCTTATGTTCTTGGGCGGCCTTGTTCCGCACCTCTCCCAGCTGCTGATGGAGGAAAACATTTTCACTCTGGAGCTGGGACAGTTGTTCCTGCAGCCCTTCTGCCTGCTTGATGACATCTTTTCTCTCTTGAGCGTTCTTCGGGGGTAGAGCGTGCTGCTCCTTTGCCTGCCTCCGAGCCTGATGTAATTCTCTTTCTGCTCTATCTAAAGCCAGTGTCTTCTCCCGGAGAGTTTCTTTCAGTTGCTCCACTTCCTGCTCCAGCCTGTTAGCTTTTCTTTTGGCTTTGTTCAGCTGCTGACACAAGCTCTTGTTGGTTTCCAGCACCTCAGAGATGTGCGCGGGCACAGTGAGCTGGACATCACATGCTCTCAGAATCTCTTGCACATCGGCACTTTCTGCTGTCCCAGGACTTCTGAGGCTCCGGTGGCAAAGGGACGAATCCAACCCTGGGGTCGGTATTTGGGCTGTGATGTTTCCTGTCTGCTCAAAGGGAAAGAATAAAAATGGACGGAACTTAGGAAATCAGCTCAAAACAGGAGAGAGCGGCAGCATGTCACAGACCCAGAAGAGGACTGTCACTAACTTGACGTCGGATGAGAAAAGAGTTTCCAAGAACCCTGCCTTTGGCATTACTCATGGAAAAGTCTTCTTCTGCATTAGGGTGTGATAGAAGCCTAAAAGGAAGTCTCCAATGTAAAGCCTTGGGGTTTACATACCTCCCCCTCAGAGCTTTTGCCCTCCTCGATGGCTTCTTCATCAGCTGGCGACTCACGGCCGGCAGACTCCCAGTATACGGCAGGCTCATCTACATTAAAACCACACATTTTTGGAACCACAGTGATCTAATACAGCTCCTTGGTGCCTAGAGCGCTTCCCGAATCATCGTGCTTCCCGAGACAATCTTAGCACAAACACACACCCCAAACCCATGAAATCCTAGTGAGAGACCTGTCACAACGCGGATGCGAAATGCATCTCTTCTCCTGCTTGGGAGTTTGTTTCCTCGAGAGCACGCGCCTGCGCCATGTGCCAGGGACATCACTCGAAGTGACGAGAAAGGAGCCAAAAAGGAAGCAGTGTCTCGAGAATTCTGCTTCCCAGGGACAACACCTGGCAGAGCATTTGTTCCCGGATGACAAGGAACCCCTCCACGCCGTTTCCAAACACCCTGTCTCCCTGGCAGCCCACCAAAAGGGCAGGCGACAGCCCTTTTCCCCATCGCCTCCTCCGCGCTGGAGAGTCCTACCTGCTCTCCCCAGAGCGGGTGCACACCGCCCCTCTCCAGCAGCTCCTGCCCTGCGGCGAGCGCTGGGTGCTGACACCCGTTTTGTATGGCCTGGAGCAGCTCCTCCCTCGTTTTCCTGCTCCCTGGGGACCGCAGGGCACACGCTGGGTCTGGGCCTGGAAAGACAGACAGCGCAACCTCTTGGACTCACCGCAAGAACAACGGCCCTTTCCATCTTTCCCTCCTTTGGGAACCAACACGCCCAGGCATGAAGCGAAGCCCCAGGGCAGGAGAACAGCCCAGGAGTTTCCCAAAGACTTCCCGCCTGCCTGCGCCCGTTACCTCTCGTCCTTCTCCCGGCAGTTGTTGTCACCAACAGCCGCCTGCTTCTTCACTGGCAGCGGCGCTGGGGCCAAGCCCCCGGTGATGGACATGCAGTGTGGCTTGTTCCAGACGTCCTGCAAGATCTTGTTGTCAGCGATGCTTCCGAAGGACACATGCTGCTTCTGTGCCCTCCTCCTGCACAGGAACCGCCAGATGCTCTTCATGGCCCAGCAGGAATGGGCACCGCACTGCCTTGCCTCTCACCGACGAGCGGAGACAGGCAGGATTGGGTGGGCGCTGCCGGGTGCCGGCTGCCAGCAGAGGAGCCAAGCCCTGAGGAGCGGCAGGGCACGGGCAACTGCCTCCGGGCCGAGCCCACCACCAGCAGCAATGGCAGCACCAGCACAACACCACTGGCACAGCACCAGAAGCACCAGTACAGCAGCACCAGCACCAGCACAGCACCACTACCACCAGCACGGTACCAGTACCACCAGTACCACCAGCACAGCACCAGCAGCACCAGCACAGCACCAGCAGCACCGCCAGGTACTGTGTGTGCAGGGTCTGTGCCAGTGCCCCAGGTCTAGCGAACGCGTGTGCTGACGTCATGAACGGCTCAGTGACATCATAAGGTGCTGGGAACTGGGCGGTGCTGGTGGCAGAGGCCTGCAGGGCGGACGTGCGCGTGTGCTCAGCACCTTTCTGCGCACACCCAGGCCACGTGCCCAAGGGAAACGGCCCCTGGCGCACGGTGTCCAGGTCCACCAGCTTGCCCAAGGCCACCTCTCCAAGGCTCCCAGCACCCTGCACGCTCGGGGCACCCACCGTCCTCCTCTCCTCTCTCACACATGGGGTCGGCAGGGCGGGCTCTGGCCGCCAAGGCTCCCTGCAAGCACGAGAGGCGGTGGCTGGACACCCCGTGTGCCATTTTGGGCTTCCTGGGCTCTGGCTGTGTGTTCTGGGGCACCCTGGACCCCTCGGGCACCCCTCTCTGCAGCCCTGGGTGTGTCCCTTGGAGGGCACCCCAAGCCCCCGCTGTCCACTGTGGAATGCCCCTGTGCCTCGCTTTTGCTTGCTGGTCTGCCCGGTTCCCCTCAGTGTGCCGTTTGGGGTGCTCCGAGACGCTCGTTCAGCTCTCTGGGCTTCCCCTGCACGTGCCTCTCTGGCTTTGGATGCTGCCTCAGGCCGTGGCTCTGCCTTTCAGGGTGCCCCAGGCCCCTGTTGTGTGAATTGCAGTGCTCTCCGGGGCAACGGGTGTGCCATTCCCCTGGCCGAGCACCCCGAACGATGCCGTTCTGAGCACCCCAAGGCCCCTCGGAGTGCATTTTCGGCTCCCCCAGCTCCTTGGCGTGCCTTTGGGTGCCTCTGCAGGCCCCGCAGTGTGCTTTCTGCTGCACCCCATCTTCCCTGGTGTGCCTTTCACTACGCCCCAGGGCAATCGGTGTGCCTTTTGGGGCGTCCCTGGGCTTGGTGTTTCCCTGGACGCAGGACTCCCGGGGGGTCTTACCAGAGCGGGGCAGAGGGGCACAGTCACCTCCCTTGCCCTGCTGCCCACGCTGCTGGGGATGCAGCCCGGGATGCGATTGCCTTCTGGACTGCGAGCGCACATCACCGGCTCGTGTCCAGCTTTTCATCCTCCGGCACCCCCAAGTCCTTCTCGGCAGGGCTACTCTCCACCCCTTCATCCCCAGCCTGGATTTATGCGTGCGATTGCACCCACCCCTTGCACTTGGCCTTTTTCAACTTTTGGCAGCTTGTTGCTTTACTAAACTTTCTGCTGCTTTACGAAGCTTGCATTTGTTGACTGGACAAGTAATTAGGGTTCCGGGGAAGATATGCTTCACCCCACCCCTCTTCCATTTGACTGAGTTTGTCTACAAATTCCAGCCTCCACGTGGCTCTGGGATCACACACACATACACACACACACTTGCCGTTGGGTAAGTTGAAAAAAAACTGTTGAATAATTTAGGTGAAATATATCACAGAAATCACCAGGTCGGTCCATTTGGCAATTCTTCCCCTGCAGTCCTTCTCAACCCATGGCAACAGGAACCCAAAACCTTGCAGTCCAGCTAATATTTTACAAACATTTCTCCCGGTTTAGAAGTTCTCAGAGCTGACACTCTGACTCTCCTCCTGCAGCTGGGAGGCTGTGGTGTCTCCAGGCGAAGCAACATTTAAGTACCCAATCTCAGAAGGTTGAGAGGGGGATAAGGAAAAGGGTGAGTCTTGGCTTTCAGCTTCTCCTTCAGGCTTCGTGTCTGGCGTGGCCTTCAGGGTGCTGAGAAAGTCTGGCGGTTCTCTTGACGGGAAGCTGAAAACAAATTTCCTCTCTTAAGTCATTCTGCAAACTTCATCTGACCCTCCATCACCTGCCACAGTCCCAACACTCCTCCCAACGTCTCTGCGAGGCAGTGCAGGGCGATGCTCAATGCCTTTCGCTTGGACTGAGTCTCCGCTACTCCTCCTCTCTAGCTGCTCACCGTAGACTGAGGGACTCATGCAGGGAAACCGTCCATCCTCTGCTATCAAATTTTGGCGTGGGTTACGGATACGCTGCAACGATGTGACCCCAATATGAGTATGATCGTTCACCCTTTATTAGTCAGCAAAACAAGGTTTATATAGCAAAACAATTACAGCATCTGAATGGTTAAACCCCCAACACATATATAGGCAAAATTACTGCAACTCGTTGTGATTGGTGCAGAGCTGCATCTCGAAGTGAAAACAGTACTGTGGCAGGAAACAACAACGTGGCAGGAAGGAAGTGAGAGTGTGGCAGGAAATGGTGACGTTCCCCCTGCTCCAGAGTCCTGAGCTTGTCGCTCTGCCTTCCCAGCAGGGTTCCGTGTCAGCCGCTCCCAAGGCTCACTTCCGGATTGGAACCTGGGTTGCTCAACACACCAAACTATGTTCCCTCTCTTCCAGCCAGGACTCCACACAGACCCAGTCTCTGTGCCTCTGTGCGAGCAGTGAAATGAGCAGATGAGGCTGAGCAACAGATTTACAGGTTAGTCCCTTCTGGCTGCGAGCTATCTGCAGCCGTTCGAATTTTCGGAGCAGGGCTGCCGGAGGCGCAGAGCAAGCACCTCCTAAGCAGCGTTTGAGGTTTGAGGTGGCAACACAAGCAAGCAGTACCAGTCTCTGTGCCTCTGTGCGAGCAGTGCCATGGGCAGATGAGGCTGAGCAACACCGTTCCAGGCTAGCTCTATCTGGCTGCGAGCTATCTGCAGCCGTTCGAATTTTCGGAGCAGGGCTGCCGGAGGCGCAGAGCAAGCACCTCCTAAGCAGCGTTTGAGGTTTGAGGTGGCAACACAAGCAAGCAGTACCAGTCTCTGTGCCTCTGTGCGAGCAGTGCCATGGGCAGATGAGGCTGAGCAACACCGTTCCAGGCTAGCTCTATCTGGCTGCGAGCTATCTGCAGACGTTCGCATTTTCGGAACAGCACTGCCCTATGTCTTCTGCACGGACCGCCTAATTTGCATTTGAAGTTGGAGGTGGCAACACAAGCAAGCAGCCCCAGTCTCTGTGCCTCTGTGCGAGCAGTGCCATGGGCAGATGAGGCTGAACAACAGCTTTCCAGGCTAGCACTTTCTGTCTGCGTCCTATTTGCAGATGTTCGCATTTTCAGAGCATGGCTGCCGGAGGAGACGAGCACGGACCACTTAAAGTACGTTTGAAGTTTGAGATGGCAACACAAGCAAGCAGCCCCAGTCTCTGTGCCTCTGTGCGAGCAGTGCCATGGGCAGATGAGGCTGAGCAACATCGTTCCATGCTAGCTCTTTCTGGCTGCGAGCTATTTGCAGACGTTCGCATTTTCGGAACAGCACTGCCCTAGGCCTTCTGCACGGATCACCTAATTTGCATTTGAAGTTGGAGGTGGCAACACAAGCAAGCAGCCCCAGTCTCTGTGCCTCTGTGCGAGCAGTGCCATGTGCAGGTGAGGCTGAACAACAGCTTTTCAGGCTAGCTCTTTCTGGCTGCAAGCTATCTGCAGACGTTCGAATTATTAGAGCAAGGCTGCCGGAGGCACCGTGCTTGGAACCCCAAAGCTACGTTTGAAGTTTGAGGCGGCAAGACAAGCAAGCAGCCCCAGTCTCTGTGCCTCTGTGCGAGCAGTGCCATGGGCAGATGAAGCTGAGCAACAGCTTTCCAGGCTAACTCTTTCTGCCTGCGAGCTATCTGCAGACGTTCGCATTTTCGGAACAGCACTGCCCTAGGCCTTCTGCACGGACCACCTAATTTGCATTTGAAGTTGGAGGTGGCAAGACAAGCAAGCAGCCCCAGTCTCTGTGTCTCTGTGCGAGCAGTGCCATGGGCAGATGAGGCTGAACAACATCTTTCCAGGCTAGCTCATTCTGGCTGCCAGCTATTTGCAGATGTTCGCATTTTCAGAGCAGGGCTGCCGGATGAGAACTGCACGGACCACCTAAAGTATGTTTGAAGTTTGAGATGGCAAGACAAGCAAGCAGCCTCAGTCTCTGTGCCTCTGTGCAAGCAGTGCCATGTGCAGACAAGGCTGGGCAACACGTTTTCTGGAGAGCTCGTTCTGGCTGCAAGCTATCTGCAGATGTTCGCATTTTCGGAGCAGGGCTGCCGGAGGACCCCGACACAAAAAACCTACTTTATATTTGAAGTTTGAGGGGGAAGACAAGCAAGCAGCCCTAATCTCTGTGCCTCTGTGCGAGCAGTGCCATGGGCAGATGAGGCTGAGCAACAGCTTTCCAGGCTAGCTATTTCTGGCTGCGAGCTATCTGCAGACATTCACATTTCCAGAGCAGGGCTGCCGTTGGCGATTGGAAAGGACCACCTAAGCTACGTTTGAAGTTTGAGTTAACAAGACAAGCAAGCAGCCCTAGTGTCTGTGCCTCTGTGCGAGCAGTGCCATGGGCAGATGAGGCTGAGCAACAGCTTTCCAGGCTAGCTCTTTCTGCCTGCGAGCTATCTGCAGACGTTCGCATTTTCAGAGGAGCGCTGCCGGAGGAACACTGCACGGACCCCCAAAGCTACATTTTAAGTTTGAGGTGGCAAGACAAGCAAGCAGTCCCAGTCTCTGTGTCTGTGTGCGAGCAGTGCCATGGGCAGATGAGGCTGAGCAACAGCTTTCCAGGATAGCTCTTTCTGGCTGCGAGCTGTCTGCAGACGTTTCCCTTTTCGGAGCAGGAATGCCGGAGGCATCCGGCTCAGACCACCTAAGTTACTTTTCAAGTTTAAGGGGACAAGACAAGCAAGCAGCCCCAGTCTCTGTGCCTCTGTGCGAGCAGTGCCATGGGCAGATGAGGCTGAGCAACAGCTTTCCAGGCTAGCTCTTTCTGCCTGCGAGCTATCTGCAGACGTTCGCATTTTCGGAGCAAGGCTCCAGGAGGCCCCCTGCACGGACCACCTAAGCTACGTTTTAAGTTTGAGGTGGCAAGACAAGCAAGCAGGCCCGGTCTCTGTTGAAAGCTTGTGGCTTAGAATTAACGGACAGTCTCACACGGGTGACTTTACGGTGGGTGTATACTACAAGCCACCTGATCAGGAGGAGGAGGTTAATGAGGCCTTCTACAAACAGCTGCAAGCAGCCTCAGAGTCACAGGCCCTGGTTCTCATGGGGGACTTCAACCACCCTGACGTCAGCTGGGAAGACCACACAGCTAGGCAGGCGCAATCCAGGAGGTTCCTACAGAGCACCGATGATAACTTTCTGATGCAAGTGGTGTAGGAACCAACAAGGAAAGATGTGCTGCTGGACCTCGTGTTAACAAACAAGGAGGGACTGGTGGAGGATGTGAAGGCTGGAAGTGGACTCGGCTGCAGTGACCATGAAATGGTCGAGTTCAGGATCCTGCGTGGAGGAAGCAGGGCGATAAGCAGGATCAAAACCCTGGACCTCAGGAGGGCTGACTTTGCCCTCTTCAAGGAGCTACTGGGAGGAATCCCGTGGGCCAGGGCTCTCGAAGGCAGGGGGGTCCATGAGTGCTGGTCGCTTTTTAAACAACACTTCTTCCATGCACAGGAGCAATGCATCCCCCAGAGAAAGAAACCGAGCAAAGGAGGAAGGAGACCTGCATGGTTAAATAAGGAGCTTCTAGCGGAGATCAGGCAGAAGAGAAAGGTCCATGGAATGTTTAAAGAGGGGCAGGCCACTTGGGAAGAGTACAGAAACGTGGTGAGAGCATGCAGGGATGCGACGAGGAAGGCCAAGGCTCACCTGGAATTGAAGCTGGCAAGGGATGTCAAAAACAACAAGAAGGGCTTCTTCAAATACATCAGCAGCAAAAGGAAGGCTAGGGACAACTTGGGGCCGCTGCTGAATGAGGTGGGTGTCCTGGTGACGGAGGATGCGGAGAAGGCAGAGCTACTGAATGCCTTCTTTGCTTCAGTCTTCAGTGCTAAGACTGGCCCTCAGGAATCCCAGGCCCCGGAGGGAAGAGATGAAGCCTACAAAGAGAACGACTTTCCCTTGGTCGAGGAGGACTGTGTGAGGGATCGCTTAAGCGATCTGGATGTCCACAAATCCATGGGCCCCGATGGAACGCACCCACGAGTGCTGAGGGAGCTGGCGGATGTCATTGCTGAGCCACTCTCCATTATCTTTGAGAGGTCCTGGAGGACAGCAGAGGTGCCCGAGGACTGGAGAAAGGCCAATGTCACTCCAATCTTCAAAAAGGGCAAGAAGGAGGACCCAGGGAACTACAGGCCGGTCAGCCTCACCTCCATCCCGGGAAAGGTGATGGAGCAGCTTATCCTGGAGGCCATCATGAAGCAAGTGGAAGAAAAGAAGGTTATCAGGAGTAGTCAGCATGGATTCACCAAAGGGAAATCATGCCTGACCAATCTGATAGCTTTCTACGATGACATGACTGGCTGGGTAGACGAAGGGAGAGCCGTGGATGTTGTCTACCTAGACTTCAGCAAGGCTTTCGACACAGTCTCCAATGATATCCTCCTAGGGAAGCTGAGGAAGTGTGGGCTGGATGAGTGGTCGGTGAAGTGGATAGAGAACTGGCTGAATGGCAGAACTCAGAGGGTTGTCATCAGCGGCGCTGAGTCTAGTTGGAGGCTGGTGACAAGTGGTGTCCCCCAGGGGTCAGTACTGGGCCCAGTCTTGTTTAACTTCTTCATCAACGACCCGGATGAAGAGTTAGAATGTACCCTCAGCAAGTTTGCTGATGACCCCAAACTGGGAGGTGTGGTGGACACAGCGGAAGGCTGTGCTGCCATTCAGCGTGACCTGGATAGGCTGGAAAGCTGGGCAGAGAGGAACCTGATGAGGTTCAACAAGGGCAAGTGCAGGGTCCTGCACCTGGGGAGGAACAACCTCATGCACCAGTACAGGCTTGGGGTGGACCTGCTGGAGAGCAGCTCTGCGGAGAGGGACCTGGGTGTCCTGTTGGGCGACAGGTTAACCATGAGCCAGCAGTGTGCCCTGGCTGCCAAGAAAGCCAATGGGATCCTGGGGTGCATCAAGAATAGTGTGGCTAGCAGGAGGAGGGAGGTTCTCCTTCCCCTCTACACTGCCCTGGTGAGGCCTCATCTGGAGTACTGTGTCCAGTTCTGGGCTCCCCACTTCAAGAAATATGAAGAGCTACTGGAGAGAGTCCAGCGGAGGGCTACAAGGATGGTGAGGGGACTGGAGCATCTCCCCTACAAGGAGAGGTTGAGGGAACTGGGCTTGTTCAGCCTGAAGAAGAGAAGGCTGCGAGGGGACCTTATAAATGCCTACAAATATCTGAAGGGTGGGTGTCAGGAGGATGGGGCCAAGCTCTTTTCAGTGGTGCCCAGTGACAGGAAAAGGGGCAATGGGCACAAACTGAGGCACAGGAAGTTCCACCTGAACATGAGGAAGAACTTCGTCCCTCTGAGGGTGACGGAACCCTGGAACAGGCTACCCAGGGAGGTTGTGGAGTTTCCTTCTCTGGAGATATTCAAGACCCGCCTGGACGGGGTCCTGTGCGGCTTGCTGTAGGTGACCCTGCTTGGGCAGGGGGTTGGACTAGATGACCCACAGAGGTCCCTTCCAACCCCTACTATTCTGTGATTCTGTGTTTCTGTGATTCTGTGCCTCTGTGCGAGCAGTGCCATGGGCAGATGAGGCTGAGCAACAGCTTTCCAGGCTAGCTCTTTCTGCCTGCGAGCTATCTGCAGACTTTTGCATTTTCAGAGTAGCGCTTCTGGAGGCCCCCTGCATGGACCACCTAGGCAACGTGTGAAGTTTCAGGGGGCAAGACAAGCAAGCAGCCCCGGTCTCTGTGCCTCTGTGCGAGCAGTGCCATAGGCAGACGAGGCTGATCAACAGCTTTCCAGGCTAGCCTCTTCTGGCTGTGATCTACATGAAGATGTTCGTATTTTTGTAGCAGGTCTGGTGGAAGTGCCCAGCAGAGACCCTCTAACATACCTTTGAATTTTGAGGTGGCAAGACAAGCAAGCAGCCCCAGTCTCTGTGCCTCTGTGCGAGCAGTGCCATGAGCAGATGAGGCTGAGCAACAGCTTTCCGAGCTCGCGTCTTGTGGCTGTGATCTACATGAAGATGTTTGCATTTTTGGAGCAGGTCTGCGAAATGCTCCTGGCAGAGACCCCGTAATGTACGTTTGAAGTTTGAGGTGGCAAGACAGGCAAGCTGCCCCAGTCTCTGTGCTCCTATGTGAGCAGTGCCATGGGCAGATGAGGCTGAGCAACAGCTTTCCAGGCTAGCCTCTTCTGGCTGCGAGCTACATGCTCTAATACTAGAAGCATATGTGGTTAGCACAGAATACAGTTTGTTTAGGGATAACTACTGAAGAAGGAAACATCAGATATACAGTTTCTTTAATGACATGTAACACTATTTGAATTAATTTTTTGTTTGAACATAGGAAAAGTTTACATAGCTAAGAACCTATCCCTCAGGGAATATGTATATATATTTTTTTGCAACCTGTCCAAGCAATTAGTTCTGTTTTCTTTCTTTCTTCTGTTCTGTTGTGTTCACATGTAGTATTCTCTTGCGTTCTGTAATATTGTGTTGTGTTCTCCTGTGTTCTGATGTGTACTCATTTTTCATGTTCTGTTGTTTTTTGTTGTGTTCTGTTGTGTTCTGCTGTGTTCTGATGTGTTCTTTTGTGTTCTGATGTATTGTGTTCTTTTTTGTTCTGTGTTCTTTTTTTTTCTGTTTTGTTCTGATGTGTTCTATTGTGTTCTGATGTGTAGTGTTCTATTGTGTTCTGATATGTTTTCTTGTGTTCTCATTTATAGTATTCTGCTGTGTTCTCATGTGTTCTGCTGTGTTATGTTGTGTTCTGTTGTGTTCTCTGATGTTCTGATGTATTCTCATGTGTACTGTTCTGTTGTGTTCTTTTGTGTTCTGTTGTGTTCTGTTGTGTTCTCATGTGTAGTGTTCTGTTCTGTTCTCTTCTGTTTTGTTCTGTTGTGTTCTATTGTGTTCAATTCTGTTCACATGTGTAGTGTTCTCATGTTCTGTTGTGTTCTTGTGTGTTCTGTTGTGTTCTGATGTGTTCTCATGTGTAGTGTTGTGTTGTGTTCTATTGTGTTCTTTTGTGTTCTGTTGTGTCTTCATGTGTAGTGTTCTGCGGTGTTCTGTTGTGTTCTCTTGTGTTCTGTTGTGTTCTGATGTGTACTCATGTATAGTGTTCTGTTGTGTTCTGTTGTGTTCTGATTTGTTCACATGTAGCATTTTGTAGTGGTGTGTAGTGTTCTGTTGTGTTCTGCTGTGTTATGATGTGTTCTGATGTGTTCTGTTGTGTTCTGATGTGTTGTATTCTCTTGTGTTCTCTTGTGTTCTGATGTGTTCTCGTGTGCAGTGTTCTTTTGTGTTCTGTTGTGTTCTGTTGTGTTCTGATGTGTTCTCAGGTGTAGTGTTCTGTTCTGTTGTTTTCTGTTGTGTTCCGTTGTGTTCTGTTCTGTTCTGTTTTATTGTGTTCCGTAGTCTTCTGTTGTGTTCTGTTGTATTCTCTTGCGTTCTGTGGTGTTGTGATGTATAGTGTTGTGTTTCGTTCTATTGTGTTCTGATGTGTTCACATGTGAAGTGTTCTGTTGTGTTCTGTCCTCTTCAAGTGTGTAGTGTTCTGTTTTGTTCTGTTGTGTTCTCTTGTCTTCACATGTGTAGTGTTCTGCTGTGTTCTGTTTTGTTCTGATGTGTTCTGATGTGTTCTCATTTTTAGTGTTCAATTGTTATTTGCTGTGTTCTGTTGTGTTCTGTTGTGTTCTGTTGTGTTCTGTTGTGTTCTGCTGTGTTCTGATGTATTCTTATGTGTAGTGTTCTGTTGTGTTCTGTTGTGTTCTGTGTGTTCTGTTGTGTTCTGATGTGTTCTCCTGTGTAGTGTTCTGTTGTGTTCTGTTGTGATCTCTTGTGCTCTGTTGTGTTCTGCTGTGTTCAGATGTGTTCTGATGTGTTCTCATATGTTCTCATGTTTAGTGTTCTGTTGTTTTTTGTTGTGTTCTGTTGTGCTCTGTTGTGTTCTGTTTTGTTCTGATGTGTTCTGCTGTGTTCTGTTGTGTTCTAATGTGTTGTGTTCTGTTGTGTTCTGTTGTTTTCTGTTTTGTTCTGATGTGTTCTGCTGTGTTCTGTTGTGTTCTGATGTGTAGTGATCTTTTGTGTTCTGTTGTGATGTGTTCTCATCTTTACTGTTCTGTGGTGTTCTGTTGTGTTCGGTTGTGTTCTGTTGTGTTCTCATGTGTAGTGTTCTGTTCTGTTGTGTACTTTTGTGTTCTGTTGTGGTCTTTTGTGTTCTGTTGTGTTCTGATGTGTTCTCATGTGTAGTATTCTGCTGTGTTCTGTTGTGTTCTGTTCTGTTGTGACGTGTTCTGATATTTTCTCATGTGTTGTTTTTTGTTGTGTTCTATTGTGTTCTGATGTGTTCTCACGTGTTGTGTTCTGTTGTGTTGACTTGACTTCAGCAAGGCTTTCGACGCTGTCTCCCATAATATCCTCCTAGGGATGCTCAGGAAGTGTGGGCTGGATGAGTGGTCGGTGAAGTGGATTGAGAACTGGCTGAATGGCAGAACTCAGAGGGTTGTCATCAGTGGCGCTGAGTCTAGTTGGAGACTGGTAACAAGTGGTGTCCCTCAGGGGTCAGTGCTGGGCCCAGTCTTGTTTAGCTTCTTCATCCACAACCTGGATGAAGAGTTAGAATGTACCCTCAGCAAGTTTGCTGATGACCCCAAACTGGGAGGTGTGGTGGACACAGCGGAAGGCTGTGCTGCCATTCAGCGTGACCTGGATAGGCTGGAAAGCTGGGCAGAGAGGAACCTGATGAGGTTTAACAAAGGCAAATGCAGGGTCCTGCACCTGGGGAGGAACATCAGTACAAGCTTGGGGTGCACCTGCTGGAGAGTAGCTCTGCAGAGAGGGACCTGGGTGTCCTGTTGGACGACAGGTTAACCATGAGGCAGCAGTGTGCCCTGGCTGCCAAGAAAGCCAATGGGATCCTAGGGTGCATCAAGAAGAGTGTGGCCAGCAGGACGAGGGAGGTTCTGCTTCCCCTCTACACTGCCCTGGTGAGGCCTCATCTGGAGTACGCTGTCCAGTTCTGGGCTCCCCAGTTCAAGAAAGATGAGAAGCTACTGGAAAGAGTCCAGCGGAGGGCTACGAGGATGGTGAGGGGACTGGAACATGTTCCTTACGAGGAGAGGCTGAGGGAGCTGGGCTTGTTCAGCCTGAAGAAGAGAAGGCTGGGAGGGGACCTAATAAATGCTGATAAATATCTGAAGGGTGGGTATCAGGAGGATGGGGACAAGCTCTTTCCAGTGGTGCCCAGTGACAGGACAAGGGGCAATGGGCACAAACTGAGGCACAGGAAGTTCCACCTGAACATGAGGAAGAAGTTCGTCCCTCTGAGGGTGACGGAACCCTGGAACAGGCTGCCCAGGGAGGTTGTGGAGTCTCCTTCTCTGGAGATGTTCAAGACCCACCTGGACAAGGTCCTGTGCAGCCTGCTCTAGGTTTCCCGGTGTCCTGGGTTTGGCCAGGACAGGGTTAATTTTCACCGGACTCCAGGAAGGGGCACAGCCGGGGGGTGGGGGCTGACCCCACCTGGCCGAACAGAGCCCGGTGTTCCATACCCTGTGACATCACGCTGGGTTCCGGTGGGGGGGGCGGGGCGGCGGGAAGGCACTCGCGGCTTGGAGGGACGCAGCGCCGGTCCTGTTTCGGGAGAGCGGCTGTCTGGGTTGTACGGTTCGTTGTTGTGTTTTCTCCTTATTTGTATCGTTGTTGTTCCTGTTTTCCCTCTGTTTGTTGTTCTGTTAAACTGCCCTTATCCCGACCCACCTGTTTCTGCCTCTTTCTTTTCATTCTCCTTCGCACGCCTGCGGGGGGAGGGGCGGCTGCGTGGCGCTTTTCTTGCCGGCGGCAGCCGAAACCGAAACAGTTTTTCAGCAATTTAAGTCACAGATATGATCTGTAATGGGACAGATGACACTAACTGCATCTGACCATCCTAATATACTCCAGATGTTTATCTTTGCAAATATTGTTAGCTTGCAGTAGACTTTGTGCAAAGGTAGCAAGAGGAAGAGAAGTCTGTCTTTGAATTTTAAAGCTTTCTTTGCAGGTGTCATTTTGTGTCCTTCTGTCTACGTGACTCGCAGCACTACACTGCACGTTCTGCGGAGCCCCTGATCTGCTAGTGACATTAACGGCTAGCTGGGTGGTGGTGGAAGGGTGCCAGTTCTCGCAGTGCGAGAACTAATGTGATGCATTGTATCAACATCTTAATGCTAAGATGATCTTTAGTATGAAGAAAGTATTTTAAACAAACACCATGTAGTTCCGTGCAACATCAGTGCTTTTTGTTCTAGACAGTGAAGGTCTGTTGTGTAGTCAAAGCCGTAAATGGAATGAAATGAGGTTGCTTTAAACAAAGGTTTCATAAGTTGTTGAAAATCAGTTTTGAGGAAAATGTCTGAAATGTTTTGCAGAGGTGAATCTGGTGCTGGGAAGACTGAAAACACAAAGAAAGTTATTCAATACCTTGCTCCTGTTGTTTCGTCCCATAAAGGAAGAAAGGACCATAATATTCCTGTAAGTTGGGATATTTTATCATTTGTTTATTGTTCTTTTTGAAAACTACCATTTTTGCATTTAAAAAAACCATAACTTTTTTATTAAAGATAAGCTGTAATGTAATCCACATAATTTTCTCAACTGTCATTTTCTCTTTAGTAGGGTCTGAAATGAGCAGTTACATTAAAATTTCCGGTTGATGTTAGCTGTTTAACTTCTCTTCTGAAATTAAAGGCTTTATGCAACCATTGTAACTAGGAACGGTATCAAAGCTTTCTGATGCAGTGTATGCCAGTTTTCCAAAAATTTAATTAACTTGGGCAAGTCTTAGTGAATTTAGTTCCCACAGATGCAGTTTTCAGTACTATATTTGTGAACAAGCTTTCTGTTCTTTCAAAAATTATCTTGTAAATAAGAAAAATCATCAAGCTTCAAAACTGCTGTAGACTTTATATGTCTACAAGCGAGCAGCTAATAAAAAGCTCTAGTTTTAGTACATTACAGACAAAAGCATATACACTTATGTCAGAGTCTTGGGTTTTTTGGTAACTTGTCACTAACTGATTTATGTAGAACTTTCTTCAGATTTACTGCTAGACTTCAAAATTCACAATGAGTTTTTATCAATGTTTTACTTTACGAGATATGGATGGGTTTGAATATCTGTTGCTATGAGCACTTGGATCTCTTTGCAGTGGAATATTAATTCAACTTGCTAGAAGCAAGTGGCTTGCTATATTCGATACTGGCGTATGTGGTTGGAAGTTTTCAAACTATATCAGACTCAGAAGCATCAGCTTCTGTAATTTCTAGTGTATAACACTTAATATTAAGATATTCTGGAATGTGTCAAGACTCAAACTCCTAGAAAACCAGGAGAGGACTTTTGACCAGTCTGTGAAGAAAAAAAAGCAAGAATTTGAAGTTGGAGAGAGGGAAAGATTGCTCTGCAGATAGATTTGGAGGCCTTAGGAGGATGCTGTGACTGGAGTGTCGGCAGCATTAGCATTGTCGTGTGCTAGGGGAATACATGGCTCTGCAGAATGCTATTTAGAAAGTCATCCTTCAGAACTTGTTTTCTGTGTGGGTTTTGATTTATAAATATTCTTGGATTTATGGCTGTGCAGCCTTGAACAAAGCTAGTGTTTTTAAAATTTCTACAGGAGTATAATTGCCTACAACTTTTTTTGGGGGGAAGGCAATTATGCAGAGAATGGAACTGCACAGAGTTTGTATACCAAGTACTTCTAAACACACTATTGACAGCTTGGAATGCACCAGGTTGAAGAGACTTCTGTGAGCCTCTTGTCGAGCCTCCTTTCAAAATATGCTTCCCTTTAAAGCTGAGTTTTGAAAACCTTGTGTGACGAAGATTATACAAACTTTCTGCAAAACTTTTCCTGTGCTTAACCACTTAAACAGTCAAAAACAGGGGTTTAAAAAGTACTCCTTGTTTGTTTGGCTGTGTTTCCATAAGCACTTTGTGCCAGTACCTGTGCTAAAAGTAGTCCCCTTTTTGAGTTTTGTCATCGTAACAATTCCTGTGGCCACTCACTGGGCTTGGAGACTGCAGGCTCAAACTACTGTTCTGAAAGTCATAGAATCATAGAATGGTTTGGGTTGGAAAGGACCTTAAAGATCATCTGGTTCCAACCCCCCTGCCATCAGCAGGGACATCTTCCACCAGACCAGGTTGCTCACAGCTCCATCCAACCTGGCCTTGAACCCTGCCAGGGAGGGGGCAGCCACAGCTTCTCTGGGCAACCTGGACCAGTGTTTCATCACCCTCATGGGGAAGAAATGAAGTCCATCTGGCTTTAGATGAAACAAGTTTCCTCTGTTTGTTGCGTGGCTGCATAACTGATATGAAGTGAAGGCACAGAAAAAAGCTGGGGTGGAAGATGTTGGTGAAGGGAAGGATGAGTTGCTCAGTCTAATGCAGTGCTGGCTAATTCTGTTTAAGTTGCTGGTTGAACTGGAATCTAATTCTCTACTTAGCAGCGTGATCAAATGGGACAGGAGTTTAAGATGGTGGGTGTAATCAGCTGCTTCGTGAGCCATCGAAGACTGTCACGATGAAGAAGACTGGAAAAGTTTTTATTCTTTGTAAAACATAGTTCAGACACAGTAAAAAGAATAGGGTAGTGTCCTGAATAGAAGTTTGATACTTTGATTGTGCGCTTCATTCAATGCACTGCTATAGTAAGCCAGTACTGAATTAAGTATATGTTTATGAAAAATGCAAAATGTTCACGTAACCTAAACGGTTTTGAAAATACAAATGAGTCTCGCTTCTGTAACAATTAATTTTTATTTATATACTGCAGATGAAGAATGTCTAATCTACACACCTAGCACTCAAAAGTTAGGAAGTGTCAGAATTGGTTATATTTAAGCAGCCTTAACTTGTTCCTGTTCACATATATATTAGAAAACTGTAGAGGGCTGGTGGTGATCCGTAGTATCCATCTGTACAGCCTTTGCACTGACCTGTGCACAAAGATGATGCTAAACAGGCTTGTTAAATAGACAGCAAGTCATGGATTTACTTTTATCCATCCTGTAACGAATAATTATCAGTGCTATGCATATTACTGAGACTTCTGAAAGTTGCATGGATTTTTTTTTATGAACAATTTGTATGCTGATGAATGAATAATTATCTTCCCGACACCATTCTGAAGTGTAGGGTTAACTTTGTCTCTTTTGCCTGACAGGCAAACCTTTACAGGGTGCTGTAGAAGTATTACAAACAAACGCAGCCCCCAGTTTGACACCTCAGGCCATGGCCAGAGTAACAGTAATGGTCTGCCATGCCACAAATGCTCACCATGTACGTTCTCCAGCGGCACTGGCTGTGAAATGTTTGGCTTACGCAAGGAGCATCACATAGGAGCTCTACTCATCCCTTCAACAGCCTTCTTGTGTCTGGCATTCAGCTGTTTGTCTGTGACACTTTTCTTTCCCAGCCGCCCTGTTTCATCACAGCTGGTGGCTGTGTGCCTGCAGAGGAGTCCTGCGTAGCCCTTGGCACGTCATCCCCAGGCAGGGGTCCTGTGGGGAACGGAGCCAGTAACACAGTGTAACCACGGAGGGTGGAATTACAGCGCCCAACAGCCTGAATACTAACGTTTCCTAGTTTTTGAGTGTTTGAATCTGTAGCCACACTGTCTCATTTCTGTTTAATCACAAAGAATGTTAAAGGTATTGTCTTGGGCACAGTGCTAGGAAGCGTGGGTGGGTGGTGGTGGTAAAAAGGTAGAAGAGAAGCTTTAGTGCTTGTGGGGCTTGGCAGAGCTAGGTGAGACTAGGGTAGTCCCTTAAATTAGGAATTGAGTCTGGGCTTTCTAGAGCCAGGTGATGGAGAGCAGGGAGAAGCGCATGGCAGTGAGTTATGAACAGGCTCATCTATAGATTGAAGGTGGAATGAAACTGAGCCTGAATCCTTGTTTGCAGTGTGCTTGGTTGAGCATCAGAACTAACACGTGTACAGTTCTAGTTGGTGCGTAGCAAGGGAGAAAAGATGGAAGATATCTGTTGTAAATAACTGGAAGCTTTAGCTTCACATCCAACACATCTGCGCTCTAATGAATTTGGGGGGAGTGGGGTGGTAGTGTTAAGAACTTTACCAGTAAATCTGCATATTTTATCTGCACCAGGCATATTGTGGTTTATTCGGTTGTTAACCAGGTCATAGATGGACCAGCTTTCTAAAGGCAACCATTGTGCTTTAGCCTGGACATCTCAGACCAAAGGTGACCCACACTGGTGTCTGTTGGTCTGGTCAGCTATCCCATGCTCCTAGGCCAGCATAGGAGCCTCTCTTGCCTTTGCTCTCAATTATTCCTCTGTAGACTCAGGTGGTGTGGAGAAAAGGTTATTTAGAATGAAAGGGTGAGGAAGAGAACAAGGACAGGTAACTGGTGAGTGGAGGGGGAGGCTCATGTGTCCAGAGAGGGTTTTTGACAGATTAAGCAAGGAGGGTAGGGAGTAAACAGAGTCTTCTAAACTACTTGGCTTTGTGGCTCATCAATCCTGTGTGCACTAAGTGGCATGGGAAAGAGAGAAAAGAATGAAATCGTGTTAATGCATGTGTTAGAGCTGCTTTAATATGGTTAAGTAATGAGTCCTAATTCTGACTCTTGGGCTCTGCTTTAGTTTAGAAACTTTGTGGTTTTGAATGGGGAGGGAAGTCAGTGCAAAATGTAGAAATAACTAAAAAAAAGTTTGCATACACAGCTTTCCAAAAGAAGGAAAAGTGCTGGTTGTCACTCACTGCCTGGGGGCTGCCATGAACTTGCAGGTTCTCCAGGCTGCGTGAGGTTAAGGGGGTACTCTAAGCTGGACTGTGGACATACCTGGACCCTATTCATGGTCAGATACCTGAAATGGGCAGGTGTGTTCCATTGTGGTAGTGTGTGAAGTAAAGTTCTATAAATAACTGCATCCATCTACCACCGCTGTATCCACTTCTAGGCATTCTGGTACTGTGTACCTCTGGTTCAGGTGAATGGAATTAGACTTTTGTTCACTTCCCTGCTCCTCAAAGCCTTCACATCCCAAACCCACTCTTATTGTCACTAAAATTCAGGTTTCTAGGTGGTGCCGTTTTAAGCTTCAGAAATAGAAGCATAGAATCACTTAAGCTGGAAAAGACCTTTAAGGTCATCGAGTTCAACCGTAACATAATTACTGGTACTTGCAGGTTAATGATGGCTTTCAGTGACTGCATTTGCCTTTGTAGCTGAAATACTAAATTGTTTAATCTGTTTTATGAATTTCAGAAGAAATATAATTGGCTTTGAAGTACAGGATCATGGGTAGGCTCATTCAGACTGAAGCTCCCCTTGGTGAGGATTTCCCAGATGAGCTTTAACTGCCCTAATTGAAACACAGAAGTTAAGTGTGTGTCTGATTATGTTCCGTTCTGTTTCTAAGTGAGGACAGAGATGGACACCCTGAGGAAGCAGTCTATCCTGTCTGAAGATAAGCAAAAGAAATGCCTCTTATGTTCCCAGGTGTACCTATCCTTCTCCAGTGATTTCGGAAGGAGCGGTAGCTTCATACTGAAACATCTAACCTTATTTTTAGATCCTGAGTTGTTTTCTGAGCAGGTATGATGCAGCTTTGCAAAATTCACATCACTTAGCTGAGTAAACTAAACCTTTGCTAGCTGCTTTACAGAACTCTGTCAAAACCTGTTATTCTTCACTAAAACAGTGCTAGTTGCTAGTTATTTAAATTAGTAGACATAAACGGAAGAAGTGTGCGTCTCTCTTGGTGTGAAAATTTCTTGTGGTCTGAGTTTCACCACCGCGTTTTCTCCCTAGGCTCTCCGGTGTGAAGCTCAAGATTGTTAAATTTGCTGACTGAGACGAGGGAATAGGGGAATTGAAAATTTCTGCGTTTCTGCAGAAACTGCAAATTTGGATTTGGGGGATTTTTTTGTTTTGCTTTATTACACTCATGTTCCATTTACCCTTTTTTCTGGCAAAAGTTAAAGGTATTCCAGTTTTTTAAGACTTTGCTTCTCATGTGGACGGTAATTCTTGAAAGAAAGCTTCTGTCTCGATTGTAGGATTGCCTTTCTTAAGTACTTGAAGTACAGGGCAAAAACAAAGCCACAGGCTCTGTAAGTATTGCTTTCCTCTTGGTTCTTTCATAACCTTTTTGATTTTTGAAAAATAGTGATGATCTTATCCGTAGAAAAACACCTTGCAGTGACTAAGGCTGTCGAGACAGTTACTTGGTGTTGTGGGTTTATTTTTGTTGTTGTCAAAACTGTGGAAAGCAGGGCTGCCGGAGGTCCGGCCAGTCTGACTAATTGAAGTCTTGCTTGTCTTGCAAGCCCCCCTTTCTGTTTGTTGGAGGACCAAAATTCCAAATTTCTGAAGGTGAGACCAGTATGCGTGGTGGAGATTCTGCTCTTAAGTGATGGTAGTACCAAGTGATAGCTCTCAAAGCATTTCAGGCTGCTGTTGCGTTATCTATAGAGTTTGTGCCTGAAGACTTGTGGGGTTTGACCAAGTGGAAGCTGAGACACTGAGAGCTTTAAAAGGGAGATATTTGCCATGCATTCTTTCCAATTCCATGGGTCTTCCAAACCTAAGAGCTGGAAACAGTGTTTATCATAGCTACTGTTGTTCATTGCAAACAGACTTCCAAAAGTGTAAAACAAAGGCTGTGCTAAAACCAGACCTCCTGTGTGTTCAATTCCAAGTCTCGCTTTCTTGGAAAACAAGTGTTCATGTCTCTGTACGGTTCCAGTTGATCCGTAGTATTGACAGGTCAGTCACTTGAAATGAAATCTGTATTATATCTGGTGTATGAGACCTCTGTATGGATTTTGTATATTCAGTTATTTGTGTTGCTTAGAGACTATTGTTGTGGCGTCTCCTTCTCTGGAGATATTCAAGACCTGCCTAGACGTGGTCCTGTGCAGCCTGGTCTGGGTGACCCTGCTTCGGCAGGGTTGTTGGACTGGGTGACCCACAGAGGTCCCTTCTAACCCCTACAATTCTGTGATTCTGTGATTCAAATTCTATTGTAGAAGTTATTCTTTCTCCCCTTTCTCATGGCTAGGAAAAGAAGCTGATGGAGGATCCAATTGCTGAATGTACTTCTCAGCTGGCTAAAGAAGAAGAAAAGGCCAAAAACTTGGCCAAACTCAAGAACAAACAGGAAATGATGATCACTGATTTGGAAGGTTTGTTCTTGCTACATTTGCCTGTTAACAGGTTGTACATCATGCGAGAAAGGAGTGGATCACTTATTACAGTGTATGCAGTATCTGGTCCAGTCTGCTAAGTGTAACCTTATATGTAGATACCTTAATAGCTGTTGCTTTTTATCTAAATCTTGAAAGAATAATTTATTGCTTGCAAGCCTTGTTGCATTTGGCTGCTCAGTCTTTCTCGTGTTTAATTTGTTAGCTTTTCATTTTTGAGAATCCATTTTATTTAATGATACACTCCAGAAATTCATGTTGTTGCATGCATCCCTTAGTAACAAGGTAAAACATCTGTCTCTTGGGAAGGCGCTACACTTTTCTATAATAACACATTAGAACAACATATTTCTGGAAAAATGTTAGTAGGCATTCATTAGCCTTCTAATATTTTTTGAATAAGCAAATCTGAATTGTTCTGCCTTTCTTGATGCTTTGTTTATCTAAAATGGTTCAATTTCTTTAGCCATTTATTTCTGATTGTTTTGCCTGTGTTGTCACGACTGAATTAGCCCTATATGTAACCTTTCATGATGTTATGGTGGCTTTTTTAATTACTTATGGTTGTAAATAGGTATTGTGCAACATTAATAAACTGCCAAGCCAAAGTTGCAAAATATAAGGCAATGTTGCTATCTGCCCTAATTTGGAAATATTTTTTTCGCTTACTGTTATGGGCTGTCTTGCTACATATTTTAATACTGGTGCGCTTATGGAAAAATACCAAAGTTTAGTCTTATCTGCGTAGGAAGGTATTGAAGTAATATGAGTAATAGATGATTGATGTACCTTTTATTTAAAAAGCCTATTCAGGGAATTTAAGATGGGCATAAGTAAGCTGTACTCGTTGGAAAATAATGCTTGAGTAGTTGTGTACTTAAATTGGGACTAGTGTTCCTGAAGATACTTGACAGATGTGGTTGGTTATGGTGCTGTTCCCAGAGTGATGACCTTAGAAATGGAAATCAAAGCTTAAATATAAGGCATGCAACTGCTTGGCTAGTAAAGCACAGTAAAATGATACTCTCTGAGACAATTCAAGAAGCCATGAAGGTCACTCTGCTAGGGTCTTGACACTGGTAAGTACTGAAATTTGGGGGGGGGGGGGCAACAAAAACCCACAAAACCCAAAATACCCCACTAATTCAGTTTACTGTGAGTTTTCCCCATTGCGAAATTGTGTCTTATGACACTCTTCTGTCACCTGCCAGAAATATAATGTAAAAACAGAGAAAAGTGCTTTTTTTTTTTTTTTTTTTTGAATGAGGAGCTGTTTAGAGAAAAACAATGTTACTTTAGATTGTCTGGAAAATCCCAAATACCCCTCGGTAGCCCTAAGATATGATTCTTGAACATGGCTCCATTTCCATGTAGAAGATGTCCTGATCTTGTAGCAGTCTTAGGAGGGGTGTGAGAAACCCCTGCACTGAGAACCCACAAATTATTGAACAAGTCTAATAACTTACATTTATTCTAATAGATGTTGAATTGTGCTAATGCTATGCTAAGCAAAACCTTCCTGTGACTTCAATATATTACATACCTGGTCATTAGCTAACTGTAGACAATGCAGCCAATAACTATCTTAATCAGACCACAGGCAGATCATCTAAATGTATTTTATTGCTAGGGCACTGATAACTGGATGGTGTTCACAAAGAAATACCTTAGGGCAGGAGTATCTTGGCTACACAAAGAAATTACTGGAGGCTATCAGGGTTGCAAAGTCTTGCTAAATATCAATGGGATGTGAGTTAGTGGTACAGATACTTGCAAAAAATGTTTATCCAAGTTTTCTTTAAGTTACACTATTTTCCAGTAGACCTTTTGGAGTCTAGCCTAGCCCTTCCACAACTATGCAAGTCATAATTTTTTCCAGTCTGTAGTTCTTCATTTTTGAATCCTGATGTCTGCGATCACCTGGCCGAGCAGCTCAAACTGCTCTTCTGTTAGATTCTATTCCTTATTTTTCTGTCAACATGTGATTATGTTTGTTACCTTACTTCAAACTTTTTTCTCCAGTCATTGACTTTTTCTTGACTTTCTATCTGAATCATGCAGTTCTACTTTGCTATTTCATCTTTCCCAGTCACCCTTCCAGCTGCAGTCTGGAGAAAGAATTGACACAGTGTATATTAAACTTCCCACCCTTCTTGCTGTCCCATTGCCCTGCCCCTGAACCTTCTGAGGATAACAACAGGAAAAAATTGCTTACAAATATAATCCTTTACTTCCATAGAGGGCTTAAAAAAGGAGGAGAAGACCCGTCAAGAATTAGAAAAAGCTAAAAGAAAACTTGATGGTGAAACAACAGACCTACAGGACCAAATAGCTGAGCTGCAAGCCCAGATTGAAGAACTGAAGATCCAGCTGGCCAAGAAAGAGGAAGAACTGCAAGCTGCTCTTGCTAGGTCAGATCATGATGGAGCTTTATGACTACAGAAGTGTGGTAGAAACCTACTTTCCCAGACAGAATTTCAGCTGACTGCAAACTGATGAGTTAAAACTGGGAGTGTTCAAGCAGAAGCCAGTTCATGTTTGTACTACAGCATCTCTAGACACCTGTGTGTTTTGCGTAGACAGGGCAAAAAAGGAACTCAATCTTTCATCACCATCCTTGCTCTATAAAGCTCCAAAACCAATGTTTCATCAGGGCTTAATAGCACTTTGGCTCTGGAAGCTTTTTAGTCTCCCAGAGTTCAGCCTCAGGAGGGGGAAAAAACATGTAATCGTCGAGAGTGTTCTTAGTTGGTCCAAATACTGGATAATGTCTGTCCAACTCAATCAAAGATCTGTGTGGTAGTCTCGCAGCCACATGTTATAAACTAAACACCACCTGAGTTTTCTGAGTAATGATCTATAACTTTGCAGGAAGAGACAGTCCTACAGACAAGGGTGCATTTTTGGGAGTGTTGAGGTCTACAAAACTGGAATACCTGAATGCAAACTGGAAAGCTTGATCATTCCAGTAGTGCATCTGTAGTACCTGGGGCACTGTGCTCATTAGGATCTTGAGAATAAGAGTGCAGTAGTGGCTTTGTCTATGAAATTTTAGGAGGTGGATTTTGTTCAAGTGGGAAAGATGAGTTATTTTTTGAGTACATAACTTATACTAGACTTATGAGAAGAGATCTGAAGCTATGAAATATCATTAACTGTTGTGGTTCTGTTTAACAGAGGTGATGAAGAAGCAGTTCAGAAAAACAACGCACTGAAAGTGATAAGAGAGTTGCAGGCTCAAATTGCAGAACCGCAGGAGGATCTTGAATCTGAGAAGGCATCTGGCAACAAGGCGGAAAAGCAGAAAAGAGATTTAAGTGAAGAGCTGGAGGCTTTAAAAACTGAAGTAGAAGATACCTTGGATACCACTGCAGCACAGCAAGAGCTGAGGTAGGATCATGTGTCTGTATAAGCAGGCACCATTAAAATTCACCTTGAATTTACAAAAGACTAAAATGTTGATTTTTGATAATTATTGATGCTTCCTCTAGGACAAAGCGAGAGCAGGAGGTGGCTGAACTGAAGAAAGCAATTGAAGAGGAAACCAAAAACCATGAAGCACAGATCCAGGAAATCAGGCAGAGGCATGCTACTGCCCTGGAAGAGCTCTCTGAACAACTGGAACAGGCCAAAAGGGTGAGCAGAAAATTAATTACAGAAATACATTTTTCAGCTTCAGGACTTTTAGAATTAACATCAGTGGCGTGGTCACTTCCAGTGATATCTGCAGATCTAAATTGTCCTCTGTACATACTTAACTACTGCAGTTGAATCAAATATATCCTGCTGTTTGAACATATAGCAACTTTTCAGATAGATGCCAAGACTATCTAAAAGTGTTTGTTAGACCTGGAAACAGTGCACCTAGAGATAAGTTGATGTAGTACTTTTGTGGGAATTCTCGAGCAGCCTATGTGCTTATTTGGTGAAAAGCAGTTCTCTGCCTAAGCGAACTGCGGAATGGTTCCAAATAAAGTAATTGTCATGTCGACACTCACAAATAACAAACTGTGAGTACGGGTAGCGTAAAAGTTCTTCCAGCCACTCTTCACTTTATGCTTGTACCGTGACCTCCAGTGCTAGATATCTGTGGAGTATCTTGCTGATTTGCAGAGTTCTATTGTGTCTCTGGTAACCCCTGCCAGAGCAGAGGAAGCGGCACACCTGGACAACGTGGTTCCTACTAGTGCAGTTTCAGTGTCTTTGTTCAGAAGTAGAATTAATCCAACACTGCCAAAAAAAAAAAAAAGTATCTCTAGCTTGTAAAAAAAAAAAAAAAAAACACTTCAGTGACTAAAACACCTCTGAGGCAGGAAGGACCTGATTATAGAACTGATGAGATGGATTAATTGTTTCTTATATTCAGATGCTGGCAGAAGAAAAGAACATTTCTGCCAGATATGCAGAGGAAAGAGATCGTGCTGAAGCAGAGGCAAGGGAGAACGAAACCAAAGCACTGTCTCTGGCTCGGGCTTTGGAAGAAGCCCTGGAAGCTAAGGAAGAGTTTGAAAGACAGAACAAACAGTTGCGGGCAGATATGGAAGACTTAATGAGCTCGAAAGATGATATGGGCAAAAATGTAAGTAACTTTCCACACCCTATTTTGTTATGAACTGCACAGGGAACAACACAGGAAAATTCCCTGGTTGGAGAAGTGTTTTTGACACAAATATGGAACGTTTTGAGGCTGATTTGTAACCCAGAATTCTGGAGGAATTAATGCTCAGAACAAGAGGGTGGTCTCTATTAAGATGAGGCCTGTTCAAAAGATGTGAAGACTTGGAGAGCAGCAGTTGCTGGCCAAATGCCTAATGGCACTTGTGCTGGATTTAAGAGCTTGTCTTACTACTACTACTTTTTCTCTGTGAATATTGCACAGCTCATCTCTCCATTCATCTGCACGGATGTTTGTTTGGTTCTCTAATCTGTATCTTAGAGATGCTGCTCTCCCTGTTCATATTGTCCAGTTTGGAGCATCACAAAGTGTAGTGTACTGAGTTCATATAATGTCTACTTTTGCTGTTAACTGCTGATTTTGAGAGGGTCTGATTAATGTTTGTGGCTTAGGTCCATGAACTGGAGAAATCAAAAAGAACTTTAGAGCTACAGGTTGAAGAGATGACGACTCAGCTTGAGGAACTGGAAGATGAACTGCAGGCCACAGAAGATGCTGAACTTCGTCTGGAGGTGAACATGCAAGCTATGAAAGCCCAGTTTGAGAGAGATCTGCAAGCCAGAGATGAACAGAATGAAGAGAAAAAGAGGATGCTGGTTAAACAAGTATGTATCTTACTGTGCTTCATAGTGGGAAGGGCGCGATGATACTTTGACAAAGCTCTATGGCTTTGAGAACTTGCTACCAGGAAAATAAAACTCTGCGCTTAAAGATCCCATCCTATAGAAGTCCCAAGCACGGATCTTTACCAACAAGACAATAGGTCTTGTTGTGGATTAGCCACTGTCCATGTTAGTCTGCCAGTGATGGTCCTCCAATTCAACTGTACCTTGCCTCAAAAGCACTCAACATGCAAGTAGATTGGGCTGTTGCTGCATGGGTGTCCTTCAAGCCCGTCCTGTTTGGTGTACAGCAACAAATCCATGGATGCCGACATAGACTGAAAGACTGTAATTAAGTGAACAGTTTCTTAAATGAAAAACGTAGCAAAGATTCCAGATTTGCCAGACTTGAGTCTCTTCAGATCTGCTTTATGATACTAGAATTCTAAAGAAATGCCTTTAAAATTTCATGCTTGTAGGAGAAGATAGATCTAAATTAACATTTCTAAAGCTTTAAGGAAAAAGCACGTAATATTTCAAGATTTATCACAAGAAAACAAAAACTTACTGAGAATTACCTGTATAGAGATCTCCTAGAAATAAATAAAAGCATTGACCTGGAAGGCTTTTGAAGTTCCCTGCAATGCTGAATTGCTATTGTCTTGCACGGGACAAGAGCTCCTGACCTGGCATGAGGAGGGAGGCTTGATTCAAAAGAAACATATTCCTTCATGTTGGTAACCTGTGGCACTTCTGGCTCACTTTTATTGTTGTATGAGTTCATCTTAGTTCTTGTTAGCTGCTTTCTTAGATACTTTGCTTCTCTGTTTTCTTTTGAAAAAAAGAAAAGTTGTTGGTGTATACATTCTAGTAGCACATCTGTTTCAAAGAGAATTATTTCTTTTTTTTTTTCTTGAGAATGTGTGGTGATTCTATGTCGTATTTTCCTCTTAGTGGTTCGATCAGAATTAGCAACATCTGCCCCCAAGTCATACCTAAATGTAGACAGATGTACTGGGCCAGAAGCTGATCATGAAGTAGCTGAACAGATGAAATGGAAATGCTTCAGATGCTGAGCTCTTTTCTTTATTTTCCTTTTGTCAGTTCAGAGATCTCTGCTTCCAGTTTGTGGATTTTTTTGCCGTCTGCAGTGTCTTCCCATGTAGCTTGAGTTCTGTAGGCTCTTCGAATCGAGTAATGCTAATTCTGATCTGCAAAGGCCTTTTGGATTCATCAGCCATTTTGTTAGGATTTTGTGTTTGCTCTGTTCCTGGAGCTTGAGCCTGTTAAATCCCTTGATTTCACAGGTGCGAGAGCTGGAGGCAGAACTGGAAGATGAGCGCAAACAGAGGGCTCTTGTTGTGGCAGCCAAGAAGAAAATGGAGATGGATATGAAAGACCTGGAAGGTCAGACAGAAGCTGCAAACAAGGCTCGAGATGAAGCAAGCAAACAGCTACTTAAGCTCCAGGTAGGCACAGCAAATCAGCTGAGCTGCTTTCCCTCCTGCTGACAGTCTGTCAAGGGTGCTGCTTTTCGTTACATGCATTTGTAGTGTGAAGGCAAGAAGGAGTATCAGACTCAGCTATGCTGGCACACGTCACAGTATCTGGCCTGAACTTCTCAGCCACTCAAAACTCCTCTCATCCTTTTGTTGCTAAGGAGTTAAGATTGTCCCCCACGTACTTCTATTCAATAGTCATCATTTTCAACGCTTTGCATAAGGATTTACTGAGGATTGCCTTTGAGGCTGAATCCTAAAAATTAATGGTTGTTTGTATCTTTGAATTGACTGATTTCAGCTCAGCTCTTGCTGATTGCTACTTCCTCTAGTGGAGGAAGCCAAAAATGCTGCAGAGAAATAGGAGGAGTAAATTTTAGTTGCTTTGAAAAAGCTCCAAGATGCCTATTCTTTTTAGATTGGCAAGAAGAATCCAGTACTTGTGTCAAGGATTTATTTCCCATTCCCAGAGAAATACTCCGTCTTTAGTAGAGGTCAGTTTTCCCAAGGCTTTCAGTGCCATGGCCCAAAGCTGCAGGAGTATGAGGCCGTGGCAAGACCATGTAAAGCATAGAGCAAACTGCATTGCCTTTCTGCCCTGTCCACTCTATTCCTTGGCAATCCTACTTCAACTGAATGAGGGCAATTTTGGAACTTGGTCCAGGCGCTGGATGAGAAGGGAATGGAGATTAAAGCAAGAAATGCTGGTACCTAGCAGTAGCGGCTTCTCTATTCCCAGAGGCTGAGTCAGTTACAGAGTTCATACCTGATCTCTGTACACTTTCATGCAAGCACCTGAAATAAGTGGTCTCATGACTAGTGGTATTGCGAAGATGCAGGTACAACTTAAATGCAGTTTCTCTAGCTTTATTCTTTTAGCATCTGAAGTCAAACTTGTGTGAATTAAGATATCAGTCTGTGTTAAGTGTCTTACGGGAAGGATAAGTATGTGCTTCTACGTTATATGTGCAAAATGGTGAATTGTGGTACTTCTACACTGAGAAGTTTCTTACCTTGAGTACTTGTAATAGGTTTTATCAGTCAATTTAAGTAAATAGGTTTGTTTTTTTCCAAGACAATTGCAAGAGCATTACCTATCTACTACAAAGGTATCTCTACTACCTCTACTAGAGGTTTTTTCCTACAAGAAATCTACTAATAAATGAAGTGAAGTCTTCTAATGGGATATTTCTGATGAGGAGTGAGTGATGGAAAGATGAGAAAATGAACGGTTTAGACTGAAAGAGGGTAGATTTAAATTGGATATAAGAAAGAAATTCTTCACTCTGAGGGTGATGAGGCACTGGCCCAGGTTGCCCAGAGAAGCTGTGGCTGCCCCCTCCCTGGCAGTGTTCAAGGCCAGGTTGGATGAGGCTTTGAGCAGCCTGGAAGGTGTCTCTGCCCGTGGCAGAGGGATAGAACTCTGATCTTTAAAGGTCCTGTCCAACCCAAACCATTCTATAATTCTATGAAAATAAGAACTGAAAATAAATATATTTAAGTGGAATGAAGCCACTTTAGGAGGAAGGTCTTGCCTCCTAAGGGCAAAAAAGCTTCAGAGCTACTAATAAATCTTGTGGTTGTCCTGCTGTATCATGGCTTATTCTTTCCTCTGCTCTCCAATTGCAGGCTGAAATGAAAGACTACCAGCGGGAGCTAGAAGAAGCCCGTGCATCCAGAGATGAGATCTTTGCACAGTCCAAAGAAAGTGAAAAGAAGCTCAAAGGTCTTGAAGCAGAAATACTCCAGCTCCAAGAGGTGAGATTGAAATCCAAGAAATCTGTTTTTCTTTCTAGAGAAAAGGGGAAGGCCAGAGTGTGTTTGTTTTTTTTTTTTTAAAAAAAAAAATAAAAAGCCATCCAGTGAGTTGAACAGAAAAGTGGGAGCCTGGAGATGTTTCTCTTCCTCACTGCCCCAGGTCATTAGTGAGCTTCTTATAGCTTTGTAGGAATCCTTCTAGTAGTCTGGACTTCCTTTCCCTGCCTGGGTAGCAGGGAAGCCTTACTACTGCTTAAACAGATTTCAAGCCTCACTAAAATTTGCAAGGTGGTTTGAGAGTCTCTGGAAGCTGTGGTGCACAGTTGTCAGTACTAAAACTGGTCACTGGAAGTATATAAAAACCTAACAATCTCTCCAGTACCTCAGTGGACCATGTAAGTCTGTGGAGGTTTATCTCTCTGCTATCTGAGGTCCTCATCCCTTTCTTTTACGGGCATCTGTTCCCTCATTGTTGGCAATTCATGTAAGAGCTCCAAGTCGTGCTACATATCGCTGTCACTTATCTCCGATTATCTCCGTTGTCTGCCACAAGGTTAAACGTTTGAGGTTTGAAGGCAACAGAATTGCCTTGTGTGAGAGACGGCCTCTTTTTGCCCTGTTAGCTGCAAAGGTTGAAGCAATCACTCAGCTTACACTGCACTTAATGTTTGAGACTTTTACCTACAACTTACTAGAGCTTCTCCATGTCATTCTTTCACAGACTTCAAACTTGTCAGTCTTGCACTTGCAGTGCATTAGATTGTGTCCTTCTTGGTGAATGTCTGGGTGTTTCTACCACTCAATACAATTTCACAATACAAGATTCAGCGCTGTTATACTTTTGTGCTATATTTTCTATACTTTGCTTTCAGTCATGCTACGTACTCTGTAGGAACCTAAAAAATTTGCTTAATTTAGTGCCCACGTTATACTTAATGAACTAGAGCATGTGACAGAACGGTTTTCTCCTCCTGCTTAGGGCTTGAATGTTACTGGCCTTTTCAGGGGACGGGGAGAAGTAAATTCATAGTAGTCATGTGGCAGTTACGGGAGGGAAAGATCAAGGTGATGCGTCCTGCTAGCTTTTACAGCTGTTGGTTCTGTTTATCCATTAAAAGACCTCAGCGATATCACACTTCACAGCATCTCCCAGAAGTTATTAGAAGGCATAATTTTTTGCAGAAGTTTTGAGATTCCTAATGCTGTAATGAATATTTCCTAAACCTTCACAGGAGTTTGCTTCGTCTGAAAGAGCTCGTCGTCATGCTGAGCAAGAAAGGGATGAGTTGGCTGATGAGATTGCAAACAGCGCTTCGGGAAAGTGAGTCATCAAATGTATTAATTGTGCATCTGAACAACTTCAGGCACCAGCAGCTGCAGTTCTTGGTAGCCTGCTTGCAATTTCTGTATTGACCTGTTGTCCCGATAAATATTCCTTCTTGTTACAAAGAGAATTGCTTACACAGTAGCTTCTCGTTACAGTTTGGAATGTCTAAAGTATCAAAAGCAAAATAGCCAATTGCTTTGTATCAGATCTGAGCGTGTCTTGACCCAAATACTTCTTTTCTAGGTCAGCGCTGCTGGATGAGATGCGCCGGCTGGAAGCTTGGATTGCACAATTGGAGGAAGAGCTCGAGGAAGAGCAGAGCAACATGGAGCTTCTCAATGAGCGGTTCCTAAAGACCACGTTGCAGGTGAGTCCGTTGGTGGCAATGCTGTAGGGGCAATCTATGTTTCAGTGTGCGGATAAGTGGAGGATCTGAATAGCACCAAATGATCTTCTATCCTTCTCCTCTGAAAGGTTGACACGCTGAATTCTGAGCTAGCTGGGGAGCGGAGTGCTGCCCAGAAGAGTGAAAATGCACGGCAGCAGCTAGAAAGGCAGAACAAAGAGCTGAAAGCCAAGCTGCAGGAACTGGAGGGATCTGTGAAGTCGAAGTTCAAGGCAACAATTTCTACTCTAGAAGCCAAGATTGTGCAGCTAGAAGAACAGCTTGAGCAGGAAGCCAAGTAAGGAGAAAAAGAAAAAAAAAATCTGTTTGCTTGTGTTTGCCATGTCTGAAACCTCTGTGCCTTAGGTTTTTGTGGGGCTGAGATATGAGCTTCCGGCAAAGGCATTGGGGTTTCTGATCAGGAAGCCTACTGTTTGGGGGACACATTTTGACAAGACAGCTGCAAAGTAACTGGGGTTGAAATTTTCAGAAACGATTTGCTCCGTAACTGAAGCTGCTGAATTAACTCTGGACATTAACCAGGTGAATATGTTGACTGGTAGTCCCAGGATGCACAAGGTGATGCAGAAGTTTCTTGAGACAAGATGAAACATCGCCTTGAGACACCTGGTCTCTTTGGTTAGAGGAAGCCAGTTGAAGAGCTTAGGTGTGACAGCTTTAGTTGGTTGAGATGAATCCTGTACTCTGCAGAAGTCTTTCTGCAGTGAGCTCTTCCTGTCTATCCTTGTCATCTTGGTCCTCCAAATATATGTATTTGTTTTAAGCTAGTTCCTCCCAGAATCTGAAGGTCTTATAACAATCTTTTTTCTTTTTGTGCTTTTGGCTCTATGGGAGGAACATGTTACTGGTTAGCAATAACTCTGTAAGAAGCACCTTGATATCCCTCTTTTGAGCCTGCATACCATACTGGTATTGCTCCAGTGCTAAGGCTTCATGTTTTCAAAGCTGCATCCCAGCCAACCACCAGCACGCTAAAACTGTTGCTGCTGTTGATGGTGGCAGCCGTTTTAGGAGAACTCAAGTATCAGTTACACCATGAGGCGAGAGCCTTTCAGAAGGAACAGATTTTGTCTTCCTGGCCTTCAAGTACTGGGACAAATGACGGCTTTTGATTATTCTAGGGAAAGAGCAGCTGCTAACAAACTGGTCCGTCGTACGGAGAAGAAATTGAAGGAAGTCTTCATGCAGGTGGAGGATGAGCGTCGACACGCAGACCAGTACAAGGAGCAGGTAGGTGGAAGGGCTTAGCTTTTGAGGCCTATTTCTCAGAAAAGGTAAATAAAACCATACTGTAAGTAGAAAGGGCTTGCTAAGAAGCATGTTAATGAAAAGATGTTGGAGAATCTATCTTGATGACTAAACCACTAGAGTAGTTCCCAGTGGTCAAAACCTCCCCGTGATAGCTCTGATGTGACGGTCCGTTACGCATCCTGGTCTCCCAGACCCAGGAGCTCTGCAGTGTTTCCAGGAGCCCAGGCTGGAATCTGCAGTGAGGCTGTGCTGGTTCATCTCCAGCTGGAGTGCTGGGTGGACAGGACGTTGGCTAACTCCTGGTCGTGGCGTTGCAGCTGTCTAGTTTGATCCTGAGTCCCTGGGTTTATATTTCAGATGGAAAAGGCAAATGCCAGAATGAAGCAGCTCAAACGCCAGCTGGAGGAGGCTGAAGAGGAAGCCACACGTGCAAATGCTTCCCGACGTAAACTTCAGCGTGAGCTGGACGATGCCACAGAGGCTAACGAGGGCCTGAGCCGGGAGGTCAGCACCCTGAAGAACAGCCTAAGGTAGGTGGTGCCAGTGGCGGTGGGCAGGGTTTGTCTGAGCCCTCGTGTGCCCACAGACTCTCCGCAGTGCATCCTTGGGGAGTATCCAGCTGTGGCGCTGCTGGTGTTAGGGATGTTCAGCTCAGGAAGTGTGGGCTGGATGAGTGCTCGGTGCAGTGGATTGAGAACTGGCTGAATGGCAGAGCTCAGAGGGCTGTCCTCAGCGGCGCCGAGTCTGGTTGAAGGCTGGTAACTAGTGGTGTGCCTCAGGGGTCAGTACTGGGCCCAGTCTTGTTTAACTTCATCAGTGACCTGTATGAAGAGACGGAGTGTACCCTCAGCAAGTTTGCTGATGACACCAACCTGGGAGGAGTGGTAGATACACCAGCAGGCTGTGCTGCCATTCAGCGAGACCTGGACAGGCTGGAGAGTTGGGCAGAAAGGAACCTGATGAGGTTCAGCAAGGGCAAGTGCAGGGTCCTGCACCTGGGGTGGAACAACCCCAGGCACCAGTACAGGCTGGGGCGGACCTGCTGGAGAGCAGCTCTGCAGAGAGGGACCTGGGTGTTCTGGTGGACAACAGGTTGACCACGAGCCAGCAGTGTACCCTGGGTGCCAAGAAGGCCAATGGGATCCTGGGGTGCATTAAGAGGAGTGTGGGCAGCAGGTCGAGGGAGGTTCTCCTTCCCCTCTACACTGCCCTAGTGAGGCCCCATCTGGAGTGCTGTGTCCAGTGCTGGGCTCCCAAGTTCAAGAAAGATGAGGAGCTACTGGAGAGAGCCCAGCGGAGGGCTACGAGGATGGTGAGGGGACTGGAGCATCTCTCCTACGAGGAGAGGCTGAGGGAGCTGGGCTTGTTCAGCCTGAAGAGAAGGCTGAGAGGGGACCTTAGAAATGCTGATAAGTATCTGAAGGGTGGGTGTCAGGAGGACGGGGCCAGACTCTTTCCAGTGGTGCCCAGCGACAGGACAAGGGGCAACGGGCACAAACTGAAGCTGGGGAAGTTCCAGCTGAACACGAGGAAGAACTTCTTCCCTCTGAGGGTGACGGAGCACTGGCCCAGGCTGCCCAGGGAGGCTGTGGAGTCTCCTTCTCTGGAGATATTCCAGCCCCGCCTGGACGCGGTGCTGTGCAGCCTGCTCTGGGTGACCCTGCTTGGGCAGGGGGTTGGGCTGGGTGACCCACAGAGGTCCCTTCCAACCCGCACCATTCTGTGATTCTGTGATTTTTCCAGTGGCTGGTACCAATCCCCTTTTTTTCCCATACCCACTCCAGTGGGAATGTCTCAGCATTTTCCTTGAGAGCAGCTCTTGGAGATCAAGGTCTCTACCGAGTACAGATGGGAGACAGCAGTGGTGAGGTTGCTGCAGAACAAAACCATCTCGGGGGCAGAGAGAGGCTTATAGGAGCGGCAGGAGGGGTGCAGCGCAGCGCTGCACAAACGAGTAGTTGGTATTATTTTAGAGACCCTGCTGTGTTTAGGACTTGGTCTGTGCTCGGTGCTTGTACAGAGGCAATATTTTAGGTTGCTTGGGACTTGCAAAATTAAGATGATGGTAAGCGCTAAGCAGGAATACCAGAATACCGGAATGTTTGCGCACAGCCTGTCTTCTCCTTGGTCAGAGAAGGGGTTTCAAGACCCTGTGTGTGAAATTTGCCCCGTGGCTGGGGGCAAACTGTTCCCCCATGGTTCAGTGCGGAGGTCTTCCCGGAGCAGCCACCAGCATGGGGCCGTGGGCTGTGGGCGAACCACGACCCTTCATGGATTGTCTGGTTGCTGTTCGCAGGAGTGGGGGCCCCATCACCTTCTCCTCGAGCCGATCTGGGAGACGCCAGCTGCACTTCGAAGGGGCCTCGCTGGAGCTCTCGGACGACGACGTGGAGAGCAAAGGCAGCGACGTGAACGAAGCGCAGCCGGCGCCCGCCGAGCAGAGCCCCGTCTGTACCCTGCTTCAGATATAGTTACAACTGCTTTTTTCCTGTAGTAAATAAAATGGAATTGTCTCTGTTCAGTGCATCTATTTTCCAGATACTCTTTGTATAGCCATTTTATAAAGCATCATGTGAAGGATGGAACTTTTTTTTTTATCAACACGGAAACTTCATTCCCAGAGGGTAGGTGGTTGGGGCAGACCCGTCGTCATGACTATGCATGCTTTGTTGTACAGACAGCATCCTTCCGTTTCTCCTGTGCTCAGGCGGCCCGTGGCTCTATCGAGTCCGGTGGATCATTGAAGACCAAACTGCACCGTATTTTTTTTTTTCTTTTCTCCTAATTGTTGTGATCAGCACACAATCAGCGAGTGAACTGTGAAAAGGCCTTGGGAAGTGTTAGAGGGAGATGTAGGGATGAACGAGTAGCGTCCATTTTTAACCTGCAATACCCTTTTGAAGTGTTCTCAGCACCTGCTTCATCAGTTAGCGTTCCTGCAGTACAGGCAAACTGAAACAGCATCGCCGTTCCTCATCTGTACAGTACTTCTGCGTTTGTAGAGACCCGCTATCACCACACCCGACAGATCTGTGTATATATTAAGGCTACTATAATGTGAACACCAGTGGAAAATAAACAGACAACGCAGGCGAAATTAATTTATTAATTTAGGGCCGAGTGAGTTAGCCTTCAAGCCGCAGAGCCGAGCGGCTGCACGGTGCGTGGAGGCCGAGGCGGTGCGGCGGCTCCGGCGGGAGCGGCTCCGGGGCTGCGCGGGGCGGGTGCGGAGCCGGCGGTGACAGGGGTTCAGCGATGGATGTTGCCTGCCTAGGAGTTGACATGCCAGTGGATGTGAATCCTTTTTGTTGTTGTGTTTTGTTTTTTTTTTAATTTTGAACAGTATTACAGCGAGTAGTTAGCATTCTTTTTGTTTAAATAGCTGAAAAACTGACATTACAGAAAGTGCCTTAGACACTACAGTACTAAGACAATGTTGCATATATAATTTGCCTATATAACAATGATTTAATGTATTTTGACTGTGCTTCATATCACGTACCTCTCTAGTCCAAGTGGTATTATTGATATTAGTGACAATGAATCAGTGTTAACTAGGAACCTTCCTCTGCCACATACTCAAAAACCGTGGATTTCCTTTTTTGGTTAAAAGCTTTAACATCTGTCACAAAGGTTTTGTTGTGTGTGTTTGGATACTTTTAATCAAAGTGGCTGTTGACCACCAGGCATCTGACTGCAAATATCTTGTTTTCTTGTATACCCATATTTCTAGACAATGATTTTTGTAAGACAATAAATTTATTCATTATAGATGTGGCCGCCTGCTACGTTTACTTACAGGAAGAGCTATCTCCTGAGGCTGGCGTAGACCTTAATAAACAAGAATATGACTGGAAGCTGCATTTACCCTTCTTCCGCTTTTGTTTGCTCAGGGTTTTTTTTCTCTTTTGACCTAAACACAGCGTAAATGGCCTGGTCAGGGCTGAGCCTTTGTGTTGCCATTAGAGTCCAAAGTCCCCTGCTGCTGACCTGCAGGGCTGGGACCCAGGTAGAGGCCCCATGGCTGCCTTCAGCGGGGTCTGGGCTTTCTGCTGGGCGGTGGAATCTCCTGTTTCGGAGGTCCCATTGTGCAGTACCTGCTCCCCTGGCACAAGGCAGTGATGGCGTTGGGTAAGGCCGAGGCTGGCACTGGTGCCCTGGGGCTGGTCCCTGCACAGAGAAGGTGGACCAGCGTGGGGAGCTGATAGGAGCAGGGAGATGGTGGGCTTAAAACTGGAGTGAGAGGAGAGGGGTGGGGGAGAGCAGGAAGCCCCTGCCTGGGCTCTACAGTCCAGGGCTGCTGTCAGTGGTCCCTCTGGTCCCAGCAAGCCCGGGCTGAGGGAGCCTCCAGCACCGAAGGGCTGCTGGGGACCAGAGCTGATCCCAGGCACCCGCTCCTGGAACCCAGTTCAGTCAGGGGTACCGTTACCTCAGGTGTCTCCTTCAAGGCAGTGGCTGCTGCTCCTCCTGCTGTGAGGACCATACTGGGGAGGGGGCAGGGGCTGCTGAAGGGCTTTTCCCTGCCTCTCTCATGGCTTCCATACCTCAGGGCAGGGTTTGGGCCACTACCAGGCACAAACACAGGCTGGGCAGAGAATGGGAGCGAGAGCGGCCCTGAGGAGAAAGGCTTGGGGTGCTGCTGGGTGAGAAGCTGGACACGACCCAGCCGTGTGTGCTCACAGGGCCAGGGGGGGATTCTGCCTCTCTGCCCCACGCTGGTGAGACCCCCCGGGGTACGGGGCTTGGGAATGTGAGGGCCCGGCTGATGAGGATGCGGGTGAAGCTCCAACCAGGAGGTTGCCCAGGATGAGTCGGTCAGCCCCATGCATTACGGCTGCCTCAGCTAAGAAAAAAAAGGAGGGTAACTGTCACAGGTGATTCCCTGCGGAGGGGAACAGAGGGCCCGATCTGCTGACAGGACCCATCCCAAGGGAAGTCTGCTGCCTCCCTGGGGCCCGGGTCAGGGATGTTGCTTGGAAACTCCCTGGTCTGGTGTGGTCCTCTGACTGTTACCCCCTCTTGGTAATGCAGGTTGACGGGGACAAGATCGCGGAGAGAAGTCCCAAGGCCATCAAAGGGGACTTCAGGGCACTGGTCGAGGGATCGGGGGCACAGGTGGTGTTTTCCTCCATCCCATCAGTGGCAGGGAACAGCACTGAAAGGGGAGGAAAGCTCACCTGGTTAATAGGTGGCTCAGGGACTGGTGCCATCGGTTGAATTTTGGCTTCTTTGATCATGGGGAGGTGCACACAGCACCGGGCCTGCTGGGGACAGACGGAGTACAGCTGTCTCAAAGGGGAAAAAGGATTCACTGAGAGGGCTTTAAACAAGGTTCCAAGGGGGATCACATCACTAGGGATGAGCCCAGGTGTGTCATGGCAGGGTCAGGGGGAGATCGACAGCCCAGCTCAAGTGCATCTACACTAATGCACGTAGCATGGGCAATAAACAGGAGGAGCTGGAAGCCATTGTACAGCAGGAGAGCTAGGTTGTCATCACAGAAATGTGGTGGGACAGCTCGCATGACTGGCATGCTGTCATGGATGGCTTCAGACCCTGCTTCGGCGGCGGGGGGGGGGGGGGGGGGGGGGGTTGGACCAGATGACGAACAGAGGTCCCTTCCAACCCCCACCACTCTGTGATTCCGTGGGAGCCCTGCATCCAGCTCTGGAGCCCTCGGCACAGGACAGACCTGGAGCTGGTGGAGCGGGGCCAGAGGAGGCCCCAGCAACAATCTGAGGGCTGGAACCCCTCTGCTGGGAGGAAAGGCTGGGAGAGCTGGGGCTGTTTAGCCTGGGGAAGGGAAGGCTCCGGGGACACCTTAGAGCAGCCTGAAGGGACCTGCGAGAGAGCTGGAGAGGGTCTTGTGACAAGGGCATGGAGTGATAGGCCAAGGAGTGATGGCTTCAAGCTGCAAGAAGGGAGGGTTTGATTGAACGTGAGAAAGAAATTCTCCACTCTGTGGGTTGTGAGGCCCTGGCCCAGGCTGCCCAGAGAAGCTGTGGCTGCCTCCTCTCTGGCAGGGTTCAAGGCCAGGTTGGAGGGGGCTTGGAGCACCCCAGGCTGGTGGAAGGGATCCCTGCCCATGACATGGGGGGCTGGACCTGGATGACCTGTAAGGCCCCTTCCATCCCAGACCATCCTATGGTTCCATGAACATGCAGAAGGCCCAGGCTCTGTGCAAGAGCAGCATCCTCTTACTGGGGATTTTTTAAGGGGAGGGTGTTCCTGCTCCCCCGAGGAGCGAGCTGGTCCCAGGGTGGGGGGAGCTGTGTGGCCTCCCCCTGCATGGCACTGGGGCTCTGGCGGGAGCTGGAGGCCTCCGTCGCTTTGCAGGCTCTTCCCAAAAATCAGATCTTGAGGTCCAAGACAGTCGGTGCCATGGAGGGAAGGCGCTTGCTCAGCCGCCGCTCCCCTCTCTGCTCAGAGGGAAGGAGGAGGCAACACTGCAAGGGAAAGGCAGCAAGCGCTTCGCAGCAGCGCACGGCAGCATCGCTACGTGACAAAAACACGGCCACTGCCACCGGTTCTGCAAAATCCACTGATTTCACATTAGAAGACCTTTATTTTTGGAAGATGACGGTAATTTGGGTTTGGGTTTTTTTTTGAAAACCCCTTCACGATCTGTGTCACCATGGTGGTATGGTACACTGTCCTACTGCAACATGCCATATAGATTTCGAATAAATAAAGCTACAAAGCCCAAGTTATGTACAAAGATCTTCGGCAAAGATAATTATGTTTACAAACCTATGTACAATACAACAAATGGAAACAGTCAAATGCAGCAGAGGATGCACAGGAAAGGACGACCATACAAACCCTGACGGCGAGGGGGGGGCTTCCCGCCTCCCCTCTGCTGGGGCCGATGGTTTTTTTCTCAGCACTTGTAAATAAACCAGCTTGGAGCTGCAGAGCCAAGTGAACGCGACGGCCCCAAGCGGGAATGAAGATTTCTAAACCCACAGATCAAACCCCGGCTGGGTTTGCTGGTTCTTTGTATAAAATCCACCGACTCCGAGGCACACGGACAGAGAACTCGCACAAACACGTTGCTCGAAAGACCCACGAGGTACACGCAGTCGCCCAACACTGTCGCAGAAGCGCGCAGGTGACACTGTGAGATCCAGTCCTATATTACACGGATCGGAACAGGGGTGGGGTGGTGGCGGGGTCCCAGGAGGGGGCTTTGTGGATTTGTGGCTTCCTAACGCTCTGTCGGACTTCCCGGTGTGGCGGTGTGTGGATGTTTGCCTGACGAAGGCACCGGGCGCACGCTCCAGCCGCTCGCTGCGTTGCTGCACGGGTGGGGGAGCGCCGAGGGGCCGCTTCAGCACGGCTCAGCCGCGCCAGCACCCAGCAAGGCAGGCGATGTTCTGACTGACGAGTGCTGGGCACGGGACCGTCACCCCCGCGCCCCCAGCCCCTCCATCCCTCTGCCCCGTAGGGCCGCGCAGCTCAGCCTCCCATGCCCACACCAACCCACGGCCACGCGCTGGCCCCGCAGTGATTTATTAAGCTGCGGTAACTGAGTCATGGACCTGATTCCTGTCCAAAGAGCCGCGGCGCAGCCTCAGCCAGGGGTCTGAGGTCTGAGCCTTACCGGGAGGGCAGCAGCTGCCCGTCCTGAGCAGCAGGATGCTGGAGGAGGCAGGGAGAAACGCTGCCAAACCTAAGTTAGAGAAGAGATACGGTGAGGGGCTGAGGACCGCCGGGCCGAGCAAGACTCCTGCAGCCCGTGAAACAGAGCACTGCGGGTGGCAGCTTGAGCAGCGCGGGGTGTGGGGCCAAGGCAGAGAACATCCGCTACAGCGACAGGAGAAAACAAACTGTATTAATGTGACATGGAGGGCCATGAGCTCAGGGTCTCCTCGGGCAGCAGGGCGCGGGTCGTGTTCCAGCGGGGCAGGAATGGGCAGCAATCGGGAGCAGTTCCTCTCGTGGTGGGCTGAGAAAAGCATCCGCAAGTCCGAACACGACCTCCTGCGGGCTCATACGCTCAGGGGGAGCATGCCAGGCGCCGAGGACGGTCGAGAGGCTCCCAGTCTGGGGGGACCTTGATCAAAGCCGTTTACTGCCCTGAGGAGCAAGAAGAGACAGGCCGGTAAGTGATGAGCCCCAGGAGATGGCACCGCTCACCCCTCCCGGCCCCAGCAGCTGGAGAACAGACCCCTCTCCTCCCCTCTCACCTCACCCTGGCTGTACGATGGCTGCAAGGCCACTGTGACCACAACAGGGCTCCCATGGCTGCGCCCACCCGCACCCACCACTCCTGCCTGGAGGTGGTGGGTGCTGCCTGATGACCACCCCAGGAGGACAAGCAGCTCCTGCGCAGACCCCAGACCCCCACGCCGGGCTCTGGGCAGCTGAGGGGCCGGGCACAGCAGTGCTGCAGGCTCGCTCCCCACGGCCAGCTCCCCTCCCCTCTTCACGGGTGCTGGTGGGCTGCGAGAGGAGAACATGGGTCTGACAGCTTTTCCATCTCTACTCCGTTCTGGCTTTGGCAGATCTTCTGTGATCAGGCTCAACACACAGCGTCTGCCCAGGCTCACCATCTGCTGATCATCACCACCACCACAGCCTTGACAACCAGAAGCGATGGCATCCCCATATCAGGACAGCACGTCTGTAGGCGTGGGTAACGGACCGTTGTAACGATGTGACCCCAATATGAGTATGATCGTACAGCTTTATTAGTCAGCAAAACAAGGTTTATATAGCAAAACTATTACAGCATCTGAATGGTTAAAACCCCAACCCATATATAGGCAAAACTACTGCAACTCGTTGTGATTGATGCAGAGCTGCACCTCGAAGTGAAAACAGTACTGTGGCAGGAAACAGCAACGTGGCAGGAAGGAAGTGACAGTGTGGCAGGAAACGGTGACGTTCCCCCTGCTCCAGTGTCCTGAGCTCGTCGCTCTGCCTTCCCAGCAGGGTTCCGTGTCAGCCGCTCCCAAGGCTCACCTCCGGATCAGAACCTGGGTTGCTCAGCGCACCAAACTATGTCCCCTCTCGTCCAGCCAGGACTCCACAATTCCCCCTTTTTGTTTTTTGAGCAAGCCAGGTTTGCTTCGTCATCTTGGAGAGAGCCTTTTTAAGACAGCTAAAGCAAATACATATTATAACTCCAACAGCAAGTAACACGATACATATGCGCAAAATTTCTATAATTAAACCGTTAAGCCAAGCGGGCAGATTACCAAAGAGCGAGGTGAGAAATCCATCAAAAAATCCCTGGCTTTGTTGTATTTGATTGGCGTGCTGTTCAAGCCATTATAATTGCTTGTGGATGGACTTACTACGATCGGACAAGTTCATACAGCACATGCCTTCGAAATCCTCACAACCATGTCCCTGGGCCAGCAGTAAAAAATCAATTGCGGCTCTATTTTGCAATACTGTATGTCGTAGACTACTCTGATCTTCTAGCAGGGATTGCAAGACTTTTTTGGTAACACTGGCTTGCTTCTCTGCCCAGCGTTCCGTGTTCACCAATCTACTTCTATAGCAGTGTTCCGTGTTCGCTACTTTGAAGGTCTATCTCCATTACCAAGCCTGGGTTGCTCAACAGCACCAAACTATGTCCCCTCTCATCCAGCCAGGACTCCACAATTCCCCCTTTTTGTTTTTTGAGCAAGCCAGGTATAGTTGATGAGGTTGTTGATGATGATGAGAGCTGACATTAATTTTGGTCTTCAGCTTGCTACCACTCTTTCAGAGGCCCACACAAACTACAATACTAACAGTATAAGAACACAAATGCTAGTTGAAGACATAGAGATGTGAAGTGCATACCACAACCTGCTGGATATAAAGAAAGATTAAATTAACTTGAGAATGATTCATACTGATGGTAAATCTGTTACCTAGCATATTGGTGTAGATTGATTTACTTGTATTCAATTTTCTTGCTGGATTTACTTGTATCCAATTTTCTTCCTGTGTGGATGGTGGGACTAAAGTACCGCTTGACCACAACATATCATTATTGTCAATGGGAGGGAATGCATCTCACCACGTCAGGCATCGAAATAGCAGTGTATCGATAGTATGAGCGCAGTAAATTTGCACTTGGGTTATAGGTATACTTATCATATATACAAACATCCATAACATTTAGTATTGGCTATCGATATTAATTACCTAGGTTAAGATCAATGTACCTAGAACTACGACTCATGAACTATATAGGCTAAAATTAATGTACAGAAAAGCATAAAGCTGCAAACATCACCACATCTATTCCCTGCTGCATCAAATGCTTCCGAAGCCCCGACAAATCAGAGTCCAAATACAACAATCTAAAGTCAAAAACCAGAAATAGTCAATACCTGCAGAACTTACCAAACCAAAAGACACAAAACAGTTACTTAGTCCAGACAAATCCGTTAGATCACAGAAACCAAATAAATCCATCAGAACACAGAAATACAAACACGGTAACATAAAATCACACGTTCATGGTCGCGACCACACACACACACAGGCACACCAAGTTTTCAGCATAAATCCAAATATTGCAAAGACAGGACTTACAATAATATTCAACATTTACCAGACAAATACCCAAGCTTCAGTTTCAGGAAGAGTACTCTCTTTTCAATTCAGGATTAGAAAGGACACTTTCCCTTCTCGTCAGGGATATAGCTCAATGCTGTGAAGATTTTACTATGACTAAAAAATAGGCAACAAAAAACAATACTGGAAGACTGCCTTTGCCTTATTAATAGTTCACGCTCAGAACTTTTTGGTCCAGTGATCAGAGGTTCTCCCCGAGAATCCCTCGGTGCCGGCTGGAGGTCCTGCAATCCCTCGGACCATTGAAGTTCAAGAGCAGCGTCCTACCTGGGTACCCAAAATCTATTACTAGAAAGCAGCAAAATAATTAACTTCCTAAAACTTAATGTTGGAGTTCTAGAAAGCAGGCATTCTTTACTGCAGTACTGAACGCACAGGGAATAGTTCTACTCAAATGTGTGTACCGAAAAGACACTCTTACTAGATATTTATGCCATGTTAACATACATAATCATTACATTTCTGCAAAGTACTTATCATTCTCCATTTCCCCCCTCCCCCTTTTTTTTTTTTTTTTTAATATTAATGTCTTTTGTACATGCATATTGGCACCTCTAGGCAGTTGTCAGGAGCCCTCAGGTGAAGGTTTATACTTTTCCTCACGGTGTCTGCTAGTTGACCTTTGCTCTTGTGCAGACGCAGTTCTAAAATCGCGTATACCGTGTCCTCCAAGATAGCTTCGTTATACAAAAGCTGTTGTGGGAGATAATTGCCAAATATGCAAGGAATGTATTAACTGGTGTGGGTGGTGCACCCACTGCAGTCATCAGAGTACTTGCGTTTGCTGTAATTTTTTCAGTGTTCCCTGTGTAATAGGATCATCCAGAGTGGATCTCTTCTGCTTCCATGTCAGAGGTTGCTCCCTGAGAGTGAGCGTGGTCACCTCTGGCATCGGATTCTGCGTTACGTTCTTTCAGCTCATGATATAGCTTCACATATTTTACCGGAAACCATCGAGGGCCTGTTGAAAGAAGAACACACGCACACGCTCTTCCCCACGTTATTAGTTCTACAGGACCTGTCCATTGTGATTCCCCAAATTCTTTATACCATGCTTTTGGTCGAACCACAAATGGAGGGACCATCCCGAATTGACGGTCAGCTGCTGTTGTAAATAATTGATCATCAGAACGATTTTAAAAATTAAGTACATATAATGCTTTGTCTAACTGTTCCTGTGGGGTAACACTGCCCATAGGATTCCCCCTTTTTTGTTTATTTAGCATAGCTTTGAGGGTCCCGTGGACACTTTCAACAATGGCTTGTGCAGTAGAAGAATGTTGTATACCTGTAACACGTTGTATACTCCAGTCCTGTAGGAAAACAGAAATTGTCCGTGAAACGTTCCTTTTCTCCCGTATGTGCCGTGGCTACCAGAAATCCTGAGAAAGTATCCACACTAACATGTACACAATGCAGTCGACCAAATGTTGATATATGTGGAACATCACTTTGCCACAACTCATCAGCTCGTAAACCACGAGGGTTCCCTCCTGCACACGATGGTACGGGTGTAATACATTGACAATCAGGGCATGCATGAACATTTTTTGTAGCTTGCCCCTGGGGCAAAGCAAATTGTTTATGCAAGGAAGAGGCGTTTTGATGAAAGAAGTCATGAGATAATCGGGCTTGCTTGAAACCGTGTGGCAGTACTGCTGCCATTGTCAATTTATCTGCTACAACTTTTTCTTCAGTTATTGGTTTTAGTAGAGTAGTATGTAACTACATATGCATTATAAAATATACACATACACGATTTTCTAATTTCAATAGCAATTTCATCTGCAATGCATTGAACAATATTCACAACATGCAGAATCTGAGACAACATTGAGTGGTTCAGTCGAAAACAATTGAAAAAAAGTGCAAGGCCGCTGATAGCTTAAAAATTTGTGTGGATCCTTCAATGACTAAAATAGATGATTGTTAATCTGATGAATTTGTTTGTTTCCAAAACACTATTCGTGCTCCTTTAATAGGAACAGAAACACGTTGTTTTTTTCGCTGCAATGAAATTTGAGAAAGGGAATGTAACAGCTTATTTTGTGGAAGGGTATAACGTATGTTATTTAAATAATCAGCTAGAGCGGCTTGCAGTGATAAGGATTCACTGTTTAAAGCGACAAAGTCATCTTTAGCCAGCAGCAGGTAAATAATATCAACTTGCTGACAGTGATTCCAACCTTGTGCTATTAAGGACACTATGATGTGTACCTTTGAAGTCAATGTTTTCATGGGCGTATGAGACAAAGAGATTCATTCCAGAGTCTTCAACTGCTGCGTGTTAACACACCACTGATCGAAAAGAGGGTAAGGCTGTAAAACAAAACCTTCATAAATGATATACAAATTTGTTGGCAATTCGACATTAATTCTGAAGGTAAAGGCAATTGCAATTCTATCTGAAATCTTTTGTAAAACAGTTTTTGCTTTTGTCATTGATCTTCGGGAAAATAATAAATTTGAGTCCCTTTTAACAAAGTAAATAGAGGGGACAAATCTTCAGCTGTAAAGTCAATATTTTCACCTTTCAGCAGAGTGAATAACATCATCTAGGTAGACCATCTGAACCCTGGAAAGATAATAAAGTCCAGCTGTTTGTTCACAAGGAATTCTACTGCAGTAATTGAATTGTATACATTTTTTGGTAACCAAGTCCTTGAATGTCAGAAAGATGGTTCTCGCCGTGCCGCTTCTGGGCTGGCCAGGACGGGCCGGCGCGCTGGGATCCAGGGAAGGGGGTGGGGGGGGGTGGAGTGGGAGAGAACCCGCCGCCGGTTGCCCGGGGCGGGCCATGTGCCCCACCAGGTGTAAGGTTTGCTGACCCGTTCGATGCGGTGGCTGCTGGCGCGGCGGCTGTACAGCGTCTGAGGGACCGTGCATTTTTATGTTGGAATTCACCTCGTTTGATCTCAGGTCGGGTACGCCAATTGCTGTCGAGAGACCCTGTCGTGCACTTTTGGGATGCCGGATTTTTACACCCCACTTCCCATTTCTCTGGATTCAAAGGATCGTCAGGTTTTGGCAGATTTACTTCCCACATTTCTCATGTTCGGTAGGAATTTCGTCGTATGTAGGGTTAAATTTCAACAGACTGCTGCTCTGTCCTTGCTTTTGAGATAAGGACAGAGGTATAGCAGCTGCTTCTAAGATAGTCTCTGTAAGTTTTAGAGCATTTAAAGCTGTATGCACTGATTTCCAAGTAATGATTTTCTCAGGGATTTTAAACTGCAAGGCTTTGTTCTTTCAAACTTCACTGTAAAAAAGTTTTTAATGGAGCCTTCGCTCCTTTTTTCGGTGACTGTCCCATTCTCCAGGGAGCCGGAGGCGGGGCGCAGACCCGATTACTGCTCAGGGTCTGCTGGACCCAGCCCCTGCTCACGGCTTTTTTCAGGTGCTACATTTGCAACAAAAGGACTTTTCTGAATGACTCTGGCCACTTTTTTTCTCTGCTAACACATTTTTTAACGCTTCATAAACCAAACGCCAAGTTGTTAATACTCGGCTCGCATTCACGTCACGCCTTGAAGTATGTTTAAAAGGTAAATCTCCTAACACCTTCCAAGTTAAAATACCAAAAACACGCGGTGATTCCACGGGCACTCCATTACTTCTGAGTCAGGCTAACAACAGCTCGAAAAACAGGGACTAATTATCGCTCCTCTTTGTTGCCAACCTGTATGCACAGAGTCCACGATTCTCTGCCACACATCCAAGTCGAACAACTGATCTGTTTCCTGATTTTTTGCACTCGCTGGTATTGTGGTTATCCCCCTTACAGTTCACACGCCACTTTAGCTATCCCTCTCCACCGTACCCCCGACCCTTCCCTGGTTCCCAACCCCCCATTCCACGGCACAGCGCAAGGTGGGGCTGGAAGAGAAAACGGGTTATATGGGTTAGGGACTGGTGGCTCCGGCAGCAAAGTATCCGTAACCTTCTCATCTGTACAACGAGTCACTGGAGTCCTTGGAGACGGCGGCGTAGGCAGAGGAAGTGGAGGATACCGCGGTATAGGATTCGGGGACATGGGACAATCGGAAGGGGCAGCGGTGGCGCCTGGCCAATCTGCGGGCGGTGGCGCCTCAGCACATCCCTCTCCGCGGCGCGGTGGCGGTGGTGGTGACTCTGGCGGTGGGGGTGGAAACCCTGTGCCAGTGGGTCTAGCCGCACGTACTCCTTTTCCTGGACCGCAGCTTTCCCTGCCTCCACGGGCTGCCGACTCGGACCCCCTCATGCTTTCAAAGATGGCATAGGGAGGCTAGGACCCTGAAACAGCAGAGTTGTTGCCAAGCAGGTCCCTCCCTCGGGTGTTAATGTAGCGAAAGCAGAGGTAACAGCTTAAGTCCTTTCTCCGTGCAGCAGCAACAGAAACTTCAAGGTAGCTGAGTCATATTGTAACCATCTCACAGAGAGGATGGGTTGGAGGAGATTAGCCACTGCTGACTCTTCCTATATCAGTGTGGACCCCATCTCCTCCCCAGCCCAATCAACTTCACGAGTTGCTTTGCCGTTGCGTCTATTCCTCTCTTAGAGAGCATACCGACAAGCAACGTTGCCGCAGCCTCTATCTTCATGCTTGCGACCCTGGCCTCCACATTCAATTTTAGCTGCGCCAGGCAGCACCAGTGGGGCTCGTTTTCTCCCTGGGAGGCGGCCGTCCGTGTCTGCCCTGCGACGCTGCACCCAGGCAGCACCACTCTCAACCGTTGTTTTCCCACTCCCCTCCTCTAGCTGCTTACTGCAGACTCGGAGATTCTGCAGGAAGATGAATCATTTTTTGCCACAGGAAACTAAACCATCCTCTGCTACCAGTTGTTGGAGTGGGAGACGGACCCGGAGTAACGATGAAATCTCAATGTGAGTATGGTCGTTCTCCTTTATTAGTCAGCAAAACAAGGTTTATATAGCAAAGCAGTTACAGCCTCTGATTGGTTAGTTATCTTAACCATATATAGTCAAAATAGCTACAACTCGCTGTGATTGGTGCAGAGCTGCATCTCGATGCGGAAGCGACAATAAGGCAGGAAGCAACAACGTGGCAGTCCCCCTGCTCCAGTGTTCCGTGTTCGCCACTCTACTTCTGTAGCAGTGTTCCGTGTTCACTACTTTCAAGGTCTGTCTCCGTTACCAAGCCTGGGTTGCTCAACCGCACCAAACTATGTCCCCTCTCGTCCAGCCAGGACTCCACACACGCTGCGACTTCTTCGGTCTCGGCTGGCGCAGGCAACAGGAGTCCTTGCTTCTCGCTCTTCTGATACTCGGAGATCTCCTCTTTGAGCTGTTCATCCTTCAAAAGGAAAACATTTGCTTGTATTTTTGGTGAAGGTTCATCTTACTGTCTTAGAGAATTAAGATTCCCCTCAAATTCGCTGTAGATACGCCTCAGATTTATTAATATTAACCACTCAGCTTGAGGGATCGGTTGAGATCATGCGGCTGCTCCAACCTTGCGGCCTCAGACTATTCAGAGAGCTAAAAGCAGTAAAAGGGGGAACGCTGCTATGTTCAAGGGTAAGCGATTTTTCTCCATTTATTTCAATTACTGATCACGCACATGTCGTACATTCCCTTTTACCGAACAGGACTGGGTGCAGAGGGGTAGACAATCACTCTTTCTGAGGATGCCTTTTGGCCTTTGCTGTTATCGATGGGATCAATAGAATACTGTTATTAGCAGGTAACTCTTCACGTCACACACTCACTCACTCACTCACACACTCACTCACACTCGCTCTTGGCTACCAGTTGGAGCAGCAGCCGGGAAGCAAACCCCAGCCATCGACTCACAAGCACGGGGTCGTACCGCAGTGACTTCTGGCCTGGTGTTGGTGAAGCCCCGCAGAGGGTGCTCACCTTCACCAGATGCAGGTACCATCCCGTGCTCTTCAAGCGTGGCCAGCAGCACCCATGGGTGCCAGCTGAGCCTCACGCAGTCGATGCCACGGACCTCGCATGGGTTCAGCAGAACACTGCCGTCCCCACTTTATCATTTTTCACAGATTTAGCAGCACTGCTAGTCTCTGAAGCTACCAGCCCTCGCAAAGCGTTCACAGGCCACCTTCTCAGCACGCATTTTTCCTTTCTTCAGCCTCGTGCTATGCCTCCACCCACACCCACAGGCACCTGGCGAGCCCGCTCACGCCACGCAGATGCTGAATCCTGCAGGGTTAAGGCTCAGTACACCAACTGGTGGAGCACATGGCAGGGATGGGGTCGGTCTCCCACAGACCACCAAGCCAGAGCCAGCTGTCCAGCCTGCTCCTCACCCTGCTGTCCGGAACTCACCGGCAGCAAAAAGACCTCAGGATGCAGAACTTCTGTGTCTCCTAACAAAGTAGAGTTTCAGCTTCTACATACTAAAAATGGTGGGTTTCTAACTTCTGTGCCAACAGTTAAACCTCATTCCTAAGGAATATAGGTAATTTGCTTTTAGCTTAACAACGTGGTTGGTTGGAAGCAGTCTCACTCTGGCTGCATTTTTTTTCTGTACAGAGAAAACAATATCTTACACTTCTCTGCAAATTTTTTGTGTCTATGTATTTCTCTCTTTATATGTAATAAAAACATAGGTATACACACAAAAGTGTATGTATACATAGCGACCGAAAGAAGCAGTGTGCTAAAGCAAATACAATGTTATCTGGAATTAAAAAAAAGTAAACTGAGCAGTACGAACTAAATTACGTAATGTTTTTGCAGACCCAGAAACAGACTGTCCTGCAAATACAAGCTTTGAGATTACAGACGCGCTTAGATGCTATGCTAAGGAAGAACCAGCAACTTCTTTCAGCGGAAGGAACAGAACTACATACTCAAATTTTTAAATTCTCAAATGTGAATAAATTATATTCAAGAAAGTAAGTTTTCAATATTATCATAAAGAGACGGGCATGGTACTGTCAGAGATACTTCTATTGATTTAAAAATACTCATTTTGATCCGAGAGACCAGCAAGACAGCTGCTGAGCTATCTGTGCTGGGGCAGCATACGTAATTATAGGCTGCCGGCAAGCAATTACAGGCTGCTGAAGGACTGATATAAAGAATTGGAGTTAAGAACAGACACCAAATTTGTGCCAAATGACACTTTTTAATGGGAAACAGACTGTTGTGTTCATTCACTGTTGGCAATCTTGGTAAGAAACTATCTGGTTGATAAAGACTACTGCATTTAGAGAATCCTAAATTCATTACGTCAAACATTAATGGTAATGACAGTCACTTAAGAAAGCCAACACAAAATGAAAAGGAATAAGTTTATCTGCTACTGAGCAAATCAATGCAGCCAAAATAAAAAGCCAAAGAGGTAGAGAAGTATCAAAACATAAGCATAAATTAAAAATTGTTTAAAAATGGCTAGGTATTGGGGTTTAGACTAACTTATTTGTTGTCTTTAATAACAGTCCCTAGGAAAAGTTAGGAATGTTGCGTACTCTGTTTGCTCGCTTAAATTGTACAGACGTTGGCCAGTAACAGCAAGCACCGAGCCGATCCTGCTCGCGTCTTTCAGGACTCTGCTGCAAGCCCTAAAGCACATACGCAGTGTGAGCCCGTGCAGCCCCCTCCGTTTGGCGAGGCATCAAACCCTTCCTGCACCAGAGGATGCTCTGAGAGCCGCCTTTTTTCAGGGCTGCAGTAACAGCAGCTGCCTTAAAGCACTCTTTGGATAATTGTTCTGCCCATTTCCCAAAGTCTATTACTCCATGAGTCACACAGCGTCAGAACCGCAGCTCTGGAAAGAGCTGCTGCAGAAAAAGAGAGGGGAAATCAGAGCGGCGAGGCAGGTGAAGGAGCGAGGCGGAACGTCCAGAGCCAGCCCTGGGCTGTCGACCACGCAGAGGCTTCTCGGTGCCGCAGGAGACCCGGCAGCGGGAGATGGCTACTCACCAAATCAAGGAACGCTTTCCTTTCCAAGTCAAGTGCTTGGACCCGTTCTCGCAGCGCCAGGATTTCCTTGTCCAGTCTGCTGTTGTGCTCCATGGTCTTCTGTAGCTCAGTTTTGTCTGTACAGAACAGGAAAAACACCTGGTCACCAGCCCTGGTCTGGACTTTGACCTCCACCAAGCTCAGAGAGGAATAAGGGTTCACAGGAATAAGGGTTCCAAAATTGCACTGCCCTTATGCACAGGTGTACGCGTGCGACAGCAGAGAGAGGAGTTCCCCAGACGTATGGGAACATCTTCTCTTATTCGAATGGTAGAGGTTTATGTTTCTGGAGATCCAGGCTCAATAGCAGTGCTCTGTTTATTACAGCGGTCCCTCCATAGTTATTCCAGAGACTCAGTTTACCTCTAGAATATGGAAAATGCCTCACCTCGGATATTTAGGTACGGGTTTCACAAACAGCTAGGGTAAGTTTTGAAAAGCCCAAACAGCCATATTTCTGATTTTCATCACAAATTTCATAATTTGCTGCAAGCCAAAACACAGTCACAGTTCATGTATCAGTGCTGTGCTAGCACCTATGTTTACGAAATGGCCAGTACAGTAAAAATTGTGGTTGTATACCAACCCTCCAAGCCTGAATCAACAAACATCTGCAACCATCACACCAGTTAATGCAGACTATCCCTTATTTCGAGTGCAAGAAATAGGAAAAGATGTATTAGGAGCAGACTGACAGAAATTTGTCCGCATATACACTGGTATCCTAATCCTAAGCAGAACTAGCAAGAAGACAGTTTTCCTTATAGAAAAGATGAACAAAGATTTTTCCCTTTTCAGCTTCATGCTGGGCACAGGAAATTTCAGCTTAAATTTGACTTTTATTCAGACACAAATAAAAACATACCTTCTTTCTTGGTCCCAATCTGGCAAAAAAAAAACAAAAACACAACCCCAAACCTCTGTTTCAAACAAGGATTTTGATATTGGATTTTCTGTTTTGTTATTTAAAATAAAAGGCAAGGAATGCCTCCTACCGAAGCGTTCATTTTGCTGAAGAGCCTGTTTACCGCTGCAGAAAGCCTTGCTAAAATTCTGGATCTTCTCTGCATGTTGACACCGTGACTTAGCGCTCGCTCTCCGCTCGCTCACCCCTTCCTCCCGGTGCTCGGGCGCTGAGCACGGGGCCGGTTCTACAAGGATAACAGAGTTTTGCTGTGTTCAGGTTTGGAAGGGACCTCTGTGGATCATCTAGTCCAACCCCCTTGCCAAAGCTGGGTGACCTACAGCAGTCTGCACAGGACCTCCTCCAGGTGTGTTTTGAATATCTCCAGAGAAGGAGACTCCACAGCCTCCCTGGGCAGCCTGTTCCAGGACTCCGTCACCCTCAGAGGGAAGAAGTTCTTCCTCAGGTTCAGCTGGAGCTTCCTCTGCTTCAGTTTGTGCCCATTGTCCCTTGTCCTGTCGCTCGGCACCACTGGAAAGAGTCTGGCCACGTCCTCCTGACACCCACCCTGCAGATACTTAGAGGCATTTCTAAGGTCCCCTCGCAGCCTTCTCTTCTTCAGGCTGAACAAGCCCAGCTCTCTCAGCCTCTCCTCGTAGGAGAGAAGCTCCAGTCCCCTCATCATCCTCGTAGCCCTCCGCTGGACTCTCTCCAGTAGCTCTTCATCTCTCTTGAACTGGACACAGCACTGCAGATGGAGCCTCACTAGGGCAGTGTACATGGGAAGGAGAACCTCCCTGGACCTGCTGGCCACACTCCTCCTAATACACCCCAGGAGACCATTGGCCTTCTTGGCAGCCAGGGCACACTGCTGGCTCATGGTCAACCTGTCGTCCACCAGGCCACCTAGGTCCCTCTCCACAGAGATGCTCTCCAGCAGCTCAGCCCCAAGCCTGTACTGGTGCCTGGGGTTGTTCCTCCCCAGGTGCAGGACCCTGCATTTGCCCTTGTTGAACCTTATCAGGTTCCTCTCTGCCCAGCTTTCCAGCCTGTCCAGGTCACGCTTAATGGCAGCACAGCCTGACGGTGTATCCATCACTCCTCCCAGTTTGGTGTCATTAGCAAACTTGCTGAGCGTACACTCTAACTCTTCATCCAGGTCATTGATGAAGAAGTTAAACAAGACTGGGCCCAGTACTGACCCCTGGGGGACACCACTAGTGACCGGCCTCCAACTAGACTCAGCACCGCTGATGACAACCCTCTGAGTTCTGCCATTCAGCCAGTTCCTAATCCACCTCACCGAACACTCATCCAGCCCACACTTCCTGAGCTACCCTAGGAGGATGTTCTGGGAGACTGTGTCGAAAGTCTTGCTGAAGTCTAGGTAGACAACATCCACGGCTCTCTCCTCATCTACCCAGCCAGTCATGCCATCGTAAAAAGCTATCAGATTGGTCAGGCATGATTTCCCCTTGGTGAATCCATGCTGACTACTCCTGATAACCTTCTTTTCCTCCACTGAATCAGTGTCCCCGAGTGGAGGCTCTCTTCCCAGCCAAGGTCAGCCCAGCGCAGTGTCCCTGCGGGCAGGCACAGAGGACAGGCCATCCCCCGGCGTCATGACGGGGCGCTCAGTGCCCAGGGAGGGACTGCAGCTCCCAGCATGCCCCGGCGTGGGGGAGAGGCACTGCAGCTCCCAGCATGCCCCGGGGTGGGGGAGAGGCACTGCAGCTCCCAGCATGCCCCGGGGTGGGGGAGAGGCACTGCAGCTCCCAGCATGCCCCGGGGCCGGGGACTACAGCTCCCAGCATCCCCCGTGCCCTGCCCAGGCCACTGCCGCCCCGCCCACTCCCAGCCCAGGCCCCGGGCCCTCTTCCAGGCCGCTCTCCATGGAGCCCCCACCCTGCCCGAGCCCCAGGCCCCCGGCCCCGCAGCATGGAGCAGCTCCGGGCAGGGCTCGGCTGCCCCGGCCCCAGGGAGAGCCCCCGGGGGCGCCCGCCCTGCCCGGGACTGGCACCGGGCCTCCCCCAGACCCCCCTAGCCAGCCCCCGGCCTGACCCCCGGCCCCCACACCCACGCTGAGGAGAGTCCCGCAGGCCGAGCCGGCCTCCCCCGAGCCGGGATGGCGACCGTGGCCCCTCCAGCAGTGCGGAGACCCCCTCGCTGGGGAGGCAGGCGGGGGACAGCTGCCAGGGCTCTGCTGTCCCCAGCCGTAGAGCCTTGCTGAGCCCCATGCTGTGGGGGCTCACGCAGGGACGCCATGGGAAAGCACGGGAGGATCGGGGCAGACAAACCATTCTGACAAGCTTCCAGGAGTATTGAGTTCCCCTCTAATAGCTGCTGTTGCAAGCGCCACAGTCAGGCGGTGTTGGCCTGCAAGGGCACGTCCTGGGCTTTATTCTGCTTTTGCCAAGGAGCAGGAGATGTATGTGCAGGGAGGATCCCCAGCAGATGCAGTTTCATCTTCACGACCGCGCACAACAGATGAACCCACCCAAATGGCATCTGCTTACACTTCAGAGCCCTGAGGCCCCTTTGCCCTCAAGTGCCCCGTTTTCCCAGGAAGCTCAGCAGAGGGCTTTTCTGGAGCACAAGGTTTTGCACCAGCTTCTGCCTTCCTCCCCACCAAAGCACAGGATCGTGTGTCTTTGAGCAGACAAAGCTCCGCTATCGAAGCCAGGCCAAGGAATTCTCTCAGCACAGCACGGGTCCATCCTTCCCAGGTGGACATAGGTAGAATTTGTCCTGCCAGAACACCTTCTGTGCCCACCCACCTTATGCAGACAAAGCCTCAAAAGCAAATCAGCGCTTTGGGAGCTCAAGACTCCAGAGGAGCAAGGGTCCTGAAATCGGTTCAATTCTTCAAGCCCACCTGACCACTGAAGAGCCACATCTGGAGCTGCTTACCTGAGCCCGATGGGTTTCCGCTCTGTGCCCTGGTCTGGCCCAGACTCTCTGCATTGCCACTGAAGCATCCGCACCGCGGGTCCTGAGGGCTCTTAGCAACGGCTTCTGCTAACATCTCATTAGACCTGTGAAAAAGGCAGGAGCATGCAAGAACGGCTGTTACTCATCGTGGCACAAAGGTGTTCCCCAAGGGTGATGCTACGCTGTTGGACTCATGCACACAAACTTCCCAACCACCCAAAGGTACTGCTTCTCGGGCTCTTCTGAGCAACCTGTCTTATATCTTCCCTTGTAGGACCTTTCCTAGAAGGTGGTAGGGACTGCAGGCTCCCTCCCTCCCCCTGCTGTAAACTCCCACCGATGATGCACCGCCATAACGGCAGCTGAACAAAGTCCTGTTGCCTCACAGGCTCCTCTTGTGTCCCCTCTGCCTTTCCAAGTGCGTCTATCCTAAGGTGGAGCAGAAGAGCAGCAGAAATGAAGCTCCTCTTTTCCACCACCCTGCAGCAAGGAGAGACGGCTACAGAAAACTGTTTGAAGAAAAAGAACCAAAATGTCCTGCAGACAGGCCTGATTTGTTGTGTTACTTCAGGGTCAGTAAAGAGAAAGGCAAAAGGGCCTCCATAATGGGAGAGCCCAAGGCGTGCTCTTCTGAGAAGTACGCCGTCTTGAGCGTACGCATCCTGCTGACCAGATCCAAGAAAGGGAAGTGGGGTGGAAAAGCCATGAAGAAGAGGGTCGTATTCCCATAACGTGGGGGAAAAACAGAAGACATTTGGACTTACATTTTTAATGTCTTCGTAAAGCATCTTCTAATTTCCTGGTCCACCAGATAACATTTCACCCAACTTTTTAGTTCAGCCTGCGCACGTGCCACTTGCAGTGCGCTCTTCTCCTGCAAGCTCTGTGCTCTCTCCAGCTCCGATTCCAGAGCGCTCACTCTCTGCTCCAGCAGTTTTCTCCAGGAGGCGTCAGTGGTGCAGATCTCCTCTCTTCTGGCTTGAGTGGCTGCCTGTGTCTAAAGCAGAAGGCGCAACTTCAAGAAACAGGAAGAAAAAGACAACCCCCCCGGCTCTCAAAAAGCCTGCTCTTCCTGCCATTTGTACACAAAAGCTAGTATTAAACAGCCTACAGCGCTGCATGGACAGGGAGAAGGAAAAGGCGGCATCTTTCTCATGCACACAGGTCCCACCACACGCACAGAGGCACTTTGACGCAGCCTTTTGCAGCTCCCCAGCTTCCCTACAGGAAAGGCAAACCCACAGCACCAACAAGGAGAGCCGGATGCCCAAGACCAAACACCTAAAACGCCATCACCACCACCACGAATGAACGCAATGCAGACTACAGATGCAAATGGTACATAAACTGACCTGCAAAAGTGGGCTGAGATGCTGCTTCTGTCCCGTTTCTGCCTGTGCTATCTGTTCACACTGTTCTCCAGAAAGCGCTGCTGTCGTACGAGCCACGCCAGCAGTCGCCAAGCCGTGCGGCACAAGAGTAGCCACGAGCCCTCGCAGCTGCTGGTTTGCAGGTGCGAGCTGCAGAGATGTTTCACGCTCCAACTCCAGCTGTGCGGAGAGTTCACACATCTGGATGCAGGGAATAAACAATCTGTCTTAGGCAAAGGGCTCTCAAATCTCCGCCAAACTCATTCACATGGCCACAACCTCTGCACGGTGTCGGAACAGAAGCCCGTCTCCAAAGAGCACGGCCGCTTCGTTCTTCCCCACCGAGGTGCTGTCCCAAGCTCACTGCCTTCCCACAGCCTCGGAACGAGCTCCCTGAAGAGCCAGCTGACTTTTTCAAGGTGAGAGGGGAGAAGGCAGCGAGGAGAAAGGAGCTAAAAGCACCCTCGAGCCTGGACAACTGTTGTTAGTGATGCAGAAGCTCATAACGTCCTCAGAGAAGTCTCTCCTGTATTTGTTCCCAAATTATTTTCTTGTCTGGCACTCTTTGAAGCAACGGAACAGCTTCCTCCATACTGACAGGTTTACAGACTTTGCATACCTTGGCCTTAGCCTTGTCCAAGTCCTCTTGCAAGCGGGAGTTTTCCTCCTTCAGGTAATCGCGTTGGAGTGTGGAAGCTTTCAGTAACGTTTCTGCTATCCTCTGCTTTCTTGAAGCATCAGTGAGCTCTTCTTGCAGCCGTCCCACTGTTCTCTAGGGAAACAATGTCACGGGAGGACAGAGAAAAAGGTAAGAAGCCAAAATCTGTCTTTTGACTTGCAGTTACTAGATAATATACCGAGATCGGTTCTCTAAGTGCATCGCAAAGCAGAGCAGCCTCATCCCCTGGAAGAAGGTGACATCTGCACAGGTGACGGTCTCTAGCCATCCTTGGCAAGTGAAGACAACTACAGAAATGCCATCTCTGAAGGAAGATTTCTGTTTCCAGCACATTCTGCTGGGAAGATGCGGAGACTGTATCTACGTATGTGTCTATAAGCACGTCTCAAGGCTTGCCGGCACCTTCCGCAATTCCAACAAAACCAGAACCAGCTCGAGTGATGGACTCCCACGCACGTAGCTTACACCTGCTGACTTTCCGGAGCACCAGACAGACTTGGGAACTGCTTTGCTTTCAGTCATTCCTGCTCAGTGATCACCTCACCTCTTTTTCTACTTTGTCCGCCTCGCATATAAAGGCATCGCTCACCTTATGTTCTTGGGCGGCCTTGTTCCGCACCTCTCCCAGCTGCTGACGGAGGAAAACATTTTCACTCTGGAGCTGGGACAGTTGTTCCTGCAGCCCTTCTGCCTGCTTGATGACATCTTTTCTCTCTTGAGCGTTCTTCGGGGGTAGAGCGTGCTGCTCCTTTGCCTTCCTCCGGGCCTGATGTAATTCTCTTTCTGCTCTATCTAAAGCCAGTGTCTTCTCCCGAAGAGTTTCTTTCAGTTGCTCCACTTCCTGCTCCAGCCTGCCAGCTTTTCTTTTGGCTTTGTTCAGCTGCTGACACAAGCTCTTGTTGGTTTCCAGCACCTCAGAGATGTGCGCGGGCACAGTGAGCCGGACATCACATGCTCTCAGAATCTCTTGCACATCGGCACTTTCTGGTGTCCCAGGACTTCTGAGGCTCCGGTGGCAAAGGGACGAGTCCAACCCTGGGGTCGGTATTTGGGCTGTGATGTTTCCTGTCTGCTCAAAGGGAAAGAATAAAAATGGACGGAACTTAGGAAATCAGCTCAAAACAGGAGACAGCGGCAGCATGTCAGAGACCCAGAAGAGGACTGTCACTAACTTGACGTCGGATGAGAAAAGAGTTTCCAAGAACCCTGCCTTTGGCATTACTCATGGAAAAGTCTTCTTCTGCATTAGGGTGTGATAGAAGCCTAAAAGGAAGTCTCCAATGTAAAGCCTTGGGGTTTACATACCTCCCCCTCAGAGCTTTTGCCCTCCTCGATGGCTTCTTCATCAGCTGGCGACTCACGGCCGGCAGACTCCCAGTATACGGCAGGCTCATCTACATTAAAACCACACATTTTTGGAACCACGGTGATCTAATACAGCTCCTTGGTGCCTAGAGCGCTTCCCGAATCATCGTGCTTCCCGAGACAATCTTAGCACAAACACACACCCCAAACCCATGAAATCCTAGCGAGAGACCTGTCACAACGCGGATGCGAAATGCATCTCTTCTCCTGCTTGGGAGTTTGTTTCCTCGAGAGCACGCGCCTGCGCCATGTGCCAGGGACATCACTCGAAGTGACGAGAAAGGAGCCAAAAAGGAAGCAGTGTCTCGAGAATTCTGCTTCCCAGGGACAACACCTGGCAGAGCATTTGTTCCCGGATGACAAGGAACCCCTCCACACCGTTTCCAAACACCTTGTCTCCCTGGCAGCCCACCAAAAGGGCAGGCGACAGCCCTTTTCCCCATCGCCTCCTCCGCGCTGGAGAGTCCTACCTGCTCTCCCCAGAGCGGGTGCACACCGCCCCTCTCCAGCAGCTCCTGCCCTGCGGCGAGCGCTGGGTGCTGACACCCGTTTTGCATGGCCTGGAGCAGCTCCTCCCTCGTTTTCCTGCTCCCTGGGGACCGCAGGGCACACGCTGGGTCTGGGCCTGGAAAGACAGACAGCACAACCTCTTGGACTCACCGCAAGAACAACGGCCCTTTTCATCTTTCCCTCCCTTGGGAACCAACATGCCCAGGCACGAAGTGAAGCCCCAGGGCAGGAGAACAGCCCAGGAGTTTCCCAAACAGCTCCTGCCTGCCTGCGCCTGTTACCTCTCGTCCTTCTCCCGGCAGTTGTTGTCACCAACAGCCGCCTGCTTCTTCACTGGCAGCGGCGCTGGGGCCAAGCCCCCAGTGGTGGACATGCAGTGTGGCTTGTTCCAGACGTCCTGCAAGATCTTGTCAGCGATGCTTCCAAAGGACACATGCTGCTTCTGTGCCCTCCTCCTGCACAGGAACCGCCAGATGCTCTTCATGGCCCAGCAGGAATAGGCACCGCACTGCCTTGCCTCTCACCGACGAGCGGTGGCAGGCAGGATTGGGTGGGCGCTGCCGGGTGCCAGCTGCCAGCAGAGGAGCCGAGCCCTGAGGAGCGGCAGGGCACGGGCAACTGCCTCTGGGCTGAGCACACCACCAGCAGCAACGGCAGCACCAGCACAACACCACTGGCACAGCACCAGAAGCACCAGTACAGCAGCACCAGCACCAGCACAGCACCACTACCACCAGCACGGCACCAGTACCACCAGCACAGCACCAGCACAGCACCAGCAGCACCAGCACAGCACCAGCAGCACCGCCAGGTACTGTGTGTGCAGGGTCTGTGCCAGTGCCCCAGGTCTAGCGAACGCGTGTGCTGACGTCATGAACGGCTCAGTGACATCATAAGGTGCTGGGAACTGGGCGGTGCTGGTGGCAGAGGCCTGCAGGGCGGACGTGCGCGTGTGCTCAGCACCTTTCTGCGCACACCCAGGCCACGTGCTCAAGCAAAACGGCCCCTGGCACATGGTGTCCAGGTCCACCAGCTTGCCCAAGGCCACCTCTCCAAGGCTCCCAGCACCCTGCACGCTCAGGGCACCCACCGTCCTCCTCTCCTCTCCAACACATGGGGTCGGCAGGGCGGGCTCTGGCCGCCAAGGCTCCCTGCAAGCACGAGAGGCAGTGGCTGGACACCCCGTGTGCCATTTTGGGCTTCCTGGGCTCTGGCTGTGTGTTCTGGGGCACCCTGGACCCCTCGGGGCACCCCTCTCTGCAGCCCTGGGTGTGTCCCTTGGAGGGCACCCTGTGGGGGGATGGCAAGGCTCGACCGAATTGCTTGTTGTAGAAAATCCATTTTAAGCTTAGCACACGGTGTCCTTGACAGAACAAGGAATTTAACAAATCAACTCTGCGGTTAGCAAGAATGTGAAAAACAGGATGCAGCTGGAGAAGAATGAAGAAGTATGGGCGGAGTTGACATTTAGCTGGCTAGCCAATAATGAGCTCTAACTTTGCAATATGTAGTAGCTAATTAACCACTCTATAAATTGTGTAACCAAACTGTAATAAACGAAGCTTGCTTATCACTCACATTGAGTTGGCTGCATTCTTCCGCCGTCTCTCCAGGACAGCAACCCTCGGGGTAGAACTTCGCCCCGACATTTGGCGCCCGAACAGGGACCTGGAGCAGCGGCAAGGAGCAGGGCACTGGGAGCAGCGACCAGGGGGCAGGAGCGACCGAACACTGCGCTGTGGTGTGTCGACTCAGGAGCCTGACTACGCGATCTTGCGTACGCTCGCCACTGCAAGGGCTACAGGTCAAGGGCTGCAAGGATATCGCTTCGGCAGGTATATGTTATGAATTTTTAATTACAGGATAAAGGATTAACGATAGAGGTATGGATAAGGAAGTAGCCCTAGAGTTATTACAGCGCTTTTTAGAAAAGCGGGGAGTAGAGCTTGGTTGTATTAAACAGCTAGCGGGTCTAGTGGCAACCGGTAAGCTCAAAGGGTTTTTTAAGAGTCCAGATTCGGTGTTTGAGGAGAAGGAGTGGAGAGATTTTGGAGACGTATTATGGGACATGGTTATTGATGACGATAAGCTAGCCAAGAAATTAATGAAGCCGTGGCGGGAAGTTATCAATTGCATTAAGAGGTATAAGGTTGAGAAAAATCTTGCGGCCGTCGCTACTCAGAAGTTAGAAAAGATAGAGCCGTCTGCCCCCCCGCCGGAAACGGGATTTTCCTCATTCTCCAGTGGGGCCACGGCACCCGCTGGCGACAATGCCTTGCTGTTTAGTACAAGCAAGGTCCCCGAACCACCGTGCTGGGAGCCCGTGGCGGTGACGATAAAGGAAAATTCCGGTGACTCCAGGTCGGAGAGTGTTCGAAAGCCTGAAGGAGAGGGTGTGTCAGTAGATGAGCAAAGATTAGCAGAGGAGGACAAAGGAACGGAAAGGGGTGTACCAGGCTGTAGACGTCCGATAGGGGTTAATTGGAAAAAGATAATGAGTGAGGCTGCTGAGGCAGGAGATTTTCTCCCACTAGCCTTTCCAGTAGCATTTGAGGAAGATGGATATGGAGATCTGCAAGGCAGGCATACTCCCATGAATTGGAAGTTGTCCCAGTTGCGAAGTACTGTGACCGAGTCAGGGTTGCACGGCGAGCCATCTAAGCAGATGCTGAACTATATATGGGGAGGTGCTGTGCTTTGTCCTGAGGATATTAAGGTTATCATGCGAATGATTATGACCCAGTCGCAGTTATTGCTGTGGCAGGCTCATTGGCAACGATATTGTGAAGCGTCCGCTCAGGTGCCGCGGGAGCAGGGTGATCCGTTGCGAGGCGTAACAGTGGAACAACTGATGGGGGCAGGTCCTTTTGTCACTATCAGGGCACAACTGCAGATGGGGCCGCAGCGATGCTTGGAGGCTATGCGTACGGCTAGGGCTGCTCTTGAACACGTCAAAACTGCGCAGCCCTCGCCGTCCTATATGGGCATTAAGCAAGGAAGGGAGGAAACTTTTGCTCGCTTTATTGATCGCCTCACTAGTGCCATAGAACAGTCAGATGTACCGGAATGGATGAGGGCAGCTTTGCTGAGGCAGTGTGTTATTCAGAATTCGAATACTCAAACTAGAAACATCATAAGTTCTTTACCCGCTGATGCCAGAGTAGAACTGATGTTGGATAGAATGAGTAGGGTACCGGTAGGACCACAGCTATGTTGGTCGAGGCTATGAAACAGTTAGGAAGCGATATCCTTCAAGCCCAACAACAGGCCTTCACAGCCCAACAGCAAATCCAACAGCAAGTGTTCGCCGCTCTGCAACCCCTTCGAGTTAATGCTGCGGAGGCACGACCGAAGCCGCCACGAAACTTTAAGTGTTACCGATGTGGGCGAGAAGGACATATGAGACGAAATTGTCAAGCCACGAGGGTGTGGTGTGAGAACTGTCATACGAATAATCACAATACCGAGATATGCCTCAAGTCGGGAAACGGTCGGATGAGCTCGTCGAGTCGCCGCGCCCCGACACAAGTAGCAGCTCCAGCAGTGCAACAAGAAGCTCCCAGCTTACCAACGCCCACCACGACGTCAGCGACAAGTTACAACCAGCAACAGCCGGCAGCCTCGGGATGGATGTGGCAACGGCAATAACTGTCACCCTATTGGATCAGAAACCCCAGAGAGTACCAAGCAATGTGAAAGGACCACTGATCATCAATAAGCAAGCATGTGGAGCATTAATAATCGGCCGTTCATCGACAAGCTTAAAAGGCTTGACGGTCATTCCACGACTCATTGATGCCGATTTTACCGGGACTATTAGCATTATTGTCCAGACATCATTTCCGCCAATACACATTCCAACAGGCAGCAGAATTGCTCAATTGATACCGTTACCGCACCCGACCGCTGGTATTCCCCCGAAAATCACCGGGCCCCGAGAGGACCGAGGATTTGGCTCAACGGGAGCAGGAGTATTCTTGACCATGTCTATGAATCGCCGACCGACCACGATGGTTTCTCTAGAAGCCCGGGGCCAACAGATTCAGCTCTCGCTGTTGCTAGACACAGGTGCCGACTTAACCATCGTAGACGAAAAGGTCTGGCCTAGAACGTGGCCTACCCGACCAATGGAGCGAGGAGTGGAAGGAGTAGGAGGATATACTCCGGTACAGCGGAGCGTGGACCGTATCATGGTAACGATAGATAACAGGCATGCGACGGTGCCAATCACTATTATGCCTCTCCCGACTGGAGTTAATGGTTTGATTGGAAGGGACATTCTCGACCAATTGGGGGTGGTGCTAACCACCGAAAAGGTTTTTCAGTAACGGTCACTGCAACCTGGGCTTTCCCGATCCCATTGCGGTGGATAACGGACAAACCCGTGTGGGTCGAGCAGTGGCCGTTAAAGCAGGAGAGCCTTGCCGCCGCACATCAAATAGTGCAAGAACAATTAGACCAGAAACACCTGCGCTTATCTACAAGCCCTTGGAATACTCCAATTTTTGTAATTAAGAAAAAATCTGGGAAATTTAGGCTAGTACATGACTTAAGGGCAGTTAACACTCAAATGCAAGCAATGGGGGCACTACAGCCAGGACTACCTAACCCTGCTATGTTACCAGAACATTGGAGACTGTTGATAGTAGACTTAAAAGATTGCTTTTTTACTATTGCATTACACGAGCAAGATATGCAACGCTTCGCGTTTACTTTGCCCTCTGTTAACAAAGAGGCGCCAGCACAGCGTTTTGAATGGACAGTATTACCACAAGGAATGAAAAATAGTCCCACGCTGTGCCAGTTGTATGTGGACAATGCACTACAACCCTTAAGGAAATTATGGCCACACACGTTAGTTTACCATTATATGGATGACATCCTACTTGCGCAAGAATCGGAGTTCAGTCCAGAACAAGTTCGGATATTACATACAAAGCTGAGAGAGAATGGTTTAGTAATAGCCGCGGAAAAAATTCAAACGAAAGCGCCATGGCTATATCTAGGCTGGAAGATTTCTGACTCTCAGATCCACCCACAAAAACTGCAACTCAACACGTCAATCAAGACACTGCATGACGCCCAAAGGCTGATGGGAGACATCCAATGGATCCGTCCTGTCGTCGGAATATCCAACGCACAGCTGGACAGCCTTCGACCGTTACTACGTGGGACAGACCCAACCACACCGGTGCAACTTACGTCGGAACAGCAGCGTATCCTCTCTCAAATTGCTGACCAGATTGCCTCACGTTTCGTTCACCGTCGTGACCCCGACCTCCCTATTGACCTTTGTGTATTTTTAACAAATTCTCATCTATTAGGAGCCCTATCGCAATTTAAAAAGAAAAAGGGGGAAGTGTGGGGGGATGGCAAGGCTCGACCGAATTGCTTGTTGTAGAAAATCCATTTTAAGCTTAGCACACGGTGTCCTTGACAGAACAAGGAATTTAACAAATCAACTCTGCGGTTAGCAAGAATGTGAAAAACAGGATGCAGCTGGAGAAGAATGAAGAAGTATGGGCGGAGTTGACATTTAGCTGGCTAGCCAATAATGAGCTCTAACTTTGCAATATGTAGTAGCTAATTAACCACTCTATAAATTGTGTAACCAAACTGTAATAAACGAAGCTTGCTTATCACTCACATTGAGTTGGCTGCATTCTTCCGCCGTCTCTCCAGGACAGCAACCCTCGGGGTAGAACTTCGCCCCGACAGCACCCCAAGCCCCCGCTGTCCACTGTGGGATGCCCCTGTGCCTCGCTTTTGCTTGCTGGTCTGCCCGGTCCCCCTCAGCGTGCCGTTTGGGGTGCTCCGAGACCCTCGTTCAGCCCTCTGGGCTTCCCCTGCACGTGCCTCTCTGGCTTTGGATGCTGCCTCAGGCCGTGGCTCTGCCTTTCAGGGTGCCCCAGGCCCCTGTTGTGTGAATTGCAGTGCTCTCTTGGGCAACGGGTGTGCCATTCCCCCGGCCGAGCACCCCGAACGATGCCGTTCTGAGCACCCCAAGGCCCCTCGGAGTGCATTTTCGGCTCCCCCAGCTCCTTGGCGTGCCTTTGGGTGCCTCTGCAGGCCCCGCAGTGTGCTTTCTGCTGCACCCCATCTTCCCTGGTGTGCCTTTCACTACGCCCCAGGGCAATCAGTGTGCCTTTTGGGGCGTCCCTGGGCTCGGTGCGTCCCTGGACGCAGGACTCCCCGGGGGTCTCACCAGAGCGGGGCAGAGGGGCACAGTCACCTCCCTTGCCCTGCTGCCCACGCTGCTGGGGATGCAGCCCGGGATGCGGTTGCCTTCTGGGCTGCGAGCGCACATCACCGGCTCGTGTCCAGCTTTTCATCCCCCAGCACCCCCAAGTCCTTCTCGGCAGGGCTGCTCTCCACCCCTTCATGCCCAGCCTGGATTTATGCGTGTGATTGCACCCACCCCTTGCACTTGGCCTTTTTCAACTTTTGGCAGCTTGTTGCTTTACTAAGCTTTCTGCTGCTTTACGAAGCTTGCATTTGTTGACTGGACAAGTAATTAGGGTTCCGGGGAAGATATGCTTCACCCCACCCCTCTTCCATTTGACTGAGTTTGTCTACAAATTCCAGCCTCCACGTGGCTCTGGGATCACACACACATACACACACACACTTGCCGTTGGGTAAGTTGAAAAAAAACTGTTGAATAATTTAGGTGAAATATATCACAGAAATCACCAGGTCAGTCCATTTGGCAATTCTTCCCCTGCAGTCCTTCTCAACCCATGGCAACAGGAACCCAAAACCTTGCAGTCCAGCTAATATTTTACAAACATTTCTCCCGGTTTAGAAGTTCTCAGAGCTGACACTCTGACTCTCCTCCTGCAGCTGGGAGGCTGTGGTGTCTCCAGGTGAAGCAACATTTAAGTACCCAATCTCAGAAGGTTGAGAGGGGGATAAGGAAAAGGGTGAGTCTTGGCTTTCAGCTTCTCCTTCAGGCTTCATGTCTGGCGTGGCCTTCAGGGTGCTGAGAAAGTCTGGCGGTTCTCTTGACGGGAAGCTGAAAACAAATCTCCTCTCTTAAGTCATTCTGCAAACTTCATCTGACCCTCCATCACCTGCCACAGTCCCAACACTCCTCCCAACGTCTCTGCGAGGCAGTGCAGGGCGATGCTCAATGCCTTTCGCTTGGACTGAGTCTCCGCTACTCCTCCTCTCTAGCTGCTCACCGTAGACTGAGGGACTCATGCAGGGAAACCGTCCATCGTCTGCTATCAAATTTTGGCGTGGGTTACGGATACGTTGCAACGATGTGACCCCAATATGAGTATGATCGTTCACCCTTTATTAGTCAGCAAAACAAGGTTTATATAGCAAAACAATTACAGCATCTGAATGGTTAAACCCCCAACACATATATAGGCAAAATTACTGCAACTCGTTGTGATTGGTGCAGAGCTGCATCTCGAAGTGAAAACAGTACTGTGGCAGGAAACAACAACGTGGCAGGAAGGAAGTGAGAGTGTGGCAGGAAATGGTGACGTTCGCCCTGCTCCAGAGTCCTGAGCTTGTCGCTCTGCCTTCCCAGCAGGGTTCCGTGTCAGCCGCTCCCAAGGCTCACTTCCGGATCGGAACCTGGGTTGCTCAACACACCAAACTATGTTCCCTCTCTTCCAGCCAGGACTCCACACAGACCCAGTCTCTGTGCCTCTGTGCGAGCAGTGAAATGAGCAGATGAGGCTGAGCAACAGATTTACAGGTTAGCCCCTTCTGGCTGCGAGCTATCTGCAGCCGTTCGAATTTTCGGAGCAGGGCTGCCGGAGGCGCAGAGCAAGCACCTCCTAAGCAGCGTTTGAGGTTTGAGGTGGCAACACAAGCAAGCAGTACCAGTCTCTGTGCCTCTGTGCGATCAGTGCCATGGGCAGATGAGGCTGAGCAACAGCTTTCCAGCCTAGCACCTTCTGGGTGCAAGCTACAGGAAGATGTTCGCATTTCTGGAGCAAGACTGTGAAATGAACCTGCAAGTGATCCCCAAAGACACGTTTGAGGTTTGCGGTGGCAAGACAAGCAAGCAGCCCCAGTCTCTGTGCCTCTGTGCGAGCAGAGCCATGGGCAGATGAGGCTGAGCAACACCTTTACAGGCAAGCTCTTTCTGGCTGCAAGCTATCTGCAGACGTCCGCATTTTCTGAACAGGGCTGCCAGAGGAACCCGGCATGGACCACAAAGATACCTTTGAAGTCTGAGGGGGCAAGACAAGCAAGCAGCCTCAGTCTCTGTGCCTCTGTGCGAGCAGTGCCATGGGCAGATGAGGCTGAACAACAGCTTTCCAGGCTAGCTCTTTCTGGCTGCAAGCTATCTGCAGACGTTCGCATTTTTAGAGCAAGGCTGCCGGAGGCACCGTGCTTAGAACCCCAAAGCTACGTTTGAAGTTTGAGTTGGCAAGACAAGCAAGCAGCCCCAGTCTCTGTGCCTCTGTGCGAGCAGTGCCATGGGCAGATGAGGCTGAGCAACAGCTTTCCATGCTAGCTCTTTCTGGCTGCAATCTATCTGCAGACGTTCGCATTTTCTGAACAGGGCTGCCGGAGGCCCAAGGCACGGACACCAGAATTTACTTTTCAAGTTTGAGATGGCAAAACAAGCAAGCAGCCCCAGTCTCTGTGCCTCTGTGCAAGCAGTGCCATGGGCAGATGAGGCTGAGAAACAGCTTTCCAGGCTAGCTCTTTCCGGCTGCGAGCTATCTGCAGACGTTCGCATATTCAGAGCAGGCCTGCCGGAGGCCCCCTGCACGGAACACCTAATACACGTTTGAAGTTTGAGGTTGTCAAGACAAGCAAGCAGCCCCAGTCTCTGTGCCTCTGTGCGAGCAGTGCCATGGGCAGATGAGGCTGAGCAACAGCTTTCCAGGCTAGCTCTTTCTGGCTGCGAGCTATCTGCAGACGTTCACATTTCCAGAGCAGGGCTGCCGTTGGCGATTGGAAAGGACCACCTAAGTTAGGTTTGAAGTTTGAGGTGGCAAGACAAGCAAGCAGCCCCAGTCTCTGTGCCTCTGTGCGAGCAGTGTCATGGGCAGATGAGGCTGAGCAACATCTTTGCAGGCCAGCTATTTCTGCCTGTGAGCTATCTGCAGACGTTCGCATTTTCGAAACAGCACTGCCCTAAGCCCCCGGCACGGACCACCTAATTTACATTTGAAGTTTGAGGGGGGAAGACAAGCAAGCAGCCCCAGTCTCTGTGCCTCTGTGCGAGCAGTGCCATGGGCAGATGAGGCTGAGAAACATCGTTCCATGCTAGCTCTTTCTGACTGCGAGCTATCTGCAGACGTTCGCATTTTCGGAACAGAACTGCCCTAGGCCTTCTGCACGGATCACCTAATTTGCATTTGAAGTTGGAGGTGGCAACACAAGCAAGCAGCCCCAGTCTCTGTGCCTCTGTGCGAGCAGTGCCATGTGCAGATGAGGCTGAACAACAGCTTTTCAGGCTAGCTCTTTCTGGCTGCAAGCTATCTGCAGACGTTCGAATTATTAGAGCAAGGCTGCCGGAGGCACCGTGCTTGGAACCCCAAAGCTACGTTTGAAGTTTGAGGCGGCAAGACAAGCAAGCAGCCCCAGTCTCTGTGCCTCTGTGCGAGCAGTGCCATGGGCAGATGAGGCTGAGCAACAGCTTTCCAGGCTAGCTCTTTCTGCCTGCGAGCTATCTGCAGACGTTCGCATTTTCGGAACAGCACTGCCCTAGGCCTTCTGCACGGACCACCTAATTTGTATTTGAAGTTGGAGGTGGCAAGACAAGCAAGCAGCCCCAGTCTCTGTGTCTCTGTGCGAGCAGTGCCATGGGCAGATGAGGCTGAGCAACATCTTTGCAGGCCAGCTATTTCTGCCTGTGAGCTATCTGCAGACGTTCGCATTTTCGGAACAGCACTGCCCTAAGCCCCCGGCACGGACCACCTAATTTACATTTGAAGTTTGAGGGGGGAAGACAAGCAAGCAGCCCCAGTCTCTGTGCCTCTGTGCGATCAGTGCCATGGGCAGATGAGGCTGAGCAACAGCTTTCCAGCCTAGCACCTTCTGGGTGCAAGCTACAGGAAGATGTTCGCATTTCTGGAGCAAGACTGTGAAATGAACCTGCAAGTGATCCCCAAAGACACGTTTGAGGTTTGCGGTGGCAAGACAATCAAGCAGCCCCAGTCTCTGTGCCTCTGTGCGAGCAGTGCCATGGGCAGATGAGGCTGAGCAACAGCTTTACAGGCAAGCTCTTTCTGGCTGCAAGCTATCTGCAGACGTCCGCATTTTCTGAACAGGGCTGCCAGAGGAACCCGGCATGAACCACAAAGATACCTTTGAAGTCTGAGGGGGCAAGACAAGCAAGCAGCCTCAGTCTCTGTGCCTCTGTGCGAGCAGTGCCATGGGCAGATGAGGCTGAGCAACAGCTTTCCAGCCTAGCTCTTTCCGGCTGCGAGCTATCTGCAGACGTTCACATTTCCAGAGCAGGGCTGCCGTTGGCGATTGGAAAGGACCACCTAAGTTACGTTTGAAGTTTGAGGTGGCAAGACAGGCAAGCAGCCCCAGTCTCTGTGCCTCTGTGCGAGCAGTGTCATGGGCAGATGAGGCTGAGCAACAGCTTTGCAGGCCAGCTGTGCGAGCAGTGTCATGGGCAGATGAGGCTGAGCAACAGCTTTGCAGACCAGCTATTTCTGCCTGTGAGCTATCTGCAGACGTTCGCATTTTCGAAACAGCACTGCACTAAGCCCCCGGCACGGACCACCTAATTTACATTTGAAGTTTGAGGGGGGAAGACAAGCAAGCAGCCCCAGTCTCTGTGCCTCTGTGCAATCAGTGCCATGGGCAGATGAGGCTGAGAAACAGCTTTCCAGGCTAGCTCTTTCTGGCTGCAAGCTATCTGCAGACGTTCGCATTTTCAAAGCAGGGCTGCCGGAGGCAATCGGCAAGGACCACCTAAGATACGTTTGAACTTTGAGGTATCAAAAAAAGCAAGCAGCCCCAGTCTCTGTGCCTCTGTGCGAGCAGTGCCATGGGCAGATGAGGCTGAGCAACAGCTTTCCAGGCTAGCTCTTTCTGCCTGCAAGCTATCTGCAGACGTTCGCATCTTGAAAGAAGGGTTGCCGGATGCAATGGGCAAGGACCACCTAAGATATGTTTGAAGTTGGAGGTGGCAAGACAAGCAAGCAGCCCCAGTCTCTGTGCCTCTGTGCGAGCAGTGCCATGGGCAGATGAGGCTGAACAACAGCTTTCCAGGCTAGCACTTTCTGTCTGCGTGCTATTTGCAGATGTTCGCATTTTCAGAGCATGGCTGAGGGAGGAGACGAGCACGGACCACCTAAAGTACGTTTGAAGTTTGAGATGGCAACACAACAAGCAGCCCCAGTCTCTGTGCCTCTGTGCGAGCAGTGCCATGGGCAGATGAGGCTGAGCAACAGCTTTCCAGGCTAGCACATTCTGGCTGCCAGCTATCTGCAGACGTTCGCATTTTCACAGCGTGGCTGCCGGAGGCCCACGGCACGGACACCAGAATTTACTTTTCAAGTTTGAGATGGCAAGACAAGCAAGCAGCCCCAGTCTCTGTGCCTCTGTGCGAGCAGTGCCATGGGCAGATGAGGCTGAGCAACATCGTTCCATGCTAGCTCTTTCTGGCTTCGAGCTATCTGCAGACGTTCGCATTTTCGGAACAGCACTGCCCTAGGCCTTCTGCACGGATCACCTAATTTGCATTTGAAGTTGGAGGTGGCAACACAAGCAAGCAGCCCCAGTCTCTGTGCCTCTGTGCGAGCAGTGCCATGGGCAGATGAAGCTGAGCAACAGCTTTCCAGGATAACTCTTTCTGTCTGCGAGCTATCTGCAGACGTTCGCAATTTCACAGCATGGCTGCCGGAGGCCCAAAGCACGTAATACCTAAGTTAGGTTTGAAGTTTGAGGTGGCAAGACAAGCAAGCAGCCCCAGTCTCTGTGCCTCTGTGCGAGCAGTGCCATGGGCAGATGAGGCTGAGCAACAGCTTTCCAGGCTAGCTCTTTCTGGCTGCGAGCTATCTGCAGACGTTTCCCTTTTCGGAGCAGGGATGCCGGAGGCATCCGGCTCAGACCACCTAAGTTACTTTTCAAGTTTAAGGGGACAAGACAAGCAAGCAGCCCCAGTCTCTGTGCCTCTGTGCGAGCAGTGCCATGGGCAGATGAGTCTGAGAAACAGCTTTCGAGGCTAGCTCTTTCTGGCTGCGAGCTATCTGCAGACGTTCACATTTCCAGAGCAGGGCTGCCGTTGGCGATTACAAAGGACCACCTAAGTTACGTTTGAAGTTTGAGGTGGCAAGACAAGCAAGCAGCCCCAGTCTCTGTGCCTCTGTGCGAGCAGTGTCATGGGCAGATGAGGCTGAGCAACATCTTTGCAGGCCAGCTATTTCTGCCTGTGAGCTATCTGCAGACGTTCGCATTTTCGAAACAGCACTGCACTAAGCCCCCGGCACGGACCACCTAATTTACATTTGAAGTTTAAGGGGGGAAGACAAGCAAGCAGCCCCAGTCTCTGTGCCTCTGTGCGATCAGTGCCATGGGCAGATGAGGCTGAGCAACAGCTTTCGAGGCTAGCTCTTTCTGGCTGCGAGCTATCTGCAGACGTTCACATTTCCAGAGCAGGGCTGCCGTTGGCGATTGGAAAGGACCACCTAAGATACGTTTGAAGTTTGAGGTGGCAAGACAAGCAAGCAGCCCCAGTCTCTGTGCCTCTGTGCGAGCAGTGCCATGGGCAGATGAGGCTGAGCAACAGATTTCCAGGCTAGCTCTTTCTGCCTGCGAGCTATCTGCAGACGTTCGCATTTTCTGAACAGGGCTGCCGGAGGCCCAAGGCACGGACACCAGAATTTACTTTTCAAGTTTGAGATGGCAAGACAAGCAAGCAGCCCCAGTCTCTGTGCCTCTGTGCGAGCAGTGCCATGGGCAGATGAGGCTGAGCAACAGCTTTCCAGGCTAGCTCTTTCTGCCTGCGAGCTATCTGCAGACGTTCGCATTTTCAGAGTAGCGCTTCCGGAGGCCCCCTGCATGGACCACCTAGGCAACGTGTGAAGTTTCAGGGGGCAAGACAAGCAAGCAGTCCCAGTCTCTGTGCCTCTGTGCGAGCAGTGCCATGAGCAGATGAGGCTGAGCAACAGCTTTCCGAGCTCGCGTCTTGTGGCTGTGATCTACATGAAGATGCTTGCATTTTTGGAGCAGGTCTGCGAAATGCTCCTGGCAGAGACCCCGTAATGTATGTTTGAAGTTTGAGGTGGCAAGACAGGCAAGCTGCCCCAGTCTCTGTGCTCCTATGTGAGCAGTGCCATAGCCAGATGAGGCTGAGCAACAGCTTTCCAGGCTAGCCTCTTCTGGCTGCGAGCTACATGCTCTAATACTAGAAGCATATGTGGTTAGCACAGAATACAGTTTGTTTAGGGATAACTACTGAAGAAGGAAACATCAGATATACAGTTTCTTTAATGACATGTAACACTATTTGAATTAATTTTTTGTTTGAACATAGGAAAAGTTTACATAGCTAAGAACCTATCCCTCAGGGAATATGTATATATATTTTTTTGCAACCTGTCCAAGCAATTAGTTCTGTTTTCTTTCTTTCTTCTGTTCTGTTGTGTTCACATGTAGTATTCTCTTGCGTTCTGTAATATTGTGTTGTGTTCTCCTGTGTTCTGATGTGTACTCATTTTTCATGTTCTGTTGTTTTTTGTTGTGTTCTGTTGTGTTCTGCTGTGTTCTGATGTGTTCTTTTGTGTTCTGATGTATTGTGTTCTTTTTTGTTCTGTGTTCTGTTTTTTTCTGTTTTGTTCTGATGTGTTCTATTGTGTTCTGATGTGCAGTGTTCTATTGTGTTCTGATATGTTTTCTTGTGTTCTCATTTATAGTATTCTGCTGTGTTCTGATGTGTTCTGCTGTGTTATGTTGTGTTCTGTTGTGTTCTCTGATGTTCTGATGTATTCTCATGTGTACTGTTCTGTTGTGTTCTTTTGTGTTCTGTTGTGTTCTGTTGTGTTCTCATGTGTAGTGTTCTGTTCTGTTCTCTTCTGTTTTGTTCTGTTGTGTTCTATTGTGTTCAATTCTGTTCACATGTGTAGTGTTCTCATGTTCTGTTGTGTTCTTGTGTGTTCTGTTGTGTTCTGATGTGTTCTCATGTGTAGTATTGTGTTGTGTTCTATTGTGTTCTTTTGTGTTCTGTTGTGTCTTCATGTGTAGTGTTGTGTTGTGTTCTGTTTTGTTCTGATGTGTTCTCATGTGTAGTGTTCTTTTGTGTTCTGTTGTGTTCTCTTGTGTTCTGTTGTGTTCTGATGTGTACTCATGTATAGTGTTCTGCTGTGTTCTGTTGTGTTCTGATGTGTAGTGATCTTTTGTGTTCTGTTGTGATGTGTTCTCATCTTTACTGTTCTGTGGTGCTCTGTTGTGTTCGGTTGTGTTCTGTTGTGTTCTCATGTGTAGTGTTCTGTTCTGTTGTGTACTTTTGTGTTCTGTTGTGGTCTTTTGTGTTCTGTTGTGTTCTGATGTGTTCTCATGTGTAGTATTCTGCTGTGTTCTGTTGTGTTCTGTTCTGTTGTGACGTGTTCTGATATTTTCTCATGTGTTGTTTTTTGTTGTGTTCTATTGTGTTCTGATGTGTTCTCACGTGTTGTGTTCTGTTGTGTTGACTTGACTTCAGCAAGGCTTTCGACGCTGTCTCCCATAATATCCTCCTAGGGATGCTCAGGAAGTGTGGGCTGGATGAGTGGTCGGTGAAGTGGATTGAGAACTGGCTGAATGGCAGAACTCAGAGGGTTGTCATCAGTGGCGCTGAGTCTAGTTGGAGACTGGTAACAAGTGGTGTCCCTCAGGGGTCAGTGCTGGGCCCAGTCTTGTTTAGCTTCTTCATCCACAACCTGGATGAAGAGTTAGAATGTACCCTCAGCAAGTTTGCTGATGACACCAAACTGGGAGGTGTGGTGGACACAGCGGAAGGCTGTGCTGCCATTCAGCGTGACCTGGATAGGCTGGAAAGCTGGGCAGAGAGGAACCTGATGAGGTTTAACAAAGGCAAATGCAGGGTCCTGCACCTGGGGAGGAACATCAGTACAAGCTTGGGGTGCACCTGCTGGAGAGTAGCTCTGCAGAGAGGGACCTGGGTGTCCTGGTGGACGACAGGTTAACCATGAGGCAGCAGTGTGCCCTGGCTGCCAAGAAAGCCAATGGGATCCTAGGGTGCATCAAGAAGAGTGTGGCCAGCAGGACGAGGGAGGTTCTGCTTCCCCTCTACACTGCCCTGGTGAGGTCTTATCTGGAGTACGCTGTCCAGTTCTGGGCTCCCCAGTTCAAGAAAGATGAGAAGCTACTGGAAAGAGTCCAGCGGAGGGCTACGAGGATGGTGAGGGGACTGGAACATGTTCCTTAAGAGGAGAGGCTGAGGGAGCTGGGCTTGTTCAGCCTGAAGAAGAGAAGGCTGGGAGGGGACCTAATAAATGCTGATAAATATCTGAAGGGTGGGTGTCAGGAGGATGGGGACAAGCTCTTTTCAGTGGTGCCCAGTGACAGGACAAGGGGCAATGGGCACAAACTGAGGCACAGGAAGTTCCACCTGAACATGAGGAAGAAGTTCGTCCCTCTGAGGGTGACGGAACCCTGGAACAGGCTACCCAGGGAGGTTGTGGAGTCTTCTTCTCTGGAGATGTTCAAGACCCACCTGGACAAGGTCCTGTGCAGCCTGCTCTAGGTTTCCCGGTGTCCTGGGTTTGGCCAGGACAGGGTTAATTTTCACCGGACTCCAGGAAGGGGCACAGCCGGGGGGTGGGGGCTGACCCCACCTGGCCGAACAGAGCCCGGTGTTCCATACCCTGTGACGTCACGCTGGGTTCTGGGCAGGGGGGGGGGGGGGGGGCGGCGGGAAGGCACTTGCGGCTTGGGGGGACGCAGCGCCGGTCCTGTTTCGGGAGAGCAGCTGTCTGGGTTGTACGGTTCGTTGTTGTGTTTTCTCCTTATTTGTATCGTTGTTGTTCCTGTTTTCCCTCTGTTTGTTGTTCTGTTAAACTGCCCTTATCCCGACCCACCTGTTTCTGCCTCTTTCTTTTCATTCTCCTCCGCACGCCGGCGGGGGGAGGGGCGGCTGCGTGGCGCTTTTGTTGCCGGTGGCAGCCGAAACCGAAACAGTTTTTCAGCAATTTAAGTCACAGATACGATCTGTAATGGGACAGATGACACTAACTGCATCTGACCATCCTAATGTACTCCAGATGTTTATCTTTGCAAATATTGTTAGCTTGCAGTAGACTTTGTGCAAAGGTAGCAAGATGAAGAGAAGTCTGTCTTTGAATTTTAAAGCTTTCTTTGCATGTGTCATTTTGTGTCCTTCTGTCTACGTGACTCACAGCACTACACTGCAGGTTCTGCGGAGCCCCTGATCTGCTAGTGACATTAACGGCTAGCTGGGTGGTGGTGGAAGGGTGCCAGTTCTCACAGTGCAATTTCAGTAAGGAATTTCAAACTAGTTAGACTTCCCTAAAATCCGGAAACTCATTTACCAGTTCAGGAAGAGGTGGTGGTGTTGCCTTGTCCTGCCAGTGCTGAGTGCTGTATGTCCTGGGTTTGGCCAGGACAGGGTTAATTTTCACCGGACTCCAGGAAGGGGCACAGCCGGGGGGTGAGGGCTGACCCCACCTGGCCGAACAGAGCCCGGTGTTCCATACCCTGTGACATCACGCTGGGTTCCGGTGGGGGGGGCGGGGCGGCGGGAAGGCACTCGCAGCTTGGAGGGACGCAGCACCGGTCCTGTTTCGGGAGAGCGGCTGTCTGGGTTGTACGGTTCGTTGTTGTGTTTTCTCCTTATTTGTATCGTTGTTGTTCCTGTTTTCCCTCTGTTTGCTGTTCTGTTAAACTGCCCTTATCCCGACCCACCTGTTTCTGCCTCTTTCTTTTCATCCTCCTCCGCACGCCGGCGGGGGGAGGGGCGGCCGCGTGGCGCTTTTGTTGCCGGCGGCAGCCGAAACCGAAACAGTTTTTCAGCAATTTAAGTCACAGATACGATCTGTAATGGGACAGATGACACTAACTGCATCTGACCATCCTAATATACTCCAGATGTTTATCTTTGCAAATATTGTTAGCTTGCAGTAGACTTTGTGCAAAGGTAGCAAGAGGAAGAGAAGTCTGTCTTTGAATTTTAAAGCTTTCTTTGCATGTGTCATTTTGTGTCCTTCTGTCTACGTGACTCGCAGCACTACACTGCAGGTTCTGCGGAGCCCCTGATCTGCTAGTGACATTAACGGCTAGCTGGGTGGTGGTGGAATGGTACCAGTTCTCGCAGTGCGATTTCAGTAAGGAATTTCAAACTAGTTAGACTTCCCTAAAATCCAGAAACTCATTTACCAGTTGAGGAAGAGGTGGTGGTGTTGCCTTGTCCTGCCAGTGCTGAGTGCTGTATGTCCTGGGTTCGGCCAGAACAGGGTTAATTTTCACCGGGCTCCAGGAAGGGGCACAGCCGGGGGGTGGGGGCTGACCCCACCTGGCCGAACAGAGCCCGGTGTTCCATACCCTGTGACGTCACGCTGGGTTCCGGTGGGGAGGGCGGGGCGGCGGGAAGGCACTCGCGGCTTGGGGGGACGCAGCACCGGTCCTGTTTCGGGAGAGCGGCTGTCTGGGTTGTACGGTTCGTTGTTGTGTTTTCTCCTTATCTGTATCGTTGTTGTTCCTGTTTTCCCTCTGTTTGTTGTTCTGTTAAACTGCCCTTATCCCGACCCACCGGTTTTCTGCCTGTTTTCTTTCCATTCTCCTCCGCACCGCGGCGGGGGGGAGGGTCGGCCACGTGGCGCCTTTGTTGCAGGCAGCAACCGAAACCACATCACTGTAGCTGTCACAAGAAGATGTGCAGATGTTCAAACCTGCCTGACAATAAGAAAAGCAAATGTTTTGCTACCGTTTTCCTTTAGAACAGCGTCTTTCCCAGGCAGGCGTTTGACCTGTTCGTGGAATAACAACTGCCATTAGAAGTGGGCCGCATGGGAAGAGCATGCTGTTCTCCTGGAAGTCAGAAGACTGGCTTCCGTTCCTGCGTGTTGCTGATTTGCTTTATGACCTGCGAGTCCTCTCCCGCTATGTTTGCTTTACTTGTTTTCTTGATGGCGATCTGTTCAGCAGAGGAAATGCCTTTTACTTCTGTGCAAGATCTGGGCTCAAGTTGCTTGGGGGGGAAATTGCAGCTGGTTGAGAAGTCAGTCACTAATTTTTGCTAACCAAATTGTAGCTGAGATAAATTTGCCTGAAAAGTACTTTCCTTTATTGGAAAGGACTCTATAGCTTTACACGCAATGAATTTAAAACCATGTAGAAACTTCAAAGTGCTTATGCCAGCTGAGCTTTTTGTATTTTAAATGTGTTTGAAGCTGCTTCAGAGCAGAAGCTTTTGCTGCTCTAGGGAAAAAAGCTTTAATTCTAGATACTGCATCAATTTACCAGCGACTGTCAGACTTTCCTTGACCTGTCTGTGTAACGTAGTTTGTAATGGAGAGATCCTTCAGTTAATTGATGGAATAACCTTGTACCTCCAGCTTGAGGCTATTGCTAAGGAGGGTTTGCTTGCTTGGATGCGCTGTTTGCCGTAGCCCCTGGCTGGAGTTGATACAGCATTTGAATTCGGGCTGGTAAGGTTTTGTTTCTACTGGTAGTGGAATTGAGACTGAAATAAAGCAGGTGAAATTACGACGTTACTGAAGTCATTAGCAAAGCTGCCATTGACTGAAGTAAGGCTAGGATCTCAGCCAAGCGTTTTGGTTGTTTAATTTATGGTAACATATTAATTGAGTTGTATTAAAACAAGGTTTTGAAAAAGTTTATCTTTAGCTTCGTGATACAATCTCCATTCCATAAATATTGTACATAGTGTTACTAAAAGTTTACCTTTTTTTGGCAGGTTGATAGAGGTAGATTTTAATTTATTTTTATAATCTGTGTGTTTGCACTCCTAGGAAAGAACTAAAGTACGCAGATGTCATTATTTCTGTAAATGAAAAGGACTTAATCCTAAATCTTCTAATTGTTTTATAGTATATGGCAGCAGAGCTATCTAACACTCTGTCCTGCAGGAAATATTTGACATACTTGTAAGCTCCAGGGAGAGGAGAACTAGGATGATAATATCCATTAACGTTGTTTTTGAATGAGAACTTGCATAGAGACTTTCTCGAGGAAAAAAAAGAAAATCACTATTAGATTTAAAGGCTTTTTAGCAAAAGGAATGTATTGCAAGCTTTTGACCTTCCTGTGCTGTATGAAGCTTTACTGGTGCGTATGCCAGAAAATCCTGTTGATTACTGGACTCTTCCAATGTGTGCTGCCCTTCTAGAAAGTCGACATCTGGACTGTATTTATTCTACTATTTTCTCGTCACTGGATGAGTCAGAGTAGATTTTCCTCCTTTAAATTTTGATAAACTTTTTTTCTATGATTTGGCAGAAAAGATTTTGTGCAATTTTAAAGGCACAACTAATAATGCGTTCCCAAGCTCTGATGACAGTTAGAACAAACGGTATTGTTTTAAAACATAAATGTATATTTTGCTGTACTACTCTTCTTGCTTCTCTTATCTGCTAGAATAGTTTTAGCATTGAGCATATTTTAATACACATCTAGAAACAGGCAAGACTGCTTTTATTATATTATTATATTGCTTGAAGTCATGAATTATGTTAATGTAAACACTGTAGTCAAAGGGAGACTGTATTGGCACCTGAGGTCTTTTATTCCTGCTTGTCAGTCTTCACGTTTGTCTTGTATGTGGAGACTCTGGCCTGGGTAGAAATGGGATTGTTCATTAAGAGTCAAAGTGTGTTCTTCCACTTGTAGCAGTCCCAAAGTACACCCAGTTTGTGTTGCACATCGATGGTATCTTGGCAAAAAGGAAACCGAGTTATCCATTAGCTAATTCTCAGAGTAATCTTCTTTGTAACCAGCTCTTCAAGTAATACCTTCCAAGTTTTCCCATGCAATGAGTAAAGCTAGCATAGTCAACAAGTTTCAAGGAACTACTCTCTCAATCGCTGGAAAGTTTTGACTAATTGAGCACAGTGATTTTTAATCTCTGGTATTCTGTATTATTTTTCAGTGATGTTTGTCTTATGAGGAACAATGGAACAAAATGGTTTTGGACAGGTTGATGTAGTTGCTTCTGAGAATTCGGGAGCGTGCGGCGCCGGTGCGGTCCGAGAGAGCGGGTCTGTTTTATTGATGTATGCCATCAATAAAATCAGGTGCCTTGATTAACCCTCTAGTATTGCAGGCCACAACTTGGTAACTGAGGCTGTGATAAATATCCTATAGCTTGTCTGCAGAATCAACTTTTTTTTTTTAGTGTTTTCAGTTAAAAGTTTTCTCCTGCAAAACCTAGGGACTGATACTGTTCTGTCAGGTCAAACAGATAAGCTGTTTCACCTGAAGTTTGTACCTAGCTCTTGTAGGCTACTTTTCCGTGATGGGTTTGCTAAGCTGCTGTGAGTGCACTTCCTCAGTCTCCATTGCTGCTTGCTCATGGGTGGAGGAGTGCACATATGGCCACCTCATAGCGAGAGGTCACCTCTGCTAGCGCAGCTGTCCCGTGGGCTTTCCGTTATTTGAGAGGGTTGGAAGGTAAGAAGAAATGAGATTGTTTTAGAGTCCATTCTCTTTGAACATCTGGGGTGATATCCTTTCTGGGGTGATATCCTTTCTGGGGTGATATCCTTTCTGTATATGCAAAGTTAAAATTTCAAGTGCTATATTGTCTCATTTTTGCAGAGGTTAAGTGTAATGTGAGGATAGGGATGCTTCTAAGCTGCCTATCTGATCAAGAAGTGCAGGTCTGAAGGTACTAAATACCCAAGTGAATGCAGACTAGCTGCAAAACTGACGTATGCAGCATGGTAGAGGAAGGTGAAGACTGTAAGAATGTGCTTGAACTCCCCCTGCTAAATTAACATTGCTGTTCTGAGTATCTTAGCTGAGAAATACGCAAGCATGCAAAATGTACACTTGTCATTCTTAAAGTAGTTGGTTTCCAACCTTTAATTTCTGAAGGACTGTTGAATGACAGAACTACTTTGACTTTTTCCACACAAATCCCTCTAATGAAATGCGTTTCTGCTTCACACCCGTCAGAGTTGCTAGTGGCAGTCACTGTCTCGCTTGAAATGGGATCTTTCTCCAGTAATCTACTGCCAGTTAATCATGGCTAAGTGAGACCTGGTAATCCCATTGATGTGCCTGGACTTATCTGAAGACAAGACCTAATTTTTATTTTTTTAAAAAGAGCTGTAGTAACATCATTTGTAATTATAGTGATATGAACTTGGTCACGCTTCCTGCCTACAATATCATGTATGTAAACACTACAATAAATTCTGTCTAAACACGTTCTGCTTTAACTCTACCTCTGTCTTAAGAAGTAAATGTGCATTTGCTGTCTTTATTTATCTCTGTACTGTACCACTCTGCACTAATAAATTCATTTCTTAATGAATTCATGTAGCCGTATGGCCAGAAATATATTTTTTAACTAGCTAAGAGTCTGTGATAAGCAGTGCAAAGAATCTGTTTCTTTAAAATATGCTTTACTGTACTTTGAAACTGGCTTCTAAAGATACTGAATGTTTCCATCAACTTGGTAATACTCATAACCAGCTCCTGGTATATACAATATATTAAAATGATGCTAAATATAAAAGTGTGTGTGTATAATGATTTTAAGAAAACTAATATATATGTCTCTGCACTCTGAATAAATCTGTCTCTGGACTTGTGATCAAGGCAGAGGACAGGGCTGTTTCTTGTTACTTAAGGTAACACAGGAATTCAGGCACATAGCAAAAAGCTTTTAATCACACTAATGTGATGCATTGTATCGACATCTTCATGCTAAGATGATCTTTAGGATGAAGAAAGTATTTTAAACAAACACCATGTAGTTCCCTGCAACATCAGTGCTTTTTGTTCTAGACAGTGAAGGTCTGTTGTGTGGTCAAAGCCGTAAATGGAATGAAATGAGGTTGCTTTAAACAAAGGTTTCATAAGTTGTTGAAAATCAGTTTTGAGGAAAATGTCTGAAATGTTTTGCAGAGGTGAATCTGGTGCTGGGAAGACTGAAAACACAAAGAAGGTTATTCAATACCTTGCTCATATTGCTTCCTCCCATAAAGGAAGAAAGGACCATAATATTCCCGTAAGTTGGGATATTTTATCATTTGTTTATTGTTCTTTTTGAAAACCACCATCTTTGCATTTAAAAAAAACATAACTTTTTTATTAAAGATAAGCTGTAATGTAATCCACATAATTTTCTCAACCGTTATTTTCTCTTTAGTAGGGGCTGAAATGAGCAGTTACGTTAAAATTTCCAGTTGATGTTAGCTGTTTAACTTCTCTTCTGAAATTAAAGGTTTTATGCAACCATTGTAACTAGGAACGGTATCAAAGCTTTCTGATGCAGTGTGTGCCAGTTTTCCAAAAATTTAATTAACTTGGGCAAGTCTTAGTGAATTTAGTTCCCACAGATGCAGTTTTCAGTACTATATTTGTGAACAAGCTTTCTGTTCTTTCAAAAATTATCTTGTAGATAAGAAAAATCATCAAGCTTCAAAACTGCTGTAGACTTGATATGTCTACAAGCGAGCAGCTAATAAAAAGCTCTAGTTTTAGTACATTACAGACAAAAGCATATGCACTTATGTCAGAGTCTTGGGTTTTTTGGTAACTTGTCACTAACTGATTTATGTAGAAGTTTCTTCAGATTTACTGCTAGACTTCAAAATTCACAATGAGTTTTTATCAATATTTTGCTTTACAAGATATGGATGGGTTTGATTATCTGTTGCTATGAGCACTTGGATCTCTTTGCAGTGGAATATTAATTCAACTTGCTAGAAGCAAGTGGCTTGCTATATTCGATACTGGCGTATGTGGTTGGAAGTTTTCAAACTATATCAGACTTAGAAGCATCAGCTTCTGTAATTTCTAGTGTATAACACTTAATATTAAGATATTCTGGAATGTGTCAAGACTCAAACTCCTAGAAAACCAGGAGAGGACTTTTGACCAATCTGTGAAGAAAAAAAAAGCAAGAATTTGAAGTTGGAGAGAGGGAAAGATTGCTCTGCAGATAGATTTGGAGGCCTTAGGAGGATGCTGTGACTGGAGTGTCGGCAGCATTAGCATTGTCATGTGCTAGGGGAATACATGGCTCTGCAGAATGCTATTTAGAAAGTCATCCTTCAGAACTTGTTTTCTGTGTGGGTTTTGATTTATAAATATTCTTGGATTTATGGCTGTGCAGCCTTGAACAAAACTAGTGTTTTTAAAATTTCTACAGGAGTATAATTGCCTACAACTTTGGGGGGCGGGAAGGGAATTATGCAGAGAATGGAACTGCACAGAGTTTGTATACCAAGTACTTCTAAACACACTATTGACAGCTTGGAATGCACCAGGTTGAAAAGACTTCTGTGAGCCTCTTGTCGAGCCTCCTTTCAAAATATGCTTCCCTTTAAAGCTGAGTTTTGAAAACCTTGTGTGATGAAGATTATACAACCTTTCTGCAAAACTTTTCCTGTGCTTAACCACTTAAACAGTCAAAAATAGGGGTTTAAAAAGTACTCCTTGTTTGTTTGGCTGTGTTTCCATAAGCACTTTGTGCCAGTACCTGTGCTAAAAGTAGTCCCCTTTTTGAGTTTTGTCATCGTAACAATTCCTGTGGCCACTCACTGGGCTTGGAGACTGCAGGCTCAAACTACTGTTCTGAAAGTCATAGAATCATAGAATGGTTTGGGTTGGAAAGGACCTTAAAGATCATCTGGTTCCAACCCCCCTGCCATCAGCAGGGACATCTTCCACCAGACCAGGTTGCTCACAGCTCCATCCAAACTGGCCTTGAACCCTGCCAGGGAGGGGGTAGCCACAGCTTCTCTGGGCAACCTGGACCAGTGTTTCATCACCCTCATGGGGAAGAAATGAAGTCCGTCTGGCTTTAGATGAAACAAGTTTCCTCTGTTTGTTGCGTGGCTGCATAACTGATATGAAGTGAAGGCACAGAAAAAAGCTGGGGTGGAAGATGTTGGTGAAGGGAAGGATGAGTTGCTCAGTCTAATGCAGTGCTGGCTAATTCTGTTTAAGTTGCTGGTTGAACTGGAATCTAATTCTCTACTTAGCAGCGTGATCAAATGGGACAGGAGTTTAAGGTGGTGGGTGTAATCAGCTGCTTCGTGAGCCATCGAAGACTGTCACGATGAAGACTGGAAAAGTTTTTATTCTTTGTAAAACATAGTTCAGACACAGTAAAAAGAATAGGGTAGTGTCCTGAATAGAAGTTTGATACTTTGATTGTGCGCTTCATTCAATGCACTGCTATAGTAAGCACTGAATTAAGTATATGTTTATGAAAAATGCAAAATGTTCACGTAACCTAAACCGTTTTGAAAATACAAATGAGTCTCGCTTCTGTAACAATTAATTTTTATTAATATACTGCAGATGAAGAATGTCTAATCTACACACCTAACACTCAAAAGTTAGGAAGTGTCAGAATTGGTTATATTTAAGCAGCCCTAACTTGTTCCTGTTCACATATACATTAGAAAACTGTAGAGGGCTGGTGGTGATCCGTAGTATCCATCTGTACAGCCTTTGCACTGACCTGTGCACAAAGATGATGCTAAACAGGCTTGTTAAATAGACAGCAAGTCATGGATTTACTTTTATCCATCCTGTAACAAATAATTATCAGTGCTATGCATATTACTGAGACTTCTGAAAGTTGCATACATAAATAACTCTGTAACTCATGAAATACTTATGGCTCTTGAGGGGGTTAAATTCCCAAATATTTGAAGGTAAGAAGAAATAGACATGGTAACAATGAAGAAAAAAATAAATGGTGGGTGAAAATCTTTGTTAAGGCATTAGCAAATGATGCAACTGGTTTCTAGGAAATTGAAGTAGTAATGTAAAATATAATTTAATGAGAAGGCAAAATAATATAAACATGAAAAAGACAAGATAATTTAGAACATTAAAAAAGAAATCTTTTTTTTTTAATACGATGGCATGAATAGAGCCATGTGACGCTCACTGATGAAATCAAGTATTTAAACAAATAATTTGGTCAGTGTTAGAAATGCAAATCTATGGGCACTTTGAGATATCTGTCCCAAAACAAGCGTTCAAAGAAAAGATCTGAAGTGAAAGAGCTGAATAGATTAGGTAATTATAGCAGACTTTTCAGCTCCAGATCTCTGTTTCAAACTGCAACCAAAAAAGTCATTACAGCCTGAAGGCTGAAATAAATTTGCTTTTCTTAGTCCATTTGTTCCAAGTGAACGTTTTTCCACATCATACTGATTATTCTGAACAGAGAGGATCAAACTGGCTTTGTTCCTGGATTACTTTTTAACTGCAAGAAAATATTTCCTCTAGGACAGGATGTGCTTTACCTTTATGAATAGAACTCTTCACTTGAGAGTTATCAACAAATATGATCTTACAAAAAAATGGAGAGTACTGAAGGGTTGCAATGAAAGTTCAAAAAGAACAGAACTCAATGCGGTTCAGTTTAACACAAGATAAAGATAAGACTTATAGACAGGAATTTCGGAAGGAGCGGTAGCTTCATATTCAAACATCTAACCTTATTTTTAGATCCTGAGTTGTTTTCTGAGCAGGTATGATGCAGCTTTGCAAAATTCACATCACTTAGCTGAGTAAACTAAACCTTTGCTAGCTGCTTTACAGAACTCTGTCAAAACCTGTTATTCTTCACTAAAACAGTGCTAGTTGCTAGTTATTTAAATTAGTAGACATAAACGGAAGAAGTGTGCGTCTGTCTTGGTGTGAAAATTTCTTGTGGTCTGAGTTTCACCACCACGTTTTCTCTCTAGGCTCTCTGGTGTGAAGCTCAAGATTGTTAAGTTTGTTGACTGAGACAAGGGAATAGGGGAATTGAAAATTTCTGCGTTTTTGCAGAAACTGCAAATTTGGGTTTTGGGGATTTTTTTGTTTTGCTTTATTACACTCATGTTCCATTTACCCTTTTTTCTGGCAAAAGTTAAAGGTATTCCAGTTTTTTAAGACTTTGCTTCTCATGTGGACGGTAATTCTTGAAAGAAAGCTTCTATCTCGATTGTAGGATTGCCTTTCTTAAGTACTTGAAGTACAGGGCAAAAACAAAGCCACAGGCTCTGTAAGTATTGCTTTCCTCTTGGTTCTTTTATAACCTTTTTGATTTTTGAAAAATAGTGATGATCTTATCCATACAAAAACACCTTGCAGTGACTAAGGCTGTCGAGACAGTTACTTGGTGTTGTGGGTTTATTTTTGTTGTTGTTTGTCAAAACTGTGGAAAGCAGGGCTGCCGGAGGCCCGGCCAGTCTGACTAATTGAAGTCTTGCTTGTCTTGCAAGCCCCCCTTTCTGCTTGTTGGAGGACCAAAATTCCAAATTTCTGAAGGTGAGACCAGTATGCGTGGTGGAGATTCTGCTCTTAAGTGATGGTAGTACCAAGTGATAGCTCTCAAAGCATTTCAGGCTGCTGTTGCGTTATCTATAGAGTTTGTGCCTGAAGACTTGTGGGGTTTGACCAAGTGGAAGCTGAGACACTGAGAGCTTTAAAAGGGAGATATTTGCCATGCATTCTTTCCAATTCCATGGGTCTTCCAAACCTAAGAGCTGGAAACAGTGTTTATCATAGCTACGGTTGTTCATTGCAAACAGGCTTCCAAAAGTGTAAAACAAAGGCTGTGCTAAAACCAGACCTCCTGTGTGTTCAATTCCAAGTCTCGCTTTCTTGGAAAACAAGTGTTCATGTCTCTGTACGGTTCCAGTTGATCCGTAGTATTGACAGGTCAGTCACTTGAAATGAAATCTGTATTATATCTGGTGTATGAGACCTCTGTATGGATTTTGTATATTCAGTTATTTGTGTTGCTTAGAGACTATTGTTGTGGAGTCTCCTTCTCTGGAGATATTCAAGACCTGCCTAGACTTGGTCCTGTGCAGCCTGGTCTGGGTGACCCTGCTTCGGCAGGGTTGTTGGACTGGGTGACCCACAGAGGTCCCTTCTAACCCCTACAATTCTGTGATTCTGTGGTTCAAATTCTATTGTAGAAGTTATTCTTTCTCCCCTTTCTCATGGCTAGAAAAAGAAGCTGATGGAGGATCCAATTGCTGAATGTACTTCTCAGCTGGCTGAAGAAGAAGAAAAGGCCAAAAACTTGGCCAAATTCAAGAACAAACAGGAAATGATGATCACTGATTTGGAAGGTTTGTTCTTGCTACTTTTGCCTGTTAACAAGTTGTACATCATGCGAGAAAGGAGTGGATCACTTATTACAGTGTATGCAGTATCTGGTCCAGTCTGCTAAGTGTAACCTTATATGTAGATACCTTAATAGCTTTTATCTAAATCTTGAAAGAATAATTTATTGCTTGCAAGCCTTGTTGCATTTGGCTGCTCAGTCTTTCTCGTGTTTAATTTGTTAGCTTTTCATTTTTGAGAATCCATTTTATTTAATGATACACTCCAGAAATTCATGTTGTTGCATGCATCCCTTAGTAACAAGGTAAAACATCTGTCTCTTGGGAAGGCGCTACACTTTTCTATAGTAACACATTAGAACAACACATTTCTGGAAAAACGTTAGTAGGCATTCATTAGTCTTCTAATATTTTTTGAATAAGCAAATCTGAATTGTTCTGCCTTTCTTGATGCTTTGTTTATCTAAAATGGTTCAGTTTCTTTGGCCATTTATTTCTGATTGTTTTGCCTGTGTTGTCACGACTGGATTAGCCCTATATGTAACCTTTCATGATGTTATGGTGGGTTTTTTAATTACTTATGGTTGTAAATAGGTATTGTGCAACATTAATATACTGCCAAGCCAAAGTTGCAAAATATAAGGCAATGTTGCTATCTGCCCTAATTTGGAAATATTTTTTTCACTTACTGTTATGGGTTGTCTTACTACATACTTTAATACTGATGCGCTTATGGAAAAATACCAAAGTTTAGTCTTATCTGTGTAGGAAGGTATTGAAGTAATATGAATAATAGATGATTGATGTACCTTTTATTTAAAAAGCCTATTCAGGGACTTTAAGATGGGCACAAGTAAGCTGTACTCATTGGAAAATAATGCTTGAGTAGTTGTGTACTTAAATTGGGACTAGTGTTTCTGAAGATACTTGACAGATGTGGTTGGTTATGGTGCTGTTCCCAGAGTGATGACCTTAGAAATGGAAATTAAAGCTTAAATATAAGGCATGCAACTGCTTGGCTAGTAAAGCACAGTAAAATGATACTCTCTGAGACAATTCAAGAAGCCATGAAGGTCACTCTGCTAGGGTCTTGACACTGGTAAGTACTGAAATTTGGGGGGGGGGGCAACAAAAACCCACAAAACCCCAAAAAAACCCCACTAATTCAGTTTACTGTGAGTTTTCCCCATTGCGAAATTGTGTCTTATGCCACTCTTCTGTCACCTGCCAGAAATACAATGTAAAAACAGAGAAAAGTGCTATTTTTTTTTTTTTTTTTTGAATGAGGAGCTGTTTAGAGAAAAACAATGTTACTTCAGATTGTCTGGAAAATCCCAAATACCCCTCGGTAGCTCTAAGATATGATTCTTGAACATGGCTCCGTTTCCATGTAGAAGATGTCCTGATCTTGTAGCAGGCTTAGGAGGGGTGTGAGAAACCCCTGCACTGAGAACCCACAAAGTATTGAACAAGTCTAATAACTTACATTTATTCTAATAGATGTTGAATTGTGCTAATGCTATGCTAAGCAAAACCTTCCTGTGACTTCAATATATTACATACCTGGTCATTATCTAACTGTAGACAATGCAGCCAATAACTATCTAAATCAGACCACAGGCAGATCATCTAAATGTATTTTATTGCTAGGGCACTGATAACTGGATGGTGTTCACAAAGAAATACCTTAGGGCAGGAGTATCTTGGCTACACAAGGAAATTACTGGAGGCTATCAGGGTTGCAAAGTCTTGCTAAATATCAATGGGATGTGAGTTAGTGGTACAAATACTTGCAAAACATGTTTATCCAAGTTTTCTTTAAGTTACACTATTTTCCAGTAGACCTTTTGGGCCTAGCCCTTCCACAACTATGCAAGTCATAATTTTTTCCAGTCTGTAGTTCTTCATTTTTGAATCCTGATGTCTGCGATCACCTGGCCGAGCAGCTCAAACTGCTCTTCTGTTAGATTCTATTCCTTATTTTTCTGTCAACATGTGATTATGTTTGTTACCTTACTTCAAACTTTTTTCTCCAGTCATTGACTTTTTCTTGACTTTCTATCTGAATCATGCAGTTCTACTTTGCTATTTCATCTTTCCCAGTCACCCTTCCAGCTGCAGTCTGGAGAAAGAATTGACACAGTGTATATTAAACTTCCCACCCTTCTTGCTGTCCCATTGCCCTGCCCCTGAACCTTCTGAGGATAACAACAGGAAAAAATTGCTTACAAATATAATCCTTTACTTCCATAGAGTGCTTAAAAAAGGAGGAGAAGACCCGTCAAGAATTAGAAAAAGCTAAAAGAAAACTTGATGGTGAAACAACAGACCTACAGGACCAAATAGCTGAGCTGCAAGCCCAGATTGAAGAACTGAAGATCCAGCTGGCCAAGAAAGAGGAAGAACTGCAGGCTGCTCTTGCTAGGTCGGATCATGATGGAGCTTTATGACTACAGAAGTGTGGTAGAAACCTACTTTCCCAGACAGAATTTCAGCTGACTGCAAACTGATGAGTTAAAACTGGGAGTGTTCAAGCAGAAGCCAGTTCATGTTTGTACTACAGCATCTCTAGACACCTGTGTGTTTTGCGTAGACAGGGCAAAAAAGGAACTCAATCTTTCATCACCATCCTTGCTCTATAAAGCTCCAAAACCAATGTTTCATCAGGGCTTAATAGCACTTTGGCTCTGGAAGCTTTTTAGTCTCCCAGAGTTCAGCCTCAGGAGGGGGAAAAAACATGTAATCGTCGAGAGTGTTCTTAGTTGGTCCAAATACTGGATAATGTCTGTCCAACTCAATCAAAGATCTGTGTGGTAGTCTCGCAGCCACATGTTATAAACTAAACACCACCTGAGTTTTCTGAGTAATGATCTATAACTTTGCAGGAAGAGACAGTCCTACAGACAAGGGTGCATTTTTGGGAGTGTTGAGGTCTACAAAACTGGAATACCTGAATGCAAACTGGAAAGCTTGATCATTCCAGTAGTGCATCTGTAGTACCTGGGGCACTGTGCTCATTAGGATCTTGAGAATAAGAGTGCAGTAGTGGCTTTGTCTATGAAATTTTAGGAGGTGGATTTTGTTCAAGTGGGAAAGATGAGTTATTTTTTGAGTACATAACTTATACTAGACTTATGAGAAGAGATCTGAAGCTATGAAATATCATTAACTGTTGTGGTTCTGTTTAACAGAGGTGATGAAGAAGCAGTTCAGAAAAACAACGCACTGAAAGTGATAAGAGAGTTGCAGGCTCAAATTGCAGAACCGCAGGAGGATCTTGAATCTGAGAAGGCATCTGGCAACAAGGCGGAAAAGCAGAAAAGAGATTTAAGTGAAGAGCTGGAGGCTTTAAAAACTGAAGTAGAAGATACCTTGGATACCACTGCAGCACAGCAAGAGCTGAGGTAAGATCATGTGTCTGTATAAGCAGGCACCATTAAAATTCACCTTGAATTTACAAAAGACTAAAATGTTGATTTTTGATAACTATTGATGCTTCCTCTAGGACAAAGCGAGAGCAGGAGGTGGCTGAACTGAAGAAAGCAATTGAAGAGGAAACCAAAAACCATGAAGCACAGATCCAGGAAATCAGGCAGAGCCATGCTACTGCCCTGGAAGAGCTCTCTGAACAACTGGAACAGGCCAAAAGGGTGAGCAGAAAATTAATTACAGAAATACATTTTTCAGCTTCAGGACTTTTAGAAGTAACATCAGTGGCGTGGTCACTTCCAGTGATATCTGCAGATCTAAATTGTCCTCTGTACATACTTAACTACTGCAGTTGAATCAAATATATCCTGCTGGTTTGAACATATAGCAACTTTTCAGATAGATGCCAAGACTATCTAAAAGTGTTTGTTAGACCTGGAAACAGTGCACCTAGAGATAAGTTGATGTAGTACTTTTGTGGGAATTCTCGAGCAGCCTATGTGCTTATTTGGTGAAAAGCAGTTCTCTGCCTAAGCGAACTGCGGAATGGTTCCAAATAAGGTAATTGTCATGTCGACACTCACAAATAACAAACTGTGAGTACGGGTAGCATAAAAGTTCTTCCAGCCACTCTTCACTTTATGCTTGTACCGTGACCTCCAGTGCTAGATATCTGTGGAGTATCTTGCTGATTTGCAGAGTTCTATTGTGTCTCTGGTAACCCCTGCCAGAGCAGAGGAAGCGGCACACCTGGACAACGTGGTTCCTACTAGTGCAGCTTCAGTGTCTTTGTTCAGAAGTAGAATTAATCCAACACTGCCAAAAAAAAAAAAAAAAAAGTATCTCTAGCTTGTAAAAAAAAAAAAAAAAACACTTCAGTGACTAAAACACCTCTGAGGCAGGAAGGACCTGATTATAGAACTGATGAGATGGATTAATTGTTTCTTATATTCAGATGCTGGCAGAAGAAAAGAACATTTCTGCCAGATATGCAGAGGAAAGAGATCGTGCTGAAGCAGAGGCAAGGGAGAAGGAAACCAAAGCACTGTCTCTGGCTCGGGCTTTGGAAGAAGCCCTGGAAGCTAAGGAAGAGTTTGAAAGACAGAACAAACAGTTGCGGGCAGATATGGAAGACTTAATGAGCTCGAAAGATGATGTGGGCAAAAATGTAAGTAACTTTCCAGACCCTATTTTGTTATGAACTGCACAGGGAACAACACAGGAAAATTCCCTGGTTGGAGAAGTGTTTTTGACACAAATATGGAACGTTTTGAGGCTGATTTGTAACCCAGAATTCTGGAGGAATTAATGCTCAGAACAAGAGGGTGGTCTCTATTAAGATGAGGCCTGTTCAAAAGATGTGAAGACTTGGAGAGCAGCAGTTGCTGGCCAAATGCCTAATGGCACTTGTGCTGGATTTAAGAGCTTGTCTTACTACTACTACTTTTTCTCTGTGAATATTGCACAGCTCATCTCTCCATTCATCTGCACGGATGTTTGTTTGGTTCTCTAATCTGTATCTTAGAGATGCTGCTCTCCCTGTTCTGATTGTCCAGTTTGGAGCATCACAAAGTGTAGTGTACTGAGTTCATATAATGTCTACTTTTGCTGTTAACTGCTGATTTTGAGAGGGTCTGATTAATGTTTGTGGCTTAGGTCCATGAACTGGAGAAATCAAAAAGAACTTTAGAGCTACAGGTTGAAGAGATGACGACTCAGCTTGAGGAACTGGAAGATGAACTGCAGGCCACAGAAGATGCTGAACTTCGTTTGGAGGTGAACATGCAAACTATGAAAGCCCAGTTTGAGAGAGATCTGCAAGCCAGAGATGAACAGAATGAAGAGAAAAAGAGGATGCTGGTTAAACAAGTATGTATCTTACTGTGCTTCATAGTGGGAAGGGCGTGATGTTCTTTTGACAAAGCTCTATGGCTTTGAGAACTTGCTACCAGGAAAATAAAACTCTGTGCTTAAAGATCCCATCCTATAGAAGTCCCAAGCACGGATCTTTACCCACAATACAATAGGTCTTGTTGTGGATTAGCCACTATTCATGTTAGTCTGCCAGTGATGGTCCTCCAATTCAACTGTACCTTGCCTCCAAAGCACTCAACATGCAAGTAGATTTGGCTGTTGCTGCATGGGTGTCCTTCAAGCCCGTCCTGTTTGGTGTACAGCAACAAATCCATGGATGCCGACATAGACTGAAAGACTGTAATTAAGTGAACAGTTTCTTAAATGAAAAACGTAGCAAAGATTCCAGATTTGCCAGACTTGAGTCTCTTCAGATCTGCCTTATGATACTAGAATTCTAAAGAAATGCCTTTAAAATTTCATGCTTGTAGGAGAAGATAGATCTAAATTAACATTTCTAAAGCTTTAAGGAAAAAGCACCTAATATTTCAAGATTTATCACAAGAAAACAAAAACTTACTGAGAATTACCTGTATAGAGATCTCCTAGAAATAAATAAAAGCATTGACCTGGAAGGCTTTTGAAGTTCCCTGCAACGCTGAATTGCTATTGTCTTGCACTGGACAAGAGCTCCTGACCTGGCATGAGGAGGGAGGCTTGATTCAAAAGAAACATATTCCTTCATGTTGGTAACCTGTGGCACTTCTGGCTCACTTTTATTGTTGTATGAGTTCATCTTAGTTCTTGTTAGCTGCTTTCTTAGATACTTTGCTTCTCTGTTTTCTTTTGAAAAAAAGAAAAGTTGTTGGTGTATACATTCTAGTAGCACATCTGTTTCAAAGAGAATTATTTCTTTTTTTTTTTCTTGAGAATGTGTGGTGATTCTATGTCGTATTTTCCTCTTAGTGGTTCAATCAGAATTAGCAACATCTGCCCCCAAGTCATACCTAAATGTAGACAGATGTACTGGGCCAGAAGCTGATCATGAAGCAGCTGAACAGATGAAATGGAAATGCTTCAGATGCTGAGCTCTTTTCTTTATTTTCCTTTTGTCAGTTCAGAGATCTCTGCTTCCAGTTTGTGGATTTTTTTGCCGTCTGCAGTGTCTTCCCATGTAGCTTGAGTTCTGTAGGCTCTTCGAATCGAGTAATGCTAATTCTGATCTGCAAAGGCCTTTTGGATTCATCAGCCGTTTTGTTAGGATTTTGTGTTTGCTCTGTTCCTGGAGCTTGAGCCTGTTAAATCCCTTGATTTCACAGGTGCGAGAGCTGGAGGCAGAACTGGAAGATGAGCGCAAACAGAGGGCTCTTGTTGTGGCAGCCAAGAAGAAAATGGAGATGGATATGAAAGACCTGGAAGGTCAGACAGAAGCTGCAAACAAGGCTCGAGATGAAGCAAGCAAACAGCTGCTTAAGCTCCAGGTAGGCACAGCAAATCAGCTGAGCTACTTTCCCTCCTGCTGACAGTCTGTCAAGGGTGCTGCTTTTCGTTACATGCATTTGTAGTGTGAAGGCAAGAAGGAGTATCAGACTCAGCTATGCTGGCACACGTCACAGTATCTGGCCTGAACTTATCAGACGCTCAAAACTCCTCTCATCCTTTTGTTGCTAAGGAGTTAAGATTGTCCCCCACGTACTTCTATTCAATAGTCATCATTTTCAACGCTTTGCATAAGGATTTACTGAGGATTGCTTTTGAGGCTGAATCTTTAAAATTTATGGTTGTTTGTATCTTTGAATTTACTGATTTCAGCTCAGCTCTTGCTGATTGCTACTTCCTCTAGTTGAGGAAGCCAAAAATGTTCCAGAGAAATAGGAGGAGTAAATTTTAGTTGCTTTGAAAAAGCTCCAAGATGCCTATTCTTTTTAGATTGGCAAGAAGAATCCAGTACTTGTGTCAAGGATTTATTTCCCATTCCCAGAGAAATACTCCGTCTTTAGTAGAGGTCAGTTTTCCCAAGGCTTTCAGTGCCATGGCCCAAAGCTGCAGGAGTATGAGGCCGTGGCAAGACCATGTAAAGCATAGAGCAAACTGCATTGCCTTTCTGCCCTGTCCACTCTATTCCTTGGCAATCCTACTTCAACTGAATGAGGGCAATTTTGGAACTTGGTCCAGGCGCTGGATGAGAAGGGAATGGAGATTAAAGCAAGAAATGCTGGTACCTAGCAGTAGCGGCTTCTCTATTCCCAGAGGCTGAGTCAGTTACAGAGTTCATACCTGATCTCTGTACACTTTCATGCAAGCACCTGAAATAAGTGATCTCATGATTAGTGGTATTGCGAAGATGCAGGTACAACTTAAATGCAGTTTCTCCAGCCTTATTCTTTTAGCATCTGAAGTCAAACTTGTGTGAATTAAGATATCAGTCTGTGTTAAGTGTCTTACGGGAAGGATAAGTATGTGCTTCTACGTTATATGTGCAAAATGGTGAATTGTGGTACTTCTACACTGAGAAGTTTCTTACCTTGAGTACTTGTAATAGGTTTTATCAGTCAATTTAAGTAAATAGGTTTGTTTTTTTCCAAGACAATTGCAAGAGCATTACCTATCTACTACAAAGGTATCTCTACTACCTCTACTAGAGGTTTTTTCCTACAAGAAATCTACTAATAAATGAAGTGAAGTCTTCTAATGGGATATTTCTGATGAGGAGTGAGTGATGGAAAGATGAGAAAATGAAGGGTTTAGACTGAAAGAGGGTAGATTTAAATTGGATATAAGAAAGAAATTCTTCACTCTGAGGGTGATGAGGCACTGGCCCAGGTTGCCCAGAGAAGCTGTGGCTGCCCCCTCCCTGGCAGTGTTCAAGGCCAGGTTGGATGGGGCTTTGAGCAGCCTGGAAGGTGTCTCTGCCCGTGGCAGAGGGATAGAACTCTGATCTTTAAAGGTCCTGTCCAACCCAAACCATTCTATAATTCTATGAAAATAAGAACTGAAAATAAATATATTTAAGTGGAATGAAGCCACTTTAGGAGGAAGGTCTTGCCTCCTAAGGGCAAAAAAGCTTCAGAGCTACTAATAAATCTTGTGGTTGTCCTGCTGTATCATGGCTTATTCTTTCCTCTGCTCTCCAATTGCAGGCTGAAATGAAAGACTACCAGCGGGAGCTAGAAGAAGCCCTTGCATCCAGAGATGAGATCTTTGCACAGTCCAAAGAAAGTGAAAAGAAGCTCAAAGGTCTTGAAGCAGAAATACTCCAGCTCCAAGAGGTGAGATTGAAATCCAAGAAATCTGTTTTTCTTTCTAGAGAAAAGGGGAAGGCCAGAGTGTGTTTGTTTTTTTTTTTTTAAAAAAAAAAGTAAAAAGCCATCCAGTGAGTTGAACAGAAAAGTGGGAGCCTGGAGATGTTTCTCTTCCTCACTGCCCCAGGTCATTAGTGAGCTTCTTATAGCTTTGTAGGAATCCTTCTAGTAGTCTGGACTTCCTTTCCCTGCCTGGGTAGCAGGGAAGCCTTACTACTGCTTAAACAGATTTCAAGCCTCACTAAAATTTGCAAGGTGGTTTGAGAGTCTCTGGAAGCTGTGGTGCACAGTTGTCAGTACTAAAACTGGTCACTGGAAGTATATAAAAACCTAACAATCTCTCCAGTACCTCAGTGGACCATGTAAGTCTGTGGAGGTTTATCTCTCTGCTGTCTGAGGTCCTCATCCCTTTCTTTTACGGGCATTTGTTCCCTCATTGTTGGCAATTCATGTAAGAGCTCCAAGTCGTGCTACATATCGCTGTCACTTATCTCCGATTATCTCCGTTGTCTGCCACAAGGTTAAACGTTTGAGGTTTGAAGGCAACAGAATTGCCTTGTGTGAGAGACGGCCTCTTTTTGCCCTGTTAGCTGCAAAGGTTGAAGCAATCACTCAGCTTACACTGCACTTAATGTTTGAGACTTTTACCTACAACTTACTAGAGCTTCTCCATGTCATTCTTTCACAGACTTCAAACTAGTCAGTCTTGCACTTGCAGTGCATTAGATTGTGTCCTTCTTGGTGAATGTCTGGGTGTTTCTACCACTCAATACAATTTCACAATACAAGATTCAGCGCTGTTATATTTTTGTGCTAAAAATTCATTTTCTATACTTTGCTTTCAGTCATGCTACGTACTCTGTAGGAACCTAAAAAATTTGCTTAATTTAGTGCCCACGTTATACTTAATGAATTAGAGCATGTGACAGAACGGTTTTCTCCTCCTGCTTAGGGCTTGAATGTTACTGGCCTTTTCAGGGGACGGGGAGAAGTAAATTCATAGTAGTCATGTGGCAGTTACGGGAAGTTTAATCAGGTAGTCTACTTTCCTGTCATCTTGCTGATTTCTATGATTTTGAATGGCATCTTGTTTGTGTTGATTGATAAATCTTTTGGGAGCAGCTTGGCCTTTGTTAGGAGTAACTTGTTGCTTCTAATTTCAGTGAGCTAAATGCCATCTTGGAGTCTTGTTAGATCAAGTAATAAGCTCTTTCTATACAAAAAAGAAATTCTATTGGAACAAAAACTTCAGACTATTATTGTAATCCCTCAGGATAGACTAAGAAAGGGTGTGAAGACTGAACGATGGAAATAATAGGAAAAGTATTTCATCTTTATTAGTAGCTTGCTTTCCTCACCTCATTCCAGAGTAGCTGTAGCTGTTTTCTTACTAGCCTTTGGATCAAGACTGAGAGACTAGAGAGCTTCTGAATGCCAGTTAAACTTAGAGCATTAACCACTTCAGTGACTAAAACACCTCTGAGGCAGGAAGGACCTGATTATAGAACTGATGAGATGGATTAATTGTTTCTTATATTCAGATGCTGGCAGAAGAAAAGAACATTTCTGCCAGATATGCAGAGGAAAGAGATCGTGCTGAAGCAGAGGCAAGGGAGAAGGAAACCAAAGCACTGTCTCTGGCTCGGGCTTTGGAAGAAGCCCTGGAAGCTAAGGAAGAGTTTGAAAGACAGAACAAACAGTTGCGGGCAGATATGGAAGACTTAATGAGCTCGAAAGATGATGTGGGCAAAAATGTAAGTAACTTTCCAGACCCTATTTTGTTATGAACTGCACAGGGAACAACACAGGAAAATTCCCTGGTTGGAGAAGTGTTTTTGACACAAATATGGAACGTTTTGAGGCTGATTTGTAACCCAAAATTCTGGAGGAATTAATGCTCAGAACACGAGGGTGGTCTCTATTAAGATGAGGCCTGTTCAAAAGATGTGAAGACTTGGAGAGCAGCAGTTGCTGGCCCAATGCCTAATGGCACTTGTGCTGGATTTAAGAGCTTGTCTTACTACTACTACTTTTTCTCTGTGAATATTGCACAGCTCATCTCTCCATTCATCTGCACGGATGTTTGTTTGGTTCTCTAATCTGTATCTTAGAGATGCTGCTCTCCCTGTTCTGACTGTCCAGTTTGGAGCATCACAAAGTGTAGTGTACTGAGTTCATATAATGTCTACTTTTGCTGTTAACTGCTGATTTTGAGAGGGTCTGATTAATGTTTGTGGCTTAGGTCCATGAACTGGAGAAATCAAAAAGAACTTTAGAGCAACAGGTTGAAGAGATGAGGACTCAGCCTGAGGAACTGGAAGATGAACTGCAGGCCACAGAAGATGCTGAACTTTGTTTGGAGGTGAACATGCAAGCTATGAAAGCCCAGTTTGAGAGAGATCTGCAAGCCAGAGATGAACAGAATGAAGAGAAAAAGAGGATGCTGGTTAAACAAGTGTGTATCTTACTGTGCTTCACAGTGGGAAGGGCGTGATGATCTTTTGACAAAGCTCTATGGCTTTGAGAACTTGCTACCAGGAAAATAAAACTCTGTGCTTAAAGATCCCATCCTATAGAAGTCCCAAGCACGGATCTTTACCAACAATACAATAGGTCTTGTGGTGGATTAGCTACTGTTAATGTTAGTCTGCCAGTGATGGTCCTCCAATTCAACTGTACCTTGCCTCAAAAGCACTCAACATGCAAGTAGATTGGGCTGTTGCTGCATGGGTGTCCTTCAAGCCCGTCCTGTTTGGTGTACAGCAACGAATCCATGGATGCCGACATAGACTGAAAGACTGTAATTAAGTGAACAGTTTCTTAAATGAAAAACGTAGCAAAGATTCCAGATTTGCCAGACTTGAGTCTCTTCAGATCTGCCTTATGATACTAGAATTCTAAAGAAATGCCTTTAAAATTTCATGCTTGTAGGAGAAGATAGATCTAAATTAACATTTCTAAAGCTTTAAGGAAAAAGCACGTAATATTTCAAGATTTATCACAAGAAAACAAAAACTTACTGAGAATCACCTGTATAGAGATCTCCTAGAAATAAATAAAAGCATTGACCTGGAAGGCTTTTGAAGTTCCCTGCAATGCTGAATTGCTATTGTCTTGCACGGGACAAGAGCTCCTGACCTGGCATGAGGAGGGAGGCTTGATTCAAAAGAAACATATTCCTTCATGTTGGCAACCTGTGGCACTTCTGGCTCACTTTTATTGTTGTAAGAGTTCATCTTAGTTCTTGTTAGCTGCTTTCTTAGATACTTTGCTTCTCTGTTTTCTTTTGAAAAAAAGAAAAGTTGTTGGTGTATACATTCTAGTAGCACATCTGTTTCAAAGAGAATTATTTCTTTTTTTTTTTCTTGAGAATGTGTGGTGATTCTATGTCGTATTTTCCTCTTAGTGGTTCGATCAGAATTAGCAACATCTGCCCCCAAGTCATACCTAAATGTAGACAGATGTACTGGGCCAGAAGCTGATCATGAAGTAGCTGAACAGATGAAATGGAAATGCTTCAGATGCTGAGCTCTTTTCTTTATTTTCCTTTTGTCAGTTCAGAGATCTCTGCTTCCAGTTTGTGGATTTTTTTGCCGTCTGCAGTGTCTTCCCATGTAGCTTGAGTTCTGTAGGCTCTTCGAATCGAGTAATGCTAATTCTGATCTGCAAAGGCCTTTTGGATTCATCAGCCATTTTGTTAGGATTTTGTGTTTGCTCTGTTCCTGGAGCTTGAGCCTGTTAAATCCCTTGATTTCACAGGTGCGAGAGCTGGAGGCAGAACTGGAAGATGAGTGCAAACAGAGGGCTCTTGCTGTGGCAGCCAAGAAGGAAATGGAGATGGATATGAAAGACCTGGAAGGTCAGATAGAAGCTGCAAACAAGGCTCGAGATGAAGCAATCAAACAGCTCCGTAAGCTCCAGGTAGGCACAGCAAATCAGCTGAGCTGCTTTCCCTCCTGCTGACAGTCTGTCAAGGGTGCTGCTTTTCGTTACATGCATTTGTAGTGTGAAGGCAAGAAGGAGTATCAGACTCAGCTATGCTGGCACACGTCACAGTATCTGGCCTGAACTTATCAGACGCTCAAAACTCCTCTCATCCTTTTGTTGCTAAGGAGTTAAGATTGTCCCCCACATACTTCTATTCTATAGTCATCATTTTCAACGCTTTGCGTAAGGATTTACTGAGGATTGCTTTTGAGGCTGAATCTTTAAAATTTATGGTTGTTTGTATCTTTGAATTTACTGATTTCAGCTCAGCTCTTGCTGATTGCTACTTCCTCTAGTTGAGGAAGCCAAAAATGCTGCAGAGAAATAGGAGGAGTAAATTTTAGTTGCTTTGAAAAAGCTCCAAGATGCCTATTATTTTTAGATTGGCAAGAAGAATCCAGTACTTGTGTCAAGGATTTATTTCCCATTCCCAGAGAAATACTCCGTCTTTAGTAGAGGTCAGTTTTCCCAAGGCTTTCAGTGCCATGGCCCAAAGCTGCAGGAGTATGAGGCCGTGGCAAGACCATGTAAAGCATAGAGCAAACTGCATTGCCTTTCTGCCCTGTCCACTCTATTCCTTGGCAATCCTACTTCAACTGAATGAGGGCAATTTTGGAACTTGGTCCAGGCGCTGGATGAGAAGGGAATGGAGATTAAAGCAAGAAATGCTGGTACCTAGCAGTAGCGGCTTCTCTATTCCCAGAGGCTGAGTCAGTTACAGAGTTCATACCTGATCTCTGTACACTTTCATGCAAGCACCTGAAATAAGTGATCTCATGATTAGTGGTATTGCGAAGATGCAGGTACAACTTAAATGCAGTTTCTCCAGCCTTATTCTTTTAGCATCTGAAGTCAAACTTGTGTGAATTAAGATATCAGTCTGTGTTAAGTGTCTTACGGGAAGGATAAGTATGTGCTTCTACGTTATATGTGCAAAATGGTGAATTGTGGTACTTCTACACTGAGAAGTTTCTTACCTTGAGTACTTGTAATAGGTTTTATCAGTCAATTTAAGTAAATAGGTTTGTTTTTTTCCAAGACAATTGCAAGAGCATTACCTATCTACTACAAAGGTATCTCTACTACCTCTACTAGAGGTTTTTTCCTACAAGAAATCTACTAATAAATGAAGTGAAGTCTTCTAATGGGATATTTCTGATGAGGAGTGAGTGATGGAAAGATGAGAAAATGAAGGGTTTAGACTGAAAGAGGGTAGATTTAAATTGGATATAAGAAAGAAATTCTTCACTCTGAGGGTGATGAGGCACTGGCCCAGGTTGCCCAGAGAAGCTGTGGCTGCCCCCTCCCTGGCAGTGTTCAAGGCCAGGTTGGATGGGGCTTTGAGCAGCCTGGAAGGTGTCTCTGCCCGTGGCAGAGGGATAGAACTCTGATCTTTAAAGGTCCTGTCCAACCCAAACCATTCTATAATTCTATGAAAATAAGAACTGAAAATAAATATATTTAAGTGGAATGAAGCCACTTTAGGAGGAAGGTCTTGCCTCCTAAGGGCAAAAAAGCTTCAGAGCTACTAATAAATCTTGTGGTTGTCCTGCTGTATCATGGCTTATTCTTTCCTCTGCTCTCCAATTGCAGGCTGAAATGAAAGACTACCAGCGGGAGCTAGAAGAAGCCCTTGCATCCAGAGATGAGATCTTTGCACAGTCCAAAGAAAGTGAAAAGAAGCTCAAAGGTCTTGAAGCAGAAATACTCCAGCTCCAAGAGGTGAGATTGAAATCCAAGAAATCTGTTTTTCTTTCTAGAGAAAAGGGGAAGGCCAGAGTGTGTTTGTTTTTTTTAAAAAAAAAAAAAAAATAAAAAGCCATCCAGTGAGTTGAACAGAAAAGTGGGAGCCTGGAGATGTTTCTCTTCCTCACTGCCCCAGGTCATTAGTGAGCTTCTTATAGCTTTGTAGGAATCCTTCTAGTAGTCTGGACTTCCTTTCCCTGCCTGGGTAGCAGGGAAGCCTTACTACTGCTTAAACAGATTTCAAGCCTCACTAAAATTTGCAAGGTGGTTTGAGAGTCTCTGGAAGCTGTGGTGCACAGTTGTCAGTACTAAAACTGGTCACTGGAAGTATATAAAAACCTAACAATCTCTCCAGTACCTCAGTGGACCATGTAAGTCTGTGGAGGTTTATCTCTCTGCTGTCTGAGGTCCTCATCCCTTTCTTTTACGGGCATTTGTTCCCTCATTGTTGGCAATTCATGTAAGAGCTCCAAGTCGTGCTACATATCGCTGTCACTTATCTCCGATTATCTCCGTTGTCTGCCACAAGGTTAAACGTTTGAGGTTTGAAGGCAACAGAATTGCCTTGTGTGAGAGACGGCCTCTTTTTGCCCTGTTAGCTGCAAAGGTTGAAGCAATCACTCAGCTTACACTGCACTTAATGTTTGAGACTTTTACCTACAACTTACTAGAGCTTCTCCATGTCATTCTTTCACAGATTTCAAACTAGTCAGTCTTGCACTTGCAGTGCATTAGATTGTGTCCTTCTTGGTGAATGTCTGGGTGTTTCTACCACTCAATACAATTTCACAATACAAGATTCAGCGCTGTTATATTTTTGTGCTAAAAATTCATTTTCTATACTTTGCTTTCAGTCATGCTACGTACTCTGTAGGAACCTAAAAAATTTGCTTAATTTAGTGCCCACGTTATACTTAATGAATTAGAGCATGTGACAGAACGGTTTTCTCCTCCTGCTTAGGGCTTGAATGTTACTGGCCTTTTCAGGGGACGGGGAGAAGTAAATTCATAGTAGTCATGTGGCAGTTACGGGAAGTTTAATCAGGTAGTCTACTTTCCTGTCATCTTGCTGATTTCTATGATTTTGAATGGCATCTTGTTTGTGTTGATTGATAAATCTTTTGGGAGCAGCTTGGCCTTTGTTAGGAGTAACTTGTTGCTTCTAATTTCAGTGAGCTAAATGCCATCTTGGAGTCTTGTTAGATCAAGTAATAAGCTCTTTCTATACAAAAAAGAAATTCTATTGGAACAAAAACTTCAGACTATTATTGTAATCCCTCAGGATAGACTAAGAAAGGGTGTGAAGACTGAACGATGGAAATAATAGGAAAAGTATTTCATCTTTATTAGTAGCTTGCTTTCCTCACCTCATTCCAGAGTAGCTGTAGCTGTTTTCTTACTAGCCTTTGGATCAAGACTGAGAGACTAGAGAGCTTCTGAATGCCAGTTAAACTTAGAGCATTAACCACTTCAGTGACTAAAACACCTCTGAGGCAGGAAGGACCTGATTATAGAACTGATGAGATGGATTAATTGTTTCTTATATTCAGATGCTGGCAGAAGAAAAGAACATTTCTGCCAGATATGCAGAGGAAAGAGATCGTGCTGAAGCAGAGGCAAGGGAGAAGGAAACCAAAGCACTGTCTCTGGCTCGGGCTTTGGAAGAAGCCCTGGAAGCTAAGGAAGAGTTTGAAAGACAGAACAAACAGTTGCGGGCAGATATGGAAGACTTAATGAGCTCGAAAGATGATGTGGGCAAAAATGTAAGTAACTTTCCAGACCCTATTTTGTTATGAACTGCACAGGGAACAACACAGGAAAATTCCCTGGTTGGAGAAGTGTTTTTGACACAAATATGGAACGTTTTGAGGCTGATTTGTAACCCAAAATTCTGGAGGAATTAATGCTCAGAACACGAGGGTGGTCTCTATTAAGATGAGGCCTGTTCAAAAGATGTGAAGACTTGGAGAGCAGCAGTTGCTGGCCCAATGCCTAATGGCACTTGTGCTGGATTTAAGAGCTTGTCTTACTACTACTACTTTTTCTCTGTGAATATTGCACAGCTCATCTCTCCATTCATCTGCACGGATGTTTGTTTGGTTCTCTAATCTGTATCTTAGAGATGCTGCTCTCCCTGTTCTGACTGTCCAGTTTGGAGCATCACAAAGTGTAGTGTACTGAGTTCATATAATGTCTACTTTTGCTGTTAACTGCTGATTTTGAGAGGGTCTGATTAATGTTTGTGGCTTAGGTCCATGAACTGGAGAAATCAAAAAGAACTTTAGAGCAACAGGTTGAAGAGATGAGGACTCAGCCTGAGGAACTGGAAGATGAACTGCAGGCCACAGAAGATGCTGAACTTTGTTTGGAGGTGAACATGCAAGCTATGAAAGCCCAGTTTGAGAGAGATCTGCAAGCCAGAGATGAACAGAATGAAGAGAAAAAGAGGATGCTGGTTAAACAAGTGTGTATCTTACTGTGCTTCACAGTGGGAAGGGCGTGATGATCTTTTGACAAAGCTCTATGGCTTTGAGAACTTGCTACCAGGAAAATAAAACTCTGTGCTTAAAGATCCCATCCTATAGAAGTCCCAAGCACGGATCTTTACCAACAATACAATAGGTCTTGTGGTGGATTAGCTACTGTTAATGTTAGTCTGCCAGTGATGGTCCTCCAATTCAACTGTACCTTGCCTCAAAAGCACTCAACATGCAAGTAGATTGGGCTGTTGCTGCATGGGTGTCCTTCAAGCCCGTCCTGTTTGGTGTACAGCAACGAATCCATGGATGCCGACATAGACTGAAAGACTGTAATTAAGTGAACAGTTTCTTAAATGAAAAACGTAGCAAAGATTCCAGATTTGCCAGACTTGAGTCTCTTCAGATCTGCCTTATGATACTAGAATTCTAAAGAAATGCCTTTAAAATTTCATGCTTGTAGGAGAAGATAGATCTAAATTAACATTTCTAAAGCTTTAAGGAAAAAGCACGTAATATTTCAAGATTTATCACAAGAAAACAAAAACTTACTGAGAATCACCTGTATAGAGATCTCCTAGAAATAAATAAAAGCATTGACCTGGAAGGCTTTTGAAGTTCCCTGCAATGCTGAATTGCTATTGTCTTGCACGGGACAAGAGCTCCTGACCTGGCATGAGGAGGGAGGCTTGATTCAAAAGAAACATATTCCTTCATGTTGGCAACCTGTGGCACTTCTGGCTCACTTTTATTGTTGTAAGAGTTCATCTTAGTTCTTGTTAGCTGCTTTCTTAGATACTTTGCTTCTCTGTTTTCTTTTGAAAAAAAGAAAAGTTGTTGGTGTATACATTCTAGTAGCACATCTGTTTCAAAGAGAATTATTTCTTTTTTTTTTTCTTGAGAATGTGTGGTGATTCTATGTCGTATTTTCCTCTTAGTGGTTCGATCAGAATTAGCAACATCTGCCCCCAAGTCATACCTAAATGTAGACAGATGTACTGGGCCAGAAGCTGATCATGAAGTAGCTGAACAGATGAAATGGAAATGCTTCAGATGCTGAGCTCTTTTCTTTATTTTCCTTTTGTCAGTTCAGAGATCTCTGCTTCCAGTTTGTGGATTTTTTTGCCGTCTGCAGTGTCTTCCCATGTAGCTTGAGTTCTGTAGGCTCTTCGAATCGAGTAATGCTAATTCTGATCTGCAAAGGCCTTTTGGATTCATCAGCCATTTTGTTAGGATTTTGTGTTTGCTCTGTTCCTGGAGCTTGAGCCTGTTAAATCCCTTGATTTCACAGGTGCGAGAGCTGGAGGCAGAACTGGAAGATGAGTGCAAACAGAGGGCTCTTGCTGTGGCAGCCAAGAAGGAAATGGAGATGGATATGAAAGACCTGGAAGGTCAGATAGAAGCTGCAAACAAGGCTCGAGATGAAGCAATCAAACAGCTCCGTAAGCTCCAGGTAGGCACAGCAAATCAGCTGAGCTGCTTTCCCTCCTGCTGACAGTCTGTCAAGGGTGCTGCTTTTCGTTACATGCATTTGTAGTGTGAAGGCAAGAAGGAGTATCAGACTCAGCTATGCTGGCACACGTCACAGTATCTGGCCTGAACTTATCAGACGCTCAAAACTCCTCTCATCCTTTTGTTGCTAAGGAGTTAAGATTGTCCCCCACATACTTCTATTCTATAGTCATCATTTTCAACGCTTTGCGTAAGGATTTACTGAGGATTGCTTTTGAGGCTGAATCTTTAAAATTTATGGTTGTTTGTATCTTTGAATTTACTGATTTCAGCTCAGCTCTTGCTGATTGCTACTTCCTCTAGTTGAGGAAGCCAAAAATGCTGCAGAGAAATAGGAGGAGTAAATTTTAGTTGCTTTGAAAAAGCTCCAAGATGCCTATTCTTTTTAGATTGGCAAGAAGAATCCAGTACTTGTGTCAAGGATTTATTTCCCATTCCCAGAGAAATACTCCGTCTTTAGTAGAGGTCAGTTTTCCCAAGGCTTTCAGTGCCATGGCCCAAAGCTGCAGGAGTATGAGGCCGTGGCAAGACCATGTAAAGCATAGAGCAAACTGCATTGCCTTTCTGCCCTGTCCACTCTATTCCTTGGCAATCCTACTTCAACTGAATGAGGGCAATTTTGGAACTTGGTCCAGGCGCTGGATGAGAAGGGAATGGAGATTAAAGCAAGAAATGCTGGTACCTAGCAGTAGCGGCTTCTCTATTCCCAGAGGCTGAGTCAGTTACAGAGTTCATACCTGATCTCTGTACACTTTCATGCAAGCACCTGAAATAAGTGATCTCATGATTAGTGGTATTGCGAAGATGCAGGTACAACTTAAATGCAGTTTCTCCAGCCTTATTCTTTTAGCATCTGAAGTCAAACTTGTGTGAATTAAGATATCAGTCTGTGTTAAGTGTCTTACGGGAAGGATAAGTATGTGCTTCTACGTTATATGTGCAAAATGGTGAATTGTGGTACTTCTACACTGAGAAGTTTCTTACCTTGAGTACTTGTAATAGGTTTTATCAGTCAATTTAAGTAAATAGGTTTGTTTTTTTCCAAGACAATTGCAAGAGCATTACCTATCTACTACAAAGGTATCTCTACTACCTCTACTAGAGGTTTTTTCCTACAAGAAATCTACTAATAAATGAAGTGAAGTCTTCTAATGGGATATTTCTGATGAGGAGTGAGTGATGGAAAGATGAGAAAATGAAGGGTTTAGACTGAAAGAGGGTAGATTTAAATTGGATATAAGAAAGAAATTCTTCACTCTGAGGGTGATGAGGCACTGGCCCAGGTTGCCCAGAGAAGCTGTGGCTGCCCCCTCCCTGGCAGTGTTCAAGGCCAGGTTGGATGGGGCTTTGAGCAGCCTGGAAGGTGTCTCTGCCCGTGGCAGAGGGATAGAACTCTGATCTTTAAAGGTCCTGTCCAACCCAAACCATTCTATAATTCTATGAAAATAAGAACTGAAAATAAATATATTTAAGTGGAATGAAGCCACTTTAGGAGGAAGGTCTTGCCTCCTAAGGGCAAAAAAGCTTCAGAGCTACTAATAAATCTTGTGGTTGTCCTGCTGTATCATGGCTTATTCTTTCCTCTGCTCTCCAATTGCAGGCTGAAATGAAAGACTACCAGCGGGAGCTAGAAGAAGCCCGTGCATCCAGAGATGAGATCTTTGCACAGTCCAAAGAAAGTGAAAAGAAGCTCAAAGGTCTTGAAGCAGAAATACTCCAGCTCCAAGAGGTGAGATTGAAATCCAAGAAATCTGTTTTTCTTTCTAGAGAAAAGGGGAAGGCCAGAGTGTGTTTGTTTTTTTTTTTTTAAAAAAAAAAGTAAAAAGCCATCCAGTGAGTTGAACAGAAAAGTGGGAGCCTGGAGATGTTTCTCTTCCTCACTGCCCCAGGTCATTAGTGAGCTTCTTATAGCTTTGTAGGAATCCTTCTAGTAGTCTGGACTTCCTTTCCCTGCCTGGGTAGCAGGGAAGCCTTACTACTGCTTAAACAGATTTCAAGCCTCACTAAAATTTGCAAGGTGGTTTGAGAGTCTCTGGAAGCTGTGGTGCACAGTTGTCAGTACTAAAACTGGTCACTGGAAGTATATAAAAACCTAACAATCTCTCCAGTACCTCAGTGGACCATGTAAGTCTGTGGAGGTTTATCTCTCTGCTGTCTGCGGTCCTCATCCCTTTCTTTTACGGGCATTTGTTCCCTCATTGTTGGCAATTCATGTAAGAGCTCCAAGTCGTGCTACATATCGCTGTCACTTATCTCCGATTATCTCCGTTGTCTGCCACAAGGTTAAACGTTTGAGGTTTGAAGGCAACAGAATTGCCTTGTGTGAGAGACGGCCTCTTTTTGCCCTGTTAGCTGCAAAGGTTGAAGCAATCACTCAGCTTACACTGCACTTAATGTTTGAGACTTTTACGTACAACTTACTAGAGCTTCTCCATGTCATTCTTTCACAGATTTCAAACTAGTCAGTCTTGCACTTGCAGTGCATTAGATTGTGTCCTTCTTGGTGAATGTCTGGGTGTTTCTACCACTCAATACAATTTCACAATACAAGATTCAGCGCTGTTATATTTTTGTGCTAAAAATTCATTTTCTATACTTTGCTTTCAGTCATGCTACGTACTCTGTAGGAACCTAAAAAATTTGCTTAATTTAGTGCCCACGTTATACTTAATGAATTAGAGCATGTGACAGAACGGTTTTCTCCTCCTGCTTAGGGCTTGAATGTTACTGGCCTTTTCAGGGGACGGGGAGAAGTAAATTCATAGTAGTCATGTGGCAGTTATGGGAAGTTTAATCAGGTAGTCTACTTTCCTGTCATCTTGCTGATTTCTATGATTTTGAATGGCATCTTGTTTGTGTTGATTGATAAATCTTTTGGGAGCAGCTTGGCCTTTGTTAGGAGTAACTTGTTGCTTCTAATTTCAGTGAGCTAAATGCCATCTTGGAGTCTTGTTAGATCAAGTAATAAGCTCTTTCTATACAAAAAAGAAATTCTATTGGAACAAAAACTTCAGACTATTATTGTAATCCCTCAGGATAGACTAAGAAAGGGTGTGAAGACTGAACGATGGAAATAATAGGAAAAGTATTTCATCTTTATTAGTAGCTTGCTTTCCTCACCTCATTCCAGAGTAGCTGTAGCTGTTTTCTTACTAGCCTTTGGATCAAGACTGAGAGACTAGAGAGCTTCTGAATGCCAGTTAAACTTAGAGCATTAACCACTTCAGTGACTAAAACACCTCTGAGGCAGGAAGGACCTGATTATAGAACTGATGAGATGGATTAATTGTTTCTTATATTCAGATGCTGGCAGAAGAAAAGAACATTTCTGCCAGATATGCAGAGGAAAGAGATCGTGCTGAAGCAGAGGCAAGGGAGAAGGAAACCAAAGCACTGTCTCTGGCTCGGGCTTTGGAAGAAGCCCTGGAAGCTAAGGAAGAGTTTGAAAGACAGAACAAACAGTTGCGGGCAGATATGGAAGACTTAATGAGCTCGAAAGATGATGTGGGCAAAAATGTAAGTAACTTTCCAGACCCTATTTTGTTATGAACTGCACAGGGAACAACACAGGAAAATTCCCTGGTTGGAGAAGTGTTTTTGACACAAATATGGAACGTTTTGAGGCTGATTTGTAACCCAAAATTCTGGAGGAATTAATGCTCAGAACACGAGGGTGGTCTCTATTAAGATGAGGCCTGTTCAAAAGATGTGAAGACTTGGAGAGCAGCAGTTGCTGGCCCAATGCCTAATGGCACTTGTGCTGGATTTAAGAGCTTGTCTTACTACTACTACTTTTTCTCTGTGAATATTGCACAGCTCATCTCTCCATTCATCTGCACGGATGTTTGTTTGGTTCTCTAATCTGTATCTTAGAGATGCTGCTCTCCCTGTTCTGACTGTCCAGTTTGGAGCATCACAAAGTGTAGTGTACTGAGTTCATATAATGTCTACTTTTGCTGTTAACTGCTGATTTTGAGAGGGTCTGATTAATGTTTGTGGCTTAGGTCCATGAACTGGAGAAATCAAAAAGAACTTTAGAGCAACAGGTTGAAGAGATGAGGACTCAGCCTGAGGAACTGGAAGATGAACTGCAGGCCACAGAAGATGCTGAACTTTGTTTGGAGGTGAACATGCAAGCTATGAAAGCCCAGTTTGAGAGAGATCTGCAAGCCAGAGATGAACAGAATGAAGAGAAAAAGAGGATGCTGGTTAAACAAGTGTGTATCTTACTGTGCTTCACAGTGGGAAGGGCGTGATGATCTTTTGACAAAGCTCTATGGCTTTGAGAACTTGCTACCAGGAAAATAAAACTCTGTGCTTAAAGATCCCATCCTATAGAAGTCCCAAGCACGGATCTTTACCAACAATACAATAGGTCTTGTGGTGGATTAGCTACTGTTAATGTTAGTCTGCCAGTGATGGTCCTCCAATTCAACTGTACCTTGCCTCAAAAGCACTCAACATGCAAGTAGATTGGGCTGTTGCTGCATGGGTGTCCTTCAAGCCCGTCCTGTTTGGTGTACAGCAACGAATCCATGGATGCCGACATAGACTGAAAGACTGTAATTAAGTGAACAGTTTCTTAAATGAAAAACGTAGCAAAGATTCCAGATTTGCCAGACTTGAGTCTCTTCAGATCTGCCTTATGATACTAGAATTCTAAAGAAATGCCTTTAAAATTTCATGCTTGTAGGAGAAGATAGATCTAAATTAACATTTCTAAAGCTTTAAGGAAAAAGCACGTAATATTTCAAGATTTATCACAAGAAAACAAAAACTTACTGAGAATCACCTGTATAGAGATCTCCTAGAAATAAATAAAAGCATTGACCTGGAAGGCTTTTGAAGTTCCCTGCAATGCTGAATTGCTATTGTCTTGCACGGGACAAGAGCTCCTGACCTGGCATGAGGAGGGAGGCTTGATTCAAAAGAAACATATTCCTTCATGTTGGCAACCTGTGGCACTTCTGGCTCACTTTTATTGTTGTAAGAGTTCATCTTAGTTCTTGTTAGCTGCTTTCTTAGATACTTTGCTTCTCTGTTTTCTTTTGAAAAAAAGAAAAGTTGTTGGTGTATACATTCTAGTAGCACATCTGTTTCAAAGAGAATTATTTCTTTTTTTTTTTCTTGAGAATGTGTGGTGATTCTATGTCGTATTTTCCTCTTAGTGGTTCGATCAGAATTAGCAACATCTGCCCCCAAGTCATACCTAAATGTAGACAGATGTACTGGGCCAGAAGCTGATCATGAAGTAGCTGAACAGATGAAATGGAAATGCTTCAGATGCTGAGCTCTTTTCTTTATTTTCCTTTTGTCAGTTCAGAGATCTCTGCTTCCAGTTTGTGGATTTTTTTGCCGTCTGCAGTGTCTTCCCATGTAGCTTGAGTTCTGTAGGCTCTTCGAATCGAGTAATGCTAATTCTGATCTGCAAAGGCCTTTTGGATTCATCAGCCATTTTGTTAGGATTTTGTGTTTGCTCTGTTCCTGGAGCTTGAGCCTGTTAAATCCCTTGATTTCACAGGTGCGAGAGCTGGAGGCAGAACTGGAAGATGAGTGCAAACAGAGGGCTCTTGCTGTGGCAGCCAAGAAGGAAATGGAGATGGATATGAAAGACCTGGAAGGTCAGATAGAAGCTGCAAACAAGGCTCGAGATGAAGCAATCAAACAGCTCCGTAAGCTCCAGGTAGGCACAGCAAATCAGCTGAGCTGCTTTCCCTCCTGCTGACAGTCTGTCAAGGGTGCTGCTTTTCGTTACATGCATTTGTAGTGTGAAGGCAAGAAGGAGTATCAGACTCAGCTATGCTGGCACACGTCACAGTATCTGGCCTGAACTTATCAGACGCTCAAAACTCCTCTCATCCTTTTGTTGCTAAGGAGTTAAGATTGTCCCCCACATACTTCTATTCTATAGTCATCATTTTCAACGCTTTGCGTAAGGATTTACTGAGGATTGCTTTTGAGGCTGAATCTTTAAAATTTATGGTTGTTTGTATCTTTGAATTTACTGATTTCAGCTCAGCTCTTGCTGATTGCTACTTCCTCTAGTTGAGGAAGCCAAAAATGCTGCAGAGAAATAGGAGGAGTAAATTTTAGTTGCTTTGAAAAAGCTCCAAGATGCCTATTCTTTTTAGATTGGCAAGAAGAATCCAGTACTTGTGTCAAGGATTTATTTCCCATTCCCAGAGAAATACTCCGTCTTTAGTAGAGGTCAGTTTTCCCAAGGCTTTCAGTGCCATGGCCCAAAGCTGCAGGAGTATGAGGCCGTGGCAAGACCATGTAAAGCATAGAGCAAACTGCATTGCCTTTCTGCCCTGTCCACTCTATTCCTTGGCAATCCTACTTCAACTGAATGAGGGCAATTTTGGAACTTGGTCCAGGCGCTGGATGAGAAGGGAATGGAGATTAAAGCAAGAAATGCTGGTACCTAGCAGTAGCGGCTTCTCTATTCCCAGAGGCTGAGTCAGTTACAGAGTTCATACCTGATCTCTGTACACTTTCATGCAAGCACCTGAAATAAGTGATCTCATGATTAGTGGTATTGCGAAGATGCAGGTACAACTTAAATGCAGTTTCTCCAGCCTTATTCTTTTAGCATCTGAAGTCAAACTTGTGTGAATTAAGATATCAGTCTGTGTTAAGTGTCTTACGGGAAGGATAAGTATGTGCTTCTACGTTATATGTGCAAAATGGTGAATTGTGGTACTTCTACACTGAGAAGTTTCTTACCTTGAGTACTTGTAATAGGTTTTATCAGTCAATTTAAGTAAATAGGTTTGTTTTTTTCCAAGACAATTGCAAGAGCATTACCTATCTACTACAAAGGTATCTCTACTACCTCTACTAGAGGTTTTTTCCTACAAGAAATCTACTAATAAATGAAGTGAAGTCTTCTAATGGGATATTTCTGATGAGGAGTGAGTGATGGAAAGATGAGAAAATGAAGGGTTTAGACTGAAAGAGGGTAGATTTAAATTGGATATAAGAAAGAAATTCTTCACTCTGAGGGTGATGAGGCACTGGCCCAGGTTGCCCAGAGAAGCTGTGGCTGCCCCCTCCCTGGCAGTGTTCAAGGCCAGGTTGGATGGGGCTTTGAGCAGCCTGGAAGGTGTCTCTGCCCGTGGCAGAGGGATAGAACTCTGATCTTTAAAGGTCCTGTCCAACCCAAACCATTCTATAATTCTATGAAAATAAGAACTGAAAATAAATATATTTAAGTGGAATGAAGCCACTTTAGGAGGAAGGTCTTGCCTCCTAAGGGCAAAAAAGCTTCAGAGCTACTAATAAATCTTGTGGTTGTCCTGCTGTATCATGGCTTATTCTTTCCTCTGCTCTCCAATTGCAGGCTGAAATGAAAGACTACCAGCGGGAGCTAGAAGAAGCCCGTGCATCCAGAGATGAGATCTTTGCACAGTCCAAAGAAAGTGAAAAGAAGCTCAAAGGTCTTGAAGCAGAAATACTCCAGCTCCAAGAGGTGAGATTGAAATCCAAGAAATCTGTTTTTCTTTCTAGAGAAAAGGGGAAGGCCAGAGTGTGTTTGTTTTTTTTTTTTAAAAAAAAAAAGTAAAAAGCCATCCAGTGAGTTGAACAGAAAAGTGGGAGCCTGGAGATGTTTCTCTTCCTCACTGCCCCAGGTCATTAGTGAGCTTCTTATAGCTTTGTAGGAATCCTTCTAGTAGTCTGGACTTCCTTTCCCTGCCTGGGTAGCAGGGAAGCCTTACTACTGCTTAAACAGATTTCAAGCCTCACTAAAATTTGCAAGGTGGTTTGAGAGTCTCTGGAAGCTGTGGTGCACAGTTGTCAGTACTAAAACTGGTCACTGGAAGTATATAAAAACCTAACAATCTCTCCAGTACCTCAGTGGACCATGTAAGTCTGTGGAGGTTTATCTCTCTCTGCTATCTGAGGTCCTCATCCCTTTCTTTTACGGGCATCTGTTCCCTCATTGTTGGCAATTCATGTAAGAGCTCCAAGTCGTGCTACATATCGCTGTCACTTATCTCCGATTATCTCCGTTGTCTGCCACAAGGTTAAACGTTTGAGGTTTGAAGGCAACAGAATTGCCTTGTGTGAGAGACGGCCTCTTTTTGCCCTGTTAGCTGCAAAGGTTGAAGCAATCACTCAGCTTACACTGCACTTAATGTTTGAGACTTTTACCTACAACTTACTAGAGCTTCTCCATGTCATTCTTTCACAGACTTCAAACTTGTCAGTCTTGCACTTGCAGTGCATTAGATTGTGTCCTTCTTGGTGAATGTCTGGGTGTTTCTACCACTCAATACAATTTCACAATACAAGATTCAGCGCTGTTATAGTTTTGTGCTATATTTTCTATACTTTGCTTTCAGTCATGCTACGTACTCTGTAGGAACCTAAAAAATTTGCTTAATTTAGTGCCCACGTTATACTTAATGAACTAGAGCATGTGACAGAACGGTTTTCTCCTCCTGCTTAGGGCTTGAATGTTACTGGCCTTTTCAGGGGACGGGGAGAAGTAAATTCATAGTAGTCATGTGGCAGTTACGGGAGGGAAAGATCAAGGTGATGCGTCCTGCTAGCTTTTACAGCTGTTGGTTCTGTTTATCCATTAAAAGACCTCAGCGATATCACACTTCACAGCATCTCCCAGAAGTTATTAGAAGGCATAATTTTTTGCAGAAGTTTTGAGATTCCTAATGCTGTAATGAATATTTCCTAAACCTTCACAGGAGTTTGCTGCGTCTGAAAGAGCTCGTCGTCATGCTGAGCAAGAAAGGGATGAGTTGGCTGATGAGATTGCAAACAGCGCTTCGGGAAAGTGAGTCATCAAATGTATTAATTGTGCATCTGAACAACTTCAGGCACCAGCAGCTGCAGTTCTTGGTAGCCTGCTTGCAATTTCTGTATTGACCTGTTGTCCCGATAAATATTCCTTCTTGTTACAAAGAGAATTGCTTACACAGTAGCTTCTCGTTACAGTTTGGAATGTCTAAAGTATCAAAAGCAAAATAGCCAGTTGCTTTGTATCAGATCTGAGCGTGTCTTGACCCAAATACTTCTTTTCTAGGTCAGCGCTGCTGGATGAGATGCGCCGGCTGGAAGCTTGGATTGCACAATTGGAGGAAGAGCTCGAGGAAGAGCAGAGCAACATGGAGCTTCTCAATGAGCGGTTCCTAAAGACCACGTTGCAGGTGAGTCCGTTGGTGGCAATGCTGTAGGGGCAATCTATGTTTCAGTGTGCGGATAAGTGGAGGATCTGAATAGCACCAAATGATCTTCTATCCTTCTCCTCTGAAAGGTTGACACGCTGAATTCTGAGCTAGCTGGGGAGCGGAGTGCTGCCCAGAAGAGTGAAAATGCACGGCAGCAGCTAGAAAGGCAGAACAAAGAGCTGAAAGCCAAGCTGCAGGAACTGGAGGGATCTGTGAAGTCGAAGTTCAAGGCAACAATTTCTACTCTAGAAGCCAAGATTGTGCAGCTAGAAGAACAGCTTGAGCAGGAAGCCAAGTAAGGAGAAAAAGAAAAAAAAAATCTGTTTGCTTGTGTTTGCCATGTCTGAAACCTCTGTGCCTTAGGTTTTTGTGGGGATGAGATATGAGCTTCCGGCAAAGGCATTGGGGTTTCTGATCAGGAAGCCTACTGTTTGGGGGACACATTTTGACAAGACAGCTGCAAAGTAACTGGGGTTGAAATTTTCAGAAACTATTTGCTCCGTAACTGAAGCTGCTGAATTAACTCTGGACATTAACCAGGTGAATATGTTGACTGGTAGTCCCAGGATGCACAAGGTGATGCAGAAGTTTCTTGAGACAAGATGAAAAATCGCCTTGAGACACCTGGTCTCTTTGGTTAGAGGAAGCCAGTTGAAGAGCTTAGGTGTGACAGCTTCAGTTGGTTGAGATGAATCCTGTACTCTGCAGAAGTCTTTCTGCAGTGAGCTCTTCCTGTCTATCCTTGTCATCTTGGTCCTCCAAATATATGTATTTGTTTTAAGCTAGTTCCTCCCAGAATCTGAAGGTCTTATAACAATCTTTTTTCTTTTTGTGCTTTTGGCTCTATGGGAGGAACATGTTACTGGTTAGCAATAACTCTGTAAGAAGCACCTTGATATCCCTCTTTTGAGCCTGCATACCATACTGGTATTGCTCCAGTGCTAAGGCTTCATGTTTTCAAAGCTGCATCCCAGCCAACCACCAGCACGCTAAAACTGTTGCTGCTGTTGATGGTGGCAGCCGTTTTAGGAGAACTCAAGTATCAGTTACACCATGAGGCGAGAGCCTTTCAGAAGGAACAGATTTTGTCTTCCTGGCCTTCAAGTACTGGGACAAATGACGGCTTTTGATTATTCTAGGGAAAGAGCAGCTGCTAACAAACTGGTCCGTCGTACGGAGAAGAAATTGAAGGAAGTCTTCATGCAGGTGGAGGATGAGCGTCGACACGCAGACCAGTATAAGGAGCAGGTAGGTGGAAGGGCTTAGCTTTTGAGGCCTATTTCTCAGAAAAGGTAAATAAAACCATACTGTAAGTAGAAAGGGCTTGCTAAGAAGCATGTTAATGAAAAGATGTTGGAGAATCTATCTTGATGACTAAACCACTAGAGTAGTTCCCAGTGGTCAAAACCTCCCCGTGATAGCTCTGATGTGACGGTCCGTTACGCATCCTGGTCTCCCAGACCCAGGAGCTCTGCAGTGTTTCCAGGAGCCCAGGCTGGAATCTGCAGTGAGGCTGTGCTGGTTCATCTCCAGCTGGAGTGCTGGGTGGACAGGACGTTGGCTAACTCCTGGTCGTGGCGTTGCAGCTGTCTAGTTTGATCCTGAGTCCCTGGGTTTATATTTCAGATGGAAAAGGCAAATGCCAGAATGAAGCAGCTCAAACGCCAGCTGGAGGAGGCTGAAGAGGAAGCCACAAGTGCAAATGCTTCCCGACGTAAACTTCAGCGTGAGCTGGACGATGCCACAGAGGCTAACGAGGGCCTGAGCCGGGAGGTCAGCACCCTGAAGAACAGCCTAAGGTAGGTGGTGCCAGTGGCGGTGGGCAGGGTTTGTCTGAGCCCTCGTGTGCCCACAGACTCTCCGCAGTGCATCCTTGGGGAGTATCCAGCTGTGGCGCTGCTGGTGTTAGGGATGTTCAGCTCAGGAAGTGTGGGCTGGATGAGTGCTCGGTGCAGTGGATTGAGAACTGGCTGAATGGCAGAGCTCAGAGGGCTGTCCTCAGCGGCGCCGAGTCTGGTTGAAGGCTGGTAACTAGTGGTGTGCCTCAGGGGTCAGTACTGGGCCCAGTCTTGTTTAACTTCATCAGTGACCTGTATGAAGAGACGGAGTGTACCCTCAGCAAGTTTGCTGATGACACCAACCTGGGAGGAGTGGTAGATACACCAGCAGGCTGTGCTGCCATTCAGCGAGACCTGGACAGGCTGGAGAGTTGGGCAGAAAGGAACCTGATGAGGTTCAGCAAGGGCAAGTGCAGGGTCCTGCACCTGGGGTGGAACAACCCCAGGCACCAGTACAGGCTGGGGCGGACCTGCTGGAGAGCAGCTCTGCAGAGAGGGACCTGGGTGTTCTGGTGGACAACAGGTTGACCACGAGCCAGCAGTGTACCCTGGGTGCCAAGAAGGCCAATGGGATCCTGGGGTGCATTAAGAGGAGTGTGGGCAGCAGGTCGAGGGAGGTTCTCCTTCCCCTCTACACTGCCCTAGTGAGGCCCCATCTGGAGTGCTGTGTCCAGTGCTGGGCTCCCAAGTTCAAGAAAGATGAGGAGCTACTGGAGAGAGCCCAGCGGAGGGCTACGAGGATGGTGAGGGGACTGGAGCATCTCTCCTACGAGGAGAGGCTGAGGGAGCTGGGCTTGTTCAGCCTGAAGAGAAGGCTGAGAGGGGACCTTAGAAATGCTGATAAGTATCTGAAGGGTGGGTGTCAGGAGGACGGGGCCAGACTCTTTCCAGTGGTGCCCAGCGACAGGACAAGGGGCAACGGGCACAAACTGAAGCTGGGGAAGTTCCAGCTGAACACGAGGAAGAACTTCTTCCCTCTGAGGGTGACGGAGCACTGGCCCAGGCTGCCCAGGGAGGCTGTGGAGTCTCCTTCTCTGGAGATATTCCAGCCCCGCCTGGACGCGGTGCTGTGCAGCCTGCTCTGGGTGACCCTGCTTGGGCAGGGGGTTGGGCTGGGTGACCCACAGAGGTCCCTTCCAACCCGCACCATTCTGTGATTCTGTGATTTTTCCAGTGGCTGGTACCAATCCCCTTTTTTTCCCATACCCACTCCAGTGGGAATGTCTCAGCATTTTCCTTGAGAGCAGCTCTTGGAGATCAAGGTCTCTACCGAGTACAGATGGGAGACAGCAGTGGTGAGGTTGCTGCAGAACAAAACCATCTCGGGGGCAGAGAGAGGCTTATAGGAGCGGCAGGAGGGGTGCAGCGCAGCGCTGCACAAACGAGTAGTTGGTATTATTTTAGAGACCCTGCTGTGTTTAGGACTTGGTCTGTGCTCGGTGCTTGTACAGAGGCAATATTTTAGGTTGCTTGGGACTTGCAAAATTAAGATAATGGTAAGCGCTAAGCAGGAATACCAGAATACCGGAATGTTTGCGCACAGCCTGTCTTCTCCTTGGTCAGAGAAGGGGTTTCAAGACCCTGTGTGTGAAATTTGCCCCGTGGCTGGGGGCAAACTGTTCCCCCATGGTTCAGTGCGGAGGTCTTCCCGGAGCAGCCACCAGCATGGGGCCGTGGGCTGTGGGCGAACCACGACCCTTCATGGATTGTCTGGTTGCTGTTCGCAGGAGTGGGGGCCCCATCACCTTCTCCTCGAGCCGATCTGGGAGACGCCAGCTGCACTTCGAAGGGGCCTCGCTGGAGCTCTCGGACGACGACGTGGAGAGCAAAGGCAGCGACGTGAACGAAGCGCAGCCGGCGCCCGCCGAGCAGAGCCCCGTCTGTACCCTGCTTCAGATATAGTTACAACTGCTTTTTTCCTGTAGTAAATAAAATGGAATTGTCTCTGTTCAGTGCATCTATTTTCCAGATACTCTTTGTATAGCCATTTTATAAAGCATCATGTGAAGGATGGAACTTTTTTTTTTATCAACACGGAAACTTCATTCCCAGAGGGTAGGTGGTTGGGGCAGACCCGTCGTCATGACTATGCATGCTTTGTTGTACAGACAGCATCCTTCCGTTTCTCCTGTGCTCAGGCGGCCCGTGGCTCTATCGAGTCCGGTGGATCATTGAAGACCAAACTGCACCGTATTTTTTTTTTTCTTTTCTCCTAATTGTTGTGATCAGCACACAATCAGCGAGTGAACTGTGAAAAGGCCTTGGGAAGTGTTAGAGGGAGATGTAGGGATGAACGAGTAGCGTCCATTTTTAACCTGCAATACCCTTTTGAAGTGTTCTCAGCACCTGCTTCATCAGTTAGCGTTCCTGCAGTACAGGCAAACTGAAACAGCATCGCCGTTCCTCATCTGTACAGTACTTCTGCGTTTGTAGAGACCCGCTATCACCACACCCGACAGATCTGTGTATATATTAAGGCTACTATAATGTGAACACCAGTGGAAAATAAACAGACAACGCAGGCGAAATTAATTTATTAATTTAGGGCCGAGTGAGTTAGCCTTCAAGCCGCAGAGCCGAGCGGCTGCACGGTGCGTGGAGGCCGAGGCGGTGCGGCGGCTCCGGCGGGAGCGGCTCCGGGGCTGCGCGGGGCGGGTGCGGAGCCGGCGGTGACAGGGGTTCAGCGATGGATGTTGCCTGCCTAGGAGTTGACATGCCAGTGGATGTGAATCCTTTTTGTTGTTGTGTTTTGTTTTTTTTTTAATTTTGAACAGTATTACAGCGAGTAGTTAGCATTCTTTCTGTTTAAATAGCTGAAAAACTGACATTACAGAAAGTGCCTTAGACACTACAGTACTAAGACAACGTTACATATATAATTTGCCTATATAACAATGATTTAATGTATTAATTTTGACTGTGCTTCATATCACGTACCTCTCTAGTCCAAGTGGTATTATTGATATTAGTGACAATGAATCAGTGTTAACCAGGAACCTTCCTCTGCCACATACTCAAAAACCGTGGATTTCCTTTTTTGGTTAAAAGCTTTAACATCTGTCACAAAGGTTTTGTTGTGTGTGTTTGGATACTTTTAATCAAACTGGCTGTTGACCACCAGGCATCTGACTGCAAATATCTTGTTTTCTTGTATACCCATATTTCTAGACAACGATTTTTGTAAGACAATAAATTTATTCATTATAGATGTGGCCGCCTGCTCTGTTTACTTACAGGAAGAGCTATCTCCTGAGGCTGGCGTAGACCTTAATAAACAAGAATATGACTGGAAGCTGCATTTACCCTTCTTCCTCTTTTGTTTGCTCAGGGTTTTTTTTCTCTTTTGACCTAAACACAGTGTAAATGGCCTGGTCAGGGCTGAGCCTTTGTGTTGCCATTAGAGTCCAAAGTCGCCTCCTGCTGACCTGCAGGGCTGGGACCCAGGCAGAGGCCCCATGGCTGCCTTCAGCGAAGTCTGGGCTTTCTGCTGGGCGGTGGAATCTCCTGTTTCGGAGGTCCCAGTGTGCAATACCTGCTCCCCTGGCCCAAGGTAGTGATGGCGTTGGGTAAGGCCAAGGCTGTCACTGGTGCCCTGGGGCTGGTCCCTGCACAGAGAAGGTGGACCAGCGTGGGGAGCTGATAGGAGCAGGGAGATGGTGGGCTTAAAACTGGAGTGAGAGGAGAGGGGTGGGGGAGAGCAGGAAGCCCCTGCCTGGGCTCTACAGTCCAGGGCTGCTGTCAGTGGTCCCTCTGGTCCCAGCAAGCCTGGGCTGAGGGAGCCTCCAGCACCGAAGGGCTGCTGGGGACCAGAGCTGATCCCAGGCACCCGCTCCTGGAACCCAGTTCAGTCAGGGGTACCGTTACCTCAGGTGTCTCCTTCAAGGCAGTGGCTGCTGCTCCTCCTGCTGTGAGGACCATACTGGGGAGGGGACAGGGGCTGCTGAAGGGCTTTTCCCTGCCTCTCTCATGGCTTCCATACCTCAGGGCAGGGTTTGGGCCACTACCAGGCACAAACACAGGCTGGGCAGAGAATGGGAGCGAGAGCGGCCCTGAGGAGAAAGGCTTGGGGTGCTGCTGGGTGAGAAGCTGGACACGACCCAGCCGTGTGTGCTCACAGGGCAAGGGGGGGATTCTGCCTCTCTGCCCCACGCTGGTGAGACCCCTCGGGGTACGGGGCTTGGGAATGTGAGGGCCCGGCTGATGAGGATGCGGGTGAAGCTCCAACCAGGAGGTTGCCCAGTGTGAGTCGGTCAGCCCCATGCATTACGGCTGCCTCAGCTCAGAAAAAACAGGAGGGTAACTGTCACAGGTGATTCCCTGCAGAGGGGAACAGAGGGCCCGATCTGCTGACAGGACCCATCCCAAGGGAAGTCTGCTGCCTCCCTGGGGCCCGGGTCAGGGATGTTGCTTGGAAACTCCCTGGTCTGGTGTGGTCCTCTGACTCTTATCCCCTCTTGGTAATGCAGGTTAGCGGGGACAAGATCGCGGAGAGAAGTCCCAAGGCCATCAAAGGGGACTTCAGGGCACTGGTCGAGCGATCGGGGGCACAGGTGGTGTTTTCCTCCATCCCATCAGTGGCAGGGAACAGCACTGAAAGGGGAGGAAAGCTCACCTGGTTAACAGGTGGCTCAGGGACTGGTGCCATCGGTTGAATTTTTTTCTTCTTTGATCATGGGGAGGTGCACACAGCACCGGGCCTGCTGGGGACAGACGGAGTACAGCTGTCTCAAAGGGGAAAAAGGATTCACTGAGAGGGCTTTAAACAAGGTTCCAAGGGGGATCACATCACTAGGGATGAGCCCAGGTGTGTCATGGCAGGGTCAGGGGGGAGATCGACAGCCCAGCTCAAGTGCATCTACACTAGTGCACGTAGCATGGGCAATAAACAGGAGGAGCTGGAAGCCATTGTACAGCAGGAGAGCTAGGTTGTCATCACAGAAATGTGGTGGGACAGCTCGCATGACTGGCATGCTGTCATGGATGGCTTCAGACCCTGCTTCGGCGGGGGGGGGGGGGGTTGGACCAGATGACCCACAGAGGTCCCTTCCAACCCCCACCACTCTGTGATTCCGTGGGAGCCCTGCATCCAGCTCTGGAGCCCTCGGCACAGGACAGACCTGGAGCTGGTGGAGCGGGGCCAGAGGAGGCCCCAGCAATGATCTGAGGGCTGGAACCCCTCTGCTGGGAGGAAAGGCTGGGAGAGCTGGGGCTGTTTAGCCTGGGGAAGGGAAGGCTCCGGGGACACCTTAGAGCAGCCTGAAGGGACCTGCGAGAGAGCTGGAGAGGGTTCTTGTGACAAGGGCATGGAGTGATGAGGCTGCTGAGGGAGGGTTGAGCTTGCAAGTGAGAAGAGAGGTTTGATACGTTGTAGAGGTTGTGAGGAATGGTCCCTTGTGGGTGCTCTGATGGTGTTGTGAGGCCTTTGGGTGGGGGTGGTTAGGTTTTTGTTGGAAGCCTCCCTGGCAGGGTTCAAGGCCAGGTTGGAGGGGGGCTTGGAGCACCCCAGGCTGGTGGAAGGGATCCCTGCCCATGACATGGGGGGCTGGACCTGGATGACCTGTAAGGCCCCTTCCAACCCAGACCATCCTATGGTTCCATGAACATGCAGAAGGCCCAGGCTCTGTGCAAGAACAGCATCCTCTTACTGGGGATTTTTTAAGGGGAGGGTGTTCCTGCTCCCCCGAGGAGGGAGCTGGTCCCAGGGTGGGGGGAGCTGTGTGGCCTCCCCCTGCATGGCACTGGGGCTCTGGCGGGAGCTGGAGGCCTCCGTCGCTTTGCAGGCTCTTCCCAAAAATCAGATCTTGAGGTCCAAGACAGTCGGTGCCATAGAGGGAAGGCGCTTGCTCAGCCGCCGCTCCCCTCTCTGCGCAGAGGGAAGGGGGAGGTAACACTGCAAGGGAAAGGCAGCAAGCGCTTCGCAGCGGCGCACAGCAGCATCGCTACGTGACAAAACCACGGCCACTGCCACCGGTTCTGCAAAATCCACTGATTTCACATTAAAAGACCTTTATTTTTGGAAGATGGCGGTAATTTGGGTTTGGGTTATTTTCTTGAAAACCCCGTCACGATCTGTGTCACCACGGTGGTATGGTACACTGTCCTACTGCAACATGCCATATAGATTTCGAATAAATAAAGCTACAAAGTCCAAGTTATGTACAAAGATCTTCGGCAAAGATAATTATGTTTACAAACCTATGTACAATAAAACAAATGTAAACAGTCAAATGCAGCAGAGGATGCACAGGAAAGGACGACCATACAAACCCTGACGGCGAGGGGGGGGCTTCCCGCCTCCCCTCTGCTGGGGCTGATGGTTTTTTTCTCAGCACTTGTAAATAAACCAGCTTGGAGCTGCAGAGCCAAGTGAACGCGACGGCCCCGAGCGGGAATGAAGATTTCTAAACCCACAGATCAAACCCCGGCTGGGTTTGCTGGTTCTTTGTATAAAATCCACCGACTCCGAGGCACACGGACAGAGAACTCGCACAAACACTTTGCTCGAAAGACCCACGAGGTGCACGCAGTCGCCCAACACTGTCACAGAAGCACGCAGGTGACGCTGTGAGATCCAGTCCTATATTACACGGATCGGAACAGGGGTGGGGTGATGGCGAAGTTCCCAGTGTGGCGGTGTGTGGATGTTTGCCTGACGAAGGCACCGGGAGCATGCTCCAGCCGCTCGCTGCGTTGCTGCACGGGTGGGGGAGCACCGAGGGGCCGCTTCAGCACGGCTCAGCCACGCCAGCACCCAGCAAGGCAGGCGATGTTCTCACTGACGAGTGCTGGGCACGGGACCGTCACCCCCGCGCCCCCAGTCCCTCCATCCCTCCCCCCCGTAGGGCTGCGCAGCTCAGCCTCCCATGCCCACTCCAACCCACAGCCACGCGCTGGCCCCGCAGTGATTTATTAAGCTGCGGTAACTGAGTCATGGACCTGATTCCTGTCCAAAGAGCCGCGGCGCAGCCTCAGCCAGGGGTCTGAGGTCTGAGCCTTACCGGGAGGGCAGCAGCTGCCCGTCCTGAGCAGCAGGATGCTGGAGCAGGCAGGGAGAAACGCTGCCAAACCTAAGTTAGAGAAGAGATACGGTGAGGGGCTGAGGACCGCCAGGCCGAGCAAGACTCCTGCAGCCCGTGAAACAGAGCACTGCGGGTGGCAGCTTGAGCAGCGTGGGGTATGGGGCCAAGGCAGAGAACGTCCGCTACAGCGACAGGAGAAAACAAACTGTATTAATGTGACATGGAGGGCCATGAGCTCAGGGTCTCCTCGGGCAGCAGGGCGCAGGTCGTGTTCCAGCGGGGCAGGAATGGGCAGCAATCGGGAGCAGTTCCTCTCGTGGTGGGCTGAGAAAAGCATCCGCAAGTCCGAACACGACCTCCTGCGGGCTCATACGCTCTGGGGGAGCATGCCAGGCGCTGAGGACGGTCGAGAGGCTCCCAGTCTGGGGGGACCTTGATCAAAGCCGTTTACTGCCCTGAGGAGCAAGAAGAGACAGGCCGGTAAGTGATGAGCCCCAGGAGATGGCACCGCTCACCCCTCCCGGCCCCAGCAGCTGGAGAACAGACCCCTCTCCTCCCCTCTCACCTCACCCTGGCTGTACGATGGCTGCAAGGCCACTGTGACCACAACAGGGCTCCCACGGCTGCGCCCACCCGCAGCCAGGGACAGGAGCAGGTGGGTGCTCACCCCGCTGCCTGGAGGTGGTGGGTGCTGCCTGATGACCACCCCAGGAGGACAAGCAGCTCCTGCGCAGACCCCAGGCCCCCACGCTGGGCTCTGGGCAGCTGAGGGGCCGGGCACAGCAGCGCTGCATGCTCGCTCCCCACAGCCAGCTCCCCTCCCCTCTTCACGGGTGCTGGTGGGCTGCGAGAGGAGAACATGGGTCTGACAGCTTTTCCATCTCTACTCCGTTCTGGCTTTGGCAGATCTTCTGTGATCAGGCTCAACACACAGCGTCTGCCCAGGCTCACCATCTGCTGATCATCACCACCACCACAGCCTTGACAACCAGAAGCGATGGCATCCCCATATCAGGACAGCACGTCCACCCCCACTGTTGTCCCAGAACCAGCACCCTGCCCTCACAGTCGGGTTTGTAATAACAAAGGCGAGGGAGAACTCCCCCAGCCCTGCAAGGTCCCTACCTCGACTTCTGCTGGCTCCCAAGTGCTGCTTCTGCAGTCCTTCACCAGCTTCGCCCGAACCACCGGCACCCCAGAAGATGCCATTGAGATCCCTCCTGGCAGAGCTACTTTTGGGAGAGGGGACACCTGAGGAGACAGCCTCTGCTGCCCAGAGCTGTGAGCTGCAGTGAGTAGAAGCAAGAAGGAAGAGAAGCCGAGGGCTCTCCTGACGAGCTCAAAGCCAAGCCAGGAGCCGGCAGCTCCGGGGTCCCAGGCTGCGCCCACTCCGCGGAGCACATCCCGCTCGCTGCCGTCACTGCCCACGGGACCGAGATGCCACCAGCCCACGCGCGGTGGCTCACGACTGCATCCCCGGGCAGAGCAGCGCGGTTTCCGCACTCCTGTTCCTGTGCTGCGCACATTCACCGGTGACCTTGCAGCTCCTGCGTCAGGGATGAAAAAACCCCACCAGCAACCCCAGAGGCTGCTGCCGTTGCACTGGGCAGTCACAAGCTCCTTCCATGAAGAGCTAAAATCCCGACAGTCGCTAGTAAGAACAGATTCCCATGGTAACGCAGCTCGCTGCCGCAGGGAGTCAGGCTGTTTCCTTTCCCCATAGAATCTCAGAATGGTGGGGGTTGTAACAGAGGAACTGTGAAAAATAACAAATAAAGTATGCTGGATGACTCCTGGCTAACCTCCCAGAGGAGAGCGGGGAAGAGAAGTCCTTGCGCCCGGTCTCCAAGGTCTCCGACAGTGCCGGGAGGAGCACACGCATCGCTCCAGCCGCTTTGCCCAGGCCTGGCACAGGCGCGGGGCTCCTGCATGCAGCTGACGCTGCCCGACAGCCTGGAGACCTGCCCACAGCCATTAATCCCAGCCAGATCACTTGCCTGCTGCTTCTGCCTCATTTCGCCATCCCTCAGACCCGACCCACTCTGTGGGGCCCGCGCTGCGCCCTTGCTCTGGGCTTCCTAAGAAACTGGGCTCAGGGGTGCTTCACAGGGAGCCGAAGCCCCAGTCCCTGCTGGGAACAGCCCCAGCAGTGGTTTCTGATGGATGTTCCTGACTGCCTGCCCCTGCAGTGGCGTGGACCTTGTGCCCGTTTCCAACTGCTCTCTCTGCCCTGTGATTGCTAAAGACAGATTTTTACATATTAATCTTTATTCCAAGCTGTATTTTGTGCTTGGCACCTTATCTCCAAGACTCTCTCAACTCTAAGTATCCAATAAAGCCTCAGCAGAAAATTCTTCTGTTGCTGAATAGCCCAGGCTGAGGAGTAAATGGATGTGCTCAAAGCATGCTTGGAGACCAGCCCCCCAATAAAACAAGAGGAAAAGGGAGTTTTCAGGCAGGGCAGTGCTTTGAAACACACCCAAGCAGCAGTAACAGCACAAGGAGGCAGAGGAACGCCCAGCACGGAGATGCAAGGAGGAAGATGGGGACAAGGCTGTGGCAGATGAAGCTGGCAGGGACCTGCACCTTTCGACAGCACAGGGAACCCTCCGCGCTCCCTCGAGAGGCAGATGAGGGAGACGAGCCAGACCCTTGGATGCTGGAGGTGGTGCCTGCACCGAGCCCCTGTGCCCAGGATCCCCCCACAGAGCCCTGGACCCCGGGGTCTGAGCAGGCTGCTTCCAGCTGGCACGGCTGTGGCGGGCAGGGACGGTGGCACCGAGCCGGAGCACTGCTGTCTCGACGCGCACGCTGCTGATCACACCGTCCTCCGCCCCTGCTCTGCAACCCTGGCCGGCTCCCAGCACATCTGTGCCTTTGTTGGCTTTCCCATCGGCCAGAACCACAGCAACCGAGCATCGACAAGACGACAGCAACGAAACGTCGAAGGAAAAACACGACCAAAGGGCAAACTAACTTTCAAAATTCACTAAATTAACAGCAGGGATACTTCATCCTGTATCTCTGATGTGACTGATTCAATCAGAACCATGCATGTATTTGAAGAACTATTGATTAGATCAAGAAAGCAAGCAGCACTCAATCTTATGTTTGCAACAGGTCACAGCAGCAGAGGAGTTTATCTAAAGTAAAAAGAAAGAGAGGGATTGCGGCCTCAGGCTTTGATCATGGACCATTAGTTTGTAACGCTGAGAGAACTACCCCATGCAGTTAGCACAACCACCGACTCTGCACCTCCAAGCACCGAGTTAAAAGGCATGCAGCTTATCATTGCAAATGAATTCATTTACCCATGACGAAGGTGGGGAATACGACCTTTTCACGCCTAGTGGAGAAAAATTGAAACAGTTTATGCACACGATAAAGACATTCTTGGCCATAACCCTGGACGCAAGGAATGGGGCAAAGCAAAGGTGTTCAGCTGAACCTCACCAGATCTCTCCCCTTCCACCTCTGCCCGGGCAGACGAGGGGTCCTATTTCAGCAAAAACCAGCACTCCCACCATACTCCACGGCCGCAAGCGCGTGACCCAGATAAAACCCTGGAGCATTGCAAAGCACGTTACAGGACATGGGATTACTCACCTGCATCCAAGGTACCCACACGTCCCTCTTTTCCAGGAAAACTTTTTCATAAGGCGGACTAGGGAACGGGAAGACCGCCCTGCTTTCACTGCCTGATGTGTTACGATCAGGGTTGGGGTAACTGTGTGCACTGTGTAAATATCCCTACGTGCTTCACGGGACTGCTACAAGTGTGCAAGCAGAGGTGCTTCTCACATTCAAACCTGAGCTTGTTTGAATAAAACAGAGCCCAGCAGATTGACCAAAATAACCTAAGCATAAACACCATCTACAAGGACTTTGATAAGAGTGCGGGCAGGGGAGTGGGGGAGCAGTGAACACGGAGTTCATGCCTCAAGCAACAAACACTACATGCTGGCTCACATGCTGCCTCAGCTCTGCTGTTCAAGTGCCAAGGCTCTGCAGAGCCCATCAAAGTCAGAGCCATTTTGTTCCCCAACTGGATCGAAGTTAATAACCAATTAAGAAATATTACAACACCAAAAAAAACAAGTATCTATTCGAGAACATCCTCAGGTGCTGTTCTGCCATGCCCGGGCATCCGAACAGTAACCGCACATTCCTGAAGGAACAAGTCTGCAGGAATCTAATCTCACAGCAGACATTGAGTTTTGAAAATGTAGGCAAGTCCTGACTCTTCCAATTCCCCAGCAAAGCCTCGCTGCGGGCCCAGCTGTCCTCCAGGCCTCTGCTAAAGTGATACTCCCCTATGTCAGGTCCTGCCCATCGCTGTCTTCGGCTGCCTGCTCAGCTCCGCTCAGCAGGCAAAGAGCAGATGTTTGACAGGAGATGGAGACTGGCCAAACACTTTAACCAACAAAATGGCAGAGGAAGGAAAGTAAGGGGAAATGTAATGCTGCAGCTGAGTTACCTCTGTCCCATTCCCACCACCCAACAACGGGCTGCTCTTTAGGCAGTGGCTGCAGATGGGATGGCATCTACAATCACATGTGGCTGTTTCAGGCTCCAGCAACAATGAGGGGCAGGGAGGAGAGTACAGGGGCTGGGGAGAGAGGAGGAGAGGGGATAAGCAAGGCATGCCTTGCCTCAGCCCCTCGTGCCCAGCCACCGCCGCATGCTCCAGGTCCAACTCCTGCCAGCGCGGCTGGAGCTGGGCGGCTGCTGCAGTGTGCGGGCGTGATGGGGCTGACCACATTGCGGTTCAGAGCTCGGTTCAGCTTACACATGCAAAGTTGTACAGGTTTTACACGGCAGCCACGGAGACGCGTGCCCAGCACAGACACTGCCATCAGCCCCAGCACTCAGAGACCTCCACAGGGGCAGCAAGATTGAGCAGGAGCCGATGCGGGGAAGAGGCACGGGCCATCCGCTGTCAACAGCATGTGGGCGCGCAGAGGAGGAGGACAGGACAGCAGGGATCTCTAACAACCTGCCGATAAGGACGTCAGTCATTTCCACCCCCTTTTCTAGCCCACTAACATCCTCCAGCTCTGCTGTAGAAGTTAGTTTTCAGGAGGGTGGGTTTCTAAACCTTTTTCAGCTACAACCTGCTGGTAACTCCAGGCAGCCAGCCCAGATAGCAAGTGTGATGACAATCCAGATAATTAAAAGTGACCCCACCCCACACAGCAATCAGCTTATTTGTCACACCACAACTCGATATAGCCATGCTGCCTCCTAAGAACAGCTATAATCTCTCCCTAGCAACTACCCTGACAGCTTGTACCTGAAATATCGCCCGTGCCCTGCAAGTGTGAGCTGCCGTGGTGATGCACAGACCCCAGCCAGCCTTGCAGTGCACAGACGACCCAAAAGTCTGTCCGATTTGCACAGGACACTGACTTTGTTATGTCTCTAAACTCTTCTTTTCCAAAACCAGCAAACAACAGTGACTCTAAAAAAACTCCGAATACCAGTTTCTAAGATGCAACTTGCCCCGCTACCCACGTAGCAACACAATTCAGCTCAAACGAGGATGATTGTAGGAAGCTCAGCTTGTCTGCTCTGTATACGGCACTCTTCAGGTCAGCAACTGCTCATTTACTTCTCCAAAATAAATTCTGTATTGAGGATGTGCAGAAAGCCCTGACCACGGGCGAGTCACGGGAGACACACGGGGTCGTTTCTCCTGTGAAAGCAGTTTCTGGCTTCACGGCTGACGCACAGCACAGACAGCATGGAAGCAGTTGCTCCCTCGATCAGCCAGAACTATGCCCTTCATGACGTTTTCTTTTTCCCCTCATAGAGGGGGAAGTAGAGCAAACAGGGCACCACCCTCCAAGCGAGCATTTGCTGCCTGCACTCAGCTGTTCTCACCAAGGGAACCTCCAGATTTGCCGTCACGTACTTCCCCCGTGTGAGCACAACAGTAGCTATGGCAACTCCACCGCTACTTACTTGAGATCCTTTCGAAGGGCACGTTCACTTCACCAGCAGGTTTGCTGCCTCGGTTGATTTTTTTATTACCTGAGATGCAGCTGCCAAGAGATTCTGCAGCAGAGGGACAGGACAGGCACTGACACCCTGCCAGCTACGAGACAATCACGCTTGCTTTGCTCTTTGCTTTACAGAAATCAGCACTGTCACCCTCCCCATCCCCTTGAGACTGGCTCCACAATTTATTTGTCCTATAGGATGAAAGCTGTGGTGGGCTAAAGACAAACCAAGAATAACTTCTGCTCCAAGTAGCATCCTGAAACACACTCCCTTTCAGGATAAAAGCATATCCTTACTTACCCTTTGTCAAAGAAAGAAGTATGTCCCGGATGAGGGTACTTTGTGCCATTGCTGTTCATCACGCCGCTGTTAACATTCCCTGAAATGTAGGATTTCCGTGATGCCTGGTCCTTTGCAAAATTTCTGCAAGCAGCTAATTTGGATTCTAAGGCCTGTGAAAGGGGGAAAAAAAATGACGTCAAAAAAGTAATACCTTTAAGAGGAAGTATTTTGCTGCTCAAGTTCAGGCTTTGTCATGACCCCAAGATCACCACGATCAGGAACCCAGTGTGATCACCTTTGGCGAAAGCTGAACTGAATGGGAACAAAGCTGTCATTTTCTCTGTCATCCAACCACAAAGGAAACCCACACAACGAGACGCTGACGCAGACTGCCACGCGTGACTCAGTTCCATCCGGGCTCAGATTTTACAACATATCAACACTCAATTAATTACCTAAAATAAGGAAGCCAATTCCTAGCAGAAGTTACCAAAACTTCCTGCTTCAGCAGCTGCAGTAAGGCTGGCATAAGCTAATCAGAAGTCTAAGACAGAGCCTAAAGCAGAATCCTCAAGTTTTGCAAGGGACTTTGTATTTGGAAATTCGAATTTTTTTCTCCAGGGCAATGCCTTCTAGCATTTCTTTCTTAATTTTAGCCTGCAAAACAAAGCCAGTTTCTTAAGTGCCATTGGTATGCTTCAGAACAAGAAGTGCTACAGCATCAGGTGAGGAACCCAAGGCAGCAACTAAGCCTGTCTCTGTGGTCTGTACCTCATCTGTACTACTTCGCAGCAAGCCTGGTGAGATCTTGTTCCCCTGTACAAGGTGACAGTCTCTGCCTCATCTGCTGACTCCTGCCAGAAGGGAGGCCAAAATCCTGATTCTCTCCTTCACTGCAGCACACCCCCTGCCCTTTCTGCTGTCTGTCACAAACTGAGGCTTTGCTTCAATAGCAGTCCGGTCTAGCAGAAAGTCCTTGCAACAATTTCTTACATCCACCCTGCGCATGGGAGCATTCATACACTTGCAAATGCATACAGCGGAGACAAAACCTCATCTCCCCAAACACGGGGCTTGGTCCCATTCCACGTAGAAAAATATTCCACTGATAAGACACTGGCATGCTATCACAAGTAAGTGAACACTACACAGTGTTCTAGAAATCCATGCAAGCTTACTCAGTGGCTATATAGGCAGATATATTGTGGTCAGCAGGTCGAGGGAGGTTCTCCTTCCCCTCTACTTGGTCCTAGTGAGGCCCCATCTGCAGTACTCTGTCCAGTTCTGGGCTCCCCAGTTCAAGAAAGATGAGGAGCTACTGGAGAGAGTCCAGCGGAGGGCTATGAGGATGGTGAGGGGACTGGAGCATCTCTCCTACGAGGAGAGGCTAAGGGAGCTGGGCTTGTTCAGCCTGGAGAAGAGAAGGCAGAGAGGGGACCTTATAACTGCCTAGAAACATCTTCAGGGTCGGTGTCAAGAGGATGTGGTCAGATTCTTTTCAGTGGTGCCCAGCGACAAGGGGCAACAGGCTCAAATTGAAGAATAGGAAGTTCCAGCTGAACATGAAGAACAACTTCTTCACTCTGAGGGTGACAGAGCACTAGAACAGGCTACCCAGAGAGGCTGTGGAGTCTCCTTCTCTAGAGATACTCAAACCCTCCTGGACAAGGTCCTGTGCAGCCTGCTCTGGGTGACCCTGCTTCGGCAGGGGACTGGACCGGGTGACCCACAGAGGTCCCTTCCAACCCCCACCATTCTGTGACCCTGTGAGATATAGATAACTACCTACCTCTTGGTCTCAAAGCACCTATCAGCTGGAAATAGCCTGTGTGATCTGTGCCAAGTGACTCTATCTCAGCTGCATGCAAGAAAGCTGAGGGGAAACTTCTTGCAGAGAAATGGAGTCTGAGGCTCAGGATGAGGCATCTTATGAGTAGCCAAAGCCACAGAAATCCTAAACATCCTCTAATCATTACTGAACAAATGCATGAGCTGGAATTTTGTACCAGTGGCAGAGCGTGTGTCTCGGAGCAGGCTGGGAACAACCATGCTTATTTGACATTTCCTGTTCTTGCAGAGTAATCACACGGGATTGTGCTTAAGCTCTCTCAATCCCCTGCAGACTCTTACTCACAATGATCCCATTTTAAACATGTCACTCCATAACCCCGAGTTATCCTGCTGCCCTTTCAAACCAGCTACGAGCTCACCGACTCCAAACATGAACAATGAGTTAATTTTTAATTTCAAACTTTGCTAAAACAACTGTCTGTACTGCAGCTATTGCTGTTCTCAGTGCTAACCACAAGAGACAGAGGAAAGCCAGCACCGGCGGCGAGACACGGAGGCTACCCATGCTTCCACTCAGAACACCAGCCACTGAGGCACGTCAACAAGCTTCTCATAACTCAAGAGTCGCCTTCATTCAACTGGAAAGCCTGGCATCCTAAACAACACTGTAACAGATGTTTAAACCACTTCTTCCTTGCTTATTGTGGTAATCCCTTTAAAGGCTCACGCATTTCACTTCCCCATCAACTACAGATGGGAACATTTGGCTTTCTCCTGATTTATTTTCTCACTTTCTTAGCACAGGCTTCTACTTTTTTTTCTGTTTTCAGCACCTGTTGCAGATCTCCCCAGGCATGATCTCAGCTCCCCTCCCATGACACACAGTTACTGTGCAGCAGGCACCCAGAGTCTGAGTGCCAGTTCTGCATCTGGGTCTCACTAGAGAGGAAGCCACAGGCCACACCTGAGGTAAGAACAAGTGGCTGACAGTGTCTAACCCCATACACCAAAGTGCTTGAGAAACTTCTTACTCCAAATATGAATTTCATCACCCAAAGTTGGAATCGGAACCTTAGTAATATGCTTTACAAATCAAGATCATTAAAAAAAATACATTATCACATACTAAACACTGAATATGGATGCTTTGGAAACTACAGCACAGGCCAAGACCTTGTGATTGTGCACAAGGATGAAAGCTCAGTGACAACCCCACCGAGACAGGAATACTTCAGTTCAGAGCACTCACCTCCACTTTCCGCAACAGATCTCCCACAATGTTGAGCGCAGATATTCTAGCCAAAGGAGTAAGGGGGCTGGTACCAAATCCATTTGGTATAGCTGCAAACACAGACACATTTTATTACCTGCTCCACTTCTCCACAGGTTTTTTTATTTGTTTTTTTTTTGTTTGTTTCAATTTCAATAAATGAACTCCAAGGTAAAAAAGTAAATCTAAAATCCTACTGCAGGCTATTCACACAATTACCCCACAATAACATGCAGACTACATGATGACTAGCCATGGAAAAACGAAAAAGCTTAATTCCTGTCCACTGCCCTCTTTCCCATTAGAACTACACACAGAGTTCTCGCACTCTCCATCTGCAAGGCTATTGCCTGCAATCCATCTAATCCAGCCAGAGCTTCCCCTGGAATCTATTCTTTCTAATTTGAAAAATAACTTATTAATCCTTGCAGTTGTCCAGAGCCTTCCAGACAGGGAAGCAGACTGGACTAACACCCTGCTGCCTCATAGAGAAAACAAGACCCCCAAAAAGTATGTGTTGTAACAGGGGCAGTCTAGACTGTTTGAATTACTGCCCACCATTTACTCACCACTGCTGCTCCACATTTAAGCAGAAATATCAGCCACTGCACTTCCCTGCGATCTCAAAGGTCTTCAGAGCTCTGCTGCAGGCATCCACTGCAGAGCACAAACCCTTGCCCTGGTAAAAGCACTATCTAAGCTTCACCATCCTGCTTCTCCATGCTGCTTACTGATTATACTCCTTAAATGCACCTGATACTGCCCCAGGATTTAAACACACCTGATCCAATGCAGGTGGGATCCACACCTACCTACACTTACTTCAAGTTCACCAACAAGCACCTGGCCTGAAATTGTTTGTTAACAAGCTGCAGGTACTGCCTAACAACTAGACACAGTTTCTACAAATTATACATTTTGGGGAAGGAAAACTATTTTCCAATCCTTTTCCAACAGGTGTAGCTGGCAAGGAGAGAGATGCCTGGACAGCCGAATCCATCTTTTCACAGTCTAGAGTCGGAGAACTGGGCGCTGACTTTCGGGTGACTTCTTGTTGCCTCTCCCGTACTGCTAGCTCTTGCCGTAAGTCTGAGGGTTGAAAGAATAAAAAACCCACACATCTTGGTGACCGAGTTCCCTAATAAACACTGTCTCTATTCATTTGGGAGGGATGAGGAGGAAACACTTTGCAACAACTCTGTATTAACTGCCTGCTGCTGGCTTCCTGCAGCAGCGAGAACCCCCACCTCAGGGCAGTCACAGCCCCAGACCATCACTACCTGTCACGTGTAAGCACAGCAGGTGACTTTTCCGCAGTATCTTCCCCATCTGTGGTGCGAGACCCATGGAAAGTGCGTTAAGCGAACTGCAGCTGGTCACAAATGCCTGCGGAACTACACTTCGCTCTTGCTCAAACAGCGGTGGCGAAAAGGGAGGAATGACCCATTCTTACGATTCAAACTCCCCACATCATTCTTCCTGTTAAGCTGTGAGCTATCTGCAGACGTTCGCATTTTCAGAGCAGGGCTGCGGGAGGCCCCCGGCACGGACCCCCAAAGATACGTCTGACATTTGATGTGGCAAGACAAGCAAGCAGCCCCAGACTCTGTGCCTCTGTGCGAGCAGTGCCATGGGCAGATGAGGCTGAGCAACAGCTTTCCAGGCTAGCTCTTTCTGCCTGCGAGCTATCTGCAGACGTTCGCATTTTCGAAGCAGGGCTGACGGAGGAATCCGGCACAGACCATCTAAGTTACATTTGAAATTCGCGGGAGCAAGACAAGAAATCATCGAAAGTCTCTGTGCCTCTGTGCGAGCAGTGCCATGGGCAGATGAGGCTGACCAACAGCTTTCCAGGCTAGCTTTTTCTGGCTGCGAGCTATCTGCAGACGTTCACATTTTCAGAGCAGCGCTGCAGCAGGCCCCCTGCAAGGACTCTCAAAGATATCTTTGAATTTGAAGGGGGTAAGAAAAGCAAGCACCCCCAGTCTCTGTGCCTCTGTGCGAGCAGTGCCATGGACAGATGAGGCTGAGTAACAGCTTTCCAGGCTAGCTCTTTCTGCCTGCGAGCTATCTGCCACTTTCGCATTTTCGGAGCAGCGCTGATGTAGGCCCCCTGCACGGACCCCCTAAATCTACGTTTGAAGTTTGAGGGGGCAAGACAAGCAAGCAGCCCCAGTCTCTGTGCCTCTGTGCGAGCAGCGCCATGGGCAGATGAGGCTGAGCAACAGCTTTCCAGGCTAGCTCTTTCTGCCTGCGAGCTATTTGCAGACGTTCGCATTTTGGGAGCAACGCTGCCGGAGGTCCCCTGCACGGACCCCCAAAGTTACGTTTGAAGTTTGAGGTGGCAAAACAAGCAAGCAGCCCCAGTCTCTGTGCCTCTGTGCGTGTAGTGCTATGGGCAGATGAGGCTGAGTAACAGCTTTCCAGGCTAGCTCTTTCTGGCTGCGAGCTATCTGCAGACGTTCGCATTTTCGAAGCAGGGCTGACGGAGGAATCCGGCACAGACCATCTAAGTTACATTTGAAATTCGCGGGAGCAAGACAAGAAATCATCGAAAGTCTCTGTGCCTCTGTGCGAGCAGTGCCATGGGCAGATGAGGCTGAGCAACAGCTTTCCAGGCTAGCTCTTTCTGCCTGCGAGCTATTTGCAGACGTTCGCATTTTGGGAGCAACGCTGCCGGAGGTCCCCTGTACGGACCACCTAAGCTACGTTTGAAATTTGAGGTGGCAAGACAAGCCATCAGCCCCAGTCTCTGTGCCTCTGTGCGTGTAGTGCTATGGGCAGATGAGGCTGAGTAACAGCTTTCCAGGCTAGCTTTTTCTGCCTGCGAGCTCTCTGCAGACGTTCGCATTTTGGGAGCAGGTCTGCTAGAGGCTACTTGCACGGACCACCTAAGCTACGTTTGAAGTTTGATGTGGCAAGACAAGCAAGCAGCCCCTGTCTCTGTGCCTCTGTGCGAGTAGTGCCATGGGCATATGAGGCTCAGCAACAGCTTTCCAGGCTAGCTCTTTCTGCCTGCGAGCTATCTGCAGACGTTCGCATTTTCAGAGCATGTCTGCTGGAGGCACCCTGCACGGAACCCAAAATTACATTTGAATTTTGAGGTGGCAAGACAAGCAAGCAGCCCCAGTCTCTGTGCCTCTGTGCGAGCAGTGCCATGGGCAGATGAGGCTGAGCAACAGCTTTCCAGGCTAGCTCTTTGTGGCTGCGAGCTATCTGCAGACGTTCACATTTTCGGAGCAGGGCTGCTAGAGGCTACTTGCACGGACCACCTAAGCTATGTTTGAAGTTTGAGGTGGCAAGACAAGCAAGCAGCCCCAGTCTCTGTGCCTCTGTGCGAGCAGTGCCATGGGCAGATTAGGCTGAGCAACAGCTTTCCAGGCTAGCTCTTTGTGGCTGCGAGCTATCTGCAGACGTTCGCATTTTTGGAGCAGGGCTCCAGCAGGCCCCCTGCAAGGACTCCCAAATCTACGTTTGAAGTTTGAGGTGGGAAGACAAGCAAGCAGCCCCCGTCTCTGTGCCTCTGTGCGAGCAGTGCCATGAGCAGATGAGGCTGAGCAACAGCTTTCCAGGCTAGCCTCTTCTGGCTGCGAGCTACATGCTCTAATACTAGAAGCATATGTGGTTAGCACAGTATACAGTTTGTTTAGGGATAACTACTGAAGAAGGAAACATCAGATATACAATTTCTGTAATGACATGTAACACTATTTGAATTAATTATTTGTTTGGACATAGGAAAAGTTTACATAGCTAAGAACCTATCCCTCAGGGAATATGTATATATTTTTTTTGCAACCTGTCCAAGCAACTAATTCTGTTTGCTTTCTTTCTTCTGTTCTGTTGTGTTCACATTTAGTATTCTCTTGCGTTCTGTAATATTGTGTTGTGTTCTCCTGTGTTCTGATGTGTACTCATTTTTAGTGTTCTGTTGTTTTTTGTTGTGTTCTGTTGTGTTCTGTTGTGTTCTGCTGTGTTCTGATGTGTTCTTTTGTGTTCTGATGTATTGTATTCTTTTTGGTTCTGTTCTGTTTTTTTCTGTTTTGTTCTGATGTGTTCTATTGTGTTCTGATGTGTAGTGTTCTATTGTGTTCTGATATGTTTTCTTGTGTTCTCATTTATAGTATTCTCCTGTGTTCTGATGTGTTCTGCTGTGTTATGTTGTGTTCTGTTGTGTTCTCTGATGTTCTGATGTATTCTCATGTGTACTGTTCTGTTGTGTTCTTTTGTGTTCTGTTGTGTTCTGTTGTGTTCTCATGTGTAGTGTTCTGTTCTGTTCTCTTCTGTTTTGTTCTGTTGTGTTCTATTGTGTTCAATTCTGTTCACATGTGTAGTGTTCTCATGTTCTGTTGTGTTCTTGTGTGTTCTGTTGTGTTCTGATGTGTTCTCATGTGTAGTATTGTGTTGTGTTCTATTGTGTTCTTTTGTGTTCTGTTGTGTCTTCATGTGTTGTGTTGTGTTCTGTTTTGTTCAGATGTGTTCTCATGTGTAGTGTTCTTTTGTGTTCTGTTGTGTTCTGTTGTGTTCTGATGTGTTCTCAGGTGCAGTGTTCTTTTGTGTTCTGTTGTGTTCTGTTGTGTTCTATTGTGTTCTCGTGTAGTGTTCTGTGGTGTTCTGTTGTGTTCTGATGTGTACTCATGTATAGTGTTCTGTTGTGTTCTGTTGTGTTCTGATTACTTCACATGTAGCATTTTGTAGTGCTGTGTAGTGTTCTGTTGTGTTCTGCTGTGTTATGATGTGTTCTGATGTGTTCTGTTGTGTTCTGATGTGTTGTATTCTCTTGTGTTCTCTTGTGTTCTGATGTGTTCTCGTGTGCAGTGTTCTTTTGTGTTCTGTTGTGTTCTGTTGTGTTCTGTTGTGTTCAGTGGTGTTCTGTTGTGTTCTGTGTGTTCTGTTGTGTTCTGATGTGTTCTCATGTGTAGTGTTCTACTGTGTTCCGTAGTCTTCTGTTGTGTTCTGTTGTATTCTCTTGGGTTCTGTGATGTTCTGATGTGTAGTGTTCTGTTTCGTTCTATTGTGTTCTGATGTGTTCACATGTGAAGTGTTCTGTTGTGTTCTGTTCTCTTCAAGTGTGTAGTGTTCTGTTTTGTTCTGTTGTGTTCTCTTGTCTTCACATGTGTAGTGTTCTGCTGTGTTCTGTTTGGTTCTGACGTGTTCTGATGTGTTCTCATTTTCACCGGACTCCAGGAAGGGGCGCAGCCGGGGGGAGGGGCTGACCCCACCTGGCCAAACAGAGCCCAGTGTTCCATACCCTGTGACGTCACGCTGGGTTCCGGTGGGGAGGGCGGGGCGGCGGGAAGGCACTCGCGGCTTGGGGGGACGCAGCGCCGGTCCTGTTTCGGCAGAGCAGCTGTCTGGGTTGTACGGTTCGTTGTTGTGTTTTCTCCTTATTTGTATCGTTGTTGTTCCTGTTTTCCCTCTGTTTGTTGTTCTGTTAAACTGCCCTTATCCCGACCCACCTGTTTCTGCCTCTTTCTTTTCATTCTCCTTCGCACGCCTGCGGGGGGAGGGGCGGCTGCGTGGCGCTTTTGTTGCAGGCGGCAGCCGAAACCGAAACAGTTTTTCAGCAATTTAAGTCACAGATATGATCTGTAATGGGACAGATGACACTAACTGCATCTGACCATCCTAATATACTCCAGATGTTTATCTTTGCAAATATTGTTAGCTTGCAGTAGACTTTGTGCAAAGGTAGCAAGAGGAAGAGAAGTCTGCCTTTGAATTTTAAAGCTTTCTTTGCAGGTGTCATTTTGTGTCCTTCTGTCTACGTGACTCGCAGCACTACACTGCACGTTCTGCGGAGCCCCTGATCTGCTAGTGACATTAACGGCTAGCTGGGTGGTGGTGGAAGGGTGCCAGTTCTCGCAGTGCGATTTCAGTAAGGAATTTCAAACTAGTTAGACTTCCCTAAAATCCAGAAACGCGTTTACCAGTTCAGGAAGAGGTGGTGGTGTTGCCTTGTCCTGCCAGTGCTGAGTGCTGTATGTCCTGGGTTCGGCCAGGACAGGGTTAATTTTCACCAGACTCCAGGAAGGGGCGCAGCCGGGGGGGGGGGGCTGACCCCACCTGGCCGAACAGAGCCCGGAGTTCCATACCCTGTGACGTCACGCTGGGTTCCGGTGGGGGGGGCGGGGCGGCGGGAAGGCACTCGCGGCTTGGGGGGACGCAGCGCCGGTCCTGTTTCGGGAGAGTGGCTGTCTGGGTTGTACGGTTCGTTTTTGTGCTTTCTCCTTATTTGTATCGTTGTTGTTCCTGTTTTCCCTCTGTTTGCTGTTCTGTTAAACTGCCCTTATCCCGACCCACCTGTTTCTGCCTCTTTCTTTTCATTCTCCTCCGCACGCCGGCGGGGGGAGGGGCGGCCGCGTGGCGCTTTTTTTGCCGGCGGCAGCCGAAACCGAAACAGTTTTTCAGCAATTTAAGTCACAGATATGATCTGTAATGGGACAGATGACACTAACTGCATCTGACCATCCTGATATACTCCAGAGGTTTATCTTTGCAAATATTGTTAGCTTGCAGTAGACTTTGTGCAAAGGTAGCAAGAGGAAGAGAAGCCTGTCTTTGAATTTTAAAGCTTTCTTTGCATGTGTCATTTTGTATCCTCCTGTCTACGTGACTCACAGCACTACACTGCACGTTCTGCGGAGCCCCTGATCTGCTAGTGACTGCTCTGTGCGAGCAGTGCCATGAGCAGACGAGGCTGAGCAACAGCTTTCCAGGCTAGCTCTTTCTGGCTGCGAGCTATGTGCAGACGTTCGCATTTTCATAGCAGCGCTGCCGGAGGCCCCCTGCACGAACTCTCAAAGTTACGTTTGAAGTCTGAGGGGGCAAGACAAGCAAGCAGTCCCAGTCTCTGTGCCTCTGTGCGAGCAGTGCCATGGGCAGATGAGGCTGAGCAACAGCTTTCCAGGCTAGATCTTTCTGCCTGCGAGCTATCTGCAGACGTTCGCATTTTCGGAGCAGGGCTCCAGCAGGCCCCATGCATTGACCACCTAATCTATGTTTGAAGTTTGAGGTGGCAAGACAAGAAAGCAGACCCTGTCTCTGTGCCTCTGTGCGAGCAGTGCCATGGGCAGATTAGGCTGAGCAACAGCTTTCCAGGCTAGCTCTTTGTGGCTGCGAGCTATCTGCAGACGTTCGCATTTTTGGAGCAGGGCTCCAGCAGGCCCCCTGCACGGACCCCCAAAGTTACGTTTGAAGTTTGAGGTGGCAAGACAAGAAAGCAGCCCCAGTCTCTGTGCCTCTGTGCGAGCAGTGCCATGGGCAGATGAGGCTGAGCAACAGCTTTCCAGGCTAGCTCTTTGTGGCTGCGAGCTATCTTCAGACGTTCGCATTTTGCGAGCAGGGCTGCCGGAGGTCCCCTGCACGAACCCCCAAATCTACGTTTGAAGTTTGAGGTGGGAAGACAAGCAAGCAGCCCCCGTCTCTGTGCCTCTGTGCGAGCTGTGCCATGAGCAGATGAGGCTGAGCAACAGCTTTCCAGGCTAGCCTCTTCTGGCTGCGAGCTACATGCTCTAATACTAGAAGCATATGTGGTTAGCACAGTATACAGTTTGTTTAGGGATAACTACTGAAGAAGGAAACATCAGATATACAATTTCTGTAATGACATGTAACACTATTTGAATTAATTATTTGTTTGGACATAGGAAAAGTTTACATAGCTAAGAACCTATCCCTCAGGGAATATGTATATATTTTTTTTGCAACCTGTCCAAGCAATTAATTCTGTTTGCTTTCTTTCTTCTGTTCTGTTGTGTTCACATTTAGTATTCTCTTGCGTTCTGTAATATTGTGTTGTGTTCTCCTGTGTTCTGATGTGTACTCATTTTTAGTGTTCTGTTGTTTTTTGTTGTGTTCTGTTGTGTTCTGTTGTGTTCTGCTGTGTTCTGATGTGTTCTTTTGTGTTCTGATGTATTGTATTCTTTTTGGTTCTGTTCTGTTCTGTTTTGTTCTGATGTGTTCTATTGTGTTCTGATGTGTAGTGTTCTATTGTGTTCTGATATGTTTTCTTGTGTTCTCATTTATAGTATTCTCCTGTGTTCTGATGTGTTCTGCTGTGTTATGTTGTGTTCTGTTGTGTTCTCTGATGTTCTGATGTATTCTCATGTGTACTGTTCTGTTGTGTTCTTTTGTGTTCTGTTGTGTTCTGTTGTGTTCTCATGTGTAGTGTTCTGTTCTGTTCTCTTCTGTTTTGTTCTGTTGTGTTCTATTGTGTTCAATTCTGTTCACATGTGTAGTGTTCTCATGTTCTGTTGTGTTCTTGTGTGTTCTGTTGTGTTCTGATGTGTTCTCATGTGTAGTATTGTGTTGTGTTCTATTGTGTTCTTTTGTGTTCTGTTGTGTCTTCATGTGTTGTGTTGTGTTCTGTTGTGTTCTGATGTGTTCTCAGGTGCAGTGTTCTTTTGTGTTCTGTTGTGTTCTGTTGTGTTCTATTGTGTTCTCATGTGTAGTGTTCTGTGGTGTTCTGTTGTGTTCTCTTGTGTTCTGTTGTGTTCTGATGTGTTGTATTCTCTTGTGTTCTCTTGTGTTCTGATGTGTTCTCGTGTGCAGTGTTCTTTTGTGTTCTGTTGTGTTCTGTTGTGTTCTGTTGTGTTCAGTGGTGTTCTGTTGTGTTCTGTGTGTTCTGTTGTGTTCTGATGTGTTCTCATGTGTAGTGTTCTACTGTGTTCCGTAGTCTTCTGTTGTGTTCTGTTGTATTCTCTTGGGTTCTGTGATGTTCTGATGTGTAGTGTTCTGTTTCGTTCTATTGTGTTCTGATGTGTTCACATGTGAAGTGTTCTGTTGTGTTCTGTTCTCTTCAAGTGTGTAGTGTTCTGTTTTGTTCTGTTGTGTTCTCTTGTCTTCACATGTGTAGTGTTCTGCTGTGTTCTGTTTGGTTCTGATGTGTTCTGATGTGTTCTCATTTTCACCGGACTCCAGGAAGGGGCGCAGCCGGGGGGGGGGCTGACCCCACCTGGCCGAACAGAGCCCGGTGTTCCATACCCTGTGACGTCACGCTGGGTTCCGGTGGGGAGGGCGGGGCGGCGGGAAGGCACTCGCGGCTTGGGGGGACGCAGCGCCGGTCCTGTTTCGGGAGAGTGGCTGTCTGGGTTGTACGGTTCGTTGTTGTGCTTTCTCCTTATTTGTATCGTTGTTGTTCCTGTTTTCCCTCTGTTTGCTGTTCTGTTAAACTGCCCTTATCCCGACCCACCTGTTTCTGCCTCTTTCTTTTCATTCTCCTCCGCACGCCGGCGGGGGGAGGAGCGGCCGCGTGGCGCTTTTTTTGCCGGCGGCAGCCGAAACCGAAACAGTTTTTCAGCAATTTAAGTCACAGATATGATCTGTAATGGGACAGATGACACTAACTGCATCTGACCATCCTAATATACTCCAGAGGTTTATCTTTGCAAATATTGTTAGCTTGCAGTAGACTTTGTGCAAAGGTAGCAAGAGGAAGAGAAGCCTGTCTTTGAATTTTAAAGCTTTCTTTGCATGTGTCATTTTGTGTCCTTCTGTCTACGTGACTCACAGCACTACACTGCACGTTCTGCGGAGCCCCTGATCTGCTAGTGACTGCTCTGTGCGAGCAGTGCCATGAGCAGACGAGGCTGAGCAACAGCTTTCCAGGCTAGCTCTTTCTGGCTGCGAGCTATGTGCAGACGTTCGCATTTTCATAGCAGCGCTGCCGGAGGCCCCCTGCACGAACTCTCAAAGTTACGTTTGAAGTCTGAGGGGGCAAGACAAGCAAGCAGTCCCAGTCTCTGTGCCTCTGTGCGAGCAGTGCCATGGGCAGATGAGGCTGAGCAACAGCTTTCCAGGCTAGATCTTTCTGCCTGCGAGCTATCTGCAGACGTTCACATTTTCGGAGCAGGGCTCCAGCAGGCCCCATGCATTGACCACCTAATCTACGTTTGAAGTTTGAGGTGGCAAGACAAGAAAGCAGACCCTGTCTCTGTGCCTCTGTGCGAGCAGTGCCATGGGCAGATTAGGCTGAGCAACAGCTTTCCAGGCTAGCTCTTTGTGGCTGCGAGCTATCTGCAGACGTTCGCATTTTGGGAGCAGGGCTCCAGCAGGCCACCTGCACGGACCCCCAAAGTTACGTTTGAAGTTTGAGGTGGCAAAACAAGCAAGCAGCCCCAGTCTCTGTGCCTCTGTGCGAGCAGTGCCATGAGCAGATGAGGCTGAGCAACAGCTTTCCAGGCTAGCTCTTTGTGGCTGCGAGCTATCTTCAGACGTTCGCATTTTGCGAGCAGGGCTGCCGAAGGTCCCCTGCACGAACCCCCAAATCTACGTTTGAAGTTTGAGGTGGGAAGACAAGCAAGCAGCCCCCGTCTCTGTGCCTCTGTGCGAGCTGTGCCATGAGCAGATGAGGCTGAGCAACAGCTTTCCAGGCTAGCCTCTTCTGGCTGCGAGCTACATGCTCTAATACTAGAAGCATATGTGGTTAGCACAGTATACAGTTTGTTTAGGGATAACTACTGAAGAAGGAAACATCAGATATACAATTTCTGTAATGACATGTAACACTATTTGAATTAATTATTTGTTTGGACATAGGAAAAGTTTACATAGCTAAGAACCTATCCCTCAGGGAATATGTATATATTTTTTTTGCAACCTGTCCAAGCAATTAATTCTGTTTGCTTTCTTTCTTCTGTTCTGTTGTGTTCACATTTAGTATTCTCTTGCGTTCTGTAATATTGTGTTGTGTTCTCCTGTGTTCTGATGTGTACTCATTTTTAGTGTTCTGTTGTTTTTTGTTGTGTTCTGTTGTGTTCTGTTGTGTTCTGCTGTGTTCTGACGTGTTCTTTTGTGTTCTGATGTATTGTATTCTTTTTGGTTCTGTTCTGTTTTTTTCTGTTTTGTTCTGATGTGTTCTATTGTGTTCTGATGTGTAGTGTTCTATTGTGTTCTGATATGTTTTCTTGTGTTCTCATTTATAGTATTCTCCTGTGTTCTGATGTGTTCTGCTGTGTTATGTTGTGTTCTGTTGTGTTCTCTGATGTTCTGATGTATTCTCATGTGTACTGTTCTGTTGTGTTCTTTTGTGTTCTGTTGTGTTCTGTTGTGTTCTCATGTGTAGTGTTCTGTTCTGTTCTCTTCTGTTTTGTTCTGTTGTGTTCTATTGTGTTCAATTCTGTTCACATGTGTAGTGTTCTCATGTTCTGTTGTGTTCTTGTGTGTTCTGTTGTGTTCTGATGTGTTCTCATGTGTAGTATTGTGTTGTGTTCTATTGTGTTCTTTTGTGTTCTGTTGTGTCTTCATGTGTTGTGTTGTGTTCTGTTGTGTTCTGATGTGTTCTCAGGTGCAGTGTTCTTTTGTGTTCTGTTGTGTTCTGTTGTGTTCTATTGTGTTCTCATGTGTAGTGTTCTGTGGTGTTCTGTTGTGTTCTGTTGTATTCTCTTGGGTTCTGTGATGTTCTGATGTGTAGTGTTCTGTTTCGTTCTATTGTGTTCTGATGTGTTCACATGTGAAGTGTTCTGTTGTGTTCTGTTCTCTTCAAGTGTGTAGTGTTCTGTTTTGTTCTGTTGTGTTCTCTTGTCTTCACATGTGTAGTGTTCTGCTGTGTTCTGTTTGGTTCTGATGTGTTCTGATGTGTTCTCATTTTCACCGGACTCCAGGAAGGGGCGCAGCCGGGGGGAGGGGCTGACCCCACCTGGCCGAACAGAGCCCGGTGTTCCATACCCTGTGACGTCACGCTGGGTTCCGGTGGGGAGGGCGGGGCGGCGGGAAGGCACTCGCGGCTTGGGGGGACGCAGCACCGGTCCTGTTTCGGCAGAGCAGCTGTCTGGGTTGTACGGTTCGTTGTTGTGTTTTCTCCTTATTTGTATCGTTGTTGTTCCTGTTTTCCCTCTGTTTGCTGTTCTGTTAAACTGCCCTTATCCCGACCCACCTGTTTCTGCCTCTTTCTTTTCATTCTCCTCATCCGCACGCCGGCGGGGGGAGGGGCGGCTGCGTGGCGCTTTTTTTGCCGGCGGCAGCCGAAACCGAAACAGTTTTTCAGCAATTTAAGTCACAGATATGATCTGTAATGGGACAGATGACACTAACTGCATCTGACCATCCTAATATACTCCAGATGTTTATCTTTGCAAATATTGTTAGCTTGCAGTAGACTTTGTGCAAAGGTAGCAAGAGGAAGAGAAGTCTGTCTTTGAATTTTAAATCTTTCTTTGCATGTGTCATTTTGTGTCCTTCTGTCTACGTGACTCGCAGAACTACACTGCAGGTTCTGCGGAGCCCCTGATCTGCTAGTGACATTAACGGCTAGCTGGGTGGTGGTGGAAGGGTGCCAGTTCTCGCAGTGCGATTTCAGTAAGGAATTTCAAACTAGTTAGACTTCCCTAAAATCCAGAAACTCATTTACCAGTTCAGGAAGAGGTGGTGGTGTTGCCTTGTCCTGCCAGTGCTGAATGCTGTATGTCCTGGGTTCGGCCAGGACAGGGTTAATTTTCACCGGACTCCAGGAAGGGGCACAGCCGGGGGGTGGGGGCTGACCCCACCTGGCCGAACAGAGCCCGGTGTTCCATACCCTGTGACATCACGCTGGGTTCCGGTGGGGGCGGGCGGGGCGGCGGGAAGGCACTCGCGGCTTGGGGGGACGCAGCGCCGGTCCTGTTTCGGGAGAGCGGCTGTCTGGGTTGTAAGGTTCGTTGTTGTGTTTTCTCCTTATTTGTATCGTTGTTGTTCCTGTTTTCCCTCTGTTTGCTGTTCTGTTAAACTGCCCTTATCCCGATCCATCAGTTTCTGCCTCTTTCTTTTCATTCTCCTCCTCCGCACGCCGGCGGGGGGAGGGGCGGCTGCGTGGCGCTTTTGTTGCAGGCGGCAGCCGAAACCGAAACAGTTTTTCAGCAATTTAAGTCACAGATATGATCTGTAATGGGACAGATGACACTAACTGCATCTGACCATCCTAATATACTCCAGATGTTTATCTTTGCAAATATTGTTAGCTTGCAGTAGACTTTGTGCAAAGGTAGCAAGAGGAAGAGAAGCCTGTCTTTGAATTTTAAAGATTTCTTTGCATGTGTCATTTTGTGTCCTTCTGTCTACGTGACTCACAGCACTACACTGCACGTTCTGCGGAGCCCCTGATCTGCTAGTGACTGCTCTGTGCGAGCAGTGCCATGAGCAGACGAGGCTGAGCAACAGCTTTCCAGGCTAGCTCTTTCTGGCTGCGAGCTATGTGCAGACGTTCGCATTTTCATAGCAGCACTGCCGGAGGCCCCCTGCACGAACTCTCAAAGTTACGTTTGAAGTCTGAGGGGGCAAGACAAGCAAGCAGCCCCAGTCTCTGTGCCTCTGTGCGAGCAGTGCCATGGGCACATGAGGCTGAGTAACAGCTTTCCAGGCTAGATCTTTCTGCCTGCGAGCTATCTGCAGACGTTCACATTTTCGGAGCAGGGCTCCAGCAGGCCCCATGCATTGACCACCTAATCTACGTTTCAAGTTTGAGGTGGCAAGACAAGCAAGCAGCCCCAGTCTCTGTGCCTCTGTGCGAGCAGTGCCATGGGCAGATGAGGCTGAGCAACAGCTTTCCAGGCTAGCTCTTTGTGGCTGCGAGCTATCTGCAGACGTTCGCATTTTCGGAGCAGGGCTGCCGGAGATCCCCTGCACGAACCCCCAAATCTACGTTTGAAGTTTGAGGTGGGAAGACAAGCAAGCAGCCCCCGTCTCTGTGTTTCTATGCGAGCTGTGCCATGAGCAGATGAGGCTGAGCAACAGCTTTCCAGGCTAGCCTCTTCTGGCTGCGAGCTACATGCTCTAATACTAGAAGCATATGTGGTTAGCACAGTATACAGTTTGTTTAGGGATAACTACTGAAGAAGGAAACATCAGATATACAATTTCTGTAATGACATGTAACACTATTTGAATTAATTATTTGTTTGGACATAGGAAAAGTTTACATAGCTAAGAACCTATCCCTCAGGGAATATGTATATATTTTTTTTGCAACCTGTCCAAGCAATTAATTCTGTTTGCTTTCTTTCTTCTGTTCTGTTGTGTTCACATTTAGTATTCTCTTGCGTTCTGTAATATTGTGTTGTGTTCTCCTGTGTTCTGATGTGTACTCATTTTTAGTGTTCTGTTGTTTTTTGTTGTGTTCTGTTGTGTTCTGTTGTGTTCTGCTGTGTTCTGATGTGTTCTTTTGTGTTCTGATGTATTGTATTCTTTTTGGTTCTGTTCTGTTTTTTTCTGTTTTGTTCTGATGTGTTCTATTGTGTTCTGATGTGTAGTGTTCTATTGTGTTCTGATATGTTTTCTTGTGTTCTCATTTATAGTATTCTCCTGTGTTCTGATGTGTTCTGCTGTGTTATGTTGTGTTCTGTTGTGTTCTCTGATGTTCTGATGTATTCTCATGTGTACTGTTCTGTTGTGTTCTTTTGTGTTCTGTTGTGTTCTGTTGTGTTCTCATGTGTAGTGTTCTGTTCTGTTCTCTTCTGTTTTGTTCTGTTGTGTTCTATTGTGTTCAATTCTGTTCACATGTGTAGTGTTCTCATGTTCTGTTGTGTTCTTGTGTGTTCTGTTGTGTTCTGATGTGTTCTCATGTGTAGTATTGTGTTGTGTTCTATTGTGTTCTTTTGTGTTCTGTTGTGTCTTCATGTGTTGTGTTGTGTTCTGTTGTGTTCTGATGTGTTCTCAGGTGCAGTGTTCTTTTGTGTTCTGTTGTGTTCTGTTGTGTTCTATTGTGTTCTCATGTGTAGTGTTCTGTGGTGTTCTGTTGTGTTCTGTTGTATTCTCTTGGGTTCTGTGATGTTCTGATGTGTAGTGTTCTGTTTCGTTCTATTGTGTTCTGATGTGTTCACATGTGAAGTGTTCTGTTGTGTTCTGTTCTCTTCAAGTGTGTAGTGTTCTGTTTTGTTCTGTTGTGTTCTCTTGTCTTCACATGTGTAGTGTTCTGCTGTGTTCTGTTTGGTTCTGATGTGTTCTGATGTGTTCTCATTTTCACCGGACTCCAGGAAGGGGCGCAGCCGGGGGGGGGGCTGACCCCACCTGGCCGAACAGAGCCCGGTGTTCCATACTCTGTGACGTCACGCTGGGTTCCGGTGGGGAGGGCGGGGCGGCGGGAAGGCACTCGCGGCTTGGGGGGACGCAGCGCCGGTCCTGTTTCGGGAGAGCGGCTGTCTGGGTTGTACGGTTCGTTGTTGTGTTTTCTCCTTATTTGTATCGTTGTTGTTCCTGTTTTCCCTCTGTTTGCTGTTCTGTTAAACTGCCCTTATCCCGACCCACCTGTTTCTGCCTCTTTCTTTTCATTCTCCTCCTCCGCACGCCGGCAGGGGGAGGGGCGGCTGCGTGGCGCTTTTGTTGCAGGCGGCAGCCGAAACCGAAACAGTTTTTCAGCAATTTAAGTCACAGATATGATCTGTAATGGGACAGATGACACTAACTGCATCTGACCATCCTAATATACTCCAGATGTTTATCTTTGCAAATATTGTTAGCTTGCAGTAGACTTTGTGCAAAGGTAGCAAGAGGAAGAGAAGTCTGTCTTTGAATTTTAAATCTTTCTTTGCATGTGTCATTTTGTGTCCTTCTGTCTACGTGACTCGCAGAACTACACTGCAGGTTCTGCGGAGCCCCTGATCTGCTAGTGACATTAACGGCTAGCTGGGTGGTGGTGGAAGGGTGCCAGTTCTCGCAGTGCGATTTCAGTAAGGAATTTCAAACTAGTTAGACTTCCCTAAAATCCAGAAACTCATTTACCAGTTCAGGAAGAGGTGGTGGTGTTGCCTTGTCCTGCCAGTGCTGAATGCTGTATGTCCTGGGTTCGGCCAGGACAGGGTTAATTTTCACCGGACTCCAGGAAGGGGCACAGCCGGGGGGTGGGGGCTGACCCCACCTGGCCGAACAGAGCCCGGTGTTCCATACCCTGTGACATCACGCTGGGTTCCGGTGGGGGCGGGCGGGGCGGCGGGAAGGCACTCGCGGCTTGGGGGGACGCAGCGCCGGTCCTGTTTCGGGAGAGCGGCTGTCTGGGTTGTAAGGTTCGTTGTTGTGTTTTCTCCTTATTTGTATCGTTGTTGTTCCTGTTTTCCCTCTGTTTGCTGTTCTGTTAAACTGCCCTTATCCCGACCCATCAGTTTCTGCCTCTTTCTTTTCATTCTCCTCATCCGCACGCCGGCGGGGGGAGGGGCGGCTGCGTGGCGCTTTTGTTGCAGGCGGCAGCCGAAACCGAAACAGTTTTTCAGCAATTTAAGTCACAGATATGATCTGTAATGGGACAGATGACACTAACTGCATCTGACCATCCTAATATACTCCAGATGTTTATCTTTGCAAATATTGTTAGCTTGCAGTAGACTTTGTGCAAAGGTAGCAAGAGGAAGAGAAGCCTGTCTTTGAATTTTAAAGATTTCTTTGCATGTGTCATTTTGTGTCCTTCTGTCTACGTGACTCACAGCACTACACTGCACGTTCTGCGGAGCCCCTGATCTGCTAGTGACTGCTCTGTGCGAGCAGTGCCATGAGCAGACGAGGCTGAGCAACAGCTTTCCAGGCTAGCTCTTTCTGGCTGCGAGCTATGTGCAGACGTTCGCATTTTCATAGCAGCACTGCCGGAGGCCCCCTGCACGAACTCTCAAAGTTACGTTTGAAGTCTGAGGGGGCAAGACAAGCAAGCAGCCCCAGTCTCTGTGCCTCTGTGCGAGCAGTGCCATGGGCACATGAGGCTGAGTAACAGCTTTCCAGGCTAGATCTTTCTGCCTGCGAGCTATCTGCAGACGTTCACATTTTCGGAGCAGGGCTCCAGCAGGCCCCATGCATTGACCACCTAATCTACGTTTCAAGTTTGAGGTGGCAAGACAAGCAAGCAGCCCCAGTCTCTGTGCCTCTGTGCGAGCAGTGCCATGGGCAGATGAGGCTGAGCAACAGCTTTCCAGGCTAGCTCTTTGTGGCTGCGAGCTATCTGCAGACGTTCGCATTTTCGGAGCAGGGCTGCCGGAGATCCCCTGCACGAACCCCCAAATCTACGTTTGAAGTTTGAGGTGGGAAGACAAGCAAGCAGCCCCCGTCTCTGTGTTTCTATGCGAGCTGTGCCATGAGCAGATGAGGCTGAGCAACAGCTTTCCAGGCTAGCCTCTTCTGGCTGCGAGCTACATGCTCTAATACTAGAAGCATATGTGGTTAGCACAGTATACAGTTTGTTTAGGGATAACTACTGAAGAAGGAAACATCAGATATACAATTTCTGTAATGACATGTAACACTATTTGAATTAATTATTTGTTTGGACATAGGAAAAGTTTACATAGCTAAGAACCTATCCCTCAGGGAATATGTATATATTTTTTTTGCAACCTGTCCAAGCAATTAATTCTGTTTGCTTTCTTTCTTCTGTTCTGTTGTGTTCACATTTAGTATTCTCTTGCGTTCTGTAATATTGTGTTGTGTTCTCCTGTGTTCTGATGTGTACTCATTTTTAGTGTTCTGTTGTTTTTTGTTGTGTTCTGTTGTGTTCTGTTGTGTTCTGCTGTGTTCTGATGTGTTCTTTTGTGTTCTGATGTATTGTATTCTTTTTGGTTCTGTTCTGTTTTTTTCTGTTTTGTTCTGATGTGTTCTATTGTGTTCTGATGTGTAGTGTTCTATTGTGTTCTGATATGTTTTCTTGTGTTCTCATTTATAGTATTCTCCTGTGTTCTGATGTGTTCTGCTGTGTTACGTTGTGTTCTGTTGTGTTCTCTGATGTTCTGATGTATTCTCATGTGTACTGTTCTGTTGTGTTCTTTTGTGTTCTGTTGTGTTCTGTTGTGTTCTCATGTGTAGTGTTCTGTTCTGTTCTCTTCTGTTTTGTTCTGTTGTGTTCTATTGTGTTCAATTCTGTTCACATGTGTAGTGTTCTCATGTTCTGTTGTGTTCTTGTGTGTTCTGTTGTGTTCTGATGTGTTCTCATGTGTAGTATTGTGTTGTGTTCTATTGTGTTCTTTTGTGTTCTGTTGTGTCTTCATGTGTTGTGTTGTGTTCTGTTGTGTTCTGATGTGTTCTCAGGTGCAGTGTTCTTTTGTGTTCTGTTGTGTTCTGTTGTGTTCTGTTGTGTTCTCATGTGTAGTGTTCTGTGGTGTTCTGTTGTGTTCTGTTGTATTCTCTTGGGTTCTGTGATGTTCTGATGTGTAGTGTTCTGTTTCGTTCTATTGTGTTCTGATGTGTTCACATGTGAAGTGTTCTGTTGTGTTCTGTTCTCTTCAAGTGTGTAGTGTTCTGTTTTGTTCTGTTGTGTTCTCTTGTCTTCACATGTGTAGTGTTCTGCTGTGTTCTGTTTGGTTCTGATGTGTTCTGATGTGTTCTCATTTTCACCGGACTCCAGGAAGGGGCGCAGCCGGGGGGGGGGCTGACCCCACCTGGCCGAACAGAGCCCGGTGTTCCATACCCTGTGACGTCACGCTGGGTTCCGGTGGGGAGGGCGGGGCGGCGGGAAGGCACTCGCGGCTTGGGGGGACGCAGCGCCGGTCCTGTTTCGGGAGAGCGGCTGTCTGGGTTGTACGGTTCGTTGTTGTGTTTTCTCCTTATTTGTATCGTTGTTGTTCCTGTTTTCCCTCTGTTTGCTGTTCTGTTAAACTGCCCTTATCCCGACCCACCTGTTTCTGCCTCTTTCTTTTCATTCTCCTCCTCCGCACGCCGGCAGGGGGAGGGGCGGCTGCGTGGCGCTTTTGTTGCCGGCGGCAGCCGAAACCGAAACAGTTTTTCAGCAATTTAAGTCACAGATATGATCTGTAATGGGACAGATGACACTAACTGCATCTGACCATCCTAATATACTCCAGATGTTTATCTTTGCAAATATTGTTAGCTTGCAGTAGACTTTGTGCAAAGGTAGCAAGAGGAAGAGAAGCCTGTCTTTGAATTTTAAAGATTTCTTTGCATGTGTCATTTTGTGTCCTTCTGTCTACGTGACTCACAGCACTACACTGCACGTTCTGCGGAGCCCCTGATCTGCTAGTGACTGCTCTGTGCGAGCAGTGCCATGAGCAGACGAGGCTGAGCAACAGCTTTCCAGGCTAGCTCTTTCTGGCTGCGAGCTATGTGCAGACGTTCGCATTTTCATAGCAGCACTGCCGGAGGCCCCCTGCACGAACTCTCAAAGTTACGTTTGAAGTCTGAGGGGGCAAGACAAGCAAGCAGCCCCAGTCTCTGTGCCTCTGTGCGAGCAGTGCCATGGGCACATGAGGCTGAGTAACAGCTTTCCAGGCTAGATCTTTCTGCCTGCGAGCTATCTGCAGACGTTCACATTTTCGGAGCAGGGCTCCAGCAGGCCCCATGCATTGACCACCTAATCTACGTTTCAAGTTTGAGGTGGCAAGACAAGCAAGCAGCCCCAGTCTCTGTGCCTCTGTGCGAGCAGTGCCATGGGCAGATGAGGCTGAGCAACAGCTTTCCAGGCTAGCTCTTTGTGGCTGCGAGCTATCTGCAGACGTTCGCATTTTCGGAGCAGGGCTGCCGGAGATCCCCTGCACGAACCCCCAAATCTACGTTTGAAGTTTGAGGTGGGAAGACAAGCAAGCAGCCCCCGTCTCTGTGTTTCTATGCGAGCTGTGCCATGAGCAGATGAGGCTGAGCAACAGCTTTCCAGGCTAGCCTCTTCTGGCTGCGAGCTACATGCTCTAATACTAGAAGCATATGTGGTTAGCACAGTATACAGTTTGTTTAGGGATAACTACTGAAGAAGGAAACATCAGATATACAATTTCTGTAATGACATGTAACACTATTTGAATTAATTATTTGTTTGGACATAGGAAAAGTTTACATAGCTAAGAACCTATCCCTCAGGGAATATGTATATATTTTTTTTGCAACCTGTCCAAGCAATTAATTCTGTTTGCTTTCTTTCTTCTGTTCTGTTGTGTTCACATTTAGTATTCTCTTGCGTTCTGTAATATTGTGTTGTGTTCTCCTGTGTTCTGATGTGTACTCATTTTTAGTGTTCTGTTGTTTTTTGTTGTGTTCTGTTGTGTTCTGTTGTGTTCTGCTGTGTTCTGATGTGTTCTTTTGTGTTCTGATGTATTGTATTCTTTTTGGTTCTGTTCTGTTTTTTTCTGTTTTGTTCTGATGTGTTCTATTGTGTTCTGATGTGTAGTGTTCTATTGTGTTCTGATATGTTTTCTTGTGTTCTCATTTATAGTATTCTCCTGTGTTCTGATGTGTTCTGCTGTGTTATGTTGTGTTCTGTTGTGTTCTCTGATGTTCTGATGTATTCTCATGTGTACTGTTCTGTTGTGTTCTTTTGTGTTCTGTTGTGTTCTGTTGTGTTCTCATGTGTAGTGTTCTGTTCTGTTCTCTTCTGTTTTGTTCTGTTGTGTTCTATTGTGTTCAATTCTGTTCACATGTGTAGTGTTCTCATGTTCTGTTGTGTTCTTGTGTGTTCTGTTGTGTTCTGATGTGTTCTCATGTGTAGTATTGTGTTGTGTTCTATTGTGTTCTTTTGTGTTCTGTTGTGTCTTCATGTGTTGTGTTGTGTTCTGTTGTGTTCTGATGTGTTCTCAGGTGCAGTGTTCTTTTGTGTTCTGTTGTGTTCTGTTGTGTTCTATTGTGTTCTCATGTGTAGTGTTCTTTTGTGTTCTGTTGTGTTCTGTTGTGTTCTGTTGTGTTCTGATGTGTTCTCAGGTGCAGTGTTCTTTTGTGTTCTGTTGTGTTCTGTTGTGTTCTCATGTGTAGTGTTCTGTGGTGTTCTGTTGTGTTCTCTTGTGTTCTGTTGTGTTCTGATGTGTACTCATGTATAGTGTTCTGTTGTGTTCTGTTGTGTTCTGATTACTTCACATGTAGCATTTTGTAGTGCTGTGTAGTGTTCTGTTGTGTTCTGCTGTGTTATGATGTGTTCTGATGTGTTCTGTTGTGGTCTGTTGTGTTCTCATGTGTAGTGTTCTGTTGTGTTGTGTTGTGATCTCTTGTGCTCTGTTGTGTTTACGTGTAGCGTTCTGTGATGTGTAATATTGTGTTGTGTTCTGTTGTGTTCTGTTGTGTTCTGTTGTGTTCTGTTGTGTTCTGTTGTGTTCTGTTTTGTTCTGATGTGTTCTGCTATGTTCTGTTGTGTTCTAATGTGTTGTGTTCTGTTGTGTTCTGTTGTGTTCTGTTTTGTTCTGATATGTTCTGCTGTGTTCTCATTTTCAGTGTTCTGTTGTTTTTTGTTGTGCTCTGATGTGTTCTGTTATATTCTGATGTGCAGTGTTCTGTTGTGTTCTGTTGTGTTCTCTTGTGTTCTCATGTGTTCTCATGTGTAGTGTTCTGTTGTCTTCTGTTGTGTTCTGATGCGTTCTGTTGTATTCTTATGTGTTCTGTTGTGTTCTGATGTGTAGTGATCTTTTGTGTTCTGTTGTGTTGTGATGTGTTCTCATGTGTACTGTTCTGTTGTTTTCTGTTGTGTTCGGTTGTGTTCTGTTGTGTTCTCATGTGTAGTGTTCTGTTCTGTTGTGTACTTTTGTGTTCTGTTGTGGTCTTTTGTGTTCTGTTGTGTTCTGCTGTGTTCTGTTGTGTTCTAATGTGTTCTGTTCTGTTCTGTTCTGTTCTGTTGTGTTCTGTTTTGTTCTGATGTGTTCTGCTGTGTTCTCATTTTTAGTGTTCTGTCGTTTTTCGTTGTGTTATGATGTGTTCTGTTATATTCTGATGTGCAGTGTTCTGTTGTGTTCTGTTGTGTTCTCATGTGTTTTCATGTGTTCTCATGTGTAGTGTTCTGTTGTGTTCTCATGTGTTCTCTTGTGTTCTCGTGTATTTTTCTGTTCTGTTGTGTTCTGTTGTGTTCTTGTGTGTTCTGTTGTGTTCTGATGTGTTCTCATGTGTAGTATTGTGTTGTGTTCTATTGTGTTCTTTTGTGTTCTGTTGTGTCTTCATGTGTTGTGTTGTGTTCTGTTGTGTTCTGATGTGTTCTCAGGTGCAGTGTTCTTTTGTGTTCTGTTGTGTTCTGTTGTGTTCTATTGTGTTCTCATGTGTAGTGTTCTGTGGTGTTCTGTTGTGTTCTGTTGTATTCTCTTGGGTTCTGTGATGTTCTGATGTGTAGTGTTCTGTTTCGTTCTATTGTGTTCTGATGTGTTCACATGTGAAGTGTTCTGTTGTGTTCTGTTCTCTTCAAGTGTGTAGTGTTCTGTTTTGTTCTGTTGTGTTCTCTTGTCTTCACATGTGTAGTGTTCTGCTGTGTTCTGTTTGGTTCTGATGTGTTCTGATGTGTTCTCATTTTCACCGGACTCCAGGAAGGGGCGCAGCCGGGGGGGGGGCTGACCCCACCTGGCCGAACAGAGCCCGGTGTTCCATACCCTGTGACGTCACGCTGGGTTCCGGTGGGGAGGGCGGGGCGGCGGGAAGGCACTCGCGGCTTGGGGGGACGCAGCACCGGTCCTGTTTCGGCAGAGCAGCTGTCTGGGTTGTACGGTTCGTTGTTGTGTTTTCTCCTTATTTGTATCGTTGTTGTTCCTGTTTTCCCTCTGTTTGCTGTTCTGTTAAACTGCCCTTATCCCGACCCACCTGTTTCTGCCTCTTTCTTTTCATTCTCCTCCTCCGCACGCCGGCAGGGGGAGGGGCGGCTGCGTGGCGCTTTTGTTGCCGGCGGCAGCCGAAACCGAAACAGTTTTTCAGCAATTTAAGTCACAGATATGATCTGTAATGGGACAGATGACACTAACTGCATCTGACCATCCTAATATACTCCAGATGTTTATCTTTGCAAATATTGTTAGCTTGCAGTAGACTTTGTGCAAAGGTAGCAAGAGGAAGAGAAGTCTGTCTTTGAATTTTAAATCTTTCTTTGCATGTGTCATTTTGTGTCCTTCTGTCTACGTGACTCGCAGAACTACACTGCAGGTTCTGCGGAGCCCCTGATCTGCTAGTGACATTAACGGCTAGCTGGGTGGTGGTGGAAGGGTGCCAGTTCTCGCAGTGCGATTTCAGTAAGGAATTTCAAACTAGTTAGACTTCCCTAAAATCCAGAAACTCATTTACCAGTTCAGGAAGAGGTGGTGGTGTTGCCTTGTCCTGCCAGTGCTGAATGCTGTATGTCCTGGGTTCGGCCAGGACAGGGTTAATTTTCACCGGACTCCAGGAAGGGGCACAGCCGGGGGGTGGGGGCTGACCCCACCTGGCCGAACAGAGCCCGGTGTTCCATACCCTGTGACATCACGCTGGGTTCCGGTGGGGGCGGGCGGGGCGGCGGGAAGGCACTCGCGGCTTGGGGGGACGCAGCGCCGGTCCTGTTTCGGGAGAGCGGCTGTCTGGGTTGTAAGGTTCGTTGTTGTGTTTTCTCCTTATTTGTATCGTTGTTGTTCCTGTTTTCCCTCTGTTTGCTGTTCTGTTAAACTGCCCTTATCCCGACCCATCAGTTTCTGCCTCTTTCTTTTCATTCTCCTCCTCCGCACGCCGGCGGGGGGAGGGGCGGCTGCGTGGCGCTTTTGTTGCAGGCGGCAGCCGAAACCGAAACAGTTTTTCAGCAATTTAAGTCACAGATATGATCTGTAATGGGACAGATGACACTAACTGCATCTGACCATCCTAATATACTCCAGATGTTTATCTTTGCAAATATTGTTAGCTTGCAGTAGACTTTGTGCAAAGGTAGCAAGAGGAAGAGAAGCCTGTCTTTGAATTTTAAAGATTTCTTTGCATGTGTCATTTTGTGTCCTTCTGTCTACGTGACTCACAGCACTACACTGCACGTTCTGCGGAGCCCCTGATCTGCTAGTGACTGCTCTGTGCGAGCAGTGCCATGAGCAGACGAGGCTGAGCAACAGCTTTCCAGGCTAGCTCTTTCTGGCTGCGAGCTATGTGCAGACGTTCGCATTTTCATAGCAGCACTGCCGGAGGCCCCCTGCACGAACTCTCAAAGTTACGTTTGAAGTCTGAGGGGGCAAGACAAGCAAGCAGCCCCAGTCTCTGTGCCTCTGTGCGAGCAGTGCCATGGGCACATGAGGCTGAGTAACAGCTTTCCAGGCTAGATCTTTCTGCCTGCGAGCTATCTGCAGACGTTCACATTTTCGGAGCAGGGCTCCAGCAGGCCCCATGCATTGACCACCTAATCTACGTTTCAAGTTTGAGGTGGCAAGACAAGCAAGCAGCCCCAGTCTCTGTGCCTCTGTGCGAGCAGTGCCATGGGCAGATGAGGCTGAGCAACAGCTTTCCAGGCTAGCTCTTTGTGGCTGCGAGCTATCTGCAGACGTTCGCATTTTCGGAGCAGGGCTGCCGGAGATCCCCTGCACGAACCCCCAAATCTACGTTTGAAGTTTGAGGTGGGAAGACAAGCAAGCAGCCCCCGTCTCTGTGTTTCTATGCGAGCTGTGCCATGAGCAGATGAGGCTGAGCAACAGCTTTCCAGGCTAGCCTCTTCTGGCTGCGAGCTACATGCTCTAATACTAGAAGCATATGTGGTTAGCACAGTATACAGTTTGTTTAGGGATAACTACTGAAGAAGGAAACATCAGATATACAATTTCTGTAATGACATGTAACACTATTTGAATTAATTATTTGTTTGGACATAGGAAAAGTTTACATAGCTAAGAACCTATCCCTCAGGGAATATGTATATATTTTTTTTGCAACCTGTCCAAGCAATTAATTCTGTTTGCTTTCTTTCTTCTGTTCTGTTGTGTTCACATTTAGTATTCTCTTGCGTTCTGTAATATTGTGTTGTGTTCTCCTGTGTTCTGATGTGTACTCATTTTTAGTGTTCTGTTGTTTTTTGTTGTGTTCTGTTGTGTTCTGTTGTGTTCTGCTGTGTTCTGATGTGTTCTTTTGTGTTCTGATGTATTGTATTCTTTTTGGTTCTGTTCTGTTTTTTTCTGTTTTGTTCTGATGTGTTCTATTGTGTTCTGATGTGTAGTGTTCTATTGTGTTCTGATATGTTTTCTTGTGTTCTCATTTATAGTATTCTCCTGTGTTCTGATGTGTTCTGCTGTGTTATGTTGTGTTCTGTTGTGTTCTCTGATGTTCTGATGTATTCTCATGTGTACTGTTCTGTTGTGTTCTTTTGTGTTCTGTTGTGTTCTGTTGTGTTCTCATGTGTAGTGTTCTGTTCTGTTCTCTTCTGTTTTGTTCTGTTGTGTTCTATTGTGTTCAATTCTGTTCACATGTGTAGTGTTCTCATGTTCTGTTGTGTTCTTGTGTGTTCTGTTGTGTTCTGATGTGTTCTCATGTGTAGTATTGTGTTGTGTTCTATTGTGTTCTTTTGTGTTCTGTTGTGTCTTCATGTGTTGTGTTGTGTTCTGTTGTGTTCTGATGTGTTCTCAGGTGCAGTGTTCTTTTGTGTTCTGTTGTGTTCTGTTGTGTTCTATTGTGTTCTCATGTGTAGTGTTCTTTTGTGTTCTGTTGTGTTCTGTTGTGTTCTGTTGTGTTCTGATGTGTTCTCAGGTGCAGTGTTCTTTTGTGTTCTGTTGTGTTCTGTTGTGTTCTCATGTGTAGTGTTCTGTGGTGTTCTGTTGTGTTCTCTTGTGTTCTGTTGTGTTCTGATGTGTACTCATGTATAGTGTTCTGTTGTGTTCTGTTGTGTTCTGATTACTTCACATGTAGCATTTTGTAGTGCTGTGTAGTGTTCTGTTGTGTTCTGCTGTGTTATGATGTGTTCTGATGTGTTCTGTTGTGGTCTGTTGTGTTCTCATGTGTAGTGTTCTGTTGTGTTGTGTTGTGATCTCTTGTGCTCTGTTGTGTTTACGTGTAGCGTTCTGTGATGTGTAATATTGTGTTGTGTTCTGTTGTGTTCTGTTGTGTTCTGTTGTGTTCTGTTGTGTTCTGTTGTGTTCTGTTTTGTTCTGATGTGTTCTGCTATGTTCTGTTGTGTTCTAATGTGTTGTGTTCTGTTGTGTTCTGTTGTGTTCTGTTTTGTTCTGATATGTTCTGCTGTGTTCTCATTTTCAGTGTTCTGTTGTTTTTTGTTGTGCTCTGATGTGTTCTGTTATATTCTGATGTGCAGTGTTCTGTTGTGTTCTGTTGTGTTCTCTTGTGTTCTCATGTGTTCTCATGTGTAGTGTTCTGTTGTCTTCTGTTGTGTTCTGATGCGTTCTGTTGTATTCTTATGTGTTCTGTTGTGTTCTGATGTGTAGTGATCTTTTGTGTTCTGTTGTGTTGTGATGTGTTCTCATGTGTACTGTTCTGTTGTTTTCTGTTGTGTTCGGTTGTGTTCTGTTGTGTTCTCATGTGTAGTGTTCTGTTCTGTTGTGTACTTTTGTGTTCTGTTGTGGTCTTTTGTGTTCTGTTGTGTTCTGCTGTGTTCTGTTGTGTTCTAATGTGTTCTGTTCTGTTCTGTTCTGTTCTGTTGTGTTCTGTTTTGTTCTGATGTGTTCTGCTGTGTTCTCATTTTTAGTGTTCTGTCGTTTTTCGTTGTGTTATGATGTGTTCTGTTATATTCTGATGTGCAGTGTTCTGTTGTGTTCTGTTGTGTTCTCATGTGTTTTCATGTGTTCTCATGTGTAGTGTTCTGTTGTGTTCTCATGTGTTCTCTTGTGTTCTCGTGTATTTTTCTGTTCTGTTGTGTTCTGTTGTGTTCTACTGTGTTCTGTTCACATATGTAGTGTTGAGTTGTGTGCAGTGATGTTCTTATGTGTTCTGTTGTGTTCTGATGTGTTCTCATGTGTACTATTGCGTTGTCTTCTGTAGTGTTTTCAAGTGTAGTGTTCTGTTGTGTTCTGTTTTGTTATGATGTGTTCTCCTGTGTAGTGTTCTACTGTGTTCCGTAGTCTTCTGTTGTGTTCTGTTGTATTCTCTTGGGTTCTGTGATGTTCTGATGTGTAGTGTTCTGTTTCGTTCTATTGTGTTCTGATGTGTTCACATGTGAAGTGTTCTGTTGTGTTCTGTTCTCTTCAAGTGTGTAGTGTTCTGTTTTGTTCTGTTGTGTTCTCTTGTCTTCACATGTGTAGTGTTCTGCTGTGTTCTGTTTGGTTCTGATGTGTTCTGATGTGTTCTCATTTTCACCGGACTCCAGGAAGGGGCACAGCCGGGGGGGGGGGGGCTGACCCCACCTGGCCGAACAGAGCCCGGTGTTCCATACCCTGTGACGTCACGCTGGGTTCCGGTGGGGAGGGCGGGGCGGCGGGAAGGCACTCGCGGCTTGGGGGGACGCAGCACCGGTCCTGTTTCGGCAGAGCAGCTGTCTGGGTTGTACGGTTCGTTGTTGTGTTTTCTCCTTATTTGTATCGTTGTTGTTCCTGTTTTCCCTCTGTTTGCTGTTCTGTTAAACTGCCCTTATCCCGACCCACCTGTTTCTGCCTCTTTCTTTTCATTCTCCTCCTCCGCACGCCGGCAGGGGGAGGGGCGGCTGCGTGGCGCTTTTGTTGCCGGCGGCAGCCGAAACCGAAACAGTTTTTCAGCAATTTAAGTCACAGATATGATCTGTAATGGGACAGATGACACTAACTGCATCTGACCATCCTAATATACTCCAGATGTTTATCTTTGCAAATATTGTTAGCTTGCAGTAGACTTTGTGCAAAGGTAGCAAGAGGAAGAGAAGTCTGTCTTTGAATTTTAAATCTTTCTTTGCATGTGTCATTTTGTGTCCTTCTGTCTACGTGACTCGCAGAACTACACTGCAGGTTCTGCGGAGCCCCTGATCTGCTAGTGACATTAACGGCTAGCTGGGTGGTGGTGGAAGGGTGCCAGTTCTCGCAGTGCGATTTCAGTAAGGAATTTCAAACTAGTTAGACTTCCCTAAAATCCAGAAACTCATTTACCAGTTCAGGAAGAGGTGGTGATGTTGCCTTGTCCTGCCAGTGCTGAGTGCTGTATGTCCTGGGTTCGGCCAGGACAGGGTTAATTTTCACCGGACTCCAGGAAGGGGCACAGCCGGGGGGTGAGGGCTGACCCCACCTGGCCGAACAGAGCCCGGTATTCCATACCCTGTGACGTCACGCTGGGTTCCGCTGGGGGGGCGGCTCGGCTAGAACCCTCTCGTGGCTCGGGAGCGTGCGGCGCCGGTCCGAGAGAGCGGCTGTCTGTTTTTTGTCGTGTTTTCTCCTTATCTGTATCGTTGTTGTTCCTGTTCCATCTGTTTGTTGTTCTGTTAAACTGCCCTTATCCCGACCCACCGGTTTTCTGCCTGTTTTCTTTCCATTCTCCTCCGCACCGCGGCGGGGGGGAGGGTCGGCCACGTGGCGCTTTTGTTGCAGGCGGCAACCAAAACCAAAACACTGTAGCTGTCACAAGAAGATGTGCAGATGTTCAAACCTGCCTGACAATAAGAAAAGCAACTGTTTTGCTACCGTTTTCCTTTAGAACAGCGTCTTTCCCAGGCAGGCATTTGACCTGTTCGTGGAATAAAAACTGCCACTAGAAGTGGGCTGCATGGGAAGAGCATGCTGTTCTCCTGGAAGTCAGAAGACTGGCTTCCGTTCCTGCGTGTTGCTGATTTGCTTTATGACCTGCGAGTCCTCTCCCGCTATGTTTGCTTTACTTGTTTTCTCGATGGTGATCTGTTCAGCAGAGGAAATGCCTTTTACTTCTGTGCAAGATCTGGGCTCAAGTTGCTTGGGGGGGAAATTGCAGCTGGTTGAGAAGTCAGTCACTAATTTTTGCTAACCAAAGTGTAGCTGAGATAAATTTGCCTGAAAAGTACTTTCCTTTATTGGAAAGGACTCTATGGCTTTACACGCAATGAATTTAAAACCATGTAGAAACTTCAAAGTGCTTATGCCAGCTGAGCTTTTTGTATTTTAAATGTGTTTGAAGCTGCTTCAGAGCAGAAGCTTTTGCTGCTCTAGGGAAAAAAGCTTTAATTCTAGATACTGCATCAATTTACCAGCGACTGTTAGACTTTCCTTGACCTGTCTGTGTAACGTAGTTTGTAATGGAGAGATCCTTCAGTTAATTGATGGAATAACCTTGTACCTCCAGCTTGAGGCTATTGCTAAGGAGGGTTTGCTTGCTTGGATGCGCTGTTTGCCGTAGCCCCTGGCTGGAGTTGATACAGCATTTGAATTCGGGCTGGTAAGGTTTTGTTTCTACTGGTAGTGGAATTGAGACTGAAATAAAGCAGGTGAAATTACGACGTTACTGAAGTCATTAGCAAAGCTGCCATTGACTGAAGTAAGGCTAGGATCTCAGCCAAGCGTTTTGGTTGTTTAATTTATGGTAACATATTAATTGAGTTGTATTAAAACAAGGTTTTGAAAAAGTTTATCTTTAGCTTCGTGATACAATCTCCATTCCATAAATATTGTACATAGTGTTACTAAAAGTTTACCTTTTTTTGGCAGGTTGATAGAGGTAGATTTTAATTTATTTTTATAATCTGTGTGTTTGCACTCCTAGGAAAGAACTAAAGTACGCAGATGTCATTATTTCTGTAAATGAAAAGGACTTAATCCTAAATCTTCTAATTGTTTTATAGTATATGGCAGCAGAGCTATCTAACACTCTGTCCTGCAGGAAATATTTGGCATACTTGTAAGCTCCAGGGAGAGGAGAACTAGGATGATAATATCCATTAACGTTGTTTTTGAATGAGAACTTGCATAAAGACTTTCTCGAGGAAAAAAAAGAAAATCACTATTAGATTTAAAGGCTTTTTAGCAAAAGGAATGTATTGCAAGCTTTCGACCTTCCTGTGCTGTATGAAGCTTTACTGGTGCGTATGCCAGAAAATCCTGTTGATTACTGGACTCTTCCAATGTGTGCTGCCCTTCTAGAAAGTCGACATCTGGACTGTATTTATTCTACTATTTTCTCGTCACTGGATGAGTCAGAGTAGATTTTCCTCCTTTAAATTTTGATAAACTTTGTTTCTATGATTTGGCAGAAAAGATTTTGTGCAATTTTAAAGGCACAACTAATAATGCGTTCCCAAGCTCTGATGACAGTTAGAACAAACGGTATTGTTTTAAAACATAAATGTATATTTTGCTGTACTACTCTTCTTGCTTCTCTTATCTGCTAGAATAGTTTTAGCATTGAGCATATTTTAATACACATCTAGAAACAGGCAAGACTGCTTTTATTATATTATTATATTGCTTGAAGTCATGAATTATGTTAATGTAAACACTGTAGTCAAAGGGAGACTGTATTGGCACCTGAGGTCTTTTATTCCTGCTTGTCAGTCTTCACGTTTGTCTTGTATGTGGAGACTCTGGCCTGGGTAGAAATGGGATTGTTCATTAAGAGTCAAAGTGTGTTCTTCCACTTGTAGCAGTCCCAAAGTACACCCAGTTTGTGTTGCACATCGATGGTATCTTGGCAAAAAGGAAACCGAGTTATCCATTAGCTAATTCTCAGAGTAATCTTCTTTGTAACCAGCTCTTCAAGTAATACCTTCCAAGTTTTCCCATGCAATGAGTAAAGCTAGCATAGTCAACAAGTTTCAAGGAACTACTCTCTCAATCGCTGGAAAGTTTTGACTAATTGAGCACAGTGATTTTTAATCTCTGGTATTCTGTATTATTTTTCAGTGATGTTTGTCTTATGAGGAACAATGGAACAAAATGGTTTTGGACAGGTTGATGTAGTTGCTTCTGAGAATTCGGGAGCGTGCGGCGCCGGTGCGGTCCGAGAGAGCGGGTCTGTTTTATTAATGTATGCCATCAATAAAATCAGGTGCCTTGATTAACCCTCTAGTATTGCAGGTCACAACTTGGTAACTGAGGCTGTGATAAATATCCCATAGCTTGTCTGCAGAATCAACTTTTTTTTTTAGTGTTTTCAGTTAAAAGTTTTCTCCTGCAAAACCTAGGGACTGATACTGTTCTGTCAGGTCAAACAGATAAGCTGTTTCACCTGAAGTTTGTACCTAGCTCTTGTAGGCTACTTTTCCGTGATGGGTTTGCTAAGCTGCTGTGAGTGCACTTCCTCAGTCTCCATTGCTGCTTGCTCATGGGTGGAGGAGTGCACATATGGCCACCTCATAGCGAGAGGTCACCTCTGCTAGTGCAGCTATCCTGTGGGCTTTCCGTCATTTGAGAGGGTTGGAAGGTAAGAAGAAATGAGATTGTTTTAGAGTCCATTCTCTTTGAACATCTGGGGTGATATCCTTTCTGGGGTGATATCCTTTCTGGGGTGATATCCTTTCTGTATATGCAAAGTTAAAATTTCAAGTGCTATATTGTCTCATTTTTGCAGAGGTTAAGTGTGATCTGAGGATAGGGATGCTTCTAAGCTGCCTATCTGATCAAGAAGTGCAGGTCTGAAGGTACTAAATACCCAAGTGAATGCAGACTAGCTGCAACACTGACGTATGCAGCATGGTGGAGGAAGGTGAAGACTGTAAGAATGTGCTTAAACTCACCCTGCTAAATTAACATTGCTGTTCTGAGTATCTTAGCTGAGAAATATGCAAGCATGCAAAATGTACACTTGTCATTCTTAAAGTAGTTGGTTTCCAACCTTTAATTTCTGAAGGACTGTTGAATGATGGAACTACTTTGACTTTTTCCACACAAATCCCTCTAATGAAATGCGTTTCTGCTTCACACCCGTCAGAGTTGCCAGTGGCAGTCACTGTCTCGCTTGAAATGGGATCTTTCTCCAGTAATCTACTGCCAGTTAATCATGGCTAAGTGAGACCTGGTAATCCCATTGATGTGCCTGGACTTATCTGAAGACAAGACCTAATTTTTATTTTTTTAAAAAGAGCTGTAGTAACATCATTTGTAATTATAGTGATATGAACTTGGTCACGCTTCCTGCCTACAATATCATGTATGTAAACACTACAATAAATTCTGTCTAAACACGTTCTGCTTTAACTCTACCTCTGTCTTAAGAAGTAAATGTGCATTTGCTGTCTTTATTTATCTCTGTACTGTACCACTCTGCACTAATAAATTCATTTCTTAATGAATTCATGTAGCCGTATGGCCAGAAATAGATTTTTTAACTAGCTAAGAGTCTGTGATAAGCAGTGCAAAGAATCTGTTTCTTTAAAATATGCTTTACTGTACTTTCAAACTGGCTTCTAAAGATACTGAATGTTTCCATCAACTTGGTAATACTCATAACCAGCTCCTGGTATATACAATATATTAAAATGATGCTAAATATAAAAGTGTGTGTGTATAATGATTTTAAGAAAACTAATATATATGTCTCTGCACTCTGAATAAATCTGTCTCTGGACTTGTGATCAAGGCAGAGGACAGGGCTGTTTCTTGTTACTTAAGGTAACACAGGAATTCAGGCACATAGCAAAAAGCTTTTAATCACACTAATGTGATGCATTGTATCGACATCTTAATGCTAAGATGATCTTTAGGATGAAGAAAGTATTTTAAACAAACACCATGTAGTTCCCTGCAACATCAGTGCTTTTTGTTCTAGACAGTGAAGGTCTGTTGTGTAGTCAAAGCCGTAAATGGAATGAAATGAGGTTGCTTTAAACAAAGGTTTCATAAGTTGTTGAAAATCAGTTTTGAGGAAAATGTCTGAAATGTTTTGCAGAGGTGAATCTGGTGCTGGGAAGACTGAAAACATGAAGAAGGTTTTTCCATACCTTGCTCATGTTGCTTCCTCCCATAAAGGAAGAAAGGACCATAATATTCCTGTAAGTTGGGATATTTTATCATTTGTTTATTGTTCTTTTTGAAAACTACCATCTTTGCATTTAAAAAAACAACTAACTGCAGTGGACAGGACTTTCCCCTACTTGGAATCCTGTTAGCTCATAATTTTTGTGTTACTCTAGCTAGCAATAACACCTAGTTTTGTATTTTTGACTTGTTGCCTTTCTTTCCTTTTCATGACGTACCAAGGAACATTATTTTCTTTTATTTAATTTCAGTTGGCTGATGCTAAGAAAAAGGTAGATGATGACTTGGGAACCATTGAAGGCTTGGAGGAAAACAAAAAGAAATTACTGAAGGACGCGGAGTCCTTAAGCCAACGCCTAGAGGAGAAGGCAATGGCTTATGACAAACTGGAAAAGACAAAGAATCGCCTGCAGCAAGAGCTGGATTACGTGGTGGTAGACCTAGATCATCAGCGCCAGATTGTTTATAGCCTGAAGAAAAAGCTGAAGAAGTTTGATCAGGTAGTCTACTTTCCTGTCATCTTGCTGATTTCTATGATTTTTAAATGGCATCTTGTTTGTGTTGATTGATAAATCTTTTGGGAGCAGCTTGGCCTTTGTTAGGAGTAACTTGTTGCTTCTGATTTCAGTGAATAAATGCCATCTTGGAATCGTGTTAGATCAAGTAATAAGCTCTTTCTATACAAAAAAGAAATTCTATTGGAACAAAAACTTCAGACTATTATTGTAATCCCTCAGGATAGACTAAGAAAGGGTGTGAAGACCGAACGATGGAAATAATAGGAAAATTATTTCATCTTTATTAGTAGCTTGCTTTCCTCACCTCATTCCAGAGTAGCTGTAGCTGTTTTCTTACTAGTCTTTGGATCAAGACTGAGGGACTAGACAGCTTCTGAATGCCAGTTAAACTTAGAGCATTAACAACTTCAGTGACTAAAACACCTCTGAGGCAGGAAGGACCTGATTATAGAACTGATGAGATGGATTAATTGTTTCTTATATTCAGATGCTGGCAGAAGAAAAGAACATTTCTGCCAGATATGCAGAGGAAAGAGATCGTGCTGAAGCAGAGGCAAGGGAGAAGGAAACCAAAGCACTGTCTCTGGCTCGGGCTTTGGAAGAAGCCCTGGAAGCTAAGGAAGAGTTTGAAAGACAGAACAAACAGTTGCGGGCAGATATGGAAGACTTAATGAGCTCGAAAGATGATGTGGGCAAAAATGTAAGTAACTTTCCAGACCCTATTTTGTTATGAACTGCACAGGGAACAACACAGGAAAATTCCCTGGTTGGAGAAGTGTTTTTGACACAAATATGGAACGTTTTGAGGCTGATTTGTAACCCAAAATTCTGGAGGAATTAATGCTCAGAACACGAGGGTGGTCTCTATTAAGATGAGGCCTGTTCAAAAGATGTGAAGACTTGGAGAGCAGCAGTTGCTGGCCCAATGCCTAATGGCACTTGTGCTGGATTTAAGAGCTTGTCTTACTACTACTACTTTTTCTCTGTGAATATTGCACAGCTCATCTCTCCATTCATCTGCACGGATGTTTGTTTGGTTCTCTAATCTGTATCTTAGAGATGCTGCTCTCCCTGTTCTGACTGTCCAGTTTGGAGCATCACAAAGTGTAGTGTACTGAGTTCATATAATGTCTACTTTTGCTGTTAACTGCTGATTTTGAGAGGGTCTGATTAATGTTTGTGGCTTAGGTCCATGAACTGGAGAAATCAAAAAGAACTTTAGAGCAACAGGTTGAAGAGATGAGGACTCAGCCTGAGGAACTGGAAGATGAACTGCAGGCCACAGAAGATGCTAAACTTCGTTTGGAGGTGAACATGCAAGCTATGAAAGCCCAGTTTGAGAGAGATCTGCAAGCCAGAGATGAACAGAATGAAGAGAAAAAGAGGATGCTGGTTAAACAAGTGTGTATCTTACTGTGCTTCACAGTGGGAAGGGCGTGATGATCTTTTGACAAAGCTCTATGGCTTTGAGAACTTGCTACCAGGAAAATAAAACTCTGTGCTTAAAGATCCCATCCTATAGAAGTCCCAAGCACGGATCTTTACCAACAAGACAATAGGTCTTGTTGTGGATTAGCCACTGTTCATGTTAGTCTGCCAGTGATGGTCCTCCAATTCAACTGTACCTTGCCTCCAAAGCACTCAATATACAAGTAGATTTGGCTGTTGCTGCATGGGTGTCCTTCAAGCCCGTCCTGTTTGGTGTACAGCAACGAATCCATGGATGCCGACATAGACTGAAAGACTGTAATTAAGTGAACAGTTTCTTAAATGAAAGACGTAGCAAAGATTCCAGATTTGCCAGACTTGAGTCTCTTCAGATCTGCTTTATGATACTAGAATTCTAAAGAAATGCCTTTAAAATTTCATGCTTGTAGGAGAAGATAGATCTAAATTAACATTTCTAAAGCTTTAAGGAAAAAGCACCTAATATTTCAAGATTTATCACAAGAAAACAAAAACTTACTGAGAATCACCTGTATAGAGATCTCCTAGAAATAAATAAAAGCATTGACCTGGAAGGCTTTTGAAGTTCCCTGCAATGCTGAATTGCTATTGTCTTGCACTGGACAAGAGCTCCTGACCTGGCATGAGGAGGGAGGCTTGATTCAAAAGAAACATATTCCTTCATGTTGGCAACCTGTGGCACTTCTGGCTCACTTTTATTGTTGTATGATTTCATCTTAGTTCTTGTTAGTTGCTTTCCTAGATACTTTGCTTCTCTGTTTTCTTTTGAAAAAAAGAAAAGTTGTTGGTGTATACATTCTAGTAGCACATCTGTTTCAAAGAGAATTATTTCTTTTTTTTTTCTTGAGAATGTGTGGTGATTCTATGTCGTATTTTCCTCTTAGTGGTTCGATCAGAATTAGCAACATCTGCCCCCAAGTCATACCTAAATGTAGACAGATGTACTGGGCCAGAAGCTGATTATGAAGTAGCTGAACAGATGAAATGGAAATGCTTCAGACGCTGAGCTCTTTTCTTTATTTTCCTTTTGTCAGTTCAGAGATCTCTGCTTACAGTTTGTGGATTTTTTTGCTGTCTGCAATGTCTTCCCATGTAGCTTGAGTTCTGTAGGCTCTTCGAATCGAGTAATGCTAATTCTGATCTGCAAAGGCCTTTTGGATTCATCAGCCGTTTTGTTAGGATTTTGTGTTTGCTCTGTTCCTGGAGCTTGAGCCTGTTAAATCCCTTGATTTCACAGGTGCGAGAGCTGGAGGCAGAACTGGAAGATGAGCGCAAACAGAGGGCTCTTGCTGTGGCAGCCAAGAAGAAAATGGAGATGGATATGAAAGACCTGGAAGGTCAGATAGGAGCTGCAAACAAGGCTCGAGATGAAGCAATCAAACAGCTACGTAAGCTCCAGGTAGGCACAGCAAATCAGCTGAGCTGCTTTCCCTCCTGCTGACAGTCTGTCAAGGGTGCTGCTTTTCGTTACATGCATTTGTAGTGTGAAGGCAAGAAGGAGTATCAGACTCAGCTATGCTGGCATACGTCACAGTATCTGGCCTGAACTTATCAGACGCTCAAAACTCCTCTCATCCTTTTGTTGCTAAGGAGTTAAGATTGTCCCCCACGTGCTTCTATTCAATAGTCATCATTTTCAACGCTTTGCATAAGGATTTACTGAGGATTGCTTTTGAGGCTGAATCTTTAAAATTTATGGTTGTTTGTATCTTTGAATTTACTGATTTCAGCTCAGCTCTTGCTGATTGCTACTTCCTCTAGTTGAGGAAGCCAAAAATGCTGCAGAGAAATAGGAGGAGTAAATTTTAGTTGCTTTGAAAAAGCTCCAAGATGCCTATTCTTTTTAGATTGGCAAGAAGAATCCAGTACTTGTGTCAAGGATTTATTTCCCATTCCCAGAGAAATACTCCGTCTTTAGTAGAGGTCAGTTTTCCCAAGGCTTTCAGTGCCATGGCCCAAAGCTGCAGGAGTATGAGGCCGTGGCAAGACCATGTAAAGCATAGAGCAAACTGCATTGCCTTTCTGCCCTGTCCACTCTATTCCTTGGCAATCCTACTTCAACTGAATGAGGGCAATTTTGGAACTTGGTCCAGGCGCTGGATGAGAAGGGAATGGAGATTAAAGCAAGAAATGCTGGTACCTAGCAGTAGCGGCTTCTCTATTCCCAGAGGCTGAGTCAGTTACAGAGTTCATACCTGATCTCTGTACACTTTCATGCAAGCACCTGAAATAAGTGGTCTCATGACTAGTGGTATTGCGAAGATGCAGGTACAACTTAAATGCAGTTTCTCCAGCCTTATTCTTTTAGCATCTGAAGTCAAACTTGTGTGAATTAAGATATCAGTCTGTGTGAAGTGTCTTACGGGAAGGATAAGTATGTGCTTCTACGTTATATGTGCAAAATGGTGAATTGTGGTACTTCTACACTGAGAAGTTTCTTACCTTGAGTACTTGTAATAGGTTTTATCAGTCAATTTAAGTAAATAGGTTTGTTTTTTTCCAAGACAATTGCAAGAGCATTACCTATCTACTACAAAGGTATCTCTACTACCTCTACTAGAGGTTTTTTCCTACAAGAAATATACTAATAAATGAAGTGAAGTCTTCTAATGGGATATTTCTGATGAGGAGTGAGTGATGGAAAGATGAGAAAATGAAGGGTTTAGACTGAAAGAGGGTAGAATTAAATTGGATATAAGAAAGAAATTCTTCACTCTGAGGGTGATGAGGCACTGGTCCAGGTTGCCCAGAGAAGCTGTGGCTGCCCCCTCCCTGGCAGTGTTCAAGGCCAGGTTGGATGGGGCTTTGAGCAGCCTGGAAGGTGTCTCTGCCCGTGGCAGAGGGATAGATCTCAGATCTTTAAAGGTCCTGTCCAACCCAAACCATTCTATAATTCTATGAAAATAAGAACTGAAAATAAATATATTTAAGTGGAATGAAGCCACTTTAGGAGGAAGGTCTTGCCTCCTAAGGGCAAAAAAGCTTCAGAGCTACTAATAAATCTTGTGGTTGTCCTGCTGTATCATGGCTTATTCTTTCCTCTGCTCTCCAACTGCAGGCTCAAATGGAAGACTACCAGCGGGAGCTAGAAGAAGCCCGTGCATCCAGAGATGAGATCTTTGCACAGTCCAAAGAAAGTGAAAAGAAGCTCAAAGGTCTTGAAGCAGAAATACTCCAGCTCCAAGAGGTGAGATTGAAATCCAAGAAATCTGTTTTTCTTTCTAGAGAAAAGGGGAAGGCCAGAGTGTGTTTGTTTTTTTTTAAAAAAAAAAAAAGAGTAAAAAGCCATCCAGTGAGTTGAACAGAAAAGTGGGAGCCTGGAGATGTTTCTCTTCCTCACTGCCCCAGGTCATTAGTGAGCTTCTTATAGCTTTGTAGGAATCCTTCTAGTAGTCTGGACTTCCTTTCCCTGCCTGGGTAGCAGGGAAGCCTTACTACTGCTTAAACAGATTTCAAGCCTCACTAAAATTTGCAAGGTGGTTTGAGAGTCTCTGGAAGCTGTGGTGCACAGTTGTCAGTACTAAAACTGGTCACTGGAAGTATATAAAAACCTAACAATCTCTCCAGTACCTCAGTGGACCATGTAAGTCTGTGGAGGTTTATCTCTCTGCTGTCTGAGGTCCTCATCCCTTTCTTTTACGGGCATTTGTTCCCTCATTGTTGGCAATTCATGTAAGAGCTCCAAGTCGTGCTACATATCGCTGTCACTTATCTCCGATTATCTCCGTTGTCTGCCACAAGGTTAAACGTTTGAGGTTTGAAGGCAACAGAATTGCCTTGTGTGAGAGACGGCCTCTTTTTGCCCTGTTAGCTGCAAAGGTTGAAGCAATCACTCAGCTTACACTGCACTTAATGTTTGAGACTTTTACGTACAACTTACTAGAGCTTCTCCATGTCATTCTTTCACAGACTTCAAACTAGTCAGTCTTGCACTTGCAGTGCATTAGATTGTGTCCTTCTTGGTGAATGTCTGGGTGTTTCTACCACTCAATACCATTTCACAATACAAGATTCAGCGCTGTTATAGTTTTGTGCTAAAAATTCATTTTCTATACTTTGCTTTCAGTCATGCTACGTACTCTGTAGGAACCTAAAAAATTTGCTTAATTTAGTGCCCACGTTATACTTAATGAATTAGAGCATGTGACAGAACGGTTTTCTCCTCCTGCTTAGGGCTTGAATGTTACTGGCCTTTTCAGGGGACGGGGAGAAGTAAATTCATAGTAGTCATGTGGCAGTTACGGGAAGTTTGATCAGGTAGTCTACTTTCCTGTCATCTTGCTGATTTCTATGATTTTGAATGGCATCTTGTTTGTGTTGATTGATAAATCTTTTGGGAGCAGCTTGGCCTTTGTTAGGAGTAACTTGTTGCTTCTAATTTCAGTGAGCTAAATGCCATCTTGGAGTCTTGTTAGATCAAGTAATAAGCTCTTTCTATACAAAAAAGAAATTCTATTGGAACAAAAACTTCAGACTATTATTGTAATCCCTCAGGATAGACTAAGAAAGGGTGTGAAGACTGAACGATGGAAATAATAGGAAAATTATTTCATCTTTATTAGTAGCTTGCTTTCCTCACCTCATTCCAGAGTAGCTGTAGCTGTTTTCTTACTAGCCTTTGGATCAAGACTGAGAGACTAGAGAGCTTCTGAATGCCAGTTAAACTTAGAGCATTAACCACTTCAGTGACTAAAACACCTCTGAGGCAGGAAGGACCTGATTATAGAACTGATGAGATGGATTAATTGTTTCTTATATTCAGATGCTGGCAGAAGAAAAGAACATTTCTGCCAGATATGCAGAGGAAAGAGATCGTGCTGAAGCAGAGGCAAGGGAGAAGGAAACCAAAGCACTGTCTCTGGCTCAGGCTTTGGAAGAAGCCCTGGAAGCTAAGGAAGAGTTTGAAAGACAGAACAAACAGTTGCGGGCAGATATGGAAGACTTCATGGGCTCGAAAGATGATGTGGGCAAAAATGTAAGTAACTTTCCAGACCCTATTTTGTTATGAACTGCACAGGGAACAACACAGGAAAATTCCCTGGTTGGAGAAGTGTTTTTGACACAAATATGGAACGTTTTGAGGCTGATTTGTAACCCAAAATTCTGGAGGAATTAATGCTCAGAACACGAGGGTGGTCTCTATTAAGATGAGGCCTGTTCAAAAGATGTGAAGACTTGGAGAGCAGCAGTTGCTGGCCCAATGCCTAATGGCACTTGTGCTGGATTTAAGAGCTTGTCTTACTACTACTACTTTTTCTCTGTGAATATTGCACAGCTCATCTCTCCATTCATCTGCACGGATGTTTGTTTGGTTCTCTAATCTGTATCTTAGAGATGCTGCTCTCCCTGTTCTGACTGTCCAGTTTGGAGCATCACAAAGTGTAGTGTACTGAGTTCATATAATGTCTACTTTTGCTGTTAACTGCTGATTTTGAGAGGGTCTGATTAATGTTTGTGGCTTAGGTCCATGAACTGGAGAAATCAAAAAGAACTTTAGAGCAACAGGTTGAAGAGATGAGGACTCAGCCTGAGGAACTGGAAGATGAACTGCAGGCCACAGAAGATGCTAAACTTCGTTTGGAGGTGAACATGCAAGCTATGAAAGCCCAGTTTGAGAGAGATCTGCAAGCCAGAGATGAACAGAATGAAGAGAAAAAGAGGATGCTGGTTAAACAAGTGTGTATCTTACTGTGCTTCACAGTGGGAAGGGCGTGATGATCTTTTGACAAAGCTCTATGGCTTTGAGAACTTGCTACCAGGAAAATAAAACTCTGTGCTTAAAGATCCCATCCTATAGAAGTCCCAAGCACAGATCTTTACCAACAATACAATAGGTCTTGTGGTGGATTAGCTACTGTTAATGTTAGTCTGCCAGTGATGGTCCTCCAATTCAACTGTACCTTGCCTCAAAAGCACTCAACATGCAAGTAGATTTGGCTGTTGCTGCATGGGTGTCCTTCAAGCCCGTCCTGTTTGGTGTACAGCAACAAATCCATGGATGCCGACATAGACTGAAAGACTGTAATTAAGTGAACAGTTTCTTAAATGAAAAACGTAGCAAAGATTCCAGATTTGCCAGACTTGAGTCTCTTCAGATCTGCCTTATGATACTAGAATTCTAAAGAAATGCCTTTAAAATTTCATGCTTGTAGGAGAAGATAGATCTAAATTAACATTTCTAAAGCTTTAAGGAAAAAGCACCTAGTATTTCAAGATTTATCACAAGAAAACAAAAACTTACTGAAAATTACCTGTATAGAGATCTCCTAGAAATAAATAAAAGCATTGACCTGGAAGGCTTTTGAAGTTCCCTGCAATGCTGAATTGCTATTGTCTTGCACGGGACAAGAGCTCCTGACCTGGCATGAGGAGGGAGGCTTGATTCAAAAGAAACATATTCCTTCATGTTGGCAACCTGTGGCACTTCTGGCTCACTTTTATTGTTGTATGAGTTCATCTTAGTTCTTGTTAGCTGCTTTCTTAGATACTTTGCTTCTCTGTTTTCTTTTGAAAAAAAGAAAAGTTGTTGGTGTATACATTCTAGTAGCACATCTGTTTCAAAGAGAATTATTTCTTTTTTTTTTTCTTGAGAATGTGTGGTGATTCTATGTCGTATTTTCCTCTTAGTGGTTCGATCAGAATTAGCAACATCTGCCCCCAAGTCATACCTAAATGTAGACAGATGTACTGGGCCAGAAGCTGATCATGAAGTAGCTGAACAGATGAAATGGAAATGCTTCAGATGCTGAGCTCTTTTCTTTATTTTCCTTTTGTCAGTTCAGAGATCTCTGCTTCCAGTTTGTGGATTTTTTTGCCGTCTGCAGTGTCTTCCCATGTAGCTTGAGTTCTGTACGCTCTTCGAATCGAGTAATGCTAATTCTGATCTGCAAAGGCCTTTTGGATTCATCAGCCATTTTGTTAGGATTTTGTGTTTGCTCTGTTCCTGGAGCTTGAGCCTGTTAAATCCCTTGATTTCACAGGTGCGAGAGCTGGAGGCAGAACTGGAAGATGAGTGCAAACAGAGGGCTCTTGCTGTGGCAGCCAAGAAGGAAATGGAGATGGATATGAAAGACCTGGAAGGTCAGATAGAAGCTGCAAACAAGGCTCGAGATGAAGCAATCAAACAGCTCCGTAAGCTCCAGGTAGGCACAGCAAATCAGCTGAGCTGCTTTCCCTCCTGCTGACAGTCTGTCAAGGGTGCTGCTTTTCGTTACATGCATTTGTAGTGTGAAGGCAAGAAGGAGTATCAGACTCAGCTATGCTGGCACACGTCACAGTATCTGGCCTGAACTTATCAGACGCTCAAAACTCCTCTCATCCTTTTGTTGCTAAGGAGTTAAGATTGTCCCCCACATACTTCTATTCTATAGTCATCATTTTCAACGCTTTGCGTAAGGATTTACTGAGGATTGCTTTTGAGGCTGAATCTTTAAAATTTATGGTTGTTTGTATCTTTGAATTTACTGATTTCAGCTCAGCTCTTGCTGATTGCTACTTCCTCTAGTTGAGGAAGCCAAAAATGCTGCAGAGAAATAGGAGGAGTAAATTTTAGTTGCTTTGAAAAAGCTCCAAGATGCCTATTCTTTTTAGATTGGCAAGAAGAATCCAGTACTTGTGTCAAGGATTTATTTCCCATTCCCAGAGAAATACTCCGTCTTTAGTAGAGGTCAGTTTTCCCAAGGCTTTCAGTGCCATGGCCCAAAGCTGCAGGAGTATGAGGCCATGGCAAGACCATGTAAAGCATAGAGCAAACTGCATTGCCTTTCTGCCCTGTCCACTCTATTCCTTGGCAATCCTACTTCAACTGAATGAGGGCAATTTTGGAACTTGGTCCAGGCGCTGGATGAGAAGGGAATGGAGATTAAAGCAAGAAATGCTGGTACCTAGCAGTAGCGGCTTCTCTATTCCCAGAGGCTGAGTCAGTTACAGAGTTCATACCTGATCTCTGTACACTTTCATGCAAGCACCTGAAATAAGTGATCTCATGATTAGTGGTATTGCGAAGATGCAGGTACAACTTAAATGCAGTTTCTCCAGCCTTATTCTTTTAGCATCTGAAGTCAAACTTGTGTGAATTAAGATATCAGTCTGTGTTAAGTGTCTTACGGGAAGGATAAGTATGTGCTTCTACGTTATATGTGCAAAATGGTGAATTGTGGTACTTCTACACTGAGAAGTTTCTTACCTTGAGTACTTGTAATAGGTTTTATCAGTCAATTTAAGTAAATAGGTTTGTTTTTTTCCAAGACAATTGCAAGAGCATTACCTATCTACTACAAAGGTATCTCTACTACCTCTACTAGAGGTTTTTTCCTACAAGAAATATACTAATAAATGAAGTGAAGTCTTCTAATGGGATATTTCTGATGAGGAGTGAGTGATGGAAAGATGAGAAAATGAAGGGTTTAGACTGAAAGAGGGTAGATTTAAATTGGATATAAGAAAGAAATTCTTCACTCTGAGGGTGATGAGGCACTGGCCCAGGTTGCCCAGAGAAGCTGTGGCTGCCCCCTCCCTGGCAGTGTTCAAGGCCAGGTTGGATGGGGCTTTGAGCAGCCTGGAAGGTGTCTCTGCCCGTGGCAGAGGGATAGAACTCTGATCTTTAAAGGTCCTGTCCAACCCAAACCATTCTATAATTCTATGAAAATAAGAACTGAAAATAAATATATTTAAGTGGAATGAAGCCACTTTAGGAGGAAGGTCTTGCCTCCTAAGGGCAAAAAAGCTTCAGAGCTACTAATAAATCTTGTGGTTGTCCTGCTGTATCATGGCTTATTCTTTCCTCTGCTCTCCAATTGCAGGCTGAAATGAAAGACTACCAGCGGGAGCTAGATGAAGCCTGTGCATCCAGAGATGAGATCTTTGCACAGTCCAAAGAAAGTGAAAAGAAGCTCAAAGGTCTTGAAGCAGAAATACTCCAGCTCCAAGAGGTGAGATTGAAATCCAAGAAATCTGTTTTTCTTTCTAGAGAAAAGGGGAAGGCCAGAGTGTGTTTGTGTTTTTTTTAAAAAAAAAGTAAAAAGCCATCCAGTGAGTTGAACAGAAAAGTGGGAGCCTGGAGATGTTTCTCTTCCTCACTGCCCCAGGTCATTAGTGAGCTTCTTATAGCTTTGTAGGAATCCTTCTAGTAGTCTGGACTTCCTTTCCCTGCCTGGGTAGCAGGGAAGCCTTACTACTGCTTAAACAGATTTCAAGCCTCACTAAAATTTGCAAGGTGGTTTGAGAGTCTCTGGAAGCTGTGGTGCACAGTTGTCAGTACTAAAACTGGTCACTGGAAGTATATAAAAACCTAACAATCTCTCCAGTACCTCAGTGGACCATGTAAGTCTGTGGAGGTTTATCTCTCTGCTGTCTGAGATCCTCATCCCTTTCTTTTACGGGCATCTGTTTCCTCATTGTTGGCAATTCATGTAAGAGCTCCAAGTCGTGCTACATATCGCTGTCACTTATCTCTGATTATCTCCGTTGTCTGCCACAAGGTTAAACGTTTGAGGTTTGAAGGCAACAGAGTTGCCTTGTGTGAGAGACGGCCTCTTTTTGCCCTGTTAGCTGCAAAGGTTGAAGCAATCACTCAGCTTACACTGCACTTAATGTTTGAGACTTTTACCTACAACTTACTAGAGCTTCTCCATGTCATTCTTTCACAGACTGCAAACTTGTTAGTCTTGCACTTGCAGTGCATTAGATTGTGTCCTTCTTGGTGAATGTCTGGGTGTTTCTACCACTCAATACAATTTCACAATACAAGATTCAGCGCTGTTATACTTTTGTGCTAAAAATTCATTTTCTATACTTTGCTTTCAGTCATGCTACATACTCTGTAGGAACCTAAAAAATTTGCTTAATTTAGTGCCCACGTTATACTTAATGAACTAGAGCATGTGACAGAACGGTTTTCTCCTCCTGCTTAGGGCTTGAATGTTACTGGCCTTTTCAGGGGACGGGGAGAAGTAAATTCATAGTAGTCATGTGGCAGTTACGGGAGGGAAAGATCAAGATGATGCGTCCTGCTAGCTTTTACAGCTGTTGGTTCTGTTTATCCATTAAAAGACCTCAGCGATATCACACTTCACAGCATCTCCCAGAAGTTATTAGAAGGCATAATTGTTTGCAGAAGTTTTGAGATTCCTAATGCTGTAATGAATATTTCCTAAACCTTCACAGGAGTTTGCTGCGTCTGAAAGAGCTCGTCGTCATGCTGAGCAAGAAAGGGATGAGTTGGCTGATGAGATTGCAAACAGCGCTTTGGGAAAGTGAGTCATCAAATGTATTAATTGTGCATCTGAAGAACTTCAGGCACCAGCAGCTGCAGTTCTTGGTAGCCTGCTTGCAATTTCTGTATTGACCTGTTGTCCCGATAAAAATTCCTTCTTGTTACGAAGAGAATTGCTTACACAGTAGCTTCTCATTACAGTTTGGAATGTCTAAAGTATCAAAAGCAAAATAGCCAATTGCTTTGTATCAGATCTGAGCGTGTCTTGACCCAAATACTTCTTTTCTAGGTCAGCGCTGCTGGATGAGAAGCGCCGGCTGGAAGCTTGGATTGCACAATTGGAGGAAGAGCTCGAGGAAGAGCAGAGCAACATGGAGCTTCTCAATGAGCGGTTCCGAAAGACCACGTTGCAGGTGAGTCCATTGGTGGCAATGCTGTAGGGGCAATCTATGTTTCAGTGTGCAGATAAGTGGAGGATCTCAATAGCACCAAATGATCTTCTATCGTTCTCCTCTGAAAGGTTGACACGCTGAATTCTGAGCTAGCTGGGGAGCGGAGTGCTGCCCAGAAGAGTGAAAATGCACGGCAGCAGCTACAAAGGCAGAACAAAGAGCTGAAAGCCAAGTTGCGGGAACTGGAGGGATCCATGAAGTCGAAGTTCAAGGCAACAATTTCTACTCTAGAAGCCAAGATTGTGCAGCTAGAAGAACAGCTTGAGCAGGAAGCCAAGTAAGGAGAAAAAGGAAAAAAAAAATCTGTTTGCTTGTGTTTGCCATGTCTGAAACCTCTGTGCCTTAGGTTTTTGTAGGGCTGAGATATGAGCTTCCGGCAAAGGCATTGGGGTTTCTGATCAGGAAACCTACTGTTTGGGGGACACATATTGACAAGATATCTGCAAAGTAACTGGGGTTGAAATTTTCAGAAACTATTTGCTCCGTAACTAAAGCTGCTGAATTAACTCTGGACATTAACCAGGTTAATATGTTGACTGGTAGTCCCAGGATGCACAAGGTGATGCAGAAGTTTCTTGAGACAAGATGAAACATCGCCTTGAGACACCTGGTCTCTTTGGTTAGAGGAAGCCAGTTGAAGAGCTTAGGTGTGACAGCTTTAGTTGGTTGAGATGAATCCTGTACTCTGCAGAAGTCTTTCTGCAGTGAGCTCTTCCTGTCTATCCTTGTCATCTTGGTCCTCCAAATATATGTATTTGTTTTAAGCTAGTTCCTCCCAGAATCTGAAGGTCTTATAACAATCTTTTTTCTTTTTGTGCTTTTGGCTCTATGGGAGGAACATGTTACTGGTTAGCAATAACTCTGTAAGAAGCACCTTGATATCCCTCTTTTGAGCCTGCATACCATATTGGTATTGCTCCAGTGCTAAGGCTTCATGTTTTCAAAGCTGCATCCCAGCCAACCACCAGCACGCTAAAACTGTTGCTGCTGTTGATGGTGGCAGGCATGTTAGGAGAACTCAAGTATCAGTTACACCATGAGGCGAGAGCCTTTCAGAAGGAACAGATTTAGTCTTCCTGGCCTTCAAGTACTGGGACAAATGACGGCTTTTGATTATTCTAGGGAAAGAGCAGCTGCTAACAAACTGGTCCGTCGTACGGAGAAGAAATTGAAGGAAGTCTTCATGCAGGTGGAGGATGAGCGTCGACACGCAGACCAGTACAAGGAGCAGGTAGGTGGAAGGGCTTAGATTTTGAGGCCTATTTCTCAGAAAAGGTAAATAAAACCATACTTTAAGTAGAAAGGGCTTGCTAAGAAGCATGTTAATGAAAAGATGTTGGGGAATCTATCTTGATGACTAAACCACTAGAGTAGTTCCCAGTGGTCAAAACCTCCCCGTGATAGCTCTGATGTGACGGTCCGTTACGCAACCTGGTCTCCCAGACCCAGGAGCTCTGCAGTGTTTCCAGGAGCCCGGGCTGCAGTCTGCAGTGAGGCTGTGTTGGTTCATCTCCAGCTGGAGTGCTGGGTGGACAGGACATTGGCTAACTCCTGGTCGTGGCGTTGCAGCTGTCTAGTTTGATCCTGAGTCCCTGGGTTTATATTTCAGATGGAAAAGGCAAATGCCAGAATGAAGCAGCTCAAACGCCAGCTGGAGGAGGCTGAAGAGGAAGCCACACGTGCAAATGCTTCCCGACGTAAACTTCAGCGTGAGCTGGACGATGCCACAGAGGCTAACGAGGGCCTGAGCCGGGAGGTCAGCACCCTGAAGAACGGGCTAAGGTAGGTGGTGCCAGTGGCGGTGGGCAGGGTTTGTCTGAGCCCTCGTTTGCCCACAGACTCTCCGCAGTGCATCCTTGGGGAGTATCCAGCTGTGGCGCTGCTGGTGTTAGGGATGTTCAGCTCAGGAAGTGTGGGCTGGATGAGTGCTCGGTGTGGTGGATTGAGAACCGACTGAATGGCAGAGCTCAGAGGGCTGTCATCAGCGGCGCCGAGTCTGGTTGGAGGCCGGTAACTAGTGGTGTGCCTCAGGGGTCAGTACTGGGCCCAGTCTTGTTTAACTTCATCAGTGACCTGGATGAAGAGACGGAGTGTACCCTCAGCAAGTTTGCTGATGACACCAACCTGGGAGGAGTGGTAGATACACCAGCAGGCTGTGCTGCCATTCAGCGAGACCTGGACAGGCTGGAGAGCTGGGCAGAGAGGAACCTGATGAGGTTCAACAAGGGCAAGTGCAGGGTCCTGCACCTGGGGAGGAACAACCCCAGGCACCAGTACAGGCTGGGGCGGACCTGCTGGAGAGCAGCTCTGTGGAGAGGGACCTGGGTGTTCTGGCAGACGACAGGTTGACCATGAGCCAGCAGCGTGCCCTGGGTGCCAAGAAGGCCAATGGGATCCTGGGGTGCATCAAGAGGAGTGTGTGCAGCAGGTCGAGGGAGGTTCTCCTTCCCCTCTACACTGCCCTAGTGAGGCCCCATCTGGAGTGCTGTGTCCAGTGCTGGGCTCCCCAGTTCAAGAAAGATGAGGAGCTACTGGAGAGAGTCCAGCGGAGGGCTATGAGGATGGCGAGGGGACTGGAGCATCTCTCCTACGAGGAAAGGCTGAGGGAGCTGGGCTTGTTCAGCCTGAAGAAGAGAAGGCTGAGAGGGGACCTTAGAAATGCTGATAAATATCTGCAGGGTGGGGGTCAGGAGGACGGGGCCAGACTCTTTCCAGTGGTGCCCAGTGACAGGACAAGGGACAACGGGCACAAACTGAAGCAGAGAAAGTTCCAGCTGAACATGAGGAAGAACTTCTTCACTCTGAGGGTGACGGAGCCCTGGCCCAGGCTGCCCAGGGAGGCTGTGGAGTCTCCTTCTCTGGAGATATTCCAGCCCCGCCTGGACGCGGTGCTGTGCAGCCTGCTCTGGGTGACCCTGCTTGGGCAGGGGGTTGGGCTGGGTGACCCACAGAGGTCTCTTCCAACCCCCACCATTCTGTGATTCTGTGATTTTTCCAGTGGCTGGTACCAATCCCTTTTTTTCCCATACCCACTCCAGTGGGAATGTCTCAGCATTTTCCTTGAGAGCAGCTCTTGGAGATCAAGGTCTCTACCGAATACAGATGGGAGACAGCAGTGGTGAGGTTGCTGCAGAACAAAACCATCTCGGGGGTAGAGAGAGGCTTATAGGAGCAGCAGGAGGGGTGCAGCGCAGCGCTGCACAAACGAGTAGTTGGTATTATTTTAGAGACCCTGCTCTGTTTAGGACTTGGTCTGTGCTCGGTGCTTGTACAGAGGCAATATTTTAGGTTGCTTGGGACTTGCAAAATTAAGATAATGGTAAGCGCTAAGCAGGAATACCAGAATACCGGAATGTTTGCGCACAGCCTGTCTTCTCCTTGGTCAGAGAAGGGGTTTCAAGACCCTGTGTGTGAAATTTGCCCCGTGGCTGGGGGCAAAATGTTCCCCCATGGTTCAGTGCGGAGGTCTTCCCGGAGCAGCCACCAGCATGGGGCCGTGGGCTGTGGGCGAGCCACGACCCTTCATGGATTGTCTGGTTGCTGTTCGCAGGAGGGGGGGCCCCATCACCTTCTCCTCAAGCCGATCCGGGAGACGCCAGCTGCACTTCGAAGGGGCCTCGCTGGAGCTCTCGGACGAGGACGTGGAGAGCAAAGGCAGCGACGTGAACGAAGCGCAGCCGGCGCCCGCCGAGTAGAGCCCCGTCTGTACCCTGCTTCAGATATAGTTACAACTGCTTTTTTCCTGTAGTAAATAAAATGGAATTGTCTCTGTTCAGTGCATCTATTTTCCAGATACTCATTGTATAGCCATTTTATAAAGCATCATGTGAAGGATGGAACTTTTTTTTTTATCAACACGGAAACTTCATTCCCAGAGGGTAGGTGGTTGGGGCAGACCCGTCGTCATGACTATGCATGCTTTGTTGTACAGACAGCATCCTTCCGTTTCTCCTGTGCTCAGGTGGCCCGTGGCTGTATCGAGTCTGGTGGATCATTGAAGACCAAACTGCACCTGTATTTTTTTTTTTCTTTTCTCCTAATTGTTGTGATCAGCACACAATCAGCGAGTGAACTGTGAAAAGGCCTTGGGAAGTGTTAGAGGGAGATGTAGGGATGAATGAGTAGCGTCCATTTTTAACCTGCAATACCCTTTTGAAGTGTTCTCAGCACCTGCTTCATCAGTTAGCGTTTCTGCAGTACAGGCAAACTGAAACAGCGTCGCCGTTCCTCATCTGTACAGTACTTCTGCGTTTGTAGAGACCCGCTATCACCATGCCCGACAGATCTGTGTATATATTAAGGCTACTATAATGTGAACACTAGTGGAAAATAAACAGACAACACAGGCAAAATTAATTTATTAATTTAGGGCCGAGTGAGTTAGCCTTCAAGTCGCAGAGCCGAGCGGCTGCACGGTGCGTGGAGGCCGAGGCGGTGCGGCGGCTCCGGCGGGAGCGGCTCCGGGGCCGCGCGGGGCGGGTGCGGAGCCGGCGGTGACAGGGGTTCAGGGACGGATGTTGCCTGCCTAGGAGTTGACATGCCAGTGGATGTGAATCCTTTTTGTTGTTGTTGTGTTTTGGTTTTTTTTTTATTTTGAACAGTATTACAGCGAGTAGTTAGCATTCTTTTTGTTTAAATAGCTGAAAAACTAACATTACAGAAAGTGCCTTAGACACTACAGTACTAAGACAACGTTACATATATAATTTGCCTATATAACAATGATTTAATGTATTAATTTTGACTGTGCTTCATATCACGTACCTCTCTAGTCCAAGTGGTATTATTGATATTAGTGACAATGAATCAGTGTTAACCAGGAACCTTCCTCTGCCACATACTCAAAAACCGTGGATTTCCTTTTTTGGTTAAAAGCTTTAACATCTGTCACAAAGGTTTTGTTGTGTGTGTTTGGATACTTTTAATCAAACTGGCTGTTGACCACCAGGCATCTGACTGCAAATATCTTGTTTTCTTGTATACCCATATTTCTAGACAATGATTTTTGTAAGACAATAAATTTATTCATTATAGATGTGGCCGCCTGCTCTGTTTACTTACAGGAAGAGCTATCTCCTGAGGCTGGCGTAGACCTTAATAAACAAGAATATGACTGGAAGCTGCATTTACCCTTCTTCCTCTTTTGTTTGCTCAGGGTTTTTTTTCTCTTTTGACCTAAACACAGTGTAAATGGCCTGGTCAGGGCTGAGCCTTTGTGTTGCCATTAGAGTCCAAAGTCCCCTCCTGCTGACCTGCAGGGCTGGGACCCAGGCAGAGGCCCCACGGCTGCCTTCAGCGGGGTCTGGGCTTTCTGCTGGGCGGTGGAATCTCCTGTTTCGGAGGTCCCAGTGTGCAGTACCTGCTCCCCTGGCCCAAGGTAGTGATGGTGTTGGGTAAGGCCAAGGCTGTCACTGGTGCCCTGGGGCTGGTCCCTGCACAGAGAAGGTGGACCAGCGTGGGGAGCTGATAGGAGCAGGGAAATGGTGGACTTAAAACTGGAGTGAGAGGAGAGGGGTGGGGGAGAGCAGGAAGCCTCTGCCTGGGCTCTACAGTCCAGGGCTGCTGTCAGTGGTCCCTCTGGTCCCAGCAAGCCTGGGCTGAGGGAGCCTCCAGCACCGAAGGGCTGCTGGGGACCAGAGCTGATCCCAGGCACCCGCTCCTGGAACCCAGTTCAGTCAGGGGTACCGTTACCTCAGGTGTCTCCTTCAAGGCAGTGGCTGCTGCTCCTCCTGCTGTGAGGACCATACTGGGGAGGGGGCAGGGGCTGCTGAAGGGCTTTTCCCTGCCTCTCTCATGGCTTCCATACCTCAGGGCAGGGTTTGGGCCACTACCAGGCACAAACACAGGCTGGGCAGAGAGTGGGAGCGAGAGCGGCCCTGAGGAGAAAGGCTTGGGGTGCTGCTGGGTGAGAAGCTGGACACGACCCAGCCGTGTGTGCTCACAGGGCAAGGGGGGGATTCTGCCTCTCTGCCCCATGCTGGTGAGACCCCCCGGGGTACGGGGCTTGGGAATGTGAGGGCCCGGCTGATGAGGATGCGGGTGAAGCTCCAACCAGGAGGTTGCCCAGTGTGAGTCGGTCAGCCCCATGCATTACGGCTGCCTCAGCTAAGAAAAAAAAGGAGGGTAACTGTCACAGGTGATTCCCTGCAGAGGGGAACAGAGGGCCCGATCTGCTGACAGGACCCATCCCAAGGGAAGTCTGCTGCCTCCCTGGGGCCCGGGTCAGGGATGTTGCTTGGAAACTCCCTGGTCTGATGTGATCCTCTGACTGTTACCCCCTCTTGGTAATGCAGGTTGGTGGGGACAAGATCGCGGAGAGAAGTCCCAAGGCCATCAAAGGGGACTTCAGGGCACTGGTCAAGGGATCGGGGGCACAGGTGGTGTTTTCCTCCATCCCATCAGTGGCAGGGAACAGCACTGAAAGGGGAGGAAAGCTCACCTGGTTAACAGGTGGCTCAGGGACTGGTGCCTTCGGTTGAATTTTGGCTTCTTTGATCATGGGGAGGTGCACACAGCACCGGGCCTGCTGGGGACAGACGGAGTACAGCTGTCTCAAAGGGGAAAAAGGATTCACTGAGAGGGCTTTAAACAAGGTTCCAAGGGGGATCACATCGCTAGGGATGAGCCCAGGTGTGTCATGGTAGGGTCAGGGGGAGATCGACAGCCCAGCTCAAGTGCATCTACACTAGTGCACGTAGCATGGGCAATAAACAGGAGGAGCTGGAAGCCATTGTACAGCAGGACAGCTAGGTCGTCATCACAGAAATGTGGTGGGACAGCTCGCACGACAGGCATGCTGTCATGGATGGCTACAGACCCTGCTTCGGCGGGGGGGGGGGGGTTGGACCAGATGACCCACAGAGGTCCCTTCCAACCCCCACCACTCTGTGATTCCGTGGGAGCCCTGCATCCAGCTCTGGAGCCCTCGGCACAGGACAGACCTGGAGCTGGTGGAGCGGGGCCAGAGGAGGCCCCAGCAATGATCTGAGGGCTGGAACCCCTCTGCTGGGAGGAAAGGCTGGGAGAGCTGGGGCTGTTTAGCCTGGGGAAAGGAAGGCTCCGGGGACACCTTAGAGCAGCCTGAAGGGACCTGCGAGAGAGCTGGAGAGGGTCTTGTGACAAGGGCATGGAGTGATAGGCCAAGGAGTGATGGCTTCAAGCTGCAAGAAGGGAGGGTTTGATTGAACGTGAGAAAGAAATTCTCCACTCTGTGGGTTGTGAGGCCCTGGCCCAGGCTGCCCAGAGAAGCTGTGGCTGCCTCCTCCCTGGCAGGGTTCAAGGCCAGGTTGGAGGGGGCTTGGAGCACCCCAGGCTGGTGGAAGGGATCCCTGCCCATGACATGGGGGGCTGGACCTGGATGACCTGTAAGGCCCCTTCCAACCCAGACCATCCTATGGTTCCATGAACATGCAGAAGGCCCAGGCTCTGTGCAAGAACAGCATCCTCTTACTGGGGATTTTTTAAGGGGAGGGTGTTCCTGCTCCCCCGAGGAGGGAGCTGGTCCCAGGGTGGGGGGAGCTGTGTGGCCTCCCCCTGCATGGCACTGGGGCTCTGGCGGGAACTGGAGGCCTCCGTCGCTTTACAGGCTCTTCCCAAAAATCAGATCTTGAGGTCCAAGACAGTCGGTGCCATAGAGGGAAGGCGCTTGCTCAGCCGCCGCTCCCCTCTCTGCGCAGAGGGAAGGGGGAGGTAACACTGCAAGGGAAAGGCAGCAAGCGCTTCGCAGCGGCGCACAGCAGCATCGCTACGTGACAAAACCACGGCCACTGCCACCGGTTCTGCAAAATCCACTGATTTCACATTAAAAGACCTTTATTTTTGGAAGATGGCGGTAATTTGGGTTTGGGTTTTTTTTTTTTTAACAACCCTTCACGATCTGTGTCACCACGGTCGTATGGTACACTGTCCTACTGCAACATGCCATATAGATTTCAAATAAATAAAGCTACAAAGCCCAAGTTATGTACAAAGATCTTCGGCAAAGATAATTATGTTTACAAACCTATGTACAATAAAACAAATGTAAACAGTCAAATGCAGCAGAGGATGCACAGGAAAGGACGACCATACAAACCCTGACGGTGAGGGGGGGGCTTCCCGCCTCCCCTCTGCTGGGGCCGATGGTTTTTTTCTCAGCACTTGTAAATAAACCAGCTTGGAGCTGCAGAGCCAAGTGAACGCGACGGCCCCGAGCGGGAATGAAGATTTCTAAACCCACAGATCAAACCCCGGCTGGGTTTGCTGGTTCTTTGTATAAAATCCACCGACTCCGAGGCACACGGACAGAGAACTCGCACAAACACGTTGCTCGAAAGACCCACGAGGTACACGCAGTCACCCAACACTGTCGCAGAAGCACGCAGGTGACGCTGTGAGATCCAGTCCTATATTACACGGATCGGAACAGGGGTGGGGTGGTGGCGGGGTCCCAGGAGGGGGCTTTGTGGATTTGTGGCTTCCTAACGCTCTGGCGGAGTTCCTGGTGTGGCGGTGCGTGGATGTTTGCCTGACGAAGGCACCAGGAGCACGCTCCAGCCGCTCGCTGCGTTGCTGCACAGGTGGGGGAGCACCGAGGGGCCGCTTCAGCACGGCTCAGCCGCGCCAGCACCCAGCAAGGCAGGCGATGTTCTGACTGACGAGTGCTGGGCACGGGACCGTCACCCCCGCGCCCCCAGCCCCTCCATCCCTCCCCCCCGTAGGGTCGCGCAGCTCAGCCTCCCATGCCCACTCCAACCCACGGCCACGCGCTGGCCCCGCAGTGATTTATTAAGCTGTGGTAACTGAGTCATGGACCTGATTCCTGTCCAAAGAGCCGCGGCGCAGCCTCAGCCAGGGGTCTGAGGTCTGAGCCTTACCGGGAGGGCAGCAGCTGCCCGTCCTGAGCAGCAAGATGCTGGAGCAGGCAGGGAGAAACGCTGCCAAACCTAAGTTAGAGTAGAGATACGGTGAGGGGCTGAGGACCGCCAGGCCAAGCAAGACTCCTGCAGCCCGTGAAACAGACCACTGCGGGTGGCAGCTTGGCAGCGCGGGGTATGGGGCCAAGGCAGAGAACGTCCGCTACAGCGACAGGAGAAAACAAACTGTATTAATGTGACATGGAGGGCCATGAGCTCAGGGTCTCCTCGGGCAGCAGGGCGCAGGTCGTGTTCCAGCGGGGCAGGAATGGGCAGCAATCGGGAGCCGTTCTTCTCGTGGTGGGCTGAGAAAAGCATCCTCAAGTCCGAACACGACCTCCTGCGGGCTCATACGCTCTGGGGGAGCATGCCAGGCGCTGAGGACGGTCGAGAGGCTCCCAGTCTGGGGGGACCTTGATCAAAGCCGTTTACTGCCCTGAGGAGCAAGAAGAGACAGGCCGGTAAGTGATGAGCCCCAGGAGATGGCACCGCTCACCCCTCCCGGCCCCAGCAGCTGGAGAACAGACCCCTCTCCTCCCCTCTCACCTCACCCTGGCTGTACGATGGCTGCAAGGCCACTGTGACCACAACAGGGCTCCCATGGCTGCACCCACCCGCAGCCAGGGACAGGCGCAGGTGGGTGCTCACCCCGCTGCCTGGAGGTGGTGGGTGCTGCCTGATGAACACCCCAGGAGGACAAGCAGCTCCTGCGCAGACCCCAGGCCCCCACGTCGGGATCTGGGCAGCTGAGGGGCCGGGCACAGCAGCGCTGCAGGCTCGCTCCCCACGGCCAGCTCCCCTCCCCTCTTCACGGATGCTGGTGGGCTGTGAGAGGAGAACATGGGTCTGACAGCTTTTCCATCTCTACTCCGTTCTGGCTTTGGCAGATCTTCTGTGATCAGGCTCAACACACAGCGTCTGCCCAGGCTCACCATCTGCTGATCATCACCACCACCACAGCCTTGACAACCAGAAGCGATGGCATCCCCATATCAGGACAGCACGTCCACCCCCACTGTTGTCCCAGAACCAGCACCCTGCCCTCACAGTCGGGTTTGTAATAACAAAGGCGAGGGAGAACTCCCCCAGCCCTGCAAGGTCCCTACCTCGACTTCTGCTGGCTCCCAAGTGCTGCCTCTGCAGCCCTTCACCAGCTTCGCCCGAACCACCGGCACCCCAGAAGATGCCATTGAGATCCCTCCTGGCAGAGCTACGTTTGGGAGAGGGGACACCTGAGGAGACAGCCTCTGTTGCCCAGAGCTGCGAGCTGCGGTGAGTAGAAGCAAGAAGGAAGAGAAGCCGAGGGCTCTCCTGACGAGCTCAAAGCCAAGCCAGGAGCCGGCAGCTCCGGGGTCCCAGGCTGCGCCCACTCCGCGGAGCACATCCCACTCGCTACCGTCACTGCCCACGGGACCGAGATGCCACCAGCCCACGCGCGGTGGCTCACGACTGCATCCCCGGGCAGAGCAGCGCGGTTTCCGCACTCCTGTTCCTGTGCTGCGCACATTCACCGGTGACCTTGCAGCTCCTGCGTCAGGGATGAAAAAACCCCACCAGCAACCCCAGAGGCTGCTGCCGTTGCACTGGGCAGTCACAAGCTCCTTCCATGAAGAGCTAAAATCCCGACTGTCGCTAGCAAGAACAGATTCCCATGGTAACGAAGCTCGCTGCCGCAGGGAGTCAGGCTGTTTCCTTTCCCCATAGAATCTCAGAATGGTGGGGGTTGGAAGGGACCTCTGTGGGTCACCCAGCCCAACCCCTTGCCCAAGCAGGGTCACCCAGAGCAGGCTGCACAGCACCGCGTCCAGGCGGGGCTGGAATATCTCCAGAGAAGGAGACTCCACAGCCTCCCTGGGCAGCCTGGGCCAGGGCTCCGTCACCCTCAGAGGGAAGAAGTTCTTCCTCGTGTTCAACTGGAACTTCCTCAGCTTCAGTTTGTGCCCATTGCCCCTTGTCCTGTCGCTGGGCACCACTGGAAAGAGTCTGGCCCCATCCTCCTGACACCCACCCTGCAGATATTTATCAGCATTTCTAAGGTCCCCTCACAGCCTTCTCTTCTTCAGGCTGAACAAGCCCAGCTCCCTCAGCCTCTCCTCGTAGGAGAGATGCTCCAGTCCCCTCACCATCCTCGTAACCCTCCGCTGGACTCTCTCCAGTAGCTCTTCATCTTTCTTGAACTGGGGAGCCCAGCACTGGACACAGCACTCCAGATGGGGCCTCACCAGGGCAGAGTAGAGGGGAAGGAGAACCTCCCTCGCCCTGCTGCCCACACTCCTCCTAATGCACCCCAGGAGCCCATTGACCTTCTTGGCAGCCAGGGCACACTGTTGGCTCATGGTCACCCTGCATCCACCAGGACACCCAGGTCCCTCTCTGCAGAGCTGCTCTCCAGCAGGTCCGCCCCAGCCTGTACTGGTGCCTGGGGTTATTCCTCCCCAGGTGCAGGACCCTGCACTTGCCCTTGTTGAACCTCATCAGGTTCCTCTCTGCCCAGCTCTCCAGCCTGTCCAGGTCACACTGAATGGCAGCACAGCCTTCCGGTGTGTCTATCACACCTCCCAGTTTGGTGTCATCAGCAAACTTGCTGAGGGTACACTCAGTCTCTTCATACAGGTCATTGATGAAGAAGTTGAACAAGGCTGGGCCCAGTACTGACCCCTGGGGGACACCACTAGTTACTGGCCTCCAACTAGACTCAGCACCACTGATGACAACCCGCTGAGCTCTGCCATTCAGCCACTTCTCAATCCACCGCACCGAGCACTCCTCCAGTCCACACTTCCTGAGCTTCCCTAGAAGGATGTTATGGGAAACCGTGTCGAAAGCCTCGCTGTTAAACACCCACACTAGCACAGCCTGGCTCAGAGCAGGGAGAAACCACCTTTCCCACCTCCTCCCCATTGAGCTGGAAACTTCAGCTCCCATTCGAGCATTGCCTTGACACAGGGAGGTGCCTCCCTGGCTGCACGCAGTAAAAAGCTGCTGGAAGAAGCTCAGGGGCAGACGTATCTCACTGTCTACATTTGGATGACGGGCCATGAAGCCAACCTGATCCTGACACGACTCTGCAAATTAGTTAACAGCTCGGAAGCACCTCTGACAAGTAGGACGGGGGGGGGGAAACAAAACCAAACAACAACAAAAAAAAACAACCCAAACTGGATTAAAACGTGGTACTTTGCTCCCTTCTGAAAGGATCAGAGAAAAGTGGCATTCCACGTCAGCAGCCTGGGTGTGCTCAGGTCTGATGAGCTGCGTTCAAACCCAGCTCTACAGCTCTGTCACGTTTCCTGCACTAAACTCCGGGCTGCTCTTTCACAGAATGGTTTGGGTTGGAAGGGACCTTCAGAGGCCATCTAGCCCAACCCCCTGCAGTAAGTAGGTGCCCAGCGACAGGACAAGGGGCAACGGGCACAAACTGAAGCAGAGGAAGCTCCAGCTGAACACGAGGAAGAACTTCTTCACTCTGAGGGTGACGGAGCCCTGGCCCAGGCTGCCCAGGGAGGCTGTGGAGTCTCCTTCTCTGGAGATATTCCAGACCCGCCTGGATGCGGTGCTGTGCAGCCTGCTCTGGGTGACCCTGCTTGGGCAGGGGGTTGGGCTGGAGACCCACAGAGGTCCCTTGCAACCCCTACCATTCTGTGATTCTCTGAAATTAAAATACATTAAACAGAGGAACTGTGAAAAATAACAAATAAAGTATGCTGGATGACTCCTGGCTAACCTCCCAGAGGAGAGAGCGGGGAAGAGAAGTCCTTGCGCCCGGTCTCCAAGGTCTCCGACAGTGCCGGGAGGAGCACACGCATCGCTCCAGCCTTCAGCCGCTCTGCCCAGGCCTGACACAGGCGCGGGGCTCCTGCATGCAGCTGACGCTGCCCGACAGCCTGGAGACCTGCCCACAGCCATTAATCCCAGCCAGATCACTTGCCTGCTGCTTCTGCCTCATTTCGCCATCCCTCAGACCCGACCCACTCTGTGGGGCCCGCGCTGCGCCCTTGCTCTGGGCTTCCTAAGAAACTGGGCTCAGGGGTGCTTCACAGGGAGCCGAAGCCCCAGTCCCTGCTGGGAACAGCCCCAGCAGTGGTTTCTGATGGATGTTCCTGACTGCCTGCCCGTGCAGTGGCGTGGACCTTGTGCCCGTTTCCAACTGCTCTCTCTGCCCTGTGATTGCTAAAGACAGATTTTTACATATTAATCTTTATTCCAAGCTGTATTTTGTGCTTGGCACCTTATCTCCAAGACTCTCTCAACTCTAAGTATCCAACAAAGCCTCAGCAGAAAATTCTCCTGTTGCTGAATAGCCCAGGCTGAGGAGTAAATGGATGGGCTCAAAGCATGCTTGGAGACCAGCCCCCCAATAAAACAAAAGGAAAAGGGAGTTTTCAGGCAGGGCAGTGCTTTGAAACACACCGCTTACCCTCCCAAGCAGCAGTAACAGCACAAGGAGGCAGAGGAACGCCCAGCACGGAGATGCAAGGAGGAAGATGGGGACAAGGCTGTGGCAGATGAAGCTGGCAGGGACCTGCACCTTTCGACAGCACAGGGAACCCTCCGCGCTCCCTCGAGAGGCAGATGAGGGAGACGAGCCAGACCCTTGGATGCTGGAGGTGGTGCCTGCACCGAGCCCCTGTGCTCAGGATCCCACCACAGAGCCCGGGACCCCGGGGTCTGCGCAGGCTGCTTCCAGCTGGCACGGCTGTGGCGGGCAGGGACGGTGGCACCGAGCCGGAGCACTGCTGTCTCGACGCGCACGCTGCTGATCACACCGTCCTCCGCCCCTGCTCTGCAACCCTGGCCGGCTCCCAGCACATCTGTGCCTTTGTTGGCTTTCCCATTGGCCAGAACCACGGCAACCGAGCATCGACAAGACGACAGCAACGAAACGTCGAAGGAAAAACACGACCAAAGGGCAAACTAACTTTCAAAATTCACTAAATTAACAGCAGGGATACTTCATCCTGTATCTCTGATGTGACTGATTCAATCAGAACCATGCATGTATTTGAAGAACTATTGATTAGATCAAGAAAGCAAGCAGCACTCGATCTTATGTTTGCAACAGGTCACAGCAGCAGAGGAGTTTATCTAAAGTAAGGAGAAAGAGAGGGATTGCGGCCTCAGGCTTTGATCATGGACCATTAGTTTGTAACGCTGAGAGAACTACCCCATGCAGTTAGCACAACCACCGACTCTGCACCTCCAAGCACCGAGTTAAAAGGCATGCAGCTTATCATTGCAAATGAATTGATTTACCCATGACCAAGGTGGGGAATATGACCTTTTCACGCCTAGTGGAGAAAAATTGAAACAGTTTATGCACACGATAAAGACATTCTTGGCCATAGCCCTGAACACAAGGAATGGGGCAAAGCAAAGGTGTTCAGCTGAACCTCACCAGACCTCTCCCTTTCCACCTCTGCCCGGGCAGACGAGGGGTCCTATTTCAGCGACAACCAGCACTCCCACCATACTCCACGGCCGCAAGCGCGTGACCCAGATAAAACCCTGGAGCATTGCAAAGCACGTTACAGGACATGGGATTACTCACCTGCATCCAAGGTACCCACACGTCCCTCTTTTCCAGGAAAACTTTTTCATAAGGCGGACTAGGGAACGGGAAGACCGCCCTGCTTTCACTGCCTGATGTATTACGATCAGCGTTGGGGTAACTGTGTGCACTGTGTAAATATCCCTACGTGCTTCACGGGACTGCTACAAGTGTGCAAGCAGAGGTGCTTCTCACATTCAAACCTGAGCTTGTTTGAATAAAACAAAGCCCAGCAGATTGACCAAAATAACCTAAGCATAAACACCATCTACAAGGACTTTGATAAGAGTGCGGGCAGGGGAGTGGGGGAGCAGTGAACACGGAGTTCATGCCTCAAGCAACAAACACTACATGCTGGCTCACATGCTGCCTCAGCTCTGCTGTTCAAGTGCCAAGGCTCTGCAGAGCCCATCAAAGTCAGAGCCATTTTGTTCCCCAACTGGATCGAAGTTAATAACCAATTAAGAAATATTACAACACCAAAAAAAACAAGTATCTATTCGAGAACATCCTCAGGTGCTGTTCGGCCATGCCCGGGCATCCGAACAGTAACAGCACATTCCTGAAGGAACAAGTCTGCAGGAATCTAATCTCACAGCAGACACTGAGTTTTGAAAAAGTAGGCAAGTCCTGACTCTTCCAATTCCCCAGCAAAGCCTCGCTGCGGGCCCAGCTGTCCTCCAGGCCTCTGCTAAAGTGATACTCCCCTATGTCAGCTCCTGCCCATCGCTGTCTTCGGCTGCCTGCTCAGCTCCGCTCAGCAAGCAAAGAGCAGATGTTTGACAGGAGATGGAGACTGGCCAAACACTTTAACCAACAAAATGGCAGAGGAAGGAAAGTAAGTGGAAATGTAATGCTACAGCTGAGTTACCTCTGTCCCATTCCCACCACCCAACAACGGGCTGCTCTTTAGGCAGCGGCTGCAGATGGGATGGCATCTACAATCACATGTGGCTGTTTCAGGCTCCAGCAACAATGAGGGGCAGGGAGGAGAGTACAGGGGCTGGGGAGAGAGGAGGAGAGGGGATAAGCAAGGCATGCCTTGCCTCAGCCCCTCGTGCCCAGCCACCGCCGCATGCTCCAGGTCCGACTCCTGCCAGCGCAGCTGGAGCTGGGTGGCTGCTGCAGCGTGCGGGCGTGATGGGGCTGACCACGTTGCGGTTCAGAGCTCGGTTCAGCTTACACGTGCAAAGTTGTACAGGTTTTACACGGCAGCCGCGGAGACGCGTGCCCAGCACAGACACTGCCATCAGCCCCAGCACTCAGAGACCTCCACAGGGGCAGCAAGATTGAGCAGGAGCCGATGCGGGGAAGAGGCACGGGCCATCCGCTGTCAACAGCATGTGGGCGCGCAGAGGAGGAGGACAGGACAGCAGGGATCTCTAACAACCTGCCGATAAGGACGTCAGTCATTTCCACCCCCTTTTCTAGCCCACTAACATCCTCCAGCTCTGCTGTAGAAGTTAGTTTTCAGGAGGGTGGGTTTCTAAACCTTTTTCAGCTACAACCTGCTGGTAACTCCAGGCAGCCAGCCCAGATAGCAAGTGTGATGACAATCCAGATAATTAAAAGTGACCCCACCCCACACAGCAATCAGCTTATTTGTCACACCACAACTCGATATAGCCATGCTGCCTCCTAAGAACAGCTATAATCTCTCCCTAGCAACTACCCTGACAGCTTGTACCTGAAATATCGCCCGTGCCCTGCAAGTGTGAGCTGCCGTGGTGATGCACAGACCCCAGCCAGCCTTGCAGTGCACAGATGACCCAAAAGTCTGTCCCATTTGCACAGGACACTGACTTTGTTATGTCTCTAAACTCTTCTTTTCCAAAACCAGCAAACAACAGTGACTCTAAAAAAACTCCGAATACCAGTTTCTAAGATGCAACTTGCCCCGCTACCCACGTAGCAACACAATTCAGCTCAAACAAGGATGATTGTAGGAAGCTCAGCTTGTCTGCTCTGTATACGGCACTCTTCAGGTCGGCAACTGCTCATTTACTTCTCCAAAATGAATTCTGTATTGAGGATGTGCGGAAAGCCCTGACCACGGGCGAGTCACGGGAGACACACGGGGTCGTTTCTCCTGTGAAAGCAGTTTCTGGCTTCACGGCTGACGCACAGCACAGACAGCATGGAAGCAGTTGCTCCCTCGATCAGCCAGAACTATGCCCTTAATGACGTTTTCTTTTTCCCCTCATAGAGGGGGAAGTAGAGCAAACAGGGCACCACCCTCCAAGCGAGCATTTGCTGCCTGCACTCAGCTGTTCTCACCAAGGGAACCTCCAGATTTGCCATCACGTACTTCCACCGTGTGAGCACACCAGTAGCTATGGCAACTCCACCGCTACTTACTTGAGATCCTTTCGAAGGGCACATTCACTTCACCAGCAGGTTTGCTGCCTCGGTTGATTTTTTTATTACCTGAGATGCAGCTGCCAAGAGATTCGGCAGCAGAGGGACAGGACAGGCACTGACACCCTGCCAGCTACGAGACAATCACGCTTGCTTTGCTCTTTGCTTTACAGAAATCAGCACTGTCACCCTCCCCATCCCCTTGAGACTGGCTCCACAATTTATTTGTCCTATAGGATGAAAGCTGTGGTGGGCTAAAGACAAACCAAGAATAACTTCTGCTCCAAGTAGCATCCTGAAACACACTCCCTTTCAGGATAAAAGCATATCCTTACTTACCCTTTGTCAAAGAAAGAAGTATGTCTCGGATGAGGGTACTTTGTGCCATTGCTGTTCATCACGCCGCTGTTAACATTCCCTGAAATGTAGGATTTCCGTGATGCCTGGTCCTTTGCAAAATTTCTGCAAGCAGCTAATTTGGATTCTAAGGCCTGTGAAAGGGGAAAAAAAAAATGACGTCAAAAAAGTAATACCTTTAAGAGGAAGTATTTTGCTGCTCAAGTTCAGGCTTTGTCATGACCCCAAGATCACCACGATCAGGAACCCAGTGTGATCACCTTTGGCGAAAGCTGAACTGAATGGGAACAAAGCTGTCATTTTCTCTGTCATCCAACCACAAAGGAAACCCACACAACGAGACGCTGACGCAGACTGCCACGCGTGACTCAGTTCCATCAGGGCTCAAATTTTACAACATATCAACACTCAATTAATTACCTAAAATAAGGAAGCCAATTCCTAGCAGAAGTTACCAAAACTTCCTGCTTCAGCAGCTGCAGTAAGGCTGGCATAAGCTAATCAGAAGTCTAAGACAGAGCCTAAAGCAGAATCCTCAAGTTTTGCGAGGGACTTTGTATTTGGGACTTTGTATTTGGAAATTCAAATTTTTTTCTCCAGGGCAATGCCTTCTAGCATTTCTTTCTTAATTTTGGCCTGCAAAACAAAGCCAGTTTCTTAAGTGCCATTGGTATGCTTCAGAACAAGAAGTGCTACAGCATCAGGTGAGGAACCCAAGGCAGCAACTAAGCCTGTCTCTGTGGTCTGTACCTCACCTGTACTACTTCGCAGCAAGCCTGGTGAGATCTTGTTCCCCTGTACAAGGTGACAGTCTCTGCCTCATCTGCTGACTCCTGCCAGAAGGGAGGCCAAAATCCTGATTCTCTCCTTCACTGCAGCACACCCCCTGCCCTTTCTGCTGTCTGTCACAAACTGAGGCTTTGCTTCAATAGCAGTCCGGTCTAGCAGAAAGTCCTTGCAACAATTTCTTACATCCACCCTGCGCATGGGAGCATTCATACACTTGCAAATGCATACAGCGGAGACAAAACCTCATCTCCCCAAACACGGGGCTTGGTCCCATTCCACGTAGAAAAATATTCCACTGATAAGACACTGGCATGCTATCACAAGTAAGTGAACACTACACAGTGTTCTAGAAATCCATGCAAGCTTACTCAGTGGCTATATAGGCAGATATATTGTGGTCAGCAGGTCGAGGGAGGTTCTCCTTCCCCTCTACTTGGTCCTAGTGAGGCCCCATCTGCAGTACTCTGTCCAGTTCTGGGCTCCCCAGTTCAAGAAAGATGAGGAGCTACTGGAGAGAGTCCAGCGGAGGGCTATGAGGATGGTGAGGGGACTGGAGCATCTCTCCTACGAGGAGAGGCTAAGGGAGCTGGGCTTGTTCAGCCTGGAGAAGAGAAGGCAGAGAGGGGACCTTATAACTGCCTAGAAACATCTTCAGGGTCGGTGTCAAGAGGATGTGGTCAGATTCTTTTCAGTGGTGCCCAGCGACAAGAGGCAACAGGCACAAATTGAAGAATAGGAAGTTCCAGCTGAACATGAAGAACAACTTCTTCACTCTGAGGGTGACAGAGCACTAGAACAGGCTACCCAGAGAGGCTGTGGAGTCTCCTTCTCTAGAGATACGCAAACCCTCCTGGACAAGGTCCTGTGCAGCCTGCTCTGGGTGACCCTGCTTAGGCAGGGGGCTGGACCGGGTGACCCACAGAGGTCCCTTCCAACCCCCACCATTCTGTGACCCTGTGAGATATAGATAACTACCTACCTCTTGGTCTCAAAGCACCTATCAGCTGGAAATAGCCTGTGTGATCTGTGCCAAGTGACTATCTCAGCTGCATGCAAGAAAGCTGAGGGGAAACTTCTTGCAGAGAAATGGAGTCTGAGGCTCAGGATGAGGCATCTTATGAGTAGCCAAAGCCACAGAAATGCTAAACATCCTCTAATCATTACTGAACAAATGCATGAGCTGGAATTTTGTACCACTGGCAGAGCGTGTGTCTCGGAGCAGGCTGGGAACAACCATGCTTATTTGGCATTTCCTGTCCTTGCAGAGTAATCACACGGGATTGTGCTTAAGCTCTCTAAATCCCCTGCAGACTCTTACTCACAATGATCCCATTTTAAACATGTCACTCCATAACCCCGAGTTATCCTGCTGCCCTTTCAAACCAGCTACGAGCTCACCGACTCCAAACATGAACAATGAGTTAATTTTTAATTTCAAACTTTGCTAAAACAACTGTCTGTACTGCAGCTATTGC